>NC_084518.1:412500-1612500 GCF_024500385.1 Phyllopteryx taeniolatus | reverse complement strand
ATGTTGAGAATATATTTCCGATGATTCTATTCATCGGACGAAAGATTGTCGTTGCAGGGCATACAGTTTGCAAATGTTTGCTAGTGTGCATAGAGATGCGGTGCAACGGTGTGGGTCATCGCATTTAAATGCTACGTAAGAGCCCTCACTAAGTCGGCACGCTCGCTACGTGTGGCCCGGACATAATGCAGCAAAAACGGGTTTGCGGCCATGCCGCCGGCTGCGTTCATCTCTCTGATGCGCTCGCGTGTCAGCGCCGCAGCAGAGCAACATTGATGACTTGTGACAAGTCGCGCTGCAGTGACGCTGTTGTGGCGACGCGGGCTGCTTTTCTTCCCCCTGTCTGAATGCTACCTGAGATTATTCAAGGACGCAGGAGAGTGACTCAAATATTGACATAAGTTTGCCATGCAGCTTTAATGAGTGGAAGGTTAAACATTTTTAATTGGCTTAAATTAAGAAAAAGGAAATCCATATTCATTTTGTCAGACATATTTTCCAAAATGGTCGACAAAGAGGTATGCAGACCCTCCATTTTCATACAAGCAATTCAAAAGTCAATTTTCCATCATGTCACAGTTTTGAAATGAAATGTTGTTGTTTTTTAAGGACATTTCCCAATCATTTCTTTTGCTATTGCGTTTGCAACAAGCATACCTTTCGAAATGACACTATGGGCCAAAAGTTCGGCCTTTGTTTCATTAGTCCGTGACAAAATCTCCCAGCACGTGGGTAAATGTGTTATGGTGCAATGAAAAAGATTTGAAATGCAAAAACCCCCATGATGCATGTTCAGCTCTCTGTCAAATCAGTCTCGGTTGTGCATTTGTTGTTACATTTTCTTCCTCCGCTTAGCTGCTGAGGCAACATTGCAGTATTGAACACGGCGTCGATGCATTGATTTGGCAAGTGATGCATTCTTTAGGGGCAGAAGATGAATGTCCTCTCAGTGGGCTCCTAATTGAATTCATTGTTAAGTTATTACACTGAGCTGTTTCCCATGCAAATTCTTCACGAATATTAATTGGAACAATCATTTACATTTTCCCTTTTGGAGTGCCTCCTGTAAAGCCTAGCAGCACTTTCCAGCCTCCTTTTCTCCGCCTCCTGTTGTAGTGGTGTGGTCCTTGGGTAATTGTATTACTGTGCATGGAAAGTCGGCGTAGGTGGAGTGTTAGCAGGCTTTTCACTTTGCTGCAGTGAAATAATAAAGTGTACTCTCCCCTGCAAGCCTCCAATAGCCACAGGCTTTGTCTCTGTGGCGCTGCTGTAGATTTGCTTCCGTCACGTCGCTTCAGCTCGTGAGCCGCATCTAGTTGCGTTTCTCGGCTAATCCGGCAAGGAGACATTTGCACCCAATTTAGCAGTGCGTAAATACACTGCGTGTAAATGTTTTGCCAAGCTATTCTGTATAGAGGGAAATTCAGCCAACAGTTTACTGCCTGAGGAGAAACACCAAATTTCAATCCCAGCATGCTCCCGGTTATCTCAGGGTTTGGTCATCTGGAACAAATTGCGCCGCAACATGAATTAAGTGAATGTAAGTCACTTCGCTGGAATCACACAGGCATTATAAATTTACTGGCCCCAAAATTAAGACCACCTGCACAATTACCGCAATCCAATCCCAGAGTAACATTAAAAAACAACAACTACAAAACAGCCAGGAAGAAAACCACACTGCCCTTACTGAATCTGTGGTTACGTGTATTTGATCTTCAATGGGTGGAATGAAATGGATGATTGAAACAAGTCTTTCAAAAGGAAATAAAAAGTTATTACAATGTTGAACGTTTCAATGCTATCTGCTGAGGCGTTGCGCGTGCAAGTGTGACCTGAAAGTTACCCTTGAGGCGTTCACTGCATTAAAAAGTGTGGGGAAAATAGGTATACATTTGGAGTGCATCCCTGAAGGTAAAAAGGCCTTTTCGCACTGCACTCAGCAGAGCTCAAGCGCGCCCTTGACCAACAAATTCATTGCGACGCTGCGGGCCGGATTGTACTCCCAAGCGGGCCGGTTTTGGCCCGCGGGCCGTGCGTTTGACCCCAATTGCTTTAGCTGGTCAATTGAAACTAGAGACGGAGAGGGAAATGTGCGTTACTCTCTCCGACCATGCTATTATCCCATTCACGCGTGACTGTTTCAACATATACCGTACGTAACTGTAGACAGGCGCATGTGGCATCGTGCGTTCAGCGTTCAGGCTATGCAAATGCATGACAAATCGGTCACTCGTCGTAACCCGAGGCTAAGGTTCTGTGTTGCTAGGGAGTACAATGCTGTCAATGTACTTTTCCCACAAAAAAAAAAGTGGAGCTGCTTTGTCACTTTTTTTGTTTTTTTTGTGCAAGGTGGCATGCCATCACACTTCAATCCTCTCACCTCACCTACCATCTCAGTGTGAATCCTTTTCTAACACTTCTCATTTCTCCTCTTGTCTATACAGAAGGATGTAAGTTCCATTTCTTCCCCACCTCAGCTCTGAGATGCGCGCGCACAATAGCTTCAGAGCAACATAATGGAGACTTTTACGACATTCGAGACCTGCGAGGCTGCACATGCCAAAGAGTCTCTGGAAAACGGGAGGCGGCCGCAAAGCCTTCTGCGTCTTCCTTTTCTTACCTTGTACGGTGCGACAAGACCTGAAACAAAGAAAGCGAGGATGAGGAGGGATGAACGGGCGAGCACATAAGATGGTCCCCTTCATCCTCCCTCCACTTGATCGGGTACATCTGCAGATTCAAAAAGAGATCTCAATTCAACAACAAACAGGATAATCAGCTCGGAATGAATTCAAAACAGATTTCATGTTGTGGTTGTAGTTTGCTGCGCTGGATTCATTGGGGTTTTTTCTCCCATATTCTAATTTATTGAGATGTACCTGTAAAAGTGAGTCAAAACTTGGACGGGAGCCTAACAAACCACAAAACATTCCACCGCACAAACTCGGCTCCTGTAATGAGGGCACCGCTCGCCGGTATTAATCATGTCCGTAAAAGCCGTCTTAGAATTCTGGGCAGCGGTACAAAAAGAAGAAGAAGAAAAAGGAAAAAAAAAAAAAAAAAAAAAGCTCTGCCTCCTTTCGGTGATAAAACAAATGACGGGTATCTTCTTTGTAGACGATGCTCCATAGTTGTTTCGTTCCCACAGGCGAAGGGCCGCCTGTGCAAAAACTTTAGCACCGTGTCAAATCGGACGATTTAGGGCCCGAGAGCTGTTCTATGGATTTAGTTTTCCACTCGCGACACGACCTGAACAGCAAAAAAAAAGCTGCAGCTTCAATTCGAGAATTGTCACTTTTATATATGAACGAAATTTAACACCTACCCAAAAAAAAATCATCGACAATGATCTCTCGAAGATGTGCAGCCTTGAGATACGAGTTGACTTCATTCTGTCACCACACTCCTAACTCAAAACAACTCGTAGCTCAAATCAACCACTGAAATGCAACTGTAATTAATCCATTCCAGCCCGTCCCAACGAAAACAAAAATGTTTGTAATGTTTTCTCTATGACATTGTACTTTAAAAAACATACAGTAATGACATCATTAAATTGAATGTAAAGCGTGACCGCGTTTTTGCTTCATTTCAATGGACATGATGTTGCTCCTTCTGATGTTTTCCCCTTGGCCACGAGGGGGCAGAATTATACAGAGAGAGACAGACACGAAGAAGAGTTTGACAACTGAATCAGTGAGCTGCAGTAATATTAATCATTTTTCACAGAGGATAAAGAATATATGCAAGTGAGTTTTGTTATTTTGCCTGTCCACATGTGTTGCGTCACAGTTTAAGTGCAAACGTCCGTCGCTTAAAGGGTTATATAGCATCACAACACCAGACTTATTTGTTAGCCCGTCTATGGTGTTTGGCATCGTTTGTTAGCAGCTACGAAATGACGGCGAGCGGACCGCTGTGTTGTAAATGGAACAAATCCCAAAGTTTCGATCGCACATGTGGGTCAGCGGAGAAGGCCTGAGGGCGTTTGGTAATTGTCGACTGTCGGAGTGTCCCTTCGGTGACGCGACTTTCCGTCTGTGTCACCAGTCTGCTCTCAGTTCTCCCGAGGGGTCTACGCCATCTTCGGCTTCTACGACAGGAAGTCCATGAACACGCTGACCTCCTTCTGCGGGGCGCTGCACACCTCCTTCATCACGCCCAGCTTCCCCATCGACGCCGACGCGCAGTTCGTCATCCAGATGAGGCCCGGCTTGCGGGGCGCCCTTCTCAGTCTGCTGGACCATTACAAGTGGGAGAAGTTTGTCTACCTTTACGACACCGAGAGAGGTAAGAGCTTCTTCCTGGCCCAAACGCTCGCCTTGGCAAATTCTGACAGATGACAGTTGAGTAGAGCTGCACATCTGTTCTTAATTACAGCGTGCGCACGATGAGTCTCTCGCACGTAAATCCACCCTCCTCGATCATCGGATGCATTTCAATCTTCGCCTTTAATGATCCTAAATTGCTTCATTATAGCGTCGAATGGCGTCGAATGGCATCCAGCGAAGTCGGTCTACTTGCAGGTGCGGCCGATCTGCCGCCTCTTCTAATCCTCGGCGCTCTCTGTGCCTCGTTGAGTTGATTGTCATTTACATCAAGATATCACGTACGCAGCATATCGTATCTTCTCCGCGTGCCGCACGTCTGTCCTGCTGCACTCACGCAGGCCAGCTATTTACGGACACGGATCTCGGAGGGTCCACATCCGCGGACGCGGGCTTTCGAATTGACCCACATTGTTGCCGCAGGGGAAATCATTGTATTTATTTATTTATTATTCTTTTTTCCTTGTTGTGTAAATGTATTTGAGTCTTTCCTCGTTAGAAATTAAATACCGCGAACGGTCGGAAGGTTACTTACTTTAACCAATGGCTACTGTTCAATTTTCAGTCCGCGAAGTTTGTAACAAACAAGGATTTCTCTTAAAAACCTATCTCAGATCAGATATATTTACCAAAGTCAACCGATAATGTCACAAAAAATGGAATCAATTTGGTGAGAAAATCAGATGGAAAAAATAAAATCCAAATCATCTTAGCATAAAAACCTGTCCTGAAAAAGAGAAAAAGTCAGTTGAAAAAAAAAACCTTGTTATAACCCAGTTTTTTTTTTCCAATTTTTCCAAATTGTCTTCTAAGAGCATACCGGAGTTGAATGCAGTTACTTTTTCCACTGATTCAGATTTTCACGACGGACGAGCGGTTAGCACTTCACAGTTCTGAGGTTGAGGGTTCGAATCTGGGTTCCGGCTTTCCTGCGTGGAGTTTTCATGCTCGTCCTGTGCTCGTGTGGGTTTTCGGCGACCCTGAACTGGATCAGCAGTATAGAAAATACAGTTCGGCACCCACCCCACATCTTTTAAAAAAAAAAAAAATAAATGCTTTATTCCCGCTTCTTATTCAAGAAATTTGGGGTTAAAAAAAAAAGAATGCAATTATAATGGCTGTGAATTCTGCCCAGATTTTCAATATTTGCGGTCCAGCCCGCTGCGAAGTGGGAGTCCACGCTATACGAATTGCAATATACCGTCTGTTTAACATTATGAATTAGGTGCTAAAGTTCACATGCAGAACATTTTGCTCGTAAAATGTGCCAGCGTTGTTCGCAAGTGCATATTCCGAGTATTTTTAAACTGACACGGAGCATTTCTAGGACAAGAGCCCTCCCTTTTCCATTGCTTCCCCCCGCCTCACTTTACCTATTTCCCTTTCAGGAGGGTGTCTAATCATCTGCTCACTCATGAAACGGACTCTCGAAAAAGATAACACCAGCAGAAGAGCAAATGCACTTTTCTTAAAACTTGTTCCTAGCCGCGTAAAAACGCATCGGGATGGAGTTTTGTTTGAGCTCATTAGAAAGATCGCCCCAAATTTGGGCGGACGAGGACGCTTGTCTGGTTGAGCTGGCCGACACCTTTCCCGTGGCAGATTGCAGAAGCTGATAACGAGGCGGCAAAATGATGAAGGTGTGCGGAAGCTCCCCTGATCACGATCATCTCTTCTCAGAAGAGCATCACGGCGTCGGCCTTCCGTCTTCAACACCGCGCAGCCAAACGCAGTGTAAACAGCGCAGACGAGGATGGATTCCCACATGCCGCACAGCTTGTGTTTACCGTTAGCCTTCCGGTTTTGGCTGCCTTTGCTGCAACGCGATCACCGCTCGTTCACTCGGCAGCTCGGGTTTCTTCAAAGAAAGACGAGTCGGGGCCGCGAGCAGGAGGCTCCGTTTCTCTTCAGATGCATGGACAAAAGTATTGAGACAAGGACTTAGTTCATACATTCATCAACCAGCCACTTACTTCCTAGTGAGCATTATTTCTTAAGACATTTAAAAAAAATAATAATAATCATAATCTGTGCTGCCAGATGATTTGCGGAAATCATTTTCTGTTGCAATATGAGTTTGGTGTGCAAGAATTTGAGAGTCCTAAAAGTCATCAGTCGCATCAAACCCATTCGGGAGGAAGTTGAATCTCACAGAAATTCTTCACTTGCGTCGGGCGGGAATTCTGAAAATATTCTCACTTCGAGCGGCATTATGCAATGGGAATCGTACTCACTGCAGTCAAGAAGACTTTGTCACACTCTCTGAAATGACTTAGAACAATAACAAACTCGAACTGTAAAATTGGATTTTGAATGCGTGACAAAACTGAATCCCATAGAAACCATTGCAAGTGTTTGAACCGCACATTGAATTGACACATTTATCGTTCAAATTGCAAAGTGTATCGAGCGCATGATTGGGGACGGCGACGTCTCCCCGTGACAGCAGTCAGCAGCTGATCTAAAAGCAACTGACACACCGACTACGAATTCGGGAATAATGAGCTTAGTTCCCCCCCCCAAAAAAAAAAAAAACCCTCCACCCCCTCAGTGCTGCTCCACGCCGCAATGTATTGTTTGAAGATGATAAGTGAGACAAAAAGGCGGAGACGCAGACAGTCGGTCTCTTCAAGACGGCAGTTTCGCCCCCCCCACCCAAAAGAAAAAAGACGAGAGAAGCGTCGCACGTTTCTCTGCTGCAGTGTGACGTCATCCGCTTTGCCCGCCGGCACAAAAAGACCTCTCAACATCTGCTCTTCGCCAGCTGGCCGCTCGACTGGGACCTTGCCCGGTTTATGCCCGCTCAGCTGATTTACCGCAAATTGTGCTCGTAATCCAGAGTCGTAATGAGCAATTTCATTTCGCCCAAAAAGGAAAGCTTCAACCCTGCACCCGAATTGCTTTGCATTTGCGTTTGATGTCTTCATGTCAACATCACGCTCATTGGCGCAATGGAAATAACGATAGTGTTCACAAATGAAACCACAGAAGAAGAATCTATGATGGTAATACCATAAGGGTACGCTTTGAAAAAGTTTATAAATTGCTTACAACACATTCTAAAGCACTAATATTGATAAAATGTCTCATACGCGTTTTATTTGTACATCTTTGTACATTCGTGCATGTCCTAAATGTGTATTTTGTGCATTTATTTTTGGCTAGTATTTGCCGTCGTATCGTGATTTGAAGTCGTCACGACGACATTTAAAGTCGCCAGGATGCAATTTACAGCCAAAGTGATACGATTAAAATCGTCATGATGAGATATAAAGTCACCGATGTATGCGAGGATCCCGGCTAACGTAGAATTAACAGATACAAATCCACCATTGACGAGCGCGATCCTGGCGTAGCAACTGAGCCCCACTCGACCGCCGGGCGTCCATTGTTGTCGCCGTACGCTCGACGGACTCTCCGTCAATCGGGATCCTCTCGTCAATTGTTGACTTTAAATCTCATCACGATGACTTTGAAGTAGCATCCCGTCCGCTTGAAATGTCGCCACGGCGTATTTCACTAGGTGACCCGAACACGCCGTCGTCGTATCGAGCGACTCGTATGTTTGAACACACTGGTAGTCTAGCGGTTAGCACGTCTGCCAGAGCTGAGGTTCAGAGGTCAAATCCTTCCTGTGTGGAGTTTGCGCGTCGTCCGAGTGCTCGCGTGGGTTTTCCTGCGACTGCCAGCGAGTACGGCTACTCCGGCTTCCAAATTGAATTGAAGATCACCATGCAATCTTCTCTCCATTGTGCTATACGTTCAAGTCCATAATGTTACAGCCACGTTTCTTGACGCTAACGACCGCGGCGGCGTCGTCCTGCCTCCGACGTCCGAGCGGCAATGGCGGTGATGCCAGTGACATTCCGCTCAACGTTGGTCTCTTGAAGGAAACACATCCATATTAGGGCTGGGCCCTCGACTAAATGTCCTCGATCGCCTTTGAGGAATATCCATGCTCAATGAATTGCTTAATCTTTTTGGGATGGGTAGAATTGAATGTTCTGAACTCCTTTTCCCTCATCATTGGCACAGCAGAGGATGTAGCTGAACTTTAGGCAGTAGAAAGCTTGTTGTTGTCGTTCTCCGCTGAGCCTGTGCTGCTTGTAGTGCACTCCATTTGGACTCACTCACATCAAGATTCGATTCATCAAGAATCATTTCTACGCAGTGGAAAGAAATCTTGACGATCAATGGATTAATTCGTATTATTTTGCCCATCACTATTCCATTTCCTTCTGCTGTTCAGGGGAATCGCTGCTGTGGCTTAACACAGCTGGAAACTCCTGTGCATTTTGATTGGCCGTTACATGTGCGACATTGCGACGCCATCGACCGACAATTACAATTTTGAATCGCAGCGAAACCAGCAGCCACTCGGGAAAACTGGTGGCAAAAAAGCTGCTCACTTGCGCGACAGTTCGGTCGGTCCCCGGCCGCGTCGCTCGGTGCGCCTTAGACATGTCAAAATAGGCACAAATGTCATTGTGGTCGGTAACTTCAGGTTCTGCGTGGATTTGTGTGTGTGCAAGTGTTAAAAATGCCACCAATTGATCCGTGCACGTCCACGCACGCAGAGGCAGTGCAGCTCGGAAATAACATCCAGCAGAAAGCTTAACGGGCTTTCTGCCTCCCCTGCCTGCCTGCATTTGATAAATTCAGCGTCGATTCACATTCATGCAGCATAATACACCCAAATACTATAAAAAAATGAAAAATAGAAGGCGAGTGACTTTTGAAAGGAGTATTTCTTAGCCTGGATTATTTAGTATTTGCAGACTAAAATAATAACACTCTTCTTGTCTTCATCTAACAGACCTACTTAACACTAAGCTCTTTGTTTGTGGAATTGCAAATATTACATATTGTAAGTGCTTGTCTGTGTAACCGCCGGCTCCACTCTTAAACACACGTGAATTTACAGTAGCGGGTGGGAACTTCAGGACCTCGGACGGCTCCTGTGGCCTTTCAGCAGCGTCAAATGCACGCGTGTGCGTGTACATGCGCACGCGTGTACATCAACGTGCGTGCGTGTGCTCTTCCAGTGGCAGCGTACGGTCACTTAGCAAAGTATAAAGTTGAATGGAGCAACTTTTTTCACAAATCTTTTCACACACGGTTATAACCTTGACATTAGGGCTGCGTGATATTGGAAAAAAAAGGACATTGCGATTGTTTTTCAAACAAACCTGCGATATATATTGCGATGTGAAATTATACAGGGTCGGTGTTGGGAGTTGGTCGGGTGTTGGTGTTTTTCGACGCGAGCTAAATAGGTCCCTCTGCTGGTCACTTTTAGTGTTACAGTTTATTTACTGTATACTGCAGTACACCAACACCGCAGCGGATAATGCGATGTGACAATTGCGCACATGTACATCGCGTTGACGATGCTCAAACAAAATATCGTGCGGCCCTACTTGTGTGGTTTGCCCTCATTTTCATCTTAGCTTTTCCAGTTGGACGCACAATGACATTTAAAGCAACAGAAGAAGAAATACTTTTTTTTACTGTTTACTAGGCTGCAGTTTAAACAACCACACCGGCGCAGTAGTCATGTCTAATAGTCTAATCCGCATCTGATATGTCACACGTGTGACAAAGGAAAAGTGCTCTCTTACACAGATTTAGACAGCTTTGTGGGCAGTATTTAAGAGAAGTAGGACTTTTGTGTACTTAGACAAAAAAAAAAAAGGATATTTTATTTTGGAATCAAAAGTGAGCATTCTTATCTTTGTAAATGGATAATGTTCGATATGTCAATGGTGAAGATGTCCCTAATGAATTGCATTAAATAAAAAATAAAAAAAGCTTTAAGTATAAAACCACTGTTATCATCTTTTCATGCTGGCTCAAGCAAACTCCCGCTGCAGGCTGTGTGACGACCTCGGGCCGTTTACACGAGGCTGCCAAGTCGAGCCTCAGGTCACGCCTGTATGCGGACGCCTATTAGAGAGAGGGAGAGGAGAAGATCGGATTTTTTTTTTTTTTTGCAAGATCAGCGCAATAGGAGCGAGAGATTGATGCATTTAAAGTGTATGCAAGCCAAAGATCCTGCCCTGGAGTCTGTGCACTTCCACATGAGATGACTGAGTAGCACACATACACGCGCACACATATACAGAAGCCTTCTATTTTTATATTAGATCGAGTGCTGTTTTAATTCCGCTTGCACATAAAATTCTATTCCCTCAACGCTGCTTCAGTTGTAGCACAGGCCAGGACCAAGATGACAGTTTGGTCCCAATTTCTCCATCGCTCAGCTGGTTGTCCTGGTGACTCGGCAACAGCAGAAATGAGTGGAGGGGAGGACTAAATGAAAGTGTACGGAGGAGGTGAAGGAAGGAAGGGAGGGAGGGAGGGAAGGAAGGAAGGGAGGGAGGGAAGAAAGGAAGGAAGGGAGGGAGGGAGGGAGGGAGGGAGGGAGGGAAGGAAGAAAGGAAGGAAGGAAGGAAGGGAGGGAGGGAAGGAAGGAAGGAAGGAAGGAAGGAAGGAAGGAAGGAAGGAAGGAAGGGAGGGAGGAAGGAAGGAAGGAAGGAAGGAAGGAAGGAAGGAAGGAAGGAAGGAAGGGAGGAAGGAAGGAAGGGAGGGAGGGAGGGAAGGAAGGAAGGAAGGAAGGAAGGAAGGAAGGAAGGAAGGAAGGAAGGAAGGAAGGGAGGGAAGGAAGGAAGGAAGGAAGGAAGGAAGGAAGGAAGGAAGGAAGGAAGGAAGGAAGGAAGGAAGGGAGGGAGGGAAGGAAGGAAGGAAGGAAGGAAGGAAGGAAGGAAGGAAGGAGTCAGCAAAGCCTTCGTGCCTGGCCTGCGTCACAAAGCAGGCGATGGCACAGAGGGCCAAGAAGCATTGTCAGCCTGGCTGTCAAACATGCGTTTTTCTTTCTTTCTGCTTCATGAATTTCACGTCTCTCACCCCCCCCCCCCCCCCACCCCCACTTTGCAGTTTTTCCTTACATCCAGCTCATCATATCTAATCTGCGCTAACCTCAGCGCTTTAAGAAAGCAGGTGACTATGAAAGACTGCGGCTCAGTTGCCGCCGCCGCTTTCCCCCTCATCTATTTCAGGACTTTTGCTTTCAGGATAACGAAAAGCCATTACAGCGCACGTCTTTATGCATTATGAAAGAGATTGATGTGACACGCGCTTCCCTGCTCGCCCCAAGAGAAAACGTTGTTTTTCTTTGCTTCAGAAAAGAGAGGATGAGAGCGAGCGGAAAAAGGCTTCCGTTACATTTGAAAGTGGGCTTTGTTTGTTAGTCGCCTCTCTTTGCCCATTCGCTTTTACAACGCGACGACGATCGCAAACAGGAAACCGAGGTGCGAACGCTCAACAGGTTGTCAGCAAATAGACTGTGGCTGTTTGAGAAGGAAGGATCTGTTTGATGAGCGCTCATTTGCGAGGCCCGCAGGAGCGCCGGTGCACTCCACCTCGTACGGAATCGAGCGCCGCCGTTATCTGCGTTGGGATAATTGCACACGTAAATGTCCTCTTACGCCATCATTAGGCATTTATTCATCTTCTTTTACCGACTGTGAAAACTATTTCCCTGCTTCAAAACATTCCCGTTTATTCGTTTGGATCTTTCTCGAGCTCTCTTGGATTTAAGGCGCACGACGTGGTACAGATGGCTCCTTTAGGATCGTAAAGAGGTCACCTCCTCCAGGGAGGCGGGAGGAAGACTGAGTCAGAGATGAGACGACGCTCAACACACGCGACACACGCGACACACGCTGCACTATTGACTTGAAGAACCGTGGTCGGGTGAGATGAGCGTCAGTTTGTTATTTTAGTACTCTGAGGAAATACACGCAGTTCACCCTGTATATGAAAAAAGGCTTCACTTTGATCAAAGTGTTTTTTTTCCCCGTTAATCACAATCCTCTTTATTTGCCGAGTTTGTCAAAAACACACAAATACTGGCACTCAGAAGAGCACGGACTGCCAAACGGTTCTAATTTGGATCGGAACCAAATTGAAGGCGTCCAGAAATACCTCCTGCGCGTCTTGATTGTTGTCATGACGATTCACTTGTTAGTCAGCCAGAACAAAAGAAATCACATCTAATCAGGAAAGATTGGAAAAATGTTGTTAGTGGCAATTCTGTCAGTAAATAATGACATATTATAATATTCTGTATCATTATTCTAAAATAGCATCATAGTAAAGATCATGTAGTGATACAGTGCATATAAAAAGTCTGCACACCCCTGTTCTTTTTGCGAGATAAAAAAATGAGACCGAGATACAGTAAATCATTTCAGAACGTTTTCCACCGTTAACGTGACCTGTGACCTGTGACCTGTAAAACTCGATTGAAAAAAAAAATGAAATCTTTTCGAGAGGAGAAGTAAAAATAAACAACTGCGATAACGTTGTTGGACAAGTGCGCATAACTGGGGAAGGGGCTGTGTGAAACTGTTCATTGATGGTGTCGTGGTACACTCACATATATTATATGTAGCTATTCTATAAAGTATAGCTATAGTATATCCGACTCCCTGGTGTAAATCATACATTTTGTGCTAATTTTGGAGCTGCATGTAGCTTGTCAAATGAGCTTCCATTTTGACGATGCATTTTTTTTTTTTCTCACGGCAGGACAGAATAAATGGAGTCGGTAAAATGTCCTTGATGGTCGTCCTGCCTGCTGGCGCTGGTAAAAGGTGCCATCTGTTTACAAAGTCAAGCAAAAAGAGCAGAAGGACCCGTAGACTTTGACTGATAAATCACAACAGCTCTGATTCTCACCAAACGACTTTGGCTGTTTGCGTTTGACATTTTGAGTTCACAGTTATTATTTTCCGTCTTTGAGTTCTTTATTGGGATTTAAATGGAAAAAGTGTTTAAGTCCAAAATATCCCGCTTAGCTTAGTTTAGTGTCAGGTGGGGGGGGGGGAGGTACACGAATAAAACTCTCATTTACAAATCCATTTCAAATGTTATGCATATCCGGGCTTATGCTGTTCAGTATTAGGGAGTCGAATAGTGGGAGGAGAACAAACACTCAGCCATTTGTTTTTGCCTGTCTGCCATCACTAATATTCCTGTTTTTTTTTTTTGGGGCCTACTTGAACGATGTCAGATTGTGGAGCAGTTCGGGGCCATCGGCCGCCTCTTATCGGCAAACCCCTGCGGCGCCGCCCGTCGAGACGCGCTTGCCGTTAAAGGCCACGGCCGAGCGGAGAGCCGCTCGCTTCGCGCGTGACCTCTGAAGGTCAGCGGCCGGCACGTCACCTGAGTCCCCGCGCTCTGACGGCTCATTTGAAACCTTCAGCAAGCAGAGCCGACAGCAATACCCGCAGGCATATATTCTCCGTGGGAACGACGACTAGTCAAAACTGCAACGGGTGGGCCTGAATTGTACGGAAGGGGCGTCCACTTCTTCTTCTTCTTTTTCTTTTTTTGTTCTTCTTCTTCTTCCTCCTCCTGTTAATTATGCTGCATCTCTTGCAGTAGAGTTCAGTGCTGCCTGGAATGTCGCGCCACAACATGGTACTACTGCACAATTTGGACTACCCTGTATTCTATAAAAACCCATTAAAAAAAAAAAAACAATCAGTGGTTTTCCCAGTTTGTTGTTTCAACGTGCGCAATTTGTAGTTTTAGCAGGATTGGAAGTGCACGAGGAACATTTCTGGTATCGTAGAAACCTTAAAGAGACCTTGGCTACATCCGTTAATGCTACTAAAACTAAATGTAATTTCAATGTCACCTTTTTTTTTTCAGCACGTCGACCGCGTTGTTGTGGACCAATTGGGGGGGGGGGGGGGGGGGGGGGGGGGAATAAAAAATGCAAAAATAGAGGAAGGTCCATGGCCTCAGGCATGTGGCAGTGACCTACTTACTTGCAGTCAATCAGTCAATGTTTGTCACGAACGTATTCCTTCGACCCACAAGTAAAATACGATGCTGTACGTTTATAAATAACCGCGCTTTGTCCCTGGAATGTTAAAAGGCAGAAATTGCGTTAATAACCAAGGAATTCACACCTTTGTACACCACTTCGTCCCGACCGTCCGAAAAAAGGACATTGTTCTTCCGCAAAATCTGATCGCAATTGATTTTGTAGTTTTGTCGGAATCTTTTCAAGGAGGTTGGTCTGCCCGCCATTCTCACACTTATCACACAGTGACGCTAACAAGAGCAATTTTGCTCTGCGGAAGCTGAAGACGCCACGCAGGCACAGAGCGAAGATTTGCTAAGACGCTGCGCGTCCCGATGCGAGTGCAGCCGCTTGTGTCACCTCCGTGTTGCCGCTCAGCCAGATGAACAGCGGCTCTTGTTTCCGTGTGACTCACCCGATCGCTCCCACTCGAGCCCACGGAGCTCGACAAAGTAAAGCTGCCACTCGCTTACCGTGCTTCCATTGTGCTCGCTGAAAGTGCTGCGGATTACACACACACACACACACACACACCGGCCACTTTTTGAGGTGGACCAGTTTAACTAACCAGAGTTAACTAACGTCCCCCCCCCCCTTCTCAAATTCTTATCTTCTATGCATACTTTCCACTCGTTATTTAAGATCATCAAACAAATGGAACTATCAGACAACCTGACAGTACGTAGTTGGGCGCGCCGAGCGCGTTGCACCTGAACGTGCCCGTGTGTTCGCCCGGCAGGTTTTGCCATCCTCCAGGCCATCATGGAGTCGGCCGTGGCTAACAACTGGCAGGTGACGGCTCGCTCGGTGGGGAACGTCGCCGACCCCGCCGAGTATCGACGCATCATCGAGGAGATGGACCGGCGGCAGGAGAAACGCTTCCTTGTCGACTGCGAGGTCAACAGGATCAACTCCATTCTCGAGCAGGTAGGCGGCCCGCTTTCCGGCTCGTCTCTCTTTTTCTGTCGTGGAATCAATGCTCTGCTGCATCCTGGTTTTCATTTGGAACGTGGCCTCAAAGCATGCAAAGTGGTTGCAGCTTTGCTATGATTTGTTGTTTGAAGTCAGCTATGCTTGAGGCGGGAGTGGGAATTCAACAGCCTCCTCATATTTGGTTCCTTGGTGAACTGCGGTTTCCCCCTCCACACCAGTCACGTCGGAGCAGAGGTTCTGTATGCGCGAGAAGGAAAACATCCTGACAGATCGCCCTATAGGATAACTTTTGGCAATTTTGGCAATCATTGATACCTTTCTCAATGATAAGGCCGATCTGCTATTGAGAATTCGATTTTGCGCTTGAATGAAAATGTTTCCGTCTTCTCCAGATACTCGGGCTTCCTCCCACATCGCAAACAAAACATCAGTGTTAGGTTCACTGAGTGCAAATGGTTGTTTTTCCCTTCCGTTTCCTACGATGGTCTGGCGCCCAAAGTCCGCTTGGATCGGTTCCGGCTCACCTGCGACCGTAATGAGGACAATCGCTACAGAAAATGGGAAAATGCAAACAAAGCATGGCTTCGTGTGATTTTTAGGATGAAATCATATTTCCGCCAGTTTCAGTGTCACTGCGTCTATTGCACTTTCCCCCCCCTGCGGTGTCACTCCAAAACAATGGCAAGTCCCGCAGAGATGCTGCTATATATATATATATATATATATATATATATATATATATATTTAAAAAAGACAAATAGTTCCATATTAATGCTTTTTAGACTCAGGCTGAGGCTGCAATTTGACTCAAACTGAAATTGCCAGTAAATATTGAATGAAATAAATGCGACAATAATCGCACAACTTTGTCAAAACCCTACATTTTCAAATCGTCATTTCACGGTGAAAAGCAAATTCGATTGATTGTAAATAATAAGATATATTTTATCGATACATCTTTTTTTTTGGTCCATCTTTTCTAGGATAGTAGTATGTTTGTCCGTTGCGCTATGCAGTTTCTGTAATCCACGTCAAATGATCAATTCTTGAGGAATTTGCAACAAAGCCTCTGACCCTCTGTGCAACGATACGTAATGCATGGGAAATCTGCGTTGATTTATGAAATAATGTCAACGCGCACAGATGTAAACATAAAGTTGGGTGAGGTAATTATCCTATCAGATAATTGTGACAAGTGGGCCTGCTGACAATAGCTCCGCTGCCAGCAAATATCCTCTGTGTGTGTGTGTGTGTGTGTGTGTCCGTGGTGTCTTCCGTCCCTCCAAAGGGGCTCGCCAGACGAAACAATTCCTCATGTGAGCCGTGACATCAACACTTTAACACGCTTTAATGTAATATACGCTCCAAATGTAAGTAGGACACACTAAGAAGAGCAACAATGAGCCTTGTATAAATAGCCTCTCCTCCTCGCCCGAGGGAAGATCTCTCGCGACGGCCGAGATCAGCCAGGCGTCAGGGAGTCATCGCGTTACGCTCGCGATTCAGCTCTTCAATTGCGCTCACGTGTACGTCGGCTCTCTATTCTCGACGTGACGCAGACCTCTAACGGGCAACGTGAGCGAATACGTTTGAGCAGGGGAAAAAAATCTTTGTATCCACGCCGGCTCCGTGTTCCGCTTCCCGCCTTCCGAAGGTGTCACGGCACTAAACACCTTTAAGCCTTTTCATCGATAATGGAAGCACAGTAGACGGGTAAGCGATGGCACGGGGCCACTCGCCTCCAGCTTCCCTCTGCACAGCGGACAGACAGACAGACGCGGGGAAAGAGCGGAACGCCCGCAAGCTTTTGGGAGTCGTGCCACGTTGTTGAAGGCCCGACTGTTTGGCGCTGTTGGAGCGGAGGACGAGACTCAAGAGAAGAAGAAGCATCGACTGGTGGATGGTTTTCTTTTTTTTTTTTTTTTTTTTTTTTTTTTTTTTTTTTGGCATTTTGTCCGTAAAGAACCTCCATCGAATAAACAGTACGCCGACTAGAGTCCAACGTCCGCAAAGTCATACAAGTCAGAATTGAAACATTTTCTGGAAAAATGATTTTCTATATATCCACTTTGCCCCATTTTGGTACAAATAACAAACTGTTCTATTCTATTTGATGCTCATACATATTTTGATACATTTCTTTATTCTGAATGTGATATGCATTCGATGTTATGACATAGCTGAGGCATCGGTGGATTCTTGATTGTTATTACCTGAATGGCAAAGGAGCACAAGTCTGAAGAACATGAAGTGATGACTGATGTGCGTGTCAAGCAGCACTTTCAACCTTCGGGCTTTACGAAGTGATTCATTTCAGAGAGCGTAGAAACAACGGGAAGATAGGGAGAGTGCAGGTCGGAAAGCAATGTTTTTGTTTTTGGTTTTTTCGGGAAACCTGTTTAGTTTTATCTTGTGCTTATTTGTCTTTCATTTCAATGAGAGCTTGATAATTGACAAGTTTATGGCAAATATTGTTCTTCGTTTCGTTAATGCGGCCCACAAAAGCAAATCACTTTGTCTCTAGCTGAAATACCCACATTGCGGAGTGTCTTCACTTTTAATAACGTCGAGATATTGCAAGCATTTATTTGTTGACGATCCCCCTTTTAAAATAAATTACATGTAATAATATTAGGCGATCATATATTTATATGGGTTCACAGTAGGCATGTTGGATATCATGTTCTTTAACTCGATACCTGTACGAGTATCCACTCACCGATACTTAGTACCTAGTCCTAATACCACTAGTTCAATTTGAGTGAACACAATGACAGGAAATTGTTTTTTTTCTTCTTCTTCTTTCTTTCTTACCGACGCACATGATGATCCGCCAACGTATCGGTGGCTTGCATCGGCAGCCTCGACGAGTACTCGATGCCTTGAAATATCGAGTTTGCAGTCGTGTAGAACGGCATCATCCGAAGGTCTGCTCGCTCCATTCATGCAGCGCCATGATGTAATCAGCGTCTTAAGTTGTGCTACGCAAACATAATACTACAAAGTCATTAATAATTCAAGTCCAATGGCACAATGGTAAAGCTGCTCTACGGTTTCCAGATGGATTGCAGTACTTATTTTCAAATCAGTGAAAGAAAGATCAACCCATGTCCATTTATATATTTACATATCTAGATACAATACGTCCATCAAACGTGCAGAGATTTTGCAGCATCTGCGCGTACGGGCGGTAGACGATTTTGTGTAGTTATTTTCCGTCTGCTGCATACTAAGGCCGTTTCATCAGAATGCTTGAGTGTTGTTTTTTTGTTTTTGTTTTTTTCCCACTGTGATGCTTCCAGTGACCTCCAGCAGCTTTCTGGCGGCTTCAAGCGCTCTCAGAAAGCAGTCAGTCATCCCGGGGGAGGTGGGTGGGGGGGGGGGGGGGGGGGGCGTGAAACTAGAGCATCAGGATCCTAAAAATATTTGTTATGCCCACATGCTTTTTTTTCCCCCCCAGAACAAATCCACTAATAGAGGACAAGAGCAAACTCTTTTGAAAGACAAAAAATGAAAGACCCTGGATAAGCTTACTTATAATAATAATAATAATAATAATCTCTTTGTGTATTTGATGCAATAAGTATGAATGCAGAGGCACTAGGTTGGTGTTGTTAATTATTCAAAGCACAAACATTTTGCAACTTCTTCCCACTTCCCCCCCAAAAAATTCCCGTTGAGTTCACTGAAGACTCGAAGTCGTCCTAAAGTGTGAATGTGAGTGCGGCCAAAGTCCCGCCGAACCCGACTCGGACTGGCGTGTGCGAAAGCTTACGTGCGTTTGGATTGGCTGCTGGCTAATCTTGCAATGTAGCTACATCGCCCAACTTCCACCAGCGGCCACTCGTGAAAACCAGTCGGCGACCCCCCCGCGCGCGGCGCGAGAGTCCGGTTGCGCTCGGCCGCATCACAAAAATGAGCACAATCGGTGGCGGTGCAAAATCAAACAAAGTCAGAGAGTTATGAATTTAACAAGTCAAGGAGGACATGTTTGATTGACCTTTGCTTTATTTTTCCGAATGATGTCATTTGTATAGTAAATAGTCTACTTTCTAGACATATTCCACCATTTCTCATAGGATAAAAATGAAAATGAATGAGGTTGGCCCAGTGGGGTGGGTATCGATCGGGAGTAGGATTGTTCCGATGTCAAAGCCTTCAGTAGTTTGCAGTTGTGTACAATTGCATCGCGTCATACGAAGAGCGGTTTGCGCTCGCGTCGCCGAATAAGGCAGCGAGCCATCCCTTTTTCAGTGTCACTCTAATGCGGTGCAATGCTACACCACATAAAATGAATACGTCTCTTACCACATCAATCCAAACTCAGTATACTATTATCTTTGTAAAGACAGAATTTTGTGGAAGAGTAATTCATGTATATGCGCGGATAGACACTCTGGGCATTTGAAATGATTGCATTGCCTGACTGCGCTCTGTGGGGGTGTGCAGAAAGTGAAAAGAGAGGGGAGAGGGAAAAAAAAAAAAAAAAAAAAGCACAACTCACCACCTCCACAGCGCCATTTTTAAGCCTGACAAATTGAGAGGAGAAATATGCAGCGGTAAAGAGCGTTTAGTAAGGAGAAGTTGATGTTGTTTTGCATGTAGAAGAAGTTGAGTGACGCGCACTAACAGGCACACTGCAACGTTTTGGTGCTAATTAGGACGGGGGGGGGGGGGGGGGGGGGGGGGGGGGGGATAGAGACCCGCTGCCGAGAGGAAGCAGAGCGAGAGGGCGCTTTTTTGCTGCAGCCTTGACCTTATTTCACTTGTTGAGGTTAATGCAGAGGAGCAGGCAGTGGCATCATGGCTTCTCGCCTGTGTGCGTCTCGCGCGTACTGTACACACTCGCATGGTCCCCCCCTGCAAACGTCACTTCTTTCTGCCATTGTGGTCTTTCTGTCTCTTTGTTCTCAAACGAAAGGTCTTTGCTGTTCAATCGTCAGCGTCGCGAGCTGTGACTCACCGAATGTTTCTTCCTTGTAGGTGGTGATTGCGGGCAAAAACACCAGAGGATACCACTATATCCTTGCCAACCTGGTGAGAAATGTTCCAACAGAATCAAATCATATGCAAGGACATATATATATATATATATACCTGTAAATTCTGTGAGGACGAATAGACAAAAGATGCGACAGATCGATAAAAGTCAGGTACATGAATGAAAACTCTAATGCTGTCAAACATCCCAAATTGTCTTGACAAAGATAATCACCAATAAGGTTTGTTGACCTTGTTGTCAAAATAAACAGCTCTCAGTACTGTAAGTTGCAGTGCGCTTCCTGTACATACAGTAAACCGCCGCAACCGCTGTACTGGGGCAGATCGGTGCTATGTGGCAAATGATCCAATTTCACTTCATTCAGTCGCAAAATTATTTTTGATTGACGGCAAATGTGTCTTTGTTCGTCTCTCTATGCCGGCAACATAGAGTGACAGGTAGAATAATTCACTCATCTTTCCACCTGTTGCCAATTTGAGCAGATTTCACATTGAGTCCATTTGATGATTATTTCAGATTGCAGTATATACTCTTTGTGAGCTTTTTTGACGCAGGTTTTTGTGCCCAAAAAATGGAAGCTCTAAAATAACACCATCATCAAGCGACGCACGTCTTTTGCTGCGCGTATCCCGCTACGAGCCAGCTGTGCTCTTTTACTTCCAGGGTTTTTCCAACATGAGCTTGGACAGAGTCTTTTCCGGCGGAGCCAACATCACAGGCTTCCAGATCATCAACCCGGACAGCGCCATCGTGCAGCAGTTCCTCCAACGCTGGGAGCGTCTCGATGAAAGAGAATTTCCAGAAGCTAAAAACACTCCGCTAAAGGTCAGCGAGGCCTAACTGCCATTGCTGCGTCAAACTGAGCGTTATTGTCATTTTATTCGGACGCTTCCGAATAACCGTCCGGTGCTTTCTTGTGGTTCCACAGTACACATCGGCGCTGACCCATGACGCCATCCTCATCATCTCCGAGGCCTTCCGCTACCTTCGGCGCCAGCGCGTGGACGTTTCCCGCAGGGGGAGCGCAGGCGACTGCCTGGCTAATCCCGCCGTGCCCTGGAGTCAAGGCATCGACATCGAGAGAGCCCTGAAAATGGTGAGCGCAACATTCGCCAGACCATTTCGATACAACCCCCAAAACTATGCAGCTTTTTTTTATTTTTTAAAAGGAATAAAATTAGGAATATATTACTTAAATTAGGTTCAATTATATGCCTATAGAACAGGATCATTTTAAAACAAATAAACATAGCGATCTTCAAACTCGTGCATTGGTACTACATACACCTAAGGAATGATCATATTTCTTATTTGAAGCTAAACTTACTCAGAACCAGTAATAAAACCTCAAAAATCAAGTTATAATACCTTATTGAGATTGTTAAGGGGGGAAAAAAAAATCCTTCAAGAAAATGAATCATTCTCACACAAAAACTTCCTGGTAAGAGGAAACGATAACGAACAAGCGTACAAAGCTTAACCTTGGTTCGATTTTGTGTGTTTTATTCCCCCAATGGCGTTGTGTTAGCAGCAGCGCGGCAGTTTGGGCTAACGTTGATATTTCAGTTGTGCTTTCCAACTTGCTAAAATGATAATGTCATTTAAAATGCATTTCACGCATTCTTAGTTGGCCAGAACATTAGGGACACCTCTCCTCAAGCTAATGAAATCGATAGAAGAGCTTCACGGAAAATTCCGATGACCACGTTGAGTTCCGAGTGGGGGGTGTTCCTAATGTCGCGGCCGGTGAGCGGAGCGTGTACCCGAGTCGGGTTTGAACCTTTCTTCTCTTGGTGCCTGACAGGTTCAAGTTCAAGGCATGACAGGAAACATCCAGTTTGACACGTTCGGGCGAAGAGCTAACTACACAATCGACGTGTACGAAATGAAGTCGGGAGGGCCCAGGAAGGTGCGTAAGTTGTTAGCCCGGGATTCGAAAGATTCTCGCTGAAATGTTCAACGTTTTGCTGCTCAACTGCAAACATTTGACCTTACGCCCTGTAGTTGGATATTTCAATTGGGGATTGACAAAATGCTAACAGTTTGTTATCCCCAGTACAAAACATGCTAACGGTTTATATGCTAACATCAAGCAAAATAGCAGCCCGAGTATAAAAGGCACACAGACTGAATAATAAGGATTTGACATTTGACATTGAGTCTTTTGTGCAAATATTCCCGATGCTGTTTCAAATGAAAATTAACATGCTAACAGTTGGTACGCTAACATATCACAAGAAGCCGCAAAGCAACGTGATGAGAATTTTACAGTCCATCGTGACCCTTCGTCCACAAAGTTTCAACCAAATTGATGGAAGGTTTTTACTGTGTGGTTTCCTGCTAAGACTCAAACGTCAACAAATAGTCCAGAAAAGTACAAGTTAAAGCCGAAGTAAAACATCTCGTGTACTGCTCGGCGTTGGCGCATTTTGGCGAGTGTCCCATGATAAAGGGTCAAGCGTAAGGGCTGCTTTCATGTGGCTTTCCACCGTTTGGCTTGCCGCCGAGAGGTTTGAGTGCCTTTCAACCCGATGGTAAGCTCGCCGTCGGCAGTGAGCAACAACGCGCGGTGACATACCGACGCTACGTCTCAAGACGGGAGCTCGGCCAGCCGCTCATCTGGACTTTTTATAAGATGGCTGACCTCTCCTCTCGAAGAACTCCGCCATCCTGTCGCCGCGTCCGTCTGTTCTCAGCAAATGACCCGTTAAAATGCAACCGCACGGAACGGCCCGGTTGCCGACGCTCCAGCAGCAGATCGGTCTCGTGTCCTTTGTCCTCAGTATCCTTGAGGAGACGGCTAAATGTGCTGCGAGCGTGCGTGCGTGCGTGGCCGACATTTACTCTGGATCGGAACGAAGCGCTAACTGTCACTCTTTCATTGTCGGCTAACGACGAACAAGTCAGACATCGACCGTGCGTCGCCGCACGACAGCGGCCGCCCGCACTGTGCGTCGTCGTCGTATAAAACCACAAAGGACAAATGTTGTGTATCGCTTGAAGGGCTTGAACTCAGCTTGTCAGCAGTCTTAATACTTCAGAATCGCTGCTCCCGCCCTGCGATTGACTGGCGACCAATCAAGGGTGTGCCACGCCTCTCGCCCAAAATGTCTATAAGGAACATTTCTCGGGATATATTAAGCATACAGATACTAAGTGAATGAATCAATTTAATATAAAATACACGTTTCTCTCAAAGTATTTCAGTTTAATAGTCTGAGTTGTTTATTGATTTATGTATTATGAGCATGAAAAAAACCCAAAAAAAAACACCTGTGCTGAATTTGATTCAAACTCAACAGAAGTGAGTGTTATTTCCCCAAATTAGCATCAGAAATGTGAATCTACCTTTTCTCAGTCGTCACTCGATGTCGTATGTGTACGTTTGAATGTTTCGAAACATTTACGCGGACTTCAGAATTCGCGCATAGAGGAACGACCAGGTAAGATGCGAGTCTCCTATTTATGCTCCTTTCAGCTTTTTGACAATATGTGCCCTATAAAAATGGATAAAAACGTGTTTTACAAAGGTCATGATGATACAAAAGTGGATTTATATCCCTGAATTTGCTGATTGCACCGGGCAGAATACAAAGTTTGCGCAATATTCACTGAGAAAATCTAGAAAATCTTTGAAAAAATTGTCAACATTTAATACTGTAGTTGGATAGAGGAAATGAGCGGAGTACTTTTTTGTGTCATCTTGCAAACACAGAAACTTAGCACAATCAAATCACGAGCAAAAATCATTTCCTGCAAGTGCCATAAAAACCTGCAAGATCAATGAGGGAATAAATTGAAGCGTGATCTAATCCAAAATTCGGATGCGTAGAAATAGTCATCCCGTTATGAGCAATCAGAATTTGATTCCCACATTAGAGAAAAAGGAAGTTACGGATTGTCTGAACATGTTCATTTGTATTTTCTGTGTTACATTTAGATCAAACTTATTGGGATATTGGAGCTTCAATAAAAGACAACTTTCCAGTAAAACAACTTATTTTCTTCTTCTTGCCTAATATAAACGATTTTCTTTAGTTTTTTTTTTGGGTAATTGTACGATGTCAATAATATGTGTATTCTCACCAATACGGAATGGGAATATTGTTTTGAGACTTAACTAACTAACGATTATAAAATGGTGCAAATGTTGGTACAAATGTAGACGGGAAGTTACACACAAACAAACGATCCCACACAGAAATAGCTGATGAAATTGAATTTGGACTTTATTAGCACCGGATAAGAAAACCCTGCAAAGGCAAGGCATCACACGAGTGGAGTCAAACAAAAATATTCTTCCGGGTTATTTTATCGCACCCTCCCGAAGTGCGTGCGTTGTATTATTAGAGCAGCGAAATATGACGTTTGTCTTGCTTCACCCATGCTGCTTTCTTATTATGTAAGAGAACGTTTGCAGAGCCGCGAATAGCTTCCTCCTACTCAGCCGAAGCGAGGCCCGGGTCGAGCGAGCGCCACCGCAAACCGGTTCCCCGCATAACCATATGATCGGCATATTCTGCCAGCCGTAGCAATCGGCGTGTCAGCATCACGGACGTAGATGATGCGCTAATGTGTTAGGATGTAAGCGTCTGTTATGGTCTTGTGGCAAAATGAACACGCTGGCATAAGGGGAAAAAAAAAAGAAAAAAAAAAAGCCAGTTGTGGAAAAACACAATGCAATGGATCATATGTCACTGTTAGTTATGCACAAAGGGCAACAGCGAGGTCGGAAACAGAAGTCAAAGTCTCCTCTCCTCGATGCTCGCGATGTTGTATGTGACAAGGGGATATTGCTGTTTTGCCCGCCCCCGACTAGCAAGGCGGCCGTCTTTGTGCTTCCTGTAATAACTCTCACCATTTGTCTCGTTTTTGCAGATCGGCTACTGGAATGAATACGAAAAATTTGTTTTTATAATGGATCAGCAGGTCACCAACGAGTCGTCTTCTGTGGAAAACCGAACAATTGTGGTCACTACTATTATGGTACACTCTCAAGCGGGTTTTAAGTGTTTCACCTCAAGATTTCTGCCACTCAAGGTCAAGGTGTCCATTGTTGCAATCTGTCCTGGGAGGCTAGAATTATTTTCTTTTGAGTTGCTTTCCATCCACTCACTACATGTTGAAACAGTCGACACACAAAGAGTGTTTCAACTGTATCCGTGTGGGTGTCAAAGCATTTTAGTTTTGTTATATTCCAGTGGGCTGTCGTAGTAGTGACATCACAATAACGGCATTGGTAACGATAACGATAGAGATAAACACCTATTCGCATTCAGTGCGTACGTAAGTAACGGTGTTTCCGTCTCATGGGGAAAAGCCGTCAGTGACAAAGCGTCAACGCAGCAGATTTGAGAGGACATAAACAACCGAAGGCCGCCCGCCCTTGGTTGCTTATCGCCTTTTTGACCCCCCCACCCCCCCCGAAAAACAGATTTCAAGTTAGCCCGCTGAGGTTTAGCCGTGGAGAGGAATAGCAGTTCTCGTGCTCCCAATAAGTTCATCATCGGGCCTCTTTAAATGTAAAATAAGGTACGCCTTATCTTACATTTAAAATCTTGGCCTCGTCTTCCTTCTGACTTTGTCTATTATGTTTCCATCTTAGGCAAATTCAGAAGATGTAAAATGTCAGTGCATTATTTTCCTCACTGTCTGTGTCAATTTTTATCACGGTCATTTTTCATTTCTAAGCTTCTTTCCGCCATCCCATTACTTAGTGCCGAGAAAGTGTTGTCACCGTTCTGGTTTGCTTGAAGCAACTAACGTAACGTCAACAGCGCAATGACCACCTGATCTGATGACATTTGAATGTCCAATGCGGTTTTCCCGTGTTAAATTGAAACGGCTCCGGATCCGATCCGGTAAAACCTCTTTCAGTGCTATAGTGTTGGACCTCGCGTACTCGTAGCAAAATACTCATCCATGCCCATCGTGTATCAGCTTGTCGCACACAAACCGACATAACCTCCTCCGTTATAAAGGCTGCGACCTTTTCATTGCATCCGTCGTGTCATATTTATTTGTATTTCTCGTGGCCAAGCGGAACAAACATCCCAAATATAAACAGTACTTCGGATGGTTGCGGGATTTGTGAAAACGGTCCCAAACGCTGTCCAATAGATCTCTGTCGTCTCGTCCTTTAACATCGAGCGAAAAGTTCTCAATCATCTTTTCGTTCAATTCGAACATGCGAAACCGTAAAGTTGAAGATGTCACATGACCGTCGGGTGAAGTGGCTTGTGGTTGTGAGGAGAAAACAACGGGAATTGAATATGAGGGCCTGAGTACACTCAGCGAGGGGCGACCGAAAGTCACATAATAGCGCTAAAAGCGTGAAGGGACAGGAAGTCGAACGCGTCAAAACACGGAACCAGAAAGTGAAATACTGAAAGTTGCCCAATTTAGGCGAAGCCATCACGAATGAAGCGAGCCGATTAGTGCACAGTTGATTGTCCGATGTTGATTGACAAATGAATTGGCTCTTCTGACGTCTGCTGTGATGACGGCGCTCGAGTGCCTGCGACGTCTCTTCTGTCACTGACGTTGACTTTATGAAGTGGAAACGTGCTCTGTTCAGCTTGACCCCCCCCCCCCCACACCAACCCTCAACCCACCCCTACATGTCCCCCATCCGCACGCACAATCCAAGCCCCGACCCGCTTTCCCACAAACTTGTAGATTTAGCACGAGGGAGCCACGATTTCCCGCTTCGTGCGCCGCGCTTTCTGCCGGCCCGCTCGGCCTCTCTACTGCAGCGGCGGCCCGCATTTGTTTGCCGTGTGTTGGCCTCGCCCCCCCCCCCCCCCCCCCCCCCCCCCCCCCTCCCCGGTTGCGTGGCTGTGAGCTGATGATGCGTGAGCGTTGTCCGCCGTGCGTGCTCGCCGTCCTCCCTGCGGCATGCGTGCATGCCTCTGTGTGACCGCTGAGTTCCGTCCGTGTGTGATGTCTTTCCGCTCAACTCAAACTGTGTCTGATTAACAGGAAGCGCCGTACGTGATGTACAAGAAAAACTATATGCAGCTGGACGGGAATGACAGATATGAAGGCTACTGTGTCGATTTAGCGTCTGAAATTGCAAAGCATGTGGGCATACGATATAAGCTGTCGGTAGTTCCGGATGGGAAATACGGAGCCCGAGATCCCGAGACCAAGACGTGGAACGGGATGGTGGGTGAACTGGTTTACGGGGTAAGTTTCAGTTTCATGCTCTCGAATATTTTCGAGCAGTGATTCCCAGCCACTGGGCCAGCCAGGCCACCTGAGATCGTCGGGTGCGGCGCGCCAAATGATCCAATTTCACTTCATTGGGCCAAAAAGTATGATTTACATACGACAAATCACGTATTTGTTGTTCATCTATCTCTGCCAGCGATGTATAATGACAAGTGGAACAATTCAATGCTCTTCCACTGGATGGCAGAAAGTACGATTAATCGGCGTATCCACCCGTTGACATTCATGCAACAGAATAATTGCTAAGCAGGCGCCGATTTCACACGACGCCGAATTGTGAGTCAATTCACAAGAGGTCGTCGCGATGGCACAAATCAGTCTTGCTTTGATGGTGTGCAGCGGCACACATTTCCCATCTGAAATACGTGCCTGGGCTCCTTTAAGGTTGGGAAACATTGTTTTCGAGAGTTGAAAACTTTCTACCATTTGTTTTGTTTTATGTATAAATGCAGTGGAACCTCTGAAGTTGCACACAATGCACTCTGGAATGTTCACCCCATCGAAAATATACTGTTCCAGGGGTAAGAGGGGAAATTTGAAATAACAGTTTAGTGCAAAATAAGCTTAACCACTGTTAATGTTCACAAAACAAGTTTTGCGAACGTGTGTAACGTCTAAGTGATCCAGACACACCTGACGCATATTCATACTTTTCACAAAAGTACAAAAACAAGGTGAGCTCTTCAGTGACCTCACGTATAACCACAATTTCAACCGTAAGGTTTTACGTGAAATTTCTGCCTAAATTTGGGTGCACCTCTTCAATGTACAATTTCAGGTTGACGTTCCGCCGTCATGTTCGCACGACATCGGACACTTTGGATTATGGTGAAGTTGCCAAAGTGTTCCGTCGTATCGTTGTGGTTTTGCATTTTCTTTAACGAGAGTTTGAGTAGCTGAGTAAAAACCCGCAGCAAAGAATGAAACACGCTTTCGACATGCGCCGGCGCGAAGCAGGTCAATGACTGTAATATTCCCGGGTACCTTCTGTGAATGTCGCTTCCTCCGCCGGCGTCGTGGCAAATGTGAAATTGGCGGGGGTTGGAGTCGAGGTGGATCTCGAGGCTGATGCACATTTCAAGGACCGCCCACGCGAGCTCCTCCACCTCTGTCTTCCAACGCGCTCGCTTGGGAACGAGACAAAGGCAGCGCGCAACACAAAGAGCTGCTGGCTCATCTTGCCCACAGAGATCATTTTGTCTCGCAGAACGTTCGAAGCGCCCGCATTTATGCATCGATTGGCGTTAAAGTCGGCTACGGTGTCAGCTCATTCGCCGAGTGCGACTTTGTTATCGTATCGTTCGCGCTAACCTGCACTCTGCCTGTCCCCGCTTCCACAGAGAGCCGACATAGCCGTGGCTCCTCTCACGATAACGTTGGTACGAGAAGAAGTGATAGACTTCTCCAAGCCCTTCATGAGCTTGGGCATCTCCATCATGATCAAGAAGCCCCAAAAGTCCAAGCCCGGCGTCTTTTCCTTCCTGGACCCGCTGGCCTACGAGATTTGGATGTGCATCGTGTTCGCCTATATCGGCGTGAGCGTGGTGCTGTTCCTGGTGAGCCGCTTCAGTCCTTACGAGTGGCACCTGGACGAGAACGACGAGGCCAAAGACCCTCAGAGCCCCCCCGACCCGCCCAACGACTTTGGCATTTTTAATAGCCTGTGGTTCTCGCTGGGTGCCTTCATGCAGCAAGGATGCGATATCTCGCCAAGGTTGGTCGTCGCCTTGCCTCTCCGCCGCCTCTCATCGCCTCTTTGCATTTTGACGTACATGCCCATCCTGCCATGGTGCATATAGGTTATTTTGGGCTCTAACGTCACGTCTCACTAGCCTCTGCGGCGAGGCCCCCGCCTCCGCGAAATAACTTACATTCACCATGCTGAGGGCTGTAAAATGCACAGGGCTCATTTCATCGCCAATCCCAATAAATCCTCGTGACTCTTGGAGGGCTACCGTGTTTTTGCTGCATGTCCCATTTTACGGTCATCAACTTGGCGCATATAACGCATTTCATGTGGAAAAGCTGCCTTCGAGCGACCGCTGACTGCATCGCGTTTCGCCAACACGATGGCCGCCAGAGTCCAGTCCTCCGTCCGTGACCTCATCCGTCTCGCATGCGACTCGAGGATTCCCAAACACCACGTGCGGACAAGACACAGACTGAACGCAACGACACAGTCAGCCACTTCTTTAGTGAACGCAGAAATGGCGCTTCCTTCAGTCATCCAAGATGTTGCGGCTCAGAAACGAGGGTGCATGCAAATCTAAATTCGGGAGATAAGATGTTGTTTGTTTGTTCTTGTTCTCATGCTTATCGTGTCTGTTGAAGGATTTCAAGTCAAACGGCAGAAAGGAGCTCGCCGCTCTTACGTCTCCCGAACGCTCTGCTTCGTCTCGCCAGGTCACTGTCAGGTCGCATCGTCGGAGGGGTGTGGTGGTTCTTCACCCTCATCATCATCTCCTCCTACACGGCCAACCTGGCGGCCTTCCTCACCGTGGAGAGGATGGTTTCGCCCATCGAGAGCGCCGAGGACCTGGCCAAGCAGACCGAGATCGCGTACGGGACGTTAGACTCCGGCTCCACCAAGGAGTTCTTCAGGGTGAGCGTCGTGTCGAAGATTACATTTCCGACATAGAACTCGTAAAGTAGCGCTCTGTGTTACATGAATTGTTACTCGAGAATCGAATTTGCTCGCTTTTGTTTTTTAACTTTTTTTGTAAATATATACGCAGCGACGCTTGTAAATGCAAACGAAAGCTTGAAAATGTCGTTATCTAAACTCTGATTAGGACTCAAGGCTCCCCGAGATAATTGTCTGACTGAATTTTCCAAAAGGCTGTAAGAACAATAATTGAGCAACAATTATCTGCGTGCAAAGGAGCCCCCAGAAGCGCTACACCTGCCCGTGTTATTCTTAATGTTGATATTTTATCATTATCGTCATTATCATTATCGAGCATCAAAGGCCCTCTTAGCCTGTGTGGCGTTTGCATGTTCTCCCCGTACCTGCGTGGCTTTTCTCCAGGAATTCCAGTTTCCTCCCGCAGCCTTTAGGTCTCCGCAGCCCATTTTGAAAGGCGCCCAAGCGTAACAGCGCCGTCTGAGCCGAGGTCCGAAAGCGGTGACATGCGGCAATCGCTAGGATTAGTGTGGCGGAAGGTCGGCGCTACCTCGCTGCGCCCGCCATCTCGTAAATTTAGGGAAAAGATGCAACTGCGACTGCGAATTCACCCGAGCTGAAATGAAGCTGAAAATAGGAAGCGACTGCTCGGGGCTGTTATCTATTCATGGTAAAACCTTCTTCTTCCCTCGTCTCTTCACTTTTGAAGCTACATAAAAACAAACATTTCGTACATTTTGTGCAGAACATCCAGAAAAACACCCAATCTCGCTATGAAGGGACATGAGCTACTGTATGCCAGGTTCAATGTCATATTCGAGGAGGAGGAGGAATACTTGACAGGCTTTCTGGTGACTCATCGCATTAACTCGACGTTTCATGAGAACATCTCCGAGATCCGTTGTGGCCTCCTTCAGAATCATTTTGGGTTATGGAGAGGGAGTCTGGTACACAGCATTATTATTATGATTATAAGCGTGTTACTGAGCGCATTTGGCTTCGCTACGTGCTATCAGGTATATTTCTACGGACACCAGGTACGCAAACACGAGCTTTTGTCGGTTAAAACCGACCACACTGGGCTGTGAATGCACACGCACGTGCACTACACGCATGCTGATAACGATCAGCCTGAGAACAGGCAAGAAACGGTTCGGTGAGGAGCCGCTGAGGAGAACCGGCCGTCATCTGAAAAGAGGACTCACGCGACTTCCGGATCCCGCGAGGGAAGGACGAGAGTCCGGCCGCGCTGTGTCTTCCGCTCGACCATAACCTTGTCAATTCCGTCGCGTTAAATGGTTTCGAATTCTCGTTTGGAATTCCTTACAAGGTTCTTCTGGAATTCGAAAGAAGCAAAGCAATTCTTTTGATATTACTTTCGTCTTGACTGCATCCCGGTCCCTCGCTCGCACGATGAGCTGACTTCTCTGCAGTTGCAATAATAAGGAGGAAAAGGCCAGGCATTCCGCAAGACGTGTCTTTACAGCACAGTCAGGACTGTCGTCAGCTATTATTGTCTTCTCCGACGTGTTGACATGAATACCGCGATGATGGAAAATTGTGCATATGTCAAGAATGATTCACGTGGTATAGCTGGAGCTCACAATCTGTTACGTTCGCAGTGAATTATTTATTTTGCTGTGGCGGGCAGCGGGCTCACAAGCTCATTCACAAGCTAAATATGCACGGAATAACAAACAAAATGTCATGATGTCCCCCCCCCCCCCCCCCCCAAAACTTCTCAAATGAGTGCGCCAGTGATTCGGAGCGTGCTCATTTTTCTGCCCGTCTGCCTTTTGGTTATGGCGCTTGCGCCGTAAGCGGCGCGGTGACAAATGGCCTCGTGAAGACATTTCCAGCTAATGAAAAGTTTTCCTCCGGGGCGCTTCGTCTTCCCTCAGCTCAAGCGGAAGGTCGCATTATCCCGCTTAAATGCGGCACCGCTCGCCCGCCCGTGTTCTGCAGAAGTTCACGTTATCCAACGACAGCAATAAATGACAATGACGCTGCCCTTGATGGCGCCTATTCAAAGCGCTATAGGTCCTAATTTCACCTTCAGCTGACACCTCCAATGCTTTTGGTGCCCAAGCAGCCTCAGAATGAAACTCCTCAACTCACTTCAACACAGTTCCCTGACAACAACTTGTTGCAAGACGGCAGGAAAGCAATACTAATGTCTAAATGAAGCTCCTTAATTGACTTCGACATTGTTCCTCAGCACCTCCTTGTCTCGTTGTCTCGTCACTTCCTTTTCCCTCAGCTTGAAGTCGGTTCGTCCGTTTTTTTCTGTGGCGCCGATCGTCACGGGTGAGCTGGAGCTCGACCCGGCTGACTTTGGGCGAGAGGCGGGGTACACCTTGGCACGGTCGCCAGCCAATCACGGGGCAGACGTAGGCGAACAACCACCATGTGTGGCCAACTTTCACTCCAATGTAGTCTTGTAGTCTGGAGAAAGCCCACACAAGCACGGGGAGAACGTACAAAGTCCTCACAGGAAGGTCAGAGCAGAGATTTGAACTCAGAACTGCGAGGCGGATGTAACCACTCGGGCACCGTGCTGGCCCGCTTCAAATCCATTTGGATTATTGGGACAAAAAGGAAATCTGGCTTCCAACGTGCAATTTTCCACAAACTTTACCTCGATGACATTAAAACACAATCCGAACATGCTCGAGAGCAGACGTTATGTGTGGGCAAACCTTCTGGAGCAGGTCTACACGCGCGCTCCATCAGCGAGCGCCACCTCGGATGTCGTCGTCTTTTGGAAAAGAGCTCTCCGCTTTTTTTCTATGTCAAAAACAAGCGTTTGCGACTGGAAGCTGCGAGGCGCTCGCGGGATCGGGCGCAAGGACGAGGTCATTCCCGCGTGTTCCTCTCCGGCGGGAACGCGGTCGTCGTTTCTCTCTGCTGTGCTGCCAGATGGTCTGACCTCAGGCCTCTGGCGCCCGGCCCGCCGGCGCGCCGCCTCGCCGCTCGGCTTAAAGGCTCAACTAACTGCACTCGTTAACTGAATTAGCATAACCGTTATGTGCTAGCGTGTTGTTGGGATGGTCTCACCGCTGTATTGTGCCACCACCACAAAGTGGACCGCTTTGGCGATTGAGTTCCGTTGGAATGGAGAAATACTTTCGAACTAATTGACTGGTTCGATTTGATATTTTATCTTCCAAAGGAACAATTACAATTACTGAATACTTCTGACTGTCAGTCAAAACTGAGCATGCGCTTGTAAAAAACCAAAAACTTGGTTTCCGTTAATTAGGAATCGTTTCAAACACACAACGCATTTCTCACTCCACTTTTACATTTTGACACATCAAATCATTTTTGAGCAAAGAACATGGGAGGTCTCCCAAGGCGGCCACTATTCGCACACGCTTGCATAATCAGCGGTACCTTGACTTGATTTTCCACCTTGAAATAAATTGAAATGTCATTGGTCCGTTCCAGCCCGCCCCAAAAGCACCACACTTCTTTTGGTTACGTTTTTTAACGAAGAAAAACAGTGCTGTATTGTAAAATATAAAAACACAATGAAAGAAAACTGGGTGTATAAAGTGTAATTCCAGCGAAAGGCACACACACACACAGAGTGTAGTATTCGCGTGTTGACGTGTGGCCTATCGAGCGATTCGTAACTCAGATGTCTGAAATGTCATTTTTGTATTGCTGTCAATGTTTGTGAGTGCCTAACCTAACAGCTTTCGTGTGTGTTTCCCTCCAAACGCAGCGCTCCAAAATAGCCGTTTATGAGAAAATGTGGTCGTACATGAAATCGGCGGAACCGTCGGTGTTCGCCAAGACAACACCCGACGGGGTCTCCCGGGTACGAAAGTCGAAGGGCAAGTTCGCCTTTCTCCTGGAGTCCACCATGAACGAGTACATAGAGCAGCGCAAGCCGTGCGACACCATGAAAGTGGGCGGCAACCTCGACTCCAAAGGCTACGGCGTGGCCACGCCCAAAGGCTCCGCATTAAGGTGGGTGGGATAATATAACAATGTGCTCCATGTTGTTATACAATTCCACCCACCCTGATGTCACCTTTTCACATTCCTTCATTCTTGTTCTCTTCCCGGGTGGAGAGCGTCATGAGTCATTTTCAATCGGCCATCTTCTCTTTTGTTCCTCACCTCCTGACCTTTACATTTTAATGTCCTCCCTCATCCCACTTTTTTTTTGCTGTGGTGTCTTTGCACCCTAATGGTACTTTTTTTTTTGGTATGTCTGCATTTGCAAGTAGAACAAGTTTCTTGTGATGAATGTTAAGCAGCATGCTGAACGTCCTCTTTGCTAATCCAACAATGGTCGTCCCCCCATCCCGCACACGTCACTTATACGCTGCTCACGAAAAGTCGGGGACATTTTGCTTTCGGGTGAAATTTCAGGATGAACCCAAAATGTACTGCAACCAGGTCTTGACATTAACACCTGCCAACCGGCCAAATGCCGGTGAATTTCTACAGTGGCGGCTATCCAGCCAATTTGCTAGGTTGCATTTCGACGTGTAAAAGTTATGTCAACCCCCCGCCCCCTCCCACAGACACACACCTGCGTTGAATAATATATTACAGGAAAGCCGCCCACCCTCACCCACCTTTACCCTATTGGTCAAAATTGTGGCAAGTGAAATTGCTGAGTGGCTACTGACTCGGGGAAGCCATTGGCCACAGTGGCTGCTGACCAAAACAGGCAATGCCAAGCCCCGACTCTGACCTTTACCGATGAACTCTGAACTGTTGAATGCACGTGTCCAACTCTGCAGTGTTTCAGTACTTTTTCACAACTTGCGTATGTCGAATGAGAAGCTGAATGGCCAAAATGCACAACAAGTGTTTGATCCACGAATGGTTCAATTGCACTTGTTTTTATAAACAGTCCTCTGCTGTTTACATTTTGACATAATGAGACGACACCAGGCGGCACGGTGGCCGACTGGTTAGAGCGTCAGCCTCACAGTTCTGAGGTGCGGGGTTCAATCCCCGTCCCCGCCTGTGTGGAGTTTGCATGTTCTCCCCGTGCCTGCGTGGGTTTTCTCCGGGCACTCCGGTTTCCTCCCACATCCCAAAAACATGCATTAATTGGAGACTCTAAATTGCCCATAGGCATGACTGTGAGTGTGAATGGTTGTTTGTTTCTATGTGCCCTGCGATTGGCTGGCAACCAGTTCAGGGTGTACCCCGCCTCCTGCCCGATGACAGCTGGGATAGGCTCCAGCACGCCCGCGACCCTAGTGAGGAGAAGCGGCTCAGAAAATGGATGGATGGATGGAGACGACACCAAACGATTGAGCCGCCGAGAAGACGAGTGGGCTAACTCCATTTTGAGAGCGATGTCAACGTTCGACGGCTGCAACTAAAAGTTCTGTGGTCCAAGTCCAAATATCTGTCAAATATATTGCTGATCTCGGGCAGAAACTTCAACTCAATTTCATATTTTCCTCCCACGTGGATACTTATTTTTACAAATTATTGCCCAATCTCATGTGTCGCAAATGGCTTGCACTCTTTGACGATGCAACATTAGTGGTTCCATTTCCCCCCCCCCCCTAAAAAGTGATATTAATATTCCAGGAAAGACGATAAATAACATTCACTTGTTCTCAATGCAATAACGGACTGCCTCCTCCACCCATCCATTTTCTGAGCCGCTTCTGGATCCCAGCCCAGCTATCTTCGGGCAGGAGGCGGGGTAAACCCTCGACTGGTTGCCAGCCAATCGCTGAGCGCATACAAACAAACAACCGTTGGCACTCACATTCGCACCTACGGGCAATTTAGAGTTGTCAATCAACCTAGTAGAGCAGTTTTTGGGATGTGGGAGGAAAGCGGAGCGCCCGGAGATGCAAACTCCACACAGGCGGGACCGGGATTTGAACCCCGGACTTCAGAACTGTGAGGCAGACGCTCGAACCAGTCTTCCGCCGTGCCGCCTGGACTGCCTCCTGTATGTTAAAATTGAAAAGAAACCTTGATTTAGACCAGTCTTTGTTTTTCCTCTTCGGTTAGGGGTTTGCTTAGAGGGCCGCAGCGCCATCAGCAGGTTGCAACCGAGAGACCGGAAGAGTCACAGAAAGGCATAGACGTGGAGGTTTTCACGCATCAAATCCCTGCTGGGAATTTTGCCACTTGGCTCTTGCTGTCGAACAGCAAGTAAAAAAAAAAACAAGTCAAAGTCTCTCAAAGGTCAAGTTCATTTCACCCGAAAGTCAAATATCCTCGGAGCTTTTTCGGAGTGCGTAGTGTATGTACAAACAGTGTGACTCTCCATGCCACCTCTCTAAGAAGGGATGTCAAAGTGGCTCTAACCTTTGCACACAAATGAAAATTCTCCACCAATTTGTCCCTTCTGTGCTCCCCTAATGAACAGCTGCAACTATCATGACTATTGCCACGATTAGATTTCTCACGGACCTGTTCCTTTTCTTACAAGTTATGTTTTATCGTTTCAAGAAATGCTGTTAACCTGGCAGTGTTAAAACTGAATGAGCAAGGCCTCTTGGACAAATTGAAAAACAAATGGTGGTACGACAAAGGAGAGTGCGGCAGCGGGGGAGGTGACTCTAAGGTCAGCCTCCATGTCACCAAAGTCGGGTTTCCTAAAAGCGAGTAATCGGCAAGGCTGACCTCGCTTCAAAGTCAACTTTGGCCCAATTCGACATTCTTCCCCGCTATTTTTGTGCTGCTGCGATCAAATGGGAACCCTTTACTTGGCTAATCAGTCTGGATTCATTCCCTTTCGGGACAGAGTAGGTGTTTGCTGTGTGGCTCAGAAAGACGGGAAGCATTTATTCTGCCGGCTTTTTCTAACCACATGGCAACACGAAGGCTTTTGTTAAGGCTAACGTTCCGAGCGCCTCGGTGGGCGCTGGGGTGCCGGCGCAGGGAACAGCGTTGTCTTGAGGGGACGAAGCATCGCAGGCAAACGTGAGAATTCTAATGAGACAAAGAAGTTGGCGCCGTACTCACCGCCGCGTGGCGGAACCCTGCACGAGGTAACCGGGGGCCCCCCATTTGTGCCACATACACCATCACATCCCCGTTTTTTTTTTTTTTTTTTCTTGTCTACAAACTTGTGTATACGGTACTGTGCAAAAGTTACAAGTTGCAGGTTGTTGTTTTTGTGACCCTTTTTTGTTTTGTTTTTAATTTTGGAAGTCATTTTGACATACTTGACTAAAACAATGTTGCCCATCCATTGCAGCACATACATCCTCGCTCGTATGTAAAATGTTCCAGGCTGCCCCGCAAAAGGTGAAAAAATGCGATTTAAAAACTTCACGTTTTTTTTTTTTTTTTTTAAATAGTTTTACCACTCCAACACATTGAAACATATTAAAACCCACTTGAGTTTTTTTTAAACCACATTGTTTTAAAGTATTCCTCAGTAGTATTTGTCGAAGTTTTGAAAGCGCTGCCCAACATGCTTACTTCGAGCTTTTTATTCGTCACTCCCATTTTGTTTACTCTAATACTGGCAAACAAAAACAAAAGACAAGCATTGTGTATTCAAGCGCTGAAATGTTTACCCATATTGACAAACGTGTGCTAGCCTAATGCTAACCTATAATGACAGGCGTACATAGACAGGCTAACAAATTAGCATGGATGTTACGAAAGTGTTACTTTAACAAACACGGAGCAGCAACGTATACAAAGCGAGTATCCAAGTCTCAGGCGTGTTTTCTCGACAGTTACTTGAGTTTAGTTCGGGATCTTCTCTGCCTGTTTTTTGCTCTAAATTACGTCGCAACTCTTTCTGTACAGCTCAGTGCTGCCCGGCGTGTCGTGGCACTACGTGGTACTACACTTGCAGTCTTGCAACTCCAAATTCAGATTTGCCTGTGTGCTGTAGTAACCCATTTCAAAATCAAATACAAATAAAACAAACAAATCATCTGCGATTCACAAAGACACTGACGATTAAAGCGTGTGTGTGGTTACAACAAACAACAAATGCAACGAAGGCCCTGAACTTTTTGTACAGTGCTGAATTCTGGGACATTGTCACTGTCATGACGTGCAAGATTTCACCGACGAGCTCCCTGGCAATGTGCAGTGCTCACAAAAAAGTCCCAGCGGGGGATCGCTGCCTTTCTTTCAGCTTGCGCCAACCAAGCGCTCACAGAAATTCAGTCGAGACGAAAAAGCGAGCCGTCGGGCCCTCGCTCGGGTCGGGGGGGGGGGGGGGGGGGGGGGGGCGCTAGACGAGCCGCTGCCAACCTTTTGTTGCCCTTGTTTGACTTTCACAAACGCCCGTGCGGGTAATCAGACAGCCAGCTGGAAATATATTGCACGCAACAGCCGCTGGGAAAAAGAGAACGAACATTCATGGCAACATCTCATCGGGCACGCTACACTTTTTCCTATTTACAGCAACTAAATCGAATGTGATGGGATTCAATCTGATGAATGTTTGTCCACGTATGTTGAGGTTTTGCACGTTTGAAGGTGTGATTTTGAAGGGTAAAGTTGTGAATTTACCCAAGAATAAGCGGAAAACCACAACCAAGGCAAGATACGAAAAGTTGATCTTGTTGTCACTATTTTGTGTGTTTGCCAAAGCTTTAACGTTTGCACTAGCGTCCACGCAAGAAAATACAGAAAGGAACTTTCACTCCATCCCATTTTATAGCCACTAATGTGCAGGTTAGAAGTATGCAAAAATATATGACTCAAGTAATGAAAACCTAAAATATAAATGAGGCCATTCTAATCAATGGCACTTATCCTCACGGGGTTATTGATTCCCACTGCTTGCGGCGGCCCTCGTGGCTTCCGAGACGGCAGCAGCTTTCGTCTTTTCTTCTGCTTTCTCTTCCTTCTTCTCGTCATGATGCTCCGGCACATTCGATGTCGTTTACCAGTTGAACCGAATTGTCGTAACTTCACCTTCCAAAGCGTTCTGCGGATCGTCTAATTCGTAATGCGCGTGAGTAATTGTGTGCATGTGAGCGAGTGGAGGTCACAGCGGTGAAAAGAATATATTTGATGCTGTCAGATTACAAACACGGCGTTCTTTATGAAATACGGAAACAAGTTGAGAAATCTTGGAAATCAAGGAAACAAAATCTTGCCAAAGTCGATGTTGATGTCGTATGCGTGACTGACAAAACGTTTGGCATATTTGTCCGTCATGTGAAAGTTCAGGACAAAACTAAAATGCACTCTGACCTTGACAAGCTAACCTCATTTGAACTTGTCTAAACTTTTGATTTAGTCTTCTCTAACTCAGTTGTTTTGTAAAAATCTAATTTGAGGTACAAGATGGAGTTCGAGAGGAAGGAATGATTCCCCCCCCCCCCCCCCCCCCCCCCCTCCATAAAGTTGTCAGCGGTTGAACTTCTCAGCTGTAGCTCATCATGGCGAGGCTTCAAAGCGGATGTTCTCAGCGGAACGTGGCCTCTGAGCTGAAAGTGTCAGCGTGTCATGAGCGGGCGGCAACAGCGAGACCGGAGGAGTCACAGAGAGGCAGGAAAGTGGACGTCCTTGGAAATGTTCATGGCTCAAACACCTGCTGTGAATTTTTCTGTTCAGCTCCTCGTTAAGAGGACAGCAAGTTGTGCGAAAAGTAGTGCCGCATTGACCAGTCGGAGAAGGTCAAATACGTTCGCCTGTCGAGGTCATAGTGCATTTCAGGTTGATCCAGAAGCAGCCGAATCCGAACCGCGAATATCCCGAAGTTTTTGTGAGTAGTGCAATTGTCACACCCTTCCCGTTTTGTGAGGCATTAGACCTCCACGAGCTTCATTTTGGGAGTCAACAAAGGGTTCTTGTCGGATCCAGCTGGCTCGCAGCAGTCGAGAGTCGTCAGCTTTTCAACTGCATCTCGCAGCGGCTTCTGCACCGTGCAAACTTCAGCCTGCCGGTCAGCGTGTGCCGATTACTCAAAGCGAAACGGGTAGGGTCTGGCACGCTAGGGTCTGTAGGCTCAGGGCATACATAAGCTGTATACTACTGACGTGTATTTATGGATCTAGTGTTGCTTGCTATCTGTCATGTCTTGGCCAGCACCCTACTTGTGATCGCTTTGCACAGTTATCAAGTCGTTGACAAAGTTGAATAACATAAAATAACATAATCAAATGTTATTTATGTTATTTCCCACGTGAAGAACTCCAGTAAACCTCGCAGTATTGAAACTCAGTGAACAAGGCATCTTAGACAAGCTGAAAAACAAATGGTGGTACGATAAAGGTGAATGCGGAACCAAGGACTCGGGAAGTAAGGTCAGTCGCTGCAGGTCTTTTTATACTGATTGCCAGAAACTGCATTGTGGCCGAGTTGTTCGTATGCATCTCTTGACATCCTAGCTGCACCTGCAACATTTGTACAGCTACCTCACCTCACACATAGTTACTGGATGATCATGGTTCATGCATGTCAAAGTTTACCGTTTTGAATTTTGAAGTTGCAGCATGATCACACGCAGCTTTTTCAACTCATGCCATCAAGCAACGTTTGAATGAAACCATCCTGCTGCTATTTAATCATCCAGGCTGCTATTGAAATGGAATTTATCGGGGTTTACATTTGCAAACTCACGTTTACCGGCTTGTTTTCTCACTTCCTGACAAAATCCCTGCTGACTTTTAAATACCACTTGGACCTAGGAGGGGTGTCTTAAAAGTCAAGCTTCTCACGGGATTGTCTCAGTGAGAAACAATCATAACAAGACTAGTAATAAACCAGCGAGGAACAGCTCAAATGTGCATTAGCAATGTAATAACATAGTAATAAACCAATGGGCTCATATTTTCTCCCATTTAGTAATACATAATAGTTGTAATAACAATGTAACAAGGTCATAATAAGCAAATGAACTTTTGTTTGACCATTTATTAATGGAAATGTCATCTGGCAGTTCCTAGTTGTAATAATAATGTAATAAGGTAGTAATAAGTACTGAGCTCATATTTTCTCACACTGATGAAATAATCATGCCACAGCTATAGTTGTAACAATGTCGTACAATAAGTAAGCGCATATTTGTATGATTCACATTGCAAATGAGGAAACTCATAAATTGCGTTCAATATTATTGTTTGGCGTTTAATAGCAGCAAAATGGCAACTAGAGTAAGTTGGAGGTAGTTAAATGAGGGTTTAATGCGTAGACCTGTACGACCACGACCGCCTTCCTTTTAGACTCGAGTAGCAGCCGTTAAGACTTATCTGCATTCACCTTCGTAGTCGTCGTTAGTTAATAACTCCAACTGGCCTCCTGAAGGGAGCAAGTGTAGTCAGAGTTGTGCAGGATATGATGTTATGCTTTGCAGCTACACTGCGCCAGTTCCCAAAAAGCTTCAATGGTGGTCTTTACCTCCCCCAGGACAAGACAAGTGCACTAAGCCTGAGCAATGTGGCAGGGGTCTTCTATATTCTGGTGGGGGGGCTGGGCCTGGCTATGACTGTGGCGCTCATAGAGTTTTGCTACAAGTCTCGGCAAGAGACCAAAAGACTCAAGCTGGCAAAGAACGCCCAAAATTTTAAGCCAGCCCCTCCGGTGAACACCCAGAATTTTGCCACGTACCGTGAAGGCTACAACGTGTACGGGACAGAGAGCGTCAAAATCTAAAGGGTGCGTACGGCCTTTCTCCATCCCGTGAGCATTTTACAAAATGTTGTGCGTTCCAGACGTAACGCGCATCTTTCGCCTTCCGCAGAGGAGACTTTGGGTGCCAAATTCCCAGCCGGATGGGAGCGACCACTGTGTGTGTGAGACTCTGTGACCCCCCCCCCCCCCCCCCGCCGCCGGGCTGGGCAGCGCGAAGCGTTTGGCAAGGCCCGCCCGTCACAGCGACACACGGCCGTGACGCCGCCGGACTTGTAGAGGTTCTCTTTCCTCTCACAGTGCCTTAACGGAGCTTTCGGCGTCGTGGCAATTGACATTCACTTCGAATTAAATGTGTGCGCAATTGAGAGTGGAACTTTGGCGATGTTCACCTTGAAGATTTTGGATGATTTGGAATGGAAAACATCCCGATTTGGATCCTTTAGAGCAGGGGTCACCCACCTTTTTCAATCTGAGCGCTCAAGTATTTCTTGGCTACTGATTCATTTTGCCACACACTTCTGAAATAACCAATTTGCCCAAATTACCTTTAATTATACAGTGTGCTATTATTCATTAGTCATCATGTTAATGATTTCTCTGAAAAGTTAACAAGGTGAGATTTTTTTCTATTTAACTCTGCAAGTCTTTGCATTTTCAAATGACATTCCTAGAAAATCACAATGTCCGCCCGCAGGCTGCTGGCGTCGTCCTCGGCGGCAACCATGTTTGTGACCCTTGCTTTCGGGACTTATTTTTGTGGTGAAATCTTATGTTGTTTAACTGTTATTATATTTGGTGAAGTCATTCTCTTGTTTTCCTCTTAAGACTTTTAAGTGTCATAATATTTAGGACGAGCGTCAATTAAGGTTTAAGCTTTTTCTGTCTTTGTAATCAAACGGACGTCATCCCCGGTATCATTTTGAAGCTCAATTATGAGAAATGTAGAGAATGCGAAGCTAAATGACTGCATTTAGCTACAATTGCTCCAAGGTCTTTTGAGTTTCACTTTTTTTGTCACTTAGTGCCATATTGAACTTTGAATTTGAGACAATTCATGACATAATATTCCAAATGCTTAACTGGGTTTATGGTTTACACTTTGTACACTCGCAGATGCTGCTCACATGATTGCAGAATCTACAATAGTTAATTTGAAGATTTTGACTTTTTTTTTCCCCTCCACCCTTTCTGTGTCTATGCATTTATTGCAGGAGATGAGCTGTACAAACGCAAACGTTTATAAAAAAGAACTTTTTACAAACTTCAAAATGCTACAGGTCATTCGCATTTGTTTGACGTGCCCCCACTCTCCATGGAACGTTATTAGCAAATGCCCAATAGTATTTGATCGAGGTTGTTTTTAATGATTTGTACGGCAAACATGAGCGGCATGCATGGACAAACTAGCGTCGGAGGAAAGCTCACAAAGCACTTCCTTAATAAAAGCTGGTTTGTATTCACCTTTTGTTTGTTGTTAACTACACACAGAAAAGAGTTTTGACAAGATGGCCATTACCGTACAAAAGGCCTTCATAATCCATTGTAATGTCTGTATAAAGAAGCCTTCAAAATCAATGAAATAACCCAAAGTAGAGCATAAAGAGGAAAGGAAGAGACCATACCAAAGTGACACACTATAGGAAAACAATTTATTTTTTTGTGTTTAAAAAAACAAATTAAAAAACACTCATTGAGTACAGCAGATAAAATCTCCAAAGTATTTTCCATTTTGGGGAACAAAGTTTCTGCATTCATACCATACAACTCTATTTCAAGTCACCTGCCATTTTTTTCCTTTTATAAATTATGTGAAACCTGATTGACACAACCACAAACGGAAACACTGCGATATAGGGAACAAAAAAGAAATAACTTGAACTCCATGTTACCTTCTTTATTATTGTACACAATATACAAACTGGTCCTTAAAAAAAAAACAAAAAACATTTTCATCACTTAAGGTCTTGTCTAACGGGGATTAAAAGGTGGCACTAAATAAATAAAAATATCTCAGCGGGATATGAGGTTAATGAGGATGGAAAGCATAACGCCAATAAAATGTGCCAAAGCAAAGCCTGGAGGCAAAAAGATAGACATTTTCAAGACAATAACAAATCCATAATCAGATGCTACAAGGTCATTTCTTACAGTAACTTCACTAAATAACATTGTCAATAGGGCAAAACATTTTGCTCACATTGAAGATTTATGGATTAAGATATTCCAATTTATTTTCTCGAGTCCAGCAGATAGCTAATGGGAGGGGATTTAATTGAACCCCCCCAAAAAAAGAAGATGAAAAACGGGTAGGAATGGAGGTCGGCCATAAAGTCAACAAAGCACAAATGGAGGTGTAGTTGAAGTCTTGCAGCTAAAAGCACAACTTTCCCAGGTCTGCTGGTGGAAACACGGAGCAGAGGGGACGGAGAAGACGTCAACGCCGCATACTTTGTCGGGACAAAGAAAGCATCTTACCTTGACTGAGCAGCGCACATCATCTGTGCTTGTCAGAGGACTTATGGGTGTGAGTGTTAAGGGAAAATCGCAAGCGACATAACACACTGAAATCAGCGGACGCTTTACAACGTTGGAGAACAAAACCAAGAAAAAAGAAGGGCGGCGTCCTGTAAGTTGTCACGCTGCGAAAAAAAGCACACACGCAGGGGTTGTTAAGGATATTGTTTTTTCTCCTCCTTTCCTCCGCTGCTGTCCCGCTTCTCTTTCTTTTCAGACTTGTCTTTATCGTGTCGGGATTCCTGCGCCACATCAACATGGACAAGGTCACACACATCCGCTCAAAGAAAACGGGAAATATTGAAGAAATACAGTTGTATGGTTCATTTGTCTCAATTCAGCCTCCAATGAACCACCACAATTCTTTGAAGAAACTAACCAAATACAGATAAATACTTCATGTCTTGATCATATGGGTAAGCAAAATCATGCCTTGTAAAAATGCATTACGCAGAATTTTGAGGTCAACTTTGGGGGTGCGTATTATACATGGGTGTGCATTATACACGAGAAATTACGGTATATAAAACTATAGGAACAGAGAACGCAATTAACCAGTTCAAATACCGCTTGTGTTCAAATATCCCTTACATTAAGCGTCATAACATGCTATTCGTTAGCCCATGTATGATGTTTCCCATAATGTGTTAGCATTAGGCTATGAGAATTCAAGCCAATTGTGCTATTTTAATTACAAACATTTTTGCAATTCTCCTCTTTTGTTTAGTTTCACAGGCAACTTCAACTGGAAGTGCCAATGAACAGTAGTTCATAGTTTTGTGCGGCACACAATGGGGGAGAAAGCCCAAATGACCTTTTTTCCTCCGGTAGACGTTCGCTCGGGCTTGGCGGAGTCGCCCTTCTCTTTGCTGGAAGATTTGGATCTCTTGCTCTTCTCTTTCTCCACCGAGAGCGGAGAGTCGCAAGGACTCTCGCACTGGCTGTTTTTGGAGGAGTCTGAGGAGAGAACGTTCCCTTGTTAAATTAAGTTTGTGGCTCTACTTGTAAGACAGATCCGACAACTTACTGGTTCCGTTCTCGTCCTTTCTGCGTTTGGGTTCGAGGCTGACCTCACGCTCACCGACACCGACGTCCTGACAGACGAACAGCAAGGTGTCCATTGGCAAAAGTGGGCCAAGCGTGTAGAAAAAAAACCTCTTTTCAAATAAGATGGATGAAATGTCTTTAAAGATACTGACTCTCTTCCTCTCTTTGCGCTCCTTTTCTTCTTTCTTCTCTTTGCATCGGCCAACCGCATTCTCAAGTTCGTTCTTCTCCAGCTCCCTCTCTCTGCTTTTGGACCGTGCTACTGAATTGTAGTTGAGGTGGTGCTGCAATGACAATTAGACCCAGACAGAGGAAAACAAAGAGCAAATATCTTAATGCATGCATCTTAAATATTGAGGTTGGTGACTAGCGTCCACATGTTTGAAATAAACACAGGGAGAATATGTGAGTGTCACAATGTTAAAATCACTCAGCAGCTATTGGACAATTCACTTTTATTTGCCTATTGTCTGTGCCAAATTTGTGAAACTACACTTTTGCGAGGCGCAGGTATTTTTTTTTCGTCCACTTGAGGCCGTCATCCACATACATAACACAAACACATGCCCTGCTTGAATGACGCGAACAGCCGATTTTCCTGGCCTAGCCATTTGCACCGTTCCTCACACTGACGGTCTTGGCAATGTAGTCAGCAAAAAGCATTATGGGTACCCAGAATTCAGTGCAGTGATGCTTTAAACGACAGTACTGTAGTTATAGAATTTTTTTCTAAACGTTCCACTTCCATTTGTTCCCGTCGATGTTTTTATGAGTGTGTGCATTAGCGATTTATCAGGCTAAGGGTGGTATTTATGAATTGATGTCATAAAACTCACTGTGGCTTGTTTTAAACAGATAAGGTAAGGTTTTTCTTTTCTTTTCTGCTAAGAACAAGAGCCCAGTTGACCTACTGTGAGCCATTGCTGCCACAATTAAATCAATTGGCTTACAAGGCCAATAAAATATCACACATGTACAGGTGAGCAATTGCACTACAGTGACCCTTAAAAAAATGTATTTGTGCTTGACGATGTCCGCTGCATGCGCCACATGGACAGATCTACACTAATTGACAAAGTGGAATTAACCATCTCGGTGATGAAGTGCTGCCTCCACAAACGAAATTACAAATGCGATTAAATTAGACGGCGGTGTCTTTGAGATTGATTGGCAGTCTGGACATGGCGTGTTGACCATCTCCTGCTCTGGAGTCTCATGAGCATCGTTACGTTCGGAAGAAAAAGAGGGACGCTCGCAAGCCTAAGAATACCATCCCAACTGTGAAATACGGGGGTGACATCATCATGTTGTGGGATTGTTTTGCTGCAGGAGGAACTGGTGAACGTCACAAAATAGTTGGCATCATAAGGAAAGAACATTGCTGAAATACTGAAGCAAAATCTCAAGACATCAGACAGGAATTTAAAGGTTCGGCCCAAATGGGTCTTCCAAAATGACCAATGACCTGAAGCAAACTGCCGAACTGGTTAAAAAGTGGCTTGAGGATAAAGTCAACGTTTTAGAGTGGCCATCGCAAACCTCTGATCTCAATACTATTGAAAATTTATGGGCAGACCAGAAAAAGCATGTGCGAGCAAGGCGGCCTACAAACTTGGCTAAGTTACAGCAGTTCTGTCAGGAGGAAAAGGCCAGAATTCCTGTCAACTATTGTGAGAAGCTTGTGGAAAGAGATCCAAAATGTTTGACCAGTCATACAGTTCAAAGGCAATGGTACCAAAAACGAATGAAATGTATGCAAACTTCTGACTTTGAAGAAAGTCATGAAAAACTGTCTTAAAAAAAGAAATCTCTCATTATTCTGGCCCTGAGCTGGTTAATTTTAATTACTCCTACATAAGCTAAACCAGGAAAAGTATAGTCTGATTTCATGTCAGACTGAGGACTGACATAGTATATGTAAACTACTGGTTTCAACTGTTCATGATGCAATAATAATGAAGAAATCTGAATGATTTGCTGCAGAATTAAATTATGGTGGTGGTGGAATCAGTAGCTCGTGGACTTATTAAGGCAATAAATAAATCCCTGCACCAAGTACGCGCGTGAATTTCTCTGATGCACGTGTGATCTGACACAAATAAGGGAGAAGCGAGAGCGACAGAAGTAGATGAGGTTCAAACCTTGGATGCGGACTCCTTGGGATCGTTGCTATTGTCCTGTAGGGATGAATGGAGATGACAGATGAGGGAGGTTTGGGAGGAGGTTGTCAGACAGCAGTAGAGTGTCGGAAGATAGGATTTGGAAGGTGTTGCGGGGAGGGGTTGGGGGGGGAGGGGTGACTCTGCTGGCCGGACCAACTGCGTACTGCTCCCTTGACCTCTGACCTTAAAGGACTTGGGCTTTGACATGGTTATCACATAGAGGAGAGACAATTGGCTCATCATGTGGATTGCAAATATTTGATAGAAAACCCTGAGCATGTATTAAATAACAACTAGTGTCATTAATGCAAAACATGACTGATCTGAGGCAGCATACTATATAAATCATGTGTAAGAATACTGTACATCAAAAGTGCTACTGGTGGTCATGTGCGTGTGTATAAGATGAATCTCTGTATCTCTAGGAGTGCAAGAAAATCAGTGTGTGTGCACACTCACGCGTGTGTGTGTGTGTGTGTGTGCGTGCGTGTGCATGAGACTACATCCCTACAGAGATAGCTGTGGCTGTCACTTACAGTTCAGGATATGACACAGGGAGCCTATTTCTCTGGTGGAAGGTTAAATATAGACCTATCACAAGCTCCCAGCAGATTGGGCAAAGCTCCAGATGTTCCCTCACGGGTGCAGCCTGTCTTTGTTGTAGAGGCAGGCTTATTTTCCGCAGCATTTTTTGGCTGATTCAAGACCATGACATTCATCATCTTTGTTGATCTCAGCTGCTGGTGGCTCCGTGGAATGCTTGCCAGGAGGTAGTGTGGCTGCTGATGCGGATGCTGATGGGTGTCGTCGTCAGGGCGGGGCTGCAGAGGCTGTCGGGACCAAATGACTCTCATACGGGGGAGGACTGATCATACAGCGATCACAGGAGGGAGGCTGATCAATCAGCACCAGCAAAGAGGCACTCCGTCAGCAGAACAACATCCCGCTCTCTGCTGGATTTGGCAATGATGAGGGGGGGGGAACGATATGCTTTCATCGTAGGAATCCAGAAATCTTCTCAGCTCACCAAAAAAAACAAAACAGGAACGTTGCAAACTCTTAAGTTTGGAAAAAAATAATGAATTGCCACGCCATTTTCCTCAAAGGTAAAAAAAAAAAAAAAAAAAAAGTACAAAAAAAGAGAAAAAAATCCACCAGGAATACAGAAATGCGTACAAAATAGGTTTTCTTCCCAAGGCACACTGACTCCTTCCATTAGTATGAAAATAGATAAATATTTCACTATGAAAATACTCAATATTTACAAATTTTCTTTGCTAGGTCCTTCAGGGGTTTTCTCCCAATTCTGCAAAAAATGATTCTGCCAATGTCCAGCTCTCATGGATTTGGTGGGGCTTTCCGGATGCCACGCAGCCTGCGTTTGGCGAAACTCTCCTCGGTGATCTTCAGGGGTGCTGGAATGTGCAACGGCAGGGAACGCTCCGGCAGAGAGAGAAGTAATGGGCACAGCCTTCCTCAAGCCATACTAACCTTAACAGACGAGGAGTGGGATGGAGAAGAGTGACTGTCGAGCTTTCGTCTTTTGTGATCTGAAACGAGAAAAGGGCTTACTTTAAGGGCATGCCTACACACCTAAAATGATTGATTTCATAAGCTGTATGGAATACGTTACCCCTCTCAGTATCAGCTACGTCTGATCTGGGAACTGGGGACTTGCGGCAGCCGGCCACTGCGCTCCTGTCTCCTTTCTCCTTGCTCTTCGACTCCTTGATGGCATCGCGCTCTCTGGAAGGCTCCACGGACTCCCCGTTGCCTGCTTTGGTCTTGTCATCTTTGTTCTTCTCCTCAGCCTTGACTTTGTCTCGGTCTGCCTTGGGTGTCTTCTCCTTACCCTCACGAACCGCCCGCTCATCTTTTCCTGCTCTCTCCTCTCTCAGCTTTTCTCGGCGGGCTTCTGCCTTTGTTTCGGGAGTGGTGCCTGGTGTCTTTTCCTTTTTCTCTTTTTTGTCCTTGCCACTCTTCTCTTTGTCGTCCCGCTCTTTTATGGTTTTGATGCTGGAAAGACATTTGATTATTATTTTCCTTTAATGCTTCGCACGATATTTTGCTGAATCACCAGTATCCAATGGACCTCTAACACTGTGGGGAACCTCAATTCACAAACTGAAGTTGACTGTTCATGTACTGCAACAATTTTTCCAATTAAAATGACTGGAAATAGAATTACGCTGTTCCGGCACCAGAACCAAGCCTTTGCGCGTGCAGACGCCCAGCAAGGAGCTAACGGCGCAGCACGGCACAACCCGCTGGCAGGCTTGAGCGAGCGGAGCAAATTGGGAGCCTTTGGCCGGACGACTCGCTCACATCGCAGCTGCGGTAGGGACGGACGGTTGTCTCGCGCGATTTTTATGTTGCAAAATCACACTTCGCTGTACTTCGGCGCACCGTTAGGTGCGTCAGAAGTGACTGATCGGCCAATGCCTTTCGTCAGTCGTGGGAACGGAACTTTCATTTACACCTCTTCAAAAAAATGTAAATAAAATATTTGATGAAAAAAAAAAAAATATATATATATATATATATATATATAGACATGGCGCTACTCGCCCAGAGCCGCCGAGTGGCCGTCGCCGAAACACGTTCCAGGTGCTTCCTAACAGCACAATCACTTGAACTTTGCACTTTTTCGGGAGCCGTAGAGGGCTAATTTACAGCAAAAATAAACATATCTGTACATGAAATACGGGACACTGTGACCGTTTGTCAACCGAAGCAAAAAAATAGCTGTCCGAAAATTGTGTTCATAAACCGATTTGTCTATGAACACGGGCGTTTGTGAGCACAGACTTGCACACAATCACGAGTAGAATAGAGGCTTAGTCAACATCATAGCGGTGAGGTCTGGAGCACTTTGCTAGACTTTGATGTGCTCACCTGTTAAGAGCACCATTCCCATTGCTGGTGGTCACTTTAGCTGCTGCAGTGTTGGCTTTGTTTACTGGTTTGGTAGTCTGAGATTTATCCTTCCCCCGGTCTGCAGCCAAACAAGCCAGAGTGTTTTTACCACGTTATTGGAGGTTAGAAATGGCTGAAATGCACTGCTCTCGTCAGAATAACGCCAACTTCCATTCACTCACCACCATCTTCTGAGAAGCCATCCTCTCCCTTCATCATGGCTGTGGCAGGCTTGCCCGTGGTGCCGGGTCCATTCTGCTGACTGGCAGGAGTGACATTGCGCGCTGGTGGCTCTTTATGGTGAAACTCATTCTCAGGAACCATGCGCACCTTCTGGCTTTTCAATCGACCTGAATAGCTGCAAAATGTAAAAGGATTCCCATGGAAGAGATGGAAGACACAGAGCTTTTGGTTGTCTCACATTGTGAAAAACCTCATGGGACGGGATCCCTATTTCATTAGTTGTCCTATATAAATTCATCCCTTCAGTATAACTTATTGATCACACTTTCTCTATAATGCGTGTATGCATCATCTTGCATCCAGACCAAATACATTTTACTGCTGATTTGAGGTTGAGATAAATAACTATTTGCACTGATTGGTGTGGAAAATATTTCAGTTCCTATCAATATTGCTGACGGTGGAACATCCACTAAGTTTCGTTGTGTGTGAGTATAGGGTTTCTTCAAGACAAATGAATGGGCCACGTCATCACCCAAGTGAACAGCATCACAGTACTAAACCTCACGTTACTCTAAAATTGAAAGCGCCTCAGAGCGCTGAACTGCACACAATGCTATGTTACCCCATCGCTAAGGCATAGAGGTCTGGCCTCTTCTCCTTCTCCTTAACGCAGATCTTGTGGACACGGTACTCCAGCGCTTGGCCCAGATTCAAAACCTTGGGGTAACATGGCAGGATTTTGATGAGAACAATAAGGATGTTTCGAATGTGGGTGTAATCTCCAGTTTCCAGGCAGTGTACTGAAGCCTAGATGGAACACAGAGACAGGCATACATTAGGGAGTACATTTAACTGCTCATGATCACCACAAGAGTACATTTTTGAAAATTGAAGGTGGCTTACTTTTGTCAACATGTAATGCCATTTGTGCACCACATGCCTGAAGTTCTCATAATCGAGCGGATTGGCTTGTTGGCCTCCATCGAAGCCTGAGGCTCGCAAAATAGTCAGGAAGCCGGGGTAATTTCCACACTCCTGGACAAGACCACAAGGGTTAAGATAGATTCATGTCTGCGTTGATGTAGATTATATATATCAATATAAAAAAAGGAGTTGTCACTACTGAAGGTGGGACCACACCTTCTCATAGACGGCACGATCGCTGTGCCAACGGGTCACCGTCTCGAGCATGCAGCAGAGGAAGCGCCCGTATCGGTGAGACTCATTTTCCGTACAACTGGCCACAGTGTAAATGATTGCCGAGAACACCTGTAGAGCAAAAGGTGCATGCTTAGACAACTGAGCTAAGTCAATCACAGTCCTGAAAAGTGATGGTTTTGGAGATACAAGGATTCCGCAACTATTTGTCTTACCCTGTCGTAGCACAGCAGAGTGCAGAAGTTGGGCGTCATCTGTTGGTGAACTAGCTCGACAAAACGGGCACAGTAAACCGCGTCGATGGAAGAGAAGATGCAGCGAGGGAACAGACACAGCTGCAGGAACTTCGTTATGGTCTCATTCTTGGTCGATTCTGTCAAATAATATGTAATGTATTATTAACAAAGAAAGGAGGCAGGACGATAACATCATACTTCATTAACAGATGCTGATCTGTGAGCGGTTGCACAGATGGAAACACACTACATAGGCCGCATAGAGATGCATTACAGAATACTTACTGGTCATCAACCATTTGTCTTTCTCCAGTTTGAGGCGATGGAGCACCCTTTGAACGTGCTCCTGTTGCTTTTTCTCCTCCTCCTGCAGTTTTTCCTGCAGAGCGGTGCAGCGTTCCTTCTCTTTCTTTTTCTTATTCATAGGCTGCAGTGGAGGGAAAGCAGACATTTGACACTATTGCCAAAGGCTTTATGCACAGTAAAGGTTGCAATTTTTTCCCCCCTCTATTATTGCCTTTACAATGGTAGAAGAGTGGTAAGATTGTGACTGTACAAAGACTCAGTCAAGTGCAAAATGCCAATACAGTAATTGTGTGTCATGTGGCCAATGAAGCAATGACTCACGATTTCAGGATTCTCGTCAATGGCTTTGATCTGGGCCTTGAGCTTGTTGACCTCACGCTCATAGGCCGCATGGGGCACCGCCAGGTCATACATGGTAAGAGACCAGAAGGTGGCATAGAACTGGGGGCGGAGGTCTTCCCAAACACGGGCTGGATGGAGGGACATCACTGCCTCGTGCACTGGCGTCATTACTTGTTCGCAAGCTGCCACGTACTTCTGCACCTTCTGCTGCTGCCGGCTGCCTTTCTCTGCTTTCTTCAGCTCGTCATATTTGGACTGAAAGAAGAGAACAGTGGGACCAGATCACTACTGTCTTGAGTTCAATGAACAGAAACAGCCACTCACGAAAGAACATCCACTCACCGATATTTGATGGGCGTACATTGGCCGAGAAAGGAAGAACGCAGCATCGTGTGGCGTATGGAACTGGTTACAAAGGACGTCAATGGCGGGAACACGCTTGATGTAGTCCTCTGTGCTGAGGTTGGAGGCCAGGAAGCCACCAAACTGCACCAGTGTGTCATGGCACTGCAGGACAACAGTTGACAGTTGAAAATAAATTGCCATCTACAGCATGTGCAAATTTAATTGACCCACTCTCTTTATAAAAGCACATCTCTTTGGAGCTAAACAACGCTCTTATCCTAAAACCTAATACGACTATTTGACCATCCAAAGTAATACATTAGCAGAGAGCACATACCTGGTCGTACAAGTGGCCGACCAGTTTGAGATCTTTGTCTCCACTTTCTAGGAACACCACACCATTTCTTTGCTGTACCATGAGTACGCAAAGCGGCAGGGCCAGTTCATGATCAAGTAGCACATCCTTAAGACGTTGGGATGACTTTTTAGTGTTCCTGATCTGACCAAAGTAGCCACCCTGTGGGCAGAGTGCAGGGGTTATCACAATCATTACGACAAATACAGGGGAGTCGATTGCAAAGCAATGGACCGGTCCGGATAAAACAAAGCTCACGGACATGAATTAGTCTCTACCTCAGCTTTGAGTTGTTCCCCTCCTGTCATTGCTTCAAGCTGCTCTGATGTCATTTCATCTGTGACTTCTATGCCAGCCATTTTCTGCACCACTTCCTTCAGGATCAGCAGGTCAAAACTGCAGAAAGACAAACATCCAATATAAATTTAAAATATACATCAAAAAAGCTTGTGCGTCTATATAAATACTTTTTTTAACAACACTGAATTCAAATATATTCATAAAATGTCATCAAGTGCAAATCATGGATCACATTTGAGGCGACAACTGTGTTGGGACTTTTAAAGAGAGTAGATGCAAAACAACATGAAGGGGGTTACTGCATTTCCATCCAACTGACCTTTTCCCTGCTTTTAGCTGATTGGTGACATACTGAAGAAGACCAGCCAATTCAATTGGATATTTCCTGAACACAGCTCCACACAAACTTGCCAGGCCTTGTTTGACAGATGGAACAGGAGGAGTGTTAGGTACTCAATAAACCTGACATAGTTTCTCTTCAATTAACTGATGTATAGGGACAGAATGCCGTTCCATGTAAGACCCGTACTTTGTAGCCACGATGAGATTGTGGTGTCGTCATGCTTCATCTTCTCCTTCTCGGGATTGGCCAGAGCTTCGATAATGCAATCTGAACATTTGGGATTAAGAGAAACAGCCCTCCCAATCTGCAAATAACAACCTTTGATATGCACAACACAAAAGCAGTCACAGCCTGCCAGTTAAACAGTGGAGGATACAGGCCAAGACATCGTAGTTGAGGGATGTGAGGTATTTCAGGGAATCCACCACTGGACCAATGAGGTTATCGTACCACTGGATCTGTGACAGCATCTAAGAAAACAACAGATCTCACGACACCATTGAATTGATGGCAATAATACCCCATACAAATCGACGAAAAGTTATTCTTTTCACGACGACCTTTACTATGACTTCACATTTCGACCTTCACGTACACCAGTGAAGCACAAATCAATTCATTCTTGAGTATTTTACAGAGCATGTTTGAGTTGGGGGTTGCAAGTTCTGAATGATACACTACATCCTCAAGTTTTAAATGCTTTGTGGTAATTCAAAGACAATCATTCAAATATCAAAACAATTAACGAAACACACTTACATAATCAAAAAGGATGGTGGGGTTGCTGTGGCTTAGCTTGCCAATCTGCCTTCCAGATTGTTTCACATTCTCTTTGGTCAAGCGCCTAGACAAAGAAAATCCTCATGAAATGACAAACTGTAGCAAACAAAAGAGACGCAAAGGCATTCCTGCAGAGTTCACCACTATTAATTCACAATTCCGCTTTCGATGAATATAAAGGGGAAAGTGATATCATGCAGCAGTCTGGAAAACGTGGATGTAAGTTTTTTCAAGTAAAAATAAATACACCCGATTAATCCTGTAAGGAAAATGTTCAAGTTTCAAAAAGCTCCATTCAAAAAGGGACCTACTTCATAATGTATCGAGCCCCTTCCACAGTCTGAGCTTTGACTTTTACCAGCAGGGGGTGGCTGGAATAGGTTTCATTTTTCCATTGTCCATACAGGCGGTACCTGGAGAAAAAGAAATAGGGGGATTTAGAACAGATGCTTCCAAAAAAAATAAAATAATAATAATAATAATAATAATAATTGGTATAATGTCAAACAGTGCTACAAATGGGTCCCCTAAATGTCTGCACTGCGTGAAACTACACGCAAACACCAAAGAATGTAACAAACATTTCAAAGCTGCCACAGAGGAGTAAATTGGTGCAGCAAATTTCGCTCTCAACTTGTATTCTCGTCAATTTATAGCGAAGGCTTGACACAGTGGTATAAACGCTTTGAAGCACGGCTTCCATTTCCTTGACAGCCAGTGAACAGCCTCCTGCAGGACTGCCTGGGGGTTTACTGACACCTCGCTTGCGTAACAAATGTACTGACTGACGAGTGCGCTCACCTGTGATGGTAGGGAAAAAGCTTAAAGAAACCCCACAGCTCCTCAGACATACACGCATTACACTCCATCAGCGAGAGGGATGGGAGTAACACTTGGTCTGCAATGCTCAGGAAACAACTCAATAGTGTTTCCTGGAACCAAGAAACAGTGAGCATAAGCAACGACAACTTCACTTGAACAATACCTGGAACGCTTAAGACATTGTAATTAGAAGGTCATTTTCATACAAACCATTGTATCTTTTATATCCAAGCCCTCACTGCACTGGTACTGTAAAACAAATGATATGCAATAGGTGCCTATGTCCAGATGAGGCTTGAGTTTGCATGCAGGAATGTAGTGACGCAATTCGTGTACCTCTTTCATGAATGCCTTGCCAAGGCGCACAATCTTGGCGAAGAGGATGGGGTCATGCGCGAGATGAGGACCCAGGTAGCCGAGCATGCTGAATGTTTCCCTGCGCAAGTCTTCAAAGCTCTCTGCAGGCTTGGGGGCCCGCTTATTCTTCAGTGGATGCATCACACATCCCCGTGCGCCTTTCGGGAGGCCAGCCCTGAGAGAAACAGGTCAAATGTGTTCACATTGGCTACCATGTCTTACAGAACGCCAGTGAACTTGACGCAGGAAGTGAAACACGATCCGAAGAAATCGTACGTTCGGTAAAGAGGCTCCACAGTCAGATGCAACAGCTGACAGAGTGCCAGTGCAATGAACTTGTGAGAAGTAGCATAGAAGGAAGGCATCTGGTCCATTATGCTCTGTGCATGGTGCCAGTCTCCAATCCCGAGAAGTGCTTCCAGCAAACCGAGCTTCTGGTTATCAGGTGGCTACGGCCGCACAAACACAAGAATTGAGCATATCATTAGGAGTATTAAATATGTCACAATCTGGCAAGTAGAGCAAAACTCACTTTGTATACACTTCATACACAAAGCATTAAGTGAACAGAAAACTGGACATGTTATGATCAATATAAAGAAATACAAATTGATGCAAAGGGACCAATACCTGCGCAATCTTCTCTTCCTCCTTTTCTTTCTCTTTTTCCTTGTCTTCACTTTTGTCCGAAGGCACGACAACCATGACCAGCTTGCGAGCAATCTGCTTGGCCTCTGAAATAACGAGTTTGTGTTCCTCCACAATGGCGGAATCTAGTGGCAAAAGCTGGAATGACAGAGAAGGGGTCAAGAAGACTTTTCAAGAAATTGATGACCGTATCTCCACGACCATAAAGCGCACTGAAAAGTCTTCCATTTTCTCCAAAATGGACGGGGCGCCTTATAATGCGGCGCGCCTTATGTGTGCACCGAGTTCCAACATCTATAAATGTTGTTGTGTGATGAACACAGCTTTACGAAGACAATTTGTGAATGGATTGTGGATGCTTGTTTGAGCTTTGGCACGGCAACGAGAGTGACTCGAACCTGACGTGTTTGATGGAGAACTTGCCCAGCTGTTCATTTCGGATACAGAAGATGAGGACTTTGATGGATTTGTGGATGAGGATTGATTAAAAAAAAAAAAACGTGAGTACATTGTTAAATACTTCAATAAAGTACAACCGAACTCACTTTTGCTCCGGCTGCCTTTTTAAAAACATCGTTTTAGCATGCATGCATGCGACCGTATGTTTTATCACGCCTGCGCCTTTTAATACGGTGCGCCCTATGGACGTGAAAATACGGTACTTGACTACTATTAATATTGCAAATAATTAGACTAATGAATTGCCAGAATTGAAATAAATTGGATTATATTCTATTTCAAATGTTTATATTTGACATAATTCACTTAGTCTGTCGTAAAATTAAAATAAAACATAATATCGCAATTGAACTACAGTACTGGGGCCGTTCCTTTTTCTTACATGCACATAGAGATCTTCCAATTCTATCAGGTTATGATGAAGTAGAGCAGCAGCAATGTGGTATAGTGACTTAGGGGTTTCCTCATTTGGTTCCTGAAAGCAAAACAAAAGGATAAATCCATAACATGACAAATACAATGATTAATTGCCCTTTAGAATTCAACTTTGGGGCTGCTTTCAGGTAAAACAATAATTAGGTAACAAAATATTAAATATTGCATGGCAAAATGACAACTCAATTTAAAAAGGTTATACTTTATCCTGCCTCCAAATGTTCTTACCTGATAAAATTTGAACTTAAAGCCAAGGATGTGGCAGAGAGTCAGTGCCTCGCACATGTAGGACTTGATGAGGGACAGGAAGAAATCATCTTGGTCTGATCGGCTCTCATACACCTCCAGGATGATGTCCAAAACACGGTTAGGATCTAAATTGAAACAGCCTGTTTGCAGGAAAGAAAATAGGTGGCATCATTTGGGAGGCATAACAGAAACACAAAACAGTTGGAAATCATGTGTGTGTGTGTTGTCTTTCAACTCAAGTTACAAAACACATTTTAACAGAACATTAATAAGAACGTTACAATAGTTCCATTGAGCCACATTAAATGATCAAAATCAGAATCATCTTTGTTTTGCCAAGGATGTCCAAAAAAACACAAGGAATTTGTCTCGGGTAGTTGGAGCCGCTCTAGTACGACAACAGACAGTCAATTGACAGAGAACACTTTGGAGACATAAAGACATTGAGAAAAACAGTCGCTGAGCAAAAAAAGGTTGCTTGCAATCTGGTAATGCTGGTACAATTTTTTTGACAATGGTGCAAAAAGGTGCAGAGTCCTCTAGCAATTAGAGCAGTTTGGATGACTAATATAGCAATAGTCCGGTGCAATGACCATTGTGCAAAGGGTGCCGAGACTTCAAGGAAGGGACGTAGTTTAAAGTGACTAGTAGTGCGATAATCTTGGACAATGTCAACAGTGCAAATGTTGCAGGTACTCCTCGGTCAGCGTGCAAGTGGTGCAGATGCTACTCTAGCATGAGTGGCCAGTATTGGTCAACAACAGATATGCAAATAGTGCAGCGTGGCGAGACTACTCCAGTGAGTGCACGAGTAATATATAATTGGCCCGACACAAATGTGACAACAAACTCAAGACAAAAAATTGGACGCATGTTGCAATGGAATAAGTGGGCGGTTTAAGAAGTTTATGGCATATGTAATCGAGCTTCTTATGTGCACATTTTTCTAGTGTCGTGATAATAATAAGGAAAAGTGGTGTGGGCACTATAACAAATGTACAAAATAAATGATAATGCAAACAAGTTATTCTGGGCCGCAACAGTAGAGACGTTGCAGCTCTTGCTTTTGTTTACTTTCAGAATTTGGCGGCATCGGGTTTCAACTTCAGCTCTGTCATTTGGGGCTGGACAAATCCAAGCTTTTTGATAGCATGCTGAGCGCCAATAACGTCGCAGCATCTGACTTAAAACACCCCTGGACAAATGAGTACCCTTGACATTCGTATACATGTAACACACTCACGTTAGTCAGTCTAAAAGGAAAAAATGTTTGTTGTGTACCTATGAGAGACTTGATGCTTTCCAATACAATGTGGCTGGTGATGTTGCCAGACAGGTCTTGGCCAAGCTCTGTGATTAGTTTGGCGTAGCCCTCGTTTTCCTCCCTTAACAAGTTGAACTTCTGTTGCTTGTAACTGAGAAGAGTCAGCATACATTAAGCAGAATTAGCAGACTCAAAATATTTTTCGCAATTCCTCAAATGTGTATACCTTCCTTACAATAGTTTTGTCTTGATCTTGACGATCTTTTGATTAAATTGATGGGCTTGTTTGATAAGTCCAAGAGATTCAAGTGTTTCTGGATCCAGACGCTCTTTTAAGATGGCATCTGGAACAAAAATCTGAAAAATACCAGCGTTCAGGACTTCAATTATTCTGGACAATAATATGTGAAAACAACGTAACAATGAGCGATACTGCCTTAAAATAAAATCCCCCCCCACCCCCCCCAAAAAAAATCCCTTTTCAATCCATTTTTCTCCCTTCAAGAAAAAAACAAATGACAGAATCATTTGTCAAAACTAGAAAAAGTGGCCATTTAAAACAACATTTTAATACATTTGAAATGTTTGACAAGTTAACATCAATCAATGAAAATATTCTCTTTGACAATATGTAGAAACAAAACCGTCACTTAACGTAACATAAATAAAAGGTGCTGCTTCAAAAAAAAAAAAAAAGAAAAAAAATCCTGCATGAAGTATATCGCACTCCAGGTACATAAATTGCCTCGTTTTAAAGGTTTTTGGCACAAAACAATTAGCCTGTCTACAAAAGGAGGAAATCCGTTTTATTATTTTAAAAAAACAAACAATGTGACCATATTAAATCAATTATTCTTCCAGTTCTACAACAAGGTAGTGGATAGTACAAGTTTCAATCACAGCAGCCAAGTCTCCCTGCCAGCACATTGGAACGAAATGTCCACAGTCCGGTATATAACTGCAGCAACAAGGGCAATTTCATTCTATGAAAATCATACGAGCTACTGTATGTCTTCAGTCTATTCCTGGGGCCTCCCCTATTTCACCCTGTTTGCCTTTAACATATCTAAAGTGGGATTCAAAGGCTAAAAACGTTTGTTCTCTCTCGTATAAGCTGCTTCACCTCCCCTTAAATCTTCGAGCAACCCCGCAGGGGAAAGGTGGCTTCACATATTAAAAACCACTAGGTCTAGGATTTTGTCTTCATGTAAACATCCATATTGTAGCACAAAATACAATTCTTACCAAACATGCGCCCACTAACTGGATGTAATGGTCACGCTTGTGTTTTTCTTCCAGTGCAACGGTCTCTAAATCTGTGATGGAGAAAAGACATTTTTAAAAATGGGCCTAATTCAGTACTTTAGGCATGCTTACTTAATAATTAACCTAACATTACCTAGAACACTAAAGACATCAGCTAAAATCGATGGCATGTCATCGCGCAGTTCCTGTAAGCAAAGCAAAACAACAAAATATTAACTGTGAAAACCAAATCCCCACACAAAGTGACTGCAGATGTTTCTAGCATCTACCACACCAGCGAAACAAACAAAAACAAAAGAACGTACCATCATCTCGCCGAGGACGCTGGCGACGAGGTCCAACTTGAGGTTGCCCTGTACACCTTGCCAGCAGAGCTCATATAAGGCCGCCTGGACATCTGAGTGGTTCAACAGACAAGATCGTTTCTCTGAAAGTCATGTTGCCTCGCACCAGAAACCAAAAGGATTCAGAGATTGCAGTTTTTACTGGAGCCCTAAATCGCTACTTATAGATGTCCTACTGCTGGGTCGTCGTCGTTTTTTTGTTTTTTTTCACCACTTAATTTATTATTGTGTATTAACAGAAAGAAATGTGAATAATACATTGACAAATGCCGAGCTCATCCAGCTATCTCAAAGCAATGGAAACTCAAACAAAAGTTACCTTTTATCTGACATCCATGATCTATTTTCTCTGTTAGTCTTTTGCAGAGTTGCACGCTATAGGGGGATAAGGGAAAAAAGGTCAGGAACACATAATACTTAGGTGAATGTCAAGTGATTATAGTTAACCACGCTTTGCAAATAAACTGCATGCCTTATCCAGTGAACAATCAACTACAAATTCATGTTCATCAATTCACAAGGTGCCAAGCTTCAAACACAGTGATACTGCTGGGAGATGCTACTCGTATGCAAGGTGTTCATCTGCGAGAAAACAATTCATACAGGGCTGATGAACGTTCACAAAGAAGCGGTTTGTGCAAGTGCAATTTGAAATGGCATGTGAAGACAGGATTGAACTCCAAGCGTTATGCACCGAACTGGCAGGAACCTGCTGCTGAGCGTTTTGCCTTGACAGGGACAAATACGTATACAATAAAAGAGCAAGAAGAGTGAAATTAGAAGTGTGCTAACTGCAAAGAGCTTTCAAATCCTAACAGTTTTTGGGGAACTTCCACATACAAAACAATAGCAGCGGCTTGGTGATGAAGTGCTGCCTCTACAAGTGAAAATATTTGAATAAACACTTTATGGTTAAATTGGCCAGTGGTGGCTTTGCACAAGCCCCATTCATTTGCAGTCTGGACGCACAGGGGTGAACATCATCTACTGTTGAGGGATTCTTGGAGTCTCCAGAAGGTTGTCACGGTAACAAAAGCATTTGCATTTGACAGAACCCAAGTAATGTAATTCTGTATCCCGGATGGACGAGAGTTGGAATAGTGTCATATGCGTCCTGCAATTGGCTGGCGACCACTTCGGGCGAGCAGTAGTCTAACAAAACAGTAACAACTACACGCATGCATTTTAGCCATCGAATACAACGATGTCAATTTGTGGCCTTCAATTTCCACAGGCCTTCGGCGACCAGCAGAATTGCATGCGAACGTGGCGAGGTACACCTCAATTAATTCCGTTGCATTTACGGACGTTTCAACCACAAAATTAGGTGCTGCTTGAGCAATTGCTAATCGGCATGGAAATGTTTGCAACAAACATGCAATCGGCTTGCAATAAACTGACTGGCTGCTGAAAGCAAATTCGAGGTAAGGAAGTGAAGCATGTCCCATTTTTTTCGACGATTCAGTCGACGTTTGCTTTGCGTAACGTCCACTAGTTAAGCTGGATTTAACTCGATTCAATATGTCCCATCACTTCGAAAGTTTCGCAAGGCATTGGACCATGCTAGGCTTCCGTCAAGCTCCGTCGTGTTATAGACGCTTACTTCAATTTCTATTACACGTCAATTGCCAAACTGTACGTTTGACATCTGTGTGCTGATTCTAGATTCACAGTTGACGTCCTACCAGTGGTACAATTTGTATTTCAATTCGCAAAATGCGAGCGGGCTGCACGGCTGCTAACTAGCCTAGCTTCACTAGCCATCGTGTTTACACTTTGATGAGCTCCTACGTGAACGCGAATGGCAGACAAGCAAATATAGTTAGCTAACATCCTCCGAGGTTAATTATCACCCCCGCCCAATGGGATAATAATGGGCCAGTTAGATTGCCCATTTTGTATCCACAACAAGCACACTTGGTTTAATCGCGGTCGTTGAACTGTTAGCATTAGCAACATGAACAACTGTCCTGGCAGCTAGCCGCACAAATACATTTCATACACCATCAAGCGTTGCAGTAGGCGAGTTTTTTTTTTTTTTATTATTATTTTGTTTTAAACTGAGCTCAAGTTGGACCACTCACAATTCGTGTTTTCCCGATTTCTCCCAATTCTTGACCCATTCACCAGGGAGGATAAGTGTCGCCATCTTCCATGCACGCCGCCCGGATGTCTTCTTGTCGCTCAGCGCACATTCGCTGCGGGGTCAAATGTTTAGCTTCGGTCAGCTAGCCTAGCCTAGTCTAGCCTAGCCGATGCTACTGCGGCTAGCACCCGCACGCACACACAACAACAACAACAACAGATGCACGGCGGGACGTGTAGCGCCTCTCTCACAAAGACGCCCACCGAATGCTACAAAGACAAACACTAACTTCAAGTAAAAACGTAGTGAACGTGTGCTCATTTGGAGGTCTGCTTAATTGGCATACACAAGTGCAGTAAATACTTGTGACGGTCCCTGTTCTGTTAAATGGTCAACATATAACATCAGCAAAATATAACTAAATACCTATGGCACTTTGTTGGATGAAAGTGAATAGAAACACAAATTGAATGTTAACAAATACATACATGTAAGCATACACATCTATGTACATTTCCAGTAGCTGACTGCAAAACAGTATCGACCTTCATTGGCACGTGACTACATCCGGGTACTTGTCACCACCGGCGCCATACTGGATGGTCGCAGTCTCATTGCAAACGCAAACACGGCGACAAATGATGGCTAATGCTCATACTTTGGGGGAGTTATCAGAGGGGATGACAGTGACAAATGACGGCTAATGCTCATACTTTCGGGGAGTTATCAGAGGGGATGATAGTGACACGTAATGGCTAATACATTTGGGAAGTTATCAAAAGGGATTAGATCATATTCTAGGAAAGCGGTATGATGCTAATGTGACGTCAAACAACTTCCGCTTGTGAAGCCGCTCGTCGTATTGTTTGGGTGATTGTAAAGTAATCAGCACGACTGCGGCAGTGTGCCCCCAAAACCAATGGCAGACTCATCGGCTCGCCATGGAACCAGTTGGCAAACCTCGCGCACTGCGCCGCACTTCCCCTGGGAAAACAACTTTTTTTGTGTTTGTCGTGCCAATTCACACTACCTTGGGTGTTTATTCAAAATTAAACATTTGCAAAAATCTTCTTTTACTTTGGAAAACAATGATCAACATTTTCCCCTCTTTTCTGGCATGTTAGAGACCAAACCAGTGACTGATTCAGAATAAGTTTATGGAAATTATCTATTACAAACATAACCATTATTTGCACTGGAAGATCCTGTAATTCACATGTAGTTGAACCTGAAGCAGCCTCAGATGAGGATATCAAACTATAGCTCTTCGTATTAATCAGTACACAAGATGTAGCTCTCAGTTTCAAAACAATTGGAGAGTGCAGTTCTCGTGTGATATTGCTTGATTGTTGTTTATTTGGTTTTGTTTAATCATTTAACAAAACCAAATTTAAAAAACGATAATTGGAAACCATGATTTTAATCAGTGGAATAATACTTTCTAAAAAATAATCGATAGTGACAGCACTAGTCTCAATTAAATGTATTTTCCGACATGTATTACGCACACCGGATCAGCGCCAAAGCTGCTTGTGGCACTAAATAATTTCAAACAAAATGATAATTTGTGGGCGAATGGTTAGCACATCTGCCTCACAGTTCTGAGGACCTGCGTTCAAGTTTGCCCACCTGGGAGTAACCGTTCACAAGTAAAAATATTTTTGTGAGCTTTTTTTTCAAGTGTTCTGTATTGATATATTACAAACTTTGGCGCTGACAAATAAAGTAAACTTCATGAAGATCGTTTGAGAAATAAGCAAGTTGCGACTTAATTTCAATGTTCATGCCTTGCCTTTGACGGGAACATCGACCTCCCCAACATGGCCGCCACGTTGGTTAGCCAGGCTGCTACGACGTGCTGCCGTTGCTAGTCTTCAGATCTATGTTTAATTACATTAATTAGAAATAATTACATAAAAATATTAGGAATTATTGTTTTATTATTAAAACAATTGTAGTATACAGTAGTTTACATTTATTCATTTATTATGGAACAAAATAATTTGTTACAATAACTGATTTACTGTAAATTGAAAAAACGAAGAATTTACATATTCATTTATCAATTTTGTATTGGTTTGGTCAAATGACGGGTTCATTCATTATTATCAAATTGATTATAAATCAAATTACAAAAAAAGAGAATGATTACGATCATATGACTCAAATGAAGTATTTTACATATATTCGTATACCCTCCATCCATTTTCTGAGCCGCTTCTCCTCACTAGGGTCGCGGGCGTGCTGGAGCCTATCCCAGCTGTCATCAGGCAGGAGGCAGGGTACACCCTGAACTGGTTGCCAGCCAATCGCAGGGCACATAGAAACTAACAACCATTCGCACTCACAGTCATGCCTACGGGCAATTTAGAGTCTCCAATTAATGCATGTTTTTTGGGATGTGGGAGGAAACCGGAGTGCCCGGAGAAAACCCACGCAGGCACGGGGAGAACATGCAAACTCCACACAGGCGGGGACGGGGATTGAACCCCGCACCTCAGAACTGTGAGGCTGACGCTCTAACCAGTCGGCCACCGTGCCGCCATATTCGTATACCTTTCAACTTTTTTTTTTTTAATCTGATTGCAAATGATCTGGCTCATCGGTTCATTTTAAAACTCAAACGTGGCACGTGTCCACCTCTGCGCTAGATCCTAGAAATGGATGGATCGATGGACTGATACGTGATAGATTGACAAATAGGACGCACACTCACACCGAAATCTACGGACAATTTCGACCGTTAGAAGCCCAATGAATGCAGCACGCTGCCTGCATGTTTCTGGAATGTGGGAGGAAGCACGGGGAGAACATGAAAACTCCACACGCACAAGACCGGAACCGAGATTCGAACCCAGAACCTCATAAGGATAACAAGCAAAATGTAACATACTGATACAAACATTTCACATTGTAGCAACCTTACATCGTTCAGTCAGTCTATTTGCTGTTTTATTAACTGAAGACAGAGAACAGTCATGCAGTGCAGTTGCATTCTTCTTAAACTTGTATTTCATTGAATTACCCCCCAAAAACAAACAAGCAAGGTCTAGTTGAAACCACTGACACTTATTCATATGGTGAAGGTTTTTGGAAGCAAGACCAATGTGAAAGCAGTTATTAATCATGATTAATTATATATGTCATTTCATCCTTTACATGTATACAGTGTGATTTCTTTCAGCTTAGAGGAGGGGAAGGTGAAACAGTTGCAATGCAAAGTATTAAAGTTGCACGTAAAAAGAAGAGAAACATTCTGACGGGACACTTGGCCGCAACCTTTGCCTGAATTTACAGGAATTCATCATAGAAGCCATATACTGTCCCTTCTGGGGTCTCCTCCGCAGGCAATCCTTGGCAAAAGGAAGGCACTACAAGGAGATCAGGATCCTTGATCTCCAGTTCAACGTTCATGTTGCTGGGAGGGAAAACATGAATAATGAGGAGACATTTCTTTGAAGCGAAATATGGATGCCACAAAACATGTAGCCATACCTGAATATGAACACGGAAGATTCTGTCACGTAGATTGTACTTAGTGGCAGACACCCCATGGTTAGGCACATGATGTTCTGGCCTTAAAAAGACAAAGACAAGTCAAGTTAATACATTGAGACTCTATTGAACGATCCAATTTAGAATAGTCAATAAGAATCGTGATGATCGTGCTGGTTAATGCGTCAAGTGTTAAATACAGCAGGACCCACGTGCAAAACACCGAATCACCAGAAAACAAATTCTTGACACAAAAGAATTCACTTTTGTCATTTAAATTCATCGCATTTGCTAACCGGTCACTCTTTGAACTCTGACGATGCCGCTCGGCCATCTGTTCGGCCGTACGGTTGCTTTCTGCGGTTCGTGCGGCTCTGCAGACTAAGTTTACTTTGGCGTATCGTTCGGCTTGCCCTGACTTTTGGCCGCGCGAGCGAAATGTTTCCACATCTTCTCCCTTAATTAGCTGCGGATAAGCTAGTGGCCATTTTTAAGACACGCGTCTCCCGCGACAGGGCGCAAGTTTGTGGCAGCAGGGCAGACGCGTAGACTGCTGTATGAAGACAGCTCTGTTAAAATGTTTTAAAAAAATGTAAAAGTTCTTTTTCAGCCGATACCGGTCAGAGGAAAATTACGTCATTGGCCCAGAGTTCCACCGCTGATAAAAGCACACCTGTTTTCTGAGAGCATTCGCACTCACATTCCCAACTGCGGGAAATGTCGTCTTCCGTGAACCTAAGCTAACTGTCTTGTCAGTGTCTTGTCCCTACCTTTAAAGCCTGGTGTTGGCGTTGTCCAAATTTGAAATTTCAGGCCTTCCCCCTCAATGGAGACACTCCCAGAGGTCATTGTGGACATGAAGGTGGCGTCACTGGGAAGCGCGAAAGGGTTCTTTGTGCATTGCAGCGACTTCTTCTCGCAGCTCTGGTTTTTGCTGTCGATCTTGTATAAAATCCCCTGGTATCATAAAAGAGTGACAGACAAATTAAAGAAGGTCAAGTAGATGTGGTGGCATTGGCTGGGTTGACAAAGCCATTACCTCCTCAAAGAAGACCAAGAGGTCCAGGTCCAAGGTAACGTTCCAGGGCTGGCTTGAGTTAGACTGGAGCCGGAGTTTCTTGTTCGTGGAGTCGTACGTGAACGGTCCAGCTGCTCTTGTTTCAGCCCTCTGTCCCATCTGCTCTCATCCAAGAGAAAAACACATGGTTCAGTGCTTCCAAAAACATTTTGGTGTCCAAAATCAAAGATTAGCACTCACCACCGAAACGTATCCTGTCATATTGGGTGACCCTGAAACGCATTCCCCCCCATTTCAATGACAAAACTCACTTCAGTGAAACACATTTGACACGGAAAGATGTCAAGTGAAATTCTTACGACAAGGCTGATGGTGGTCTGCGTGGGCAGTGGCGGTCCAGCACATGAAGACAAAGAGCAGAACAGCTGTATACATTTTTTCCCCCCTCCAAAAGCCGACCGATGAAGTGAAAAAGGACGGCCCAAAACAAGCCAAAAACGCATCTGCCTTCCTGTGCGCCCCTCGAGCAGCTTTTGAAAGGACCAGGCGTACCCCGACATGACGTCAAACAGCCAGCTTTCAAAACAAGTCCCCTGCTCCGTTCCAGCAGGAGGTGGCCTTTGGGAAAAAAAGCATTTGTTACATTTCTTTTCTTCGCTTGATTTATTCAGCTGCTCGTCAGTGTTTGATTGTCGTATTTATCGGCATTTATCGCAAGCACATTTGGGATATGCTGAATTTGGATCGGTAAAGATTATGGAGTACTGGCTCTGAATTTTCATTGTCAGATAACAATGAATTTAGCAATTTGTTAATGCAATGGTGTCAAACACATGGCCTGGGGGCCAGATCCGGCCCGGCGCATCACTTTATGTAACCCACAAAACCAAATAAAGAGTTTCTTGCTGAGTGGGTTTGTTCTTGTCATTTTGGCAGAAAATCTGTGCTCAAGTTGCATCTTTCTTCACTTGTAACAGATAAATGAATTGACCAATAATTGTATACTTACTACAGCAAAAAAAAAAAAAAATCAGTAATCTTTATTTCATGAGCACTGCTTATTTGCCCATGAGCAAGGCACCAACTGCTTTACGGCTGTATTAAAGAGAGCATCATGCAATTATGTATCCTTGGATCACTGAAGACTCCAAATTGTCCTTCGGTGTGAAGGCGAGCGCGAACGGCGGTTCGTTGCCTTGCTGGCGACCGGTTCAGGGTGTACGCGCAAGGTCAGCCGGGATAGGATCCGGCTCACCTGCGACCCGAGTGAGGTCGAGCGCGCTAAAAAAATGGATGGATGGATGGATGGATGGATATTAAATAGAATACCATTTTATATTTGGGATTTAACCTTTAATTGCTAAAAAGAACTTTGATAATACAAATAGGAGCCATTTTCACCCCACCAACAGCACAAGTTAGGTCAGGAATGTGTTGTTGTCCGAAGTTTGCGTAACAGTCCTTTGTTATTCCAGACTGTGTTGTTGTCCAAAGTCGGTGCAGCTGTCGTTTGTTATTCTGCTCAACATTGCGTCCCTCCCGGTGTCGCCTTGTCCCGGCCAACAAGGTGGTGCACTTTTTTCTGTGAAAAAGTGACATCATCATCATGATTGCTTACATCTCCTGCGTCTTAATGCATGCTGAAAACTTTTGTATTAAAAAAAACAACAACAACAACAACAAGATATTTTCAACAGTTTGAGCTTTGTTATGTTTGTTTGGTTTTATAGCTGTGAGGTTATGAATTAATCGACATCAAAAATGATGGATTCATAGCCATTATGAAAATAAAATACTCACTCCACCTGGTGATAACCTTAATTAAAATATTGGGAGATGGATGCTCCTTTTTTTTTTTGCTTCATATTTAATCAAAATCTTTGTGTGGTCATACTTATTTGAAGAATTAAAATGCGATGAAAGAGTTTAAGAATTGAAAATTTAGGTTTTGGTTAATGAGTCAGTCAGTTCCCTTAAGTATGTAGGAAACAATGGCATACTATTAAACACGGGAACCAAATCAAGAAAAAAGATGAGCTCCGAACAAGCAGTACATACACACATTACATTTTGAAAATCTCCTTTGCTTAAATCACTGCGATTATTTTGTCATGCTCATGTGATTGATTATTAGTGCAATGAAATGAATGACAACTTGACCACAGCACAGTAAGGGAAGTTGCGCAATAAAGTGTGAAAAGGAAAAATGGGAAGGAAATGCATCACAAAACCAAGAGTGAGACTGAGAATAACACGCTACGTCACGAGGGAAATTTGCTTTCAAGGGAGCACTGGGGGCGGAGATTATGAAAATGAGGGAAGCCCTTCTCTTGATGCGCAAACCACATGTGAGTCCTTCTGCCCATTGGGGAAACCGTCGAGAGCAATGATTTAATACCACTCAAACTGACAACTGGTTACCTCATACTTGTGTTGGAAGATCACGCGATTGCTGAACACAGTTATTCTGATGGTGATGATTTATTGTGTCGTTGGCAAGGGCCCTAATGTCGATCCTTGGGGGATACCTCTATGAAATGCGCAAGAAACCATAGGCAAAACATTCAAGTGATGTAATTCATTAAAATTTATTAAATCAATCAAATAAAAATGACATATTTGATACTGTTTACGGAACTTAACTTTTGTGTTTGAACTTTCCTTTGATGTAAACCTGGTTTATTCATTTATTTTGGAAATTGATTTGAGGCCACAGTTCGATGCTTGTGATCGAACGCAGCCTGCGGCGGCTTGCTTTGGAGGGGAGCGACTTCCGAGGGTTTTACGCAGATCTTCTGATACTTTGAAATTGCCAGAGAAATTTTACGATACAATACATAAACTCATTAAAACAGACTTTTGAAAGTATGCCTTAGCACCTGATGTCACTCTCTTGCTGTCAAGAACTGCGAGAATATCTTATAACCTTCATTACTTTCGAGGAGATGAAAACAAGTCTCACTCGAACAGTTCTTCAAATAAGAGGCGCAGGGTGCTTGCTTCAAGCTGCTCATTTGTCACCCCCAGTTGAAGTTTACTGTAAATCTGACATTGAACAAAAGACGAGTAAACATTGTACAGTGGAACCTGGATTTAACGGACTTTGGATTTAACAGACAGAAAAAGGTGTCCAGTTGCAACTCAAAATCACCCCTCCCATGCACCAGCAAGGAAAGTTTGGATAAACTGTAAAACCTTTTTTTAAATAAATGTATTTACAATAATTTTATACTGTACTGCTGTTCTTAGGCCACGAAAAAAGGTGCTTCAATTTAACTGACAATCTGATTTGATGGACGGACGGTTATTAGTCCGTTATATTGAGGTTCCACTGTGTATTTAAACACCAGTAGTCAGCCAAACCATATAGTCATGAAAATTCGCTAACTTAATGCTTGCACATAAAGAAAAATGCAATAGACAGACAGCTGCTACTGTAACAAACAAGGAGCAGCAACACATGCAAAAATAGCTTCTGATATAATTCATAGGCATATACTGTATTGTGCAACCGCTTCCAGTCGACCTCAGTCATGCACGGCGCAGTGAAGGCACGCAACTCTAAATTCAGGCTGTTAAAAACCCGTTAAAAAAAGAAAATCTGCACAATAAAGCAGGGATCCACCGTATTTAGAATATAGTAGTACATACAGTGTTGCGTTGCAACATGCAGCAGCTACAGAATTTGAACGACCATTGCTTTAACCAACTCAATGAGGAAGAGAGCCTGAACACTATAAATGGTGGATAAAACACACACACACACACATACACACACACAAACAATGCAACACGATTGCATGGTACTCATTTTGAAGCCAAGATCAATTATTATTGGTTTTCATCGGCAGTTCCGAACATCCCCAAGTTGTCATTCCTTGGAATGTTGGGTAACTTCCCAAAGTCAATAACCAGCATCAGCATTTACATGCCCATCATGTTTGGACTGAAGAAAAACGTCCACACGAGAAAAACAATCTTTAAAAACATAAAATAAAAAGTATTGCAGTTGGAATTTAGGCTTTCAGTCGTGAAAGCAAATCTATTTATTGATGCACAATATGGAAATACATAACCTTAATCAAATCCGAAAGTATAAACTCAAAGGTCACATCAATAAGTACACCTGCGCAATCTAATCCTGAATCAGGATGATTATTTAAGCAGAGAAGCTCTGTCCGAATAATCCAGTAATCATCGTCTTCAATCACCGCTTACGCCACATCAATCATATTTCAGAAACTATTTTCTCCCTTTTTGCGATGGAGTGAAATTATTCATTTCATTAGTCATCAGCATCACAAGACTGCTGGTATATTCCCTTCAAGTGCACAGTTAGGTTTGACTTTTTTCTTTGGAATTCCCTTTTTTGTTTACGAGAGGTGAATGTGTTTGAGATCAAATGTATTATTAAAGTATTGCTAAATGTACCAGGTACCTTCCAGGCAGTTTGTATTATTAGTCTCAGGAGGGAAAGGAATATTATAAGATAGAAAGTGAATTGAATTGTGGAACGTTAACAATGTGACTCATTGTAATCCCTCAAAGGGGAAATTCAATTCACATTCTGCTGTATGTTGGTTCGCATTGCAACCGCGCACGGAGAACCAAATCACATACATGGAAGCATGAAAGGCTTGAGCTGGGGCGGGCGAGTAGGTGCCTTGCGCAAGGAAACCTCGACAGTCGGTTCTCCAACAACTCGCTTCCGTTTTGGTTCCAAAGCGCCAATCGTTACAGATGAGTTACCACGTCCACAAAGTTACATGTAGTGAAACTTACCAGATACAATGACCTCTCAAATATGAGCCCAAACTATCTTTATTTACCAAAGATCACGTTTTCATACACTTTGAATGTATGCATGTGTAAGTTTCTGACTGAGCAACTTCTTCCCTTTTTGCATGATTCATGTTTCTCTCACCGTGAGAGAGAAAAAGAAAAAAAAAAGAAAAGAAAGAAAACTCCGGATCTGTCAGGAAGCGAAAGCATGAGAAATCATATAAAATGAAGTTGCAGTCTCAGAGTAGTGTAGGTTTTGCCACTCAGAGCGACCTTTCACTGCTCCTGATCCAAGGTAAGCTCATCTTTCATATTTGGACTTAATATGGGCAATTGTAAGCATGTGTGGAATGCATAAGTATTCCTTTTATTTTTTTTCGCAGGACTTAGTGAATCTAAATCTGCGACTTTGCATTGGCACTGTTGGAATGTTGATTGATGACGTGCTGCATTCATTCAGACATGTTCTGTATCTGTGCAGATGATATTTCTTACATATTGTACGTTTATAATGATACATGCTACATAACTACTATTCGTACTTACCGTGCTAACAAATAGCCTGCAAATCATTCAACACATTCATTTTTTTCCAGAGCTGCATATCAATTGCAGAAGCTCTGAAGATTTTTCTCCCCCCACAAAAATCTCTTTTTTCAGTATATACTATGAACCAAAATCTGATTTTAAAATGCTGAAACATATTTCTTTTTTTGTTTTTTTTCCCCCCAAAAGCCAAGTCTTGTTGCTCAGATAGTCGTACACAAGTGACGCAGCTATGTTGCTACTTGTTTTCCAGATGGCTGCCGGGTGCTGCGCGCTCATCCTTCTATGTTGCATCCTGATCCGTGCCGAGTCGTCGGCTCCATCGCGAGGCATCCGCGAGGCCAAATACAGCAACTCCTTCCGCCTGGCGAGGTCCGCCCGGAACCGCGTCCAGCAACTGCTGTTAAGATACGTGAGTGCTGAACAAGCCTAACAAATGGCCACTTTGTGCGCTCTCAGCTTAGCGCCTGGCAAAAAAAAAACACTTTTGATTGCCTGAAGCAGAAGGAGCAGCGGTTAGGAGACAAGAACTTTGAGGACAGAGGTGGTCATTTGAAGGACCTGCCATTGCTTTCGACAGACTTCGACAGCTGGCTCCATCTTACGGTCAGTCACAACCCCCCCCCCAAAAAAGAAAAAAAAAGAGTTACCTTCCTCAGACTGCCTGATTACATTTTGAAACGGTTTCCTTGCCTAAACTTGGCTCCTGTGCGTCCAGGACTGGGAAAGACTTCACGCCGCTCTGTCAGACATGCAAGCCTACAGGACGAGTCTGGAGTGGAAGAGGAAAGAGCTGGAGACGGAGGAAAAGGAGAAAACGGCCCACAACACTTTATCTCAGAGCATCAAACACATTGAGCTCGACCTCAGGGACCTGATGAGCCAAGTCAAAAGTCAGGTATGCTAACACACACACACACACACACACTAAAATCAGGCCCAATCACAGAAACTGTATTATATATTTTCTTTAATATTTATTTTTTTCACTTCTCTAGATGAGTTACATAAAGAACGCCAGCAGAAAACCATCCTTTCCCACCGTTCGGACGCCAATGATGTCAAAAACGGTGTGGGAAAGCCACGTGGAGGGTTACATCATCCTACGGGATCTCGACCTTTACCTCACCAAGTTGGCACGAGACTTCCTCCTTCTGGCTTCTAAAACGCACTAATGGCGGGCAAAGAGAAGCGCTCGGGTGTTGGCATCAGGCACGGCACGGGCGCAGACTACGAATACACCGATGAGCGTGGCGGGTCTTCTCTGGGTATTTCCCCGAGTTTCTGTCTCGCTTCTGAATGTCAATTTGCAATCGGCTCCCGCAACTCACAGAGCACATGACAACATCCTGTTTTGTGAGCCAGGCCCTTGCATCTGCTGGACTTTCCGCACACAAACCATATTTGCTATTTATTTGACTTATTTATTTGAATAATCTTATATCATATATTGTATATTATTTATCTTACGGCGACATATTGATACAGTGTTTTACATGAAATTTGATATTTTGTAAAGTAATATATATATTTGCATATGGCTTTCAATAAAAAGATGAAACGTGAGGACTTCATGTTATGATGTCATAATTGATGGCTCATTACTGGATATTCTTTTATAGACAATTCAGTATATCGCATTTCGTCAAATAGTGGCCTCCGCTCTTGGACGTCACTGTGATTTTTCACTCGAACGAGGAGGCGGCGCACCTGAGACGACGTTTGCATCCTTTTACATGCGGAACATCGGCGTCACCTCGCCGGAGTGGTGAGAAAGAAAGCGAGCGAGAAGTTGGAGAGAAAGCTGTTCAATGTGCGAAGGGAAGAAAGCAACAGAGATTGATACCTAATACATAGTCGTATTATATTTATTGCAATGCAGGATAGCTGATTTATTATCCGCTTTCGATAGCGCTCGTCTTCATTTGAGTTTGCGGCCGGGCCGGAGCCTACGCCGGCCGACTTTGGGCGAGCGGCGGGGTCCGCGCTTGGCCCGGTTGCCAGCCATCCGCGGGGCGCAGCCAACCAATCGCACTCACAATCCCAAGCGTGGACAATTTAGAGTTTTCAGCGATCCCAACTCGCACGTTTTCGCCGGCGTAGTTAAGGAAAAGCGAGAGTGAAACGCAGGATCTCAGAACTGCCGGTGATATTACTACGTGTCATTAATTGTGCTAAACGATAACCAGTCAATAATGTGTTTTGATCAAATTGTAGATTTGCTATGAAAGGCCATGGCCCCACATAACAGACAGCTGGGACTATCCATTTGGTTTTTTCAGGTCAATAAATGCTATCTGAGGAATGGCAGCACGATTGTACGAAGGGATTTGGAAAATGTGCTTGTGGGTTCATCGCATTAAAAGCAGCGAGCGTTAAGCCTCCGGTTAGCGACGTGTTAGTTAGCATTTCTCTGGTTTTGTTCTTCTTCATGTGGTGTTGATCCGAGGGGCAGTCTAGGGCAAAATCAAATTGAATACTTTATTAAGTAGGCTTCATCGATTTGAAGGATTTTACATGCGAAGGGCTGCTGACTCACCACGAGCAGGTGTCCCCTTTTGCCTTTGGCCACCTTTAACTCGGAGCCGCTGACGAAGTCGATGATGCCCTCGTTGCCTCGCGCCCCTGCAAACCTGACACTGATCGAAAGAAAGCTCGGTTAAGATGGCGCCGGTCAGGGACCTCGTTTTCAGCGGTCCGAGGGCGCCTCACCTGCCAGGCTTGACGTTGATGTGGTTTAACATGCGGGCCGTCAGAGCAAATTTGGTCACCAGCTCGATCACATGGTTGCAGTGCAGCAACACATCACCCTGAGGACGAGACCGGTGGATTCAGGAAGATCCGCGTCCTTCTTGCACACAACTCAGCAGATCTTGAGCCGTCGTACCTTTTGCTTATTGTCCTCAGCGGGCACGTGCAGAACAGCCATCCCGTCGCTGAGAGAGCTCACGGAGATACCTGCGCGTACATTTCGAGAGAAAAAGCTGGATTCACACAGAAACTCCCGCTGCAAAATGAATTGCAGTCCCCTCTTGAATTCCACGTGACCCCTGTCAAACGTTTGCCCAGCCCAAATGCTAAAGAAGGAAGTGAAATGAGGGCTGTGGTGGTCGGTTACTACCTCGGCAAGGCACGGCACCGAACAAAAAGTACACGACTGCGCACTCAAATCACGACGATCTCGTTTCAATTTACTCACGCAGTGCCAATTCTTGGCCTGTTGACTTGAACATAAAGCTACTATTGCCTTTGCAGAAGCCGCGAGTCAATTGCACCTACTGCCATCTAGTGGAGGAGCATTTCATTGTTCTGCCTAGCACTATGCGTTGCTGGCGTGTGTCCACACATTTGTAGTAAATACATAGCAATTTACAGTCCAATTCCTAATGCAGATTGCATGCTCAGAATGACACAAAGTCATGATAAATCTGACCTCCGAGGGCCGCGTAGTCGATCCTCTGCTTGATCTTGGTCCTGTCCACCAGCACGGCGAAAGTGTTGGAAAGGAGGAGCTGGCGAGGGCGGGGCTTGAAACCTCTCCTGTCATACTTGGTGACTGGCACGCCGTACTGTGGAGCACCAACGCGTGTTGCACTTCAAACGTTTGGAGGCATTTGTATCCATTTTCTACCACTTATCCCGTTCAGGGTTGTTGTAGGAACGTTTTCATGTCAGCTGACGTTGGGCGAGGGCTGCAGCACACGCTGGACTCGTTGGACATATGTTATTTTTAAGGATGAGGATTTCTTTTTCTTTTATTTGTATTTTTTTTTGTATTAACTATAAAATGTCGGGATTACTGTATTCTGTGTAAAACACTGAGTATGTCCTCTCTTCTGTGCAAAATGTTTTCAAAAAATGTACTTACTTCCCTATAGACAAACAACCATTCACACTCACTTTCACACTCTTCCAATGAACCGACATGAATGCTTTTGTAATATCGGGGAAAAGTCACCTGCACTTTGTCACTGCCGAGAGTCTGGAGAACCTTGAGATTGATCTGCTCTCGTTCTATTAAAAAAGAAAAAAAAGCGAGGGAGACAAAGTATATTTTTTTGGTGTGAGAGCACTGGTGTCAAACTCAAGGCCCGGGGGCCAAATCTGGCCCGCCAAGTCATTTCACGCGGCCCGCGAATGCAAATCAACTTCCATGATTCTTGCACAAATTCTCATAAAATAATAACAATAAATAGTATCGTTGAGACATTGCAAGCATTTTATGTTTACAGTAACTTGAACAATAGTTGAACAAACTATTATCCTTGACTTCTGATTTCAAAACTAAGTATCCATCAATTTGTTGTGTGTATGCAATAATATTATGAGGCGACTACACATTTATATGGTTTCACAGTCAACGGCCCTCTGAGGGAAACCGTGACTACAATGTGGTGCGTGACAAAAATGAGTTTGACGCACCTGTATGAGAGTGTCATATAGTGAGGAGAGTACATGAATACACACCGATCCTGGAGTCCAAAAACAGCCTGCCAACGCTCTGGGGATAGCTGTCTTTCTGATCCTTGAAGATCTGACTGGCAACAACCTTCTGCATCAACTAGTGGAGAGAGACATGTCGGATAAGCATTTATTACCTTCTTAAACTGCAAACACTGTAACCTCATTTGGCTTACTTGATTCTTCCATTCAGGCTGGATCCTGGTGCAGTACTTCATGACCACGTTCCGCATGTGCAGCGTGCGCAGGTGCTCGGAGGCCTGCACACGACAACACGCTTGACTGTCAATGTGCTATTTGTTACGATTAGCTGTACAACATTGGACGATTGTACCTCAGCGACAGAGGGAGGAGATGCCAGCCAGCTTTTGTCCAAAACGCTTGTGGGCAGGTTTTTGCTGAGCTTCATGAGGAAGGAGTAACGCACATGATCCAAGAAGTAGTCATTTTCCGGACAGTAGTCCTCATGACGGTAGATGAAGCCTTTTATGAACCTGAAAAACAAAAAACGGATACAAAGATCAACTTATATGATATATCAAAGGCTCACCTACACAAAAAGATGCCAACATACTCAGATGTGTTTTAAATTGTATGCCTCTCGGTAATGATGATGAAACGGGGCATTATTACAATTGCAAATATGTATTGTAATTTCTCGTGTATAATACGCATCCCCCCCCCCCCCAAAAAATGTCAAAAGTCAATAGTGCGCATTATACATAGGTATAGGGGCAAATGGGGGGAAAAAACATTCACATTTAATAAATGTATGCTGCCATCTAGTGGTTATGAAAAAGCTGTACACTTTTATTCCAAAATGCCACCGCCACCTAGTGGTTATAAAACAGGTGTCGCCTACACTTCCATTCCAATATGACAGGGGTACGTATGATTGCATATATGTGCAGTTGTGCTCATAAATTTACATACCCTGTCAAATTTTGTGAAATATTATTTTTTTTTTTGTTTTGTTTTTTTAAATATGACTGATGACTGAACAACAACCATCATTAATTTCTTTATGGTTATGTTTTCTGAAATGCTTGACCTTTTAATTTGAATCTCATTAAAATAAAATTAAATGTGTTTTTGCCTGGTCCTTCATGTTGTCTTTCAAGAATTGTACTCATCTTACAAATTCTGCCAGGTTAATCAAACATATGACCACAACGATGTGCTTTCTAATTTAATAAATAAAAGTAGGGCTGTGAATTTCAAAATAAGAGCAAGTAAATTGAAAAAAGGATTACGTGTTCAAATAAAGAGCTTAACTACAGAATAATTCTTTGATAAAAACTAACAAAATACAGATAATACTTCATGTTTGAATCATATGGGTAGAAGCAAAATTATGCATTGTAAAAATGCATTATATATAGGTAGAACGGTTTTCCAGAATTTTGAGGTCAACTTTGGGGGAGCGTATTATACACAGGTACGCATTATACACGAAAAATGACGGTAATTGTCGATACCGCTCTTGTCGAGCTCATTTTAAAGTGCACTAATCTTGTGACTGATTAAAAAACAAACAGTACTGGAATAACATGATGGGCGACAGTTATGCACCTGCGTATCAACTCAGCAGCCTGTCGACGTCTCTTTGCCCTCCGGCGCGCTTTCATTCCTCGCCATGCCGATTGAATCACTATGACTGGACGTGCACATACAATGTGTTTAGATTACCGTAAAGACAAACAAAACTACTAAGAGATAATGATGTTAAAAGCATACAGAGTATAACAGTCAGACGAATGGGTCGCACCAAGTGGGATGCGGACTGACCTGCGTGTCTGATCCGTTTGTATTTGGCTCTCTCCCGGTAGCCTCTCCATGACGTCTGCAGAGTCAAAGCTGGAACACAAAACAGGAAGTTCCTTACAAATGAGCTTGGTGAAAGTATCTGGATTGTTGTAATTGTAATCACATCTCTTACCGATCTCTGGCTTTTTGGCTTGAAGTGCATCTTCAGTCAGAAAGAGTGTTTTGGGGAAACGAATGAATATCTTGGACCTGCATGGAGTTAAAAAATGAGAGAAATTCCAAACCAGGGTCAAGTTTGTCACAGATAAAAATTAAACGCTGTTGTGAAAGTCGATGGATGATGCTTTGCCTGCCCAGTTTGTATTCCTCCTCTTGGTAGCCCAGATGGTCGACCAGTGCGGCCACACCATCTTCAACTCTGCCGTACCAGTTGGGCCACGTCTCAGGACACAGAGGCTTGTACCTGACGGCGTTACCGCAGAAATACGATGACGGAGGATACACTCGTCCCAAATCTGCTGTTACTGGACTCGTGGGTTACCTCTGCAAGAAGGCTTCAAAGCTGCGTCTATAAGCAAAGCCGGCTCTCCTGACCCGAAGGTTCTCCATCAGGCCGAGGTACCTGATCTGGTGTCTGACGAGAACTTCGTCAAAGTGACCTGCAGGTGGAGATCGTGTGAGCGAGTTTGAGATACAGCGCTTGTGCCAGATGTGTAATTCTTGAAATGCGGACAGTAACTGTGCCGGAATGCAGTTTTAAAAAAGACCTGCGTCCTTGGGATGTGGGAATCAGAAGTACCTATACTTGTCGCTGTCCTTTAGACTACACCTCAAGCAAGGAGGTTATGTTTTCATCACTAGTTAGCATGACACAAAAAAGTAACCAATTTCCAGGATACTTTCAGGTGGGATGGCATGAACCAAGGAAGCTCCAAATAAAGTTTTGTGCGGATCTGTTGACCGATTCTTCTTATAGTTCCCCCTTCTTATGCGGCTGATCAACATCAAAATGGGTCATTGTTATCGAGGTAAAGGAGTTCAGTACAGCTCATGTATTTGATCTCAGAGGGTTCCGCAGGTCTAAACTCATCAAGTGTGATAATAAGTGTCAACGGATTCACCTGGCTGCTTGACATCATTAGGTTTGATACAGCGCACATATGATGGTTCTTTAGTCATCAGGATCTCCAGAAGTTTCAACAGGCTATTTTTAAAGTGACTGGCAGCCTAGAGAAAAATAGAACAACTATGGTTAAGTCATTGGCACAATTGGTTATACATCTCAAACTTGATTATTTCATTTTTGCAGGGTGCGAGGGAGAGAGAGCGAGAGAGCGAAAGGTCGATACCATCTGTGGGCGTTTCTGTTCCGTCACTTCCTCTCTGGAGAAACACAGACTTATGATCTGGTTGTCTGACTGGCATGTGACCTGAACGCAGACCAAAACCAGTGTTCTATGTCACGATAGTGGGAAGCCCTCTTTTTAGCCAATTTGGAATGTTGTTTACCTCTTTCAGGGTCCTGTTCAATGAGTCATTGTTCTTCTCAAGGAAACCTACATGAATGAAAAAATGACAACGTAGTTTCCCATTTATGGGTAGCCCTGTAATGATTAAAAAAAAAAACACACACACACACACAAAAAAAACCTGCTGGATGAATGAATGTTTACCATCAACATTGTAGTTGACTTCCCCGGCATAGTGCAGCAGCCTGAACTCCTCTCGGCTCATTACCTTCCGAGTTTTCCCATTTGCCAGCTTGTGACTGAAAGACACATTTGCAAACATCCTCTACAGTGACCCGCAGACAGAAGAAGCAATACAGTAGCACTTTGGTAAAGTTGACTCGTACGTGACAAAATGGGGATGGGCGCCAAGCGTGTCCTCCAGTTTCTCCAAGAACGAGGCGTCACTGGTCTCTCCGGGTCTCAGACACTCCTCATCCTGAAAGACAGCAACGCTGCTCAACTGGTAACAACAAGAGCGGACAAGCAGACATTCGGACCGGCGGCCGATGAACACACCAGGACGGCGATGATGCCCTTGTGCTTCTCCTCTATCAGGTCACAGATGACTTTGTTGTCAAAGTACTGCACCATCTCCCACTGAAGTTGGCCGGCATAATGTTGTGTTAATGTGCAAACAAACGTAGACATTTTGACGACAGGCATACAGTATAATGCACTCACTGCTAGTCCCTCTGTTGTGTACTCCTCTTGCTCGGATCTGAGGGTGAGCTCAATAAAGAGCTGCTGGAGCTTCTCACTGCAGTAGTTGATGCAGAACTGCTCAAAACTACAGGAAAGGAAGAACCCAGCCGTATTTGTAGGAACAGATTTCAGTTGGAGAGCAGATTCACACCGTGTTTGTTTGATACAGACAAGGCCAAAGAAATTCTAGTCAGACCTGTTGCGCTGTAGGACCTCAAAGCCATAAATGTCCAAAAGACCAATAACTGGGAAGCTTTTATTGCTGTGGTCCATGTCATCCTGTAAAACAATGGACACATGATGACACTGTCACACTTGCCTTTGTCTTGTTATTCAAACAATGGCAACACCTTCAGAGCAAGCGATTGATTGATCTTGTCCACCAGCCAAGTGAAGGTCCGACCATACACAGCTTTGGCGAAAGCGTCTCGGGCTGACATCGCTTGCTCAAAGTCGAGCGGGATGATCATCTGGAATGCAAGTAAGAAGCAAAACTCTCAAACCGCTCCAGACACAAACGCTCAAACCAACAACAAACGTAGCTTTACCTCCTCCCCTTTGGCGGTGAGTTTTTTGTGCGTCAGAGCCTCGCTGAGGGACGAGGCGTCAAGACCCAGCAGCTGCAAAACAACAACACATCCGCTCCCCTCAGTTGCTTGAAAAAACAACAACAACAAAAACAATGCGCATTTCTACAGCTACCGGTACTTGCGGTATACGCTGACCTTTGCAACATTAGCAATCGGCATCTCAGTGGTAATGTGCGTTTCACCTTCCTCCCCTTCTCCAAACTGAGTGTTTCCCAGATGGAGAACGCTGGCGATGATGTTCAGCAAATTCTGACCAGAAAAGACACACAAGGATCACACTGGTGAAAGCAAACAGAGGATCTCTACTGTACTGTATATGAGTGAAGAAGGGTGGCACTTTTACCTGCAAGTCTTCCTCAGTGACGCCAATAACAGACAGCGCGTTCATCAAAACCTTCCAATTATTCTTGTCACTAATGGAGCTGACTTTGGAACAGCTTCCCTATCAAGACGGCTCAGTATCACACACCGTGATCTCAAGGCGGATTGAGGTGCACAACGCAACTTTTGGCTTGACGCACCTTAACCAGACACTGGTAGTTCTGAGGGTTTCTTTCAAGGTGCAGCATCTGGAGAAGTTCACTGCTCCCACCATCCAGGAGCTGATAGAAGATGTGGAAGTTTCTTTCTCCATGGTTCTGGTGGACTACGCGAGATTCCTCCAGCATGTAATTGAGGATGTGGCCACCCACAGGAGTTCCCTAGGGAAAAAAGATGATGGAAGGATTGGAATGACAACTAAGAGCTGCAAACCAAGGTGACTTAACGTGGATATTTCTACAACGGTGCAACGCGATTTATATACAAAACAACAACTAAACAAATTCCAGGAAAGGATGGTTTACCTTGAAGTCAAACTGCACATCCATATATTTGCCAAAGCGACTTGAGTTGTCATTCCTGAGCGTTTTGGCGTTACCGAATGCCTACACAAAGCACGAGTCGCAAACATTCATGAGAAGCAATTCAAAATGTGCTGTAGAAGTTGGAACGTGGGATTAAATACCTCCAGAACAGCGTTGGACTGGAGCAGGCGGTCTCCGAGAGCGGTCATGCGAGGATTCGCGGGGAAGGCGACAGCGTAGTAGAGGAGGATCTTCTTGGAGGCTTCCGTTTTGCCCGCACCGCTCTCCCCCGATATAAGAATACACTGATCCTTCGATGTGGTCCGCATGGCCCGGTAAGTGTTGTCGGACACCGCGTAGCTGAGTGAAAAGCAATACACAACACGTATTAGCTGCCCCTGTTGCAATTACATACGGTATTTTGACGTGAGGGTCAAATAGGAGTCCATTTCTGGCCATGAGACTCATTTCAGCAAGAAGGAAAATCGTTGATAAACAAATCGATCGATTTGTACAGTGACAGAGGCAGAATATGAGGTTCACTTATGCAATGTAATGTCAGTCACTGCAGCAAGTCCTGAGGACCGGGGTTCAAGTCCCGGCCCCGCCTGTGTGGAGTTTGCATGCGTGGCTTTTCTCCGGGCACTCCGCTTTCCTCCCGCATCCCAAACACACGCATGCCAGGTTAATTGACGACTCTAAATTGCCCGTAGGTGTGGATGTGAGCGCAAATGATTGCTTGTTTGTATGTGCCCTGCGATTGGCCGGCGACCAGTTCAGGGTGTGCCCCGCCTCCTGCCCGAAGACAGCAAGGATTGGGCTCCAGCGCGCCAGAAAATGGTTGGATGGATGGATTTCCAATTCCCATTATGTAGCGTGACTCACATGTGAGGCGATATTTCATAGAAGCTGACTCCTCGGTAGCGTTCCATCTGCGGCTTGGAGTAGATCTCCAGCTCTTTGTAAGGGTTCACGGACACCAGCACGGAGCCGATGTAAGTCTGACACAAAACAGTCACAGAATCAGACAAGACATCCAAACATCACTCCAAAGTCCACACCGACTTTATTTGAGGACATTCATTACATAGACGAGGTTTTCTCGGAAACGTCGTCGCAGGTTCTCTATGAAGGCCGCCTCGCTGCTGTGGTTCTCCAGCAGGAGGAAATCCTGCACGCCGACCCTGTCGCGGGCCGTCAGGGTGCTCTCCATCACCAGCCGCACCCGTCCTTCGACGTCCACCTCCTGCAGAAAAGAGGGACTGTAGTTACTCGGTCTGGACACAAGGAGACGCTCCAGGACAATTCCCATTTTAGTTGACGGGTATGCTCGAGGAAGGCCTCCAGAAAAGTCGCACATACGCAAGACTCAAATATTGCACACAATTGATGCCAAATACGGATTAGGGCAGGATGAAATTTGGTTTTGCATGACAGACAGAAAGTTCTGCCGATACAGAAGAAGATTTGCTCAAGCAATACAGGATCATTTTGTTTCAATATTTGCTCATTATAAACAAGGATTTTTTTTGAATGACATTTGACACAAAAAAATGATTATGCATTACTCCCTGAAAAGTAACACTGAAGTCTTTGCCACACAACGTATTCCAAAAATATCTCCCCTGATTGGTTATGACTCAACATTTACTGACCACATTTATAAACAACACGAGCCTTGCCAAGATAAAGTCATGAAAAGAATCCCAGTGATAAACAGGATATGCTCAGATGCAGCAGGCACACACAAAGGGTGGTGCAACTGGGAAAGTGTGCGCACGTCAACCTTAATGCGATGACAAACCGCTAATGTTATGGATGGGTAGAATTTAGTGGGCTCTGGTGACATTCTCCGCGGCCACAGCGTCAAATATCGCACGAGCGCGGCAACATGCGACGGGAAGGGAAACATTTGTCGCTTTGGAATCGTGACTGATGACGAATATTGTTAAAGTGCATTTTTGTACCGGAAGGGGAACAATGGCTCGCCAGGCTCAGCAGTATCTATAAAAAATATATATATATATATATACAGTAAGAACATAATTATATAGAATGTAAAAAATTCAACCAATGGTTTTATGCTTCAATGCCCACTGATATTATGATCCAGCTGGCGTGTGCCTTGGCCACCAGGGGGTAGTATAAAAGAGGCATAACACAAGAAGAAGAGTTTTACAACTAAGTGACTCGGCAAGTTGAAGTGATATTAGTCAGTTTTTGCAGAGGATGAGGAATGTATGCCTGTGAATATTGTTATATTGTCTGTCTTCAACGTTTTTGAAGTGGGAAAAAAAGGGATTGTTGAAAGGGTTGCAACGACGCTAGTTCCGTTAGGCCGTCGACAGCGGCCGTTTCTATTATGGGTGGAGGGGCGGCGGCGATCGATGTCTGTATTGACTGTAATTAAATGGACAGAAGTTCTTCTATCTTCTTCTAGAAGTGCTTCTATCTGCAACTCCCCCCCCCCCCCCCCCCCTGCAAATTGGGCACACGGCTCTAAAAACATAACAGCAAGAACAAAAAAAGGGCCTGACTTCCACAAAGATTTCTTTTCTCTCAGGGGGCTCATTTGCCGGCAAAAGGCCTTTACCCTTGAGCAGCATTCGTGGGGAAATCCTTGCGAAAACAACAGGACAACAGTGGCAGGCAGCCAAGACGCGAGAGCAAAGGAAAGTCACCAACCGCGGATTGCGGCCACTCCTCACAGCTTCACCTCGGAGTATTGTTCTCTCATTCCTGCAGGTGGGCTCCCTACAGATGTGATTAACAGCGGCCCGGTCAGATTTTCCAAAGAACACAGCGAAGGGATGTTCGGGTCAGAGGATGCCACCGAATCTTTTGTCGCTGTGTGGCAATATAGCTGCGTGTTTTTTTCTAGACGCGACACGGAGGACGATTGTATCGTTCAGCGGTGCAACAAGAGGAATCGGTCCTGCAGACGGAAACGACGTGGAATAACTCTCTGGCGTCGAAAATGTGTTTTGGACAATTCTCACCGGCACGCATATCCTCAGAAAACATATCTCAGTACAAGACTGCACACCGGCAGATTGCCAATGCCAATGACAGAGATCTCCTTTGACAAATTCACTCATTTGTCACATTTCACGCCTCAGAAGTTTCGCACCGGTGCCGCTACAGATGTGCATCGGCTGTCGTGTGCGTGCGTGTGCAATAATCTCATTTTTTCCAATTTGAGAAGGGCATCGCCGGACAAACATCAGGGTTGCCGGGCAACCAAACTATTTTGTGTCATCACACAACACAGCAAACATTGTTTTCAGTCCTTGCTTGGCAAGTCACGAGTTTGGATTTTGACTTTCATCTCTGCACGCACCGCAGCAACTGGAACCCTTTAAACAGAGATATAAACAAATTGTTCGCCACCGTACAAATACCGCCAGCGCTCAAAGAAACGGAATGCTTTTGAGCAAGACGACGAGTCGGGCAAAACACGTTGCGGTGAAATAATCGAGTTTGCTGTGCGGGGGCGGCACGCCTCACAGTAGGACTTGACTAAACTTTGCCGGCGTGACTACATCCAGATCATCTTCCTTATTTGGTAAGCCTCCGTCCCTTGGCGGGGCTCGATGCAACCTACCATTTGGGAAGAACTTGAAGAACTTCTCTGCGAAAGCCAAGACGTAACGCTGCATCGCACTCGTACACGTTTGACCTTTTGAACTTCGCTATATGCAACATGACAAGGTTAAGGCAGCGTAAGTGGTCGGTTTTGCCGAATGCCGTGTAAAAAGAGCACAAGGAGCGCGACGGGCGAAAAGGCTCTTACCCTGCCTCGGTACCTCATCGTGTCCTGTTGTCGCTTGCCGAAGGATGAAGCGCCGCTTCCCCCGCCGGGCCGCAGTTCCTCCTCTCGTGTGGGGCCGACGCGTCAGCCGTAACCTCTCATTCGGCGTTACCCGAGGGCGGCGCAGCGAGGCGGCTTAATGTCTCCTCGCCACGTTAGTCCCCTTTTCACTTTCTCTCAGTCTTTCCGCACGTCCGTCCTCCTCTCCTGCATGTGAGGATAGAAAAGCGCTCAAGCCGCCAAGTTCCCCCGTCGAAAGCTTCAGTTCACCTTCCCTTTCAGCCTTCAAATACACGTCTGCCTCCCCGAAGCCCTTCGCCCGCTCTCGCTCCAAACTGCGCAGCGTCAAACGAGAGGAGGAACTCCGCTCGCACGTCACAAGTGGGTCGAAAAAGAAAAAAAAAAAAACATGGGAAAGTATGCTGCTGTGGATAATGCAAAAGCCGAGCCAGAGAAACTGGGAGTGGAAAATGTTACTAACGGCTCCAAAATAAAGAGTAACCACTCTGCTGCAAAAAAACCATGAGATGATGTGTTCTTGGAACATTCCTTTCCTTCCCTGCCTCCCAGTTGAGTTTGCTCCCTCCCTTTTCTCCCGCAAGCTGAGACAGATCCAAATAGGTTGTGGGTTCAGGACTTCTTCCGCAAGGTATCCCGGCCGAGCTTCGTGCGGATCGCTCCGATTCACTTTCAATTACGTTTCCTTGCGTGTTGTCATGGCAAAATGGAACATTCAACATAACCAGAACCTAACACAGTCCACTGTAAGTTTTTATCTTAAGGCGAAAGAGTAATAATGGCAAAGAGGAAAAGGGTGCCGACGGCCATCAAACCAGAAAAGTAGGAAACCAGTGGACACTCAATTCGGCCTATTGTGACTAAAGCGACAAGTCGACGTCAGTCAAAACGAACAACGTGATTAAGAGCCCGCAATGAAGGACTCAAACGCGACGTCGCTATGAACGCTTGACCGCCCGCCACGAGCCACAAGATGCCGCGATAAAGCTGTTTTCCATTTTTAAATTAAGGCCAACAACGATCCAATCCGATCAGAGCGAAGCTTATTTGCATATCGAATATTAAAGTGAACTCCGTCCGTCTCAGTCTCCGGGTGCCAAAGATCAACTGGCATAGTTTGAAAAAGGACATCCTGGGCATTTCCAAGCCAAATTGTCTTGTAAGCCCAACAAAAGGACATCAAAGATCTTCTAAAACTGATGACACCGCACCTTTAAGAACATTAAAATGTTACTTTAAAATTTGCCTGTGCAGTTTAGAAAGATTTTATGATGGCTAAAGTTTGACCCTTGGACTGAATAATTTTAATTGATATTATTTCTAAATTCAATCATATGGAAAGTGGACACAAAACAGTCTCTTAGATAATACCGCCCCAACTTCACCCATAGGGTGGGTGAACATCCGCCATTTTTAATACACAGGTGAACTACATTGTCTGGAACACGATCACGTCAAAGCCAAAAGGTAAGCATAGCTGCATTAGCTTTTGCCGGATGCACAGATTAGCGTTAGCTAACAGCGTTAGCGTCTGTTGACTGGCACCTACTTGATTGCTTGGTGGCGTTGTTATTTGTGTGAGGCCGGAGTGTATTTGTGTTTGGCTCTGTGTTCGCTGGCTGCATCACATGCACACATCTGCACACTAATTGGCAAGTTAACGAAGTTATTTCATTGTCTTTAAGGGCACTCGTTTTTTTTCCGCACTCTGGACTCAGCCTCCTTGTAACGTAGCCGCCATTGGCCCACAAGTATACGGGGCGGGTCGAACAGTCGAGCGCTTGCATGACACGGGCCGCGCTCGCAAAACAGACTAATTTCAGCGAGACAAGAAGTCGCGTGTGGAAAGTACACTATAATTCTTGGTCGCCTTTTCGATAAAAGTGTGTGACGACAGACATCTTACAACAACACTTGGGAACTGAAAGAAACACAATAAAGCAATCTGTCGTTGACCGCAGGGTTTAAGTTCCCGACCACCCCCGCAATAGGTGAACTCTGTGAAGTAGCGACCATATTGTGATGCTAGTTTTGATCATTTATTCATATTTTAAAGCTGTATGAACCTTGCCAGACACTGATTAATCTCCCCCACACTCCTATTAACCTCAACCATACTCTGTTAAACACTTTGTATACGTTTGGACCCCTTTTAAACTCTTAAACATACAGTAATGCACAGTCGGACTGGACACTGTATACATTTTGTCCATTGTAGTATGTGTTTTAATGATTTTTTTGATTGAATGGAATCTGCAATGCACTGAATCCACAATAGGTGAATGGCGAGGTACAGCATTTCTGTTTGTGATCATATTAACTACACACTACAACTACAGTATATAAACGGCTTACACTGCAAGTCTATGAGTTATTTTTGAACAAGTACTTTTACCATACGTGGTCCTTCCACCCGGTCGCCATGTTGACTAATGTGACATTCCGTCAATGAATAGTTACTTATTTTCAAATTGAAGGACCATTTCAAAGGAAATTCATACAATGAGACAATAGTTGATCATTTGTTTTCCATTGGGAAAAAAGTGATCAGTATTGTTTCGCTTTCCTATCAAAGCCAAACAGTCTCCAAAGTAACAATTGTGGATAAGAGATGATGTAACCTGTAAATTAGACTCACGGGTACATTATATTGCAAAGTTGTGTTCACATTCTTCTGTCATGATCAGAGACAAAAAAAAAAAACCAACAACAGTGCCATGTTTGAGTCCACCGAAAAGCATAACCGCGGACATGTGCAAATGTGTAGCACGTACCGCCGGGTGTCCCAGTTGTCGACAACATCTGAGGGCTTTTCTCATTCGCCCATGTTTTCCAGCTGTGCTCCTATTTCTGTGCAGCAGTTCCTGTAAGTGGGATTTCCTTCCTTGCGCTTTCCCGATGCTCAACATGCGCCGCCGAGGCCTCCGCCATCCGTTGACCCCAACCACTGCTTCCGAAATGCTACATAGAAAGCCAGTTGTGCTTTTGCTTACACTTTTCAACGAGGCAAGGTGGGACCTCCGCACACGCCCACGTGACCCCGCATAACTGTGAACTGTGCTCGGGAGGACACGAATAAAAGACGCGGCAAATAAACCGGATGTCGATTGTCACATAATTGTATCCCGGCTCAAGAACTAATTCCGAACATGTGAACTATCGCTGAAGGAATTCAGAACTCCAAGCATCAACAACAGCCTGCTGGATTTGGTTTTATTTGAGTCTGCAGATGTTGTATGACTCAACACGGCAATATATCACGGAGGGATGACTTTTAGGGCGGAGTGGGAAAGGGGAGGGATTCTTACCTCCCTTTCTGTATCTATTTTTCAAACTATGCAGGTGCACCGGTCTGTTTTTTTTCTTCCTGTCCCCTCAGCCTATCACGTTGCAGCGCACACGCTTGAATGCGCAGCCATCGTCGAGGCGTGCGACGCATCTCCGCCAGCGGCCATCCGCTGTCACTTTCACCTTGGGCGCGCAAAGCCCTCTCCGTTGCCACGCAACAACGCCGCGCGAGGAATAAGCAAGGTTCTATTTGAAGTGGAGTCAACGACGCGACAATAGCAAGGAGCTTTGACATTCCACTCGCGTCTTGATCACTGAGGCAAACTTATTATCACAAGAGGATAAGCGGTAGAAAATGGATGGATGGATGGAACTCCTCTGATATGAAATGAGGTGAAGCCCAATGGCGCCGCCTCGTGGAGGTATTGTGAATGACACTTGAACGGCCCCCAATGACTGCGCAGCTCATTGTTGGGCCTCCAGCAAATCATCGATCATTCATGAGCTTTCTATTATTACGGTGCTAAAAAGACTTCATTATACAAATATACACATATGAAGGATCATTTTTGAATGCCACAATAAAAATGATGGCAAGAGACATTTTTTAACAGCAGGAGAATCCGTTTGCATTTCGATGTATACCAAACACATTATTTAGTGACATATTTGTCTCTGTGTTCATATCGTACATCGCTCCAACAGCAGCTCAAGCCCTCAAAATGCAGCAATGTGAAAAAATTGCATTGGATTTTGACAACAACGTGTAGATTTTGACTTCCACTGTGATAATTACATAGATATTGTTTTGCTTTCTAACAGTGTTTCGTTTTGCTGCTGATAAACAACCTCGGAGATGATTATTGAACGGGAAAAGATTGAATGAGAATGAAAAAAGTGAGTCTACTCCTCTTGCGGCAGAACATAAGAAGGGCCTTCGCACTTCGCCGTGAAAATGGATACCCGGCTGACCTTTTGCCCTTAGCCAGGATTCCTCCCCGAGCGGCAAGCTGGTCCGCACACGTCTCGACCGATGCTCGGAGGCGAATGTCTTTTCCCGATGTTACTTCGCCGGGAACCTAGACACTAAAACTTCTCCCTTCCCGAGCTGCAGAACTGCAAACGTGTCGTATGATGAAAGAACATTAGCGGTACCCTTCGAACAAAACCTGGAGACTTTATTGCAAAGACAATACACACTGTTAAGTAGTTTATAGAGCAGCACTTAAGTTCACAGGCTGCAAGAAGTCATCTGCGACGCCGATGATTTCAAACTATGTTATACAAGTGGAGTATTCTGTTTTGCTTCCCTTCAAACAAGTGAAACACGTTGCACCGCCAAGTGCCTGGTAACGTGGCTGCTTCAATTCCCGTTTTTTTGCCATTTCGTAACCCTGATCTATTTTGTAAGGACACTATTTTTACATAGAGCGTGCGCGAGTGTGTGATTGTGATGAATAAGAGCGGAATTATTCAGAGCAAAGATATGAGCATCCAATATTCTACAGTGGACTCAAACGTCGATGCTGCCCTCTGGTGGACGGACGAGGAGCGTCACAGAACTGGACTGGAACGTTTTGCTGGGAAATTCAAGTTGCTGGTTAACGTTCACTTTTTCACACGTCTACTTTGATTTTGAGTTAGAGCTTTTTCTACAGATATTTTTGGTGCTTCGTGAAATTCTCTCGGGAGTAAATTGGAATTTACAAAATGGGAAAAGGTGCCCGGATGAACACACTTAAGTGACGTAGTCAAGTGGGCAACGACCAGAGCTGGTGGAGAGGAGGCGTTTTTTTGGGTTTTTTTTTTTTTTTTTTTCTCTCTCTCTGGGAGGGGGCGTAGGTGCCCTTTCCACTCGTTTGCCATCCGAAACCTTGTGGAAATGTTGCGGACCGGAGAGGATGTCGAATGTGTATCCGATCGGTGAGCGGGGGGTGACGCGGCCCGCGGCCCGCGCCAGTCGCTAGCTAGCCGGCCGGCCGGCCGTGCTGCAGCATTGTGCGGGAAAAGAAAGCGAGAGCAGGAGAAGAGGAGGGGGCCGCCGCCATTATCGGAAAGCTTTCCCAGCCGCCATCTGCTCGCGAAGGGCCGCTGGACGACTGCAACCTCTCGGCCCGTTTTGGGTGAGGCGCGTGCCGCCGGCCCAGCTTGAAACGAGCACAACAGCGGACCGAGCGAAAGGGGGGAGCAAGGGGGGAGGCTTTGTGGGATTTCTGCACTCGCTCGTTTTTCAATCGCAGCGAGCGATGCCGAAGCGCAACCTTTCCGCCGTTTTGTGTGCCGTCACGCGGCTGCGGCGAGCCGGCCCGACGCGCGCGATGCATCCTCGCCGCATTTGTGGCTTTCGTGCCGTTCAGCGGGCTCAACGAAGCGCCTTTCCCCCCCTCCCCTCTACTTTCCCTGCTTTCTCGAATGCTTCTGGCGAGCTCGCGACGGCAGGCCCGGCGTGCTGCTGCGGGAGCCCCCTCTGCCTCTGCGGCGGCGGCGGCGGCGGCGGCGGCCCTTTGCAACAAAAGCGAGCGCCGACAGCGGCACGCAACGTCGCCAAATGCAAATGCGATCATCCCTCCGACTCGATTGTGTCTCCTTTTTGGGTTTGTCGGGCCTCGCCCAGCTGAGCGACGTCGGCCGCTTATCGACGTCTCGCGACCCGCATCTGCGTTTGCATTGCCTCGCGTCGCCTTGTTTCGCACTGTCGCAGACCGACGCGCATGTGCTCCCAATCCGTCGGATTGCCCGCGTGCCCGTTTGGTGCTGAAATATGTTCGCCGTGGAACACAGCAGCACATTGAGCAGACAAGTCCAATTGCACCCGAGCATTAAGCGAGTTCAATTCCTGTCATTTACTCAACCCTAACCACTGCACCTGGTCGAAGGGCAAATAATGTTACTTTCGTGGCAATTGCAGTGCAGAAGGATTCGTAGGCTGGCCACATTTTCAATGACTGCCGATTATTATACGTTGAACAGCATCGAAAATCCAATCGCAAGTCGGTGTGTCGCGATCCAAATGAAAGAAAAATCACTTTTGGCCTTTACTGTTCGTAACCCCGATGAGCCCGACGCCCTTCGTTCGTTGCACCGATGCGTTTCGGATAACGGGAGCCTACGCCGTTACCGTACGGGAATTAGGACTTGGGCAGCGTATATCCTCGCATTAAAAAGTGGGAAAAACCTGGCTAATCCTGCTAACTCCGAGCATTCCGGTCCGCTGCAAAGATTCGGAGCAAAAGAGGTGGCAAAACCGTGGCGCCTCGCCTCGCCTCGCTCGATGGCTTAATGTTAATGACTACTTTTTCCTGAGCTGGTCAGACCGTCACCGACGTATTGCCGACAATAGGAGCGAGTCTTGATCCATTTTGTTCGAACTTTCATTTGTACTGGATGTTGTTATGTGACCTGCGCGCCTAGCAACGTAGTCAACTTCGCAAAGGCGCTTCCGAGTGGGTGATTTGGCGCTTTAGCAGGCACGATGCAGAACACGAGCGAGTGCCACCTTTGCCCCGTCAGTTGATTTCCGAGTCTTACCCTCTATGAAAATGTTGTGGCTGTTTGTCCACTTAAAATCGTTTTTGTGTCCTTTTTCTTCCAGGGCGTGCCTCTCAAAGGGGATGAATGTCTTCACAGATCATTGCGCTGCTTCTTAAATTGGAACGCCGCAATTTGAGCCCTTGGCCAACTTCACGGACAAACCTCCGAGCGAACCTTTTCCGCGGTGCCCGTTTGTGGCAGGATGATCGTCGGTAGATTATGATGGCGAAAAAGCAAGATGTCCGGTCCCCCGTTTACAATCTCATTGGGGTGGGTTTGTCGGGTACAGAGAAAGAGAAAGGTCAGTGCGGGGTCGGAAAGTCCTGCCTGTGCAATCGGTACGTGAGGCCGAGCGCCGACGACTTCTACTTGGACCACACGTCGGTGTTGAGCACCAGTGACTTCGGGGGTCGAGTGGTTAACAATGACCACTTTCTCTTTTGGGGGGAAGTGGCGCGGCTTCTGGAGGAAGGGCCCGAGTGCAGGATGAATGTCGTGGAGCAAACGGAATTCATCGACGACCAGACCTTTCAGCCGCACCGTAGCACCGCTATGCAGCCCTACATTAAACGGGCGGCTGCGACCAAGCTGGCGTCGGCAGAGAAGCTCATGTATTTCTGCACGGATCAGCTGGGCCTAGAGCAAGACTTTGAGCAAAAACAAATGCCCGAGGGCAAGCTGCAGGTCGACGGCTTCCTGCTCTGTGTCGACGTCAGCCGGGGCATGAACCGCAACTTCGATGACCAGCTGAAGTTCGTCACAAACCTCTACGGTCAGCTCAGCAAGACCAAGAAACCCATCGTGTTAGTCCTCACTAAGTGTGACGAAGGAGTTGAACGCTATATCAAAGATGCGCATACCTTCGCTATCACGAAAAAGAGTCTGCCCGTCGTCGAGACATCTGCCCGTTCGAATATAAACGTGGAGCTCGCCTTCCTCACTTTGGTTCAGCTTATTGATAAAAGCAGAGGCAAGCCCAAGATCATCCCCTATTTTGAAGCACTCAAGCTCCAGAGTCAGCAGATAGCTTCCGCCAAGGATCGCTACGAATGGTTAATCAACCGCATCGTGAAGAATCATAATGAAAGCTGGCTCAACACCAGTCGACGCATGAACGCGTCCCCGGAATACAAAGAATACGTTTTCTTGGAGGGAACGGCAAAATGCAAGAAGCTCTTCCAGCAGCACGTTTACCGTCTGAAGCAGGAACATATTGAGCGTCGGCGTAAAATCTACCTAAGCACGCTTCCTCTTGCGCTTAGTTCTTTGGTGCCTGACCTGGATGAAATAGATCAACTCAGCTGGTCTGGTGTGCAGAAGGTTCTCGAGTCCAAGCAGCACTTTGCCCACTGGTTTGTTGTTCTGGAGGACTCCCCTTGGGAGGATACCTCTCACATTGACAACATGGAGGACGAGCGGATCCCGTCAGACCTTCTGGAGACGGATGAAGCGGGGGAATTATTCAATGCCCACCTGGACCATTTACGTAACGAGTGCAGACGTGCAGAGATGAGGCTTGAGTTTAAGCACAAGCTTTCTTCTTCTCCCTTCGTCACACCTGGTAGACCTTGGGAAGAGGCTCGTAGCTTCATCATGAACGAAGAGTTCTACCAGTGGCTTGAGGAGCCGGAGTACCTCGACCTCTACAACCGTCATCAAAAGGAGATCATCGACCGCGCTAAAGAAGACTTTCAGGAGCTGTTGCTGGAGTATTCGGAGCTGTTTTATGAACTGGAAGTGGATGCCAAGCCAAGTAAGGAAAAAATGGGGGCAATTCAGGACGTGCTGGTGGAGGAGCAGCGGTTCAAGGCGCTGCAAAAGCTTCCAGCTGAAAGAGATGCTCTCGTATTGAAACATATCCACTTTGTATATCACCCTACTAAGGAGACCTGCCCGAGCAGTCCCCACTGCGGCGACTCAAGGATTGAACAACTCCTGGCATCCCGTTTCCCTACGTCTTATCCTTTTTTCGACGTGAAAGCTCATCTCGGCGACACAAAGGCCGACAGACTCAATCTCGTCATACTGGGGAAGGATGGACTGGCCAGAGAATTTGCCAACGAGATTAGGGCTCTCTGCACAAATGACGACTGGTATGTGTTGGACGGGAAGATGTACGAGCTGACGCTGCGGCCCATCGAGGGAAACGTGCGTCTCCCTGTCAATTCTTTCCACACGCCGACGTTCGCCCCTCACGGATGTCTGTGTCTGTATAATTCAAAGGAATCCCTCTCCTATGTGATCGAAAGCCTCGAGCGTCTTCGGGAGTCGACGCTCGGTCGGAGGGACGGCCAGCTAGCGCAGCTGCCGACGTCGCTGCTCTTAGTCACCAAACGAGGCGTCGGCTCATACGTGGATGTCGGTGGGGAAACCGCCTTGAACCTGATCACACAGGGACAGCAAGTGGCAAGGAGGCTGCAGTGTAGCTTCTTAGATCCCGCCTCTCCCGGTGTCGGCTACGGCCACGGCCACAATGTCAGCGAGGCACAAATCAACCAGGTGCTGAGGGGCCTTCTGGATATCCGGAGGAGCGCGTCCTTCAGTAGCGGCTCCCCTCCGCTCCTCCCCGAGCCCCCGGGCCTGAGAGAGTCTCCCCATCAGCCGGTCCCAGAGGCAGATCTTCGCATCGTCATGTGCTTCATGTGCGGGGACTCCTACGACATTGAGCAGCTGCTGTCGCCCTTCCTCATGCATCAGCACTGCAGGCCCATGTCGAACAGCGGCGCTTCGGTATTGCTCGAGCAGACCGTCGCCGGGCATAAGCTCGCCATTGAGCTGTCCGTTCTCTCATATCACGCCTCCTTCTCTTTACGGAAGAGCAGGCTGGTACACGGCTACTTTGCGGTGTACTCCGTCTCCCGAAAAGCATCCCTCGAGACGCTGTGCGCGTTCTTGTGTGAGGTTCAGGACATCATCCCGGTGCAGCTTTTGGCCGTAGGAGATAGCCAAGCCGAGCTGACGGAGAGCAACTACGCCCGGGAGCAGCAGATCCAAGGAGAGGAGCTCGCCCGCGAGATCGAAGGCCGTTTCAATAGCGTGGTTTGCGGATCTGGGGGCGTAGTGGGAGGCCTGCACAGGATAGAGATGTTCCATCCCTTTCTCATGGAGGTGGTGGAGAAACGCAACATTGTGGAAGCCACGCACATGTACGATAATGTGGCCGAAGCGTGCACCAATGAAAATGTGTACTCCCCGCGCTGCGGTTCTCCCAGCCCGGTCACCGCGTTCCTGGATTCAGAGGACGATGTCGAGCCTTCGCCTCCATACTATGACGGCGCTCTGGCATCTCACCACGGGGGCTTCAACCTGCCCGACTTGGACTCCAGTGACATCGCCCTTATCTCTGATATTCGAGACCTCGAGAGCAAACTCAACAACAAGGTGCCCCCCCACGCCAGAATCAAACCTGGCGTCACTTTCGACTTCCGAAAGGTCAGCCGAAACCCGTACGCGGACACGGTGGGTCACCGGCGCTCGCTGCCGTCTGCCGTTACCTGGGTACCTGGGGGCGACGCGGGGTACGACCCCTCGGACTACGCAGAACCGCTGGATGCCGTGTGCAAGCCCCGCCCCAGTAATGACGAAATAATCTACTCGGTGCCGCACGACAGCACGCAAGGAAAGATCATCACCATCCGCAACTCCAACAGGATGCACTCCAATGGCAACGGCTCCGACAGCGAAGCGGACAGCAGCTCTCTGGAGCGAAGGAGGAAATTCTCAGCGGCGGGCGTGAAGCCTCGTCTGTACCGCGATCGCTCCAAGCGGCTCGGCAAGTTCAGCAGCTTCCGCACCAGCTTCATAGGCAGCGACGACGAGATGGGAGCGCTCCCGAAGTCCAAGGAAGACGACTACGGGACGCTGAAAGGTGAAAGTCTGGTTAATGAAGAGAATGAGGACCCCAAAAAGAGGAACATTCTGAAGAGTCTGCGACGAACGGCCAAGGTGAGCATCTAGCCCATCCGCTGCTTTGGAGAAGGAAAAAGGAGCGCTTTCACGTTACCGGGTAACGGTCCGATGTGGAACTTTGTCTTTCTTCTTTTCCCTTCAGAAATCAAGACCCAAGCCCCGCCCAGCGATCCCCAAACCCATGGAGAGCAGCTACTTTGGGGTCCCCTTAGTCAGTGTGGTGTCGCCAGAGAGACCGATTCCGCTCTTCATTGAGAAGTGTGTTCGCTTCATTGAGACCACGGGTGGGTGTTTTGAGCAACTTTAAAAAAAAAAAAAAATTCCATAAAACGATACCTAAAACTCCATTAGGTAAACCTGTACAGTCCAATGAGCGGCAATGCAAGAGCTAGGGTTAATTATTTTTCAGATATAATAATCCTCATCATCATCATCATCAACACTATGACTATTATTACAGTATTAATAGTAATGTACTTTTCCGTGTTGTAGTAGTGCACTGTGTCAAACTGAATTCATTTGATTGTCTTGTATTAGAGCTCATTTGGTAGCGCAGGTTGCTGGTGAAAATGTTTAAGTCGGCAAACATAAGCAAGAACATCCATGACTCCGACAGCATCCCCCCACCACAGTTTTTGGTCATACCTGCACCTTTCCCTGCTTTTCTCAGGTCTGAACACAGAAGGTTTGTACCGCGTAAGTGGGAACAAGTCCGAGATGGAAAGCATGCAGCGGCAGTTCGAACAGGGTGAGTTACCAAAGCCAAGTGATGATTCACTCCAAAGACCCGCTTCCTCCTCCCCCTCCTTATTTTTCACTCATCTCCTCACCCCCCCGCTCTCGGCGTGCAGACCACGGATTAGACCTGGTGGAGAAAGACTTCTCCATAAACACTGTGGCTGGTGCCCTAAAGAGCTTCTTCTCCGAGCTGCCTGAGCCCCTGGTGCCTTGTGCTCTGCAGGTGGACCTACTGGACGCTTTCAGTAAGCAAAGACGGCTGGGCCGGGAGGGTCTTGAACCCAAAATAAAAGCAGGATTCCTGTAGGAGCTAAGAGGGTGGGGCAGCTTTGAACATTTATTTTCCCGCGTGTTGACGCTGATGATTTCAACGCTGGCCTCTTGGAAACAAATCAAGGGCGCGGATGCCACGATGCAGGTTTTAAATCCCATTTGTTTGCTGTGAATGCAGAAATCCCCGACAGAGAACAGCGGCTGTACACCATGAAGGATGTCCTGAGGAGATTCCCCAGGGAGAATTATGATGCCTTCAAATACGTCGTCAGCCACTTACACAAGTCATTGTTTTTGTTCTATCTAACGAAATACTCAATTATTAGTTGCAGTCCCAGTTAGATTAAGACTCGAGACTGACATGTGACTTCCTCCAACCTCAGGGTGAGCCAGCTGAGCAGGCTGAACCTGATGACCAGCGAGAACTTGTCCATCTGCTTCTGGCCCACGCTCATGCGACCCGACTTCACCACCATGGACGCCCTGACGGCCACGCGCACCTACCAGACAATCATCGAGATCTTCATCCACCAGTGTGCATTCTTCTTCTACAACCAGCCGCTCATCGACTCCCCCACGGGGCCGGCGGGGCTCCCCGCTTCGCCCACCGCCACCCTCGGCGGGAGCTCGGCCTACTCCTGTTACCGCTCGTCTCCGCCGCACTCGGGCGCGCACTTCAGCCCCCTGCAGCAGCAGTCGCCGCCCACCACCCCCCAGTCCCCTCTGCAGTCCCTGCTGCCCCCCTTGCACCAGCATGCCCACCCTCACCCTCACCCCCACCCCCACCACTCCCCCGCCGAACAGGAGACACTGTGAGGCCACGAAAGCCGCGTGTGCCCAGGATGCCCCCCGGAATCTTGACGGCAACACGAACGTGACAACTTCATGGCGGATGACGGACAGGGGGCGGGGCGAGGCCCCCGACCTCACGCCGGTCTGTTTGAGGGTCACCTGGGTTCAGACCTCATCGACGAGACATTTGTGGCCACTGTGTTTTTATCTGTTATTTGTCCTCATGAAAGTACTGCCACTGGATTTGTTTTCTGGCCCTCTAGGTCCTTTGGGGTGGAAGTTTGCGCCCTCTAGTGGACGCCTTGGCAAGCTCATTTCAGTGGTGTGGAGAGGGTGAGGGGGTGGGGGCTTACACATCCAGGGATGCACTTTAATGTTCAATTGTTGTTTTTGTTTTGGGACATACTGTGCGTGTTTAAGTTTGACAGCTCAGCCATACCCATTGCCTCTACAGAACAGAGCTCTGGCCGATCAAACTTTGTTTACATGAACTTATTATTTTTTAATACCCGCATACTTCTCTGAAGCACTTTTTGATAGTGTAGCGTTACATTTGAATTGTCCATATTGCTTGTTTAGTGGTTGAGTCTGGCATTCTTGTGGAAACAAGATCCTCTAATGTAAAAACTTTCATTGGGTCGATTATTCCGGGGCGACTCCTGTTCCTCACTCATGCGGAATATAGTTTTAGACTTTGTCCTCTTTCTAGCCGTCGGTCGAGCCGAAGGGATGTTTCGGGTTTGAGCGTTAACGTGGGTCAAGTGAAGAATTGCAGCCATATTTGATCAGCGCACTTGAAACGTAACAAGAAGCCGATCATGTGTAATCGTCCCTCCGCTTTCCACACGTACTGCAAATCACGCTTGAACAATACGGTAGAAAGGATCTGCGGAAGGCACGGCCGCGTGTGAACTATTTTAGCATATCGTCCATTGTTAATGAAGATCTGAATGTTGTTGTTTTTTTTTTACCCTTAAAATTTACAAGACAAAGCTGTGTGTTTCCTACGGGGACAAGTGTGTTCAATCACTGGATGTATTTTATTTTTTTTTTTCCTGACCGCCTTTTACTGGTCTTAGTAAGTACCACAATGCTGTTTAAAGTCATTTTAAACGAGTTGCTCCTACCAGTCCATCATAAAATATACTGTAAACACACAACCGCGACTGTGTAACCGTTTGTAGGCTGGGGAAGGACACCGCTCATGTCAGTGGTAGGAAACATTTCTTGTGTATTTCCATGATTGAAAGTCCACTTGGACCTTGTTTTGTTTTTGTTTTGTTTTGTGAAGGGTTCAAGGCCACTTAGTGCATGATTTAAAACCCACGCACCACGGGGGGGAGATGAAAGCCTCTCCCTGTTTGAAAATATGAATTTAGTCCAAGGACAGGACAAATGCTTCAAAAGAAATATCTTCCGTACTGCGCACCAAGAGAAAACCATCAAATTGTCTGACTGAGCAAATAGTGTTTGAAGATGAAGGCCTTATGTGAACTGTATGATAGTTAATAAATTAAATCTTGTAAAATGGGCCATCTTTTGTGTGGTTTATGCATGTATTGTAGCAATGAAGGCGTCCAATGAGTCATGACCCGAATGCAACTTTATTTTTTATTTAAACTATAAAAGTGTTCCCAAAATGCCAGCAAATTTGCCCCATCCGACACATTAGAATTAGAAGGGGGAAACGTGATGTACTCGGGTCAGTAGTTCAATCACGGAACTGTTTGAAGTGCAACTGACGTCATCCGTTTAGCGACGCAGACACCCGGGAGTTCGTTCAATGCTGCTCTCTCACCGCCACATCGTTTCCTCCAAATGAAATCCATGAAATCAGAATTGCCTATGTGGTCTGTCCACCATTCCGACATCGGGCCTGCGGGGAACCACGTGAACAGATTTCCTTGTCGTGTACCGACATTAGTCACACGACCTCCGAGTTGCAAGCGCAAGAAATCATGTTTCACGTCAGCACTTGAACCCACTTGGCCCACCTTTGAAAATGTTAAAAGGAAACCAACTTTTGGCTCATGTGTAAACCACTCAGAAACCGTGACGTATGAAAGATAGCTTTATTGCACAAGGTGTTAGAACGATCTTTTTAGTTTTTGCTTTCTTTTCATAGAAAATGTACTTTTGAACACAAGCAATTGCTATAACAAGCAACTCAAACATGTTTGGGATACCCTCAACATTTTTTTTTTGTTGTTCATACATTTTTTTTTCCCTTCAAATGTTTCCCTTTTAGCAAGCATGCAATGACTTCTTAGAGGATCAACAAAATACAAAATTAGGATTAAAAAAATAATAATAATAATGGGACAAGTGACCAACATCAAAGACCTTAAAAAAAGAATAAAAAAAAAAAAAAAAAAAATTCAACAAATTTGTATCAAAACATGAAGGAAAAGAAACGTTTTGACCATTCAGAAGTAAAATACTGTATTTTGGACGATTTCAATTTTTGAATTGGGGAATTCAACGGGTGATGCGTCCCCTCAACCTTTCTGACGAAAATAGCTCTTCATACAAAAGTGTGTTTTATGTACAAGACCTCATCTATAAACAAGACTGACGAAGGTAGCAGATGCTGCATCTAATGTGGTTGTGGGGTAAAAAGGATATTGGAACTTGGATTCATCCGGACGCGTCACTTTGACATTCGCTATTTATATACAGAATAGCAGTTTGTGTGACCAAAAGAGCTACGGCTCCCTGATTTGCTTTGGCTGACAGGCCGCGTACTTGACTTTAGTCTCGAATCAAAGCCCAAACTAACTCCGATGAAAATGGGAAAAAAAAAAAAAACCTTCCCCGAAACAGATACAAAATAAATAGAAAGCACAAAAGTCCATCGTGGAGATGCTTCCGAGACATTCCAGTAGCTTCTTGTGCGAATGTACAATTTGGTGGGACATTTACAGGACATCAAGAAAGATATTCACCCAGTGACCATTTGATCACTTTCAAATCCCTGACATTAAACATCTCTAAACGTTAGCATATTTCACATCGTTGCTGGGATTCCTTCAACGAGGCGTAGCGGAGCTCCGTTGTCATGACGATAGCAGTAGCATCCGCTGGTTATCGACAGGGCCGAAGTCTGACGGCCGCTTGGGACTTCTTTTATTCATGAAATGCAAACATCGAGGTTAGCCGAACCTCAGCTAACCTCCGACCAGTGTGCGAGTCACCCAACACATTAATAATAATAATAATAATATGAAACAATAAGGAGTCTATCTTGCTTTTCCCATTTCAACACATTGACAATATACTACTTCTTAGTCATTCGGAACATCCATACATAATTCTTTCTTTAGTCAAACCTTTATTAAATGTCTATTTCTTTTATCATGATTGAGCGATTGTCTCGTTCTTTTTAAATTGGACATTTCTGTAAATATGACTCCACTGCCGTAGTACATAATAGCATTTATACTTTATCATAGTTTCACTTAGATGTCAATATACCTACATAGAAATATATACGATTCTTCTTTTTAAATAGCAAACATTCTCTATTTGCAATGAGGGGCAATTGCAGATGCTTCGTTTGGGTGGTCCCGACTTCACAACGTAGTCGCGGCGCGTCACACCTGCAGAAATAGCGGCGACTTCTTCTTGGAGTGAACCTGAACAATTTCTTTTACAGGATAATTGCCAATAGTTATTCGAGAGACACACGAAGGGCAAAAGATACAATAAGAATAAGGAACTGAACTGGAAGTCCTCCAAATGGTCAGTAATACTCAAACTATGAAGGACTGGGTGTGTGTGTGTGTGTGTGTGTGTGTGTGCGCGCGCGCGCGTATTATGCGTATGAGACACAAAGTCCTCGCCGCTTTTTGCTCCACGCCAATCATCAATATTTGGCCGCGCAACTCCGGAACTCGCGTCAGCCGGCCGTAACTGTTAGTTAGGGTTAGTAGTTCTTTTCCGGAGTCCCACGTGGAGATTGAAAATCAAAGTTAGCTGCACGGGTCTCTGTGGAGGAGGGCACCTACGGAGAGGGCGGCTGGCAGCTCACCTTAAGTCGGGTACAAAACGCGGCGGCGTGCCCAGCGATGCCCGGGCCGAGGGGCGAGACTAGACCAGCGTGTACGACTTGGAGTAAGCCCCCGCGCTCTGTTTCTGCAGCCGGCCCAGCGCCGAGGAGCTGCCCTCCAGCAGCGAGTCTCTGGAGCCGCCCATCTTGTTGCCGCCGTTGGCGGGGTTACTGCTCGTGCTGGACGTGGAGGCGGTGGCCGCCGAGTTGGAGCCGGGCACGGCGAGAGTCCTCTGGGGCAAGGTGGCCGTGCCCGAGCCGGCGCCCGAGCCGCCCAGTCCGGAGTGGCCCAGCGTCAGCGCCTGCTGCTTGGCAGAGTCTAGCGTCTTGTGGCGGCCCTGCGTGTGATACGCACGCTGCGTCAGGCTGCGGATGGACGCCTCCCGCGGGGGCACGGCCGGGCAAGGGTCGTGCAGCTCGCCCTGCTTGCGGAAGAACGGATCCGTCTTCATGTAAAGGGGTAGGTTGCAGAATTCACCTGAGAAAAGCAAGCGCGGCGTTACGGCAAAACGCTTTTCGGACTTTAGCCGGGAGACGTTTTGCTAAATGCAATTTTGGTGTTCCCGGTCAATTTGATTCCTACACTTTTTCCAATTAGGAAAAAAAAAAAGCATCTCTAAAGTGTTCCCCCACTATTTATAGGAGGATAGGGACAGAGCCCTGTCGCAAATTGACAAAAAAAGATGACAAAAAGATGATCATTGCCCATACATGCAACAAGCACTATTTGTGTCAAAAAGAAAACCCTCAACTCACTTCAGCATAGTTCCTCGGTACCAAGATGGCAGTAAAGCAACACTTTTATTTGCGACAAGGCTTCGGCCTGAGCACATAATAGGTTCCTCCCAAAAAAGCCTGCAAATAGTTGAACGGGCATCTTGCAAGTATGCGGGGGGGAACACGGCCACAACGAGCAAAATGGCCGTTTGCCCTCAAAGATCAACAAGGAGGAAGTGCTTGTTGACTTACTTTTGTTCGCGCGATGGGGAATGGGCACAGCCACGTTTTTACCACGGTCGTAGTCCTGCGGTTTGGGCGGCGAGGCGGTGAAGCGGCAGATGCCCGGCTCGGACGGCGTGCTGAGCGAGGTCATGCTGTCCGCCGGGTCGTTGGTGCCCGTGGTCATTTGGTCGGAGGAGCTGTCGGAGATGAAGCACTCGGTGATGGTAAACTTGGCGTGCTGCAGGTGCTCCTCCAGCTTGGCGTGCTCGTACGCCCTGGCCAGCTCCTCGTAGGTGGACGAGGCGCTTTCCGTCGACACCATGCTGTTACGACCCTTATCTGGGAACGCACACAAATTCCCAAAATACAAGAAACGCCTTCAATTTGTCAGCACGGACAAACTCACCTGTGTCTTGGGAGAGGCTGGCGCTGTAGCTGTCACTCTCGGTGGCGGTGATGCCGTGAGAGCCCATGGTCCGCCAGTCTGAGGTCAGAGTTCGCGCCGAGGCTGTGGACTGGCTCTGACTGGGTCGGCTCAGCGTCCACTGGCTGGAGTATCGGTTTCTGGAGCCGTGAGCCGACTTGATGCTCTTTCTGGAAACGGGGTCTAAGAGAAGGCTCCGATGGTTAGACGAGAGATCTCTGACCGCTGCGCATGAGTACGTCGTATTATTTATGTACGACAAGTAATAAGTAATAAGTAATCTTTGACAGTGACATAGTGACAGGCAGAACAATTAATTGCCCTTCCACTAGAGGGCAGAAAGTACATATCATAATGAACCTACATTTGTGATTATTTTAGTATACTTCTTTGTTCGGTGGTGTACGTGAGCTTTGGTTCAAAGGTCAGAAAGCGCTGAATTCGAGACGTTTGTTTTTCGAGCCGGCATAAAGTCCGGGACGACTCGGAACTCACTCGTGCCGGGACGGATGTCCGACATGTCGATCAAAGGTCCGGAATTCTGGATGAGGGCTTGATGGTGAAGAGACACGCCCGTGCAGAAGTTCTGCGGGTTGACGGATTGGCTGAACTCGGTGTCGGTCACCGGGACCGCCGCCTTGTCCTCTCCTTTTAGAAACAAACCACGACCAAACCTGACGCCGACCTTTCTTTCGCGCCATGACTTTGCATAGAACGACGGGCAGAGTAGAAAACGGACAGATGGATTTTGGACACGTGCGCACCTATTTGTTTGATGCCTTCCTTGTCCTCAATAAGCAACTGAACTCGAGGAATGTCAATGTGGAGCCGCGGCCCCTGAGGAGGCCCCTTCACAGGAGTGTCGATACTGCGGTTGTTCTTACTGCTCATAAAAAAAAAAAAATACAAAAAATAAATATTTCTGTGCAGTTTACAGATTCTTATGACTTTAAAAAAAAAAAAAAACAACATTTCAGTTCCTCCTAAAAGAAATAAAAGCGTTTTCCTCACCTGATGAGCATCTCAGCAAGGCTCTTTGCATCTGGAAACAGGCAAAAATAAGATTGGATGAATACATGGGAGTTCTTCATAAACTTTGGAATTGTTTCAACCGGTTATTCTGGCCCACTGTGTTTGTTTGACCTCTAAGTCGCTTCAGTCTCTTCTCTTTACGTTTCTTGCGGATGATGAAGAGCAAAGCGACGCCGATGGTGACCAGGATGACAGGAGAGCCGATGGAAAACAACTTTTTCACGTCATCACCCTCCCCGCGGGCGGATTTGATGGGCGGGATTGTACCTTTGCGGGAAGTGCAAAACAACACATTTAGCAACGAGAAGCCAGGCAGTTGGAACGGAGGAATTTATCTTGCTAAGTACAAATACTTTGCATCTGTACTTTACTTGAGAAGAGTATTTATTTTACCACAACATTTTGACGTTTACTCCTTACATTTGAAAACAGATGGGCTAAAGACTACTTGGTGAATAACGCATATTGCTTTACGTTCCGCCAATTTTTCTGTACTTTACACTTTGGGTGAAGTACAGGAGCCGAGCGATACTTCTGCGTTTTTGCAGTTGCACGCGAGTACAGACTCATTCTGTCACCTCTGGCTATTTGTTCGGACTCACAACGAAACAGGAGACGACGATAGGAGACGCGCTTACTTCCATCGTAATCGGTGGTGGCAAACTGGGAGCTCTGGTTGCCGCAGCCGGCGCTGTTGCACGCCTTCATTTTGAGCTCGTACCAGGTGGCCTCCCGCAGCTCGCTGAGGAAGAGCTGCGTGCTGGAGTTGGCCTTCAGGCTCTGCCAGGCCCAGGTGCCTTTGGGCCTGAAGTCCAGCATCATGTCAGTGATGGGGCAGCCGCCGCTGGTCCAACCCTGCAGGTTGAGGCCGGCGTGGGTGGAGTTGATGTGGGTGAGCAGCGGCTGGTCCTTGTTGAAGACAGGCTCTGAGGAGAAGCCGTGGAAATGAGCGGGAGGGACGCCGACGCAGGACAAACGCCGTTCGCTAGGTGTTTTTTTTTTTTTCCTTCGCGTGCAAGCCGCCCTCACCTCTGCCGTGCGTTTTGGCTTCGATGATCTCGCTGATGCGCCCCGAGCCCACGCTGTTCTTTGCCGCCAGCTTGACCTTGTACCACGTTCCACAGCGCAGATTGTCCAACCTGAAGGAACGCTCGCTGGAGCTGATGAAAACATCTCTCCACTCCTCGGTGTTGTCCACTGAATACTGCAGCACGAATCCTACACAAATCATACCAAAGCTTTCGGTTAGACCAGTGATTCCCAACCGGTGACGTGCCGTGAGCGATCGTCGGGAAATTTTCCTATGTTCCTTAACTGCTGAAAAAATGTTTCATTTACAAGTCATAATGTATCTTTGTTCCTTTATTTATGCCAGTGAGACATAGCGACAGACAGAACAAAGAAATGCTCTTCCATTAGACGGCACGAAGCACATCCAGTAATTACTGTGCATCTACTTTTTGTGACATTTCTTTGTTGGTGTGCTGTGGGATTTTCCAATTGTAAAATATGTGCCTTCGCTCCATAAAAGGTCGGAAATCACCGAGTTCGACGCATTGAAGAAAATAATAATAGTAATACATTTGTTGACCAGCAGGAGGCAGAAGAGCCTCGTATTTAGATTTCCTACTAATTCCGAAGCTGCTAAAATCAGAACTACACGACGCTGAGGCACAAGCGTAAATAATGCGTGGCAGAAGCATGAGGTGGATATGTTGGCCGCAGACCTCTGATGGAACTTCCACCGTTGTCCCCTGGGATCCAAGCCAGAGTGATGGAGGAGGTGGAAGTGGTGGAGACGGTCAGGCGGGGCTGATCCGGAGGAACTGGAAAGAAACAGAATCGGCAGTGACAGAAAACAAGATGAAGAAGGAACCATCATGTTTTCCTTACCTTGCACGACCAGATTGACGATGATGGTGTCGAATCCGAGGGTGTTGGTGGCCGTGCACGTGTAGTAGCCCGAATCTTCGGCTTTGACCGAACGCAGCACCAGCGTGCCGTTGGATAAGATCTGCCGCTGACTGTCAGCTGTCACTGGGATGGCCGAGTCCTCGCTGACAAATGACGCGCACGTTACAGATGTTAGCAAACTTAAACGTTGATACAGTAGACACAGACAGACAGACAGACAGAGACAGATGGAAATTCAAGTTTCTTCCATTGTTGAGGAGCTTGCATCACTGAGCATTTCAATTTTGGGGCTTCCCAGTACTTATCCTGCTCCAAAGACTAAAATAAAGTTCGCCATCGTAAAGGAACTTCTGTTGTCTTTGCTATTGGGTACGCGCCCATGTAATTGATAGCATTGTAAAGAAATCGGGTTGCAATTTAAAAAAACTAAATCGCACAAAGTCTTATCTGATTTGACCAACGGCGTCATGATGACAAAGATACCGAACGTTCGGTGGGGCAAGAGTTCATCTGTAAAGAATTGAGATTTGGAACTGGAGGGTGACCGGGTCAAGTCCCGCTGTGGACCGATAAAACGGCGACTAGTTGGTGGAGAGTCTGCTTCCTGTCTGCTGTCGAGGTGCCCTTGAGCAGCTCAAAAGCGCAGCACTCTTTGCGTGTCTGACGTCTGTCCTCGGCGGGCCTGCATTTGCGTGTTTTGAATTTGAATCAGTCGGATAAATACATTCAGATACTGCTTATCCTGGTTAGGGTCACAGGGGAGATGGGGCTTATGCCAGCTGACTTTGGGCGAGAGGCGGGTACACCCTGGACTGGTTGTCCGTTGTCTATGGAATGTTGGAGGACGCCGCAGTGCCCAGAGAAAAGGCAAGCGTGGGAAAACTCCACGAGCCAAGATTTGAACCTTGAACCCCGGATTTGGGAGGGAGGCCTGCTAACCACTAGGCCAACGTGCCGCCCACATTTTCAGTATCTTTTTAAGTTTGATCTCTCTTCACTTCACTTCACTTGTCTTTACGAATCGACAACTATTTTGATTTGATTTTAAAATTGTCCAAATCCACAGAATTCCAGCCTCTCAGACGGATGCTTTTTGTGTTTAATCAAAATAAGACATTTGCAAAAATGTGCTTTGACCTTAATGATCAACATTGTTTGCTGATTTTTGGCACATTGCGGACCACACACCAGTAACTACATTATAATCAATTTATGTTCGTGCATTTTCTGCATTGTCACTCAGAAATGTTCTGTTTTTGAATAAAGGGATGGAAATGATTTTTTTTACTCGGAAAAAAAATAATGGTCCGATCATCGATTGTTAAAATAACGGCTAGTTGCGGCCCGACTTTGCATATCGGACTTCCACCTCGCCAACACCGAGCGGCGACGCGGACCGTTAGCCGCTCACGATCGACGGACCTGTCTTTGGTCCATTTGATGCTCGGGGCCGGGTCCCCCACGGACTTGCAGGGCAGACGCACTTCCTTCATCCAGGGCGTGGTCACCGTCCCCCCAAAGGACAGGATTTTGGCTGGCACTGCAAAGGACGACACAAAGACATCACACAAAGCGAAGTGCAGCCAAACGGGGTGTCTCGACCCCCGGCTTTTGTTTGCTGCCCGACTGGCCCAGTTTGTCTGCGAGGAGGGCCTTTATTGAGCCCCTCCGTTGACCTCATAGTTTCTCCAGTCTGTAGATCCTCCCTCTATTGATTTTTGCCTGCTACCTCTCTCTCTCCCCAAGGGTCATTTTACTTTGGACTAGAAAGGCCCTGTTCATCACCACATAATTAACAACAACATTTCTCGCAACGTAGCTGGGCACTCAATCAATACTACGGCTGTCAATCAATAGCGGAGAGCGCAGACAGAGCGAGGAGGAGGGCGGCCGATGAAAGTCGCGTGACCAGGAGATCACGTTTCCGTTTGAATCGCCATCTGAACCTTTCCGAGGCCCGCCTTCACGACGCACCTTTCCCGGCCGGCTCCACTACGACCCTCGAGCTCACGTTGCCCCGGCCGGCGGTCGTCACGGCGGCGGCCCAGATGTGGTACTGTTTGCCTCGGCTCAGGTGCGTGATGTGGTAGAAGAGCGTCTCCGGGTTGGCCTCGTACTCGCTGGGAGCCTGGAAGACAGGAGTCCTGCCTGCGTTAGAGGATTACACATTGCAGACTTGAAGTGATTTTCACTTCTGCCAATCGCGCCGTCCGCCGTGTCCCGTTCAAAGTGAAGTCGTTATCATCGCTAGTGAAGAGATTTTTGGAGGAAATAAATTTTTTTAGATTGACCTATTTATTCGAGGAGAAACATGCGGGTGGCTCACTTCCATTCAATTGGCGACAGAACTGGCTTCCCAAATGTTCTCTGTGAAAACTGTATTTTGTTATAAGGAATTTATAAAAAGCAATGCTCCTCTTCTGTGGAGGAACGAGCTGACGGAAACACACCAATGAGGATTTTATCATTTTTCTTTCATAGTATTTTTTGGGCTTAGCTTATCCTCTGAGAAATGAAGGGCGAGGCAGAACAGCAGATTTCTTTGTACTTCATGGCTATTCTTCGAATCTGTAAACTTTAATAATTCTTTACATTTTATTTCTTCTTTTGTAGATTCTGCATAAAAGATTTTACATCAGATTATTTTTATGATATGACATTTTACAACTTGGCCTTGACAATATTTCAAAATTAATTTCTTCATTTCTTCATTATATATATATATATATATATATAAACGTGTTTCATATATTGAGCCTCATGTTTGTAAATAACATTTATCTAAATACTGAAATTATTTAATACACCCCTCAGTACGGTATGCACGTTGGCACCATCAATCAAATGTGGCCATTACCTTCGAAAGGGCTGCCACATTCTTGAACAAATTCAAATTAGACTTTGCAAGTCTCGATAGAATGAAAGAATTTTCAATGTACGTAGAAAATGTGTTTCATTCATGAAGATTGAAACAAGAGGGGGGAAAAAACGATTTCATTTGAACAATTCAAATCATTTCTACTGTTTGGGCTTAGTAAGAAAAATATCCGGTATTTTGATGCCTCAATACAGAACTGGATGTTTTCAGATGTCTGATTTCCCGACCAATCGAAAAAACGATTTTCACACTGGCGTCTGCGTACTCGCAAAACGCACGTACGGCAATGCGCACAAAACGCTGCATTCTCCCAAGTCAGTCACTCTGCTGTTCTGTCTCTTTAATCTGCTCATCTGTGCAGCGCTCCCCTCGGGCTCCTTCTGAATTTGCTTTCCCCTCTTGGCCTCGCCGTCTGAATCAGCGAGAGGACGCAGGGAGGGAGGACGTGTGCGTATCCGCGCCCGTGAAGGGGGTGCGAACATTCCAGCGGAACGGCGGTCGTGTTGTGGCGATCCAGGGAGTGATACGGGGAGATAATGAAAAGACGGACAAAAGCACTCTCATCTCGATGTGACTGATACCCTCCTCCGCTCCTCCCTCCTTCCCTGCCCGTCTGTCACTCTGCCCCCTCTCTTTCTCTCTCCTTTCCCCCCCCATTTCCCCTCGGTCTCTGCCTTCCTCTAATGGTGTCTTTCTTTCAGCCTCCCTCCCTCCCCGTCTCCCAGCCCGTCCTCATTTGCATTGCGCTCGTGCCCTGAAACTGAGGAGCATTTTATAATAACAACAAAGTGCGAGATATCAAAATCCGCTGTGTGATGTGTGCGCGTACGTGATATAAGCAAAAGTGAAACGCCTCACACGGGGTGTATAAATAGCAAATGGCTGAAATGTGATGTCTGTGTGCCTCTGTGATGCGGCAGTGTGCATGTGTGAGCTTGTTCTCTGCCTCATTTGCATATCTACGTCTCATCACGTTGCCAAGACAACCTCATCTGTTCATCTGGGAGGCCAGGAAATAAGGCGACGGTGCAAAGACAGTGAACGAGTGACAAAAAGACACACGGACAAACACGCTGGCATTTCTGCAGCTTGACTTATTGACAATGTTTGAATCAGTGATTCGATTCGGATCAAGCTGGCAAATTCTCATTGTCGAGCATATTTTTATCTTGTCGCTTACCGGCTGTCCGGAGCCTGGGCTGGAGCAGTAAATGGTGTACTTGCGGATGACACCGTTCGGTTTGTGGGGAGGCAACCAGGACACGACCACGCTACTGAGAGAGGAAGGAACTGCCTTGATGCCAGCCGGTGGACCAGGAACTAGAGAAACCAGACGTAGATTAGCAGGGCAAGCATGTAGTGCATATTCATGGGTAGGGATGGGCCACTAGCGATGGCAGGTATCGGGATCAGGCCGATACTGGCCTTATTTCAAGGCATCAGGTACTCTTGAAGGCTGCCGATACCAGCCACCGATACTGAAGGCGAAAAAAAAAAAAAAAAAGGAAAATAATAAATAAATAATCTGACAGCAGGTCCTCCTCGCCAGTAGGTGGCGCTACATTGCACTCATTATGTGCGTCACAAAGAAGAATGGTTTTGTTCACAATTATTACCCGTCGCTGTGTTGATTGAAAGCACTCGTGCTATTCGCACTCTGTATCGGTGAGTACTCGAGAGCGAATACTCGTGCTGGTATCGGTCTGACAAAAAAGTGGTATTGAACATCTCCATGCACCCACGAGTGTTTTCATGGGCCATCCTTTCCATGCTGAGTGTTGGGTGCCTATTAACGTGATCAGGCTCGTTTCCAGATTTTTAGTCTTATCCCTCGCTAAGCCGCTCCGGAAGGACTGGAACGACGTGCCTTTGCGTGGCCAGGGGTGACATATGTTCATTCAGACGCTGGTCAGCAGTTCTGACACTGTGACGCCCAGCGTTTTCTCCTAACTGGCAAACCCGCAAACAGATTAGACGCTAATGTCTGATCCTCTGTCAGCCACTGCAGCTTGACACTGGATGCTGCTTAATACGCTCAATTGGAAGTAATCAAGGCAAAGCCTCGAGGAGTTTCAAATGCATGCGCACTTTACAGTAAACACACCATGGCACCGGCCAGCGCGAGAGTGAGGCTTTGGCCTCATAAACCGTCGAGTGTCGGCTTCACGGTATCAAACCTATTCAATTCCTGACATCAATATTCGGCGCGCCCGACAGCGGGCCTCATCTCAGTGCTACAAAAAGAGGCACTGCGGTGTAAATCTGTAAATCCATCGGCAATTCCTTTCCTCCCCAAAACGTAGGCCTCCCTGATCCAGCGACTCAGTACTCAGACGGGATGTAACAGGGCGGCTTTTACAAGCGAGGCAAGGGTGAAGCATTTGATCGCTGCAAATCCGATGATGGGTGGCACCTTGTCATAACTGAACCTCCACGGCGGAGTAGTAGAGTGGGTGTGGCGGGAGTTAAATCCCATGCGGTGCCCAAAAACCTGCCCAGGAGGATGCCAGGGAGCCAAATAGTCTGCAGTCCACCCTGTGTGGCCCGTGTTAGGATGACAAGGAACAGCACAATAGTACAAAGCCAACAACCACCTCCACGATTGCTGCATGAGGATCCATTGTCCTGATAAGAGGGGGGACAATTGACGAGCAGATACGCAGCTTGAGGGAGTCCTCAAGACAGACAATAGGCCGGATGATGTTCCTTTCTATCTCGCCATCTTCAGGCCTTGTTTGCCACGCATGCCCCCCCCCCCCCCCCCGCCCCTCTCCCCATACAGAGTCGTGGATCTGACAATAATCCTGCCTCCAATGGTGTAAGCACAAAATTAATTCTTTCTAATCCAAGAGGAGTTAATCCTTCTGCCTATGGCAAGGGGGCTGATGGAAAGGATGCAGGCTCGGGATGATGGTTGACTCCCGCGCGCTATATGCTGCGAGAGAGAGAGAGAGAGAGAGAGAGAAACACGGCCCCCGCCTCGCTCAGCCCTGAGCCGTGTAGCGAAAGCCTCTTAATTCTCATTAGCGCCACTAATGGAGCTCCCGAGCATAAATGAGCTTTTGTCATGGGCTTGCGATACACCCAACACCCATTTGGCCACGCCCCCTCCCTCTTGTACTCTCAAGCACATCGTTTGCATTCTGCTTTGTGGACACTTTTGAACACTGAAATGTATGAAAGTAAACACTGCTCCGTTTGTCAGTGTATTGTGCGTGCGTATACTCACGATCTTCACGAGTTTGGATGTACAGGACGTTGCTGCGGACCCCGTCGCCGGCTTGCGTGTACGCCAGCACCTGAACGCTGTAATTGGTGAACTTGTCCAGTCCTCGCAGCTCCACCTGTTCACGGGTGGTGGTGATGTTCTGCATCTCTCCCCACTCTGAGAAGGTTTCAATGATTTCATTCATGAATGCCCATTGGCCATGTTTTCCTGATTAATAACTACAGTGAACCCCTGCATATTTTGGCGGTTTAGCATTCACAGATTCACCAATTTGCAGATTTGGGGGGGGGGGGGGGCTATACTCAGTTATTCGCTGAAAAACTCCCCTATACCCTATTTTTTTGTTCAGATCAAAGTAATAAAAGTACTACTCTGTTGGCATCTTGTGACGTCTCGGCATCAAAGAACAATGTTGAAGTGAGTTGAGGAGTTTCATTTAGACAAAAATAAGGTTTTGCCGCCATCTTGCCCATCTATGTACAATTCTAAACATTTTTAGGGTGGAGCATCAATTCTTTCCCCTATTTCAATCGCAAATAGCAGAAGATCACAGTTTACAAACATAAATCACAGAACACCGACAAACAACAAGTGCAGCCAAAAGTAACAACTGAAACCAACATTTGATCATTTGCAATTCCATCTACAATATTAACAGCATGGAAACTTTACGTTGACAACAAGCGCATAGAGTATATGAAATTTACACAACATCACATTTAACAACAACCAACAAATCCCAATTACACAGCTAGAGGAAGTGCTTAATGAGGTACACACAGGTCAACACGTCAACGACATTGACAGTGAGTCGGGAGGGCTGTTTGGTGACGTTTAGAATGATATAGATGATAATTACTCTGCATTGGCCATTGGGCCCGGCCCCCACAGCACCCACCTCCGTCGGGGAAGAGGGACCAAAACACAACGCGGTAGCCTTTCAGCACACCGTGCAGCGTCAGCCGTGGAGGCTCCGCCCACGTGATCACCGCCTCATCCGACGTGACCGAGATGGCTCGCACGTTCTGCGGCGGTTCGCTGGGCACTGGGGAGAAAATATGTGACTTTTGAAGTTATCGCTGCCGCCGCACGGGGTTATTGCTGTCGTTAAAAATCTAGCGAGGCTGCTGAAGCGCTGACATTTGAGGAAGTTCTCAACACCGCAACCCACAGACAATCACTGCAGGAATAAATCAGTCAAATAAACTCAAATTAGCTCTCGATGGCTTCTTGTTCTATGCCGGCTTTTAGAGAAATGGAGGAGAAGAACGGGGAGGAGCCGCGTCTGTGGGAGGGGTGTTGATGGAGGACTGCAAAAGAAAGAGCGAGAGCCGAGTGAATAGTAAACGAGCTACACCTTGAGGGGTTGAAATGCAAATGAGGAGGGTGGGATGAATGAGATGTGGAGGATAAGATCTCCAGAAAGACAACGTTCCCCTTGAATGTAATTGCAGATACATAAGACCTATCTGGGCAATTACAAGAACATCAAACATCCTACCATAATCGAGGTGTTGACACCCAATAAGCCACAAAAAGACAATCATCAGAGGAAAATAAAAACAAAGAAAACATTGACGGACTGGATGGGGTCGACACAGATGAATTCAACCAAAAGCAGAAGGACAACGAGAAACAGGAGGTGAAACGGGAGCATAATACGGTTCCTAGTTCCTCCCGTGGCTTTTAGCAGCCTATCAACAATCAGGGGGGGATGTGCTACAAATCCAATTCAACCATTTTCATGTGTATACAAATGAATGTTAGCAGTTTTCATGCAGTGTTGATGTTCCGTTGTTTCTATAAACTATATATTCTACTCTCTCCTACCATTTTATCCATGTTGTTGTGTTTTTCCTTACCATCTTCCAGTGTGGTTGCGTTGATCTCCGTACTAGAAGGCCCCGTCCCCGCTCTGTTGAAGGCTTGGACCACCACTCCGTACTGGGCAAACTTCTTGAGGTTGTCTAGTGTGTAGACTTCACTGTCTCCAGTAGCCTTCATCTCCACGATACTGTATTGGCCATTGCTGCCTGGGCCGTTTTCTCTGTAGCCAATCTGGTAGCCACGGATAACACCGTTCTGCAGCTCCTTCTTCGGAGCCTTGAAGAGACGTGGTGATCAAATTAAAACTCACTGATCTATGTAAAAAAAAAAATAAATACTAACAATTGGAAATTAAAACGTATATGGTTTCATATTGTTGTTTTTAGCTAAATAATAGTGACCAGAATTGCAGGTGTACAGTCACAAAAATAACCACAATTTGCAGTTGCCTCAGAAATTGTGTGTGGATCCTGGAAGTGTATCAATGAGCTGAAATGCCAACTCAGGAAATTACACTATGACTACATTATTTCACGATTATTATTGTTGATACATCACTGCAAATCAAAGCCATCCCCTGATATTATTCTACTACGGCTCAACAGTGACTGTGAGCAGCAGAGACATATGGTGAGCAGTAAAAAGATGACATCAGAACAATCTGATTGGATGCTTAGCCAGCGCTTTGAAGCAATGCCAGGGCATCGCTGGCAATTTTTGGTTTTGTTTGAACCAGCGAGCTACCTTGCAGGACAACTCCAATATTTAGTCCATTTGAGCTTAGAAAAGGGACGCTCACAAACAATATTTGGATTATTATTTTTATTTTTTTTTTTCAGTGGCTTGCATCATCAGCATTGACACAATTAAGATGAGAATAATTTACCCTCCATGTGACCCTAATGCTCTGTGACGTCATAGGCTGCAGGATCACATCCATTGGCGGCCCGTCGGGTGCTATTGAGGGAAGACGTTGATGAAATGATGAATGTCCAAATTCTTGAAGCGTATTTTTTTTTTTTTTTTTTTTTTGCCCTAGAGAAAAATCACTTACGTGCTTCTTCTGTACTGATTGTCAGCTCTTTGCTCGGAAGGCTACGGCCAATCTTGTTATAGGAATACATGCGGATGCTGTATACACAAGCCGGGTGCAACTCTACAATGTTGGCTTGGTTGTTGGTGGGTGAGATGTTCCTGGTTGTGTACATATGGTCCCAGGAGTCTGCCAAGAGGAGAAATGAGGAATTGATATGAAACCGATCATCAGCACTTGTCATGAAGGCTTTTTTGCTTTTGGGTGCCTACCTGACTTGTTCTTGTACTCAATGTCATAGCTTGTGATGATACTGTTCCCATCAAATCTTTGGATCCAGCGTAGGTTCATGCTCCTGTCTTTCACCTCCCTTACTTCCAGCTCAGGAGGATCTGGAGGTTCTGTATGTTCACGTGAATACAGAATTTGTGAGATTTGGTATTTCCATTGGACTTGTACTGTAATTTCTCATGAATAATATGCACGCATGTATAATATGCACCCACCCCCAAAATTGACTTCAAAAATCAGGAAAACCCTTCTTCCTATGTATAATGTGCACCCATGACTTTCTATCCATTGATATATTTATATACACTAAATGCTAGTGGTGACCGTCTCTTTGTTTTCTAATCAATTCTGATGAGTAATATTATTAATACTGAGGTTTACTTGTTCTTTAATAATGTATAGAATATTGTGGCGCACCCTAGTGTTTAGTTTCAACACTGCAGCTTTAAAACTGTATGCCTGTTCTAAAAACTAAATCTACTCATATACCTCATTTCACTGTAAATATTTGTTTCTAACTTTTACTATACTTATGTATAATATGCACCATTGACTTTTGAAGATTTTGGGGGGGGGGGGGGGGAAATGCACATTATAGACGAGGAATTACGGTTAATTTTGTTCCCTATGCCCGATACCTTGCACAGTGAGTTGGATGAGTCCTCGACCTTCTCCGTAGGAGTTAATGGCGTGACAAGAGAAGAAGACAGAATCTCCTCTGTCCGCTGGGTTCAGCTGCGAGCATCAATTGAGACAAATACATTCAGTCACTTTCCATCTTGGATTTAGTTGAGCAAATCGATTGCGCTCTTTGAGGTAACAATACAGATGAATAGAAAGCCTTGCCGTCAAAAAGCAAAGGTAGTCAAAATGTCTCCGTTTTTAGATCACTATCTAAAAATGCTTGTGAATTATTCACGTATGTAATTATTTAAAAAAAAAAAAAAAATCCTAATTCTTCCCCCTCAGCCTTAAAGAGGTGTCCTGTCCAACGCGTTCAATATCCGACCTTCAGAGTGGAGATGACTTCATCGCCCTTCTTGTTGATGGTGATGGAATAACGGGGGTTCCTCTCGGCGTCGATGACCGTGTCCCCTCTTTCCCAGCGGATGATGATGGGCTGCTCGCCTCGAGCCGTGCAGTTCAACTCCTTGGTCTGGCCCTTCCTGGCCATGGTGGTGTTGGGGTGGCTGGTGATCATTGCAGGAACTGAAAAGAATCATCGTCGAGTCGGTGTGACAAATTGAATTACGTGGCATAATGAGACAAGGGTGATGGAAACAGAAGATATATTACAAATGTATAGACATCTCTAGCTTCCCTTCTGCTTCCATTTCACGCTTTAAGCCTCGCTGGCTGCATCGTTCTCAGACATACGTTGTAGATTACGTTGATTATAGGGCTTATAGTGGTTTTGCTTTCATCGCTACGTCATCAGTTCTTTTCCCCAACCAACATTGAGCGGTATACAAACTGGCAGATGGAACACGTCCTTCCAGAGTAAATCTACTACTTCCAGTTAAGGACAAACACATGGTGTTTAGTAGGTTTGGAACATACTATACTGCCCGAGGGCAACAACAAAAAATTTCCCCACCAAAAATCTCCGGATTACGTCTGAATACACGTGTGCAAAACAAAAAAAACTGTGTTCAAGCCAGAGGAAATGAGTGACACTTACTCTTGACAGTGAGGATCATGCTCTTACTGATGTCTGAGCCCACTCCATTGGAGGCCTGACAAAGGTAGTATCCGCGGTCATCCTCCAGCACGTGTCGGATCAGCAGCGATCCGTTTGACATGATCTGGATGCGACCAGTTAGAGGGACTGGGTGGTACTGTTGGGGGTTTCCGACACCTGCCCGACAAAACAAATGCAATGATTTGACTCTCATTCATTTGAACTGTTGTAAAACCGTGGGGATGCTGCACTGATTTTACCTTTAGCATGTTTCCACATGACCTTCGGAGGTGGGTAACCCTCCACAGAGCAGTTGAGAACTCCAGCTTTGCCGTAGATGCAGTCCTGGTTGTTGGGCTGCACCACGAAACGTGGTGGCACTGACAAACACAAAGTTGCAATCAACGTCTTTGAACTGACGTGAAATCCTTGCTATTATATCTCACGAGATCCCTATGCAGACGCAGCTATTCTTAGCATCAGTGCCTCACCGGTAACAATCAACTGTCGCTCCCAGCTGACGGTGGCGGCAGCGTTGCTGGCAATGCAAGTGTAGTTTCCGTTGTGTTTCAGCGTCACCTTGGAGATTTGGAGGGAGCTCATGAACTCTTTGGTCTCGATGGCAACGCCGGAGGTGGGGCCCGGCACGATGAGCTGGCCGTCTTTGTGCCAGGTGATGCGTATGGGCATGTCCCCGGATGACACCACGCAGGCGATGTAGATCAGCTTCCCCACCGAGGTCGAGGGGATGTCGAAGGGCTGGATGAGAGGTGGCACTGGGGCACAGAGAGGGACAGTTGAGAAAGTACAGAAAGAGCGGCACCCTGCTCATCTGCAGAAAAGGTCATTGGTGAGTAGGGCTTCTTCTTTGCCCCCCCCCCCCACCGTAGCCCACAGGCACTCCTCTTTAAAGACCCAATTGGCAGGAGGAAGTCATTTCGTTGCCATAGCAATGGAGGTTGGCGCGGTGGTACTACAGCTGAGACATCTGGGGGATTTAATCTAGGCTTCATTATTATTCATCTAATTAAATCAGATACACGCAGGCACATGCACAGACCCTTCAACATGTCTGCAGCTGCCCAGCCGCCATCGTCACCCCAATCACGGACTAACATGAGTCAAATAGTCCACCCTCAAACACAAATGAAGCCACAACCATGGCCATCAAAAGAAATTGGCGGGGGTGGGGGGTTGATTTTGTTTTGTTGTTCGGTTTTTTGGCGAGGAAAAAAGGGACAGTTGTACCACTAACCACTTTGGTAGACTACATCCTATGAAAACCAAAATAGCAACAATGTAACATTCAGGGACAGCAAAAATCCTTCGAGATTCATCCAAAATATTCACAGCTGAAATAACCTTTCAGTCGTCGTTGCCACGCAGAGTTCGAAGGCAACAATGAAAGAAATATGACATATACAGTTGTAGTCGGGGCCATTAGGCTCTTTGAATGGCAAACTGGGCACTAAAAGAACTGTGGCCCGGGACAAGAGAACTTTCTGGAACGAAAAGAAAAAAAACAGCACAAGCTGCTAGATTTGGTGGGTTACTGCATTTGACAGTTGAAAAAAAAAAAAAAAAGCAGTACAGTGGACGCCTGCATGCTCACAGTCCGGCACATATTTTTGTGGTTTAAAAAAAATATATATATATTTTTTTTGGATGCAATTATAATGGGTGTCAACTATCCGCAGATTTTCGCTATTCGCGGTCCGGCGCCGGTTGCCGCCAATATCAGGGGCCCACTGTATATGCCAACTTGTATTGTATAAAGCGATTCAGTTTAGTTGCAGGTTGAGCACTTGAAGCGATTGGTTCCGCTTACCTTTGACCGTAACGTGTACCGTCTGGTTGATGGACACCTGGGGTTGGATCAGAACGCTACAAAGGTAGGTGCCCTCATCGGCGCCCTTCTGCACGTCCGTCAGACGCAGGGTGCCGTTGTCAAACAACACTTGCCGGTGATTATCGGGCAGCTGCATGCCGTCCTTCAGCCACTTAATGGAGTAGTACGGGTACCCGATGACACGGCACGTTATGTACGTGTTCCTGCCCGCCACCGCCGTCATGTCCCGCATGGGTCTGATTCGGGGCGGACCTGGAGACACGGGGAAAAGAGGGAGGGGGTGGCGGGGCGGACACAGCGGTCGGAAAGACGGGCCGATGAGGTGAGGGCGGTCGTGGCAGAGAGATGGAGCAGCCATGGAAACGGTGAAGGTGAAGCCATAAAGGTCGATGGACAGAGTGATTGGGGTAAGTTGAGAGGTGGAGAGGGAGGTTAGTTTTGCTCCCTTTGCCAAAACTGACTGAGGATATACCCGTGTTTGGAATTAATCTTAACACTACTTACAGTATGCAGCATACTACAAATTTAAGTGCAGACAGTGGTACCTTGACGTACAAGTTGAATTTGTTCCGTGACCGAGCTTGTAACACAATTTCCCCATTTAAATCAATTGAAATGCGATGAATCCCAATGGCCGAGGCAGCTAGCTGTTGGCCGCTAACATCTCGTGTTGAAAGTTTTCTTCTATATTAGTATTGAGGTACTGTTCTGTACCTGTTGGCTCTTTTTTTATTCTCGTCATGAATATGAAACATGACGAAATTTTGCAGAGAATCCCGGCTTGGAGAACGTTCAAAAATAACACACAAAAGAGGTCAAAATGACTGCTCACGTTGGGGGGAGAAGAAATACTTTGTTTATTAAAGAGAATCAGATATGCACATTTCAAATATAACGGGAAGTTTTGACATTTGGGGTTCCCCTTAAAATGTAGTGGGGGGTTTTGGGGGAGAGCGGGGTGATTAATGGCATTTCAATTCATTTCAAATGGTGGCCCCCATAGGCAAGTAGATGCGGTGTATTTTTTTTTTTTTAAAGAATAAATACAATGTAGATTTAAGTTAACAGCATTCGATAAAGAAAATATGCACATTTATAATATAACAGGAAGTTTTGACACCAGGGGTTTAAGTTCTCCTAAGAAAAAAATACAAAATAAATACATAAAATACAAATGTAAAGAAATAAAGTTAGGTTTAATGAAGTGCAATTACTACGAGCACTGTAATGTTTGTGTGATTGATGTGTGCCTTTAAGGGGTGTGGCCTCCAGTTCTCATGTTGTATGCGTGTTTGAATCTTTGTCCCCAAATCAAATTCCATTGATCATGTAAAGTACGTTGAGTTATCTTGTGTATCGAAATCAATTTGCCTCGCCTTGTAATTCAAATTTTTGCTCGCAACACAAAGCGAAAACCTTACTAAGTCCGGCCACTCATAAGTCAAGGTATCAGTGTATTTACGTATTGATAGAAAGATAGATTTCTCACGAGCTGTACTCTATTTGTATAGCATGAGGTGTAGAGTGCATTTATATTGAAAAGCAGACAGGCACCTCTTACGTTTATGCGCGCTTGGTACTCAGCGCTGCCGGCCGAGTTGCGTGCGACGCAACGATAAACTCCGCCGTCCCGGATGAGCGGGTTGCTGACGTTGACGTGGGACACGGTCAGGCCGTCGGACTGGGTGTACTGGCTGGTCTTGTAGGTGGAGTCTCGGACCACGGGCTCGTCGTCGAGCGTCCAGGTGATGGAGGGCGGCGGCGCCCCTTTGGCCTCGCACACCAGGGAGAAGGGCTCGCCGGGGTTCACCACCCGCTCGCTGAAGGACGTCACGATGCGAGGGGTGCCGTCTGAGGACAAAAAGGGACAAAGATCAATCATTGTCTTACAGAAAATAATATGTTCAAAGGTTCTACTGTGAAATATGACTACAGTTCTTCATTCAGGCGCCCGCTGTATTTATTGCAGCTTTTTAAGCGTTCGTAAGTACTGTCGTTTGCTCTGGATGTGTTGCTGCTCCGTGTGTGTAAAATAGCACTTGTTTGAAGGTTCATAATTAGCGTAACATCTATGCTAATTTCTGTTAGCCCGTCTATGGCGTTTCACATTCTATTTTAGTATTGAGCTAGTGGGCTTTTGTCACACCTAATGATAAGGTTTGCTTGATCATTTTGGTGTTGAAATATATAATGATGAATTCTCTTTGTTTTATGTGTCAGATTGATGGTAAAGCAAAACTGGGAGCGACCATTAAACAGCTTGAAGCAAGCACGCTGTGCCTCTTATTTGGAGAACCGTGCGCGCAAGAGTGAGAACAGGCGCTAAGGAAAGAGTCTTTTAATATGTTTTTTACGGAGTTTAAATGTGTTTAAAATGTGCGGGAGCAATATCGCGAGTGGGTCTGGAACAGGAAGTCCACAATAAATGGGGTTCGCTGGATAACGATACCATTTTCCATTTTTTTTTTTTTTTTGCAGTAATAACAACATTGAATCTGAACTCGCTGGTGTCTCTTCCGGCGTACCCTCAAGCAGAATGATGGAAAAGTCCTGAGAAGTGTGGCCCTTGCGGGAAGCGAAGCACTGGTAGGCCCCCGAGTGGAACTTCTGCGCTGCAGTGATCTGCAGCGTGTCATTGTGTTGGCCCTGGATGGAGATGTGCTGGTCGGGGAAGATGGGTTCCGTGTTTCGGTACCAGTTGATGGTGTATTCTGGAGAGCCTTCCACAGTGCAAGTGAAGAAGAGTGTGCTGCTAATGCCGGTTTTCAGATTCTTGGGCGATAAGGTGACTCGAAGCGGATCTGAAAGAAAGATGTGCCGCAAATGAAAACGTTTTGAGTATAAATCACAGACAATTCAATACACTTTGTTTATTGCAATACAGTGGGCTGCAATAAAATGTCCAACTTGATTCAGTAGCCTGCAATCAGGATGAAAACAGTATTATGCAAAGGGCATGTATTTAGCAAGATGAGTACAGAAATGTATTTCTACATTCATGTATTTTTTTTGTGGTAAATATAGCTCTCGCCACACGACATTTCTGTGTCATGAAATATGCACAACTGTCTTAACTTGCAATGATATTGAAGGTCTTAAGACGACTCAATTAAGTTTGTGTCTTTTCTGTGCGGAATTAAATCTTTATGTTCTTGGGAAGTTAAAATGGGCCATTAGTGGATCACAAATGAGACATCAGTAAACGTAGAACCAATGTTTTTCTTGTTTCCCATTTTGTGATCATCATCTAACGCATGCTTAAGTCACCAAAAACGATCCTTCCTATGAAGTGCCTCCGATTCTCTCCTCTCATCGCCTCGTGACTGCGAAGTAACACCGAGCTCGTCGCACGGCTCTATGAGCACCGCGTATATTTACACCCACGGAGGAGCGTGAAACGCGAGCCAATCAGCAATCGGTCGGACGGGCGCTCATTAAAAAGCAGCTGGAGATATCGCTTCGCATCTACGTCCACTTATGTGTATGCGCAAATGTCAGTGAGCAATGAGGCAGCTGGTGGTGTGTGCTGCGGGGCACTGCTGTGCCTTCCTGTCAAAGTCACAGAGTGTGCTGCCATGATGTGCCCACTGGCAAAGCGCAACGCCTCCCCATTCTCTGCCTTGTTTGGTTGTACGCTTACACACTTTTACCTCTCTGCCCGACACGATTATCATCCCATGACTTTCTTGATAATGTCATTCTGGCTGTCTGCTCATCTTGTCTGCGACCTGTGGTCTTTGCCGCCATCTTCCTCACCCTCCTCTTCCTCCTCCTCAGTGACGCTGACTTGTGCTGGCAGTTGTGTTATGGCTTCAGTCTCAGTAAATTACGTCCCAGTCGCCCGTTCTGAGACGTGACATGTTGGGGCGTCATATACAGTAGCTCTCACGTTTGTTACAGACACACTCACACACTACGTGTGCCCGAAGGCAAAAAAGAGGAGGAGTGTGTGAATGCCATCGTCTGCCAGCTCGAAGAAAGAGCGCGGTAGTCTGTCAGTTGGTGTGTGCGTGTGTAGTGCTCACACACCTATTATGTGAAGCTGTCCGGACACTTCCTTCGAGCCAAAGCTGTTGGTGACTTCGCACGCGTAGTTGCCGCTGTCTTCCTGTCGCAGGTCGCTGACGGTCAGCCCCGTCAAACGCCGTGTCCAGCGGGCGTCCGAGGGCAGCGGGCGGCCGTCTTTCAGCCAACGCACCGTGGGGCTGGGGTAACCTCCCGCTATGCAGGGGAGCTCGATACTCTGGCCCGCGTACACCTCGCCTCCTTGGAAACTGTCCAGGATGCTGGGTGAGGACTCGTTGGGGTCTGGAGGGTAGACGTGGGAAGATTACTTTGTAACAAAGACAATAAAAAACTCAAGATCCTGACTAAAACCAGAAATGCATGCAAAGCTAAACATATTTCAACATCAAATGACACGGAGGGCCGGATCTGGCCCTCGGGCCTCGACTTTGGCACCTGTGCCGTAAATGGATTGAGAAGAGGAATGAAACGAGTCTCACCCATTACAGAGAGCCTGGCTCCATTGCTTTGGCGCGTCTCGCCGCTGTATTTATGCCTGGTAATGCAGCGGTACGTGGAGAGGGCGTCTTCCTTCTGAACATCGGAGATGTACAAAGCCCCAAACGAGGTCAGCGAGAACCTGTTGCCTGGAGGAAAAAAAAAGACAAAAAAAAAAAAAAAAACTTCAAAAGATGCAATGGGGATTAGCAGAAACATAAACCATATTGTGAAAAATGACCGAGGCCCCCCAAAAGTTGCATTCTTTCAAAGTGTGGCGCACACACAGCAGTCACACCAATCACAGATAAAGTCTTTAGTAGTTAGACCTTATTTAAAAAATAATAATAATAATGAAAAAAAAAAAAACACTTCTCAAAAGGGGATATGGGTGGGTGTCATGGGTTAGGGTTCAAGTAACAAAGGTTTTCCTTGCTGTTCATTTCCTTGATTCCGCATTAGACACCAACAGCTTGATTGCCTGCATGTGCACTCACGGGGAATTTAACAGCAATCACATTTTCCCAACAAGTGTTATGTTTATTGGAGTCCAGCTAATGATGGAGCCGCGGTGCTGCACTTATTTACTCCCTGTTTGCATTTGAAATTTTCCACGAGCCTGCGAGGAGACGCAGGCTGCAATTTCCTGCCACCTTTGTTTGCCCCCCCTGCAAAGAAGTCTTACAGGATAATGACTACTTTAAGAGTGCTACTCCCACAACACTGACAAGTGGCCTGTCACAACACTCCGACACGGGCAGCGCCACGGCGAGATCAGCAGGATGTGTCAAAACCACAATTTCAGTCCTTTGCGGCACACTGAATTCATCCTATCTGTCAAATCAATCGCATGATTTCCCTTCAGCGTCGCCGTCCAAAATCAATCTATTTTACAGTCGACTCTCATTAGTCAACTCTCTGCCGTCGTTTCGTCCGTCTCGGTGACGCAGCCGCCTCCTCGCGGTCTCCGAGCAGAGTGGCGGAGGGAGTAAAATATTAATTACTAAAATCACTGCGCTCCCGCAGCTTTTATTCATGCTTACTTGACAAGCTCACGAGAAACAGAGCCAATGTCGGTAAAAAGCGCGCACACGCACACACACTATTGTTCTACGAGTACAGTGTTCACCTGCTCTTGCGCGGTTCATCATTCGCAGCCTCACTATATCACTTATGTTTAAGCAATGAATTTTATTTATTTATACTTTTTTTTTTTTTTTAAATGTGTACAGAATACAAGGCAAGTCACAATTGTGCCCCTTCGGTGCAGTACCATGTTCTTCCACAACATGGGGGGCAGCACTGAGACCTAGAGAAGAAGATGATGTCCCTTTAGGGTAATACACTACCATATTTTGCCTTTTTAATATTCGTTGCTCCCACAGCGCAGGGAGAATATATGTCTGAGTATTGTTGTATGCTCTGTTTGTTTGTGTTGCTGCGCCGTGTGGGACAAAGTAGCAGTTGTTTGGACGGTTCGTATGATGTAACATCTATGCCGATTCCCGTTGGCCCGTCAATAGCGTTTTGCATTATAAGTTAGCATTACGCTAGCGGAGATTTGCTAGATAAAGTTACTTGATTTGGTTGCACATTTTGGCGTTTAAACATACAATGTTCAATTTTAATTAGTAAAGCATGTGGGAGGGGTAAAACTTGACAAATATTTTTCCTGGGGTCTCACTCCACTGCAGATTTTCACCGATTGCGAGTGGGTCCGGAATAATAAATAAACGGGGATTCACGTTTGTATGACGCGAGTCAATGTCTGCTAACAACACACACACAGGCCACGTAACGATTCACTTTTGTAAAAAAAAAAATGCACCCAAATGCCTTTCAAATGTATTCACACAAACGACATGAGCACTTTTTTTTTTTTTTTTTTCTTCTTCTCCCCCTACATACCAGTAGACAAACCTCAAAGTCATATCATGTAAGATTTAAATGAAAACATGTTTTCTTGGTATCTCAGCCTTCAGGACCGTTTTTCTTTAGAACACTAAGAATTAAGCCACTGCCATGGCAAAGAGGCAGCAACAGCTACTGGACACAAAACTCACAACTATTAAGACTTGTTTTGGTTTGGTGCACGCATTTCGATTCAACGTAAATGTCTCTCGAACGAGTCCGTTCATCCAGAAAGAGGCTGTGTAGCCTCCAGGAGAGCCGACATTGTGGGAATTTTGCGTGGGGTCCATTTGAGCTTTAATAAAACCCATTAGTGGAAAGAAAGAATTTCCAGGGGGGGGAAATGCTGGAATTTCTAGTCATAACAGTTTAAAAAACAGTTTTTCTGATGTGTTGTTGATTACCGCCCATCTACCAAATGAAAGAAAACGACAATCCCCAACTGTATGACGGCAAATGATTGTATTGTATTACCGCAAATAAACTAGTGCTGTGCCGAGAAGAGGTCTTCCTTAGTGGCGCTTTCTTATGTGGCAACATGCTTGCGACATCAGAGACGGAACAACTACAACAAATCATAGACAAAGACAAAGAATAATAATAATAGCGAGCATTGCAAGTGAAGCTGAAATTATGAATGTGCGAGAGAGGAAAAAAATAAACCCACGGCGTCTATAAATAGGACGCATACAGTAGGCCATTTTGGACCGCGTCTGCGTACGCAGCGAATGCGAGCACGAGCAGGTTAGCAGCAGCATCAGCAGCCGCCGCCGCCGCATTTTTGCACATGCAAATGAAGGCGTCGGCGCAAAGATAACGAGGCCCATATTTCCCCCTCCTCAGTGGGCGCATTATTTATTGATGTTCTGTAGCTTTCCCCCACACTCCCTCCTTCACACGTTCTTCATCCTCTCCCCGTTGTTGCTGCTAGGGTCTTCTCACTGCCACCCTCATTCTGTTTCGGTGTCATTTCAGCAATTATTAAAGCACGACGCGTTCCCAGTCATCGGAGATGAAACACGGAAAACACACAGTGTTGTAGAGCTGCAAAAAATAGAAAATAAAAACGGTGGTAAAAGGGGAGTAAAATTAACAAAAATGAAAAATGTAGCTCCTCCTATTTTGTACCCCAAAAACATTACGTGCGGCAGTAAGCAGCTCTTTTTTAAAGTCCTAACAATTACTGGGAGCATGTACAAAGTTATTTCATGCTACAGATTAAGACGCCAAAGGACAGGTTTACTTCCTTTCATCTTTTACCTTCTTGTGAAGAAAACATTTTCCCTATGTGAAAGGGAAGATGTCACCTTTATAGCTTGAAGTAAAAAGATTTTGTTCCTCGGGGAATTCTCGTTATTCTCCTTTAGGCTAAATGAACATTGTGATCTTCATCTTACTCAAGGCCAGCGCTGGATCCAATCTTCTTTCCCGCCACTTAAGTGGCAGCACTTTGAGATTGACTTGCCAGTCATATTTGTTACAAAAAGTTTTCTGAAACACGAACAATTCGAGGTCTTTGTGTTTTTACTCAACACAACATGTGTATGTCGCACTACAAGGGAGGAAAATTATGTGAATCTTTGATTTTAATAACTGGTTGCCCATCCTATGGCTACAATACCGTCAAGTAAACATTTCCCGTCATTGCTGATCAGATGCGCGCAATGATCTGGACGAATTTTTTTGTGTGTTGTGCATCTCAACCGGTCTGAGGTCCAGGAGGTCTGACTGGGTCACTCCAGGAGGTGCACATGCTTCTGTTGACTTGCGTTTTTGTTTTCCGTCTGTCTTCTGGCAGACGCAAGATGCAAAATGTCTCGATAAACTCGGGAATTCATTTTGCCGTCGATGATAGCGATGCGTCCAGGCCCTGGATGGGCAAAGCATCCCAAACCATGATATCACCTCCACCATACTTCACAGGGAGGAGGTTTTGATTGTGGTGTGATGTGCATTTTCTTCTTCTCACACGAAATTGAGTGTTCCTTCCAAACACTTCCCCCCCCCCCCCCCCCCCCCCCCAAACATTTGCCGTTTGAGGGGCCATCAATAAAAATGTCAAACTTCTCAACGTGATAGGCGCTGCATTATTAATCACAAATATGCACATTGTCATGACACTATTATCTGGAATATCGAGAAAACAATGAAACATTTTCACACACTTTGGTCATAATTGCCAATATATGATAATGCCCATGAACACCAAAATGTGTTTCTTTTACATTCATTAATTTTTCATATTTGCATTAGAAAATCTGTTTGTTTTTTTTCCACCATGAATTACAAAAGAGCAAATGAAGTTAAGAAAGGGCATGTTTTAGACATGCATATTTATAGCGCACCAACACATTCTAGCATACAAATGAAGCCACAGCGGACACGCAAAACAGTGTTTTGTTTCCAATTGTAATTGGATGACAAGCAACGAGTTAGCCGACACGGCAAATCTTCTGAGTTTGACGTTCGGAAACTGCGTTCTGTCGCAGGGAGGAATCTGGAAGAAGGGGAGAAGAGAAGGGAGGAGAACTAGCTCAAAGGAGGTGGGACTGTCATGGGAAGAAGAAAATAAAATGGCGTATTCCGGAGATACTCTCTGTGGCGCGCGTATAAACTCACCCACACACAAAGCCATCAACAACCAGGCTTAAAATAGGACAAAGCGTGTTTCTCTGTAGGAACAAAAACATATGCCGTAAATTTAGCAGCATGGAGTCAGTGAACAGTTGTGGAAGTTGTGGAAGCGAAAGCAGCTCCGTCCGTGGAAAAATCGAAGGAGAGGAATGGCAACGAGAGGAGGACGTAAGAGCTCCTGTCTGCGAGCGTTTGTCCTTTCAAAAAAAAGGTGCCGTTGCATCTGTATTCAAAGTGCACACTCACTCCAGCCCAACGTGGCTCCCTCTCCCTACTGCGTATACGTAGATTAAAAGCAGGTGTCAGGAAATTAAATATACACCCCGCTCTGGCTTTTATTCTGTTTCGCACTTAACATCCATGAATGGCGTCCTCTTAACTCCTTCAATTCACATTCAAAGCAGGTTGTATTGGCCCAACTAATGTATAACGAGCAATCGTGCATCGGGGGCCCTCCCCGCTGGCTGCATCTCCCCCATAAAAAGAGACTTTGTTTCGGCGAGCGAGCCGCTCAGACGGGGCAGAAGTCACGCCGCCAGTTAGGGGCACGCTGCGTGAGCAATATCGCTCTTTTCGCTCTCTGTTCATTCTCTGGAAGATGCGGGAGGCGGGACGGGGCGAGCGGCGGCCGCCGCTCTGTCGTGTTTTCATTAAAAAGCCACGCTTCGCTGTCTAATCCAGGCCGCTGTGCCCTTTCCTGAGCAATTCGGACCGCTTACCTCATCTTTCAATCATGTCATCTGTTTGCCACCGCTAATGCCGGACAGTCGCCTGCACGGACATGGCAAGAGGACACAAAGGTGAAGAAGAGGAGGAGGAAGAAGAAGAAGAATGGAAGTCGAGGAGAGGAGAGGAGGGGGTCTAGCAGACAGACGGAAAGTCCAGTTTCCATTGCGACGGGACCACGTCTCTTCTGCTCCACTGACTGCTCTGTCCCAAATTGCCTTGTGTGACTTTCAACAGTAAACACTGGGGGAGGGGTGGGACGGGGGGGGGGGTACACGTGTGGTGCTGAATGGACAGCGGGGACCCTCATAAAAGTCATCTTATGCAAAGGATGTAGTTTCCATAGATACAATTCCACACTGCAGAGCCATGTTCCCCTCCACAAATGCTTCACTGCCTTGCAGACAAGGTTTACAACGCTGCGTAAAAACTAAACGTCCATCCCAGAACGGCCCTAGACTAGGAACCAGAACAAGCATCAGAGGAAAACGAGGGATGGAGGGTGGGAGGTGAAGACAGCAATGTGGAAAGAGATGTAGAAATGGGACTCCATTATTCATGATGTGTGTTTCATGTGCTTGGTGACATGTGGGACAGCAGCGATAATGAGAGTCCCGGGGGAGCGAAAAAGCACATACGCACACGCGGAAACCGCCGCTCGTTCGCCAAACCCTCCACTGGACACGCCGCTGACTCCAAACTCAACTTGAACGGGTTAATACCTGAAATGGGGCCCATTCCATCCTAAAACATGCGACTAAATACCCCAAAAAAAAAAAAACATGACCTAGTGGACGATCACTAGCGGCCACCAAGTTGTTTTGGTTCAGTAGTAGATAAACAACACAGTTGAGTATATGCTGTGTGTGTGTGTGTGTGTGTTTGTGGTGAGGTGCACTCCAGTTTAGCCTGAGGCCGTGAGCTGCATTAGCAGCACTGAGTGACTTGCCTGGTCGCCCCCCAGACCCCTCCCAACCAAGCATTTGAGTGCTGGTGGCAGAGAAGTGTCACTGCCCAGCACGGAGAGACCAGGCTTAACTCGCTACACACACACACACACACGCGCATGCACGCACGCACGCACAGAGATTGTCAGTGTTTACCAGGAAGTATCGTTGAAATCCCAGGCAGTAAAGTAAACAAAAAAACCCAATCTGGCACTTTAAAAGTCGTCAGCCTCTTTCAAGTTCGTCGTCGTTTGATCTCAAGTTGACCTCGAGCTGAAGTTGCCTACATGAACACGACGAGATTTTGCAAGTCTGCTTGAAAATCCAAGTCTTGTTCGGGTGTGCTTGGTGTGGAAGGACTTGGGAGTTACGACCTTAACCCCATCAAACACCTTTAGGATGGGCTACAACCAGAGGTGGGAACAAGTCTTTGCCCTCAAGTCCCGAGTCAAGTCTCAAGTCCTACACTTTGAGTTGAGTCATTTTACCAACAAAATAAACAACAACAATTAGGAATCGAGTATTCTACTGACAATTCCATCGGAATAATCAAGTATAAGGATCAAATACATGTTTTCTTGGTTAAAGAGCAATTATGAACACACAAGAGAAAATGAGACATTTCACTTAATGAACGACCAATTGGTTTCCTCTTTTCGATAATCAACAGTATTTGTCTTAAATTCACATTGTGCATGTAGCAGGAAACTGCATTTTCTTGTCTACAAACAGAGGAGTGGCTCAATCAAAATAATACAATTTGATTCAAGGACTATAACATACTGTATACATAGCATCTATATATATTTAACATCGTAATGCAAATGCGCAAATTCTCGTAATATAGAGACAATCGATTATTAGCTTTACAAATCGACGTTGTACTGATATAAATCCCCAATCGGCTCAGGCTCTATCAATGCAATTGGATCATAGGAACATAAATCGATACACTGATTAATTGTTACGTTTCTATCAGTATGTGTGCAGTTAAATAATTGAAAAAAACCATCAAAACCACTTTGCGCAGAGTATTCAGTTGTTCTGGGAGATTATGTTTTTTTGTTATGGAGCTTCAGAGTGATAACCATTTGAAATCACCAACATGCTGTGACCTTGCTTCAGTACCGTATGCAGTACTACTACTTCTAACTCAGCGCACCAACAACAGAACCATCATGATGTTTTGGGTTTTTTTTTTGTCCTTGATGAGCTTCCCACCCTGAATCAGTTCAATGACGGTCTGCAGTGTTGATGTGGCCTCCGTGTGCGCGTTTGGTCAGCAAACAGTGAGTCGGATCAATAGGTGTGATTGCCAGGTCATGTAGGAACATGACACTTGGACGACCACCAGGGATTCCATTTGATTCTTCATTATGTCTGTCATGACCCCTCCGCAACCCAAGTGTTCCACGTGAAATAGAGACCTCATTCTGGCTAAAGGGAGAAATCTAGTCATTGTTTCATATTACTGCACTGCAATTTTTGTTTTACAATTATATCGAGTGAAGGGGATGAACATTACATATCTTCCCAGATTAGCGTTTTCTGAAATTAGAAGCATTTTCCTTGACAAAAATTCCCCACACGAGCAGCGTGTGTGACAAAGCCATGTTGCAACCCACGTTTTGTTGTCAACTATATGTAACAATCACAGTCTTCATCTCTTCTGAGGTGAAACCAAGTTAAACCAACAAGTAACAAGTGAAGAGATGTTATGGAAGGATTGGTGGGATTAAAAGGGAAAATGTTCACTGCTCGTTCATAGGGAGGAAACATGTGGCGTACCAAACATTGGAACAAGTTTCCTTAAAGACAATCTCTTGGCAAAACGTGCTGTAATCTCCCCTCACTAATCGGCTTTTACTAGCCTAAACAAAACAATGGAGGAAAAGCGGGAGGAAAAGGGTTCAAACCTCTTTACTTCAATCCCATTTCTTAACGCAATCCAAACTAGAGATCCCCATTGACTTATTTCCACTAAGCCTTGCTTTCACTTTTCACTGAAGTGACGCAGAATACGTAGAAAATGAGAAGTGTGGTTTATAAATGCGATGAGGAGAAATGGTTTGGCCGAACATCAGTATCGGCACGAGTAGAATTTAATTGGAGGGGGGAAAAAAAACATTTGAAGATTCATTCCTAACAAAAATAATTGGAATGCCATTCAGTAATGTCAAGTATAAAACACCCTAAGGTGGATCAGCCCCAAATTTGACACATACCAAATATATTAATACGCACCTGCTGCATATGACTCATCTTTGTCATGAAGACAAATTACACACTTAAAAAGTAAGAACAATGTCGAACATAGTGATAACGAATGATTTGTTTTTTTCGTTTTACAAAATGTAAAAGGATACGCACCCGTGGAAAAGGACAGATTTTTGTCATGAAGATTTCTACATTATTCAATCAAAAGGTAAGCATATTGTCAAAAAGGCCTTCCGGTCTTAACTAGTCTCATATCTCTTGTCAAGCTTATTTGTTATTGTAAAAGTGAAGTTGCATGGATCTATTTTTCTTATGTCAAAAGGTGTTAACATACTAAAAGTTCTTGGGAGCATTTGTTTTAAAAATGGCATGCAGGCGCCATCTACTTGATTATAAGCTTTTTTTTTTGTTTTGTTTTTTTTAAAGCAATAATAATTAGGAAAAAAAAAAAAGAATAATAATTTTAACAAACTGCAGTTTAGCTTCTTTTTCATCTGCAAATGAGAGGCAGCGCGGAGTACGCCTCTCCCTGCGCGGCTCGTGTCGTCACCCAGCCTGGCTCGCAGGGCGAGGTGGTGGCCAGATTTGTGTCAGCGTGATGTGCTCTCGGGGACTTTCCCATCTCTCCCTCTTAAACTGATTGACGCCGAGACGGTGGCGCCCGGCAAACGCTCGCGCTCACCGTCCTGCATGTGCGCTACTCACGATGTGTGTGCGCAGGCTAGCGTGTGCTTGACAGAAGCACAAAGAAGGCGAAACGGCGGGCGACGCCGAGCGGTCTGTGTTAAGTGCACGTGAGCGGGCGCGTGTGGTAGTGTGTAAATAGTCAATAATAGCTGACACTTGTCAGCTCTCTCCTACGTACACACAAAGCCTGCGGTTGGGGCATTGTTGTACTCCCCCCCCCCCCCCTGCACCCGCCCCCCTAAAACCGGCCTCTCAAGCAGAAATAATTATGCCTATTGTGGCCCTCGTGCACATACGCGCACGCACGCACGCACGCACACACACACTTGTTTGTGCTAATTAACACACTCTTCCACGTGCCTACTCAACCTAACTGAGTAAAAGATGGCTGCCAGCAGCCCATCTGTTCCTGCCTTGCTCTCACTCTCACACAGGCAAATGGGACAAAATTATACATGGAAAAAAGAGAGAAGGAAGCACACATAGAGGTGAGCAGACCCCAAAACGTTGGTGTTATGCAGTTGTACCACAAGTTGAACATTACAAATTGACGCAATCTTCCAATTTCTTTCCTTGCGTGGACGTTTTATTGTGTGCGTTTGCATGTTTGTCTGCATGAAATCAGCTGCACGACGAGGTTCCCCCCCTTACAAACACCCTGCTGTGTGCCACATGGGGCACTGCAGGGATGGACGAGCGAGGAAACGTGATATCAGTGGGCCGTTTGGGGGGTGGGGGGCCAGTCAATGAGGTTGTGTCCCATGAGCCCTGGGGAGGCCATGTGCTCACCGACCAAATCCCGCACTGTGACGAGCCCGGCACCGCCGCACAGGTCAGCGCAGCCTGAATGTAGCTGAGGTTAATGTTTCATGACTTCTCCCTATTCAGCCAGGTTCATGTCAAATCTGGAAATGGCTTTATTGTGTTATATTCAAGGTGTGCATGTGCGTGCGTGCGTGTGTGATGGGCTTGTACGTTTGCTCTCCCTGGAAGTGGCTGCCTTTGTAAGACCAGCGTTTACACGAGTATGTGGGATCTCAGACAAGTGTTTCTATTAATGTCGTCTTTGTGCTGTGTGCACAAGCACAGATTTACCAACAGGCACCGCGCGTGGATGTAAATGGATATATAAGACCAGGTTTCTTCTGATATAAAGTGGAGCATTTCTCATGAATTTTAGCTAAAGACAATTTGATGGGGATATTTATTTTCCTCATTGATTTCCAAATAAAGGCCAATCATTACAATATTTTCTAGGTTGAAATAACTTAAAATGTAAATAAAGGCGTCCATTTTGCCGAGCAACATATATGCATTGTTGAACTAAATATCTACAAGTCCGTTAATTAAGACAAGAAATCAAGTGCTGGTCATTTAAGTATTCAACCCTGTTGCCACCCAGAGCATGCACGTGTGCGTATGTGCGCGTTTTTTTTTTTTTTTTTTTTTTTTTTTAAGCGCCTGACTTCCAACAAGGACGCCAGGGGCAGAGAATTGATTAGCAATGTAGCCTGTAAGTGACCTTGCCACTCAGCGACACCCATTAGTATCCAAGCTCGTAGGTTTGACACACTGATTTTGTGAAATATTATTTAGTAGGGAGGTCATGATTGAATATTTCTTAGAATCGATTCTCCCATTGATTATTGGTCGAATAATAATCGCCCCGCCCACAATGATTTTATTTTTTTTAACTACTAACATGCATTTTATTCTCATTGAGAGACTTTGACTTTGTAAATTGCACATCTAGCAGTGCCTAAAATCACTTACAGACGCTCCTCTGTCCTTTTTAGCAAAGTTTATCAGTGACCCATCACTCGGTCCGTCTGCAATAACTGTCAGTGGGACACAATGGTTCCTGCGGCGCAAAGATGGTTCCGGGAGTTTTTTCCCCCCCGCGGGGGCTTTGAGACAGAAACTTTGCATCAACCTATTTGAGCTGAGTTATTCGATTTTTTTTTTCCCAGACCTAATTAATAATTTTTACAATAGTAAACAAAGACATAATAAACCCATAAATCCTTCAGTTTAGTGCCTTTCATAAATGAAACGCATCTTTGTTTGCATAATTGGCAGGATTTTGGGATGACATTTGTGGAGGAAAAAAATACAGTTGCTAAAACGAAATGTAAAAACAATCTATTCTTTCTATTCTTAAACAGGTTTTTACCAATACATTGGTGTATGTGTATATGAAAAATGACTGTGGCAGTAAACAAAGGCAAACTGTGTGGCAGGTGGATTAGATGAAGCAGAGTCGGGCATCTTCTGTGTGCCATCCATGTGGCCGCAGCCATCTGCTGGTCCAGTCTGGGCACATCCGAGCCACTCATTAGCTCTCTGCTGGTTACTCTGACAGCTTAAATGTGTGCTCATGGTGTGGTGTTCTTTTTTTTATGGGCGTCCACAAACTTTTCATCTCTACTGTCACTACTCCAACTCTCTGCCTTCAGATCTCCCATTTGCAATCCCCGATTTTCTCATGGGGGCGCAAACACACGTGCACGAAACGGTACCGGGACGGGCAAGTGAGAAGGGAACTAGGTCAGTCTGCCTGCACCCCTCCCCTCTTAAAACGCTCTCACTGTCCTGGCTGGACTGGAAAGTGGGACACACGCACAAATGCATTAAAAAACACACACACTTATATTAATATACAGACACACACAAACAGATGGGGAACATGTGCGACTGTCAGAGTGGAACCGGTTGGGCCTCAGAGGGCAAGGCGGCATGGCGTTATGTCATCAGCTCAACCTTCGGCCCAATATGCGATTGCGCTGCTAATGTGCATGCGGACACCTGCGGCCAACGGCGCAGGTAGCGAGGGAAGACGAGACTTGGATTTAGCGCGTCATCAAAGCCTCTCATTAGCTGTAGCAAAACGTCAGCCAACCGCACAGAGCGAAATCTGTACAGAGCGTGAAAGCAGCCACTTAGGGATCAAGAAAAGTGTGCTTTAAGAAATGTACTTGCCCTTTAGCAAGATGAGCGGGAGTGCTCAAACTATAACAAACTAAAAGAATGTGTACACTAATTCTATATTGTGGAATTTCACCTCTTGCAGGCGGGTCTGGAAACTTTCACCTATAATAAATAAAGATGAACGTTCTGTGAAAAGAAAGTGATTACGTAAAATTCACAAAAACAAAAAAGTTGTGGGAGGTGCGTGCTTTGCTCATGGGCACCTCAGATGTGAAAGGGAGAGGGCGGGGGTGCAGTTCATTCACTCCCAAAACACATTTCCCTCGTTGCCATTTTTAACAACTTGAGACAGCTGCCCATGATGAGTAGAGGGAACAATATTTTGGATTAAAATTCACAACTGAGAGACCGCTGCACGCGTACATTTAGAGCTTTACCAATTGGAACTTTTTGGCATGAGAGCAGAGGAAAGTGTGCATGTTAAGAAACTCGGAATTTATTATTTTGCCATTGTTATTAGAGCCGTCCAGACAGTCCTCTGCTGGCTGGGGGTGTTTGACTATGAATTTTAGCAAGTGCCGTCACTAGTGTTAATGTTAACTAAAGATTGAGTCACAAATCTTTCCTTTTTGTTCATGTAGTTTAATTTCAGCATTGCTTTCCGACTGACAAGGTGATGGAGTTTATTTGCACGGATTGAACGCGCAGATAAAGGCGGTCAAGGTTGACGCTGGCTTGACTGTGAGGGCTTGCAGCGTTTGGCGCATGCCGCCGTTCGTACAGAGGCGAGTGTCAAGTTCACTGAGCAGCTCATCATGTTCAGCATCGGATCTTCACACTCACTGCTCATCAAGTGACCTATATACCCACACATACGCACAGCAGCCCTGTGACACTAGACCCAATCACACACAACCCCAATTCCAATGACGTTGCTTCTCTGGGTCCGAGCTCATCTAAGATGGACTGATGAAAAGTGGAAAAGTGTTCTGTGGTCCGACGAGTCCACAGTTCAAATTGTTTTTGGAAATTGTGGACGTCGTGTCCTCCGGGCCAAGGAGGAAAAGAACCATCCGGACTGTTATGGACGCAAAGTTCAAAAGCCAGCATCTGTGATGGTATGGGGCTGTGTTAGTGCCAATGGCATGGGTAACTTACACATCTGTGACGGCACCATTAATGCTGAAAGGTGCATACAGGTTTTGGAGAAACATATGCTGCCATCCAAGCAACGTCTTTTTCATGGACGCCCCTGCTTATTTCAGCAAGACGATGCCAAAGCACATTCTGCACGTGCGTCGTAGTAAAAGAGTGCGGGTACTAGACTGGCCTGCCTACAGTCCAGACCTGGCGCATTATGAAGCGTAAAATACGACAACGGAGACCCCGGACTGTTGAGCAGCTGAAGCTGTACATCAAGCATGAATGGGAAAGAATTCCACCTACAAAGCTTCAACAATTGGTGTCCTCAGTTCCCAAACGTTTATTGAATGTTGTTAAAAGAAAAGGTGAAGTAACACAGTGATGAACATGACCCTGTCCCAGCTTTTTTGGAACGTGTTGCAGCCATAAAATTCTAAGTTAATGATTATTTGCTAAAAACTATCAAGTTTATCAGTTTGAACATGAAATATCTTGTCTTTGTAGTGTATTCAATGAAATATAGGTTGAACATGATTTGCAAATCATTGTATTCTGTTTTCTTTTTTTTTTGTTTAACACAACGTCCCAACTTCATTGAAATTGTTTTTTTTTTTTTTATACATGTCAAAAAAAAAGTTTTTTTTGCAATTGCATAAAAACTGCTAGACTACATGTCAACTACAAAACAAAAACCCTGATGCTCATGTATGTGAGACGCAATGCTGGACTTTGCATACATAAGATATAAAACACCATCTGCCAGAACCTGAGGCCATTCTTGCCCTACTAGCCTCCTTGCTTGATTTTCTTTCCCTCTTATTTCTCCAACATTGTGGTTACACACATTGTAGAGCCACAAATTGTTCAAGAACTACAGAACGCACAAATGCAGCAGTGATCACATAATCAAACGCACATAACGGAATTACAAAACACAATAAAGGCTTGACACGATATTTCTTCCTCTCACAGACGCAATTAGGTTAATGAAGATGAATGTGGGGACAGTGCTATTGACAACCACTGTCACTAATTGCAGCGCCTCTTTTCAAGGACGTAGTTGTGCGACCTAGAAGACAACTATGGGGTAGTCGTTACAGCTCACAACGGGATGTCACTTACAGTTAACGTCAGGATTTGACATTTGGATCATATGTACTGAGATGTAAATGTAGCGATAATAACTGAGAAAAAGAAATGTCAGCCCAAAGGAGAGCAAAGACGAGGCTGAGTGAAGCGGGGGCGGAGGGGGGGGTCGGGTACAAGCTGGAAGGAGGTGGAAGGCCAGATCAGTGATCCAGAACAGTGAGCAGACAGAAGACACAAAAAGTCAACATACGTCAACTGTCACGCACAAACCAGATAAAAACCATCCCAATTCCTAAAATGACAAACAAAACATCTGCCAGCAGATCAGCCTGGATATTGAAAGAATAAAAATAAAGAAGGAAGTCTTACCTGGGACGATGGAGACCGTGTCTCTCTCCCAGGAGACGACGCTGACGTACTCCTGCACGGCTGTGGGGATGAGGCACTTGAACACGGCTACGTTGCCCCGCATCGACCGCTGGTCCGCCACCCGCACCGTGTAGGGCTCCCTGAAAACTACACACATACACGAATACGCAACACTTAATGGCTGGGTTACATAAAATTAGCGCACCATCAATACAGTGAGGCTCTATTGATAGAGTACTCGATCATATACATCTGTTGCGCACGATTAAAATGGGGTGATGTGACAAAATGTGCATTTCTTTTCGAAATCGATAAAAAAAAAATAAATACACGTCAATCAGTAAACTCAAAGGAACTTTTTTTCAATGTTGCTGTAAAGTGAAAAGGAACATAATTCAAACTAAATGCACAATTAAACTAGGCCACGGAGGAAACAATTACAATGTTATAAGATAGATCGATAGATCGATCGATAGATCGATAGATAGATAGATAGATAGATAGATAGCGACAGACGGAGCGGTGCAGCGTCTGCAGTGATGCGGACTTTGTATCGGTCCGTTGTGGTGAAGAAGGAGCTAAGCCGAAGGTGTTCCGGGCACGTCCCACCGGGAGGAGACCCCGGGGAAGACCCAGGACACGCCGGAGAGACTACGTCTTTCGACTGGCCTGGGAACGCCTCGGGATCCCCCCCGGAAGAGCTGGATGAAGTGGCTGGGGAGAGGGAAGTCTGGGCGTCCCTGCTAAAGCTAGTGCCCCCGCGACCCGACCTCGGATAAGCGGTAGAAAAGGGATGGATGGATGGCGGTCTAATCCTGTGTATGTGCTCTGCGTTAATAGAGCTGGCCTGCATTAGACAAGAGCATCACGGGTTGTTGTTTTCCAGCAGTGCCATGTTATGATTATGAATAAGCAATCATTTTTGTTCAGAACGTTCTAAGGATGACCAATTCAAAACAAAAACAATTGTCAGTTATTGTGAGGTGTGTGTGTGTGTGTGTGTGTGTGTGTGTCCCCACACACACACACACTGTCGAATGAGCAGGAGTTCATTAGCAAAACGGAAAAAAAATATTGGATCTAGCGAAAGGTTGCTAAGGAACTGCTCTTGGAATAGTTCACCTTGTAACGGACACCATCAGGATGAATGACTTGCAGTTTTTTTTGGTTGCAAGTATGAGCCCCGCCCCGCCCCCGCTTCACCAAAACGTCAACCCGCTCGCGAGATTGCCGGGCCCGACAGAGGCGTCCGGCTGCAGGATGTCGGGTCGACGCTAATCCCTCGTCTCCTGCAGCCCGGCTTTTGGGTCATGCGGGAATGCAGGCGAAACCCGGCCGGCACGAAGCTCAGGGTCCTGGCTCAAATCCGCAACTTGGCGCTAGTATTAGTATTAGAATGAATATGAGTATTAGTTGCGGTTGGTGTTGGGAGGCAGAATATGAAAGCAGATGTTGACGACAGGAGGGAAGGGGGAGGGAACGAGTGGCCTGAATGAACCACAGAGAACAGACGCAGCGCAGCTACGTTATCATCCAGATTTACTCTGCCGGGGATTTGAGGTTACAATTTGTTTCGTAATTTCACTCTCTCGTTCGCGCACCTCGGCTCGGCCTACGGCCGGAAGACTGCAACCTCCAAATGTGCTATTTTACAAGGGATATGGCTGGCTTATTAAAGCGGCATCACACAGTCTAATCAATGAAAAGCACCAATTAGGGTCGTTAATGAGAGATAATTAAAGAAGTGTGCTGTGGCTATATTTAGTATGACACAGGAGGGCGGTTTGGAGAACGTGGGTGGAGAGGAAGGATAGAACAGCAGCAACACGGGCAGCTTCTGGTCAGATTTTCCAAAAATAAACAATTTCCCATCTCTGCTCATTGAATCACTCGCTGTGACGCCCAATCCAAAGGAGTCGTTTTTGCAAATACAATGACAGGACACTCAAATCTGTTGTGACACTTTGTTTTAATCAAATTTGAATACTTGAAGCAGCACACTTAACTGTGGTGGTTCGGCTTTGACGCCGTGCTTCCACTGACAGGTTATATCACGATACAGTGGTCCCCGCTATTCGTGGCGGACCGAACCAGGCTGGACCGCGAATAGCGAAAATCTGTGGATAACATTATAATTGCATAGAATTTTCATGTTTTAGTTTTGTTTTTTGTTTTTGTTTTTTTTTGGGGGGGGGGGTGTTTGTTGTTTTTTTTTAAACCCAAAAAAATCTTGAATAAATTGAGATAATCTGCCGCGCTGCGCCTTTGGGGTTGTTTCACCCCAAAAAAGAAAAAACAAAATAACAAAAAAGACCAAAAAAAAAATGGAAAGAAATTGGGAAAAAGAATGTTGAAAAAAATGTGTATTTGTATTTATTCTTTTAATATCCACAGATGAATCCGCGGGTGCCAAATAGGTGTGCCTGAGCTGGCTCCGTTTTGTACGTTCTCGGTCGGCTTCAGACAGACTATTTTTGGGGCTGGTGATCTGTGTGTGAGCTGGCCTTCGTTTCAACTGCCAATCACATCTGCGCGCAGTCTCATTTTGACCTTTGGGTGCTTTTTCCCCTTCCATCATGCAGATTCTAGGATACTTTGTTTTATGACTCACCACCACCAACTCACCAGCTTTGATGCGGATGTTGGGGCTGCGGATCTTGCCCGCCTGGTTCTCGGCAGTGCAGAAGTAGTCGTTGTCATGGATGTAGCTGTTGTAGGCGGAGGGCGAGAAGGGATACAGCTGCAAGGTGCCGTTGGCGTACACGTGACGGATGTGGGGCACGTCGTAGATGTCGTCGCCAGTGGCCAGGTACCAGCGTAGAATGGCGCTGGGGGTGCCCCCTGCTGGACAGGGTAGGGACACCCCCACCGAGCTGGAGTAGGTTACCCTCTGTAGCGAGGCGTTCACAAAGTACAGCCTGGTCGAGGCCGCATCCTCACTGCGTACTGCGGGGACAAACAGAAAACACGACGTCAGGCCGAGGCGCGGGCGATAACGACGCCGCATTTCCAGGTCGGGAATGTCCTACAAATCTATTGCGAAATCATCATCGCAAATGCATTTCAAATGTTCAGCTGCAAACATCGGTCATGTGATGCAGAAAGCCAGGGATTTGGGCTAAAGCCTGCGGTGAAGAAGGTGGATGGGCGGGGGGGGGGGGGGGGGAGCCCGCTACCTCCATCCGGTTGTACGCCAACGCAAACAAAGAGGAAGCGAGACAACACTGATGAAGGTTATGTGATTGGAATTTCTATGCCAGACGCAGATTTAAGTCTTTTTAATCTCCTTACATATTTAACACACACACACACACAGAGAGACATACAGGAATACTCCTCGTTGGCCCTCAGATTAAACACAGAGAGAAAGAAAAGTGCGGGGAAGATGGAGAAAGGTCTGGAAAATTTGGGCTCCTCGTGTAAAGATTAGATGCAAATTAGGAGGGTGGACATATGATTGCCCTGCTATATGTTTATACTTTTGTATGGTGACCGCATTATATTAGTATGTTTTTATAATGTTTACTTACAGTAATTCAATCAATCCATTTTGTTGTTTTTGTTTTTGCACCCTTACTAAAGGCAGAAAATCCAATGCTGACAAAATCGCCACATACAATAAAATCAATATATTCTTACAGTATAGTGCAGTTAATATAGTATAAGCGTGCTTTTATACCAGACCCTTTCATCTATTCTGGATACATAAAAGTCTGTCTGTACGAGATTAATGTGAGGAACATAAAAGTTGAAGGTAGTTGCCGTAAAAACGTCCGCCGGGTTATGATTTAACCCAAATAAGTCCATGAAAGCTAAAAATGGATGTAGTATAACAAAAATGGGTTAAACACCTGCTCAACACAAGTGACGCTTGTAGATCAACACTGTCGCTACGCTGGAACCGAAGGAGAACCCACAGCTAACTTTTCCGTCTGGGGGCGAAATTATAAAACAACCAACATTGAAAGTGCAAGCGCACATATCAGGCGCGAGAGTGCCCCTAAGCTTGAGATTGATAAAGCTGTACAGAATGTTACAGATGGTATATGAAAAGTGACGGCCAGTCCAGTGGTGAGCTGAAAAATCCAGGTCAGACTCCCTCCCCACTGCAGATTACTGATAATGGCCCCTGAGCATAAAGCCATATTAAAGATTGCAATATCTATAATCTCCCAATGGGGGGACAGGACTAAAGTGGTGGAGTGCGGGGGTCACCCGGAGCGATTGGGGGAGGAGTGGGATCCGACGGTAGATTATATGCCCCGGGGGCCCGGGCCGGGCGCACGAGGCCGGTGAGCGCCGGGGACTGACGGAGCAGGAAGCGGAACAAAAACAGGATCAGAGCGAACTCCCAGCGCTCGGCCCGTCGAAACCCGGGCGGCGCAAACACGCGCTCGTCAGTCACGTGCACCACGCGCACTACACTCGAACAAAGCAAAAGACGGTGCGTCGCGCTGGGAGGAGGCAGTGTCATGTCACTGGGCACTTCGAGAAAAAAAAATTAAAATGAAAACAAAACAGCAAAATTCTGATCCTTATTGTCAGCCAAAGTGTCTCAGATGCATGCAAAAACTAGCAATTACACAATGTGAAAGTGTGAACAGCAGCTGAAGCGACCGGGGAGCATTTCGGGGTATCAGTGTCTTGCTCAAGGACACCACAGCCGCGAGTCCGGGGGATGTTGGCGGATGGTCTGAGTTAAAAAAATAATAATAATAATAATAATTAGGGCTAGGCGGCAAAATGTAATGGTGTCTTTCCTTGGCCTATGTCCCACCCCTCCACAAACTTTTGAGGATTTTTTGGGTGTAACTTTTCTCACAAACAAAGAGAAGTGTAAGAAAATGTTAACTGGTAAAAAAACAACGACAATTCTATACTACACACAAAGTGTTTCTGTTCTTTTCGGAGACAAAACACGTCTCACTTTTGCAGCATTTGGAAGTCGAATTCAGGAGGCGTCGTCGACCTTTTTTCAAGCGCCGTCCGGGACGAAGCACAGTTCGCTACGGTACCGCACGGGCTGTCAAACGCTGCAGTCGCTATTTTATACGTCCTGCCAGGGCGCCGCATCAATATGTAAGTCGTCGAGGTAGAAGTCATAACCTATGCAAGATTTCATCATGCATAATGCAGCCGACCTACGCCTCACCAGGATGCGAGTGCGCGCGCGCGCACGACACTCTCGCAGCCGCAACAAGGACGAGGTGCTAAACAAATCCCACAGCCGCCGATGTTTCAACGTGCATGCGTTTTCGCGCCCGTGTGCCCAACACGAGGTGGAACAATGCGTGTTCCTCCGCTATTTGCAGCCCTGATCGATTTGACAGCATTCTTCATCGCGTTTACGCGATCAGGATTTTTGGGGCCGATCAGCGAGTTTAAAAAAACAAATCGTACTGTGCACGATGGCAACAAGGAGTAAATGTCTTTTGCGGAGCCGATCAATGACGTCATTGATCGGATCGGCGAATGTTGACATCAAAGCCGATCAGCATAAAATGCTAATTATCGGCCGATACCGATCAGCGTGACAAAATTGGTGTAAAGTCTAATTGTGTTTGCTGATGAAAATGACAAGAGGGCGAAGGCACGACTCCGCCTGATGGAGACGTTTCATTGTCATTCATGCAATTCCGCTGTCCTTCTGTATTCCTGGTATGTGCCACACGATTGGGAAACATTTACAAATCACATTTTAGCCATGGCGATGAGGCAAGTGGCCGCCACCCCGCCCAAAAAAGAAACAAAATTGGAAGGGGCACTTCAAAGGCCTCTAAAACCCTCCATAACATAAATTCAGGGAAAAACAATTGATTACTAAAGTGCATCACCTATTCTACGACCCACACTGTTCTTCTTAGCCAAACAATTTGCACGATTTAGGTGGTGTTTTTTGTTTGTTTGTTTGTTTTTAGGGCAAGTGATACCATTTGATACATCAAGGTAATTTTGACACTCAGAGTACCTGCTGGGATTTTAGCCCGTGCCATCTTTTTTATTTTCAACTAAAACTTGTCAGCCAATCAGCTGAGGCCTTCCCCGAGTTGCAGACAAAACTAAAGTGTTGAGGAGAAATGTTGAAAATGAATAGGGAGGTGTCATTGACTGACTAGTAGCATGTGATTGGCTGACAGATTGGCTGGCTAGTAGCATGTGATTGGCTGACAGATATTTATCAATGGAAAACGTCCGACATCTACCACACACGTCCGCAGACCTCAGAATCTGCCCTGATGAAATTCACCAAAATCCCGTTAGACCAGCGGTCTACCTATTGCGCCGAAATTAGGCGTGGCCAAGATACGCCACTCCGCGCACGCCGCCGCAGGCGCGTCTCGACTACGAAAACCGAGCCCACAATGTTCAATGTCGAATCACCAACTTCTGGCCTGGCATTCACGAGTCAGCATTTTCAGTTTTTTTTTTTTTTTTGCCTGTCTCAGCAAATTGGATTAGTTTGATGACAGTGTCCTCTGTTCATTAAAATTCAAAAATGCAAAAACATTTTTGCTCCACCTTAATTCTGCCCGCAAAGCCATGTTGGGAGCAAACTTCTAAAGTTGTGGCTTCGATAAAGGGGAGCAAGAATATAGATGTGGAAGTGGAAACCTGAAGCCGAGGAGGGCAAAGTGGGCACAGACTGTTAGAAAAGGTGTGAATTGAATATTGGCGGATGTCATTTCGATAAAGGTGGGTTGTAAGCTTGTAGCTAATCCTCAGGGGTCTTGTGTAAGTAGCTGGAGGTTGGGAGGGGGCCGCCGGTCGGGGTTACATCTAATCAACGGCGGGACATCGCAGATCCCACCTACCGTTTTCTTGCACACCCCGTCCCCAACAATCTGCTCCGCCCCCCACCACCAACATTGCCCCCCCCCCCACCCGAGCTGTGTCAGTAAAAAAAAAAAAAAAAAAAAAAAAAAGTGTGCTACTTCAGCGGTCCCCTGGGACCTGCTCCCCCCTCACATCAAAGCAGCCAGTTTCTCTCCTAATGTGAATATCAAATCTGTGGCTCACAAGTCCCGGCACAGTCTGCATAAACGGCCCCTCCCCCCAGCCTTTAATTCTGCCTAGTGATGAGGCAAAGAGAGGGAGGGGAGTTGCTGCCAGAGGAGGAAACGGCGGCGGCGGCGGGAGGGAGGGAGGGAGGGAGCGACGGAGATGAGCAAAAACAACCACTTGCTTCACACATTTGAATTTTGCCCCCTAAAAAAAAAAAAAAAATTAAAAAAATGTAAAAAAAAAAAATACGCACGCCCGTTAACATGTCTGAGTTCCGAAGTTCAGATGGACAGTTCGTTGGACTCGCGACCAATAACGAGCTCGGATGCCTGCAGCGACGCTCGTTGACGTCTCAAGTTGAGCAAAAGTGCCGCAATGAATTTTTGGGTTGCCTTCACACGCCAACTCGGTGAGGATCGGTGATTAGCAACAGGATGCATCGGCAACAGCATTTCTGTACATCGGTACACGAGTCACAATCTCGAATCTTATTTTGAAGTGGTTGTTTTGTTTTGTTTGTTTGTTTTGTTGTTCTTTTTTTTTTTTTAAACATACGCTTTGAGTAGTGGAAATGTCGAGCTGCCTTAATGACGCCCTTTGCAGCTTTAATTGCGCAGCCTCGCAAAGAGGGCGCTGGGAATTGGACCGCGGCGAGGGAGGGCGAATTTAGCATATTTCTATTTGTGGAGGCTGAGCTGCATACGGGGGACACGCCGATGTGCCAGGCTGAAGGATCACCTTATTGCTTCGCGAGCGTGGAATTCTCTTTTCTTTTCTGCTTCGACTTGCACCGGCTGACGGTTTTTCATGGGCGCCTGAAAAGAAGGCCCACGCGGAGCAGGCCGCTTTGCATCGAACGGGCTCCGTTTCCTCCTCGCGCGCATTTGCACGCAACAGCGAACACAACACAACTTGGGGGTTTTGGAGAATATTTCTAATTGGTCGAAAATGACCGCCATTGCGCACGAGCCCTTTGAACCAATTGTCTCGAATTACGCTGCACACTTCCCCCTTTTTTGTGACACTCTGGTCTTTTTTTTTTTTTTGCACTTGAACGCACCACGAAAGGCATAAATCCACTCGCATTTGACTTTTGTGCAGGCATAAGAAGTGTGTTTGTGTTTGCAACAAGCAAAACAAGGATGCCCCCGTTCTCTTCGGCGCGCCACCGCGCACGTGACACGCACGCGCAGGCGCGCGTCTGGGGCTCCAGGTGCACCATTAGCGAGGAACAGGAGCGGCCAAGTCTGCAATCTGGCCCCCTTCCCTCATTTGCGTAAATTCACGTGCACAAGCAGGACACGGTGACTTCATTAATTCCTCCTTAAAACGGATCGACTGATTAAGGGGACAAATGAAAACGAAAGGTCATTGGGCAGGAAACGGGGGCGTCAATAATTGTGGAGCCAATTCAAAGAAATACGCGATGTGTGTGTTGGTTTTGCTTCGAAAGCAGACTTGCAACTTCCAGGTTTGCATTTCGAGGCCCTGACGTGGAGACGCTGCTCGATCTGTGCAATTTTCGATGCAGATGTGTCCACATTACAAAGCACTTGAAGAGCGAACGAGCAACTTGCTCAGGGATTTGCTTCAGAGGGAAGGGCAATTGTTTTTTGTTTTGTTCCCCCCCCCCTCAATCAACCACGTCGTCCTTTGCATTTCTGGCTCCATTTCCACGCTGGAACGTCAAAGCGGCTAATTGCAGCAATTAGGGCCTTTCTGCGGCTTGATCCCGATTTCACCCAAAAAGGGCCGTTGTCAGGGAAATGCCTTTTGTTCAACATCGAATTACTAATAGCGACAAATTGGCACTGAGGGCCGAAAAGATCGCGACGCAAATGAAAACTGCTTTTGTGGACGCGGCCTGATCGCAACAGCTGCAATTAGCGAAATGTGCACAATGAGTGGAAAATCCATTTTTCCTCGTGGAAACTTTGAAGAGTGCAAGATTGGCGGTGAATCGTTTGCGAGACGCACGCGGGGTCGACTGAAGGCTTCGCGTGATTTGCATGTTTTCCACCTCTCGCTGCATTTGCGCCTGGTTCTCGCCATTCAGCCATTTTACATATTCATAACTGCTAATGCGAAAAACAATCCGGGCGTCACGGGGCCCGAGCTCCAAAAGCACAGCGCTCGCATAAAACGAAACAAAAACAGCCTCACTTTGTCCACAACATGCGCGTTGGGAGCAGTCCTTGACATGACAACAAAACAAAAACGGCAAAAAAAAAAGCGTCATGTTTGCGTCTGGATTCGAACGCGCGGAAGCCTCCGATCTCAAATGCATTCCAAACACTTTTTCCCCCGATGGTCGCCCTTGAATCAAGTTGCAAACTGTCACACTGGCTGTAAAACGCCGATTTTGCTTTGCTCTTACCTTCTTGCAGAGAGTACAGCAGGAGTAAAGTTACAAGCCACATGCCATAAAGAGCAGGTATATTTTGGGGAGATATTTGCAATCCTGGCAAGCGTGAGGCGCAGTCTTCTTCTTCTTCTTCTTCTTCTTCTTCTCCTTTTTCTTATTTCTTCTGGGGCCAGGTGGGTCTCCGTGCCGGACTGGCGACTGTGCTCCCCGGAGGTCTCTCCAGCCCTGCCGCCCCACCAAGAACGGATGGCAAAGGAGAAGCGCCTCAGCCCCGCCCACGTCCCTCCTCTTCGGCAACAAATCCAACGCGCAGCAGAGCGCGCGGACCCGCTGCGCTCGAGGGGGTTCACGGGGGACCACCTGACCAGCCGTGCCCCAAAAACTTGCGGACCTCATGGATCACTTGGCGCCCACCTCTTGCGCGGGGTTCACCAAGACCACACGCGATGGCTTTTTCTTTTTTTGCTACTCTTGCCACGATTTTGGGACTTGCATTTCATGACGCCACAATCGTCTTTGTCTACATGTGCGGTGAAAATGGAGCACGCGCAGCTGCGTGCGCGTGCGTGGAGCCCAAAATAACAACAGCAGGTAAAACAAACCTGGGACTTTTTCTGGTTTCGTTTTGAAAAAACGAAGAAAATTGAACGTTTGCTGCTTTTTGGTGTTTTTTTTCTTTTTTTTTTTTTTTAGTGTAATTAAAGCGGGATTATGATGCCTTTTCAATTACTGACTGTGGATTTTTATTCCATTTAGACAATTTTCAAACAGAAAATAAGAACCCAAACGTGAAAATACATTTGCTTAACGAGGTTATTATTGTTCACATCCTTGTGTGTGTATGTATCTATCTATCTGTCTGTCTGTGGGAAAAGATCCTATTCAGCTCCAAAACCTATGATTGATTTACTGCAAATAATGTATCTTTATTCATCCATCTATGCCAATGACGTATTGTGGCATTCAGAACAGCTACATTTTCTTCCACGAGATGGCAGAATGTACATTTAACCTGCTGGTATTTATAAAATTACAATCACAGCTTTGTGTTCAAATAAACAGGCCCAAATTTCACCCTGTCAAGAAAATTTGTGACTATATTAGAATCATTTCAGTAAGTGCATTTTAATGTAAACATTTTTTTAACCGTTTGTTTGAGTCACTGATGTTCCGCGAGATTTTGGTCATGTAAAGTCTGTGCCTTGCTGGCTCAATAAAGGTTGGCAAACATGGCATTAAACTACGTAAACCGTTTTGCACGCAGCTGCTGCTGCTGGCAGACATTTAGAACACTGCTGACATCTGCTGGTCGAACACGTACATGCACCCGGGCCCACGTTTCAACAATGTACACTACGATTAGGTAACGTACTGGTACTGGGTCATATATTAGCGACAGTTATACTGGATACTCTAAATGCTAACCGGTTATGACATAGATCAACTTTATTATATCAAATGTCTGGCATGTGGTCGGTGTTGGTCTTTTAGAATTCCGGGGTCCCTGAAGTCACGTGACGCAGGCGTGAGAGTGGCCTGTGATTGGTGGAGAAGAAGGAACACTAAAAGTGTATGTCCACATGCTATGCTAGGCTAACAATAGTGCCATTAGCCTTGGCTTTCATTTCTCGTTGGGTATTCTACGGTAAGTAAAATAAAATTAAGCCCAAGTTATGAACTTCACCCAACAATGAAGTTCCATCGAGTATTGAAAGCCATCATAAATTGCTTTTCTTACCAGTAGGTGCGAATTGCTGTCAATGAATCGACTATATATAAACTGACAAAAGACGCTAACAGGAAGTTGAGTGAAAGCTAATTGGACGATACCAAGTGCTGAAAGTGTCGAGGGGGCTTCGGCTTCACCTGTACTGGATGACGTCATGCTGTGAGTCCCGACCACCGTTATGTGAAATCATTCAATGCAAACATTTATTTTCAATATTATTACTATTATTTCAGGGCACTATTTTCTTTTAATTGATTTCACTCAACTCAACTTTATTTATAGAACCTTTTGGAAAAATAACTGCAGCTGTAACAAAGATATTGCTCAAACTGTGCATGCATTACATTGATTTACAATAATAAATATACCTTTTAGGAAGAAAAACTCAAGTACATCGTTTTTTTTATGATCTTATTGTATTTGAGGAGTGTTGGTCATTATGGTGGTACTTGGAGAGCTTTGTACTTTTGAGGAGGTACTTTGGGTAAAAATCTGAGAACCACAGAGCGATCGTACCTTGACAAAACGAGCAAGACGACATATTTTGCTCCAAACTTTATTTCGTTGAGTTTCAGTAATAAACAGGTCAAGAGCTGATCTACAGGGAGAACTTGACAAGGCAGGGACGTCACCTGGGGGCGAGCCGGAGCCAGAGTATTTGTGTACAGCGATGGAGAATGACAAGGTAAGTTTGCAGACTGCAGATTCTGATCAAGTACAGGAGTCCCAACCCACAAGACGCTCCTCCGTCCTGATCCAGAACATATTCAATTGTATCGCTTGCAATATCGTTACAGTGACTCAGAGGATCAGTCTAACGATTGTTAAAATCAGAGCATGCACTTATTTTGTAATTTTGCATAGAACTCGGAACTAGTGATGATGATGATACCGCCCTCGCCATCAGAATCTAAACAATCTTCAGTGACATGATTTTGTCAAGTCAATCATTGGACTTGTTCAATAGAGTTCATTTACAAGACAACATCTGATAGCCCTGCAGCAAAATCATTCTTCAGCCAAATTGACTCATTCGTCTTCCAAAATGATCTCCTTGGGTTTGCACGGTGGAAAACGTCCAATTTACTTTTGAGGTTAGTTGCACTTGCTAATTCAGAATTCATCTGGAAGTCACTGCGCACTTTTCTGCAATATCAGTCCGGCCTCTTTCAAGTGTTCAAATGAACAAAACTCGAAGTTGTTCATTTGAACCAATACATTGACACACCTGATATGAAACCCACCCTTTATTATAATATTGCTTTCCACCGGCGGTTAAAGAATGGAGGCACATTATAATGAGTAGTATCAACATGAGAAATCCCGCTCCAGTATGCTGGCATGTACGTTCACCTTTGAGTCGATCTCCAGCATCTGCGGCACACTCCAGAGGTAATCTTTTCAAGGTGCAAGTTTCAACATATAATACAAAATTCGGTGCACATTCGTCATACAGTCAGTCGCAAGAGCACTCTACCCAGCGTGCAAGATGAGACCCGCTCACGTGGTCACGGACGTTCACCTTCATTCACAGGACAAAGCATCTTTCTTTTTTTTTTTTCTTCTCTTCAAAATAAAGTAACTTGTAAAACTACCATCTGCATGGAATAATACAGATTAACCAGGGCGTGTCACAGACAATGCATAGCCGTAGGAATACAGAAGAATATGGTTTGTAGTATATTAGTTATTACATAACCTCCCAGAGCTAGAGCTATTACTTCCACTGTAATAGAATATATACTGTATACCCCAAACACACACACACTATTGTTGTTGTGTGTGTGTGTGTGTTTTTAAGCATTCTAAATGCTGACTCATGTCACATGCATGAATTGCATGAGTTATTTTTTCATAAAAGCAGCAACACTGGTAAGACATTCATAAGGGTTGGAGGGGTTGTCTAGTTGTAGTGAGAAGCTTATGACGTTATCCCTACCTTTGTAATATTTGCATGTGCTGTGTCCGTCACTTTTGGAGGAACTCGGGTGTAACGGCAGGCGCCTCTTTTCCATCAAGCAAAGAAAAAAAGCAGAGTGGGCCCTCCCATTTGTTTCAAGGTCAATTTTAAAGGTCACATTTCAAAGGTCTGTGCCATACTGAGATTTCCAAAACCATTATTTTGTGTTACTTATACAGGATTCAAGCCAGCTACAACTACATGTTGTGAATTAAAAAAAAAAAAAGGACTTCTAATACATAAAAACAGTGCCTATGCTGTGTCATCACACAGTAAAAGACTCGTTAAACTACCACGCTCGCCTTTGAATCGTAAGCCTTCGCAATGAAATGACTTGCCATGTAAACAAATGGCACTTTACCAATGAGGATGATTAGTAAAGCCACGGGTTTATCATAAGCGACCGAAAACTTTGGACATATTTTGACTTTGACATATTAAAAGGAAGTCTAAATATTGAACAGAAGTGTCTTTGGTTGCGTTTTGTAGGCGTAAAAGTGTGCACATTTGACAAAGCAGCTAAAATTTTAGGTCCTATGTATTGCATGTACATTTGAAAAACAAAGGCAGCCACGCACTTTTTTGTTTTGTTTTGTTTTTTGTTTGTTGAAACATAGCGTACTTCGTACAGTGCAATTCTGCAATGAAGGCTTATGAATACGAGCACTCGCCTGCGCCTGCGCCTCCTCATTTCTGTTTCGGAGGTTTGGGTTTTGAATCCACTTTCGATCCTGAGAGGCCATTTTCTGTGTTGTCGATCCCCGAGGAAGTTACAAGGCACTCCTTACTGCTCGGGGGGGTCGGAGGAGCGGGGTTGACGGGGTAAAGGATTGCAGAAGAAGAACAGACATGAGGAGCATCTCAAACATCTCAAAACATCAACATTGCGCTCATCACATGAATTGTCAGCAAAAAATGATGAATGGCAAAGTGGCAAAATGGCAAACTCACTTTTTCTCCTCGAGCTTGGCGAGAACAAAGAGAGTGAAGTTCTTCAGCAGCATGAAGCCCATGAGCAGGGCGATGGCTCCGCCCACAGCAGAGGCTATGATGATGGTCAGCGTGTTGTCCACTTCCCTCACTGCAGTAGAAAACTGAAGAGTCACTGCCCATAATACGGCGCATGCAAAGGCCATCATGCATCATGGGGAAATCGCTAATTCCATGTCACCGTGACGTTCCTGGGAGAAAATATGTACTTAAAATACAGTTGCTTTTGTAAATTCCTTGCATCCATTTTCTGTACCGCTTCTCCTCACTAGGGTCGCGGGCGTGCTGGAGCCCATCCCAGCTATCTTCGAGCGAGAGGCGGGGTACACCCTGAACAGGTCGCCAGCCAATCGCAGGGCACATAGAATTCCTGCGATTGAAATTTGAGTTAAATTTGAAAAATAGTCTCAAAAACTCAGATTTTTTTTTTTTTCTTCACAACACTCCCTCGTTCTAAGGCCGGCGCTTGTCATTGGCTTTCTCTGGTCATGCGCCATTCTGCCGTACTCTTAACACATGACACATTTTTCAATATATGACCTCAAAGCGCCATCTAGTGGTACCATCTATTAGTTTGTATAAGAATTTGAAACGCTTGAACACTTTTACACTTTTGAACACATAAAAGAACATGACTTTTGGACAGTTTCATCCTCATAACTTTTTTTATGGAACATTCACTGAAGCGACTTTGTCTAACTTGTACAAATTTGTCATTAGGTCAACATGGTATGGTGGTTTTCCACGTATTGTACTGTACACATAGACTGCAACAAAGAAATATTATAATTATTGAAAAACTATGTATTGCACGTGTTTTGGCTGCCACATCTCCCTCTGGAAAGGTTTTTCTTTCTAGTTTCAAATGGCTTACTTTAACCAGGATCCTTTGCTGTACTGTGGCCAAAGGTAGAAGCCCGGGTCTGTTTTGTGGCCGTCTCGATGCTGTAAAATCTGGGAACATCTGACTCCTCTGTAGCTAGCTACTAGCTGGCCAGCTAGTAAGTGTGTGCAATGCACCATCTCCTCAATAATAAGTACGCGCGTATGTATGAGAAAATAAGCATATGATGACTAGACCTTCCTCCCTTCATTACCAGAAAAGAGTGACCCACTCACACTCGTCCACGACAATCAGTTTGAAGATGGCGCTGTGGTTCTTGTTCTTTTCTTTGGGGTTGCTTCCAAAGCAAGTGTACTGGCCTCCATTCTCGAAGGTGATGTTCCACAACAAGATGGAAATGTTGTTGTTCCGGTTCTTCCCCACAAATTCGAACCGCTCCTTATACATCTTCACCTTTGGCACCACCCCCTCGGACGGTATCACTGCGTCGCACACCTGATGGCAACGCGCAAAGCCGTCAAGCGTCCCGAAAGCGACACAAGTGAGAATCTCTCCGTCATGTGGAAGGGCTTACTGTTTGCATGGTGCCGTTGTCATTGAACTGCCATCTAAAGTAAAGGTTCTCAATGCCAATGCAGCTGGAGTACGTGCAGGGCAACACGACTGTGCTGCCGTTGACGGCCTCCAAGAAGGGAATCTTGCCTACGGACATCTCCAAGGCCTCAGCAGACCTCACAACTGAAGAGCAACACAGAAGGATTGGCAACATTTATTAGGCACTTGTATTTCTTTCTTCCTTACAAAAGATTGGGCCACATAACATCTGACACATAACATCTGACTCTGTGACGCGTTTTGCAGCTGTCCTGTCCCTTCTTTCTCCGCTCGTGTTTAATGCTCCCATCTAGTGTGTATTGTGCAAACTGCATGCTGACAAAGCTTTGTGCAGAATTAGCACTCAAGTGCAGATGAGGCAGACAAAACATAACTTAGCACGTGCTCAAAATAAAAGAGCGATGCATGCTTGCGGTGAGGAACTTTGTGGTTTCACAATTTGCTCGGAACAGGATCAAGGTCAAAATGAGGTCAAGCATCATTGCGGCAAATAGGGGGAGAGAGAAGGAGGTCAGATGTGAGAGACTGTTATTGATTCCTTCACATCGCACCCTCGCTATCGCACTTCGTCTCCTGGTATGGTGCATAGTGAGTTTGCAAAAATAGTAACAGTAAGCGCGTCGCGCCACTAACTCACACTAACTCCTCCGTTCGATTACACACGCAACAATTTGCTGTCACCTTGTTGTGACCATGTGGACTAAAAACAGAGAATCAAGTGCATCAAATACATCAAGAATGAGATGAGCAAATGCATACAGATTCTCCATTTTGTATTAGCAGGCAGGTCAGGCCAAAATAAATACATACATACCGTCAATAAGAATGAGCAAGTTTCTCATATATGTGAAGAGATTCCATAGATGTAATATGTTTTATTGAACTTTATTTCTATGTCTTAACAAGTGCCCTGCACCCAAAGGTACCATTGCACGAAGTGTTTCTATGCATAATGTAAAGCTCTTTGAAAAGAAATGAGATCATAATGTGCATTAATGCCTGATGGTTTTCGATGCTTTCCAAATCGCGCGGTCTGTCCTGGCCACATCCGTCCCGCACAACTTGAAAGTTCCAATTAGCAGTGAATTAGCGTCAATTTCAAGATCACCCGACGGTGACGCGAATGACGATGACATCAATGCGCAAAAGGTCAGGATGAGACAGCTCTACGTGATCGAATAGACGTTACCAAGCAGTAGTGTGGCGATCAGCTCCAAGGCTGTGCGCGGAAGGCCCAGCCTCAGGGCATCGACCCAGATGCCGTGGACCTCCATGTCCGAATGACTTCGGGATCCAAACCTGACTTGTGAGAATTTCCCACTCGGCCTCAATAGTTTTCCGGGTTTCTATGTGGGAGCCGCTGAAGAAAACACAAGACGATGTCAATGACTTGAAAGTAACTGAATATCTCAATGCAGCGTCGCAATTAAAAGTTACAAAGTGTCCTCTGTGCAAATTCCAAAAGAAACCCGAGCGGCCGCTAAGTGGAAGTGGAAGCGTCAACACTGCCTACCTGCTTGGGTTCCCTCTCAGGCCCGCGGCTCGGCGGCCGACTCTCGCCGCGCTGCACCGTCACGGCTGATTCAAGGAGAATCCGCAGGTCCTCCGCACTCTCACTGCAGCGGCTGCCACATTGCAGGCAGGAGCGAGAGACAGTCGGCGAGGCGAGGCGAGGCGAGGCGAAGCGGCCGGCCGGCCGGACGGGAGCAAGCGAGCGAGCGAGCGAACGCCGCCGCTGGAGACCCCCGGGGCAGCTGACTCCTCCCCTGCTATCTTCCAACTTTTGCCTGTCCTCTAGCTACGCTGGCTGCGCGCCACCTCTCCCCCTCTCCATCACCTTCCCTTCCATCCTCCATTCAGTGCCAGCCCCCTCCCCCACGTGGCCCCTCTGCTGACTCGGCATGCAGGCACTTTTGTCAGAGTGTTTGTGATGAGCAGGGAAAAGTTCTGCAGTGCAGATTGGGCTTGTGTAATGCAGCCACAGGGTCAAGTCGCATTCTCAAGGATGCGTTATCTTCCTGATGCCACGTGTCTGGGCTCGCGAAGCTTTTCGTGCCTTCGGCGGACACGATCGCAAACGCGCCGCGTTGGGGGAAAACTCGTTACGTGCAACGAGATGATGAAATCTATTTACAAAATTCATGTCATTGCAATCCATTGCATTACTGGGAGAAAATGTGTACACTTGCTTTTGGAAGTTTCCATGATGACAATGTTAGCAGCATTTTAAAAATAGCCACAAAAGCTTGGATTCTTTTTCCCATATCACTTCGTCCTTCTCAAGCCGACGTTTGTGATTGGCTCTGTGTGGTGGTGTGCCTTCCTGCTGTCCTCTCAAACATGACATCTTTTCCCAAATATCATCTCAAAGAGCCACCTTGTGGTGCAATCTATTAGCGTGTCTGAGATTTGAAAAAGGTTCAACCCACGGATACACTTTTGAACACGTACGTAAAAGACCATTGACTTTTGAATGGTTTCATCTCATGGAACATTTCACTTATATGAAGCGATATTCTCAAGAACATTTGTCGTTAGGTCAACATGGTATCATGTTTTCCTACATGCTTTGTGTGTGTGTCTATATATATATATATATATATATATATATATATATACTGTATACATGTGATGTTTGCACGTCCCATCCGATGGTCGAAAGGTCAAAGGTCAACACTCTTACATGCAGTACACCACACAGTACAATTCTTCACCTTTAAAAGCAAGTGTGCAATTCTTTTTCTTGTGTGCAATTCTTTTTCTTGTCACATCATAGTAATGCTTTATTATGAATACTGTGCGTTTCTGAGTTAACGAGGCCGCAGGGCCGTGCCCATGATGAGTGCTCTTTTAGTGGCCTCAAGAGGACACTAGCCTAAACCACATGTATGTGGTTTTCCTGTTCCTGTTTGTGTGTGTGTTTTAACCTGAAATTGTTCCGAGTGGAAAATTCGAAACTTCAACATGCACACTCTCACGCACACAAACAAGCGCACACACAAAGATTACCTTCCGATCGTAACTAATGAATTGGAGTTCATGATCCAAACTCAACTGCTTGTTCAGTACAAATGTTTTTTTTTAGCAAAGCATGGTAGCATTGATTACAAGATAACTTTTAAAAAAAGTGACATTTTCCAGAGTTAAAAATTGAGATGAGAAGGCATTGCGAGAACACGCAAACGACCCCCGCTCCCTCGGAAAGCACGGCGTTATCCGGCAGGAGCGGATTAATGGCGGGTTCGGAGGATGTGGGCGTGCGAGAGAGAGACAATGCGGCCAGTCCGCAGGCCGACCGCACTCGGCCTCGGTGGACGCGGCAGCAGGAAGAAGGAAAGGCACAGTCTTGCTTTTGTGTGATAGGCTTCTGCTGCAAACAGCGGGTCAAATCACAAGCTATGCGGTGACGTTGTTTGTCAACATTTTGTCACATTTCGCTTCAAACAGTGTTTAGAAACATCTTTTTACAGCAATATTTGTCAAGAAATCAAAAATATGAAATGTTTCACGTCTACATATGAAATATGTCTAAATATAAATGTTCAAACTAAATGCTAAATATACAAGCATTATGTAAAAGGTAAATCAAATCAGAATCTCATGATGTGCAAATCCTTTTCAACTTATATTCAATTGAACACACAACAGAGACAAGCTATTTAAATGACTGATCAGTGTTTGTGTTTTCGTGAATATTCTCTCCTTTTGAATTTGATGCCTGCGGCACGTTTGAAAAAAGATGGGACAGGGGCCAGCAAAAGACTGGGACAGTCAAAAAAACACCTTTTCGGAACATTCCACAGGTTAGTCGGAAACAGGTGAGTGTCATGATTAAGTATAAAAGGAGCAGCCCCTAAAGGTTGTTCACAAGCGAGGTTGGTGCGAAGTTCACCCCTTTGTCAGGAATTGAGTGATTTCAGCATCTACGCTCCATAATAGCATCAAGAGTCGTGACCTTCGACCCCTCAGGCGGCAATGCACTTAAAACCGGCACGAAAAACAGATTCCACGTCATGCTTTCAAATAGTTTATTCCAGTTACAAATAACATTTTAGACTATTAGAGGAGGGGGGAAAAAAAAGTGTACAAAATCACAAGTGCAAGGTTACTATTGTACAGACGTAAACAAAACCGAAAAAACACTTTGCCATCTTTTGTGGAAGAACCATGAGAGGACCGGTTGCTATTTTTCACCAGCATTTGAAGTGACGTACGGCGGTTGGTAGCATTTAATCATCTACGAGCAGATGACCTTCGTGATTGCAATCACAACTTGAGTGCGTTAGTACGAGGGGATGAACACCCACCCGCAAAAAAACAAACAAAAAAAAAACACCACATCCATCAGCAGCAGCAGCGGCAGCGAGAAAACAAAGTCGAACGAAGCTGGGGCACAGCGACAGTCACCTTGAGCAAAAAAAATAAAGATAATAAAAGCCAAAGGGCACAACCTTAAACCCGACAACGCAAATACGAGCAGATTAGCACAGCAAGACGCTACACCAAGGCCCAGCAATCCTACCGACGTCCATCCCGCATGCGAGGCCATATCCCGCCATTGCTGGCCTCTGGTTGCTCACTGCTCCACTTGGCCCTAATGCAACTGGACAGTAACGGTATACAGGAAAACAAAACAAAAATCCATGATTGTATCTGCAAAACCCCCCAATTTATTGGCGCCTGCTGCAAGGGAATTGGTCGCGTAGTTTTTGTGTCATCGGGATAACAAACAGCAAGCAAATTAATTCCGCTCGTCGACAGAGAGCCGCTGCGCTCGATTAAAAAATGCTCGATTCAATCGTCGTCATCGTCGCCGCCGCCGTCGTCGTCGTCGTCATCATCATCATCCTCTTCCTCACTGTCGTCCTCTTCGTCATCGTCTCCGCTGCTCGGCTCGGACGCTTCATCATCTGAGCTAACTTGGTGCGTCTCCTTCACAACGGTTAGATGAACCGCTTCCTCGGGTTTACTGACGCAGCCCAGCATTCGCGCACGCACGCACGCACGCACACACACACACACACAGACACACACACGAACCGTGAGATGGGCTGCTGATGGGAACGCGTAGCCAATAAGAAGGAAGCCCAAAGTGCAATGTTCAGTGATACCCAGAATGCTCAGCTTGACCCCAGCCAGCGTGCGGCAGAGAGGGGAGGGAGAAAAAAAACCAAAACAAAAACAAAAAACTACTTCAAGCCACATGAGCATTCATCCAGCCAAAGCCAGTCGACGGTTGTCTGGGTTTTGGCCTCTGGAATTGTTAGTTTCTCCAGCTGTATTCACAAAGTGCAAAAAGGCAAACGTGCCGACTGGCAGCTGCTGCTTAAGAGGAAACATTTGTCAAGCCGGAAAATGTTAATCCGCTCATATCATGATGTCAACCCTTACAAACACCCCCAAAAAAAGACACAATGTGACTAAATTCGCAGCAACAGTTTTATCTTGGAAGGCCTCATATTTGACACAATCGTGTTTGTAGTGGTTGTGGACGACGATCAGGTGATCAAAACTGCTGCTGTGAACCGAGATCAATTATCTCAAGAACGGTAGAAAGGTTCGTCCATATTCACATCTCCTACTTGGCGGTATCAACAAAACAAAACGACAACATGGTCAAATGGCAAATTTGAGTGAAATGCATAATATACTGCAATAAAAAGCTTTTAAAAAAACTCTCAAAAGGTTCACGTTGGAGGAGCAAACATGGAAGAAAACAGTCCCGAGCCGTCATTAGTCTCTTTCCCAAAATAGTCACACCAGTCCCGAGAGGAAGAGCAGGAGAGGCGCGCCGGCGGCACCTGCGGCCCCTCACCACACGGTCGGGTCCTTGCGCTCGGGCTCCTGGGCGCGCAGCTCCACGTCCTCGCCCCCGCGCCTCCTCTTGTAGAACTTCACGGCCAAGAAGAGAGCCAGGAGGATCAGGATGAACGCGCAGCCGGTGACGACCGCGATGACCAGGATGCTGATCTCGGAGAGGGAAGCTGCGAGGACGAGGGAAAAGAGAGAGGGGGGAAAAAAACAAACCAAAAAAAAACAGCGAAGATAGGGGAGAAGGTTAAACACAATCGTCGCTGACGTCAACTGCAGCTGCACAGATAATATTTGTCAAAATAAAGACAAGAAGGTTTCAGCAGTTCTTCATGCTTCTCCATTTACATTGATGTCTGACAAAGTCCTTCTAAATAACACAGATGGCACTGACTAGAACGCACAAATAGGTTGACATCATCTGGCAAGTTCATTTCGTTAACTCCCCCCGAACAAGCTGTTGACGCGCTCGAAGGCGTTTGTATGTATGGCCGGCCCGTCAGGACGCGGCGCAAAGGCCTACCTTTGGTGACGACGCTGAGCCTGGTCTCTCTGTTGTCGCCGTGCACGTCCGGGCGGTTTCGCACGTTGCAGATGTACGTGCCGTTAAAGGTCGGGGGCACCTCACGCAGGGTGATGGAGGCGTCGCTTCTCGTGACGTCTCCTGACCACACCGCGTGGCCTTTAAAGCGTCCGCTCTTCGGAGGGTACGCCACCTCCTGGTAGTAGAACACCTGACAAACGTGCATTTTGGAATAAGGCTGTACTTACAAAATGTGGGAAAAGTGAGGCGCTGTGAATACTTTTCGGACGCACTGTCTACGAGAGTACTTCGTAAGCTGGCAATGAAATGCGATGCTGTGCATTTGTTTCAAGGACGCGCCGACGATAGAGAGGACCACAGAAGATGACGCGCCATTCCCCTGGAGATGTTTTTTTTCGAGAAAGCATCAGGTCAAAGTGCCTGTGATGTCGTTACCTCAGTGGGCACGTTAGCGTCTCGCGCCACTGGGCTGCGACTGTCTGATTGGGTTTCGCCTTGCGCAAGATGTCAACGTCACAACTGTGCACAGTCATTGCCTCGCAATCATTCCTTTTACGGCGATTCGCCACGTGTCGGCTTGTTAAAGACCGCAGCTACAAAGTCGTCCTCTGTCGTCGCGTTTGACACGATTCCGTTTTTGACGTACCGACTCTTCTTTTTTAGAGTTCAGCGGCCGGAAGTTCCAGGACACGACGACGGACTGGCTCGACACGGGGTGACTGGAGCGGAAGGTGCACTTGAGTTTTACCGCGGTCCCGTTCACCGCCTCCACCGCAGACGGAGCGTAGATCTCAATTCCTGAGACGAGCGCCGCTCCTAAAATCGAGAGGGCAAAAAAAGAAGGCGTCGGTCTCATTGCTAAACTGTTGATGATTGCTGCAGAGTCCGAAGGTCACCGCGCTGCAAGCGCGCTGATGATGGACGACAAACATTCCAACTGATAAGGCAAAGGAGAATACGATCGCTTCCAGCAAAAAAACAAAAAAAAAACAAAAGAGCGTTATAATAATGAACACCAAGCAATCGTGAAGCCGAGGGAAGAAAAGAAGAAAAAACAAATAGAGCCACTGCACAAACGTTGACCGTAGCCATGCAGGACAACCATTTGGAATGTCCGGATGAAGAAAACAACACACGCATTCAACCCAAACTGAATAATAAATAAAACATATATATATATATAAAAGCCACAATAAGTCAAATACAATTAGGACATGAGCAAAGAATCAGGAACTCTTCCACGGTAATCATAAAACTGATTGAACTTGCTCAAGGTGTTCCCCAATTTGTGTGTGTGTGTGTGTGTGTGTCACTACAGTACGGTAGTATCAACAGGATACGCTCAAGATGACAGCATTTGCTACATCAGACAAAAATGCTCAGTTTGGACTGACACTCTCAGAGGACGATTCATTTTGATTTTGTGTGTGACTGACAGGGGCATTTATGCATTTTTGGAATATAAATCTTAAAACGACTTTTTCGCCTCACTGAATGGTGGCAGTGTTCGTCTCCTCTGTAACTTTACTTTTATTCAGTAAGTTGAATGAATCTGCTTTTCCGTCCACCGTGCCGCTGTGTTGCGTATACTGTATGTAATTAGAATAATAAAGGTAATCTTTGGCCCTCCGCGGGGAGCCGTGACGACCAAGTGGCCCGTGACAAAGATGAGGTGGACACCCCTGGTTTCAAGGTTGACTAGCAGCCTAAAACACATTCGCGTGACATTTTAATTTGCTGAACAACAATAAAAGTCCGAGTCAAACTCTGATAAGGCGCTCACAATGCGTGGCGTGGACGTGTCACGGAAGTTTCTCTCGCTCTCACCTGACAGCACGAAGCCTCCCAGGAGAAGCAGCGGAGGCCATGGCGGACACATGACACTGACGAACCTCAACTCGGACCGTCCCTTCGTGAAACTCTCATCGGGGCAGGTGTGGACGTTCCCACGGGTGCTGGTCGAACCCTCGCTGCCCCCCCCCTCACCCCCCCAAAAAAAAGAAAACAAAGAAAGAAAAGATCCCGCGCGTGTGGTGAAACTCCACTTGAGTCCACCCCCACCGTGTAAATCTTCAGTCTCACCTCTCCGAAGCACGACACACCTGCTGGGCGGTGTTTGGCCACTTCTTGCACAACCTGTTGCTCTACCTCCTCGTACACGTTTCAACTCAAGTATTCGTGAATAGATGGGAGGGGGGGAAAAAGTCTCGTTTCCCCCTTTGAATCCTACATTCGCTTTGCAAGTCTCAGCAGGCTTGTTCCTGTGACACAAATGTTCTCTGCCTCCACCTGGTGGCCAAAGTGAGAGCATGACAACGGAAGGAATCCCCGCATTCAAGGGAGTCGGTGGAAACCGATTGAATCCAAATTGATTGACAGAAATCTTAGTTGCGTTTCCTTTACACTGAACAAAAAAAAAGTTAGTTGAATGTAGTATATTGCTTGCACGTGATTAAAATGCATTGAAAAAATGTAAATGTTCGGGGAAAAAGATATATACAAGATTGACATATTTTAATCATGTGCAACCCCCCCTCCGTGTAGTCACATAGTTTAAGCATTTTTTAAAAAGCCATCAAACGGGTGTATGGAAGCTTATTGTTTTTGTTTGTGAACATTTTATTTTGTTTTAAATTTATTCGGTTTACCAATACAATACATGGTACAATTATTGTGTACTGACTGAAATGCAACATGATTGTGAAAAATCATTACTGGAGGAAATTAATAACATCTTTTCAAAGGTTTATTTGACCAATTAAAGATGATTATGGATGTCATCACACTAGCACAGACGCGTATTGCATTTTCTTGGAGCAAACTAACAAAAAACATTTTTTTTTTCCAGACACTTTTTTAGGATTGGTTTTTCTTTTTGAATATTTTTCATTTATTTTGTATTTTATAGAGTATTTTTTCCATTTTCACGATTTTTTTTCTGTTTTTCGGAGTATTTTTCAGTTTTATAGAATAGTTTCTTCCCCATTTTTTGAATATATATATATATATAATTGATTAAAAAAAACACAAAAATATCCAGACAAAACAGATTTTTTTCTTCTATAAAACAGAGAAAAATATTCCCCAAAACAGAAAAAAAAATTCAGAAAAACAGGGGGAACAAATTTACTCAGAAAAACACGACCAAATATGAAAGAAAACACATTTTTTTAAATTACTCAGAAAAGATGATGTTTTTTTTCCCTCCCTCCCGTGAATGCAAAGCGCTTTCTGATTCAAAGATTTATGAGTGGTAAATAAAGGAGGGAAAAAAATAGAAATCTAAAACCGGAACTCGAGACTGAGTTGAGGAAAGCGTCTGAACATAATCCCATAATTCATTGCGAGCCGAGCGCGAGAGTGAACGATGTCGAATGTATATGTTATGGCGTCGAAAATGGCCATAAAACGTCTGCGAGGTTTTCGAGTGTGTGCGGCGCGTGAACACAGTTTGTTTGTTTCCAAACAATGTGACACGCCTTCTTTTTTTTTTTCGCCTCGCTTGGAGCAGCAGCTCGTTTGTTGGAGCAGCAGCTCGTTTGTTGGAGCAGCAGCTCGTTTGTTGGAGCAGCAGCTCGGTTGTTGGAGCAGCAGCTCGGTTGTTGGAGCAGTAGCTCGGTTGTTGGAGCAGCAGCTCGGTTGTTGCTGCTTCGGCAAGCGAGCGTCTCGTCCTTCCTCCGCGGCCGCGTCGTCAGCTGTCAAGTCGACGCCACAGCTCTCGCCAGCCTCGAGAAGCGACGCCCTGTGCTGTGCCAGGTGCAGCCCCGTTTTTGTTGTGTTTTTTTTTTTTTTTTGCGACGGTGTGCTTTTCGTGTGAAAAAACGCGAGGCTCGTCGAGCGGCTGCTAGCGTCTCCGGCGTTTAGCGAGCTAGCAAGCAAGCTAACGGCCACTAAAGCTCAGGTGCCGTCGACGCTCGACTCGACTCGCTTGCGGGCTTCGTAAGCAGCCGAAGTCTTGCGGGTGCACGTAAGGCCGCGCCGTCTGCTCGTAAAACGTTCACGTGCTGCTGCCGCCGCGCGGCTAGGCTAACGTGTCAGCTAGCTGCCGCCGATGGCTTTGCTCCTCCGGCAAATGGCGAGCTGCGTGCACATCCTGCGCAGCTTTCACTTTGCATCTGGAGTTTTGTTTTTTTGTGTGTGTGTGTGAATTCGCTGCTTAAGTCACCGCTGTGGCCTCTCGTGCAGGATGAGCGGCGACGGCGACGGTTTCAACCCCGCTGCGGTGGCTCAGCCGGTGGAGGACGCGCAAGGGGATGGGCGCTGGATGGCACAGGTTGGTGGCGCCGTCGTTTTGCGTCCCATGTCAGCTCCGAGAATGGAGAGGAACTGACGACACATCATCACGTTTTGCCCTGGGAAATGATTCAAATGCTCAGCAAATTGGTTATTCACTGCAATGAATGTAACGTTGTCCATCTGTTTACGCCCGTGATGTATAGTGACCACGAGATGACAAAAGGTACACAAACGTGCTGCCATTCAAACAACACGAGCAGATTTCACACTAACTTTAGTCGATTGAGACGAGATCGTCATTGTTTCCCTAGCTGTTACTGTATGTACTTGTTTTTGCCTTTTTTGTTTGGAGGTGTACTGTAAGATGTTTGTACTGTAAACTACGGAATGTGTCTTGGCTCATTAAAGGTTGGGAAACACGGATTACTGTAAACATAGAACGTTTCCAGCTATTTCCATACCAGCGGCCTCCAAACGCTGACTGCGCCGTGGACCGGTACCGTCGTAGGGCATTTTGGTACCTCAGAGTCTGAAAAAGCTTTGTTTTTGGGTTTTTTTAATTTAGAAAATCAGATGCATCCACCTGTGCTCCTGTACAGATGTCAAACTGACTTAGTCATGTGATACGCTAGTAAAAAAAAAAAAAAAAAAAAAGTAAGCCCACAAGCTAACAAAAATGGAGAAAAAGCCAAACGACGAGACAGCAGATGAGCCGACAACATCCATGATAAAGAAAGCTGCCTTTAAGTGCCGATATCAGCGTTCCTACTGAAACTATGATTGGTTACCGGTGGTTCTCTCGCAAAAAGCCCACTCTGCCCATTTTTCAGCGACAGGCTCGCAAATGATTCGATCAAGCCTTCGGGACAGGCACATGGAGACCAAGCACCCGACATTAAAACACAGGCCTGGATGAAAATCCCTGACTGCTGTTCCAGAACATGTTTAAGATTTTACCTTTGGCAAAATGTTAACTTTCCTTTTGTGCTGATAGAATTTGAGCCAATGCACTCCGAGCACGACTTTATCCACCTTGTTTAGTAGCGCCACATGGTCGGGGTTGCAAGGTTAATCCGCTGATGCTAATTGGACTGAGACGGTCTGCTGCAGTTCAAGATCGCTATCAGACGGGACGCCAGACGCTTCACACCAGCACTGCAGGATCTGGACACACGATACCGCAATTTGTGTGTGGGTTGTGTGTAATTGATGCCCCCTCTAAAAAGGCTCCAAACTCAATTTACAACATTACCCTTCAAAATAAATGGCTTCCAGGTGATTTCATTTTGGGGGGAGAGAAAAAATAAATGCACATGCGGTAAAGACTCTCCATAACAGCCCAGGCTTAATTTAGCTCCTCCCCAACAAGGCTTGGCTGTCAGTCAAGATGAATCACTTCAATGTAATTGTTTAAAAAAATAAATAAATAAACTAAATTAGGTTTTTGTGGTTTAGTTATTCTAGTAAATAGATGGGGATAGGTTGCAAAGGGGGAAAAATGGTGCCAAGCCATTGCTGTCCAGAGATATGTGAGGTTGGACTCCAGTTTTTGTGTATGCTGTACTGTTGACGACCGTAACATCCCAAACTCTTTCCTGACAAGATTGTGTTCATTATTTTGCAGCACAGCCGATTTGTGCAGGAGTGCAAAGACGCAGAACCAGATGTGCTGTTTGTGGGAGACTCGATGGTACAACTGATGCAGCAATATGAGGTGAGATGAGACATTTGCAATTTTCTCTCCATGTGCACAACGACCAAACAGAAGATCTGGCGTTTAGCTTTTCTACAGAACCCAGCAAAGGCGGAATATTGTTTCCACTGTGTGCGCTTTTACACAGTGAGGTCAGATACTCGCATACGTGACGATAACGGAGCCGGGCTGCCGGCATCTGATGTGACGTATAAAATACGTGTCAAACTGCAACAATTGCTTTTAAGACAACGTAGATGGAGACTTGAGTGCCCCGTTCCGGCATTATGGCTTTCCCTCACACGGAGACGCCGTCCCAAGTCTGTTACGGCTCTGATTCTACCGCTGAAGGCAGAATATTCCGGGCCAGTGCTATTTATACAGAACAGCAATCTGGTAGAAAAGCAAAGCTTTGACAGGCGTAAAATGGGCCATGGGAAAGGCAAAGCTGACAAATGTTCCGGAACGTCCGTATTTTGTTACGGAAATTGCTGAACGCTGACTCGTTACGGCCGGGACGTCGGTCGTTCCGGATAAAATCCAACGTCGGGCATTACCGGGCCCGTACGATGCTGTGTCCGGCCACCGTGACCAAAATTTCATAAATGAATTTGATGAAATGAACACATTATAGTTTGAAAAAAGTTATTATGGAAATTCAGACAAATTTGGACAAATTGTGCTGCAAGTGAATTTTTGTCGGCTGGCAGCTAATTTAATTGCTGATAGGACAAATTAGGCGTATATTTGAGTTGTCTTGTGTTTTTCCGTCCATGCATTTTCTATCCAGTCACACTGAGGTGGATTCTCGTAAGCAATTGCAATAATTGCGTTCACTGGCAAAATAACAGAAGTGCCCGATTTTGTATGTGCAGGTGTGGAGGGAGTTGTTCTCACCGCTTCACGCCCTCAACTTTGGCATCGGCGGCGACACCACCTGCAACGTCTTGTGGCGGCTGCAGAACGGAGAGCTGGAGAACATCCGTCCCAAGGTCGGTCCGACTCGGCCGCGCACGCCGGCGAACGCTGCGAGCTCGCGCGCACACTTTGTCCCCGCTTCGGCGCCCCTGACCACGCCATCTTGGCTGGATCAGGAGCAGGTGTTCCTGCGTTTAGACATTTGATGTTCTGCTAACTGTCTTTAGTGTTGTTACCGGTTGTATTTTGGTAGAATTCTATTTCCGTCGGCTTGGTTGGATTCTCATCCAATATCAAGCAGCTTTTCTTTTTTTTTTTGTGCTTTTGTTTTTGTTTTTATTGAAAAACGGACTTTTCTTTGAATTTGTTGCCTGGTGCATTTTAGTCACAACTGTTTGTGGTGGTTGACGAGAAGAGCACTCGTCACTCGTGATGAAGTTGTGCGCGTGTGTGATGTTTTAACATTGAATTCACATTTGTGTTTGAATTCATTGCGTTATTGTGTAACAGTTATCGCTGCCACTGACGTCAAATATCCATGTTAACTGGGAGGGCCGGCAGTGAATGAGTTAATGACATTCGTTAGGTGCAATGTGTATAACCCCTTTTAATTTGTCATTAAAGTTAAGTGTTTTAAGAATTTTGTTTTTGTTTGTTTGATCATACTTTTTGGGCAATGTTATTTTGAAAGTTTCCCCAAATCAAAGTTGGAACAGTTTGATGAGAAAGCTTGTGGCTGAACTTTGAGGTACGGCTGGAATAAGAGGAGACGAAAGCAAGCTGTGGGAAAAAAAAGTGTGTTGGTCCTTTCCCTGGGAAAAGTGTGGGTGTTGAAATGCGAGCATCCTCCACAGGTGGGAGGCCCCGAAATAAGAATTAGAAACACTTTTATAAGCCGAGCAGGAATGTCATTGAGCACCGTCATTGAGGTTTTCATAATGGCAGCAAAATTCTCCCAACAAATTAGGCCCGCACAACACTGAAAAAGAAATTCAAGGAGTTTAACGTGTGTCTTTGGTTTTGTTCAGATTGTGGTGGTGTGGGTAGGAACCAACAATCACCAACACACAGCAGAGCAAGTTGCTGGAGGAATTCTTTCCATCGCCAAGCTGCTCACCTGCCGTCTCCCCAAAACGAAAGTGGTCGTACTGGTAAGTCGACTTGTGTTTGCTCCTCATGCTGTCGAACACGTACGAGCAGTTGTTTAAAGCAGCGTTTCCGCACCTTATGTTACACGGCAAAAAAAAATCTCACCGCACACAAAAAAATGTCTCAAAAGTATGGAATTCTTGTTGTTGTCTCACTCTGAGTGTGCCTGACTAATTCTGTTGTAAAAATTGCAACAGGCAGGTTCGTTGGAAGCGCATTTTAGCGGTTCTGCCTGTCACTATACGTCACTGGCATGGATAGATGAATAAAGATACGTTATTTGTGGTAAAGTAATCTTCATTTTCGAACCAGTTGAGTGAAATTGGATCATTTCTCCCTGCAAATCTGATGATGATGTTTCGCAGCACAGCACGTGTGTTATGTTTACCTGATCAAATCATTTTCATAGCATTGCCCCCAAAAAAATGCCACAACGGCCGTGAGCTGAAACATCAAAGTGGACTCCTTAATGGTTTTCCCTGTCGCCATCTCGCGACTCAAATGAACAAGGCGGACGTTTTAAGACCGGTGGTGCTCGACTGCATTGGCAGCTCGACAATCGTAAAATGAGAAAAAACAAGCAAACAAAAAAACGCGAAAGAAGAATGAACACCAGAACATTTGTTTGTTGGTTCTTGACAGAGCTCGGTGTTTTATTAGCCGTGACATGTTGCTCAAAGTCGGCGTTTGCGCAGACAAGCCAAGTGACGACGAATCTCACGTCGAAGTTGCCGATGTTGCGCTTGCATTGATTTGAAACCAAACCGGTCCTCAGGGTTTGTTACCGCGGGGGGAGCGTCCCAACCCGCTGAGGGAGAAGAACGGCGCCGTCAATGACTTTCTGCGCTCCTGGCTGCCTCGCCTGGGCCAGGCCCAGTTCCTGGACACCAGCGCGGAGTTCGTCCACTCCGACGGCACCATCGGTCCGCAGGACATGTTCGACTTCCTCCACCTGACGTCGACGGGTTACCGCGTGGTGGCCAAGCCCCTCAGCGACCTGCTGCTTCAGATACTCGAGGAGACGCCGGAGGAGCGAAGGGCGTCGCTGGTTTGAGCGGCCGAGCGGGAGGAGGGAAGGCACCCTGAGACGGGCGGGCGTGTCTTGGTTTTGACGAGCGGGACGTCGGCGTGGGCGCTGTCGACGGGAGAGAGACGTCGCTTCGCTCGTCAAACGACTCCCTGCCCGAGACCTTGTGCGACCGCACCGTCAGATCAAATGAAGTATTTCTCTTGATTTCTCAGCACCGTTACTCACTGATGTGCACAGCCTCATTTCTTCCTGTATTATGTCATCACGGTCAAATGTTGACAGCAACTCCGGTAACATGAGACGTAACTTGTATGATGTTTGAAGTATGCTCATGGGGGGGGGATACAAAGTGCTTAACGTCCTCCAATCATTACTTTTTATTTTAAAGGTTTAAAAGATTTGCCAAAGAGCACAGCAAAATAGCACAGTTTTACTGATTGGTAAGCAGATCACCTTAATGCTCAGTGTGCTCGAATTCCGTAAGTATCGACGTGTGGAACTTGTTCGCTAAACGTTGACGCGGCGTAATTGAGCAAGCCAACAACATCAAGCAAGTGAATTGTTTGCAACAGAATTGAAGACTGGTTGAAACACTTCTCATGCGCGCTGTTCTGCATCCTGACATGGACAAATAATGACACTTTCTCCCTCCCATTCAACACTTTGATGGGTATACAGTACAGTATTTTCTTTCTTACGCACCTTTTCATTCTGTGACTTTTCATTTTACTTTTTTTTTTTTTTGTAATTTTATCCACCTGTTGTGTTTCGTTTTTGTCATTGAGCTCTCACACAATACTTTTTTAGGAATACAAATTTGCAGAAGCTACTGAATATTATCATGCTACCAAGACAAAATCCCATTTTGGCAAGCTTATGCTAAACCTTCTTTATGACTCAATAAGTCACATACTGAGCTTCAAATTATCTGACGTTTACTGCTGTCTTAAGCTCTGCACAGCACGTGCTGCGTGTGTATGATTGTGTGCGTGTGTGTGTTTGTGTGCGTGTGTGCACGCCTCCAATGTTTACGGGAGCGTTTGTGTACAGCGTGTCTGCAAGTTGGAGCGGTGCGAGTGATTGGAAGTGACCCCGCATGTATATAAGAGACGTGCAAAGGATGTCTGTAGGGGATTTAGACTGGGGGAGTCTGTCAGTGTGTTACGTTATTTTGTGCACTTGTTTGGCTTGTTGTCTTGTTATTGAGTTAAAGTAAAGCATTCCAATTAAAAAAAAAAAGAAATAAAAGCAAGGCCAGAATTCATTTGTGTCTGAGTGGACATGTTTGGAGTCCTCTTGTGCTTGTGTGATGGATAGACAGACGGGTACGCTACTCGCAAAAAGTAAATTTCAGGATGAGCCTAAAAATACACTTGAAACTTTACAAGTGAACTTGATGTCAGTCTCTAAACTTTAATGCACGTGCAGTTATTCTATGTTTCAGTATTTTTTTTTTTAGTAAATTGATTCTGTAACTTTTTAGCCCCAAAATTCGACCAGTGTGACTGTGAAATAAATATCTGGATGCTGGACAGTGCAGGTGAGGTTTCCTACATATATTGGATATAATTAACAATACAAATATCGGTATCATTAAAAGTGCTAAAAACACATCCATGTAAAGACTGCCTTGCATGAAGCTTTCATGTTATTTCCTTGCATCGATACAAGCGATTGATTACCTTTTTAAAACACTGTTGGATCCATAATGTCGTCTGGAAAGCATCAGATGAATATGTTACATGTTTTCATATGGTTGTAATAAATATCCCATACTCACATTAGTAGTGCAAAGATGTAAATTAAGATGGCAGCCCCTCTATAGAAAGTAGTATAGCGTTATACAAATTGGGTATTCTTGTTTTTGTTCCAGTTGTCTGAAGTAAATGTGCCTCTTTTTTTTTTTTTTTTCCTGCAGTTTAAGATGCTTACCAACAGGGAGCGCTATTTGTTTAAAAGTTGGAAAAGGCTGCTACATACTGTATGGCCTTATCATTTTTTAAAATTTGGTACCATTCACTAGCCACTCTTTTATGACTAAGATCACTTTCGAGTTGAAATGACTAAAGCCTATTAGTCACGTATGTATCATTTACAAGTTCGTGTTCCATGTTCGCACTCCGTGACTTCAGCTGGACTGTTCATCAGTTCTGAAAAACGTCTTTTACGCCTTATCTCGTGTCAAGGACCTAGCACGTGGCACGAAGACAACGGCAGTACCACGTCGTCCCGATTGTCGGCATATCAACCTCTCGACGCGCTCGGCTCTCTGCTGTGTTTACCTTGCCGTCGATCCAAATCGGAGGGAATTCGGCCTTCAAGTAAATAGTCTGCGCGCCTGGCCGCACACGCTCCCATTTTTCTGCTTCGTCTCAACCAAACTCTGCTCGTAAAGTTCAAACTTTATATTCCCAGCAGGCATTTGAAGTTTAATGATCAAATCTACATGGCGGCCATATTTGCTCTTCAAGCACTGTTAACCGGTTACGTTTGGCTTCAGTTCAGTTCTTTTTATCACTCTGGATTGGGAGAGCGGGGTTTTTTTTTTTTTTTTTTTTTTTAATGAATTTTATCTGCTCCCAAGTGTAAGCACGGGTCAGTGCTTATTGGATCCTTATGTCGTCTGCTTCACATAGCTTTATTATTGAATTGTATCGACCAGTGAACAGCAAAGTCCAAAGGTGTCGGATGAAGTCTTCCAACAAGATTTTGGTCTGTGCAAGTGTGAACTACGTTGCTTGTCCTACTGTCTGTGTTTGTAGCTCATCGCACTGATTTTGGCGGCTCACGTGGCGTCAGTCCTCTCAGGTCGGCCCGCATCAACTTCAAACTCACCGAACCTTGTCCTTCCCGTCCCGCATTGTGCTCGCCCAACCCGTTTTGATGAATTCACTGATAAAGAGATGTGTCCCAATATCGTTGTAGATCGGGCGTCGGTTCGCAAACTTCGGGTCCAGATGTAACGTTGGTCCCGGGTCAATTTTCATGAAGTCGCTGTCGACTTTCGACTTTTGCCAATGTTTTGTACATCATACATTTTCCTAAGTTTGCAATTTGTATCTTATGAAGTATCTCATTAAATAAGTGATTTATTGGTTATGTTTATGATATAAATATGACTAAAATGAACATTTTTACATATGCAGTTAACATTTTCATGCTATTTAATAATCGACGAATTCATTGAAATCAAACTAATGAATACAAATGAGTGAGGTATGACTAATGTGTGTTATTTTACATTTACTTCCCCCCCCCCCCCCCCCCCCCATCTCGAAATGTCCTGGCCCCTCTATGCGTTTTCAAAAATCTAACGTGGCCCTGGAGCTGAAATGTAGACGCAGCCCTGCACGAGATCAACAAACACGGCTGTTAGTACAAACACGAAGACGTGGAAGATCTTTGTGAAGCGGCACAAAGTCTACTCCATCCGCAGGTCATTGGACGTCATTAACGCCAGCGCATCTCTCAATAATCGTCTCGCCGCTCGACCTAATTCAGCAGGTCACCGGTCAGGTCGCGCTATCCTATTTACTTGCGTGACCTTTCACCCCAGGCAAAACACTTCTTGATTGCTGCCCATCATGAAGTGCCGCACACGTGACCGAAGCAGGCTGCCGCGGCTGTCGGTCGGCGGCCGGCACCGTTTGTGTTTGCTGAGCTTTTTGTGTGTGGACGCCCACTTTTTTTTCCTGCGCTCATCAACTACGACTTGTACTCAAAACATGCGAACCTATGAAGCGAGAATGCAAGTCTGCATTTACTGGCAAAGTTTACAATGGTGTGCACTACACAAATTGCATGTTGCTATTATGCAACGTTTTTTTTTAAACTGTAAGGGAATGTCTTACCATAAAAGTAGCAATTTGTAAAGTTGGGGGAAAAAAAGCTAGCTCCAATTCATGCTGTACTCCAATCCCTTTTCGTACCTTAAGGAGTAGTGGGAGTGACAAGAGTTTGCTTGCAGGATTACATTAAAGGGAACATATGATTAAAAGTGACTTTTTATTTGCTTGTATAGGATCGTTGGGTCTCTGTAGTTCCCGGCCCAAAAAAAAAACAACAACATTTTTTTCTGACGGGGAGGTTGGAACGGATTAATGGCATTTCCATTTGTTTCAAAGGGGAAAGATGATTTGAGTTAAGAATCTTTTGAGTTAAGGACACGCAAACGGAACAAATGAAACTCATCTCTCAAGGCACCACTGTACTAATCTCTGCTCCATGAAATTGTATTCATTTATTCTCAGCCATCTATTGTCATCATTTTGTCGCTTTTCTCTTTGCTGGAGGTCGTTAAGAGTCAATACATGTTGTGTCTGTTGATGCTTTTACCTCATTTCCTCCGCTGGCCCGCAAGTCTGTGGGAGTAAGAACAGACCCTCAGTGACCGTGATGCTTGAGTGACTTCGCAACCTCCAAACTTGGCTCGCGGTGGTGCTCCACCTCACCTGGGACTGAAGCCAAGGCCGCCGCGGAGTTTTTCCATTGCGTCACGAAAATCAGCAGTAGCACAAATTCTAACTTGATGACCGCAATCAATGTGACCTAGTTCTTTGGAATTACAACGTATGTACTACTGCAACTGGTTGTAAATCTACTAATGAGGGTAGTTAAGTAGTAAGTACATTATAGTGACATTATTAAGTGACAAGTGAATTCTTTGGAGAACATGACGTGACATGAAGTTTTATGTAACACACTTCCCGGTACAGATTCGCATATTAAATGTAATAGTGTTAATCCCTTATGCAGTTTGAATGCAATGGACTCAGACAAGCATCTTTACAGCCAAAAGGTCGTCGTCTCTCTCAAACCTCGAAGCGATTGTTATCCTGTATGGCATCAAAATGCATGCCGCTGGAGTGAGGCAAGCGGCCTGTTGTGCTTTGTTACTTTTAATAAAACGGGTGAAATAGGAAAATATTCCCCATGTTAAACAAACAAAGCAAAAAAAAAAATGAACAGCTTACTTATTTGCTATAGTGAAGCAGTCCATCCGGCCTCAGTTGAAGTGTTGAAATGTGTGTCGTCGTCCCCGCCCCCGCTATTGACATCCTGTGTGTGCGTGTCGCTTATATGCAGCCAGTTTCTCATGAATCCGCAATATCCTCTTTGTGCTGCGTTTGGAGCACACAAAGATAAGAACGAGCAGGAAGGGGAAAGGGAAGTCCTTTTCTTTGGCCTCCCTCGGCAACGGTTATTCGTCTTGTTTAGAAATGCTTACAAGCTCCTTGACTTCACCTTCTTCCTGACCTCAAGATGTCAGAATCTCCTGCGCTCGGTGGCGTCTATTAAAAAGGGCAGCTTGTTCTCGCTGTTTAATCTCTGTCGCAATCTCCATCTATAACTCCCCTTTCTCCGTTACGACGTCCTTGTCCGAGTCACTCCATGCTAACGCGCATGACCACGATGGCTCCTCGTAACAACAACAAGTCGTCGTCGTCGTCTTTATTTCAGTGTTGCTTTTGGGTGCCACTAGCGGGGACCACACTTTGAAAATCACTGCGTCACCGAATCACTGAGCTGAAGTCTCATGAGATTTGTTGATGTTTAATCTTGTTGCTGTACTTTTTTTTTTGGACCTTCACCGTAGCGTACACACTGCTAACTTAAGGCCAGCTTAGTAATGGAGTGCATTATTGCGGCATTATCGTTCATCACACAACAGGCTTACCAACAGTTTACTTTAGGAACTTTATTTTCAAATCGTTTTCAAACAGAACGGAGTACACCAAAAGAAGGCCATCATCGCATTTAGAGAGAGAAAATATTGGCAGCAGCAGAAATCCAGCAATAATGTGTCCCACTAACTTGTTGTAATTGGTCAAATTTCTTTTGTTTAATTTCATCAAATTTGTGCGGTTATAAACGCGTGCTGCTGTAACACTGTCGGAGTTTCCTGGAATGCACCATAGGTAGAAGTAAAACTCATCCACAGCTGAATTTGATGGATTTGAGCTCTCAAACCTCCAAGTCTAATCAACGTCAATGCAATTGAGCTGCTTGCAAAAATGCACTTTAGCAGAAAAGGTCGAAGGTGATGTAACAGTTTTGCTGGCAATGAAACACATCTCTATTTACATGTGTTGGCGTATGTGCACACAGTTGCTTTGGTCCAGTTTGGTCTGCAAAAAAAAAAAACCAGACGGGTCACATTTGTTCTCCTGGCCTGAAGATTTAGTGGAATTTTTGCCGGCTGGCCTGACGCCGAGCGCCGAAAGGCTTCTCGGCCTCAGTTGTCGTTGATGATCTGTCTGGGTTTCCCGTAGGCCGTCATGCCAGCTTGAGACGCCAACTTGTTCGTGCCCATTTGCAGGCCGATGACGTTCTTACCTTCACTCAGCTGCTCCTCAGAAAAATCCCTCTTGTTCTCTTGGGCCTTCCTGTAGACAAACCACAAAATCCCAAGTCTCATTTCTTTGCTGTACTACCTCTTTTACTTTGTCATGCCATCTTTTTGGAGAGAAAACAAGACGTACTTATGGAACCAGCTGGGGTCTCCTTTGTAATTGCCATCATTCTTTGTGACAGCCAAGCTACCGAGAGCCGCCAAGGTCCTCTGGACAGCTGCCAGATCCTTGCCTGGAGATGATGAATCGAATCCATCAAACACGCCGCAAACACTGGTATGGCGCGACACACACACACACATTAGATACAACATTCTTACTTTCGTAGAGGTCAACAGTTTGGAATATGTCCGTTTTGGTCACTCCGTATTTTTCTGCCGCAGTGAGGAACAAGGAGATTTGCTCCATTTGCGCAAAGGCCATTCCGGGGCTCTTGATAGTTCTGATTGCCTTGTTGGGCACAGTCAAGCTGTTGATGAGCTCACACAGCACCTAGATACACAGTAAATTGTTGGTTTTTTTTATAGATATGAGGCTCTAAATAGTGTTTGGATGACAAAGCTGCAGCGGACTTACGCATCCATTCTTCAGCCATTCCTGGAAACCGGGTCTGCCCGGCATAGGCCGGGCCACGTTAGGTCCACACTGGGCCACGATCCACTCCACCAGCGTTTCCTCCAGCTCCGGGTTGTATTTCTTATCAATCTTACACTGCACCTCGCGGGAGAAACCGAAAGCCGGGGCCCTGTTTGCCATGTTGATCCTGTCACAAGGGAAAGTTGTGTTTTATAGACGGCAAGAGGATTTCCTGGCTCTCGACAGGTGATTGCGTTCTTTCCGGAATGCACATTTAACGCAACATTTCGTGCTGGTCCCACCGGAACTGGGAAATCAGGAGCTAAAAAACTGTTAAACCATCCGCTCGCCTCCAATGTTTGACCTGATAGTTTTGTGAAATCATCGCTGATACAGTTTGAACTGGAGATGAATTCAGTACCATACCTCAGTTGTTGTTGAGCTGGACGGACGGACGTGATCGAAAAATCAGTGTTGATATGTGTGATCACAGCCTGGATGAGACTTTGTAGTCTTGTTTTTTCACGAGCGGCAGAAAAGACTCCTTTGTCTGTGCCCCCTTTCATCTATTTGATTCAAAACAATCTCTTTCATGTGGAATTGCATTTTCTTTAACTTGCTTGTCCACTTTGTTTTAACTGTTAACTCTCGTCGTAACCTAAATTGTTTAAAAAAAAAAAAAAAAAATTGAAAGTTGAACGCTTAAAGTTCCGAACTTGTATGAACATCCAGAGGTTGAAATGCTGTCATGTATGACATCACGCCAAGTCAGCTTGTAAAGCTCCTTTTGCATTTTCTTTGGCTTTTCCAGTTTGACCCTACAACAGAACCCGAATTGAATTTGGGTGATTTCCTAGGGGACAAAGGGATTCTATATACTGTACGAAGAAATAGGAGGGAGATTTTGTTGACTTTAGGTTCCGCTGAATTGTCTTACGCACACAGAAACCAACAGTGGAGGCAATGCTCTTTCATTCTGCTCAACAATGAGAACGGCAACAGTTACTGTAAGCCTCCTCACGTCATCGCTGTCGTTTCAGTAACGCGCGCTCCCACCGCCGTAATTCGTCGTACTTGCGCGCTGTACATGTCGTGAGTGAAAAGGATGGAGGCGCTCGTGTCAGGATGCTGTCAGAGGAGGAGTTGGAAATGTCAATGGGTGTTTTGTTGTGTTTCTTTCTTTCTTTCTGAGAGCGGGCCTCTCGTGTGATGGTGCATCACTGTGAGCAGACGGTATGGCTGCGACAACACGCCTTGCGGAAAATGAGCCAAATGTCTCGAATAGGGTGGCTGGGGAAGCAATGCTCGCCACGCTCAAGTCTCTTGACATCATGGTAGTAGAATTCATTTGTTTCTCAATGATGGCGGACTTGCACCTCCTATTAATGCCGTACGAGCGTTCTGTTGGCTTCCACAGAATTGCCGTCCTTCCTGCATCCTGTTTGCTCATTCAGCTGTCACTTCCTTCCTCCCGCCCTCGCTAACAGAGAACGTGACGTGTATACAAGACTCGCCAGACTTCGTGCGGGAACTGCCCTTAAAGCTTAAAGCTTAAAGCTTAAATGTTTAGCCTTGTAGAAAAACATTTTGCTCTATGGTATGTATACCTACTGCTGCAGATATTAAGGATTCGCTTCGGCGAGTGCAGAGTAGCGTATTTGACGGCCGCGGTATGTCGTCAAGCACCTTTGTTCCCTCGGGACAGAACGGCACACCTATTACAGCGCTTGCAAAACAGAAGCCGCGATTGCGCAACGCGAGCTGCCGCTTTGACAAATGTTCGTTTTGTCTTAACGACTCCGCAGCGCTGCGGATGAGACTCGCGTCTGAGGTTGCAGCGGTTATACGGGCCGCGAGAGCGTCGGCCCGCTGGCTAAATGATTCCAAAGCAGCTCGCGTGATCAAAAACATCTGCTTGGACACTCTCTCTCTCTCTCTCTCTCTCTCTCTCTCGCTCAATCTCAAGATCTGTGCTGTCCGGGTATTCCCAAACTACTCCAGACGTATCTGGGAAAGAAATGAAGACAGAGAAGAAGTCTGTACACTTTAACCTTTGAGCCCGTGGCCCATACACATAAACAGCTGATTGGCGGTCGTCCTAGTATGAACCGGAACAGTTTTGTTTTTTTTAAATGATTATTTTGATGTTTTTCCATGATGCCAATCATGAGTAGAATTTGGATATTTAACTAACTACAGTGGTAAAAACAGAGTAGCACATGTTCAATAAATGGATCATTTAAGATGAATATGATTCTTTTCTCCGTGGTCAGAAATGCGCATAATTCTCCAGCACTTGTCCTCACCGGGGTCACGGGTGAGCTGGAGCCTAACCCGGCCGACTTTGGGTCAGCGGGCCAAGTCTCGACAACGGCGCCACACCCGCACTGCATTCAAGACAAACGGCTACTCGTTAGTCTTTCAAATAAAACTAAATATAAATAGCTCTGACGCACTGGACGTTCTATGAGACTGATTACACTGAGATTAGACTATGAAACTGATACTTAAAACCTTAGTAAAGGTTTAACGATGGCGACGGTTTGACCTGGAACGCATTCCGGCGGCCAGCATCCTGAAACGGAAGCAGTAGAACAAAGAGATGTCTGAACTGGTACTTGGTTCCAAAATCAGGTCGTTTCGGGGCCTGCACTACTCGCAGACACAGGAGCGGATATTCGCACGGCATCTGGGGACTGCTCTGATAGCTGCGATGTATTAACCAAGCTTATTGGCAGCTGTTGAAGTAGTTCAACTTGGCGTCTGTTCGCTGTCTGTATCTGCGTTTTCAACCGCGGCCCGCAGCCCCCGAAGCCGTCTTACTCACGTGCGACTGATTTATCTGTTTTGCAACTCGCCCCTCGACACGCATGACATTCCGATTAGACGCGTGTCCCTCAGCGAATGGAACCCAGCTCGCGTTGACCGAGATTGTCATTTCAATGCCCCCGTACCCATCCACACTCTATGTTTTTTGGCTTTGTTTTTGAAGAGCTGTTATTCAAAACCAATGGCTACTTCTTTTTTTTTTTTTTTTTGCTGTCAGTTGAGAAGAAGTGTGAAGTCTTGGCCATCCTTGAAATGATAAAGATCCTTGCAATTCGTCACGAGTGAAAGACAGGGAGGCCAAGAACAAACAATAAGAAAAAGCAAGAGGAAAGAACTTTTCGCGACTGTTCTGAGTGAGCAGGAGAGCGACTTAAGTAGGGTGAAAAAGGAGCGTTTACTTACTTTGTGTTGTATCGTTCAGGTAAGTAATGGTCCACTTGTGGTGTCTTGTCTTGCGCTGCTCTCCTCCCGCCTCTTATCGAATCCGCTTCAGCAAGGTACACTGTGCACTGTGCAGGTTGCCAAGGTAAATACTGCAAACAGCCTGGTCTGAAATCTATGACTTCACCACATTCAAGAGAAAAGAGGGCGTCCGACAAAGAGCTACGCCTTCACGTCCTCGTATTTCGCTGTGGGACCCGCCCCTGTGCTCTTTCTCCCTTTCTTTGCTCAAATTGTAATTCCTTATTTAGGAGAAGGAAGGGAAGGAAAAAGAGGCCATGTGACAGGGGAGTTCGGTGTGGTCGCTGAGAAGCATTTTCCAAATAGCGCAGGATTACGGGGGGGGGCAGGAGGGAGGAATGATTGAGGCATCGAGAGCGGTTTGAGGGTAGGACAGGAAGGAGGCCGACTTCTCACGGGAGAGCGGGAAAGCAGACGGGCGAGCTCGTCGCTCGCCTGCGCCTTTGTCTCGTCCGAAATCAACACGCATCGCTTTTCCTCTGCCGCGAAGGGGAACGGGTCGCGACACGACCCGCACGACGCCGCGAGTTACGGAAGCGAGACACACACGCTTGATCTCGTTCCCAGTTTGCTTCCATGGCGACGAGGGGAGACACGCCCCGCGCTCGCCCGAACACGCCGCAGACGAGAGCGAGCCCGCGCGCGGCCAGACCGCTTCACGCCAAACGACGGCATCGCGTTCACAAATGTCGGAGTCGTGTTGGTGACGCATCGAGCCGCTGTGACTCGTTTAGCAGCTAACTTCTGATATGCAACAGCGGGGCTAATCATTAGCACACTTGAGGCTAAAGCTGCGCAGTGGAATTGCTCCCCAAATCAAACATACCAGTGTGACTATTCGACAAGCTAAAGACCTCAGCAACACTTTAGCTTGTTAATCTGATCCACAGTGGAGAAGATTACAGTGTTCCCTCGCTATATCGCAGTTTACCCATTGTGTTATGCAAAACAAAACATTCAAACTATTTAAAAAAACATCATTGACATATTCTAAGCAATAAAATATAAAAAGTGTACAGTGGTAGTGTGAATTACTGTACGTTTAAGAGTTTAAAACGTGTTTAGAGAAGAATGGTAGCAGTTCATAGGAGTATGGGGAAGATGAATTCGAGTCTGGGGAGGGTCATACAGCTTTAGAATTTGTATATATAAAATCAACAAAATGTGTGCTCGCTACTTCTTGGATTTCGCGTATTGCGGGGGTGGTCCGGAACCTCTCCCCCCGCGCTAAACGAGGCATGACTGCATTTGTCTGAACGCGGCCATTTATCATGGGAGCAAAAGTACCGGAACACGTGACTCACAAGTGTCTTTTGTCCGGCCCGGAAAATCAATGATCCGTGCTCAGTTTGCGACTTTTGCAAGACGATATTCGTGCGGTCCAACCCCGCTACTCGCTCGCACGCCAACAGGGACAACCGCTCAGTAACTGACACGAGCGCCCCTTCAAACATGTTTACAATTAGTTTCGCACAACATTATCCTTGAAAAAGTAAATGGCTTACAAATTGTGATTTGAAAAGAAAAATGCAAGTGCAAGAATGCTGCAGTGTATGTCGTCGCTTCACAACTAAAAAAAAACAAAAAACCCCAAAACATTTACTGCTCTCCTATTAGCCATTTTGTTTTTCTTTCAATACTCACATTTTTACATCCCGATATCATTGTTACGCTAATGCCTCTATGCCAATCAAAGCTGAGCCTTATTTTCCTTGAAAAGGAAGAATGTCATCAGATCGTGCAGGGGTGCCTAATATTTTGTATCTGTTGTTCAGTCGGAACTCATCGTGATGAGTCTCGTCGGGTTCCCGAACGTCCGGCGGCTCAGAAACAGAGCTAACCGCTTTCATTTGGTTTTGGGGCGGTGTGACACTCGGCTGCGTGTTAACGATCCTGCTGGGAGCTGCTAATTGAAAACGAGTCGCCTGGAGGACATCGCAAAAGGGGCATGTCATCAGGGCGACGCCTTGGACAGAATTAGAACTTTAACGAATGCAGTTGAATGTTTCACTAAGGACAACGCCGGATGGAAAGAATATTTGCCAACAGTGCGGTTATGATTTCGGACTCGAAAGAGTGACTATGCAGTCCACAAATGCGCTCTCAGGTCAAAGCAAACATTTCTATTTACACCTTCATGATGAGGTGGCTGATTCCATAGTGCTACAGTCTACTGGCTTCTGCACATGTAATGGGCCTGTTTTTATTCAGCCGTTGTCTTGAGTTGTGGGAGATGAGGAGCTGCGGCGTGCGCGCAGGGGTCTCGACATTTCACGTGCACGACCGATAATGAGGTGCACCGCGTTCGCGAATATCAAAGGAGAGCTTAAGACCGCACGCAGCGCGTGACACCGCTGCACCAAATAAGAGTTGGACACAGCGGGCAACGCATTTATATTCCTTATCTATTCCAAGCCTTCTTTCATACTTGCTGTGATGATGAATAATTATACCCACGATAGTTTTAGTGCGAATGCGGCTTTGGGCCTCCACACGGTTTCCTTTTTCTTGTCTTTAACGATCTGCCCACCAGTACACAGTGGAGCCACCTGTGGATTCACCTCTTCACGGATCTTTTTCCAATTACAGAAAAAATAACAACAATTAGATATTTTTTATTTTTTTCCCCAATTGAAAAAAATTTGAAACGCTTATTTGTGGTTTATCCGCCGCTTATTCGAGTAGATAGATCAATTGTCTCTTCTGTTTTTGAGGATAAGCAGTCAGTATGGGCGCTGTAGTGTGGAGTAAAATCCTCTCGAGGGCGCTGTGTTTCAATGCGCACCTTGCGGCCACTGAGCTTCGAAACCGTGACCCCTAAATGTCCATTAAAAAATGTCCCCCCCCCCCTCTCATAAGGCTGTAGGAGGCTCACCAGCTGCGCAATGGACATGTTAAAGGCGGATGTGTGCTTTGCTTACACAGCACATTTGCGTGACAACACGGAAGTGTAACGTGCGCATGCAAGCCATCACGCCGTCTTCGAGACAGTGATAACAACAAATCAGATTAGGCTTCCACTATAATTCATGGAGTCTGCGTTTATTGATCCACTGTGTGCTGAGAGACTGAAACGACTGTGACCTTCGTGAAGGGCAAATACGTCATTAGCGGCCTCCTTTGCATTAGGAAAACACAATTTGGCCGCAGGTTTCACACGTCTTTTTAACGTTCAGCAACGAACGGAGACGTGTCGAGATGACAAATGGCCGGCTGGATTTATTGCCGCGGAGGCTCATTTAGGCTTCCGCTGGAGGATTACGTGTTCTTAAAGTTCCTAAAGCCAATCTGTAGAGATATGTGGGTGCACTGCTGGGATCATACGTCTTGTGTTCACAGCCCATTTGAGTCTTGAAAGATATTTTTGTACCTCAACTATGCGAGTAAAATTCATAATGCCAGCTCCAGAGTATCTTCAACAGTATGTATTCCATGAAAGTGTACCGCGCAAAGGCCACTAGCTTTCTTGTCATTTTGAGATTGTAAAGCCGTAAACAAGAGACAGAAGGACGTTTTCTTGATAAAGTTGCAGGACATCGCTTCGACCTTCAGTTTGTCTACGCTCTCAAGCGTCAACATACGTTTTCTGTTTTCTATTTAGTTTAGTTCTAGGTCTCATTCGGACCGATCACAGATGTGAGGCCATCAGCCTTTGAACTTTTTGCAAGCGTATCATTCCGTTGCCCTCCTCTGCAATTGACTTTGAAGCGGCGGCGCAAAATTGCCATCTGGCAAGACGTTTGTCTGTCCCCGACTGCCGTTCAGCACCAGTTCGAGAAGCTCTACGGTCGTCACGCTGATCCATTGCACGGCGAGTTTCTCGAAACAGGATCTGGTCGGGGTAGAGCGCCTCCCACTACCACCGCCGATGAAAGCACCAAACTGCTAGAGCAGGCGTTCTGTCCGACAAAAGCTTGATTCAGCGGATGCTGGGCAGAGCGATGAAGCTTTCCCCGCATGGACTTCAGCTTGCTCAAAGGCTTCAAAGTGAAGATTGTGGCGCTCAACAACCTGAGGCGTCGCAAACGGTCGCTGAACTGCAACTGCCAGAAAAAAAACGTCTTGCTAGGTGGCTTCAATGTCAATAAACGAGGAATGGGCAAGGGAATGTATGCGTACAAGAACTGCATCGTCACTTTTATACAGTAGAAATAATCCAATAAAAAGACGAACACAGTGCACAATGGTTGCATCGTTTAATGGAGACAAGGCAAAAACGCCCTTTTTGCCATCGACACGCAGACAAAACAGAAAAGGGTGCTTTAATCTTTAAAAATGTGCGCATTCATATGAACATGGCCTTTGTGATGCATGCTAAGAGACTTTTAAAGATTTGTAAATTTTTTTGCCCCAATTTTTGTCCTCTTCCTTGCAGCTAGGTGGGCCAAATCCCAGTCCAGTGACCTCTGAATGTTGATTTCTCATAGAAGTGCATCACACATTTAGTTGACGTGTTATGTGAGGCAACCCCGAACGGGACAAAAGTGTCTCAAAAGTGTTCTCTGTTGTCGTACTAGAGCGGCTGCAACTACCGGAGACAAATTCCTTGTGCCTTTTTTGGACATACTTGGCAAATAAAAATGATTCTGATTCTGATTCTGACAAGCCGAAAGGAAAAGAAGATTTAACTAAGCTGGGACGAATGGAAACAAAACAAAAAATCAAAAATACAGATTCATAGCCCTAAATGAAGCCCTTTTAAAGAGGATTTCATCCTATCGGCATGTTCTGTGTTGGCGAGCTTGGTCGATGACGGGTCACGCCATGTCTTGCCGGTATGATGTCACGTTATTTATGTCTCTGACGCACATATCGCCATCCCGCCTACACGCGCCGCCAGATCAGGGTCTACCATTCCAAATGACGAGCGCAACGCGAGGACTTGGTGGAAATGACGAATGTTTATCAAGCATATAAATGTATGATCGCCTCAGCATATCATTATCGCTGCAAAACCGCCCCCACCTCTGATTTTTCCGTGTATGTTTTTAACAACCAGTTGAATTAGAGAACAAAATATAAATAGTGTTCCGCCGCATAATAGCGATTTGCGTATTCAATTATTTTCAGTTGATTCTTTTGGAAGCTATCCTGTTATTTTTTGGAAACAGTCACGCCCCTGTTTTTGGGCCCAAGGCAAAAAGCAATGACAGTATTGCTTTGGCGCCATCTTGTGGCATCTAGGTGACAATTAATTATGGTGTCATGAGTTGAAGAGCTCAGTTTCAACAAAAATAGGGCTTTACCACCACCTTGTTGCATATTGATGCCAAGGGACTATGTTAAAGTGAGTTGAGGCGCTCCCATATATACAAAAGTAGTGCTTTGCTGCCATCGTGTGGCATCTATAGGCAACTATGAACCTTTTGGGTTGGGGGGGAGGGTGTCAATCACCTGTGGATTTTCGCTAATCATGGCAGGGCTTGGTCTACTACAGTGGATATAAAAAGTCTACACACCCCTCTTCAAATGCCAGGTTTTTGGGATATTAAAAAATGATTGAATGCATTTGAAAACTGTTCCCACCATTATTACAATGTCTAACCTTTACAAATCAATTTCAAAACCGAACACCAAAATGTTTTGTGGCAGCGTCTCGATTTGGGGCCGTTTTCTTCAGCCGGAAGCGGGGAATTATCAACACTTCCAAATGCTACACAATGTTAGCACAAAACATTCAGCCTTCTGCTAGAAAAGAATATCATGTGGTTTTACAGTTGATAGGTCAAAGTAATGGGAGAAAACATTTTGAACTGATTTGTCTTGGCTTCAGTTGATTATGTCTGATTTCCGGACCTGTTCTTCCCCGACCTTGAGGTTGACACGTGTGATGTCATGCAACATAATTCCTGCAACATAATGTTTTGAAGAGTGCGTACATGAAAGGGGATGGAGGGAAACTGGAAACACTCAGGATGGACTTGAAGAGAGAGAAATGTGGACGACTGGGAGACAAAAAAGGTGTTCATAATGGTCAGCGAGATGGATATGAAAGGGAGTGATTGTGTTTTAATGTTACCCAGGTGGTAAAGAAAAAACTGGTCCATTTAAGAGAGGACAGGCAAGGTCAGAAGTAGCACAGTGAGTCAGGTGGAGGAGGAGAGGGGCCAGATGGAGGCAGAAAAAGAGAGAGGAGGGGGAAGCGAGAGGAAGGGCACAGAGCGGGTGCCAAGCGGGGGGGGGGGGGGATAGAGCTAGAGATAGAGCAAAATGGAGACTGACACAAAATGATGGCACAAGACATTCAGAGGCTGCGAGAGGAGGAGCAGAATCCACAGGGACACGCCAACTCCACTTTCATCTTTATGAATGAGCCGAGAGGCACGGAGGTAAATGTCCAAGGAACAATAGCGACTAATGAAATGATCCTTCCTTATGCCGAATAATAATGAACGAGCTGCGCTGACGTGTGGCTCGCTCGCGCGGGGATGAAAAGCTGACGGGCGAGGCGACCCCGCGAATAGCCACTTAATGGAAATCCATGGGTTGGCTCGGATTTATCTTTACTGACATAAGAAGGAAAATCCAAAAAAAGGAGGGTGATCGCGAAGCGGAAGATTCGCCGGACGCGTGCGGCGTCGTGTGGAGGTCGGGAGGTGACGTCGTGACGAGCAAACATGCCACACTGACTGAGCACTCGCGCTGCCTGCAAAGATGGATTGCGAAGGCCCAAAAATAGAAGCCACATGTTTATGACCTGCTCCAATGGACAGCGCTCATCATGTACATTTTCAAGAAATGAGTCATACTGTATATGAGTGCATCGGTGTACATTGGTGTACCATCCGTCCATTTTCTAAGCCTCTTGTTCTGATCAGGGTCACGGGCGAGCGAGAGCCTATCCCAGCTGACTTCGGGGCGAAATGGTCATAAGCATCACCAAACGCAAATTCACTTAAGTCCCATCTCAACCGCTTAGCCGAACATTCTTACCAGAAGCTAATGCCGGCAACACTATTAACTAACGCTAATATGTGCCAATGCCGCAGCTCTGCTTACCTTAATAGCGCTTCAGCCCTTGTAAAGCCCACGTTTTGTTGCAATGTGGCGGAAGTGCAGTCCAGCTCGCACACGGGCACGGAACGACGCAGCTAACCGAGGATTCAAATGGTCGTTTAATTCCACACTCGCGGGTAAATAAGCAACCCAACGATATTTTCTGTTTGGCCTCTTTGATGTCAAGTGGGTCGATGACAGTACTTACCTGATATTTAGCTGATGTTGTGCAGCACTGCTCGGTTCTGAGTCGGCGTGCGCTTTTGGACCACAAGGCATCAGCAGAGCGACGCGTGTGCTCCTCGTTACTGTCTCGCGTGTACTGCTTATGATTGCCGCCCTCCTGTCACCACGGCAACCGGACCGGCCATATTTTTGCCTGACCACTTATCGACTCGTGGCGTATGCGTGCGCGCTGTATGCTCGTCGATGCGGTCGTACGCCACACGCAGCAGTGCCGCTCGCGTGTCAATAAGAACCCGGTGTGGCCTTTAAGTGAATGAAAATGCCCCAAATTCATTAGCCGACATCCCATCAGACTTAATGAACACAGCGCTTCATCGCCGCGGTTCGTCTTCCTCTGCTCCCGCTAAGCCTCCCCCGCGCTCCCTCGGCCGCTCGCGCGCCGACTGAAGTTTTAATAACGCTAAAAGGTTCACTGAACTCGCTCGGTCGTTTTCTCCCAGAAACTTGCTGAGAGCTAACCCGCCCGCCTTTCCACACCAGCATGCGCTGACGACGGCAACAAAAATGGCTTGCAAAGTCTGAAACTGGACAACAGGTTTCGGATGTTGGTTTGCAGCACGATCCCAAACTCAGTTCGGAGCTTATAACCACGAAGGGGGGATAAAAGGTCCAACATTTATAATTCATCAGCCGAAAGTAGGACGTATGTAGCCACCCTCTCGGAGATGTATCGTTTAGCACGTTATTACGGAGCAAGGACTTTCGAGCAAATTTTGCACGGTCTGTGGCACACGCCAGGAATCAAGAACCCATTCAGTTTTGGGGCAGCTCAAGATAAAAGCGCCAATCCTGAGCGGTCTTCACTTGTTCCCTACTCCCTAAACACGCCACGTATATTTGGCGATTTGTACATACAGTAGCTGTTAAAAGTCTACACACCCTGTTGATGAGACCATAGAGAAATCATTTCCACCGTTATTGTAACCTATAATCTGTACAACTCGAATGGGGGGGGGGGAAACATTTCGAGAGGGGAAGTAGAAAATAAACTGAGATCAAGTGGTTGCAAAAGTATGCACACCCTCTTTTAACTGGGATGTGTTGCTCATTAACCAATCACATTCAAAGCCATGTGAGTCACGCACCGTTTAAAGTGTCTCTGATGAACTTCAAAGTTCAGATGTTCTAGCAGGCTTTTCATGACATTCTTTTATTTATTTCTTTATTTTTGCTTTCTAGCAGAAGCCTGAAGGTTTCGCACGAACATGGCTTGCTCTTTGGAACTGTTCATAATTCCTGTCACCTCGTCCAAGGCTCGAGTTCCATTTGAAGGATAACAGCCCCAAAAGCATGGATGTAGCTGTGACGTTCACTGTTTACGTTCACACACCTTTGGGAATGAAGGCACAAAATCTCGTCAAGAGTGCTAAAAGCATTGCTCACTTCTCTACATGCGAAGAGGAAGTACTTGCACTTGATTGTACTTTTATCATACAGTTGTGAACTCTTTTTGCAATAAGGTACTAAATGATGGACTTGATGAACATTTAACATATTTAAATGCCGAAATGAAAAAGAAATAACTTTCGAAAAGCCTCTACTGAGCAAGCATCTTCTTATTGAAGTGACATTGAAGGGCGCCTGTGTAAGCCGACGACGGTCGGTTCATCCTCACATCTTGTGGCTCAACCTGATTAGCTTCCGCACGTTAGATGACTTTGCACACATACGAACACTTTGTCCATTTTGCGGTTTGCATATTTTTATGTATTTTTTTGTTTTTTTGTTGTAATAATCCTTCACGAATTTAATTGGCCACCAGCTCCCAGTGACCTGTGAAGGATAAGTAATAAGAATGATGGATGGATGGATGGACCAGAAAGCCGGAACTGCTTGCATAATCATTTATTGACTTATTTTCTTTTCACATATTATATATTAATATTATTGCTGCAGTTTGGGAGCCTTTCAATTTTCCCATGATAGGAGGCTTTGTATCTCTTAATATCATAATGCATGCTGAGTACAATACACAGGAGCAGGATGCAAATAAATAAAATTCTTCTTAAATGAATATGTCATAATCTACCCATTCTAGTTATGCTTGTTTAACATGCCTTTTTCAGTCCATAGGTGGGGAAACACTTTTCAGAACATATAGTTTCTATTGGAAGGGTGAAGGCTGAACAGAGAGCACATTGGTAATACATATTATTAAAGCTGGGCATCTAGGAAACCTCTTCATGACCACCCTAAATCTTGTTTCCTAATCCAAGTGAAGATCCTAGATAATGAGGATAAATAATTCCTAGATGTCAAATATGTACAGTACGTTTCAAATATGGCACCCAATCTGCATGTGAAAAAGCTTCAAATGTGTGACAACCGTGTGTGTGTGCGTGTGTGTGTATATATATATATATATATATATATATATATATTTTGTTTTTTTTTCTTTACTGTTGAATTGAAAAGGTTGTGTGTTGCGTCCTCGGAAACCCCAACGCGTTTCTCGCGGACGTCAACGCCCGGCTTTGCGGGCACCGCGAGCACTGAGGTGTGTTGTGTGATGCAGCGCTGCGAGGTAAGTGTGGGACTCATCATCAGTGCACGCGTGTGTTTTGCTGACTCGACGCGTTGCGCTAGCACAGCACCAAAATGTTGCCAAATTACTGGCAAAAGCAGCAAGGCCATGTCAGTGTGGTTGCAACATCAAGTGTTTCTTAAATCCGGTGCGGAATCGTGTTTCATCATTTAAAAAAAAAAAATGGCCGAGCGCCAATGACATTTATGAGTCTCTCTCTTTCGGCATCTCAAATGAAATTCTCCGACTCAAGTGAGCGATTGGCTTTTTTCCTCTACGCTCATGCGTATGCAGCTTTTGCATATGTGCACATCTTAGGAAAACAAGAGGGTTACGGTTTTCGTGAGCTCCAACAAAGGCAAGTGATGAGGGGCATTCCTCAATGCAATTTCAACCCACCTTTACAGTATTTGAATCATCTTAAATTGCTCATTTGTGTCTGTTGGGTTCTTTAAAGGCACCTAGTGTCACCTAGGCAGAGTGGAACGCTCCGTCACTTTTAGGAAGGAGCTTAAGCAGCACCGAAGCTGATTCTTCGTCTCTGTGCAGCCTCAAAAGTCATAATGCAGCGGTGACCTTTTGTGCCCTAACGGTCGACGGGGGGTCGAGGACCTCTTCTCCAAAATGTCTCGTGTGCTCGAGCCCCCCGGGCGGAGAAGCCTCTGTCAGACGTAGGCCGACTCGCTGGACTGGGTCCGGCCCAGGTTGGGGGCCTGAGACAGGTGGGAAACGTCCTTCTTGCGCACTTCGCAGATGGACTTCCGTCGGGCCTGCACGCCGCGGATGGCCGTCTTGATCTTCCGCCAGCCGAGGTGGTTGAGCTCAGCCAGGTTGAGCACCACGCAAATGCCGCTGACGGCGAACATGAAGACCAGGAACACGGTCTTTTCCGTGGGCCGAGACACGTAACACTCCACCTCCTTCACGCACGGGTAGCGGTCGCACTCGAACATTCCCGGCACGTTGAAGCCGTACAGGAAGTACTGGCCCGCCAAGAAGCCGATCTCCAGGGCGTTGCGGAACACGACCTGGATGACGTAGAAACGGGAGATTCCTTCCTGTCGCCGCACTTTGGCGCTCTTGTGCGTTGGAGGGAGCCCTCGAGGTCCGTTGGGGATCTCTTTGACCTCCAGGCAGTCATGATCCTCCTTGCTGCTGTCGGGGTGCACCAGGATGCCGTTGATGTTGCGGGAGTGAAGCTTGCGAGCGTGATGGTCGTGATGGCGGCCGTGGTGACCGTGACCGTGGTGGTCCATGTAAGGGTGCAGCAGCGAGTAGCTGCGGTCCCGAGCTTTGGCCGACTGGTGGACGGAGTAGGTGATGAAGCACAGGCTCGGCGTGCACACCAAGATGATCTGGAAGACCCAATAGCGGATGTGCGAGATGGGGAAGGCCTTATCGTAACAGGCCTGGTTGCAGCCGGGCTGCATGGTGTTGCAGATGAACATGATCTGCTCGTCCTCGTACACCTTCTCGCCCACTATGCCAACTATCAAGATGCGGAAAATCACCACCACAGTGAGCAGGATCCTACAGATGCAGGGAGGAAACAGAACAGGGAGGGTAAGCTCAATGTTCTTGCAGAAATCGAACAAGTGTATGGATACAGTGGAACCTCTAAAATGAAGCGCCATACAGTGCCACATTTTTACACGGGGTGAAATTCAGTCAGGGCCTTCTCTGCTGGCTTCAACACAATCGGAGACACTGGCCAAAATTTACACCTACATTCTAATATTTGTTCCATTATTTCATAGCATTTCTCTTTCCTGCACGGCTTCCAGACGTGTATGTTGTGTGGAATTTTTTTCTTGAATTACATTTCACTCAACTCAGTTTTATTCAGAGTGCACTTTAACTTATTCACTGCCATTGACGGCTACATACTGTATGTAGAATACGCATTTGAACTGAGATGGCTGGCAGTGAGCAACTGCCGCTGAAACAAGGCGATGGACATAAATACACATTGAACTGAACGTAACATAATTTAGAAACAATATCCCCCTTTTCGGCTTCCACTTGGATTTCGGTACCTCAGAGAGGGAAGCCTGGTCGAGAACCATTTAGAGATTTGTCTACAAATGGCAGAATCTTAAAATAAAAGCGCAAAGGCAGCCAGTGGAGCGAGGCCAGAATAGGAGTGACGTGCTCCCTCTTACGTGCTCCAGTTAAGAGGCGAGCAGCGGCATTTTGTAACAACCGCAGACATTTGAGGGCGGACTGGCTGACTCCAAAGTAGAGCGCTTTACCGTAATCCAGCCGAGACGCGATGAATTTGTGGCGTGGTGTTTCGAAGTGCTGTGGCTCAGTTTCAGCCTCTGTGTGCTGCCCTATAAATCGAGTCTGGTCGTGGGGAGGTTTCCACGGAAGGCCCAGGTGCCAAATGCATTACTTTAAACATCGCCTGTCATGTCTTAACGGTTCTACGTTGGCCTTTCTTGTCCTCAAGAAATAAACCTCACCTAGATTTGCCACACCATCGTGTGTGCGCATGGGAGCCAGTTGTTGCTCGGTAGCTGTGACGGAAATATGCCGTTGCATTTACTGCAGAATACACACGCACACAAATGAACTCCCCATGACCGTGCGCATGAGACGATGCCAGTAAGTAGAGCGACTCACGCTCCACTTTGACATCAGCGTGTGTACACCTGCACATGTGCTTCAACCGTTTGCTGTTTGCCATACCAAACACTGAATATTACCCGGCAATGTTGATCCGAGTTAGCCACTGCAGAGGAGGAACGGGCCTTCAGGATTGCACGGTCAGCGCTTTGTAATGAGCGGCGAGCGCCCGCCCGCACATCACGCCGTGCCCGCTGCCAAAATGCAGCGGATGCGCATGCTTCCCGCGTGGAGGAGCCGATTACTTCGAACGCACTCGCCATCCGGGCAGCCGAACGGAGCGCGGGGGAGATCGATGCAAGCTGGCCCCAGGTGGGGTGGACCAGCTACACTAAACACAATCGTGTGTGTGTGTGTGTTTTACACATTGCACATTTACGCATTTAGCTGATTGACTCACTGACCACAATAATAAGCGCACCTGCTCAATCTCAATGAGCGCCAATACAAGCGCTTCATCAAAAAGTCGACCTGTACTGCCACGTTTATTGTTGTGGTTGTAGTTAGCAGCGGGAGCTCTTTCTAATGTTTTGACCCTCGTACGTCGCACCTTCTGCGCACTACAGCCGCAATAACGAACGACGTCTGACGCTCTCAAAACGGAGCCGCGCAGAGGCGGACTTCTTTGCTTCGTCTCATGTTTTTTCGATTGCGCCGGTGTACCTAATGAACTGTCTAATAGTGTCTTTTTACGAGGCTTCACTTGTACTCAAAAGGCCAGTTGCCAAAGCAACTGCTAAAATGTGAGATGTTTGCGCAGGGTGAGGAAAAAAAGGTTTATATAAGCTAAACATGCTGTATTGCTAAAATGTAAATATTGGTGTTAGAAAAGTGGATGGAACTTTGTACTGTACGTAATAGAGTATTCTAGAAGAAACCCGATGAGTGTGTGCTACTCGGGTTGCTGCAAAGCAATCGCGTGAGCGCTTCGAACGAGGATCGGGCTCCTCTGCTGACCTCAACACGATCACAAGCACTCAACTACATTTACAACCGAAATTCGAGTATTTATTCCATGAAGTTGGATTCATTTATTCCCAACAGTCTTTTTCTCTTCATTTTGCAGCATTTCTCTTGGCTGCACTGCTTCCAGTACATTTATGTGTATGTTAAATATGAAATCGATTTTTTTGGTCCAATCAGTGTAAATGTAAAACACAAACAAACAAAATATTAGCAATGGAACTGTTTCTGGAACCAACGCCGACTCGCAAAACACTACACGCGATACATTTAATATTCCAAATCTCTGATGCTAACGATGCGTTTTATTTACACTTGGAATGTTTTTGTCATGTCACGAGATGACACGGCTCTAAATAATGGACGTGGCACAGTTGCGTGCTGTTATATTGTTTTTCTATAGTATTGATGATTTCTATAAGTGTGATGTGAAAATGGCGGTATTATGCGGGGCAAGAAGTCGGGTAAGTCCCCGCTGACGCAAACGCTCCGTGTAAGGCATGGAAAAGTTCTGTCGTAAGTTTCTCCTTGGTGAGTTAAAAAAAAAAAAAAAAAGCGCGTCTTCTTCCTTTGAGGAGTGGAAGCAGCTGAAAGCGAAAGGCAGACGAAGAACTGCCAAGTGTGTTTCCTCGTGTGCGAGACGCGGACACGGGCACCGAGCCGACGAGCGGGGGTCGGCCCGGGTCGTCCGCGTGCGCGACTCGTGCAAAATGGCAAACGTGACGGCGCAGCTGTGAGCGCGTACGCTACGCTGACTTTCACGCCGTGAGCGCGCAGAACACAATAAAGCTCAGCTGCACTTTCGGACCTCCTGAAATTACATTTCAGATTGTCGGCATCCAGCCTACTGCAAATCGGAATGTTCTCCCAACCAAGAATTTTGTAGGAATGGGAAGTGTGAGAACACGCCAAGTGTGGAGGTCCCAGCACTTGGGTGCAACGTTTCCTTTTCCCTTCCGTTATTGGTGCGCAGCTCGCTAGCGAGCGAGCAGCACGTCTGCCTCACAGTTCAAATCTCGGCGCCTGCCCGCCTGTGTGGAGTCGGTGGGTTTTCGTCCCCCCAAAAAATGCACGTTAGGTCGAACCGAAGATTCTGAATTGTCCGTAGGTGTGAACGTGAATGGTCGATTGTCGTATTGGGCCTTTGTGAAAATTTCAGGGCTCCGGCTCACCTGCGACCCGAACGGCAAATGAATGTTTCATGGAGACGTCGAATGTAATGAAACTCGTAAGTCACGTAACACCAAACACAACTACGGAGAAGTTTCACACAAACGGTCGGAGTGGAGAAATCCTATTTTCTAAACATCGTGTTGCGGGTCATGAGCTACGCATTGCGCTATCATGTATAGGTTGTGCGCCATTGAACATATTGGGTTTTGTGCTGTGTTTGTTTGTCTTGTGAGAGTGATTTTGCGTGCGTGCATGTGCGCGTGTGTGTCAAGGCGCACTCCTCTGCCGGCTAACGGGATAATCAGCACATGGCAGATTGCTGCATTAGCAGAAAACAACCAAGCAAGGTTATCTGCGAACATCCGTGTTTCAGGCCCGCACAGCACCACTTTAGTGCACGTTAGCTCGTACGATTGGGCCAGAAGCGCCCCGAGCTCTGGACCTGCAGAAGATTCGAAAAGCACCATTCCTGGCCCTAAAAGAGATCCGGGGCCCAGCCCTCGCCGCGGAGATGTCAAGGAGAAACATTGCTAACCCTCGTGGCGTGCGGTGCGTACGGCGAGTGGATTTCTCATCGCCCCGGTGACAGCAGGTGCCCACCCCCGCCCCCCGAGGGCGTCCTCTCACGTACCGCTAATCGTTACTTTTTGGACAACGGGGAGCCGCGGCTTCAACAACACTCGAAAGCGGGTTGGTGGTTCGATGTCCTTTCCCATTTGCTAGCCGATATCAAAATCGGCACGGGCAACAAATAGCGGTTTGATGGCGCATTGCAGTGTAGGAAAATGCAACGTGCTGATGAATGGGCGGCAGACCTTAAATGTGCTTCCACTGGTGTGTTGGCTGGACTTACTGTCTTCGTGTATCCCACAGGCTTCAAAACACACGCGCGTGCGCACACACACACACACACACACACACACGGGCACTCGCGCACATTCATTCAAAAGGCAGCTGCTGCCGCCAGCCTCCAGGGACAAAAAGGGCCCGCAGCATGACAGCAGATGTCTTTCCCAAAAAAAAAAAAGCACATATATTCATTCTCACACACACTGTGGATATGCAGTCAAACTCCCCTGAGGTGCTCCGTCCAGTTTTCTGATTCGGGGTTACGACAGTCCAGCCCGACTGCGCCCTCGATTGCTCACCGAGCAGATGAATGGAGTGCGAACCTGCGTCGATCCCACCCACAAGTGAATCGCTACTTAGCTGGCGCACAAATGTAAAAAGAGCTCCAATTCGTTCAAACTACAATAAATTACAGAGGAGCGTCCACAGTGGGATTCCTCAAGTCCAGCAGACCTGGCAAGACTTCAGCTCAGCAAGTCTGGAAAGTTCTCGAGCGCTGTCACCCCGGCACCCGCATTGTTGCAAAGTCGCCATCCACTCGCATAGAAGTCAAGAGCAATGTTCTCTGGGCATTGAATCGATGGCAACTGGACTGCTCTGTTCGTCTTAGAAGACCTTTCGCCTCTCATCCGAGCAGGCTTCATCACTTCATGCGACAAGGTTAGTTGTTCGTCTGTGTGGAAAAATCAACTGTTTATGCTCCAAGTTGGCGCGTGGTACGTGGTCGGGGCGTACCCCCAACAGAGGTGCAGCCAGTCCCGTCTGAAGGCTCAGGACTAATCTCTGCAGTGAGGCCTTGTCGAAAGATTTATCGCACCCATACGCTCTCGATAATAAGCTCCACCGATTGCTGTAATGAATAAAGACTTCAGCAGGCAGAGAAATTAGGGCGCTTAATGACGAGCGTGCAGACATTTCTATCCTGCTGCCGCTCGTTCCCCCGCAACTCGGCTTTCCGAGCGCTTTAATAGATTGGAATATATTGCAGGCAGGCCGCCTGCGGGTCCACTAAACAGCGGCGCGAATGAATTTTTTAAGTGCGCTCTCGCCAAAGCAGGTCAACCAAGTTCAATCTGCATATTTTTAGCGAGCGATTAAAACGTGAATGGTTTATAAGTAGGATGGACTTTGGGGAAGTAGTGGTAGTGATCTCTCTCTCGTCTTTCTCATGAGGGAAACTGAGAAAGTGACCCCAATCGTACTGTAATGGAGCTGAGAAAAACAAGACCCAGTTATTTATTCTGAAGACGATTCGGCCTTCCACTTTCCGTTCGCCCGTTCACCGATAATGATCTTTCCGTCTGTCTTCTGTTACTGGCAGGCAGAAGAAAACTAAATTCTCTCTGAATGAACCGGTGCATTTTTTTGCTGACTGCATCAAAACGCAGTTCCTGAAGCCATCGTGACTCTTTGGCGCAATGGCAGCGTTCCTCTCATCCAAAATTGGACCTCAGTGTGATAAGATTAAAACGAGAGAAATTTCATTCAAATGTCTTCGTTTGACGTACAGCATGGAGCTTCATTGTGTTCCCGAGTGTCGCGTAATAATAGCCAATGAAATACTAAATAGCATATCACCGTTTTCATGAGGGCAAAAACCCACTGTAATTGATCATGCAATTTGCGCATTACAAAACTGCTATGGCCAATTATTATACAGTATATGTTATGCTATTTACATTGTGAGTACAAATGAGTACATTAATATTACTATATTAACACGCACACTATCTTGTTTTCTCATTACTAAAACTAAAACAGTGAGGTACCCAAAATGATTGTTTTTCTTTTCTCATAGGGAATCCAGATTTTCTGAATAAAAGAAAAATGTATGGAAGGATAATTAAATAATTCCATTTGAATATACTGTGCAATATTGTGCATGCAGTGGATATCCAAAGTCTACACACCTCTGTTCAAATGGCAGATTTTTGTGAGATATAAAACGATGAATCATTTAGAAGCTGTTTCCACCAGTGATGTGAACTTCATTTGGGGTTAGGGTGTGTGCTGACTCATTTAATAAGCGTTTGAATGTGATTGGTTAAAGCGGAACACAGTTGCGCACCGCATATCTGTGCAAATCTCCAAAACAATCTGTATCTTATTCATTTGTATATGATTCCTTTCAATGCTGTATGTCAACACCCTGAAATGTGGAACATGCGTGGAGTGGAGGGGTTAAAGAAATAAATGAAATGAGTTGTAACCCTGCTGTCTCTGCGGAGACTCGATTGATGGCTTTCCTTGACCCCGCGGCCTTCCGTGTTGTCTTTGCTGAGAAACGACCATCAAAGCGAGTGTACGACACCATAAGTGGCAGCGCGGCCCGTCGAGTCCCGCCCGTCTGTCCTCTCTCTGCTCGGCTCGTTCCGCCGATGCTAAACGGAAGCTTACCGCTCGGCGTCGGAGCAGGAAAGGACGGCGGCTCGCGGCTCAGCAAACCAGTTAGCCTGGATCCGAAGCATCTCGTGCGCAAAATGTACACTATCACGTACATTTCGGAGGAAAGCTTTTGTATAGTCCCGCAGTCCCTTTCGTGTGCAAAAACAAAACAAAAACTAAGAAATGAAATACATAAGTAACGTACATCATTTGCATTTAATCTTGACTGAGGATTGAAACGCTTACGAATAGTTCATGAAACGTGTCTTTATCTTAAACTCATTTTTTGTCACGGGACACATTGTAGTTACGGTTTCCCTCAGAGGATCGTAATGCCTCCTCACATGATTACATAAGCTATCCAACATATCGATGGATAGCTAGTTTTGAAATCCGAACGGAAGGAAAATAGTTCAATTACTGTTCAATGTATTCCGAAAATGGGTTTGGTATTTTTTTTAAATATTTCAAAGTAGACGATTTGCAATTTAGTGACTGATTTTCATAACAAACATAAAGTAGACGCACATGATTTGCACTAGTGGGCCACAGAAAATGATGTGGCGGGCCACATCTGGCCCCCGGGCCTTGAGTTTGACACCTGTAATCGAAACAAAAAAAAAAAAAAAAAAAAAAAAAAAAAAGAGACCGAAAACTGCGCGTGGAGCACTGCGACGCAGCGCAGCGAAACATCGCACATGCCCCGCGAGGTTGGGCGGCCCGTCGATATGCTGCCGAGATGAATAATATCCTGCCCGAAATGTGCAAACGCCGAGCTCAGCTTTACCGGCAAAATCCGCCATTAAACAGCAAAATCAATCGCAGTCAACACCGCCGATTGCCGCACAAATAAACTAATGACAAGCCCCTCGACGTGTAGGCAATTAGTTGACTCTCAAAGATCAATGAACTCCTTCAAGTCGCCGTAGATCAAACATTAACTTTTGATTTTATATTTTTATATAGATACACACAAACATATACACTGTATGTGTATAGATAGATAGATGTACTTAAATACTTTATGTCGCAGATGCAGCACGCTTCACGTGTCCATTTTTTTTTTTTTTTACAATTTTAGTAGGTAGCTCGGTCCAGATAGATATCGTTAGCCTAATGGCATAATTGCCCAAGTAAAGTTTTACTTACTGTGACCAAGTCAATAAAAAAAAAAAATAGTTTTGTTTTTTGTTTTCCCCCCTGTTCCCTGAAAACATTCAATTATGACTTGAGCAGCTATGCTATTAGGCTAACGATAGGTATGGTAAGTAAGTATGTAGAATCTCGGCCTGCGGTGTAAATCCAACCAATGTTTCTCAAAAAGATTCTGGTTCCATTTTAAATTCTGCGTTTTTCCACTATATTTATTTTTCGCCCCTTGTATGTCCGTGTCAGAAGGAGAGAAACAAGTTGTTCGAAATGCAGCGACGAAGCTGCGACATTTTGACTCCGGTCTGGCGGGGAGGCGTGCACATTAAAGAAATGACGGCCGACGTGACGAAAAACAAATCTAGAAATGCACCCGCGGCGGTGTAAATATTTCATTTGAATGAAATATTTGGAACAGATGGAGCTCTGGCAACGCGTAAAGATGTGCTTTAAAAAGCTCAAACGCATCTTGCGCTGCTTATGAAATGTGCTGTTTATTCAGCCAAAGCTGCATTGCTCTTGTCTGCATGGATGGTGAATATTGGATGCTGTTTCTCTCTAAATAGCACCGCAGTACCAAATTCCATGCGGAGGAATGTGAACATTCCAAAAAAAAGCTCGCAGAGTAATATAGAGAGCACATGTTGACTTCCCTCCGTTATCGTTTGCCTCTTCTCACTCCCGCTTGTCTTTGCCTCTGGCCCCACAGAGTTGCAGTGGAAGGCATCTCCCTCCCTCCCTCCCTCCTTCCTTCCTTCCTTCCTTCCTTCCTTCCTTCAAGGCGTACACCTCTGATTTGTTGATGCAGCCCCAAGGCTTTGCGCTTTCAAGACAAACACGCACACCTGTGGTCTCAAGAACATCTGAGCACAACTTGTCAAGGAAGAAAAATGCTTACATGTATGTCTTGAGCATTTCTATATATATATATATATATGTAAAATATAAATTTTTTAAAGTTGTGTATGTACGGTACGTGATTGAAGGCTGTGATTGGTCCAGCTCGGCACATGACGCGATGGCACGAGAAGCTGGAAGTCCTTCACGTTTCGCGATTTTTGTTTGCATGTATCTCTTGTTGCAGAGAGCATTTGTTTGTCCTTTTGCATTGCTGAACGTACGACTGGGATTATGAATGATTTTTTTATTTTATTTTATTTATTTTTTTAAGACGCACACTCGTTTGCTCTTTTGCAACAGTTTCTATGCATTTCACAGATAGATTTGTGAAATAAACTATTTATAACTCAGGGTAATATAAATGGCTGAAGCCTGCAATATGACAAAGCATACATTTTATAAAAGCTGTTGTACAACGATTCTGTCATAAAATGAAATGTTCTGTGTCCCCCCCCCAATTTTTTATCTTTTTGCTGGTGGCCATAATTTCACTCACTGCTGTTCTCTGGGGAAAGCAGTATTGCAAGAGAGCCTACAAATGATCTATTTCGAACTTGGTTGTTGTGTGTACTGCATGCACCAATGATTATTTGTGAGGTGGGAATCTAAAGTCAGATTTAAAAAAAAAAAAACAAGTTTCGTCACATTTTCTTTCTTTATGAGAATATACTTTTAAGAGCTCAAAAAGGTGCTTTTTAACTTGGTTGTTGTTCAAGTCTATGTACTTACTGTATGTACCAATGATTTTTTTGGGGAGGTGTCAAACTCAACTCGGATTAAATAAAAAGGTTTAGTCCCTCAATGTTTTCTTATCAGAAAACGCAATATATTTACTAATATCAGCCCTTCAAGTCCTGTGACAAAAATGATAGTGCCTAAAATTGCTGCCACATACTGTCACTTCAATTTTGGTTGGTCAACCAGGATCCAATGAAAAGAGCTAATAAAGTTTCCATAACACACGGTATGTATGCTAATGCACTTTACAGGCTGCGGTGCACTTAAATCATACAATAATCTCAAATGATGATGACTTTCACAGTACAATAAATCATTTTAGCCAGTGAATGAGGAGACGCTTCCGCAATTGTATTTTTGTGGGTTCATTACGTACAATTTGTACAAGATGAGCGCGGCCTTCGAAAGGACAAGACGCGTGTCAGGAATCGTAGTATGGCAGCCCCCCTGCAGTTCGTCTGAGGCATTGAAGCGAATCTCAATTCATCCTTTTCCAAGACTATTATTACGCCAAACTCCGCGAGTTTCTATTTCTGCTTTAATGACCCACCGAATGCCATAGCATAGGCTAGCTTCAAGAAACATAACGGCGGCCGGAGCAGACGAGAGAACACTCAAACAGATGACTGACATGCAAAGGACAATTATCAGCCAATGGGAGACGACAATGGCTTGTACTTTGGAGCGGCGTCATCTCCACGAGTACAAGTGCGGACATGCGATGTTGCCGTCGTCCCAAGTAGCATACAGTCCAGGCTCAGCGTTGGATCTGCACGCTCCGAGCCAAAAGGAATGCGCTCGACGACGATGCGCAACTGTGCGATGGCTTGCGTCACAGTTGATCACTCCTGACCACACCCAAGCGAGGGGGGGGGGCGCGTTGGCTGTGGTCAGTGGTGCAACACACTTGAACCTTTCAACCCACAGAGGTCAGTGCAACAATTTGGACTCCGTACACTCTGTGCGGTGTGGAGCGGGTCCAATCCAGGAGGAGACTGTGCCAGAGGGTGAGCAGCATTCTCCGGCCTGCTGGTGAATCCCAAAAATAGGATTCGGATGGATTTCCCCACCGTGCAAACACATGCTTAGTGTTGGGGGTCGGGGGTGCGGTGGGTGGGTGGGGGGAAAGTTAAGAATGTTAATATTGCATTTAACATTAACAATTTTGGGCCAGTTTGGTGCAGATTTTTGATTCCGTTATTTCCGATGGAAAAACTAGTTTTGAAACTCGCTTCCTGTAAAGGATCACGATTGGGTTAAGGTCCCACTGTATTGCTAAAACGAGGGCCTCTCCCCCCCCCCCCCCCCCCCCCCCCCATTACGTTGCGTAAGAAGTATGAGAAAGAGATATGTAGACAACTCGATTACGGGGACAAAAGGACCTTTGGCTTCGCAACGGTAAAAGAACATGTTTAGGGAACTAGAGCCGACTAGCGCGAGTCCAAAGCGGTAGCAAAGACAACGTTTGGAGCCGGAACGGCACGGACATGCGGGAAGCATGCGGGGGAGAAGCGCTAACATTACAGCTGATGTAATGAGACACAATCTGAGGGAACGCTAAAGACGTTTGGCTATGACTTTCTTTAGGGCTGTCCTGAGGGTGTCAACCACCTTCGGGATTCTTTTATGCATTTCACGTTAACACTTAATGTCATTTGGGCTTATTAAGATAATGGCCCATCATTTAACAAACAAACAAAAAAAACCACAAGCCAAACAAGTACTTAAAGGACTTTTGAAAATTGAGCCAGAAAAGCTTCGAGGGCTGATTATTGTAGTGACATTTGAATGTTCAAATAGCTTAATTCAGCGCAGGAGAGGGAGCCATGACATTGTTTGAGTATTCGTTAGGACTTTTGACAAATTTGAGAGTTGCCTCCATGCCTCTGAAAAACTGCAGGCGGCTTGCTGCATGTTGTGTAGAAATTGCGGACTTAATTGGTTCTTTTAAACGCACTCAATTATATATTTGCTTTTTTTTTTGACCACTAGGGGGCGGAAAGACTCAATTTCACCAAAAAAAAATGACAGTCACAACAGTTAGCAGTTAGCTTAGCAAGTAGCCATGGCTGACATGTTAGCAAACAGTTGCCTACTTACAAATCCAGTAGAAAGAGAGCAACGCGGACATCCCTTTGGTCTCCTTTTTCCGGCCACCTGTTGGACGCAATTCCAATATTCACTGGCGTTTTCGCCCACGCGCTCTCTGTTAAGCGCTTGCTAGATATTCAGCATTCTTCAGCGGTTACTCGGACAACAAGTGAGGGAAACGAGCGTACAAATGTCCGCGCGGAACGTGAAGAAAGTTGGAGCCGAATTCCCAAGCTGCCGTCATATAATCGCGCGACTATAAAATGCGTGCATCTTGAAATCCAGTCAGCTTCCTTGCCGGTTTTCCTTCCATCTGACAGCGGATTTATTGGCTTAAACGCGTGCTTTCGACCACGAACAAACTTCGTCGGAAGCAAAATCTCCCCAAAAAGCAATGGCGATTGCTGGTTTGGTGGATTGCTAATGCGGCTCACATCATCTCCGTCTCGCATCTCTGATGCGGTGACAATGCCGAACATTTCCCACGCTTCGGTTCAGCTTATCGGGAGGATTATTTGCTGTCGGATTCCTCTGTTTGCATTCAATCACACAGAGATGATGCGGACTTGCTTTTTCTGAAGAAAAAATCAAAAAAAAACAAAAAAAAACAACAGATTTAGTCCACTAAACTCACGAAGCGCTCGTCTGTTCAACCTCTCAGATGAGACGTTCACAATGCGAAGTGTTTGCGGATAAGAAAAGGCGGCTTCGGCGTCTCAACGCCTTTCCGTTCACATTCTTCTTCCCTTTGCGGCCTTTTGCTCTGAAGCGTAACCTATCAACGCAGGAGCCTCTCTGAATTAACAGTTAGTCCCGGTAAAGCTTCCCACTGATGCTGCGCTTCTGCAGGGGGAAGGTGGAGAGCGTCGAGGGGCGCACGGGACAACGTGAGAAGAGGCGAGGAGCGCCCCGTCGTCAGCAGGTGCACGCACGCAAAAAAAAAAAGCGGGAACAAATGGCGGCGTTCTCTTACCTGCCGATCATGGTCGAGTGCTGCTGGACGGCCGCCTCCAGCAGCCTCTCCAGAATGGTCCATTCTCCCATGGTCAACTTTCAGGGGGATCGGGCCAAACGACGGACTCGGAGGTGACCTTTGTCGCTCTTGTGGCCGTCGCCGCCGCCGTGACCCCCACCCCCCCCGCCCCCCTTGCCCGTCCCGCACCGGCTGCCTTTTGACCTCTGCACCCGTGGGCCTCGGGTGATGCTTTGCCGCTTCCTCCGGGCCAGTCGTGCTCCGCTTCTCTCGGTGCTGATCTGATTACCCCCCCCCCCCCACCCCCCTCCCACCCCGCTCTTCCTCCCGGGCTCTCTCTTTCCCTGCACCCCCTCCTCTCCCTGGCTTGTGCAGCGGCGCTCGTCCTCCCCTGCCGCACCGCTCTGCTCTGCACTACAGCATATGCTATAGCTCAGTGTTTGACAGGCCCGCTGCCCCTCCCCTCCCCCCTCTGTTTTCCGCCCTCCTCGCCCCCCACGTCTCCGTTTTCCGCTCCGCCCCTCGGGCCGCTCCTGCTGCTCCTTCAGCCGGCCTCCCTGCTCCTCTCCGCTCGCCCTCGCATCGTCCGAAGATCTTTTGCTCCTCTGCTGTCCTCCAGACGCACGTGAGGCGTTCGTCTTACCTCAAAGAAGCCCCGAATCCCTCTCTCCCGCTTCCTACTGAGGACTGCAGAGGCGCACCAGCGCACGCAGCTCCTGTCTGCTGAGTGTCATTTGATGGGCTCTGGGAGGAACGGGCTCTCCACGCCGCCACCCAGCCCTTCCGTAATAAATCGGCCGCCTTGCTCTGCAGAGCTCCCGTCCCGGCGTTGTCCCCCTTCGCTAATTTGAGCACACGCCAGCGCTGGCGGTCTCGGAAAACCTAAAACCTATTTCTGGGCTCCATCATCTGGACTCCCCGCACCCGCACCCTCCCGCTCCCCTCTCTTCCTCCTCCTCCCGCTAACCTCCTCCCTCCACCTTCTTACTCACGTTCAAGTGCAGATCTTCCCCAACTGGCTCTGCTCTCAGCGCTCGGTCCCCATCTCTGCGTTCCCTCTCCACTTCTTTCTCCTCGTGCAATGAGTCGCTCTATCTCTGTCACATTGCGAGCATGCAACAAACACCCTCTCTCGCTCTCTGCCCCCCCCCCCCCCCCCGTAAATGGGCTTACTCCCGTGGCAGCTTTATTTATGCTTGCAAGAATGCCTCCTTGTGGCCACAAACGAGGGATTCGACATCTCATGCTGCATTATGCCTCATCATGGCTGCAATCCTTTGTCCCGTGGTCTTTTCCGCTACTCTCATGATTTCCGGAGAAGTGCTGCTGCGCTGATTCCCTCCTCCCTTCGCTTCTCCCCACGTTACCCTGATGCCATTCCCGTATTCCCTCTCCTCATCGGCCCCGATGTTTCCCCATTCCGTTCGCTCCTCCTCCACCTTCATGACATCCCTCTCCGGAGACATGAGTGCCGTATCGCACTTTGCGGTGACATTGAGAGCTGCGTGCATTCGATTTATGTCCGGGGTGATGTGGAGATGGGAAGGTCTCCCTCCATGGACAGAGGGGCGTCACGGGTACACTCGCACATAGGCAGCCGGCTCAAGAAATCCATATTTCTGCGTGTATCTTCTGGCATAAAATGACACCTTTATGAGTGACAGAAGGGCTTCCCCGGGTCAGTGGTGCGCTGGTACGACGACCGACTTGCGCATCAGAATGAATTTTCATTTGTGCCATCTTACCTCTTACCTCACGCTGCTTTGGATTTTGGAGGACATGCTTTCAGCACCTCCTGATTTATCCTCGTTCCTGTGCGAATCTGCTCTACAGTGACGAGAACAGCAACCGCCATCGTGCATTTGACAAACCGCGGCGCGCTAAACCCTCCAAACGAGAGCAGAGATGTCGAACGGAGGACTGTGTGGAAGACACATTTGCTGCTATCAATTTATTCGCTCAGGTTTTGTTGGAAACGATGAAATCACCCTCACAATGAAATAAATGGATACATCAGAAACAACCGTCAAATAAATGTGACTATGATTAGAATGATGGGTTGCTTCCACATCTCAATTCTGTGCTCCTTGAATTAGCATAATGCATTCTTTCCGTTTTGATTTGACAAGACATTGCCAGTGGAGTAAAAAGCTCCATAAGTTGTTGTTGTTGTTTTTTAAACTCTGTCAGCGTGTGTCAGTATAGGCACACATTTAAAAATGACTCTTTGTCAACACCTCTCTTGAAAACAATTCTAAAGTGACAGGTTTTATCACAGGACTTTAATTTTATCTTATGTCGTCATATAAAGCACAACTTTAAATATATCATTTTACTGCACGTCTCATCTCTTTTTTCTTTTTTTTTGCCTATATGCATCTTTTTCAAGGGAATCAACTTTTTTTTTTTTTTGTCTTTTTTCCGCATGACCTTTTCAACCTTTGTAAAACACTCCATTTTACTCACAGATGTTTTGTTGCGAAATGGAGAATTCCATGTCTTTATTTTTAACCAGAATTATTTTCGTCATCAATCTCATTGTCCTTTGCTATTAAACAGGAATTAAACACCAGCAAAACATCAGCGGAGGATTTATTTTGCCCATAGCCCAGGTTAATTATCGTCAACTCGTGAACCTTTTGTACATGACTTTCCGTGGTCTTCTCTGTAAAACGCAAATGAACTGCTTTCATCTTTTCTCTCCCTTTTTCATTGTCAGCTGTGAACGCTGTATTTGTAACCAAATGATCGTGAGCGTCAATGTGTCTTTCTGCAAGTCTTCCATGTTCCGCCTCGAATGTTTGTTGGTGCATTTGCACCGACAGGGGGCAGTAGAATAACGGTATGGTTGCAACCGGCAGGGGGCAGTAGAATAACGGTATGGCTGCAACCGGCAGGGGGCAGTAGAATAATGCGACGATGCCGTTTTCCACCCGCCGAGCAAGAGCGGCCCAAAGTGGCGAGTCGGCAGCAGACATGTCGCACAACAACTCCGCTGTGCTGTAATGCGCTGAGTTGTCCGAAAAGTGGCCACAAATCCCGACGGGACATTATCGCGACACAAAACGCGTCCGAGTGGCTTCGGTAGCGACGTTCCCGATATTTTCTATTGGAAAAGCAAAGCAACGCAAACGCACCCGAGTGTTGGGCTGGCTAGCTGGGAAGCTCCGGAGAAGTCTCGTCGCAGCTCGTTTCACAGCCATGTCCACGGCCGGAGACTTTGGAAACCCACTCAGGAAGTTTAAATTGGTCTTCCTCGGGGAACAAAGCGGTAAGTGTCGTCGTCAAGTGGCCGCGCCGGCACTTTGCGCCGCGTCCGTGTTGAGTCATAAGACGCCGCTTCGTGGCTTTGCACTTTTAATCGCTTGTCGTGGCTAGCTCACGTTAGCCTCGCGACGGACGCGTTCGTGTCTTGTCCTCCGACGTTGGGTGTATTTCACGCTTCGGGTGCTCGTCTGACTTGGTCCGCGGATGATGGGGACGGATGAGCAACTTTCCACAACAATTGACGAGTGCGTGGATCGAAGTGGTTTGTATCTGACGCTCGTTCCCCCGATTTCCACACTGCCGCGATCACTGTCCACCTTCTTCTGCTTCTTCTGCTGCTGCTGTTCCAAGACCTGGCAGAGTTGCATTCCTCTTCCCACCCTTTCTCGTCAAGCATTCTGAGCACAGAGGAAAATCAATCGCCAACAATCCGAAACCTTTATTGATCAACGTTTAAGATGAAGGGCTGTCGACATAAAACGTTTGCGTTGCCGGTCCCACCTCGTTTTAAGTATGAATACTGGACTGGAATTCTGCGTGATTCATCTGTGTGCGTGGTCACGTGAGGCGAGACGTTGTGACGTCACTGTCACGCGAGTGCACTGCTCGTTTTGAAACGTCCGAGTTGATGGTGCAAATGCAAGACACACGCCTTAGTCGATTGGCTTTCCGCTCAATTCTTCGTTCTAACGAGACGTTGCGGACGTCCAGCATTGCGGGGAAAGCGAGCGAGCGAGCGAGCACGTTTGTCTCGTTGCACAAAAATTCGAGGGCCATCAAGACGTGCTTGGATGAACTTCAGCTTTTCTGCCAATAATTGAATGAAGAGTCAAACATAAATACATTGAGCACACTCGGACAGGACCTGCTGTAGACCACAGCTCACACCAGGACACACGCGCAGACTCACTGATGTCGCATGACACCTCACCAGGCCCCGCCTCTTTAAGGCACATATCTAACAGACCCTGCAATATTTTCTACACATTTTACATGTGCAATTCTTGTCCCTGGTCAAATCAAAGACATTTACCTGCAATTTAAAAAAGTTTGCTTTATTAAGTTTGAATGTGTTCAAAGCATCTGGGTGGAGTACAACTATTGAAAAAGATGTTTTTATACGATCTCTCTAGCTCCCGATTTTCACCTGTTGCGGGTCGGCATTTGCTCTTGTTATCTGCTTGCCGCACAGCCCGCGTGCCCGTTCGACTTTGGCCCCGTCGTCATCGGTCAACGCGTCTCGCAAATGATCCCGAGTCCACATTCGAGTCACAGTCCGCGCTCGCAGCTATTGCACAACTCGCATGTATTCCTAACAAGATGATGTATGGCCACACACGTTTTTAGGGCCGCCGTGGACGACTACAACTCGCTAGTTTTGACCGTGTCGCGATGTGACGTTTCCAAAAGGAGTCACGTGTTTGTTTGTTTGTTTGTTTTTTTGTTTCCAGTGGGGAAGACCTCGCTGATCACCAGGTTCATGTACGACAGCTTCGACAACACTTACCAAGTGAGGCCAATGTTGACACACGTAATGTTTAATATTCCAGCTTAACGAACAACATGTGCATCGTGTTTCAGGCCACGATAGGAATCGATTTCCTGTCGAAAACCATGTACCTCGAAGACAGAACAGTAAGTTTTATTTTTTGGGTTGATGACTGCTATTGTTTAGATTTTGAGTCATTTTGATGGAATTATGTGTTGGGTAAAAAAAAAATAATAATAATACTAAATAAAACACATACAGCATTTGTTTGGCCCTTTAAGTGTGAACTGGCTGCTGAACCTCAAATCAAAGTCATGACTTGATCGCAGCGGGCAGGCGGAGGACAAGCGGAGAGCGGATTCATGTATTTGCGCGTCCTCGCGCCCTCCTTCCCGTTGGCCCGTTTGCTTTTCATTTTTTGACTTCATGTCTCGAGTTTCCATACGTGATCTTTGTTCCCCCGTTCCCGTCCTGCCCTCCAGATCAGGTTGCAGCTGTGGGATACGGCAGGCCAAGAGCGATTTCGTAGCCTCATCCCGAGTTACATCAGAGACTCCGCCGCCGCCGTCGTAGTGTACGACATCACAAGTAGGCGGCAATTCTTTTCAGACGCTTATTCTTTGGCCCTAGTCACATTCTGCTCACTGAAATTCTTTTCTTTTCTCTTCTCATCGCCAGATGTCAACTCCTTCCAGCAAACCACCAAATGGATCGACGACGTGAGAACGGAGCGGGGAAGCGACGTCATCATCATGCTGGTGGGAAACAAGACGGACCTTGCAGACAAAAGGTCATTTGAAATCTCTTCTTCCGGCCGCACTAATGAAGGCGTCGACCGTTGCCGCCTCAACGTCAACGCCGAGCGGTTCCGAGTTTCCGAGTGCAATGTCATATTTATTTTCCGTATCTGCTCTCATTCAGCGGTACCTTCATTCGGTCATTAAGAAACAAGAGCAAATATAATTGGGCTTATGTGTTTCAGAAAAATGTCATTCAATGCACAGGCACTGTTTAAAGTAACATTTAAATCCGCTTCTAATGTAAAATGTTAAACACACGCTTGAGTGCAGTGCTGAGGTCGAGACGGAAATCCAAACACGACCCAGCATTGATCACGGTCATATTAAGAAAAACGCAAAGGTTTCGTTGTTTACATTACTGAACAGATGGAAAAGGTTTTCAATAGCAGTTTTCAAACTTCATCACAGACAAATTTACAACTCTTCCACTATGCTAAGTGTCTGCGCAAGGCGATTGTTTTTAGCTTTTTAGGCTTCTTTTAAGGCCACTTGTCACATATTGCTTGGAAGTGTTTATTTTGTATTTATTCTTTCAAAGGGGGTCCTCAAAAATCGCTTGTCTTGCTGTCTTTGCATCCTGATTTCTGGTGGGTTTTCTGTTAATGCGATTGTGGTGTGATGTCCAACTTTATCTACCGCAGGCAAGTATCTATTGAGGAGGGGGAGCGGAAAGCCAAAGAACTAAATGTAATGTTTATTGAGACTAGTGCGAAAGCTGGCTACAACGTCAAGCAGGTAAGAACGAGAGCGAGCGTCGTGCTCGGCCGCCGACGCTGCCGCCTTGGCCGTCCGTGCCTTCAAAAGTTGCCGTGCCCCCCCCCCCCCCCCCCCCCCCCCCACCCCCGACCCCCGTCCGAGTCGCCCATCACAGTTGGCGAGAAACCAAAAGTATTCTTATTGTTATTGGATTCAACGCTTCCAAATTGACATTTCCTCCGCCGTGTTGTGGCGATGGTGAACTTTTTGGGCCTTGAGAAAAGGTGGCAGCAGGAGCAGGGATGAGCACGACTGCGACATTCATTTTGAAATATTCAATGTGTACTTTTTCCCCCTTTTCTCTGTCTGTCTGCGTCTGCTGCTGCTGTTGTTGTTGTTGTCTGTTTGCGTGCGCTGTGACTCATCACAGACAGATTTCCGCAGAGGAGGGCGAGCAGAGAGCGAAAGAGACGAATGTTCTGTTTATTGAAACGAGTGCAAAGACGGGCTACAATGTCAAACAGGTAGAGCGCGCGCGCGTACACGTGCGTTCGCGCCGTCCCGTGAGTGGCTTCGACCTCACACGCATGCGTGCCTTCAAACGTAACGTTGCCCCCCCCGGTGGTCGTAAACGGCCGTGGCCATTTATACTGAGCGTCTTTTGATGATGGTGAATCGCAATAAAAGCGGATCGCATTTGGGATCGCGCATGCTCGGATTGGCGTCAACATTTAACAGCTCGTTTTTCGTGTGTTGAGGTGCAAAAGCAAAGGTAAGTCATTGAAATGTGCACACGCCGTACGTAATAAATATCAAAAGATGCTCAGAGTTGACAATGGAGGAGCAGTCGGGGCAACGTTGACAAGTACGACGGTAATGCTGCGAGATTTAAGTCATTCAGTTCCAGTTGAAATATTCGGTTTGAAGAATAAGCCCGGATATCATTGTAATATAATATAATTACTGTTTTGAATTTTGTCTCCTATTTTTTGACTACAGTAGAAAACAGTACGCATTTATTCTTGAAATATGACTTTACATGACTTCGGTGTCGAAACATCCCAACTTTATTCTCGTAAACACGACTTTATCATATTGCGGCGTCAGTTTATCCTTGTGCGATTACGACTTCGCTCTCGTCACCTCGCGGGTTTATACTTGCCATTTTATTCTCGCAATATTTAGAAAATATTCTTTTGAGTGTGCGTCTAATACTCGTCCCACTCGACAGGACTGTTGCGCGCGGTCTGCGTGTTGCATGTTCAGAATCGTTCTTTGTCCTCATCAGTTAGTTGCCCCCGCGAGAGCTTGTGCTGAAGCGCTCGCTCGATCGTGCCGTTTGCGAGCCGCCGTGTTGCTTTTCTTCGGGTGCTTGTGCTTTCCTTGATTTTCTCATCTTAAAAAAAATAAAATAAAATTCCAAAAGCACCTGCTTGTCTCCCTCCCGCAGCTCTTCCGTCGCGTGGCCGCCGCCCTCCCCGGCATGGACAGCACACAGGACAAGAATAGAGAGGACAGTATCCTTTTGTGTGAGGCGCCGTCGTCACGCTCGTCTCGAGCAAAAAAATCTTTTACGCCCGAATTTTTGGAAAGCGCATCCGCAGCTGCCGAGGGGCCGAAGAGCTTTCGGAGAGGCGCTAGTAGTTTCCTTCTTTTTTTTTTTCTTTTTTTTTTTTTTAACCCTCACGGCTTCCCAAAAACTGACAAGTTAGCTTCATTGAAAACTAGAAGCGTGAACGGTTGTTGGTTGACCACCCACTTCTAGTGTGCCAATTTTTCTTATAGATTTGATGTACTTTTTACAGTTTACAGCGGTGTAGATTTGAACTATCACACTGAGAGCAGTTGTAGAAATATTTTGCCTCTCGTCACTTTCTAAAGTAAGCACAATATTTGAAAGACCTCAGCTCTCAGTATGACGCGGTCCGGTTTTATCGCTTGTAACTATAACCGCCGTCGCCAACCGAAGTGAGAATAATTACCTCGGAGGATTTGGATTAAAACGCGCAGACGTTACCAATGCAACCGAGCCCCGATCTCTACGAATCAGAATAGAACCCCAACAAATGTGAGGTCCCCTAACTGGTGCCCCCTTCAGTGATCGACATCAAGCTGGAGAAGCCGCCGGAGCAGCCCGCCAGCGAGGGCGGCTGCGCCTGCTAGTGGCCGCGCGTCAGCGCCTGGGAAACGGGCAAATCTTACCGGGCTCGTCTGTCTGCATCTGTCCCCTTCGCTACATCCGCCTGACTCGCCGACACCGAGGAGCCGCGTCGAACCTCTCGGATCCCATTTCTTGCACCGCTGCGCACGAACGTGAAAACGTTTCCGCCGCTTGGGCTCGGACGTCTCGGCTGAGCCGTCTGCGCTGTCCTTTCCGTTGGGACGGCGAAGGTGTCGCGAGCGGGATGAGACGTGGCGGCATTCGTTACAGTAAACATGACTTTTGGAACCAAATGGCAAATATGGGTATCAAGGCATCGAATGGAATTAACATGTAAAATCAATAAAGAGCCTGGCGTTCACAGCATCAAGTGCAACGTGGACATGTTAACGTGACCTCGCGAGGATTCTTTCGTCATTTGTGTTATCGCCGAACTACTCTCCTGTGACGTGGAAATGATTGCACTCAAAGCAAACCCCGGCGCCATTATCGACACGCCGAACCAAACTTTGCCAGCGAGGTCAGCCAGCTCCTGATAATTCCCAGCATGTCACGAAAAGCACACGCACACACACAAATTCGTCCTCACGGCACCTCACCTTTGACCGTCCTCACGCGTTTGAATGTTTTCCTTCTCTTCTCTTGGTTTCTATCTTTTCTCATATTGTTTAGATGATAGTGTTTTGATAGATTTTCTCATATATACAAAGTCATTCTTCTAAAATGAGAAGCGGAGATGCAGTGCGCGTTTCAAAGTAAAACGAGGGCTTCCTTTCTAGTTCGGTTGGTTCAAGACTTCCTTTTTGCTCGTTTTAATTTTGGTGTTGATCTTTTTGTTAGTGATTTAATTGAATCCACAACGACTTGGTATATTTATTTCTACTGGGCGTATATTTCTTTTTTTTTTTTTTCCTGACTTAAAATTCTTGATATGCTAACAAAAATGTTCCTGTATCTAGCTCACCATTAACAGAGGAAAATGTCTGTCAAACATGTTTCGTCTCGCACTGCTAAATTGTTTTTCATTGTGCAATTTTAGTTTGTGTCGACATCTGGAGGCAGTTCTAGACCATAGTTTCTGTTTGAAATTGATTTCAATGAAAAAATCAAATAAAATGAACTTGTTACCGCTGTTGCGATTCACTCCCTCATTTAGTTTAGGATGTTTGCAAATGCATGCATTGAAGTGAACTTGGGAGTTCAATCCCAAAAGTGAAACTTTCGAAATGATGTAGATCTGTGACTTTTGAGTTTGAATTTACATTTCGAACATTCAGTAAAATCAAACCGTAAAAAAAATGGTGTCACGTGACTGATGTCCGTTAACTTGATTGGCTGGACGTCGGACGGACTCGCTTATCCGGATGTTTTAACTTTTGGTTGTTGGTTTTTTTTTTTGGCCATCTGAGTTTGATTTTACACCGGATTCTTTTTTTAGATGTTGATTTTTTTTTTTTTTCCATGGTTTCAAAATTCAAAGTTTGACTTTAATGCGAAGAAACAATGTGAAATTCAAAGTCACATATGGCAAAGATATACTTAAAAATGTCATTACATTTTTTGATGATAGCTTACAGCGAACAAAAAAAAAAAAAAATCATCTCAAGAAATTCCTGTTTGATGAATCCGTACGAGTTTCACTTTTCAACTCTTCGACGTGTACATTGCACATGCCTAAAATATAATTTGTTAACTCGCCCATATGTGGAAGTAGTTCGGTAATCCTCAACTACTTTTAAAATTCTACCTCAAATCAATTTCCTTGAGGCTATGTTCGGGTCTACCCTTCATTGACGGTCCCTGGACTGGTCGGTTGCCCGTAGCGACCGAGGTAAACATGACCTTGTTTTGTGCTACGAGCGCTCGTTGCTTCGTACCTCGGTCACTCGAAACGTCAGGCGTCCGACGCTATATCTTATCTTTCGCGTAAATTGTTTTCAAATCACGAGCTGTAATAAACGTCATTTATGTCATCAGGATTTAAATTCCTTTGATGCGACCTGGACCTCAAAAACATTTTATTTTCTGTGTGTGATCATTAGTCACGTGTTTTTGTGACTGCGACATTGTCACGAGGATCGAAGAGCCGGTCGTGGCGTGGAATTAGAGCGCGTTAATATCCCACTACGATTGATTCGCTTCATTTTTGGCTTTATTTTCCATTTTTACTCCTAAAGAAAACAACAACAACAACACCACCTGCCGACCAAGCATTCGACGTTGCGATGTGCAGCGAGTACTACGACAAGCTTGAAATCAACAGAAATGCGACAGACGCAGACGTCAAAAAGGCGTAAGTCTACCTAGCAACAAGCGCGTAATCAACCGGTCACGCCAGGATGGATGCATCATTTGTGTTCTCTTGTTCGCTTGTTTTGCAGGTATCGACGTCTGTCACTCAAGTTTCATCCGAGCAGCAACAAACAACCTGAAAGTGCTGAGAAATTTTACCAGCTGGGTGAAGCCTACGATGTTTTGAGTGACCGTAAGCGTATTCCTCATGAGTTACTTTTATCATATAACAGTACATACATTACTGTTACGCTAGTTTTTTTTCCACATGATGATTGCTCTTTTTTTTTTTTTACCCCTTTGTGTTCTGTTTTGCACAATCATTCTCATTCGCCGGCCACAACGTTAGCTATTCAATGTACATTTCAATACATTTGAGTGTGGGGAAAAATTCATTTGACTTCAATTCGTAAAGTGAAACTCATATCCCATATATTCATTAGCCAAAGAATGAAATACTTTTCAGTTATTTGTCATGTCTTTTTCATGGTTATGTAATTTTCCAGTTATTTGAAATGGGCTTCATGTTGGGTATAAGTGTGTGTGTGTATATATATATATATATATACATAGATAGATAGATAGATAGATATATTCCTCTGTTTAGTGAGTCTATATAAAGTCTCACTTTGTAAATCGAACTCTTGAAATAAATGACATTTTCCATCTAAATGTGTGTTAGTGAGCACTTGTCCTTTGCATCCTCCTGACAGGTTTTCCTTATCAAGATCCTGATTCCATGGCGTGACTATCGCGCACGTGCGCCTTAGATGGCCGTTAAAATCTGCTTTACGCGTGTGGCGATATTGTTCTGACCGCTCAGCGTTTGTTTATGCCGTGACAGCTCGCAAAAAGGCAACGTACGACAAGTTTGGAGTGGAGGGCCTGAAAGGCGGAATCCCTTACGAGTTCGGCAGCGGCGGCGCTTGGTCGTCCAAATACGTCTACCACGGCAATCCAGACAAAACCTTCCGACAGTTTTTTGGCAGTGACAACCCGTTTGCAGGTAGCGCGCAAATGTTTGGTGATGAAACAGAACTTTGATCGTGCAATGATTTGTGTCTTTTTGTCTCTTATCAGACTTCTACACCAACGACATCCCCCTGCTGCTGGGCGGCCTGCTCCCAGAGGAGGTCAAGACGCAAGATCCCCCCATCGAGAGAGATCTTCATTTGTCCCTGGATGACCTCTTCCACGGTTGCACTAAAAAAATCAAGATTTCTCGAAGGGTCGGTCGGTCGCTTTGCGATGCACGTTCATCTATCTAGCTGTTGTTCTAAGTTCAAAAGAAACACTGAGATTTGCGATGCCACTCCCAGGTCATGAACGACGATGGCTACACGTCGGGTATTAAGGATAAGATTCTGTCTATCGATGTAAAACCCGGATGGAAAGAAGGCACGAAGGTGATTTTCTCCAAAGAGGGCGATCAGGTAAGAGAACAACGGATTCACACAGGACTCCGCTTGTGCGCGCGGCGCCGACTTGAGACATTTCACGCCCCTAAAGCAAATCGCCGATGAGGGAGGAAGCCGCGAGAAAATATCGGAATTTTCCTTGACCGGATAATGGTCGTCGTCTCGATTTTGTGACCCGCAGGGCCCGAACAAGATCCCCGCAGATATCGTGTTCATAGTGCGACAGAAGATTCACCCCCAGTTCAAAAGGCAAAACAATGACTTGATCTACCAGGCCCAGATTTCACTGGCAATGGTGAGTCACGCTCAGAGGCAAGAACGAAAACTCCAGCTGCAACTTCTTCTCTTTGGCCAACAGGCCTTGACGGGCTGTTCTGTCAACGTGGAAACACTCGATGGCAGACTACTCAACGTTCCCATCAACGACATTGTGCAGTAAGTCTTTTTTGCGCTTTCGATTGCGCTTGAAGTGTTTCCCAGCCTTTTAGTCAGCAAGAGCAAGTTTTATGGAAAAATAAAAATCTCATTGCACAAACGAATTTTACAAAAAGTCTATACTATACACTGAAATATCTCGTTCAAATCTGAACATGAACGGCAACTGGTGGCTACGCGGGTGAACTGTGCCGTCTGCCATCTGGCGGAAGAACATTTGATCGTTCGGCCTGTCAATATACGTCGGTGGCACTGATAGATGAACAAGAAAATCCCTTATAGTAAGGAAATAATGAGGACTCTTATTGGGCTGAAATAAAACAAAACCGAACGCGCGGTACGTGGCACACGGGCCCTATTTTGCTCACCCCCGGTGGAGTAAGTAGAACTCAGATCTCAGAGGATCTTTACGAAGGCCGTATCCCTTTTCTCAAATTTGCAGCTTCACCTACCAAAAAGTGGTGACTGGCGAGGGGATGCCGCTCTCCCACAATCCTTTGCAGCGAGGAAACCTCATCCTTATTTTTGGCATCCAGTTTCCTGAGAGGCTCTCCCCGGACAGGAAGGATCTCATCAAACAAGCTCTACTTTTTAAAAATTGATCACATGTGGCCACATTTTTTTTTTTTTTTTTGCCATCACGGAGCAAAGGAGAGAAATGTAAGTCCCTTACGCTACCGCACAACGACAATGCTGAGTCCTGCTGACGGCGTTTTGCACAGCGCACCAAATGAGATCCATATGTTCTGGCCGTGAAAGCTTTTTTGCGTCCTTCCCGTTCCTTCAGCACCTCCTCACACATCCGCGCGCCACCGCACTCTTGTTGTTCTACATTTATTTCGTAAACACGTTGGTTTGAAGCAAACATCTGGTTTTGACTTTGCTCAGTAATTGTGGTTGCATTCCAGTGGTGTAAAACTAAGGTCACCAAAATATTGGAAAGATTTCTCACACGTGCTTGTGTACCTAATCATTTGAGCCGTGAGTGTAAATCCCGTAAAGTTGACAAGTTGATTGACGATCCGGTTTCGTTTCAAGTGAGAGAACCAAAAAAAAAAAAAAAAAGAAAAAAGTATGAATTGTTGATAGACAATAGAAAAGCAAATCACACCCTTCAACAACAGACATTTGCAAAAATGTTACTTTATTTGTTTTGTTTCAGTTTTATGACATGTTTCTAATTTATCGACCAGCAACAAATGATTGTATTTAAGTGCATATCCTATAATTAACCGGGACCACATGACGGGCAAGCAAACACTGTAAACGCTCCAAAAACAAAACCGCCTCACATAAATTCAATGGCGTTGTTGACGTCTGGTTCAGTCTACTTATTGTAAATGCTCTCAATATTAAACGCAGTACAGCATCAGCACAATTTCCCACTTTATTGTTGTAAACTTAAACATCCTGCTTTAAAGCGGACCCCCAATTTGGATCCGTGTATTCCGGTACCCTTCGCACGCATCCGAGTGTACGACGGCCGCAACTGGATTCCGAAAGGCCGTCGCCGCCGTTCCCGAAGCAGAAATGAGCGCAAGAGGTCCGACTTGCGGCTGTGGCAAGTCCACGTTTGATCCGTCTTGAGTTGTGAGCGCAGGTGCCCCAAACCCCTTTTTCAAGTTCTCTTTGGGGCCTCTCGTGAGCGCAGTCAACGAAGCGCCCGTCACCACGCTGCGCCCGTGATAAAAACTTCAGCCTGTGCGGCTTCCTGCTTCAAAATGGCGACTCCCAGTATTGCGTTACGCCTCGCTTGATTTGCTCGTACGTGACGAACATGACGATGTTCCAGGAGCCCAGTCGCAGGAAAGAAGGCGTAAACCTGGCGGAGGAACAACGACGGACACTTGTGTTTGTTACTGATGGCTGCCGTGCTACGAAAGTGGTGCCTTCAGAAACAAACAAAAAACAATCGTAGTGTGTATTTTAAGGACGAAAAATAGCACTCTATGATGATGACCAGACCAGACAGATAACTGCACCGGAGGCTCGGCCCCTCTCGCGGCTTCTCGGTACGGCAGTATTGTCCGTCATTCTACGCCGAAGATCAAGAATATATGCCTGCGGGTATTGTCACATGGTCTGTCCACGTGTGTTTGAAGTACTTGGTCGGGTGGCTCGTACGATCTCAAGGCATCACTTTCGGAATACACAACAGGTCAGTAGTTACCCTTTGTAAAAGGCCGCGGGCCCTTCGTTCTTCATCATGGTGAGAGCGCAGCCGACGGCGCCGCCGTACCGGTTGGCGCCTGAATTCATGAAGCGCGTTTTGACCACGTCCACGGGCGACGCCACCATCGTGGTGCAGAAGCCCGCGCCGAAGGCAGCTGTGAAATGGCACGGCAGGTTGTCTGCAAGGCAGCCAAAGCCATTAGCGGCCCGCGGATGACGCGGTAATTAGCTGCTTAGCATTAGCCCCATTCAATACACTGCATGTTGAGTAAACTTTTGATTCCAAACCACAAATTGTCATCTACAGACGCACATTTGTGTATAAAAGCGCAACCATTTTGTTACAAACGTCAAGAAAGTCTTAAATGTAACAATAAACAAACAGAAAAAAAGAGCACGGCGCAGTTTGGCTTCTGCTTGTCCGCACGGCGGCGCTCTTGTAAAAACCAAAACTAAATTGTACTCGAGCGCTTCCTGCTTCTGATGAGCTCACCTGTCATTAAGTTATACTTCAGGATGACCTCCTTAATGACGTCATAGGTCACCAGCTCCGCACAGTTGACGATGGCGTTACGGGCGATGTTGGGCACGCACCCTGCAAGAAAGCAAACTGGATGCCGACTCGGGAAGCCGCGGAAATGATAATTTTTTGTTTTTTTTTCCGGCGCGGTACGAATACCTTTCCAAAGGCCTCGTATCCCCTCGTCCCGGGCGATGGTCTTGTAAGCGTCCAGAGTGCCGTTGTATCTCCTCGTGCCGTCGGACAGGCGCGCCTGGGCTTGAAAGCGCACCTTCACCACGTCGGTGGGTTGTGCGAAAGCCACGGCCATGGCGCCGGTGGTGCAGCCCGCCATGAGCCTGGTGACGATGCCCGAACCTTTGCGACACGTGCGCGCGCCTGTTACTCTCGAGGACGCCTTCGTCAAATGAGCAAATTCTCCCGGGCCGCGATTCGGGATACTCACTCTCAGCGCCTCGAGTGTAGAATTGCTTCATGGAGTCGTAGAGACCGATTCGTACGGAGGCGAAGCTCATCTGCCTCTGCAGTCCTGCCACCAGTCCGTTGTAAAGACTCGCGGGGCCCTCGGTGCGCACCATCGTGCTGATGGTGCCAAACACCCCGCGGTATCGCCTCGCATTGGCACCCTCAGCTTTCGGAGCCTCGCCTTGAACCTGAAGAACCGCAGGGTCGCAGGCACATTGAACGGGATTCATTTTTATCCGGCGGCGCGTGAGCAAGCGCTTAGCGCGTCCGCCTCGCAGTTCGGAGGGTCGGGTTTCAAATCTCAGTTGCGGCTTTCCTGTGTGCAGTTTGTACGTCGCAAACAGAGGTTACACAGGTTCATTGCCACCGAGTAGAAGAGAATTGAATTGTTCTTCCCGTCGGTATACGTCACTGGCATTGATCGATAAACGAAGATACTGTACATCGGGCGTGTGCACAGACATTTTGGGGGGCAGGTGCTCAAGCCCCACAAAAAGCTCACCGTTGCCAAAATGATTCACACAATGAAGAAACTGTTGTATATATTAACCTACATACGGTCAAACATTCAATAATACAGCTGTTAACAATGGAGGTGACTAATAACAAACGTCAGGTTTTTGAAAATGAAGGGGGTGCCAAAGTACAATTCTCCCAAGGACTCAAATAAATGCCCCACGGTTATCAAAACATGTTGGGTGGAATTGAGGACAGAGACGGTAACTTTTTTTTTTTTTTTTTTAAATATTGATTGGGGAAAAAAGGGACTTCTGTCATCCAGGGCAGAAGGGTAGGTGCTTGAGGACCACTCCGGGTCCATGTGTGCATGTGCCTGCTGTACATTATGTGTAGTATATAAACCATTTGAGAGCAATTGTGTGAAATTGTGAAACTTCACACGGCACACCTGCCGATCTCTCACAGCGCAGCGGTCGGGAATCGGCGGTCTAAATCATCCCACCTGCAGTCGGACTTTGGCCGTGTCCAGCGGGAAGGTCACCAGGTCAGCTACGCAGGCCGCCGCGCCAGCGCCAAAGAACTTGACCGTCGCCGAGGGCGGCGCCTCTCTGGTTGTCACCAAGACCATTTTTCCACCTGAGAAAGTGACAGGACGTGACTTGCGCACGCCGCAGAGCGGGGACGCCACAACTCGCTCGACCTATAACACCTCATCAATCAAGTCGCGCAACATCGCTGGGGTTGAGGAGAAAGAACTTTATTTGGTCACCAAAGTGGAAATGTATGCCGCGTGCGTCACGGCAACGCAGCAGGACCGCGTGATTTCTCCAAGCCAATCAGTGGGCAGAGGTACGGGAAGTTGTTTTCAAATAAAATGATGCAAATGTACTGGCACATCACTTAATGATAAATACATTTGGTCTTGTACTGTACTAAAGCCAACATTTTGGAAATCCGTTTAAAATTGTGGCACTATGCTTAAGCAATAGCTTGAGCAACATTTATGCCTGTAAAATAATGTCTTTTAAAAAATGGTCTTGTGGCTCATAGCTTGCCTTTGTTCTGGTAAATGTTCAACTTGAATTTTGCAAAATGATATTCCATCTGGTAATGACTTGATTTTTGTAACATTTGTATCCTCCCTCATTGATTCTGACACCACATGTATTCTTTTTAAAAAAAAGACCATAACACAGAAAAGATGACGAAATCAAGGAAGAATCTCTATTGTGGTCGTAAATTCCATCATTGGTTATCAATCTACATTCAAATGTATCAATCAACCCACCAGGCAAATCATTGTCAAATGAAACGAATCAGCTCGGAATCTTTTGCTATTTCGGCCATTAAAGCGAAGAGACTTTTCTTTTCCATGTTCCGTTGAAACTGCTTTTGATCTGGCTGAGACCCGGTTTGATACATATTCTGACCTCCCAACAACACGCCATCGATTTATCGAGTATTTTAATATTTGAACCGTCATCCACAGTTCCGTCGGCTCCAAGAAATGCATTGCAATGGAGTAGCTTGCCTTAGTTGTGTTCGGGTGCAGCAGCAAAGTGAAGCAACGACGGTGGAGGTGATCCGCGCGCGCGCGCGCTCGCTCGATCGCTGGCCGTTTGTGCGGCCGCCAAGCTGCTGCATTTATGGCCTTTTTGCACGTGACCCCCAGGCAGCTGCGTGACACGTTGCAGCCGCCTGTCGTGCGAGTGTCATGTTTGTCATGCTGCGAACGAGACCCGGCCAGGCGGGATACCCGAGCTCTTGTTGATCTTCATCACTGGCCCGCGGACTCTGCAAACGCATTCCGCTCATGCCGAACCGCATCGACGTCATCACTTGTTGCGCTGTCTATTATGTGATCCTCACGTGTGTTCTCCAGTGAGTTCATGGAACATGCGGTCCTTTGTGTGTCTATTGGCTCACACTTATGGAATTCTGTAGGTGTTTTCGGAGGGACTCGCAGGAAGGCCGCGCCGGATAACAAGCGAGCCATAACATCCACCGGTGGTGGCAAAAGGACTCACACTCTGCACCGAAGTAGAACTATAGATCTTTATGGGGGAGAAAATGGAGTCAAAGTACTGATTAGCCCTGACGCAAATAGCGAAAATCTGACGCCCGCCCAAAAAGCTTTGTAGATGCCCCAAGATGGCAGTAAAGCAGTCCCCCCCGCCCCCCCTTTCTATTAGACAAGGCTATGGCCTGACTAAATGAAGCTCCTCCCCTCACTTCAACTTCAACATTGCTCCTGGCCCCAAGATAGCAAAAATGGCACCAAAGCATGTTTTGACATTAGACATGGCTTTGGCCTAAGCACAAAAACAGCAATTGGGTGAATTTTCACGGGTCACGCTTTCTCGCCAATCCGTGTACGGCATTCTGTATGCAATCAATCAACCGAGCATCTGCACACCGCTCCTGTCTGGAGAAGGGAGACGCTTTCAAGGCACTGTCGGATGATGGGAGGCCGCCTGCCCGCAGACGCGTGACTTTGCGTGGCTTCTTTGGGCCCGCTGACGTCGCCGGTCACGAGGAGGCCCCCGTGCGAAACATTCCCCCTAAATATTGAACACGAGCCTCGGTGTTCCATGCTGCTTATAAAACGACCACATTTCTAGATCCTGGACTATATACACTTCAAAAGCACTCCTGCTTGTCTTTTTATCCACTGAGTCGTTTAGATTTGTGATACGCTGGCAAATAAAGTCTTGTAGGCTAAAGTGCGAAGGAAAGCAGGATGAGCACTTTACCCCAGTTAAGTTATCTAACATGAACCTCTCTCCACTTCCCTGGCAATCTAAAAGGACTCTCACGCAGCACAGACGGCCGTAAACACCTCCCGGCTGTTCCGGCTCCAACCAGATCGGGGTGACCTCACACACGCTCCTTGCAAAATGAAAGCGGGCCCGCTCGCTTTCCATGCTGCGCTCCGTTGCGCTTGGAATACCTCCGAGTGTGCGTGAGCGCAGTGCACACAGCTGATCGCCGCCGCGCTATAAATAAGGCCCGCGCCTATTGATAAAGTCAGACGCCGCTGAATGTAAACGTTTCTGCAGCGCGCGAGTATGCTTCATTCTTCGCTGACCCGTTCACCTGCCGCCCTGTTTGCAAGGCAAATTAGTTGACTGTTATGAGATGAAGAAAGCAACCCTTGAAAACAATGAATATGTCTTTTCACCTCCAATTTAGCAACTTTACTTGAATGTACAGAGGAAAAAATGTAAGATTTGCTCGAATATAAGGCCTTCAAAAGCCACAAAGACACTGTAAGATGTACTCTCTGTATCGTGTCGTCATATCGCGTGACTGCAAGCACAATGACTGGAAGCTAACCCATTGTACCCGTTTACCCACCTACAGTACTGACCGACCTAAATAAAATTCTAATATGTTAGTTTTAAACATTTTAATCTTGTGCAACTGAAGTACATGTTGGAATTCCTAACATTCAAATGACTCATCTGTGTACTTTTTATTTTATTTTGGGTGCAGTACATTTTATTTAATGTTGGTCGTCATGGTGGTACTTGGAGAGCTGCGTATCTTTTATTTTATTTTTATTTTATTTATTTTTTAGGTAATACTTAGTGTAAAAAGTTGGAGAACCACAGGATGAGAAGAACGTGAAACTTTGTTTCTTGTTGTTGACACTAATAGACACTGGGTGGCAGCAACACATCAGCACAAACGCAGGAAGACGAAGAAGAGAATTAGCCTTGCTAGCCTGCTAGCCGTTAGCCTGTGGCGCTTGAAATGCAGCAGCAGTGAGCGGCTGTCGGCTGTGTCATGTCCGCCTAGCGTCGGTGCAGCTGTCGAAGCAAACTCCCATGCAGCGCGCGAGGCAAGATGGAGAAACAGTTGCATTTAAACCTGTTAGCTTCCAGGCCGCCCGTGCCGGCTGGCTTGCAGTCCAGCTCCAAAACGAAGATGGGGTGAGTGCATCGCTTAGCATCACGTTAGCACGCCGTCAACTCTATTGGGCTTTTAAGTGCCTCATTTGACTGTAGTACAACAACCGGCGATGGTGTCAAACGACTAAATCGGCCTGCGGACCGGCTCGCAGCGATGTTGTCAAAGAGTTTCAAATGGACCAGTTTTAAGACGCTACGACGACCTGACAGCTTAGCGAGAAGCGGTTTGCTTGGACTTAGTTCCGGTTTTTCAAGAGAGCCTTTCTAGACCCGAGACGACAACACTTGTGCCAGGATGTGATGACAAAGAGGAGCTGCTCACAGACTCTTTGGAATCGGCAGAATTGTCGCTACTATGGCGCTTCATAATACTGCGACAACAGTAGGTGCACGAAAAAGTTAGCTGGATGTCTGCAGACATTGGTCGTGGTTAGTGCGTCACACAAACAATTATCTGCCTGGGAAAAGTATGTGAGCGCTTGGCATTCATAACTGGTTGACCCTTGACCCGTTGTCAGAAATAACCTCATATCTGACCTGCAGAGCCATCAGGAGGAATTTTGGACCGTTCCTCGGTACAAGTTTTAGGCAATATTCTTTTATGGGACGTGTGGCGTGACAGGGCACCAAACGTTTGTGCTGGGCCGCACGAGTGCAACCGGTGCAAAATGTTCGTCCTCTTGCATCACGCGTCTTCTGTAGCAAAAGCGCAGAACTTTTTCCATTTATAGACGATCTGTCGTAACGTGGGCCGATGAACATAAAGGCTTTTAAAGATCTGTTTATGATCTTAAGCCGTAATCTTGATTATTACTCATGCTGTTTGATTCATATTTGTTTTATTCATTCAGTTAAAAAAAACGTTAACAGCTAAAACATCCTGAAAAAGTCCACTCTAAATATATATGATTTTGTTTATTTCTTGGTATGAGAGTATTTTAATATTCCAATTAGGATAATCTGTGTAGAAAATGTTTTTTTTTTTTTTTTTTTTAAACCCAGGCCTGGACGAAGGAGAGATTTCACCCCGTTGTCCTGGAGTCAGTATTTTGAAACCATGGAAGATGTTGAAGTGGAGAATGAAAACGGCAAAGACATATCTTTTACTGCGTGTGCGCGCCTCCTGAAGAAATGTGTTAGAAATGCCGATTGCGAGCTATTCCTTGGAAGTGTTCTATTCCAACCAGCTCATACTTGGAAGCGCATCACGGTTCAGTCAACACAACGTCGATTGACGTGACTTGACACGTGTAGTTGTTGGGGGTACAAACGGCTTGACATCCTGTGCAGCGTTTCCTTGACGACACGGAACATTTTCAGAGTTTACTGCAGCGGAGCTCACGGTCCCGTGCTGCTCCTGCTCCACGGAGGCGGACACTCTGCTCTCTCCTGGGCTGTCTTCACGGTGAGCGTCATCGCTTTTGCTGTTATCGTGTCCTTGCACACATAACCGTTAACCATCCTAGTTGTTTTAAGCGTACGTCAAGCTGTTCCTACGTGTTTTACAGGCTGTCATTTACAGCAGGATTAACTGCAGGGTGGTAGCTGTGGACCTTCGAGCTCATGGTAAGTGATAGTTAACAAACGTTGCTCTGGCCATGACACGAGAAGTTTATGTTGACGTGCTTCCACCATAATTCAGAACAGACAATTTTTATTTTCATTTTCAATTTCCACCCCCAAAAATTAATCTGCAGTTGTTTGGGCGCCTGGAACTACTTTGAATGTGCATCACCACCACCACCTATAGGGCAGTAGTGTAACTTCAACAAATCAGTCGCAATTTAGTATAGTTGAACTGTAAGCTTACGGGAACCTCCGTTTATTGAGCGGGATACGTTCCTCATGCGCCCGCAAATAACCGAACATCCACAGTATAAAGAGCATATACAAACCTATTTTTTTTGTAGTTTTACCTCTCTCACTGGAGAGACTTTTGAAAGTATTCCTTCGCATCCGTTCTCACGCTCTCATCCATACTGTTCTCCAAATAGAGGCAAAGTGTGCTTGCTTGAAATTGTTCATTTGTCACTCCCAGTGGAAGTTTACCAGACAACTGGCACGTGAAGCAAAAGAGAATGAAACATTGTATACTTAAAACAACAAAATGTTCAACCAAACCACGTAATTTCATTTAGCAAAAGGCTGCTTGCTTACATATATAATCCAATATGCCACAGATGGGCTGCGGGAAATATGCATCGATGTTAGGCGAACCTTGGAACGACTGCTATTTTAACAAAGCACTTTGTTCATGTGCATCCTGCAGGTGACTCCAAAGTGAGAAATTCAGAAGATCTTTCTGCAGACACTATGGCCAAGTAAGTTGCTGGGTTTATTTGTTGAGTTGAGTCTTTTAGTTGTACTTCCTCTCAAACATTTCATTTTTTTAAAAAGTGACTTTTACAGCTTATGGGTCACATTTTTGTGGTGCAAAAAGATGTCAAATGATTTATCTTGGTCTTCTTTATTTTTTTGTGAATATATCACCCAAAATGGCATTTGAACAGGGGTGTGTAGATTTTTGTATACGCACGGTGATCTGAAGCCTTATTGAATAACTCTTAACATGATGTGTCATTGTTCGTGGATTTCCGAGCGTGCCGTACATCCGATACAATGTTAACGGCTTCTATTCTTTTCGAAGGGATATTGGCAAAGTAGCGGAGGCACTTTACGGAGACAACCCACCGCCGATCATGGTTATTGGGCACAGCATGGGCGGGGCCATAGCGGTTCACACCGCCGCTGCCAATCATATCCCTTCGTTGCTTGGCCTCTGCGTCATCGACGTTGTCGAGGGTAGGTTTTTTTGGGGGGGTGACAATTAGGGCGTTTTAAGCCTCAGCCAAAGATTGTTTTGGAATCTTAAACATGCATCATTTGGTTTCAAAGTCCATTTTGTAACCCACCGTGTGTCTTTTACATATTGTTTCTTCTCAGGTACGGCGATGGACGCTCTGAACAGCATGCAGAATTTCCTGAGAAGTAGGCCAAAAATGTTTAAATCGCTGGAAAATGCCATCGAGTGGAGGTAAGTCTGCTTCAGAATCTTCAGGAATTTCACGCGCGCACATTTTTCAAACAAATTTACAAGCTTCCTGTATTAGTGTGAAGAGTGGGCAGATCCGAAACATCGAGTCCGCACGGGTGTCGATGGGAGGCCAAGTGAAAAAGTCCGTACCGTTTATGACTACGTTGGCCAAATCAATACAAAGGTCAAGCGTCGGCGTCAGGTGCTAATACCTTCCGCTGCTCTGATATTGACAGATGCGAGGAGTCCACCAGGAGCCCAGTGGTCTCCACGAGCATCGGTGAAGGTATAATAGAAGAGGAGGAGGATGAAGTAGGGGAAGAAGAGTCCAACAAGAAAAGAATGAAGGAAGATGACCAGGAGGTTGTGTTACACCTGCAATCTGTCGAGACGTGATATCATATATTATTTTCTGCCCTACGCATCGGCACCGTTCCTCACACTGACGGTCCTGGCAATGTAGTCAGAAAAAAAATCACTATGGGGGAAACTGCATCATTGCCGTGAAAATCAAGCTAAACGTTGCTCTTTACTTGCATTTGTTCCTGTCGATGTTGTTGTGAGTGTGTGCATTAGCTATTCGTCAGGCTAAAGTTGGTATTTGTGAATTTATTTCCCTCAAACCCTTGACTGTGGCTTGTGCTTTAAACAGTTCCTTGTCTCCTCAAGCATTTTGGTGACTTGTGTGAGTTAAGATGACTCCTTAAGGTTTCTTTGTCTGCAGTTGACCTTACGCGAGTCATCGCTGCCACATTAAAATGGTAGAGCCATCTCTGATACAGAGATGTGACGTATAATAATCATTTAAAAAAAAAAAAAATTGTAACTTGTTTCAGACAAAGAAAGAAAGCATCTTCACGTGGCGAGTTGATTTGACAAAGACCGAAAAGTACTGGGAGGGCTGGTTTAAAGGCCTGTCTGCACTTTTTCTCACCTGCTCTGTGCCAAAACTGCTCCTGCTCGCAGGTTCGATCCCTCGCCTCACGAATATTTCTCGTCGTCGACGCCTTATTGTTTGGAATTCAAATGGCGACATTCTTTGTGCAGGGGTGGACAGGCTCGACAAAGATCTGACCATCGGGCAGATGCAAGGTGAACAGCTCAAATTGACATTTTGTGCGCATCAAGAAAAATCCCCCCATCTTGCGCTTGATGGTCTCTCTTTTGTCCTCAGGGAAGTTTCAGATGCAGGTCCTGCCTCAGTGCGGTCACGCCGTCCACGAGGACGCACCCGAAAAAGTCAGTCACAAGAACTTGAAGTTCAGTGTCGGCGTTATTATTCACTCGGCTGTTTTAATTGTTGTTGTTGTTGTTGTTGTCGTCGTCTCTTTCTTTCCAGGTAGCAGACGCTCTCGCGGCGTTCATGGTCCGCCACAAGTTCACTGACTTTAAAGAAGGATATATGTGGTAAGTGACTCTCCTTCCATATGTGAATTGAACGCGTTGTTATGGACTTGACACATTCTGGCGGTAAAAATGATGAAGAATCTCCATTTTGGAGCAAAACGCATGAAAGTCAGCTGGTCAAAATATATAAACTAATGTCAAATTTGTCTGATCTCCTTCTACAGTTAATTGAATATGTTGCCATAGAAGAACATTTTGAAGAATCATCATCATCATCATCATTGTACAACAGCAGATTACAGAGAATATAAAAAAAAACACTCATTATTTGTTTATGTAGATACTTTGCCTTTCAGCTTTGCCTTATTTTATTGTAAAAGAATAATTTGTTTCTTTGTGATGATTTTTTTTTTTTTTTTGATGTAAAATTCCTATGTTTTATTTTTGAGTGATGTGTTATGATTATAAAATGTGTTTGTATTGGCAAAAAAAAGATTGAGAGGGATTGAAAAGAAGTCACGTGTGCTTTTTGAACGTGTACAATTTAGCAATTGTCACGTAGCAAGATCGACACAGCTGATTTGTTTGCCGGTGTAAAGAAGAAACTTTTGCACGGTTCCAAAAAAAAAAAAAGTCCCGATTTGATCTCCGCACCATCTTCTGCCCCATGTAGGACATTGCTTTTTATCTTCAATCAAAACTTGTTCGTGCCGTTGCACTCCAAATGATTTCAACCCCATTGCAAATTAAGTTTGCAATGAAGCAACACCACGACGACAACCAACAATTGTTACCTATATTATTTTTTTGAAATGTATTAAAAGCCTATACAAATGGAAATACAGTTGAGTGCAACGCAATAGAGAAAATGTACATTTGATTTGTGTGTTTTGAATTGTTGCTGCTACTTTCGTGCATTAATTGAATCTCAAATAGCACAATGGCATCAGATGCACACAAACTACCGTGAACTTTTCTTTCATGTATTTCGTGAAATAAAATGAGCATTTAAATTGCTTATTGTGTCTGTTTACACGTTGGAAATCTTACTGTATTGCGCTCGGTCAAAACTTTTGAAACAGGCATATAGAGTTAATGGAAGTGGCTTTGAAAGGTTTTCTTAAATCTCATATGACAAGAGGTGTTGAGTTTCTCAATCAAATAATCCGAAAAGTGAAGACGAATGATTGGCCAACAGGTGTGAGTGCTTGTGGGTTAGCCCGTAAAACTGGTAAGCTAGCCGTTCCCGGCGTACGGCGCCTGGGGCCCGCCGCGCCATTTGGTGAAAGGTTGCCACAAGTTCAAAACCGAGCTCAAGGAACGCTGAGGCATTTACGGAATCCGTGGGCCCGATTATTCGGGTTCCCTCGCGGAACATCTTAGGTCAAAAACAGCACAGCTCAGCTTCTCGCTAGCAGATGTTATGGCTAGCCATGTTTTTTTTTTTTTTTTTAAGTCAAATTGAAATCGAGCAACGTCCAGAAGCATGAAAGCAATCTTCAGATGGAGCCAACGCAATCCCAAATGCCGTTTAGAATTTTTTTCTAGGATCATTATTCACACTATTCAAACGGCAAAAGATTTGGACCGATTTCGCAGTTCCAATCGTTCCGCCGAGCGCAGATGAGACACCGATTCGAAGCGTTTGAAAAGAACTTGAAATCAATCCCATCTTCTGAATCGCTCGTCCTCATTCGGGGTCACGGGCAGTGCCGGGCCAGAATCCGAACTCTGCTTGACTACAACTGCTCCGAGTGTAGCGCCATCATGCGACTCTATGAATTGTGTTCCTATCGTTGCTTGTGTTGTGTTCGACATCGGGATTTAAAAGTTCACATTCAAAAAGTAAGAAAATACAACTGCAAACAGTACATTTGTTGTAAAGACGTCAACCAGGTTAATTGCTTTTCTTTATTGTTATTATTATTGAACGCAGATGTGCAAATCTTCAACTACAAGACCAATTGAAAAAGCTATAAAAGAACAAACAAACAAACAAACAAACAAAAGATCCCAGCTGACTTTAGGCGAAACCTTGGAAAGATGGCTGCAGACTCTTTCGATCCCTGCTGTGCACAAATGCACTGAAACATTTTGAAATAGATGTCAATTTGTCGTCATACCTTCAATCTTGTCATATATATATATATATATATAATTTATTTTTTTTTATTACAAAAAAATGTGTGTGTGTGGGAACGAAATGTCAATTTCGTGCTTTATCCAGCAGGTGTCCTCAGTGGTAAACATTTGAATGTGATGGCTCTACATTGAGTCCTGAAACATCCCAGAATTGATATACCTTATTCTCCCCCCCCCCCCCCCCCCAGTTTAGATGAACACTTACAGGCTGTACGGCCAATTTGTGAGCGTAAACCGTGAGGGAGGTGTCAACAAAGGGAATGAAAAGAAGTTTCATTTCAGCGATCTTTACTGCGCCGCAAAGCCTCGAGCTCGCTCAAGGCCTCCTCGACCTCTGAGAAAGAGCACTTGAAGGCCTGGAAAACATTCCAGAGAGGCAGAAGTACCTGGTGACATAAAGGTTGTTGTCATGATCACAAGCGCCTTCACATCTCCCACTCAGAAATGTGCAATGACATTTGATTTCACCTTAACTCTCTCACCGGCTGATTCTTGACTAACGCACGAACGAGGCCCAAAAAGTGCAACATCCGAATTCTTGCATTTCAATCTCCTGCAACCGCCACCCATTGCACATTTGTGCTTTTAAACTTTAGAACTTCCCCCTTGTGTACTGAATCTCGTCTGCCACAAAGTGAAATGGAGCAAGCGATCATTTCCGATCCGCAATTTGCATTATGTTGATGCAGCAGACGTTCTCCGCTTCTTCTCGTTTGTTTTGTCTGGCGGGGGGCATTCCCAGCGTTGAAAGTCCCAAGTCCATAACAAGCTGCCGGAACAATGGCGTTGGCATGTGACGGTCAAGGCCACAACATGGAATGCACTAATGCGCCGACCTAACGAGTAATGGTGCGGCAATTACTCGCGAGCGTGGTCTCCCCCGACGGTTCTCCTTCAGACTCCGATGAAAGCGCTGACCTGGTTAGCTTTGTGTCAGCAGCAGCAGGAGGGGAGGGGAGGGCTGCACCCCCACCCCCACCCGCGTGCGGCCATCGTCAGCCTGCAGCCCTCCGCCCGACGTGCCCACCAACTTTGGTCATTCTCAGCGAAAACACAAATGTGCCTTTTTGAAGTGACGGAGGAGGAAAAGCTCGTCAATGCAACTAATGGCTTGTGGCTGATGTTGCAACAAGCCTCAATGGGACTAAAAGGGGGCGCGTGGAAAAGTCACAGCACCCGCGTGCAATTGGAAATGTGCCCCAGAAGACAGTCGACGCACTTGTCACGTATTTCTTGGACTTGAAGTCCGATTGTGACTCCCACCATGTTCTCATTCGCACCACACTGAAATGAATTTCCATGCTCGATACTTTTGCACGCGCGTTAGTCAAATGGCGGCGCCGCGTTTCTTCTTCGACGGGTTAAGAATGTCTCGTTCGCATTTGGCCGATCGAGTTCAGCCGGCGACGATTCGAGCGACTTGATGGATCGATCGATCGATGTTGGGTTTGGCAAAGCGATGACGTAATGCGAGCGGCGATGGTCGGCTCCCGCGCGGGGGGGGGGACATTTCCGCCGAGCGCCGGCGGAACGTCGCGCAGCGCGCAGGCAGGTGAGCTCGCGCCGCCCCCCCTCCGCGTGCGGCGCACATGGTACGGTCCGCGTGCACTCGGAGTTGTCGCCGAGGAGCTCGCAGTGTGCACGACTCAGCGCAAAGCAGCAAATTGGCGCGCGTCGTCGCCACTCGTTGTCGCCGAAATGCCGCCCTCCTCTTGCCCGACTGACCTCGGATGGCGCGGCAAGGTCGCCATCTTCCACCTTTGCTGGCACATCTCAGGTGAGTCGCATTTGATTCGGCGCTTTTGTTGTGCTTCGCCAGCACTTCCAAGAGAAGTTTGGGGGTCGAGACAAGTGTGTCGCGCACGCGCGCCTCGCAAGTTATCAACGCTAGCCTCCCACGTGGCCTCAAAGTGAGGATTTGGCTTTGGTTTGGATGTACAATTGCGATTTCTGCAGGTGCGTCGCTCGGAAACACAAGAGCTCAGAGAAAACTTGGCTGCAAGTTGACTTAGCCGGCCGCTAAGGGGTGCCTCCTTGCTCCCTTGCTCCCTTGCGCCCTTGCTTCCTTGCTCACAGGTGCCGCGTCCCATCGGAACGCCGAGGAAGACCTGCGACACATGCGACACATGCGACACATGCTCATTCACTGGCAGCCATATTCACGCCTGGACGGTCTCTGTCCGACTTGCACGTTTCCACCATGTTCTCGACCCTCACTTGGAAAACAACAACAACAACAACTAAGCCCGCACCTTTGTTTTTGCCGTGCAATGAAATCATTTTGCTTTGGCGGATGCACAGCAAGTTAAAGAATTGGCATCTGCGTGTGATGCGCAGCCAAGCTTTGCTGTGCGAGAGGATGACAATTGGACTCCATTGGTCTGAAAGTGATTTAGTTGCGCCAAATAAAGTCTCTTTGTTCATCTCTGCATGTCCCGTGACAGGCAAACAGTGAAACGCCAGATGGCAGAAGGTACACTTAGCCCGTTTAGCCATCGTAGGAATGGAGACAACGAGCTCTCGATGTTGGCAGCAAACGCAACGCAACGGGCAGAACATTTCTCCCAAAAAGTTTCACCGTTCAAACTGAGGATGACACGGAGAGACTCGTGTATTTGCAACGACCACCTCACTTTGAATGTTATGCGAGCTTAATGCTAACGCGCAATACAAAGTGCCATAGATGGGATAAGAAATAGCATCTATGTGGCGTATTTGGCTTATTTGAACACGAACTGACGTAGACCGACTGTAACAAGACCCGCAGGCATAAATTCTTGATCCTCTACGGCAGTAGACTGAGTCAGATATGCAACGGTGTTTATGTGTGTGTGTGTGTGTATTCTACTGCCCCCTGGTGGTCGAAGCGCGCACACCGGAAGGAGCACAATGCGGGGCTGGAACAGATGAATGGCGTTTCCATTCATTTCAATGGGGAACGATGAGTTGAGAAATGACTTGTGAGTTACGAGCTTTGTCAAGGGTCATAAAAGCCGAGGCACGGCGCTCTCTCTCTCTCTCTCTCTCTCTCTACTTTTTTCCTGGCGTTTTTGTTTGGTGTGTTGTGAGAGTCTCCGCATGCAAGAATGTGCCTTGGCGCAACAAAGTTTGGGGAGCGATGACGACGACGACAACTTGGATGCTAGCGTTGTTTGCATGCGTACCCTTTGCTTGCAATAACCACATCGAGCGTGGCCCATCAGCAAACCTTTGCGTTCTTCTTTCGTGGTGATTTTTATTGTATTTATTTTTTGCTCTTGCAGTTTGCTATGGGGGCATAACCCCTTCGGTCGCCTCTCAGGTAAAATGAATGCTCTCTGGGGTTTCCTTCTGGAGATCGATCCACTGATTTTCCCATGATTTGTTTGCTTTTCCCCCCCCTAGTGTGTTTTGGGTCAATTTTCTTGCTGCTAATGGTGACGACGTTCTTTGCTTTGGCACAATGATTTACTGTCACTATAATGAGTGCTTCATTTGTTGCAACTAGTCAAATTATTTTTGTCCCAAAAGTTTGAATGAGACCGCCTGACTTACCCCGGTCACAAGTGGGCTCACCAAGTTCCAAGTACTTTTTACTAACAGGCCTTGATTTGGAGCAAGTTATGTTAAAGGAGCGCTTGTTTGTGCCTGGCACGGCGCCATACATACCGCCGGGCCGACGGGGCGCTCGGATTGGCATCCAGTGGGCGGGATCTAGCCGGCGCGTTCCCGCCGTCTCCTCTTGGTGGTCCCGCTGCATTTTTTTTTTTTTTTTTTTCTAATAGCTGAAGCGGAGCCCAGAGTTTGCAAAACAAGCGAGCGCCCAAAACAATGAGCCAAACACAAGCCCCCCCCTCCGCAACTTAACGGAGCAACATGGCGCATGTGTTGTTTAGAAGGAGCTAACGCTGTCGGTTCACTTGACGCGAGAGTCCGTCGAGATTCCATCGCGTCGTCTGGCGGATGCGGGATTTCATCGCCGATATCCACTCGTCGGATAACGAAGCAGTGGGGCACGTGACGTCGCCAAACACAAATGCGGCCCACGTTGACAACTTCGCCAAATATTACGTGACTGTTATTCTCAGAAAGAAGCTAATGCTGGTCGTTCTGTCAGTTAAGACAAATGTGCACGAACACAACAGCTGTTTCTCTTTTGGATTTGACATGATCGCGTTTAGTCTGCAGTTGTCAAAGTGCGGTTTTTTTTGTGTTGTTTTTTTTTTTTTTTGCTCGAGTGTGAAACTTTGGCGTGCCGAGCTGCTGAGCCATTGGTTGAGAAACTCCTATGTCATTTAGTTAGCTAACAGTGGCGCGGACGTGCTAAACACCTCGCTAGTAAACACTTTTTTTTTTTTTTTTTTTTTATCTTATCAAAGTGCAAGTGGGCCCAACCCACACGTATTCGTATCCAAACAATAAATCGTAAATTTTCCGTGATGGTCCCTTAATAGCTTGAAGCAGACTTTTTGGTGCACTAACATCACTTGAGAGCTGAGCATAGGCCAACGTCTATCATGAGTATTTCTTCAATTTTCATGCCATCGGGTTTTAAGCAATTGTTTATTAAAGATGGTGGCTTTTGGATTGATGGATACTTGTCCCGCCGTTAAAGCCAGGCGGCTCGTACAAGAACCTGATTGGTTAGTTGAATAACGATTGGGCTGTGCTCCGTGGTCTTCTGCTCCCGGCAGCTTCACGCCGTCTATTTCATGCTCCCATTCCCACTTTTAGCAAGACTCCCATATTTCCATATTTGCCGCCACTTACACGTGGATGATGGACTAGCTTGAAGAAGCAAGTGCCAAGGCCTTTTCTATCGAGAACATTCGGGTTAAAATAGATATAAATCAGATGATCCCACCCACCAAAGTGTCTCTGACATCAAACCACATCAAAAACAAACAAAAAAAAGTCCGTTCGAGTCTCGTGTGGATCCGGGGAATCCTCGGAAAGGCACTCGAAAGCTTCTCTACTAGCATGCCTTATGTTCGTTCCAGTATTTGCCACCCACCCGTAAGTGGCGCATGTGAAGGTATTATTATTGTCCAAAGCGAGTCCCTGGGGAGCCACGTGTCCTTGATGCTAGGATATCTATAATCTCTATTTCTTCTTTTACAATTTTTTTTTTTTTTTTTTTACTGAGTGTGAAGGGGACACATTGTGTTGGATTTGCACACCTAGAAGCTCCTTTTTTGAGACTTCCCGGGAAGCGCAAGAAGTACATGCTTCCTGTTATGTCAAGCTCGGCTGCATATATGATCAAAAAGACTTTGCCCTTATTCTCGTCACTTTTTATTCTCAGGCAGAGAAAAACCAGGGCACGCTTATGTAAGGTTGTCATGTCGCCAATAAAAAATTGAACAGAGTCGCTATACCTCTGTCATGACATATTCGGAAGTGGGGAAATGGCGCTTCCTTCCCTCGTCCCGTGCTGCTGTTTGCTTTCGAGCGTTATTTTTGTGCCCCGGACTGAAACCGGAAGTCGAGAAATCAGTTCTACGCTCGCTTCAGTAGCAGAGCAGTCGCCGTCGCCAGTCAAGTTTTGGGCATTTGAACGCGACTCCCAAACCTCTCGTTGTCGTCCACGTACAATTTTTGAAAAACGACTGAACTGACAAACCATCTAAGGATGCAAATTTGAATCAATCCAATTCCGTGCACGACGCGTTTCCCCAAATTGCTCTATATTTGAAGCGTGCACTAATCCTACGTGTTAAGATTTGTCGTTTCCAATCTGAATCCCGTAAATACCCAAGAGTCGACCCTTTTGATGTTCGCTGCCAAAAGCTGTGTAACTTGGAGATCGGAGATGTTTAGTGGTTCGCGTATGTCCTTGTTTAACAGTTAGTTTCAATACTTTCAAGGCAAACGTATGCGATGCCGTTCCGAGCGGGCCGTCTCTTGCCGGCACGGCTCCGTACGCTCGCATAACGGCGTCTTTTACAAATGCTGTCATTTCAAACAGCGCCAACAATGCTATTCAGAACGTCATTGCTAAATGCGGACATCCAAACAAGCAGTTGTAACAAATGCAACATAAGCTGCGCCTAATAGAAAGCAGCACGTCAAATTGGGCGTTCAAAATGAGCCTCAAGTCGAATGCAAGCAGCAGACATGGCATCGCCACGCTTCTTTGGCTCGGGCCCTTCAAATGGTGTCATGCGTCTCTTGGGACAAATCCACAAGTTTGAAGCGTTGTTGGATGCGTTTAGTGGCGACGTGACTTTGCTGTGAGGAGACTGAAGTATTTTCTTCGGAGATCTTAGGCTGACATCATGATTTATTTTCCAGGACGGTTGCCAACTGGTTCTATTTGCCTCCGAGGGCTTCAAGCGAAAATATCATCCTGTGTTTGCACCGGTACAATTTGATCACCGCCGTCGTTTTCCAAGTGAACCGCCGCCGAGGAGCATGTGCGGCGATTTGAGTTTTGCTTTTGTGTGTGTGAAATTGCGACTCCCTTGTTTGAGGCGACTAATTAGCGGCACTAAGCGAAGCAGCATCGCCGCGACCCGCTCACTCGCCTTCACGTGCCTCGGAGGATGCAGTGATGTCTTTTGTAGGGCAATCTCCGTCCTATGCGATCATTATTCAGTCAGCCTATCGCTATTGCGCAGAAGAAAATCAATCGGTCGCAATGAAATAATTGTTCGAAAGCTGGTTCGCCTAGTCAAAGTCGTCCGGCGATATTTGAGGACGCTGGTCTTTCGAGAGGGAGTTTGGCCGGAGAGGGAGCCCGTTTTGGCAAACCAACAATGGAATATTGTTTTGGGCCCGGTTGCCCGGTAGCACAGCAGGTTTCGATGATTTGTTGCAATTAGTGATGTAGTCCGAGGCTCGGGCGCACATTTTAGAATTGTCTTTCACAAAGCTGTGACGTCATTCATCTGTTTTGTGTTAAGCGGAGCCTTGACGATAGCATAGCATCCCTCAGTCGTCTTTCCTCACGCTCCCCCCCCCACCCCCCCACCCACCCCTTTCTCTGAGCGGTGATGTCATCTTCCGTGGACCGCGCGTACCCTCGCCTCCACCGGGATCTTGTCTTCTCCCCGTTTGCCTTTCCTTAAAACGATGAGCTTCCGGCTTTTGAGCGGTGGCACAATTGTGACAGAAAGGCCACGCCGGGTTTGCGGGAAAAAGAGGACACGTGGCGACGCACCGCTTTGTCTGGGTGGGGGAACGCTTCGGATTAAACGGATTCATCAAACGAACGCTCGCACTGTCATCTGTGTTTTATTTGTTTAAATGCTTGACGCCTTCTGTGACGCTCTCATGCTTTGAATCGCGCTTGAAGAGCTGTGAAACATTAGACGCAACGCCATAAATATTCCTGACTGGAGTTTGAACAAAGTTCTAGTGCGACTTATATTGTCTCTCTTAAACAAACATTTTTCGCATGTAAGCACAAAAGCTATTGGCCAATGTGCCTTGTGTCGATTTTCAACATTTCCGAATGTTCCCATGTTGTGCCTTCTGGCTAACGTTGAATGTGGGTGGAACATTTCTGGAGGGTTTCCAGTCAAGTTTGAAATTGCAAATGGGAAACTTTCTATGGGGACTTGTGGATAATTTCATGCAATAATTAATCCCCCCCCCCCCTACAAACGGGCGGTGGTCATTCCTCAAATTTTGGAACAAGCGACGGCTCGTAAGTTGCGACAGCCGTAAGTCAAGGTAGCACGGAATTTACGTGACATCTGGTTGCTCTCGTCCGGTTTATGCGCAAATATATTTTTCTCCATTCGTTTTGTAATTTGCCGGTTTATTCCCGTTAAGTTGAAGTTTCCGACTTTGCAAATCCCCCCAAATCTTGCGACCCTGCTTCTCTCAACTTTTAGCTAGCTGCCCTCGAAATGTCTTCTTGTTAAAGGTTGATGTTGAAATTTGGCCTCTACTGGCTGGACGGCATCATTGTGCAAACGGTGGCTGCTCCGAATTCAATTTGAATCAGATCCCGCCCCGCCCCCGCCCCCCAAGACTTTCCAGACCACGTACCCGTAAGAAATGTACTCTGGCGTGTGTGTGTGTGTGTGTGTGTGTGTAATGGTTTCTGTGTTTGGGTCATTGAATTTTCCGTGCGTCTTTGGCAGGGTTGTTGGCCAGTCAGGTGGCGGTGCCCCCCAGCGTGAGCGCCGTGCTGGGGAAGAACCTGACGTTAGAGTGCCGGGTGGACGTGGCCACCAACCTCACGCTCACGCAGAGCTCTTGGGAGCGGCGCTTGCCCACCGGCTCGGTCACTGTGGCCGTTTACAACCCGCGCTACGGCATCTCCATTTCCCCGGAGTTCATCCATCGCTTGTATTTCCGCTCGCCCTCCTCCCACGATGCCACGATCGTACTGGAGAATGTGGGCTTTGCCGACACGGGCGTGTACACCTGTAAGGTGGCGACATTCCCGCTCGGGAACACGCAAGCCTCCACTACTGTCAGTGTGCTCGGTAAGCACGTATGTCCAAAATGTCAAGTTTCTTTGTTATACGTTCCTCAATCGGGTGTTTTTGTACAAAGGCGTTGTTGTGCTGAATTACAAAATGTTTTCACTGCACCCGCTTGAACGCGATGCCTTTTAATCCCCTTCCTCGTGTTGCTTTCTCCTTCCGCGAACCCGAAGTGGAGCCGAAGGTGTACGTGTCCGCGGGCTCGACGGCGCTGATCGACGGCAGCAACGAGACGGCGGTGGCCACCTGCATCGCGGAGCGCGCCCGCCCCCCCGCCGAGGTGTCGTGGGAGTCCGAGCTTTTCGGCCAGTCCGAGGTGCAGCTTTTCGACGACGTCAACGGGACCGCCACCACGCAAGTGCGCTACCTTTGGCAGCCCACCCGTCACGTCCGGGGCCGCTCGCTCACGTGCGTCGTCCGCCACCCGGCGCTGCTGAATGACTTCAGGGTCCCCTACCAGCTCAATGTGCAGTGTAGGTGCATCTATTCGCCCTGGAATGAAGCCAGCGAGCAACAATGATGAGGATTACAGGGTAGCAGGCGGCGTGTATGCTGTTAAATGGAGTGCAATTCTGAGAACAAAGAATGACTTGATCTAGAAAGGCCCACCGCGTTGGGTCTTTCGTGCCGAGGGGTCTCAGTCATTTCATCAAGTTTTGTGTCTTTGCTGCAGTTGCTCCCGATATCTCTGTGGCGGGCTACGACGGAGACTGGTATGTCGGCAGGGACGATGTTCGAATGACGTGCAAAGCCAATGCAAACCCGCCAGCTCATCACTTCAGATGGATCAGGTGCGTCTATATATAAATATTATATATGTGTGTGTGTGTACACTGACCGGCCACATCATTAGAGCCAATTATGCAATCTTAGGAGATCCTAAAAATGTGCCTTTCCAAAGATAAAGCTCAATTTGAATTGACTCCTTAAAGGACCTTTAGTGTCCAGATGGCCTATATTTCACTAACCTAATGACAACATTTCAGAAACGAAAGGGGGAAAAAAAAACCGCTATCTTGCTTGAGTTTCCAAACATGGCGGCCACACGACACCACTGCACGCAAATAGCCTTTAAGTTCACACCCGCAAATGGCCGTGTTACGTCATCTTCCCAAACTCTCTTTCAAAGGCGAGCGACGCAATCGCTACGATGAGTTGACAAAACCGCTGGAAATGAATCTCCTGTACCTCATGTGGCTGCCTCCCTTCTGCAATTAAGCATTACAGTGATCGATTTGAACAAAACAAGCCTACTCAAATGTATCGAACCTCACAATTTCCTCTCCTCTCTTAAAAAAAAAAATAAAAAATACAAATCCAGACTTTCAATATAGGCCACAATTACAGTGCAGAATGCGTACTAGTTTAATAAGTAAAAGTGCTTGTCTTCTGTCGCTGCCGTCTGTAGGCTCAGGCAGGTTTCGATTTAAATGTGGGCGGGCCAAAATCTGGCTGAAAATCAAATGTCTTCAGGAATCAAGCCTAAAATTACTAGGGGGGGGGGGGGGGGGGGGGGGGGACTTCTGTTTTGTTTTTAAGTCCTGACATGTGGAATACATGTCAATGTTCACAGCCTGAGTAATAAATGAACAATGTGTTATTGTGGTCGCATTTCAGCTGAATCCTCATCGAGAGAGTCAGACTGTGCAAGCGGTTCTAGTGTTGCGGTCAGTCTTTGCATATTTGTTGTTGTCGACGAGATGTCTTTTGTCTTACAATGGAATGCTTTTTGTACAATGAAAAATATTTTTGAAGTTCATGTGGAGTCACAGCGATCGCTCTGTCCTGGGCATCGTCTCGTAATCGTTCACTTGGCGCTTTAGCGCCGCCAGCTTTACACATCAATCCACAGAAAGAGTTGCTGCTGTCCAGCTTCTGCGGGATGAGAGTCAGTTTCCAGATCAACAGTGGCGTTTGCTTAGCTCATCATTTACCCATCAAATATTCAGAGTAGAATACCGTAATTTCTCATGTATAATGCGCACCCCCAAAATTGACCTCAAAATTCTGGAAAACCCTTTTACCTATGTATAATGCATTTTTACAATGCATGATTTTGCTTCTACCCATATGATCAAAACATGAAGTATGATCTGTATTTTGTTAGTTTTTTCAAAGAATTGTTCTGAAGTTAAACACCTTATTTGAACACAATACTTTCTTTTTATTTACTTGCTCTTATTGTGAAATTCACAGCCCTACTTTTATTTAGTAAATGAGAAAACACACATTTGTGCTCATATGTTTGATTACCCGGGCGGAATTTGTAAGATGTGTACAATTCTTTTAAGAAGACATGATGGACCAGGCGAAATGCATTTTCATTTTAGTTTAATGGGATTCAAAATAAGCTGTCAAGCATTTCAGAAAAGCATTATCATTAAACAAAACACAACTATAAAGAAATTAATGATGGTTGTTGTTCAGTCATCAGTCGGTTTTATAAAAAATAAAAAAGAACTCACTAATTCTCCCTGGGTATGTAGTCATATGTACCCCTGTCATATTGGAATGAAAGTGTAGTCTACACCTTTTCCATAACCCCTAGGTGGCATACTAGAATGACAGTGTACAACTTTTTCATAACCTCTAGCGGACGGTGGCATATTGGAATGAATGTGTACAGCTTTTTCATAACCCTGACCCTCTAGATGGCAGCATACATTGATAAAATGTGAAAGTCTTTTTAGTTTTCTCCTATACCCATGTATAATGCGCACTATTGACTTTTGACAATCTTTTGGGGTAAAAAAAAATGCGCATTATACACGAGAAATTACGGTAGTCCTTTCAGACTTCTGACAAGTTGATCCGGATGTTGCTGTTCTTGGTGTGTTCCAGGCTGGACGGTGAGATGCCGGAAGGCGTGGAAATCCTCAACAGCACGCTGCTTTTCCTGCGTCCTCTCCAGAAGAACGACTCTGGCGTTTACCGGTGTGAGGTGGCCAATGACATCGACCTCCGCAGTCGGGACCTTCGCATTCTCATACAAGGTGAGCGCGGCGTCTGGCTGCCATTTGCCTTCCGATGCACAACACGCATGATTGAGCGTGTTGCTTCTTGGGACGCTGTCCTTTTAGCTGACATGTGACTCTGCCTCACTCCTGGCAGCTGGCAGCCTGCGAGGGCATTCACGTTCACCAGCATGTATGGGCACTTATCATACTTGAGCCACAATTGCTTGCTGATTATAAACATTAACACTCCAGATGTTTGGATGGCACCTTTTTGGCCTTTTTGCGTTTTCCTCTCCCTTGAAATGTGTCATGGTGGTGTGTGTGTGTTTTTGTGTTGTTGTGTGTCACGCAGGAAGATGCAAAAGTCTTCAGCCTGACTGGGATGATGTCTCCCTTTTCATAAAACATGAACCAGTTCTTTTCAACTCCTATTTATAATTTATCATACATACCGTATTCCATTTTCTTATGAGTGGGGCTGCGTGGGCATTCACTAGATGACGTGTCGGTTTACTTCTTTTTGTGTGTCAGCGGGCTCACGCGTTAATTGACCACCTTCCGTGATTAGTGTTCCATTTATCCCCACAAAGGTTTCAGAACTTTTGGATTGGTCCTTTTCACCAATCAGACGTGAACGCTTGTCGCTGATCTTGTCTGGCACCACTTTGGCTTGTAGACGTTTTTTTCATATCTTGTGTTGCTCTTTGTCTCTCTCTTGTTTTTTTTCCCTCTCTTCGGTTTTGTGGTCCCACGTTCAGATCATCTTATGCTTGTTCTATTAATGTTGCAAGACGTTATGGCAGCGTCTTGTTAATGTTGTCAGTCCTGTGTATTTATGCGACAATTATGCATTGCGTGAATTTGGCAGGAAATTGTATGAAAATCCAAACATTGCGGTCAAACTGTTGTCGAGCCAACAATGCGCATGTGGGAACAGCCACAGCAACGTCACTCTGAAAATGCAGAATAATGCCACAATACATTCCGCAAACCGCACTGAAACGTCTGTGCTCCGCTGCCACAAAGCAGTTATGACGTAATATAAATATAACATGAATACAAAATTGGAGGTTCATTCATGAAAATAACGGACAAACTAAACTGCAAAGGAAAGTTCAATAATGTAAAATGTTGTGCTTGCTTGCATTTGAGTTCAGTTTTATGTTGACAAGACTGGAATATTTAATATTTAGGTAAATATGCCCCAACTTGTCAGTCTTATGTCTGCTGACTCCCTCTGGGGTGAGGGGGGAGGGGTGGGGTGGGGGGTCAAAATGAATTTCTCAGTATACTTTGCATGTTTGAAGATATCTGTGGACGACGTGTGCCTGAAATGAGAACTAAGTACTGCTCACTTGTGGAGATATAGCTTCGAACTCTTTCGGTTTTACTATTGGACAGGATAACATATCATCAGCAGGGTCAAACAGACTCTAAACCCGGCTCACGTTCCCTATTAGTGGCTAAAACTAATGTCCGCGCCCCCCCCCCCCCACCCCCCCAACACACACACACACACACATGCGCACAAATCATGAAAACTGAAATGATAAAAAACAGTTTGAGTCGCCCATCCCCCACCAAATAAGAACTTGAGCGCCTTTGTTCGCATCAGCAGTTAGCTAGTAGCGCAATTGGGACGAGCAGTTCGCTTACTAGCTACTGCCCACGCCCTGAAAATGCATCATCTCTTGGCCAATTTAGAGTGCCTCGTTGTCTGCTGTGAGTTTGTGCACGTCACGCAGGAAAAAGATGTTAGAGCGAGGAGAAGGGGAACGTTTAAGAAAAAAAAAAAAAAAAAAAAATATATATATATATATATATATATATATGACTCGACAGCCATTGGCAATGACACATTGAGGATGCTGACTGTAGTTTTAGTGCATGCAGTAGTTTAGTCAACATTGTCAACCTCTCCCTACTGTCGATGAGTGTTTCCCAACCTTTATTGAGCCAAGGCACATATTTCACATGAGGAAAAATCTCACGCCATGCCAGCAAACAACAAGCATCCACTGTATACTGAAATAATGATCTCGTCTCTGGTGGCTTCCAAAATCGATTGTGTGAAATGCGGGCTAAAAACTATTATTGTAAGCATAAAGGGAACCAAAAAGAAGTCATTTCATTCAGTCTATATATTTTTAAATGAATCCGTTATCGGAATGTTGTTCTGTCAAATATCTGAATCTGCTTCAAAAAAAAAAATCCCCGAGTTCGGACCCGAATTAATTGTAGCTTGTCGCAACTAGCGGAAGAGAATGCATTTGTGCTGCCTGTGACATTATCTGTAGTAAATCGCCCCCCCCCCCCCCACCATCCTAGACCCCCCCCCCCCCCCCCCCCCCCTCCAATTGTGAGCAATGAAGTGAAATTGGATCAGTTCCCGCAGCGCACCTGATGTTCTGTCACACGAATGTGGTTGGGAATCGCCGCTGTAGTCGACTGTAGCGGCACTGACTTTGTGCTTGTCTCTCCTTCCTTCCCGCCCTCCACTCCCATTAGATCCTCCCACCTCGCCTTCCACCATTACCGCTCCCGTCCTCTCCGCTTCCTTCTCGTCCTCCTCCACCCTCGTGGACGATAAGCGCCGCGTTCATCTGGGCTCCCCCACCCTCCAAGCGCTCCCCGAGAGTAACCTGGGCACCGTGGTGGGTGGGGCTGTGGGCGGGGCCTTGTTCCTGCTGCTGCTGCTGTGTCTGGCCGGCGTGTGGTACCTGCGCAAACGGCAGACCTTCCACGGGGACCGCTACGCCAAACGCTACCCGGGCCCGAGCGACCTCCAGAAAGCCCCCGGCGAGCGGCACCGGCTCCACGCCGCCGACGCTTCCGCCGCCGGCTCCCGTCGCCGTCAGGACCACGACCGAGAGGAGTGGGGCGGCCGCGAGCTCGAGCGTCGCCGCGGCGACGACGGAGACGAATACCCGTCGAACGGCTACACGCGGGCCATGAGGGAGGGCGGTCACCACGAAGGCCTGCAGACTCCCCGGCAGGGCCGAACGGACGATCGCAGTCCGCGGCGGCAGCCCGGCAGGCCCAGATACGCGCACGCCCCCAAAGCTACGAGCAACGGCGCCCCCTACGTGCCCAACGACCGCTACGATAGGGCTCCAGAGGGCGATTACGTCTCCCACAAAGACGGCTCGGTCATCTCTCGTAGGGAGTGGTACGTTTGAGCGGCTGCCCGCTCCTGGCGTCCCGGTCACCGCTTTACGAAACTCGGAACACTTTGCACTCTGGAAGAAACTTGAGACGCGCTCGTCCGGTCGCTAATATTGTCGGGTGAGGAAGCCCCCGGTGGCCTTGCTTTCTCATTTGCACAAACCGATTTGTTTCAGACCTTTGACCTCTGGATAAGCTACACTGAGATTAAAGTGCGGACCAGAACCTGATGTACATTCCCGCCGCCGCGATGAATTCTCCGCTATTCAGATGTTCACTGGGCCTGAGCTCTCGTTGATGGAGGTCAAAATAATGCCGCTGCCCTTTGACCTTGTCTCAACATCAGTTACATCCTTTCATTCTAACAACATATTCTCTGCGAATTTGATTCATTGAAGCATTTGAGGCTTTGCTAACCTGAGTTAATTTTCATACTACACAAAAAAAAAAAAAAAAAAAAATTAGTTTACGTATATTGGTTGCACATGATTGAAATGTGGTAAACTGACAATGTTTGTGTCGTGTGCAACCGACGTCCACGATCAAATGAAGTCCATTTAAAGGATTGTTTTTTTTTTTTGTTTTTTGTTTTTTTCCTCTCCTCTCCCTCCAGTGAAGGGACGTTAAGCAGGGAAGCCAGGTCGCCGCCAGCAGCAGTCGTAAGGACGTCTGCAAACGTGAACGACCCGCCGCGCACCCGCGTTTAACCTCTCGGGTTCGGCCTCGACGTGACAAAAGCCGCGTCGGACGGTTTTGGGCGCCGACGTGTCCGCGGGGAGGTCGTCGCTAACGTGGCCGCCGTCACGGACCCGAGTGCAGTATTGTTCCACGGCTGCGACATCGCCGCTATACTAACCGCTAATCTGTCGCCGTGTCGATTCAATAGTCATGTTCACGACTTCTCCTCAGATGAATCGATTGTTATTAATGTATAATAGCCATACAAATCTGAGTTTGAACTTTGCCCGCAGTGTGTTGCGTAGCCCAACGGGGTCATTGGAAATTTGCTTCACTCAGCTTTTTGTCTTTTTCTTTTGATGCACATGCAACCTTGAACTATCATTGATTTGTTTTGGTGGCCAAAATAGTTTTTTTTTTTTTCTTTTGGGTCCAAACGTCAGGATATATTTTCAGGAGCTCTCCGAGAGGTCGAGTGTTTTTTACGAGACGGGATGGAGGAGATCTGACAATCTTCCTCTTGCACAGTAGTTTGTAGACGGTAGCCTTTTGTCGCCTTCACGATATTTGCTCCGAGACGCTAAATATTTGCTCGTGTGTAGAAATAAGACGACAACGTGCGCATAACTAGACGCCAATGAAATGGAAGCATATCTTAGCGTAACGCAGGGTCCTGTCGCTTGAAACGGAAAGACGCGTTAGGCCGCTTTACAGTAGACGTCGTCCGATCGGGACGATATTATTAGTTCGGGTGTTAACTGTTGTGCTGTGATTAGGCACGTCGTCGTCGTAGCGACGTGTCGGCCAATCGCGTGGTTTCTAATGTGAGTTGCCGGCCGCGTATTTAGAGGCGTGTGCTCCTCGTGTTAACAACTACCTTCAAGTCTTCGCGGCCGCATTGTCCAGTTGACCTTTCGGTGTTTGTCGAGTCGAAAGAGCGCCATCTTTTGAGGGCACTGCTGCCAAGCATACGAGTCATGTGAACATGTTTTTTTTTTTTTTTTCCTTCCTTTTTTGAGGAGAAAAGAACTTGAAAAGACACAAAATGGCTCTCCAGGCAACGTTTGCGTCCGGAGGAGAGTTTCTCGGCCGCGGCCATATTGCGCGCCGCAGCGATTGAAGATGGAGCTCGATGTGCCGTTTTCACGGCCGGCTGGCAAAACGAGCTTTTGCGGCCACCTCGCTGTCCAGGCGAACATCCGTCCAGGTGACAGGACGCACGGCTGCCCGATCCCCCTGTCGTGTTCGCTTCCACGCACTAAGGCGGAAACCTCACTCATCGATTTTTTGTTGTTGTCGGATTCATCGAGTTTGCTGGAGCGAAGCGACGGCGACGAGACACCTTGGCAAATGAGCTAGTGCCTTAGAAGATGTTTAACGTTTGTAGTTTCCCTGTCCGTGCTCGGTGCCATTACTGTTGTAATATGTTCCCCATATACTTGACAGAGTATTGCAAACCCACTTTAGGCACTAAAATGCAAAACCTTTGTTGTAAATCAATTGCGTTGTCTCGTACTACAGTAAAACACTGTGAGTAGTTTACGTTCGATCAGCACCTTTTTCTTTTCTGTGTGTGTGTGTGTGCGCGCGTATACACACGTACAGTATTCAAAAGGAATGTAAGTTGATGGACGGAAATACATATTTATGTCAGCGAAGCGTTGATTTGATTTGTGATTTGTTTTTGCCCCAGATACTTTATCTCAATAAAGCACCTAAGCACAAGTGAGTTCTTTTCTTTTCTTTGGTGTTCGGCTCTTTGTGCTCGAATAAATGACATCATCTCTGGCTCCCGAATGCTGCATAAGACCACCCACCCCCCACCCGCTCCGTCGGCCCGCACATCTGGGACGCTGCCGATGATGTAATGCTTCCTCGCTTCGTCTTCATTAGCGTGCCGTTTCTCGGCATTATGTGGGGTTGCGCTTATTGACGTTAACTGGAATATGGGCCGTTTGTGCTCTGCCGTGATTTGGATTTTTCCTTTTTGGATTCAGCACACAAAAAAAAAAAAAAAAAAGGCCCCCTGATCCTTGTCTTGCTCCTTTTGTGAGTTCACCCCCCACACCCCCGTGTGTCTCCCCTCCTGTCTAGCAGCTGGTAAAATTAAACGCCGAGTGTTTGTCTGGCCCCGCGTCCCACTCTCCAGCCCATTGACTGTCCCCATGGCAACAAGCTCGCGGGGCTGCTTCGCGCTACCTGGCCGCCAAATCTGGAGAGGAGGGGCGGGGATGCCGGGGCTGCACGACGCTGTGACAAGCGGCCGCCGGGAATGTCCCGTTCGCCCCCGCCGCACGATGGGAGTCATCGCCCGAGTTCGACCTTCACGTTCTCCGGCTTCCGCGTGAACACCGCCGTTGTCGCTCATCACCTCGAAACGCAGGCGGGTCTTGGCGCAAGTGGAGCGTCTCGACAAAAACGCGATGTTCGAAACGCGTCGACGTAATCCCCAGCAGGCGAAAACTTGAAATGAGCGTTTGACTGAAACGTGACCGTTTCCAAGGTTACTTTTGACGACAGACGAAGCAGCCCAGCGAGGCGGGGTCAAATGGTCGCCATCTTTCAGCTGGGACAACAAAATTGCGATATCGGGTTCAATCGGAGACGCTTAACCTTCCCGTTATAACATCATCAGCATCTGCTCCCTCAGGTTCGCAGCGTGACCCTTGACCCTGGCGTTGAGGTCGGGTGGGGGTGTGGGGGCCGGCGCTGTCCTGTCGTCGCCCTCGCGTCTCGTCTTTAATTCACCTTCCGTTGCCGTCGATTCTTCGTCCGTTTCGCGGTCAGCGTGTCCCTCGCTCGCAGCCAAGATGGAAAATTCCTAGAAAGTTCTTCAATTTCAGCAGAACCGATGATTAATGATGCCACATATTTCTTTGCCACAAAACATGCTTTTTTTTTTTTCTAAAAAAAAAAAAAAAAAAAAAAGGCTTTCATGGCTTACTTTGATGCAGAATTTCCCACCTCAATAAAAAATGTTTTCTCATAGCTGCGGTGGTGCTTTATCAAGGCAAAATCATAATGCAGTACAATGTCCTTGACGGCGAAACTCATCTGGATGCGTTTTGTATTGTATGTACGGTCCTGGTTTGTTTTAGGGGGCTGTTGGCCTAAAATGGAAAGCGCACGTCGTCTTGGGTTGTGGGTGAGCTGGAGTTACTAACACCAAGTTGCTACTGATGCTCCTCAGAATGATTTTTTCCCCCAGTGAAAAAGTTAGAGCCAAATGTTAGAATTAGTTCAGTAAGAGAGAAAAAAAAAAAAGAAATCAGCATACCGTGATCTTATTTGCATATTTGCAAAGAGAAAGAAAGTCCATTTGATTCAGACGAACAAAGTGCAGCGTGACCTTTTGAACCGGACGGCAGCGGCTGCCGCTCTTTTCGTCTGCCGCGCGGCGAAGGTCAGTCGCCGCGCATTACGGCGGGAAGGTTGACGAGCTGCATTTTTAAAGCGCCGCCGCGGCCCCCGTCGTAGTTCGGACGGGATGAAGGGCGCGCGGCGGGGAGGACGCTCCAAAGGCCGCACTTATCCGCGTGCGTCGCGATGGAAGTGCTATTTAAGATTCATTGCAGGGCGTTATTGATCCCCGCCACCTGCACAGCTAAATCAACTGTAATTGACCCTCGCATGTGTACTTTTCCTCCTGTCGCCTTTCGTCCTCCGTGTGTGTCGCGCTCGCGGTTTTTCACGCGGTCCTGCTCGGCCTGTGACATGAATGCATCTTAATCACCGGTAAGCCTTAATCCCTTCTGGGGGGGGGGGGGGGCGTGTTGCGTATGCAAGCATATGGTCAAACAAAGCTAATTCAGCAGACGTTACGACAGTATTTAAGCTCCACGCACGCAAAGCAGGGAGGTGAGCAAAATGGCATCGAAGAAACGCTTTGCAAGAAAACGCAAGGCGGCGAAATGTGCTCGCTTCACTCCGGGCGGTCGTCGTAGGGCCCGACCGGTACGGATTTCCGTTTTTAGGCTTCCAGATATTTGCCACAATAAAATCACCGTAACCAATTCATTTTCAAAATATGTAATTGATCAAATCAATTATTTTTTTTGTCCCCAACAATAAAGATATCAATTACAGGCAAACTATTTGACTTTTTTTATAATACTTTTGTCCTTTACAAAAAAGCAAAATCTGGAAAAATAGGCTGACTTTTTCTTTTTGAATGTCACAATCTTTGTCTCATATCGGAATGTGTAAAAAAAAAAAAAAAAAACGCCCCCCCAAAATGGCAGTTTTTGACGATTCGAAAGGGGCTAATATTGGCCGATTAATCGGTCAGCTGAAGAATTCTTCAGGCCCGCGTTCCTTGTATCACCTTCAATCTAATATGTTGCCTTTTCAAAGAGAATGATCCTCAGCTTTGATTGACACTCTCAGAGCAATATTCATGTAACATTCATATTGCGGCCGTACTTTTAATGTGGTTCGACTGCGCCGCATCGTACCGGCGGCTGTTGCTAATATTTGGCCCCTCCCCCGTTGTTAAATGACGTAATCAAAATATTAGAAAGACCTCTCTGTATGATGCAGATTGCCCGTGACGAAACATGATATTCGGTGCCACAATGTTGGGAGGCATCATCATAATTATAATGCGATAATATTTTCAATAATTATCGTAAATGTAAACCATGCTGGCTGTAGCGCTGCCTGTACTGTCCCTAAGTGGTACTTGGTGGAAAACATTTGCGAACCACAGCGCAGGATATAAAGAAGGTCTTTTGCCAGGGGGCAACATCACCAGCGCCCCACAAATTTGGACTTTGTCGTGCAATGTGAATATGGAGCGTCGCTCGCCAGGTTGCCCTCATTTGCGGGAGGCGATCGCGTCATCTCGCCCGCGTCTGAAGGCTGCCGTCTTTTTCTCCTCCCAGAACATTCTGAGGCCGAGAGGTCAAACTCCATCGCTGTTGCCGGGGCGGCGATCGGCACGGTCCTCGCTCTCTTCCTCATCGCCGTCTTCGTCGTCGTCCTGATCACGGCCCGCAAGGCCCCGCCTGCTGCGGCCTTTTCGGACAAAGTGTAAGTCAAAGAAATCTGACTCCACTAAAAAAAAAGACAGAATAAAAATGATTGCCCTTGCGCCTCGGCTGAGGCCTGTCAGCGAGTTCTCTTTCGCTGTGTGAACAGATAGCACTTTGTCTTCTTTTGTCCACTTAAAACAATCAACTCTGCAGACTTTTTGGGGGGGCTTGGGTTTAATATTGAAGCCCACGCCGCTGCTTGAACTTGTAAGCTGCGGACCGTCGCGTCTGTGCAAGGTCACAGGTCGATTGCCCTCATGTATCCTTGTTAACGCGTCCTTGCGTACGTCTGCGCAAAAGTAAAAGAAAGTGACGGCTCAGTCAACGAACAGCGTTGAGTTTTGTCACTGACAACGCATTGTGAGCCACCGACCTCCTAAACAGCAAAGCTGCGCTACTCTCGCTTCAAATTCCAGTTTCACTTCACTTGCAGTCACGTAGCGAAATAAAGTTGTCATGAATGTTGCAAAGCACAATTATTAGTGCCCCAAAGCGCAGTAAAAATATCTTAGACTTCGACTTATACCTTTATATACTCTGAGTCAGGGGTGTCAAACTTTTTTTTGTCTCGGGCCGCATCGGAGTTCTGATTTCCCTCAGAGGGCCGTTAGAACAGTGAAGCCATATAAATGTTTAATCATCACCAAAACATTATGACCATTACGCAACAAATTGAGGGATAGCTAGTTTTGACATCGGAAGACAAGGATAATAGTTTGTTCAAGTATTGTTTCCGTTACTGTAGAAGAAGGGTTTGGTAACAGAAAATTGCAATATCTCAACATTATTGTTTATTATTGTGACAATTTGGGTGCAGATTTGAGCGAAAATCACGGACGTTGACGAGCGTGATTTGCTTTCGCGGGCCACATAAAATGATGTGGCGGGTCGCATCTGGCCCCCGGGCCTTGTGTTTGACACCTACGCTCTAAGTGTTTTTCCAGATCGAGTATTGAGTCACAGTTCTGCATTAATTGTATAATTGCATAGTCTGCAAAGATGGTTAGCACGATCTCTGCTCTGGAATCTCTGCTTCGAGGTTTGCATGTTCACGCGAAAAAAAGGAATATTTGGGACAGAACGTTGAAAAGAAAATAGCTAGCTTTCAATAGTGGCTTGATAGATAAAATCACGAGTTAAAGAAGTCATTTCATGTTGACTTTGTCCGCTGTTTATATTTGTTGGATGATCTGAAGCATTCAAGTGGAAAAACTGAATTTGAGAAGGGAGCAAAAACTTTGTCATATGCCAATGGGTGTGATATCTTAAAAGTTATCGATGACTCGCTGTAATTAATCATGCGTACTTTCAACTGACGGATGATTTTGGCTGCGGTGATGATTAATTAGGCGGCGCTGTTTGTTTGCCTTCGCTTTGTCTGAAAAAAAACAAACAAAAAAAAAGCAATTCAAGGTGGAAAGTGTGCGTCGGCCGTGTGACACTGCAGAAATGCGCGTCCCCGCAGTGCTGTAACAACGTTAGCATCTTAAGCGTGGCTGTCCCGGTGGGACCCCGGGGCGAGCCCCGCCCCTTTCCTCCACCTCACACGCGGCATGAGCTGCCGTCTCGGAAGAGAGAAAAGGCGTTCCATGTTGGAACGTCATCGTTAAGAAAGGGTCAAGATGAGTATCATTGTGGCGTCGTCGTCATGAAAACGTCGCGGAATCGACAAATTCTGACGTCTCATTATAGGTGGCAAACATTTGCGCGCGCACCCGCGATTCCAAGTCGTCGTGATGAGATTAAAGTCGTCACGATGGGAGATGGAGTTGTTGCGATGAAGTTTCAAGTGGGCACAATCAAATTGAAAGTCATCATGATGTGATGACAGTGCTAGGAACCGCCACTGCCTAACAGTCGGAGCGTTCCCGAGACTATCGCACTTCAGCGATGTCGAAAGTGGTACATTCTTTTCCGACTGGCGATAGCGAATGAATGATCTTGTCTTTGACATTTGGTTAATGTATTTCTTTCACCCTCCGAAGGATTGACCTTCCCCCGACACACAAGCCCCCGCCCCCCTACTCCGAGCGAGCGCCCGCTGTTCCTGTGGGCGTCCACGCGTCCCAGGTGGCCTGGCTGTGTCAGGTAAAGCTCTCGTCTCCTCATCCCCGCCGCGACGTTAGCGCCGGCACTTTCCCCGCACGTACGTCATCTCCGTCGGATGTTCGCACGCAGAGCCGCGGGGCCGAGCGCAGCTACGACGCCGCCGAGAGGCGGCGACCCCCGGGGGCGGGGCCGCAAAGCCCCACGCGGGGGTCCCGCCTGGAGTGGGTTTGTCATCAGAGCGGGACGGAGCGGGTCTACATCAACCACCGTGAACACTACGTGTGATGTGAAATCCTTCACTCGGAACGCCGTCGAGCTCCGAGCGGCTCGCGACCGTCCGCTGTGGCCGTCGGTCCGGACCAGGAAACATCTGGACGCATCGGAGGCCAAACTCTCCTTCTCATCGAGCGTTTAACTTCAAGAAGTTTGAAAAGAATGCGTCTGTAGTTCATTTTTAGGGGGTTTCGCTGTTTATTTTTGTCTTTTTCTGTACAACTGCTGAGAATTCTAAGCGACGAATATAGTCAACACCTGCATATTTGCGGTTCGGGATTCGCAAATATTGCTTTCGCACCATCTGGTGGCATCGTCATGCAAAGAAACTCTGTTGAAGTGTGTCGAGGAGCTTCATTTAGCCAGGAGTGGTCTGCTTCCACTGCAGATCCCAATGTCATCTGCAGAACATCACGGTCCGCGGGGATTCCAGTCTAACCTCATTTGCCAGCCTGTCCATCACCACTGCAAACAGGAAGGGGCTCAGGGCTGATCCCTGATGCATTCCCACTTCCACCTTAAATTTGTCTGTCACACCTACAGCACACCTCACCACCATGTCCTGTATTATTCTAGCATACTTCTCTGCCACTCCAGACTTCCTCATGCAGTCCCACAGTTCCTCTCCGGTTACTCTGTCATAGGCTTTCTCTAGATCTACAAAGACACAATGGAGCTCCTTCTGACCTTCTCTGCACTTTTCCATCAACATCCTCAAGGCAAATAACGCATCTGTGGTGCTCTTTCTAGGCATGAAACCATACCGTTGCTCGCAAATACTCCCTTCTGTCCTGAGTCTAGCCTCCACTACTCTTTCCCATAACTTCATGGTGTGGCTCATCAACTTTATAGTTGCCACAGCTCTGCACATCACCCTTGTCCTTCAAAAATGGGCACCGGCACACTTTTCCTCCATTCCTCAGGCACCTTCTCACGCACTAGAATTCTATTGAACAAGCTGGTCAAAAACTCCACAGCCACCTCTCCTAGATGCTTCCATACCTCCACAGGACCAACTGCCTTTCCATGTTTCGTCCTCTTGAATGCCTTTCCAACTTCCCCCCGACTAATCATTGCCACTTCCTGGTCCACCACGCTTGCCTCTTCTACTCTCCCTTCTCTCTCATTTTCCTCTATCATCAACTCCTCGAAGTATTCTTTCCGTCTAGCCAGCACACTGCTGGCACCAGTCAACACATTTCCATCTCCGTCCTTAATCACCCTAACCTGCTGCACATCCTTCCCATCTGTATCCCTCTGTCTGGCCAACCTGTATAGATCCCGTCCTCCTTTAAGATGTCGAACTACCCTTTGGCTTACAATATTTGTGCGTCTGTTTTGGGGGCAAATGTCCTGTGTTCTGTTTATCAGTATTTCTGGACTGATATCAAAACGATGCTTCGATGCCAGCAAAAGCGCCAACACGCCCTCATTGTCGGCCTGTGTGGCATGCACCGGCACATGTGGGAATAATCCGAATGATCGTAGAAAAAAACCCCAAGAATTATTATAAAGGCGTCTTGAGACAAGTGTTGCTTTTCATTGTTGTCATCTGTACAGCAGCGTCCTGATGCGTATCATCGGACTAAAACGTGCTGCGAGTGCTGATGTCCGCTGAGAGCATCTGTACTTACTGTGATGCAGACTGTGAAGGGATTCTTCGAGGGGGAATGTTCTATCACTTTTCTTTTCTTTTTTTTTTTTTGCTGTTTTCTGCAAAGGTTAACAGAAGAAACTGTAGATGTTTGTTTTATGCACATATGACGGGGACTATTTACATTCAGTGTTTTTTTTTTGTCGTTTACAGAGTTACATTCTAAGAGGTGAGTGTTTAATGTATCTTATGTCGTGTCAGATCTCCTTTTTTCATCAAAGTATTAGAACGACTACTTTTTACAACTAGTGGAAGACTTAAGTGTTTCTATATTTTGAATGGCCACTTGGGAATTGTATTTTTTAAGTGCATTAAAGTTGCAGTGTTTGATTTATTATTTTTTTTTTATTTCTTTGTTTTATTTGGCTTTTCTCGACCAGACATTTGTAGAACCGTTAAAATAACTGTCATGAAGTGACAGAGTGCAACATTAGGAAGATAATGCTTGACTTCAAATTTCTAAACAATTTAGATTTGATTTAGAATCAAATAAAGGCAAAGATGGTATAGAAACGTATTTACCCAAAAAGAAAAACGACATAAAAACGTACATTTCTGCTAAACACATTGAATGTTCTGCAAATAAAACAAGTACTAGAGATTTTTTTAATACTCAGATGGAAAAAAAAAAAAAAACTTGTCACATGTTAAAACTGTCTCTATGACCTTACAGCAGAATATTACTAAAAGGATGGATGGGAAAAAAAATCCATCCATCTTATGCCTCTAATTCAATTGGAATTATTCTTTTAAAACGTGTCCTTCTGCGACAGGAACAGCCTATCAGAGACTGTTGGTAGAAGAAGGCGTGACCCAAGAGCGTGTCGACCATTTTCTCACGCACACCAACTCGGTCTGCCGCGCACAGCAGACTCCAATTTAAAAAGAAGGAACCAGGCGGCTCTCGAGACAAATAAAGGGTAAACATGCGTAATGGCGGACCGCTGCATCGCTAGGCTTGGAAAACACACCGCCAACATCACCGTCCTCACTGGGTCATCAGGTAAGTTGATCACCTCTCTTATATTTTTAATCGATTGTACATTCCCCAAAATACAACATCAAACTGGCAACATTGTGTGTTTGGCAACTTTCCGACACAAATGAGCGCTGGTAACGACGTAGCAGCCCTGACGGCGCCCCCTCCCCCGCCCATCTCCCCCCTTTCCGATTGGGGAAACTCCCCCAGCTGCCGCCACCCTGCTTGAATCCATAGTTTGTTTTTACTATTTTTGTTTTGTTTTGTTGTTCAGGGGTCTCCGAGAAGTGAGAGTTCTGCAGGGAAATGTTTTGAAGTGTGGAGAAAGCGTTGCTGAGACTACATTTCAAGGTGGCGGCCACGTTGTAAGCGCGGTGAGGTCACGGCGTTGAATGAGCGCGCGCGGGAACACCGTGACGTGCGTAGATGGGGGACGACTTCGTGTCTGGCTCGAAAGCTCTTTTTCTTTTCCGACTATTCGCGCGAGCCACGTCCCCTCGCATACTGACGCTCTCCAACAGCGACACCCGGTGGCCGCAGCAGGAAGTACAACCGCAGGGCCCTTGCATCGCTCTCGCGAGGACAGCTTTTTTGTTTTCTTTCATAGGAATTTTGCAAATGTCAAAACCAAAATAATCGGCAGTGGCAAAAGTACTCACACTCTGTACTCAGGCAGAGACAATTAAAACAAAAACAAAAAAGATTACATGATCAAAAGTAGCACTGATTCAGCTCCTTTAGTAAAACTCGACGAGATCTTTACTGCGAGGTCACAAAGATTTTGAAGTAACATTGGAAGTGTGAAGATATAGGAAAAGACGAAGTCAGACAGAATCAAATATTACACCTTTTGTTGCTTTTTATTACAGAAGAAAAGGAACAACAGCCCAGGGGGGGAAAAAAAGCGTTTTTAACGTTTGTAACGTAAAAGCAGGCAAAATTCTCTTTTCTTTTCTCCCTTCATCACCAGTGATACGGGGGGGGAACAAAACGTAAAAGCAAACAAAAGCAACGTCACGGCGCAGGATGCGGCGGCAGCGCCGTCGCCGTCCCCATCCCGTCTACACGTGCTGCGTGCTCTCCTTACTTTGCCTTCACTTTCTGTTTGGAGGCCGGCACGTTTGGGGCGCTTTTGGTGGCGGCGGCCGGCGCGCGAGCCGATCCGACTGCGTGGCGCAGCCCGAGACACCTGAGAACAAGACGCGGCGTCACATGACACGCTGCATTGCTTTTCCAAGGAGGCACCTGACAACTTCTTTCGAAGCAATATGACTTACCAGCTTTTGATTTTCTTCTGAAAAGTTTTGCAAGCTCTGACCATCCTCCTTATCCTTACCTGGCACAAGAGAGGCTACAAATTAGGACCCGACTGATTAGTCGCACTGCTAATTCAATATTTCAAAGTTGACAAAAATCGGAGGACAGGACAAAGACAATAAGATTTAAAAAAAACAACAACAAAAAATCTGAAAGTTGGCCAAAAAATTGTCCCACTGTTGTAAAGTTAAACACATACTAAAGGACAAAGTCTTGTATACAAAAAAAAAAATTTCTGCCTGTAATTCATATTTTTATTCCTGTGGTAAGCGTTAAGGGACCCAAAAAAAAAGGTTATTTTATAATCTATTGTTTAATTAAACGGTTAATTAATTCGTCGGTTATTGGGATTTTATCTTGACAAATATTTAAATTGGCATCCCCAAAATTGATCGGGCCCTGGTAAAATTAGAACACGCGTCACAATATTAGGTACACCTGCACACTCTACTTTTCAAGACGAGCTGTTTTTTTTTTCAAAAAACTTGAATGTTCTGGTTTTGTCGCGTCAGAGAAGCATTATTTGAACAATATGTTTACGTTTGGCTCACTGACGGCGTAGCGGAACATTCGCCCGACTCGGCGCAGGCGGCGTCGGTTCATTCCCGCTCGGCGATGATGCGATGTGGCTGCGAACGTTGGTGGGCCGGCAACCGGACCTGGGTGCACCCCGCCTCTCGCCCAAAGTCAGCTGCGATCTCAAGAACTCGAGAAAATGGGCTTGCTTCTTATTACAAATTCCTTGTGTGTTTTGGACATACTTGGCAAATAAAGATGATTCTGATTCTGATTCTGATTCTGATTCTGATTGTAGTCATGCAGCTCTTGCGGCGGATGTCGTCGGACGGCGCAGGTGTACCTAATGCCGCGGCCGGCGAGGATCTTTTTCCGATGACGTGCATACTTTGTCAATCTTACCTGCTGTTTTTTGTAGAGCAGAGGAAAGGAAAAAAGAGCAATGACAGCTGCAACACAAAAATATTCACGTGAACATCAACTGATGCGTTCAAAGTAAGAAATGTGCAGCCAGCCACCGAAATAATAACGGAGAGCCAAGCAGCGAATATATTTTCATACATCTGTAGCAAAGGTATCAGTCCGTTTTCCTGACTGATACCTTTGAGCAACCCTGAAAGTCTTGCGTGACACAAATGTCAGGAAAAGCCAACTAGAACAGCTGAACTCGAGTTTGGGATTAATCAGAGGCGCTTTAAATGCGAGCAAACTCCACACAGTAAAAAGCCAAAAGCGAGACTCAAACCCCGCAGAGCTCGGAACTGCGAGGCCTACGTCAGAACTCACCGGTTATGACGAGAGTCAGGCCGGCGGTGAGGACGCCCACGTAAGTCAGCAGGTACAGCAGCAAAACAAACTGAACGATTTGATACCAAATCAGATTACAGCAAGCGATCGTGATCGTGAAGATTGACTTTACGGACATCTCTGACCTTGAGCGAGTCCATCACGTTGTCAATAAAAAGGAGACGCTTGAGCTCTGTGACGGCGAACGCCAGCAGCAGCACCAGCTCCTCCACCAGCATCGCCGTCTCCTCGTCCGTCAGAGAGCCGTCGTAGTCCAGATACGACCTGCCGACGCGTACGCGCGCGGGCCGCTTTTTAAAGTCCATCATAATTGGTTTAATGAATTATAACTAACTTGGTTGCATAATATTAAGAACGAGAAAGGCTTTCCACTTTTATTCTTTCAAACGTTTACATATTTAGTTTCCATTGATTTATTGAGTGTTGCCTGAAACAAATGGACCTTTCTAGCATATTCTCATTGATGGCGCTGCATGATGAGAAACGGCTTAAAGAGGACGGAGTCCACTTCGCCACCAGGCACACTACGAACGCAATCATCGAAATGTTGTTTTAAATAAAGCAGGGCTGTCAAAGTGTCCAAATCCTTGCAATATGGCAATGTTATTATTACATATGACAATTTGAAATTTCGGTACAGATTTGAACAAGAATCACCGAAGTTGATGCGCGCGATTTGCTTCCGCGGGCCACGTCGAGTAACGCGGCGGGTCAGATCTGGCCCGCCGGCCTCGAGTTTGACACCGGCGGTCTAAAGCGTGAATGTATTTGAAAAAAAAAAAAAAATCCAAAAGTGAGCTTTTAGTGGCATCACGTCGGTCTGTTTGTTAGCCGCTGGATTGCGTGCGGGACTCACTGGAAGGGGCGCAGGCCGGGGTTGCAGCGCAGCAGCTCCAGCAGCTTGTAGTAGAGGCGCAGGGGGAAGGTGACGCACATGACGCCCAAGCAAACGTGCGACAGCACCGTGACGGCGCTCAGCTGGAACAGACTGGCCAGACACAGCACCGAGCCCGTGAACACCGCGCCGGTCCTGCTCGCGCTCCTCCAGTAGACCAGGTCCATCACTAGCAAAGCAACACACACGTTCGCCTGGAGAACTCGTCTCGGAATACTCCGCAGTATTCGCGCTGCATCATGGGAGGTGAAGGCTCGCCAATCGCGCTTTTGGGGCGGCAAAATACTGTCTCCAGTTTGTTTGGAAGCGTTCGAGCCTCTTCCCAAGTGTTTTGGGATTGGACCTTGTGCAGTACGGACGGTGTCAACCTCACTTTTGCCACATCGTGCCCATGCTTTCCCTCACAGGGCCTTGATGCCAGCGGAACCATCTCAATGTATAATCACCTCGTCATATCAATACGTACAACGTGGAATCGTTGACATTTTTACCCCCAAAATTCGGTTGCAGTTTTCGTGCGTCCGCTTGGTTTTCGTGTAGTTGAAAATTGTCGGATTTGCCTTCCGGCGTCACGCCCAACGGCCATTTTCTCAACGTTATTATATTATTATTATTATTATTATTATGGATATCTCGTGGTTAGCAAAAACCAAATCTCGGCTCGCAAAGTCTGAAGTTTGTCATAACGACACGAGTTCTTGCGTAATTAGTCATCGCTTTAATCCTTTATCGAGTACTCACAATCAGAATTGGAATCCTGTGGAACATTTGGAAAACATCAACATTTTTAGGATTCATTCATACAGATGCAGGGTGAGTATTTATTTATCAACAAATGAGTACATTAAAAAAATAAAAAAATAAACAATGTTCTCAAATGCTCTTTCTGCACTGATGCGCAAACTATGGTCCCTCGCTTAATGTCACTTTGGTCCAATCTTTTTGCTCTCGCCGATTTAAGTGTTTTAATGTGAAAGAAACAGGACGCCGTATCGTGCCAATTACAACAATTTCCACTGATCCAAAATACGAACTTCAGATCAAAAATGCGTTCCCGTCCGTCATCCACCACACTACCAGACCGCAATCAGTCGCCTAGCAACCGGGAGAAACAAACTCGCCTGATACATTCTACGTAACTGCACCGACATGTAAACACTTTATCACCCAGAAAGGGACAAAAAAAAAAGGCAACGTCAACCTTTCGTCACAAAATGAAGCCCACGCGCGTGTGTGTTGTCACAGACGAAATCAATCAGCTCCCGTTTCCACGTGCGCGTGGCGTGATTGATGGCGCGCGCGCTCTTAACGCCAAAGCAAGTGTGTCACGGTTGGTTTCCTTACGTTTGCTGGCCATTTCGCCGGAGGTCCCGCTCGCTCTCCTCTCTTTCCTTCTCGCTGGCTTTGCAGCGCCGCAGTCTTTTTTTGGGCCGCTCCTGCTCTGTCAGCAAAAAATAAGGACGGCCTGGCCTAATTTTATCCCGTATTGGGTGGCCCCCACTTCGCATCGACACGCACACACAAATTGGCAACTTGAGACCTCCGCGTGTACTCGCCCTTCAGCTTTCAGACGCTCGTCGGTGGGCCCGCCGGAGGCCGTCACTATTGAAGACGTACTGATCGTAAAGGCCATCTCGCCGTGCAGCTGTATAGCCACTTAACGCTTCATCTGGAATAGAACTTGAACCTGAATTGGAACGTGACACAGCGGAAGCAGAACTCGCTTCAAACGTGCATTCAACTTGCAGACTTGCAGAATACGGACGGGTTCATTAGTTCACATGAGCGTGACGGGAGTCTTTCAGATTTTGGATTTGGTCTTGTCTCCCGGCGAGACTTTTACAGACAAGCTGACATGTTCCAGCGTTCCCTGGGTGTTTATGTTCCGCTGGGCCCCGGGAATTCACCGTTGAAACGCCACTATGACAGCTTGCTAAAACAACTCCAATTTGTTTAGAATGCCAGCGGGGCAGGGGCATGGCTGCCCGCGTGCCAAGTTGCCAAACACCAAGTTGAACTACAAATTGGGAGTCCCGGAGAAATTGTTTGGAAATGCTGTCGCCTCGCCAATACATCTCTGCATATGGTAGCAACATCTACATACAGTAGCGTGTAACTATGCCCCCTGGTGGCTGTGAGCACTACAGCGATGCCATTCGAGCGATTCGATTGAGCGTAGTAAGCTTCTGCTGACGCCGTGACGTCACTGTGCTTTTGTCCGTGATCATACTTTATTTGGTTTCAATGAAATATTGACAAAAAGTAATCATTTCCTCTTTGATTAATTAAACAGAATGTTTGTTCTAATACAGTAATGCATAACAGTGTTAGGACATGAACATATACACTATGTACTATTTGTGTTGTATATTTGTAGAAAAGCTCGATATAAAACCAGCACATTATGAGTATTAATTTTGTGTACCTGTTTCGGGCCGCTAAAAAAAAAATGAATGGCGGGCCGCAAATGGCCCCCGGGCCATAGTTTGGACACCACGGCTGATTCAGTCAGAAGCAATTAACAAAGATGAAAAGCTCCCGTTTAGCATTAGCTTTTTTTCAGTCACTGTTCTGTCAACAACGCACCCATACTGCCAGTCAGCGTTTTTGAACGTAAAAGAGGAAATGTTATCTTAAATTGGATCTCAGCCTTTCTTTATTTGTGTTTGTATTTGTATTTTGTTTAAGCCGCTGTCCTTGTGTTTGTCCTCCCCTCCGTCACTCAAGCACACCGTACTCGAAATGGCCGCTGTCCTCGTAATCCGGCACGCCGTGAGCCTATAATCCGGCTTGCTCGAAGCTCGGGGAGGTTGACAGCAAAAGCGGGAGGGAAGACGGCGCCGACGCGTCGGCGACAGTGAGAGGCGGGCTGGGGATCGGCGCACGGAAATAGCCCACCAATCCCGGGGCGGGCACGGCAAGCGTAGCGAGGCAAAAGAGGAAGGCATTTGAAAGAAGGGCAAAAAGGATGAGGAAAGGGTGAAATCGCAGCAGAGGAGACCAGCGAGGAGAGAGCGCCGCCGCTCTGTGACGTCTCCACACCGAGGAGATGAGCGAGGAGGAGGTGAGAAGACCCGTCAGATGAGGAGGAGGCCTCCTCGCCCGCCGGCAGCCGCGAACTCGCGTTTCGACATCGGAGGCATGAGGACGTCGAGGAAGGCGAGCGTGGAGATGCCCGCCTTCGTGCGCCAGCTGGTCAAAGAGACGGAGAAGAGGGTCAGCTCTTTCTTCAAGGGGGGCCGGGCGGGAGCGGCCGACGTGGACGAGGACGCGGTGCTTCCCAGCCCCTACCTGGACCGGCCGGTGTTGGACAAACTGGCGGAGGAGGGCTGCGCCCGCTGGGGTCTCACCTACGCCCTGGGCAGCATGCAAGGCTGGAGGGCCCACATGGAGGACTACCACAACTGCGTGCCTCAGCTGGGGGGGGGGCTGGCCGACTGGAGCTTCTTCGCCGTGTTCGACGGCCACGCGGGCAGCGCCGTGGCGCGGCACTGCTCGGGGCACCTTCTGGGGCACATCCTGGCCTCAGGTGACACACAAAAGTGGCTCTCTAGATCCGAATCGGTGTTGGGAACATGACTTTGCAAATGGAGTCGCTTGTTACCCTGTTGAAAATGTAATTGTTGTGTCACTATTTCAATGACCTCTGCCTCACAGTTGTGAGGTTGCGGGTTGAAATCCCGGCCTCGCCTGCGTGGAGTTTGCATGTTCTCCCCGTGCCTGCGTGGCTTTTCTCCTCCCGCGTCCCCAAAACATGTTGATTGGAGACTCGAAATTGCCCGTAGGTGCGAACGGCTGTTTGTTTCTATGTGCCCTGCGATTGGCGGGCGACCGGTTCAGGGTGTACGTCGCCTCTCGCCCGGAGTCTGCCGGGGCAGCCTCCAGCACGCCCGCGACCCACGTGAGGATAAGCGGTATGGAAAATGGATGGATGGAAACTAATCCATTCGATTGCTTAATTTTGAGCACTTTTGATTGGCTGTGAATGAAGTCAGCAAACACTCCCACAGTGGCGAGCCCGCCCACTCTCAGAGCGGCTGCCCCGTGCTGGTCTACAAAATTGCCAACACTGATCTAACTGGCGCAGACTTATATTAATTTCCACTCCACTATGAATAAGGTGATTTTCTCGGGCAACAGGTCAGAACAAGGCCAATGGGGTGTAACAAATGATTGACAGCTCTTAAGTCCCACCTTCTGCCTCTGATTGGTTGTTTTTCCTTATTATTATGTATTACGAATCGTGTGCGTGTCGACAGGGGGCCTGGGGCCCGAGGACGACCCCGACGGGGTGAAAGGGGCCCTCGCGGAAGGCTTCCTGCAAACGGACAAGCATCTCCACGCCGTGGCCCGCCGAGAAGGATGGGAGCGAGGCGGCACCACCGTGGTGGCCGCCCTCGTTTCGCCCCGCAACATCTACTTGGCCAACTGCGGGGACTCCAGGGCCGTGCTGTGTCGTTCGGGTCAGGTCCGCTTCTCCACCGAGGACCACAAACCGTACAGCCCTCTGGAGAAAGAGCGCATCGAGAGCGCCGGAGGATCCGTGTCCCTGCAACGTATCAACGGCTCGTTGGCGGTCTCCCGAGCCCTGGGCGACTTCGGCTACAAGCGGGCGGAGAACAGGTCGCCCGGCGAGCAGATGGTCTCGCCCGAGCCGGAGGTGCGAGCGCTGGAGCGCTCGCCGGCCGACGAGTTCCTGGTGCTGGCCTGCGACGGCGTGTGGGACGCCATCGGCAACGAGGAGCTTTGCGCCTTCGTCCGCAACCGCCTGCTGGTGTGCGCCGACCTGAGGGACGTCTGCTCGCAGGTCATCGACCTCTGCCTCTACAAGGTCAGAACTCAACGTGGCGACCGTTAACTGGTTAGCTATTCAACTTCAATGCTTTTTAACAGGCAACAAAGTGCGAGCTTGTCATTGATCGCGGCGAATGCTCTAAAGCATGGGAGTATTGCTACTCATTTTTACAACACATCGATTGGATAACTTGTGTCCATTTCAAACAGTCCGCTTTTGAAAGGGGGTCAGAGCTGAGATTCAAATCCAGAACCCCTTGACTGTGAGGCAGACATGCTAACCACCAGTGCTGCCCTCAATCTGCTCTCAGTGACACAAATTTTCATTCACAAGCGATTTGAAATCGTACGCCCATGAAAAAGACGCAGCTTGGTAGTCTTCGCTGAACTCTTTATGATGTCCTACTTTGCAATTGCAATTGAATTTTCCAAATCTTTTCGTATTTACGCTCTTTCAAAAAACACAAATGTCATTTCAAACTGACACGCGGCCTTTAGCCGTCCATCATGAAGCCGTCGAAACCGAGGTTGACGGATCTCGACTTGAAACTTTCGTAATGCGTGTCCTCCTCAGCAATACGTAAAGGACCGTCGTGAGATAAACACGTGCCGCATGCGCCCAAACGAACAGCGGCACTGCCCTCTGCGCTGACTGTCACGTCCATCATGTCGTAGTTACGCAAGATTGCCGCTCCATCACCTCAAAATGTCACCGCTTCTCCTCTCATTGCGTGCACGTTTCACTGCTTCACTGCAGCAGCTGTGTGCAAAAGAAGAGAAAAGAAAAGCTCGACTTGCAGCGATGCTTGAAGTGGTGACGCGGCTCGGGCCGGAGAGTCTAATTGGCCGATGCTGACGTCACTCTCTCCCTCAGGGCAGCCTCGACAACATCAGCATCATCCTGCTGTGCTTCCCTGGCGCCCCCCAGCTGTCCGCGGAGGCGTTACACCAGGAGGCCGAGCTGGAGGATCTGCTGGAGTCCAAAGTCGCGGGTATGACGTCATCGACGATGCCACGCCTCAAAAACAAACCAAAAAAAAAAGAATTAGACAAGTAAAGCTAATGATTTTTTTTTCTTGGTTAAACTGTTCAATTATACGTAAACATCGACTATATTGACATTTAAAGAGACAGCGAGAGAGAAAAAATGGACTAAAAATTGAAATAAATATACGTCTCTTGCGTGTATTTGTTTGCCTCCTCGCCAGAGATTTATGAGGAGCTGCGTGGCAGAGGGGAGGATCCCGATTTGCTGGCGGTCCTGGCAGTCCTCGCTTCCGCCGCCATCCCGGGATTACCACCAGGGGGCGGCATACACAGCAAGTGAGAGTCAGAGCGCGCGCACATTTCACCGATTTTGACAAAAAATTGTTGACAAAAGTACAACACTCGAATTAAATACCCAAACCCTTTATTGAAACCTTAATTTGAAACCCCAACCTGTTTTTATAACACAATGCACAAAAGAGTTTTCCTCTTTTATTAGCTGAGGCTTTTGTGCTCTCAAAACAACATCTTTGCATCCCTTTGCATTGATTTGGAACTGAGTAACAAAGAAATTGAACAAATACACTTGATCATATTTGTTTTTCAGTTTGGATGGAGAATTTTTGAATGCAAGAAGCTGGCACAAGATGACGTATTCGCCGCGAATCTTTCTTGTCGCCGACACCATCAAACCTTTTCCTTCATGCGTGGGGAATATCTTGCTTCTCTGAATATTCCCCGTCATTGTCATAATTGTCCACGTTCTTCCATGTCGCTGCCGTCCGTGTTTTTTCCGCCTCAGAAGTCCCCAAGATGTCAGTCAATCAATCAATCACCCAATCGACCGATAAATCAAGTTCCGGACCGCAGTTGACTTTAGCTTTCGCTATTTGCTTCTTTTTTAAGTCACGTCGACATCCGCGGATGTTGCAAAAAAAACAACTAATGAGCTTATGTTGTCAAAGTAGAAAGTACAAATATGTCTTAAATGGAGGGAGTATAAGCAAAAAGTCATCAGAAAAATAAATACAGTACCTGAAAAATGTAATTATGTACAGTAACGAATGTTGGGGTGAAGGTCAAGTTGAGGTCAAGTGTGTGTGTGTGTGTGTTACAGAAGGAACTGCATCATCTCTGCTTACTACCAACAGAGAGACACGCACAATCCTGCGCTACCAAATGTAAGTACAAAGCAACTATCTGCTAAGTCCCAAATGATCAAAAGATGCGTTTATCAATCAACATGCGCAATTTTCAGTTTTTCATTATTACAGGAGTTACTTTCATTATTGCGCGTCTTCTTCTGCCCAACCAGGGAACGGAAGGCTCGTGAAGAGGCCGAGTGGGTTGCGACCATCAAGGGATTGTGATTCATGTCTGAAGTAACTCTTTTATTCATGTTTCCAAATGGACAAAAAGGGAGTTAGTCACAACAGTGTTTGTTTACATCGTTCCAGCGAGCAGCACCTTGTCGTAACAAATACAATGCAAAAGTCGCTCGAGTAAAGCCTGATACAGTCTATATTTGTACAATTATCTATCTATCTATCTATCTATCTATATATATATATACACTGTATATGACATTTTGTAAGACTTACTCAGCAACACTGACCCAGAAACAAACTTCTGCCTCATATTCAGTGAACAGAAGACACAAATATAAGCCTGCAACTGCGAAATAATACATTTCCAGCATGAGTGTATGAGAATGTGAGAATGTGTAGGAGTGGAGCCAAATATGTATTTGAGGGGAATATGCAGTACTTGACTGATACAGCTACGCTAGGCTAAGCTTAGCATACAGCTAATGTCCATTTGTTCCAGCAGGATATGCGAACAATGCTATCTTGTTAGCGGTTGGAAATGCACAAAAGTTCCCTTGTTCTGCATTGTTGGCGAGCAAATAAACTCATCTTATAATGTGAGGGGGGGGGGGGGGGGGGGGGAAATACATTTCACAGATAATACTTTGTCAGTTTAACCCTATGCGCGAGTTTGTAGGAAGAAGAGTCAGAGAGAGAATAAAATGAAATTTTTTTTTTTTTTTTTTTTTTTTTATACAAGTCGTAATATAATCATCATTATTAATACATTTGAGAAGAATAAATATCAAGAAAATGACACACACGCAAAAAAAAAATTTCAAAATGATATTGAGTTGGATTCTTAACGTTCTCAATGAAACCTGCCTGAAAACATCCTCGGTAAATTGCATGTGAAATGTCATTTTTTTTTTTTCTGCATGTTGGAGACTTATGTACTGCCTTATTATCGGGCAGGAGGCGGGGTACACCCTGAACTGGTTGCCAGCCAATCGCAGGGCACATACAAACAAACAACCATACAGATCAATTGTTTTGATGATAATAATGAGCATGTGCTTCAAAACAGCACATGATGGATTCAAATGGATTTTCTTGCATAGAGAAAGCAGCTTGAATCTCGCTATCTGCTCTGTTGGCACGTACTCGCATTTTGACACCCGTGGATTTAAAACATGAATACATTTTTTTAAAAATCTCCTTTCTTTTTCCAATTGATTTTTAGACCCACTGAAATTCTCAATGCAATTCTAATGGCCGTCAATGATCTGCAGATTTTCTCTATAGCGGCGGTCCACCGCACAGCACTTGAGAAATAAAAGAATTCTTCTCGGGGTGCGCTTTTGATTGATGCTCGACTCAAAAGGCAGCCTCTTAAGGATCTTGCTTGATTATTGAGCATGTCAGGGACGTGTACTCACGACATAAACCATTGGGGGAAATTTGCAAATGATCGGAACATTGTGTGTCGTTTTTGCAGCATTTATCATCTCTGGTCGTGAGCCGAAAGACTCCAAACGATGAATGCATGCAGCTTTTTCTATAAGTTGATGTTGTGTTTGTGTCTAAGCCAGTGATTCCCAACCAGTGTGCCGCGAGCGCTCTTCAGGTGTGCCGTGGGTAATGTGAAATTTGACTTCATTGCTCCAAAAAATGATTTCTTTCCAAGAAATAATGTATCCCCTTTTCGTGAGATTTTTGTTTGTGATTTTGTGCCTTGGCTCCATAAAGGTTGGAAATCACTGGTCCATGCTCTCTTGTTGCTTTCCCGGCCACGCAAAGATATTAGCGGGGGAGCTCGGAGGACGTGCACGGGCCTCCCAAAATCATCAGCGATCCAGCATCAAGTGCTCCTCCACGGCTGCTTTCATCTGATTGCGTTTGTATGAGCCAATCACTCCAGGACATCAAACCGATCTTGACTGTGATACAGAATCCTTGAGATTGCTTTCATGTTTTTCCTCCTTCAAGCAAAATGTGAGCATTGTCTAGACTCTTATGACGACAGTCTGTAATCAATTCACAGACCCGCAACGGTTGATTCAAACGGTTGGTCGTTCTCCTCACAAACTTGAGCGATTCACTTGTGTGCCTCCTATAAGGATGAGACGCAAGGGACATGCGGATGTGTGCTCCTATCTATCCACACTGGTTTCCTGGAGACGGTTGTTCATAATGGCCAACGCCCCCACTCCCTGGGAGAATCCGTTCTGGTGGCCGTAGCTCTGCCGTGGCCCCTGGTGGGCAGTTTCGCTCAGTTGCTTCTGCAGCAGCGCCAAAGACACCTTATTAGACACCATGAACTCGTTGACGGAGATCATTTCTCCCGACAGTCGACGGCCAACGTGCACCCCGACCGTGAGCGCGCCGCCGTCCGTCTCGCTGTCGTACACGGTCTCCGCCGAGCCGTCCGCGTACCGTTGCCTTCCGGCAGGACAGTGCGACGAGAGCGGCCGGACCGCGTTGCGCTTTAACCGGTTTCGTCCGAGGTGAGCCGCCGTACGCCTCGGTCTGCGCTTCCACCATCCGCCCGCGGAACGAGAGCCGAGCCGACGGTCCCTCGGACGCACCGACTTCTCCAAAATCCAGTTGAGCGTTTGTTTAATGATAATGGAAATGACGTTAAAGAGCGAGTAGATGCAGCATACTCCCATGACGATGAAAAGGCAGTTCCCCAGCCGGTAGGCCTCCTGAGACTCGTAGTGCTGCCTCTGGCTGCTGACCAGGTCCCCAAAGCCGATGGTGCTGAAGGCCACAAAGCAGAAGTACAGGGAGTCCACGTAGCTCCAGTTCTCCATGGAGCAGTACAGAGTAGAAGCGCTGCACGCGATCACGATCGAGGCCAGTCCCAAGATCAGCATGACGTAATAGACGGAAGGCTTCCAGCCTTCTAGGCTGTCCTCCTCCCCGGACGCATCCCGCCTGCCGGACGCGTCGCCAACTCCGCTGCATCGAAGGCGACGTTCGTGACACCAGCGCATGATGTAGGCCAGCATGGTGATGATCCTCTCCAAGAAGAGGTTGAAGAAGAGGATGGTCGCGGCGCAGCCGATCAGACCGTAAAAGATCAAGAAGATTTTTCCAGCTATGGTTGCCGGCGTGGTCATACCAAACCCTAGAGACAAAAACCTTTTTAAGAAGAAGGTAAGACCTTGCAGGTAAGGCCTGGTACACACGTAAGAATGTTTACAACCTTAAGGGATGAACTCTTACAGATCCCACATATGAAGATTCCAAAAAATCAGGCACTGAACAGTTTTGGTTGCACTGTGTGTGGTGTCCTCCGACTATCCCAACACACAACACCAAACACATAAACGTTCTGTTTCACCACCACCGATCTCAAATCTCGTCTGCCAAGACAGATATCCCGTGTGATCAAATGTGAACTAACCAAAACGAAGAAGAAGAAGAAGAAGAAAAAGAAACACGACTGGACACGCTGCGCCGATGTTTGCGAGGCTCACCAATAGTGGAGACCACGGTGCCCACAAAGTAGAAGGCTCCAGAAAAGTCCCAGCGGGGCCTCGATGCGTCCACTCGTATCCCCGCCCCATTGGCCTCCTCATACTGCCGCAGCAGGGTGCGCAGCGCCCTCGGGTGGACGGCGTATCGGCGGGTGAAGTTCTCCAGCTGCTGCCTCCACAGGCGGCGGGCGCGCAGCTCAAAGGGGTGCTCCAGGGCGGAGAAGATGGCCGCCCCGCACAGCAGGTAGAGGAGAATGAGGCCAGCGAGCAGGAAGAAACGAGCGTTGTCTTCGTTGATGGGCGCTTTGGGGCGGCGGCCAGTCGCCTTCCTCTGAGCCATGACCGCCACAGCAACTGCATGGAAACGCACTGATGACTTGTTTACAATTACGAGTTACCTTACCCCGACGTGTAATCGCAGTGTAAACATTGCGGTGACTTTCTCGAAGGGCCACAACTAATTGCATGTGATTTCTTTTCTTCATTTTCAATGAGCGCATCGACGGGGCCCTTGGCGGTTCCCTGCATCAGTCGATTCAAACTATTGATCATTACTTTGGAACGAACCACATATATTTGCTCTTTACACAAATACATTGGTAACAAAAACATGATCAAATGTAAAGTAAAAAGTGTTCGTTGCGTTATACGTGCACAGCATGTGGAGAACATGAGACCATGTTGACCTCGTGACAAATGTGCACAATGATGACAATATCGCTTCATATTGCAACCAGATAAGTCAATGCGCCGTAAAAAGTCCAAAATTGTACAGTGTGACCCTACGAAAGCAGAATGGCACATGACCAGAGAGAGCCAATCACAGGCGTCGCCTTTGGAAGGGGGAAGTGAAATATGCGTTTTTTTGCAGCTAGTTTTCAAATGTCACTAAAACTGTCACAATGGAAATTTTCAAACGCAATGGTACTTTAATTACACATTAGCAGTAAAGTAATTGATTACAATTACATAACCCCTTGTTATTAAATTATGTAATGGGATTACACGTAATTAGTTACTCCCCAACACTGCATGTATAGTTTTTTGCTTAAATACACATTGGCCAGGGCAGAAAACAAACAGGTTAAACGCAGAAAACTCTGATCTTAAAGTGTAGCAACACACTTCATCTTCTTCATTTATGTATCATTGACATTACAAACATTGAAATATTTTTCAATGCAAATATGAATAAGAATACATGATAAAAACCACACCTCATATAGGTTATGCTAGTCTATCATCCTGTACATGTTAGCGTAACTACTCATTGATCTAAGTTATAAATAGAAAATCCTTTTTTTCCTAGAATAATGAAATGATTCATACCTGGTCAGGGTGACAGCGAGTCCCTCTCCCTGAGCTCGGCTGCTGCGCATCTGTTGACTTGATGACCAGCAAGAGGGACCACCTTCAGTTTTTTTTTTTTTTTTTTTTTTGTGCAAGCACAGAAACTCGACGATGCCTCATCCGTCACGCGCTGACATCATTTTGAACCCCGCCCACATCTGTCATCACGCCCACCCTGTTCGGATGTGTCCCCGTCATTTATATACAAAGACATTCCAAAAATATGTCTACTGCACAATACCGCTGATATTCTGATTTTGGCGATAGTCTTCTGGAAAATGTTTGTGTGTGACTGTCACCCTACTTGTAGCTCAGCATCTCTGTTCTAGATTATGCGAAAGGTCTTCGGTGGGGTTTAGGTCGGGGTTTTGAAGTTCTTCCACATTGAAATTTTTTATGGGCCTACAGAAAGGGGCCTTTTCCAAAGTGTTCCCGCAAAATTGTGTGTTAGAAGCTAAAGATGTGTCCTGAGACTTTTGTCCACGTAAGATACAGTACAGCTTGGTTGCACTGTGGTTCATGGAGCCTCTGATGGCTTTTTGTTGTTGCTGCAGACTGCGTGGGGGCGTTTGGAGTCAGGCCCTCCCTTTAATCTTGCACGGAGGTGCAGCTAAGAGCAAGGGCTCCTCTGACTGCTGAGTGGCTGCGGGAGGCAGGTGTAGAATCCTTCTTCCATAATGGACAACATTCAAATATTGTCAAGAAAATACAGATGGTCCCAAAAGGCATATTTACTGTATTTAAGTTAAATACAACTGAACTGTACTTACAAAATGGACTATACTTGACAAGTCAAAAAAATGTATACATGACAAAAAAATATTGTACTGGATTAAGAAAAAGTTTACATTTGTTTGATTCTATTTAATGTTCTGATGTTGTAGATTTTAATTGTATTTAATTCAGGGATTCTCTCACATAAAAGGCGGCACGGTGCCGACTGGTTAGAGCGTCTGCCTCACAGTTCTGAGGATCGGGGTTCAAACCCCGGCCCCGCCTGTGTGGACTTTGCATGTTCTCCCCGTGCCTGCGTGGCTTTTCTCCGGGCACTCTGGTTTCCTCCCACATCCCAAAAACATGCAGGGTAGGTTCATTAAAGTCTCTAAATTGACCCTAGGTGTGAATGTGAGTGCGGATGGTTGTTTGTTTCTATGTGCCCTGCGATTGGCTGGCAACCAGTTCAGGGTGTACCCCGCCTCCTGCCCGAAGATAGCCGGGATAGGCTCCGGCACGCCCGCGACCCGCGTGAGGAGAAGCGGCTCGGGAAAATGGATGGACGGATTCTCTCACGTACAACTAGAGAGAGCCTGCATGCCACTAGTGGGAGTCGTGCCACACTTTTGCGAATGACTGGTTTACTCTATGTGAGGGGCCAAAATATTAGAAACCCTTCTCAGCACGTCGTATGAATGGCATATTTTGTACGTTGGAGTTCTTCTCTACCCCACTGGAAACTGCAAAACTTTCATGCGGCATGTGGCACATCGTGATGATCAAAATGCAAAGAGATTACAAACCTACATGTCCAACCACTTGTAGCTACTACGGAGTTTTGTTTGTTTGTTTTGTTTTCCCCAAGGGAGAGACTAGGAAAGTGCAAGGTGACACGATGCAGAGCTCGTGATTCTGCGACAATCATTCTTCAGCACAGACGTACTTCGGTGCATCTTGAACGCCACACAGCAACGACTTTAGGCTTTTTTCCTCGACATCGCTATGGAAACAGGCCCTTCACATGCACTACACAACAATGTGCAAAACACAAGTGCTGACCTTGACCGGCAACTGCAAGCCTTCAACAAACATCTGTCCATCTTTTTTATTTGGGTGAGTGGCCGGCGATCAACACCCTGGACTGGTCCCAGGCCAATCGCAGGACATGTATTGCGTAGACCATATATGTCAAACTCAGGCCCGGGGGCCAAATTTGGACCACGATATAATTATATTTGGCCCGCAAGACCATATCAAATGTGTATCAGAGCTGGCCCGCCAGTGTATAGTACATGCGCCTCTAATATTCCAAATCCCAGAATGCTTTGCTCGTGCGTCGGCCCATCGGTCCAGACCGGCGAGCGCCCCTTCCCTTTCTGTTGCAGTCGTTAGCAACTATGCTACCGGTCTCCTCGTGCAAATTTACACATCCCCTTCCCAAAATTGGCCAAACGAAAGATGGAAAACGGTGAACTTCCAAGACAGGTGGGAGACTGATTGTGTGTTCACTAAAGTAAAAGACAGACCTGTTTGTCGTGTGCGGAGCAACGTGGCTGGATCAAAGAATAGAACATCATTGAATTGTTGTCGTTTTTTCATGGTTTACTCGCCTGACTTCCTTGCGGACAAATGCAACTTAATGTGACTGCGCATGGTTGTCTGTCTGTGCCCTGCGAGTGCCTGGCGACCAGTCACGGGTGTCGTCGGCCTTTCGCCGCGAGTGACCCCGGGCGGCCTCCTGCTCCCCTCGACCCTGAACAAAAGCAATGGATGGGTGGACATCATATTAGTACGACTCTATTATTATTGTTGCTTTTGCTATTTGCCTTTTAGTTTATATCCAAATATTGACTCATATTTAGCTTTACTCTAATATATTTGTACTGTACTGTATTTTGCTGTCATCTACAGGTCTACGTGAACATGAAAAGCTTACAAAAATATAAAATTTTCAATCATTTCAACATTCTTTGAAATGTTAACCTTAGTTTGGAGTAAATACCTTTTAGAGCAAATTTGGACTCAAACGGAATAGAGCAAGTAGCATTTTGCTATCTGCGCCTACAGAGAGCAGCAGCGAGCCGAGGTTGCCAAAATGCAGCAGAACAAGAAGCCGCAACGCAGCCAAAGAAAGCGAAGAAGAAGAATTCAACGTTTCCCGGTAGTTGGAGCGCCCTTAGGTGGCTTCCAAATGTGTTTTGGAGCCCGAGTTGAAATAGCAATTGTGCGGATTCAAGTGCCATTTCGCGACTTTACCCAGCCGAAGCACCGTGATGTTTTCCCCACATTAGCTGTTGGCTGGCGGCTAGCGTCTTCGAGACTCATCGCCGGTAAGTGTTTTACGCAAAAATAATGTGACATGTTTGACTCCTAATATGACTTTGCAAAAGATGTATTGGCAGCTCGCCTTGTTGTTGTTCTCGTTGTCCAGCGTGCTAGCCGACTAAAGCTAACGCAGATGAGCTGGTGGCATCTCATCCGCGAAGATGGTCAAGCGGTCAGTTTGCAATCAAGCTCCGCTCAAGAGACGCGCCTTGATTTGTTCAAGCGACCGATCCCATAATGGGAAATTCAACAGAATGATTTGTAGATGATTTCCTGCCCTTTCAGTGACGGTGCGAGAAAGTGATGTCAAGCGCCATTGGGAACTGCGTGTTTCTACTGATAAAATCTATTCGGAATTAGCACTTTTTTGTTGTTGTTGCTTAATTTGAAGACTTCCCCTTATACGATTTGATCTAGCAGCAACTTTTCTCCTGGGGAAAAAAAAACACAAAACCCTCAATTTGACGCATGTTTATCTGACTCACTAGCGCCCCTAGATGCGTGTTGTGGTAAAAGCAGCACCGTGTGCTCTCCAGCTGCTCAACGAGAAGCAGTTTCCAACCTTTCCGGAACCAAGGCACATATTTCACATCCATCCATCTTCTGAACTGCATATCCTCACTCGGCTCGCGGGCGTTCTGGGGCCTATCTCAGAGGCGGGATACACCCTGAACTGGTCGCCCGCCAATTGAAAGCCATAAATAGATAATCAATCAGTCACACCTACTGGCAATTTGGAGTCATCAATGAACCTCGCACGCACGTTTTTGGGATTTGGGAGGAAACCGGAGTACCCGGAGGAAAGCCACGCTGGCACGGGGAGAACATGCAAACTCCACACAAGCGGGGCCGGATTTGAACCCGGATCCTCAGAATCGTGAGGCAGATGTGCTAGAGAAGAAAATATATTTTTTTTTAAATGGGAAGAAGAGATTATGAGGAACATGTCAGATTTTGCTCAATCGGCAGGTACTAATATTTCGGGGCACTCGAAGCTATATCCATAAACACGCTGAGGAATCGGACTGATTAAGACAATTTCTTTATCAGTATTTGATTACAGTTACACTCCGGACTCACTAAATGGGTTGTTCGCCGACACAGACAGAGAAATGGAGGAGGGCTCGGAGGTGATGGAGAATATTGTGTTCCGAGGAGCAGAATTTGCCGTCAAGGTAGAAGTGGATAAGGGTGTGCTGCTGGTCGAAATCTCCGATTCAAAGACGGCAGATCAATGGAAGGGAGAATTTGATCCGGCGTGTAAGTTGGATCACAGTTATCGTTCACAGATGGCGGACAGTCTGCACAGTAAAAGTCGCTTCCCTCACGTTGCGTTCTTCCTGTTTTTTGCAGACATTGAAGATCTCACACGAAAAACTGGCAACTTCAAACAGTTCCCCATTTTTTGTAGCATGTTGGAGTCGGCCATGAGAAAGGTACGTTGGAAAAAGGAGCACGACAACGTTGTAGGTGGCTCGCATGCGCACAAGCCCGTGGAAGGATGGGAACGGACAGGAAGGCGCTCCAGGCTGCGTGAGCTGGAGCGGACAAGCATTCGCTTTGCTTTCCGCTGAAGCGAAAAATGAGAAAATTCATGTCCCTCTCTCCAGGCGGGAATGTAAATGAAGGAATTTTGGCTGCGTTGTAACTTATCCGCCTCAACCGGACTGACGTTTGCATCAAAACACAGCAAGCAAGTGCACACTTGCGCGTCTTCCATTCGTCCATTGACTGTAGCAAACATCCAAACACAAGAACAACTTTATTTTTTTTTTATTGGATTTGAATTTGAATTGAAATAATAATAATCATTTAATTTAACATTTGAATTATACTGTTTTTCGTTTTACAACTTAACATCAGAGATCCTCCCTTTTTTTTTCCGCATGGACACGACCAAAAAAGAAACATATTTTTCAAAAATCTCTTTCGAAATAATGTACGAGGCATGACAATAAGCGTTTCTTTATTGCCACACAGCGCACGTCATCCTTTTAAACATAAAAAAACACACGTGTGCCAAGTCCAATTTGAAATGAGCGTATATGAATGAATTAGTGTGTGTCTTGTTTTGTGTGTGTGCATTTTCCACAGACGAGTGACTCTGTCACTCTCGACCTGTTGACCTACGCGGACCTAGAGTTGCTGCGGAACAGGAAAGCGGGAGTGGTGGGTCGCCCTCGAGGCCATCCGCAGTCGTGCGCTCTCACCGCCAAACGTTACCTTATTCTCATCTACACGGTGGAATTTGACAGGTGCGTGTAACTTTGCCAATGACTTCCCTCCATATTGTGCGCACCGCTGACTTGTGTCCTATCCGTAGGATACACTACCCTTTACCGCTGCCGTACATTGGAAAGCCGGACCCGGCCGCCCTGCAGAAGGAAATCAGGACCCTCAGGGCAGAGCTCAGCGCGCTCACTTCTCAGGGGGTCGACAAGTCTGCGGAGGTCGAAATCCACCGCTTGCGAGCAGAGTAGGTCGAAGGTGGTCTTTGTCATTGTGGAATTGGGGGGATTTTCAAAGGTGGGCATGAATGGCGACAGAAACTGGACATTTGTAAAATAGCCTTGAACTTGAGTGAATCAAGAGCGAGACATTTCAGATTTGGAGGAATCCTTTGAACCCGTTGAGCAGATGGGCTTTCGTGTTATGTCTTTGTTTGAATGGTTGCTTTGCTGCGGTCCGTGGGCCATTTGGTACTGGGCTGCACCCCCGGTCACCAAACATTTTGGCGGTCTGAACAAAGGTTGGGACCGCGGGTTTACATTATTGGCATTTCATTCAAAACGGGTCATTTTGAACATTTCAATCATTTCCATGACAAAACATTATTCCATATAAATTTGAATATGTGCTATTTTAGTTTTTTTGTGGTCTTTCTGAAACGCCCTATGATCCCACAAGGTGTCGCCAAAGCCCCATCTCAATAGCAAAGTCGAGTTGCTGCATCTCGACTGAGACAAGCTTCGTATGTCACTTTGTTACACATGCACTTAAGCAGCATTTGGTTCCCCGATATCAAATCATCATTGGTCATTTGTCTTTAAGGGTATTGTGAAATGATATTCAACTCTTGAGCAACCGTAGTTTGTAAACAATTAATATAGAAAACCATACGCATTTATAATGGGGTGTCAATAACTAATGTTTTTTTTTTCCCCCTTTTTCGTTATTATTGCTATTGATTGGCCAGGACAAATCACAGTTGTACGACCTTGTAACAACATTTTCAGGATTTAAAAAAAAAACCAAAAAAAAACAACATGGTTCCCTGACCTATATAGGGGAGAAAAAAAATAAAAAAGATAATTATTATCTTTTCCATTTCCCATGGAAATTTCCGAAACTCCCCAGCTGGACCTGCCAAGGAAGGTTTCTGGCTATTGACCAGAAATGGTGTGCGTGTGGCGATGTGACACTTTCATTGGATGTCTGCTAATATTTGTTATTTGGGTTTTATCTCCCAAGGCTGGCTCTGATGAAGGAGGAGAAAGAGGCCATCGGCAAGGTCCTGGAGCGACTGCAGCTGGGCGGACGTCAGGACTGGAGGGGTGGGGATGCGGTGAGGACCTTGGAGGAGCAGCTGCTCAAGGAGAGGGCCAAGAATCAACACTCAGCCAGCAAACGATGCCAGGAGCAGCGTCTCCTGATGGAGCAGGTGGAGCGCTCGTGGGCGTCGTTCCACTTGGATTTGTTAACGTTCCCGCCTTTAACTCGTTCCCTCCCGTCCTTCAAGGTGGATGAGCTGAGGGCTTCCGAGTGCACGCTCCGCCTTCATGTCAAGAGTCTCACCAATGAGCTGGCACTTCTACGCAGAGGGTTAGTTCGACAAGCTGCCATTTTTCTCTTTAGAGTCGCGCTTCTGTTACTTCCAGTGGTGGGATGGTCAGGGCCACCAAGGCCTTCTTGCACTGACCTACATTGACAAGCTATATTCTAATACAGCGTTTTTCCCACGTATACGCTATTGCCCCAAAAATCTATTCGTGGATGAACAGAAAAAAATTCACCTACTCTTCGTAATTTGCTGGTACAATTCACCTATTCGCAGTTTTTGTGCTCATGCCAAAGCGCTGTCTAATATAAGTACTGCTTTAGCACCATCTTCCTGCTAGGGAACTATGTTGAAGAGCGGGGAGGAGCTTCATTTAGTCAGGCCATAGCACTGTCTAATAGAAACGTAGTGCTTTGCCGCTACCTTGTGTTGTCTATAGGCATTTATACACGTTTTTAGGGGGGTGCCATTCAGCCGTGGATTTTGGCTATTTGCAGCAGAGCTCGGTCCCTATCTCCCCGAATAGCTCAAGTTGTTCCATGAAACGAGATCAATTCATTCCGAACAGTCCTTTCTCTTCATTAGTAGAATTTGGATTTTGCATTGGTCCAGACGATGTACGTTGGCACAGTTGCGTGCTGTCATAAATGTATAAATCTTCCCCACTCACCTTGTTTCTGAAGCAAAGGGACGCCCCTGTCCGGATGCGGGGAGATCTGTCGCTTACGCAACCCTGTCCGGGGTCGCTCGGGATCCAGAGAACGCAGAGGAGACAGAGTGCAAAGGTCAACGGAAAGAGGAAGAAGGGCGGACTCGACGGGGCCCCACGCTCTCGCACGAAGGTCGTCACCTTCGCCCACCGGTAGGAACTTTGCCACCTATAACAAAGTAGAGCGAGTGTAATATTTCATCAATGGGACCGCATATTCCAGTACTTGTTGAGTGCTTAGCAAAACAAACAAAGTGTGACACATTTTTCACGCTCGTTTGTGAGCCAAGGCAGGAACTTTAAAGTCGAAAAACCTCACAGCAACCCAAAAAATGTCATAAAATGTATATACAAATAATGATCAGCTCATCTCAGTTTGCGCACAAATTTGCTGTGAAATGTTTCCGTTGTATGAATAACAGGTAGACGCGGAGCATTTAATTGGTCCGCATGTCACGATAAGTCGCTGGCATAAATAGACGAACAAATATACATTGTAGTAAATCATTTCCAGACTTGTGAATTGGATCATTTGCTGCGGCGCAGTGGTCGGGAAGTACTCCTCTATTCATCAGACATCAGCCAACATTTTGAAACCAAAGCATCCACTACAATATGAGACATTTATTTCAATTTGATTTGTTTGTCCAAATACATTTCAATTAAAAATGCATTTTAAATGTGGTGAAAGTGTTTTGGAGGAGTTCAATTATTTAACAAAATAAAAATACAAGAATATGGTTGCTTTATATGACACTTTTTCACCTATTGCGAGTGGCCCTGAAACAGAATTAAAATGTACGTACTTACTCGCAGGGTCCCGAGCGCCTCGCTTTGACCCGACTGCTTACATCCAGGACCGACAGCGCCGGCTGAGAGAATCCGAACTTAAAAAGTAGGTTCCCCCCCCCCCCCCCAAAAAATCTGAAATTGACAGCAAGTTTCTTTATTAAGGATTATGATGATTATTCATTACCGTGTCTCGTGCGTGTCAGACAGTTAAAGGTGCGGCGAGACTTAATGGTGTCGCCGTCGCTGGTGCCCGAGCGTGGGCGTTCCCGCTCCAGAGAGGCTTGCCCTCAGTTGAGTCGCTCCGGCAGCCGAGGTAGAAGTTTGTCCGTGGAGCGGCGAGGGAGCAGGAACTCCTCGGAGAGCTCCTTAGTGGATTTGGAGGAGATGACCAAGGCGCTGCTCAGGTGAACTTCCTCAAATGTGAACCGAGTTTGCATTGATCCTGGTGCGTGCGCTCATCTAATCTTCTTACAGGAGAAGGAAACAGACGCTCAATGGCCCCAGTGCGGTGAGTGAGGTCTCATTCATGTCTCTTAATGCTCATTGGTGACATGAAACGTGCACAATATTTAACGTCTGTGACTTAACAGTCCAGAGGGAGCCTTATAGCCCGGAAGCCCTTAAGCAGCACTCCAACATACAGGATGAAGGACAAAGGTAACGTCACGTGTCTGCTACACCTTCCACATTTCTCAACACAATCAAAGCATTTTCGAGAACGAGACCTTTTACACATTTGACTGAGCTGCCCCCATTTCTCTGCCCATTCAAACATCTAAATATTAACACAATTCAGCACGCACTTTAAGACATTTTTCACACTCCCACATTTTCAATGACAACATTCCCAAATCCATGCAGACACTTTGCATACTTACCTCCTCCTCCTCCATTTCTCAACCAGTTCAAACTAATGAGAAAGAAAGTAATTGAGATCTATCAGTGTGGAAAAGGGTTATAAAGCTTTAGGACTCCAGCGAACCACAGTGAGAGCCATTATCCACAAATGGTGAAAACAGACAATAGTGATGAACCTTCCCAGGAGTGGCCGGCCGACTAAAATTACCCGAAGAGCACAGGGACGACTCGTCCAAGAGGTCACAAAAGACCCCACAACAACATCCGAAGAACTGCAGGCCTCACTGGCCTCAGTATGACTTCCCCATAAGAAAGAGACTGGGCAAAAAATGGCCAGCATGGCAGAGTTCCAAGACAAAAACCACTGCTGAGCAAAAAGAAAATCAAGACTTGTCTCAATTTTTCCAGAAGACATCTTGATGATACTCAAGACTTTTGGGAAAATACTCTGTGGTCTGACGAGACAAAAGTTGAACTTTTTGGAAGGTGTGTGTCCCATTACATCTGGCGTAAAAGTAACACCGCATTCCAGAAAACGAACATCATACCAACAGTAAAATATGGTGATGGCAGGTTGAGGGTCTGGGGCTATTTTGTCGCTTCGGGACCTGGAAAACTTGCTGTGATAAACGGAACCATGAATTCTGCTGTCTGCCAAAAAATCCCGAAGGAGAATGTCCGGTCGTGTGAGCAAGCTGAAACGAAATTTGGTTCTGCAGCAGGACAATGATCCAGAACACACCAGCAAGTCCATCTGTAAATGGCTGAAGAAAAACAAAATGAAGACTTTTGAGTGGCCTAGTCTAAGTCCTGACCTGAATCCTTTTGCGATGCTATGGCATGACCTTAAAAAGGCGGTTCATACTCAAAAACCCTCCAATGTGGCTGAATTACAACAATTCTGCAAAATTCCTCCACAGCGCTGTAAGAGATTCATTGCAAGTTATGGCAAACGCTTGGTTGCAGTTGTTGCTGCTAAGTGTGGACCAACCAGTTTAGGGGGGCAATCACTTTTTCACACAGGGCCAAGTAGGTTTGGAATATAAAAACCTTCATTTAAAAACGGTTTACCTGTTTTGTCTTTGACTCATATTGAAATTTGTTTGATGATGGGAAACTTTTAAGTGTGACAAACATGCAAAAAACAAATCTGAAATCAGGAAGGGAGCAAACACTTTGTCACACCACTGTATACCGTCACGCTGCATTCCTCAGAGAGCTCCATCGACACAGGCGCGGAGCTGTCGGAGATAGACGCCAGGCTTCAGGCCCTGCAGGAGTACATGAGGGACTTGGACACAGGACATTGACAGATGGCACAGCATGCAGCCCAACATAGCTCATGTGCTGGACTCGACAAGAGCCGAACAGCGTTTGCAGCTCTTGGCGCCATTTTGTTTCTTTTTCCTCTGCATGACCCAGAAACACCTCAGACTGCTTTTTTTTTTTTTTTTTTTTTCTGGACCTCAAACATCAGGAAATGAAAGCAGTCACCGAAAGTCTCCAGCCTACTTTTTCATGACTGTTTTCAAATATTTTTTTATTAATGTAAAATAGTATTGTGAATAAATGTGGCTATAATCCAAACAAGTGGATTTAACTTAACATTTGTCAGTGCTGCTTATTAAATGTTTTGTTTAAATTGTACAGTTTTGCATCCTTTACAGCATCAGCACGAAGCAGGGGCGGCAGAAGTTCTCACAATCTGTACATAAAAGTAGCAATGAATACCTGCTTATTCGCAGTTTGGCATCTGCAAATTCACTTATTTCCTGTTTATGTGCTCAGGCCAAAGCAAAAGTATTGCCAATAAATTGTATTTTACATTTTAGTGCGAAGGAACTATGTTGAAGTGATTTGAAAAGTTACATTCTGATAAAAGTAGCGCTTTGTCTCCAAATTGTGGCATCTTGGTGCCAAGGAACTTTGTTGAAGTGAAATGAAGAGTTTAATTTACACAAAAGCAGTGCTTTGCTGCCATCTTGCGGCATCTATTGGCAATTATCAACATTTTGGGGGTTACAAATTTTCACTCTTCTTGGCAGGGCTCGGTTCCTATCCTCCACAAATAAAGCAGAAACAAAGTAGAAGTACTGATCAACTGCTTTAACTTAAAGTAAAAACATATACACTCTGAAATGTACTTACCACAGAAGCAAAAATGATTTCTTACTGTCAGTTATATGCAGTACATGTATTGATAAGTTGGCACAACAACAAAAAGTCCCCAAGATCTCAGTCAGTCAATGAAGGCCTCAACGGCGGTAAACATAAGCTCTCAATTGACATCGTGTCTATGTCATATTTTCATACGTGGAGGTTGAAAAAAGTCCATTTTGTCAAAGTATACACCCTTACACGGAAAGTATCGTGCATCTGAAGACTGAGGCTTTCGCGGTTTGGTATGTGCCTATTTCTTTGTTTCTTGGATTGCATGGAATATTCTCAGGGTCAAGTATTTACTTCTGCGTGATGTATTTATTTTTTTGTTACTTTATTGATCCTTGACGGAAGTAAACTTCCTCGCATGTGTCAATGACAAGAACAGTGCAAGAATGTACAAAAAAGCTAAAAGGCAAAAATAAGAAATATTTTAATAAACAGAGAAACAAGTCTTAAATAGTATTAAAGTTATGTCCCTGTCCTGCTCACTGAAGCGTTAAAGTGTCTTATGCCACTGAGAAACACAAAAACTGATACTGATTCTATTACTTAGTATAATACTATACGAATTACTATCAGTCTAGGGGAGAAAAAGATGAGCACTTCAGTTATTAAGGCATATAGCATTCTTTGTGGAAATCATCACATGGATGAAATATTAAAGTGCTTATTGTAGAAAACATGGTTATGCAAAAGTTGAAATGATTTAAACAATGAAAAGATGGCACATAGCTGGACAACTGAGACTGTAGGCATGTTTTTCATCAATACCAAATGCTTCTCTTTTTCTGCCTCCTTCACTTATTTGTTGCTATTTGCTGATTTTCAGCAGATGCCGCCCCCTGCATCTCTTGATTGCGTCGCTCACTCAAAATGCTCTGGATGTGCAGTGTTAGCTGGAATACAACCATGGCGGGCATTAATTGCTTATATATCATCAGATAATAGCATTTTAACTTACTGTTCGCTGCTCTTCAAGAACTTCTGTATATAAGGCCTTTCTCCGCTCCAGCTCCTTAGTGTCAAATTGTTTCCACTGAATGGCCTTCAACCTGATCTGATCCATGGGCAGTTGTGGATTCTGGCGCCAGTGAAACAGAAGGAAATACAGAAATATTCATCATGAAACTTGTAAAGCTCATGCATTAATATGAGTTGCAGGCCTTCTCAACTAGCCTGGTTTACATGGAGCCTTTTGTTCCGATTACAATCGGGTTAGAAGCCCAAACCAAATAGAAATGCTCCATATTGACACCTCAATTGGAATAAACTGGCCGAATCCGAAGGGACTTTCATCCGGTTTCACAGGGGTGGAATATTCCTTTTCTCAAAACTGATCCAAAGTCATGTATACGATTCGATCGGAATAGTCAGGCTGCGTCCTATCTGCGCGTGCTCCCTCTTGATGTAAAGGCGCAGGCAGTGTCGTCGTCATTTACGCACTTGTAAAAATGGCGGCTTCCAACCAGGGTTCGTATTGTTGTTGAACTACTTGTAACTTTTTTTTTTTTTTTTTTTCCCATAAATCAAGCTGCTGCCTTAATAAAATTGTAAAAACAATCATCTTGATAAATCACGTGATGTTTACATTGATGTGTGCATGTCTCATGTCTGTAAAACTGCTGTTCCGATTGAACATAGTGGCCCATCAACAGCTCATCTGTCTAGGGTGCAACAGAACAACTTTATTTGAGTTCTACATTTAAACATGTTAAAATGCTTATGCATACCAAATAGTTAAGCTGGCATCTATTACATTTGCTTTCTTAATGTGCTCTACTGATTGGCCGAGGGGGTAGTTAAAGAGTTAAGATGGGGAATAAGTTGGGTACGTCCTAACTGAAGGCCCCGGCACCAAATGCGCGGTCCGGCAATGAATTTGATAAACGGCAGAAAGACATTTTTTAAGCAGTAACAAGTATAGACTGCTGAAAGATCCTCATTGCAGACATTTCTTAGTACGAAGTGGAATTAAGATTGCGATGGAGTAATTTTCAAGTTCTTTTCATTATTGAATACAACTGCAGTGACTCACCACATGTAGCAGGTATTCCTCAACAGGGTGAGAAGACATGGCCTGCACGGCCTGGAAGGAGGCCGCTAATTTTGCTCTGCTCTTGTTCAGCAAGTCCTGCAAACATATTTGTTGTGTTCAGGCCAATGCAAAGGGGGCACAGGCCGTAAAATGCGGCATATTTACCACTAGCTCTTCATTGGTCCTCAAATTCAAGGTTTCCGGCTTAATTTTCACTGGGGCGCTGGCTGGGTGGGACTAATACAAAGAAACATTTATATTATAATGGAAAGCGTATACGTACGCGAAGCTGCTGCCGGCTCAGTGTACGGCTCATTACCTCAGCCTGATACTCGGCCCAGGCATCTTTGCGTTCTGCTTCAGTGAGCTCCTCCTCTTGTTTATGGTCCAGCAGAGACGCATGCTCATGGTAACTGACTATGTGGTCTTTGCACTTCTCCAGAAGCATTGCCAGAACCTGATCCTAACAACAAATGTGGATTACAGTTATTACAGAGTCAACAAAGCAAACAAACAAAAAAAAAAAAAAAAAAACGTTAAAATTGTTACCTTTGGCAAGTCAGAGGTCTTCCGCTTGTTTTTCTTGGAATGAGGCTCGTCCAACAAGTCTGGCTCAAACGTGTAAAGTTCAGTGAGCTCGGAAAGGGTGAAGTGTCTCTCGATCTGCTGCTGATCCACAACTCGGTAAGACAAAGACTGCTTCGTCACCTGGCGGTCGTAGATCTTCTCCTCCATTGTGCCCTACACGTCAGCATAAACACGATCAAAGACAGATTACAGCTATTTCATAAAGAATGCATCTAGCATTTACACAATCATGAACCCATGTTACATGAACAACTGTAAACAATAAGTCAATTATTCAGCACAAACAGTCTACCGTCACAAAATAAGGAGCTACAAACGTGGACAAAATTGTTTGTTAAGGCCTGTTTCACAAGCTTGTTTTTTAAAATAATTCTGTTGAACCACAATTCAACAGCAATGTCAGATTTTGATTGGTTAATTTTCTTTACATTTTTATTTATGATTAATTTTGTCACATTCAAGTTATTTCTGTGACCACTGTGGGTTTTTGTTTCATTAACATTAACTCTCTTTAAAAAACAATGACCAAGTCCGAAACCTTGGTGTACTAATAGATTCCAACCTGACTTTCAACAGTCATATCAAATCAATTACTAAAACAACCTTCTAGCATCTGAAGAACATATCCAGAGTGAAGGCTTGCATGTGCCAAGCAGACCATGCGTTCATCACAAGTAGGCTTGACTATTGTAATGGTCTTCTGACTGGATTCCCCCAAACGAGCATTAAACAGCTGCAGCTGAATGCTGCAGCTCTGGTTCTAACCAGAACAAAGAGGTCAGAACATATTGCTCCAATTCTAAACTCGGCTTTGGAATAGATTTTGAATTTCTGCTACTGGCCTATAAATCACTCAATGGTTTAGGTCCTGAATATATGAAAGAAATACAAATGGAATATAAAGCCAGTAGGGCTCTGAGATGGACAGAATCGGGTCAAAGAGTGGAGCACAGAGTCCAAAGCAAACATGCTGAAGCAGCATTTAGCTGTTATGCTGCACACAAATGGAATAAATTGCCAACAGAAGGGACGTCAGCCCCAAGTGTGACTGTTTTTAAGTCCAGGTTCAAAACTCTTCTTTTTTTCTCAAGCTTTTTACATTTTAAATGTATATAAGCTGTTTTTTTTCTTTTTTTAAATGCTTTTATTTAAACCCCATTGAGTTACCTTGTGTATGAAATGTGCTATATAAATAAATGTGCTTTGCTTTACTAACAGAGGGGTCGCACAAAGATTGCCAGTGTGTGTACATTTTCAGTTCATTATCATAGTCATTCCACAAGTTAACCCATCTAACCCACATCAACAACATCTCTCTTTTATATTTGTTCTGGTTTTAGATTTTTTTTGAACACAACCGTTCCCCTCAGACTGTAACAACTCTCTCCTTTCACACAGCGTCTGAGCACCGTGGCGCAAGGCCAATTGTTGTGTATTTTATACATTTCCTGTGCTGTTTTGAATTTGACTAAGTCATCAAATTTGAGTGTAGTTAAGTTAATAAATAGTGGATTGGAGGGTTCTATTAGGAGCCTGAACTAATAATTCTGATGGCTTTTTTGGGAGCATAAAGATTGGGTAAGTGTTGGTTTTAGGTGTGTTGCTGCATACTTAAACAGAAAATCATACATGGCGGAAAAATTGTGTATAATGACTTGTTATTTAATACATCCTTAGTTTTATGAAGCTTTGAATTCTCTTAGTTTGGCAGTAACCTTCAGATGAGAATGGCAATAAACAGCTTGAAGCCTCTTTTTTGAAGAAAATGTACTAATTATATCTGTTAAGCATATTACTGGTGCTCAAGGTGGTAATTTAGAGATACTTTTGTGTTCATCATTATTTTTGTTATTTTATGTACTTCTTTGTGAAATGTAGTTATTGTTGAACTTGAACACTTCATGGCAGGTGACCGGTGAAGTTTACCTGCGCCAAGAAGCGATACACGAACACTTGCTTGACCTGGCCAAAGCGGTAGACTCTGTAGATGCTCTGGATGTCGTAGGACGGATTCCACGAGGCGTCAAAGATGATCACCCGGTTGGCAGACACCAGGTTGATGCCCAGCGAGCCGGCCCTTGTTGAAATGAGAAACAACCGACCGCTAAGGGGAGAGAAGATGATATCAAATTTGTCTTATGTTAGATGTCACCACGTCGTTTCTTGATATAGTGAACGTAAATAAAAAAAAAAATAATATTTTTTTTTTTTTTTTAAATGAATCAGCTGTACCGTGTGTTAGCGGGATTATTGAAACAATCTGCCCTTTTCGCCCGTAATGCAGCCGTGGTGGAGCCATCCAGACGATAGTAATCCATGTTTTTAATCCATCTTCCCCCTATGTGAAAACAGAAGTCTTATTTACGGTAAATGTACAGTGGGACCTAGACTTACGAGTTGAATTTTTAACTCTATATACTTTTATATCAAATCCATTTTACCCGTTGAAATGGATAAAAAATTCACTTGATCAGTTCCACACACCCCAAAACAACCACAACGTTCTGTGTTAATAGCAACGGGACAGTAGCCAGCGGCGTGCTGGCCTCAATGGCGGCCCCTTCGAAGGCCCCTAGGTGGCATCCCCAGGCCCACTTGCTTTGTCTCTAACACAACAATACCTTCGGAAGAGTCCTTTCTTCTCTGGGTAGAAGCGGCCAGGAAATTCTCAATCAGGTCCAAGGAGATGAGGGACTGACTGAACACAAGTCTGAGAAAAGAAAAGAAAAATGGACTTGCTTTGTACGGAGGAAAAGTGATGAGATTGAGGGCCAAGAAAGGACACGTACACTTTGTCATTCAACGCTTCAGCCATCCTCAGGATGTCAAGTAAGAGCACCAACTTGCCCGAGTGCTCCAAGTTTTTGGCGTCGCGTTGAGACAGCATATCTTTGAACCAGCACGGGTCTGAACGGTGTACCAATAGACATGAGTGTTTTCAATCCGCTGTTGTTACCACTCCGACACTAAGTGAATCTCAGTACCTTTTGATGCGGTATCGGCAACATTTGCTGCGGCGACGGGGATCGGATCATTGGCGGTGCTGTTGCTTGGTCCACCACGGGACGCAAAAGGGCTACAGTGACAGAGAAAACATTAAAAGAGTCTACCAAAGTCAAAAGGTTCTGTATAGTGTTCCACTGCAATGTCATGGTCCACCTACAAATATGTTTATCTCATTAAATGTGTTTTAAAAGTGTGTTTTAATAAGTTTAAAACATGAGGGGCTAAAATGAGAAAACAATGTCACCCTCGCGATAGATAGGGGTTTGTTGTAAGTGATCTCACCCCAGTCCACCTTGTCGTCGGGGTTTCTTATCCTTTCAAACTATCCTTAAACATTCAGGGATTTTATCCTCATGTAATAAGTCTAAAGCTGAGAATTTTTCATAGGGGATAGGGACTGAGCCTTGCCACAGATAGCGCAAATCCAAAAGTAATTGCTTACAAAGGTTTGTAGTAGGGAATATGCGCAAACAACTTCCGCATTCAGCAAAAACAGGTGGAAACACTTCTTTCCGACTCAGGTGAATGGCGAAGGAGACCAGGACCAAGCACCCTTAGGAACTTTAAACATCTTTAACGTGTTTTGTTTTACACAAGATGTCTTCAAGAACTACCGAAGATGACATTATCCCATGTTTTGGCTACATTCGTGTTTACATATAACATATTACCGGTACATTCGTATGAATAAATGACATGTACTTAACATTTGTCTGAAGACACTAGCCATAAAAAAAGCTCGACTTCAAAACATCGTGTTATCAACCCGTCGTTATGCTAGTTATCGCGACATACACAGGAAGCCTGTGTACCTGTTTTTCAGATTTGGTCATGTGACGTTCCGCATATAGAGGACTGTCTATAGACGCCACAAGATGACAGCAAACCCCTACTTATGTCAAAATGAAACTCCTCAATTCATTTCAACATACTTCCTGGACACCAAGATACCAGCAGATGGTGCACAAATACAGTATAGGTGAGTTTTTCAGCAAATAGCTGAGGATAAGTCCCCAAAAGACAAAAAACAAAACAAAACAAAAATTGGTGAGTCGGCGAATTGCAAACCAGGAATATGCAGGGGTTCACTGTATATATAATACATATAATGTAGCAGCGTTTGATGGTAAATTCATTTGGTATTACCTTTCCATGACCGGAGCGCCGGCATGATTCTTCTTTACCAAACGTGCCTATCATTAAAAAACAGTTAAGGCTTAAACAACATTTCATCAAAAATTGTGACATCTTTGTGAGTCTTGTTGTTTTACTTTGAGCGTTTTTTCTTTGGCCTTATAGCTGAGTTGAAGGCACCAAGGATGAGTCCAAACCCGGCTCAGGGCTTGAAAATCCTTGAACAGGTTTGCTCCGATCTTCATTTTTGCAGTGCCAATAACACTGCCCAAGCCTGAGGAGAAAACGTGCCTCAAATTAACATGCTCAATTTGAACTAAACAATAGCAATGTGGGATTTGGGGGAAGTGTTTCATTTCTATAAAAATATATATATAGGAGTACAGTTCTACCACTGTAGCTATGAAAACGTCGTAACGCGAAGTGTGCAACCACACAGGGCGGCACACCCCGTTGACAAATCACAAATCAAATTTAATTAAATTTTGCTGATCACATAGCATTCATAGCCTCTTGGAACATGGCAGGAAGTCAGAGTACCCTCAGAAAACCCACGCAAGTACAGGGAGAAGAGGACATGAGCCAAGATACGAACCCGGGTTTCTCGAATGTGATACAGACAGACTAACCACAACCTCACTGTGGTGCCTGCATGAGAAATGAACAACTACTATATACGTCAGTTCGTGTTTATTTGTTTAATTGTGATAAGATGATTTAACTTCTTGGAATAAGTATTCTATTATAGCAGAAAAGTATTTATTTTAGAAGTGTGAATAACAACCACCAATCAATAATTTTTCTGACCGCCCATGTCTACTCACCACTGACGTGCTGGAGGTAGTGAGTGTACAACTTATACTGAAGAGGTGACACTCGAACTGCCACCACATACTCGTACTTGGTAGGTAGAAACTCAGTCAGCTCAGAGTAATCTCTCCTCTAAAGAAAAAAAGTGGTTTAGTGGTTACTGGGGCAACAGTAAAAATGATGATGAATAAAAACTCATTCTTACTTGCACACATCCGGACAGCATTGCATGGAGGACGTGTGCGCGCCTCTTCATGATTCGGACATCTTTGGGTGTGGAGTCAGCGCACTGGCCATTCTGTATGGGGTTGACGAAGCGGTTTCGGAATTCCCCCAGCGAGCCCAGAAGATTCCTCTTGATGAAGTTGACCATGCAGTGGTCTGTAGGGGCAATATGAAATGGATGTCAGTTTTCACTCTACAAAGTAGGGCTGGGGAATGTGCCCTTAAAAGAAAATCACAGATTTCCACCCGCCCCCCCCCCCCCACACACAAACAAAAATCTGATTTCTGACTTTTTTCCAAAAGAAAATTGTTTGATTAATTGCCCTGGCCTATTAGAAAATATACAGTGTTAACCATAAAAAGAACTGAGTGAGTCAGGTAAAACGAAGACGTCGGTTGTATTAGCGTAGTGGTGCAAACTTACACTCGACGAGGTTGTTTTGCAACGGCGTGCCAGTTAGCACCACTCTCCGCCGCGTCTTCACGGCACCCATGGCTTTGGAAATGTTGGAGTTCTCGTTGCGCAGAATGTGCCCTTCATCACAGATCACAAAGTCTGGACCTGAAGATGACCAAGTTGCCAAAACACCCTCAAAAAATGTCCAAGTATCCTGAAAGACGCAAAGTATAGTACCTGGATCCACCAGTAAAGAATTAAACTGCTTCTTTAATTCGCTACCATCCAGTTTCGGGGATAGTGAGAGGTTTCTGAACATTTCGTAGCCCATAATCATCACACCTCCAGTACTGTGCCAGGTCTGCAGAGCTCGGAATCGGTCAGCAAAATTCTTTCTGGTGGCCAGCTCAGTAACCTGTGATATATTAGTATTTCTGACCATTAGCCATATGAGGATGCATGTACTCTTTAGTCGGTTTAAACGTGTCCAATCTCATACCTTCAGTCTATCTTGCCCCAACTGTTTTTGCCATTTGTTGAACTCACTAACCCAGTTGAGAACAGTGTTGAGAGGACACACAACTAAGGCCGTTTTAAAATGTAGGATTTTCGACTGCAACACCGTGTGCAGGAAGGCAACCACCTAAAAAGAGGTAGGAGGAGAAAAGAAGGAACATACAACATATGAAACCATGTTGGAACTAGAATGTCTCTTGAAATTTACTAGCCAGAATCTCACCAACATTTAATCTCAGACTGTCAGATTCTTTCAGTTTTAAACTGACAAAACATGATATTCAATTTCCCTTCCTATCTACTGAGTCTCGCTATCTATCAATCATCAATTGGTACTGCACTTTACTTTAGTGGCGCTACATGTTAATCAATGCACGTATACCTGTAGAGTCTTTCCCAGGCCCATACAATGGGCCAGGATGCAGCCTGATCCCAGAGAGGAGTTGGCCTTCTTCACTGACTCACAGCAGTTGTCCCAAATAAACTGGACTCCTGTTGATGAGCACAGAGAGAAACAAGAGAACGCACTTAGAAAACATCACACTAGTAATAGTTACTGAGTCATCTGGTTATCTAATCATAATTAATTATAGGCCCACAGTATTTTGTGGTTCCTTCACTGTGTTTTGGTTGGGTCAGCAAATGTACAGAGTCTTGTCTGGAAGCAAATAATACACAGACTGCCTGTAGAAAAGGCCCCAAAGTCATTTATTGTAAAGGAAAATATGTTCAGTGATGTCACAGGGTCTGAAGACTGGAGTAGCAGCACGTGGGACTCCAGTGGTGTTGGCATGCACTGGGTAATAAGTTTAATTCGGCTGTGTGTCCATGACAATATGTAGCGGGTATACACAATTACAGTACCGTAATTTCTCGTGTATAATGCGCATTTCCCGCCCCCACAAATAAATGTAAAAAAAAAAAATCAGTGGTGCGTATTATACATGGGTATAGTTGTGCTCATGAGTTTACATACCCTGGCAGAATTTGTGAAATAAAGTTTTGTTTTTGGTTTTTTTTAATACGACTGATGACTGAACAACAACCATCATTAATTTATTTATGGTTATGTTTTGTTTGATGATAATGCTTTTTTTTATGATAATGCTCTTTAATTTATTTATTTTTTGATTGAATCCTATTAAAATAAAACTAAAGGTGTTTCCCTGGTCCTTCCTGTTTTCTTTGAAGAACTGTACCCATCTTACAAATTCTGCCCGGGTAAACACAAATATGAGCACAACTGTGTGTTTTCTCATTTACTAAATAAATGTAGGGCTGTGAATTTCAAAATAAGCGCAAGTAAATAAAAAAAAAAAGAATTACGTGTTCAAATACAGTGCTTAATTTCAGAATAATTATTTGAAAAAACTAACAAAATACAGACAATACTTCATGTTTTGACCATATGGGTAGAAGCAAAATCATGCATTGTAAAAATCCATTTTTCATAGGTAGAAGGGGTTTCCAGAATTTTGAGGTCAACTTTGGGGTTGCGTATTATACATGGGTGCGCATTATACATGAGAAATTACGGAACTGTATATAATTATACTGTAAATGCCTTGTTAGCATTAGCCTTTACCTGTTGCACCACAATGTGCTTGTAGAGTATTTTACGTGATGTTAACTTAAGAGTTCCCGTGTATTGATCGCTTCAGTTACAATCGCGACTGGAAGTGGTGCGCTTTGTCTGTCAGAATAAGAGTATAATATATGAAGTGCTTTGTTAACGGTGTAAGCACGCACGCACACACACATGCATGCATGCACACACACACACACACACACTGGCACACACTCCAAGGGTGAAACCCCTGAATAATAGGAGGTTCTTCGTATTTATATTATAAAAGTGTTCTTAACCCACTCCTGATATATTTCTTTTGGATTTATGACATGATGTGACAGGGGTCATGTTTGTTTTTATTCAACAAAATTAATCTCAAAATAGAAATGACAGTTTATTTTAGTTCATATTATTATAATGTTGACTAAAGAGGACAGTTTGTTTTAAATATTGCAGCATAATCATGTGGCCTGACCGACCTCTATAAATAGACCTTTGACTAATTAAAAAAAATATCTGTGGCCCTTTTAAGATTTGTATTTGCATAACTGTGGACTACATGACACACATGCCACAAGAGGGCGTTGGTTGCCTTGCGATGACGTGTGTTGTGTACAGTACAGTATATATAACACCATCCATGCATTTTCTGAACCGCTTATCCTCACTAGTGTTTTTATTTTACTCTAAGAGCTGTGCCATTGTTCAACCTGTGCATAATGTTACAGTTGCTTACAACAATATGAACTGGACTTTTTAGGAATAAAACCTCTGCCTTGTTTTTGATGAAAACTTTGGCCTACTACGCTACTGTGTTTTGATGTTGGTCATGATAGTGGTACTTTGGGAGCATGGTTTGAAGTGGTACTCGGCGTTAAACGTTTCCACAGATATAGTGCGAGTCAAATAACGTATGAAGAACAACAATTGAAATGTGCGCACTGACCATCTACTTGATGAGGCTTCAGTTCGGTCACTAAATTCCTGTGCACCTGGACTAGAGGTGTCCTGGTCTGCTCATCCTGATCCAGAATCAGCTTGGTGGTGACAGACTCTTGAGACTGATCTACGACAATTGTCTGGAAAGCAACGCTGGACAGTCAATCTTGACGAAAACAAATGACCCACCAGAGCATTTATTGGTGGGTGGGCGTGTGAGTGTGTGTGCGCGCGTGTGCGCAGTACCTCTCGCCGGTCCTCCATCAGCTGCTCCCGACTTGCCAGTCGTTTGCATCGCTCCTCCTCCTCTCGCAGCGCCTCTTGAGTCTCGGACCGGAGATTGTCGTCTTGGATAATTTTGCGGATCTTCTTGCGTCCTTTGGGTGTGCCCTGACTGCTACTATGCTCCCCCTCTGCATTCTCTTGCTCGCTCTGCTCCAATCCAAGTGAGTAATGTTAAAAGTCAAACATCAAACCTCTCCTTGCCGGTAATGAATGGTGATTGGTCATGGCTACGGTCACCTCCTCGCTGCTGGTGTCAGACAACAAAATGCAGGTCACCGGGGTCTGGTTTACAGGCGGAGGGGGCTCTTCCTTGACTTTAAGGGGTGGACTAGAACAAGAAAACGACACAGGATACCCACATGCAGTTTCTTTCATTTCCATTTCTATTATAGCACAATAGTCTTTGGTGGGGTTCACGCTGGACTGGTTGCCAGCCAATCACAGGGCACATAGACAAACAGCCATTTAAACTCACATTCACACCTATAGAGAATTTAGCGAGTTCATTTCAGCTAATGTGTGTGATTTTGGAATGTGGGAGGAAGCCAGAGAATACTATAGGCCACAGGTGTCAAATTCAAGGCCCTGGGGCCAGATCCGGCCTGGCTCATCATTTCGTGTGGTACACTAAAGCTAGGGTCTCTACTTCATGTTTGTTTATAAATTGATTTCTTCTTTTCATTTTGGCATAAATTTTGAACAGGTATTCCAAGCTGTTTTCCATGACATTCAATGTCACATTCAATTGTTGTGTAAAACAATATGAGGTGTGTCAAAAAAGTTCCAGTCAGAAAAGATTCACTTTAAAGCCTAACTACGAGTGATCCCCTTCATTGTGGCACAGATCATCAACCGGCACGTCAATGAGATTACGTAGAGTTGTTCAGAGCAGGAGAAGAGGCAAAATCTATGGAAGGACAACTTGTGGCTGCTCACCGTGACAACGAACACACCTGAGCATCAGACGGTTCCTGTCATGTTGGACAAACCTCCCAACTCACCCGACCTCAAGGGGGTTATCGTGGGAACACATGGACTACATCAATGGCCATGATAACGGAGCTGTAGAGGATCCTTCTAGGAGCGCATGAAGGCATGGCAAAGAGAACCTGGAAAATGCATTAGACTACAGGCCAGAGGATTACTCCTAAGGGGGAAAAACTTGGACCTTGTAATTTGGATTTGAAATATCTTTTGTGACACACCTCTGATATTGTAATCAAATGTACAGTATAAGTAATAATATATTGAAGTGATTATTTCTTTCAGTCATTACTGCCCTCTGAGGGGAACCATAACTACAATGTGGCCACCCATCCCAGCTGTGAGCCATCACTGACTTGTTGCTGTTCCCCAGCAGTCATTTTGAATTAGCAATACAATACGATGCCGAATGTTTTAGAGAGGCAAGCTTCAGCACTGTTTTTTTCTCTCCAATTTTAACTGTGTTTGTACTTTTTGAGAATAGCTAACTTTGTGTCTTCTTGGTAAGATTAGACGAAAAGTGTGGAGTTAGAATTCTCACTAAATACATGGCATTTAAAAATCTTGGAAATGTCCTTGTTTTTGTGTGCTTTTATTCTCAAGAAACTAATAATCTTATCAGTTATGACCAACTGGTCATTATAGCATCAAACATTGGAAATAAATAAATAAAAACTCCTCCTCCTCCTCAATGGTAACCCTAAACCTTTGCATCGTCCAATATGTTCGCCTGTTGGATCAAATACTCTTTTGTAGTGTTCAAAACAAAGTGGATTTTTTAAATGTTGATTTCCTTTTGTACCTTTCTAGCTTCTCTTCTTCCTCTGATTCACTCAGCTCCTCGCTCATTCCAAGTCCTTCCAGCTCCGACGAACTATTATCAGTATCTCCGCTCTCATCATCAGCTGGACATAAAGCAGCGTCACGTTAAGAAAATTCCAAGACGAGACACAAAGGCAGTGCTCCATGTACGAGGTGTCCTTACTGCTAAGCTGCTTGGGTGAGACTCTCCTCTTCTTGTCTGCCTTTCCTACTTCATTCCCTGATGCTGCCTTGTCACTTCCTGCTCCCTCATCCAAGGTGAGTTTGTGGCGCAGCAAGTGGTGCTGCTTCAAGTTGGGGCCATCCGTGTCAGCGTCAGTAGACGATGAGGACAAGTTTTCCCCTGCAGCAGACATTTGAATGACTGTGTGACCAAGGGGAGGCTTGGACTCTCAGAAGACATTTTAAACAAACCCATGTGACTTGTGCTTATTTGAAAGAGATGCACAAGACTATTTTACAGGGCGCACTCACCATTTCCCTCTTGTCCACATTCTTCACAGACTTGTTTAAATTCCATTTCAGCCTCAGAAGCAGACTCATCCTCCTGTGTTTCCGCATCTGATGACAACTCATCAAGCGATGAGAAGTTGGCATTGATTTGGGCCAAAAGTATATTCTTAGCGATTCTTTTAAAAAGTAGAAGAGAAGGACAAGGTACCTCAAGTTCATTTCATGATCAGTCACATCAGCTTCAGCTTCACATCAGCTTCAGCTGGATAGATAAATATTGCACGGCAAAAATTGTATCAGGTTAAGTCAGTACGACCGGTTAGTTGTAAGGGGCCTGCGACAAAGACAAACTTCCATTATGATCATATAGCTTTAGTAAGTCCGTGAAAGCCAAACAACATCCGATCAAGAATGCAAAGCTGCAAAGGTGAACTCACTGACGCATAGTAAAAGTGTCATAGCTTTGCATGGGAAACAGCAGAAAAACACTGATCAGACATTTTAAAGGGCAAACATTTATTAGAGCAAGCAAGTTGTATGCACAGATGCCACCAAAACACAAGACATATTCTTAGTGTACCCCCCCTGTAGGAGCGGCATTCTTCTCTTTTTATTACATCATTCCCCCCCTGCATTTTTCTTTAACCTATTACCCCGTAATACACTATACTGTATTGACAAATGTATTGAGACACAAGGCAATTACACCAAGAGGAAGTAAAAAAAGAAAGAAAATATAGAATTGGTCTCCCGTCCCTTTGTTGATATACAGCTTCAATTGCTCTGGGTAGGCTTTTTACAAGATGGTGGCGTGTGTATTATAGATTATATTTTCTTCCACTCATCCAGAAGTACATTTGCGAGATTAGAGGTCACTGACTTAGACCTCAGAGGTTCTGCTTTGTGCGCATTCTGTACACTAAGAGCTGTCCAGAATGTCTTGTTAAGATGAAGAATTAAGATTCAGGGAGAATAAAAGAGGTCTAGGTCCAACCTACTAATTGGTTAATTGGGAGGATAAATCCATTTTGTTGATCCAAGTCCTCTGTACAATATAAAACATTTACAACTACCACATATATAAATAAAGACTGTACATGTTAAGTCATGCACATCGTATCTCTATACTACACTGCACATGGAGCAGAATTCTGTATCATGCACATCGTACCTCTATACTATACTGCACATGGAGCAGAATTTTGAAGTCTCCAAAATCATCTTGCTTATGATTGACATGTTTGAAAATGGTGAAAAAACTATGACGTTTAGATGCAATGCATTGTTTTGACCGATCCGTCCAGCGCTGTATTAAGACAAGTCAACCCAGAATGAAGCACGTTGTGTGGGAATTCTTCCAGACTTGAGCTCAATTGTCCGTCCCATGTAAAATCTCCCAGAAATCCTGATGCTTGTATATGCCCCTAACCTGAAAGTAGGTCATCAACATGAGTCACTAGAGGGAGGGGAATAACCATCTTCACTGGCACTGAATCCAAAGTGTTAAGACCGGGACGGGTTACATTGTAGCGGCAAAAGGATTGGGAGTGCTTCGTGGGTGGATTCCAAAACAAGCACCAGTGATGTATATTACACGTTTTGGCCTTAATAAGCACAAACAATGCGATCTTCACATTCTTGCTGACCATTTTGCTAACGAATCAAAAAAGTCACTTTGTCACAAACTACAAACAACTGAGTCGAGGGCTACAAAATCCCACATTTAAGACATTCCTTCCTAACAGCACTGCATTCACTGCTGTGCTGTCAGAAAATCCGACCTGGAGAGAAAAACACGAGAAACAAACATGGGTGTCATTAAAAAAAGAACATTATCGGAATTTGGATGCTTATAATTGTTGTTTCACAGCCCACTCTCGATTCTCAGATGTATAACATTGATGTTATTACTTGGAAGTACTGACCTGCGTGGTTTATTCTAAACACAAATTGTCTCAACTTCAGAGAACTGACTGCTTTCTCTGCAGCGTATCTGAATTGGAAGGCAGTCAACGTCCTCCATTTAAAGAAGCTGTGCGTTAAGCTTTAGAAAATGGTCAGCAGTAATGTTTATCTGTGCATAGAAAGTGGGGTAAAACAAACAAAGATGCTAATCTAGACTGGAGAAAAAAAAAAAGAAGAAAGAAGTGATAACGTGACTGTTGGCATAGTATGCGATCCGGATACAATGTTCCAAAAGCGAACCCACAGATCGGAATTACAGCAGCTCGTTTGGCTCAGTGGCACATCAACTGACTGGTTCCAGCTGTTTTGTTTTCTCTTTGGTTTTTTGTTTGTTTGTTTACATAGGCAGCCTACAGGGGAAAGCATTTTCGTTTTCCCACTTCGACTGTGTGAGCCTGCCCCGTTCCTCAGGGCTGGTCCTTGAACGGCAGTAATACAACACTGTTCATATCTGCATGAACTGGTGTGGTCAACTGATATCTCCAAACCTCAGCAGATAAAAGGACTACTTTGACGTGAATGAGACCAAACTAAGTTGCTTAAGCAGAACTCATCAACTGCTGTTTGTTTGGCACTAGCAGAAAGGCACTACATTGCTTACAATAAAGTTTCTTGACAGCACTCATGAAGTCTCTAAACTAATCTCCAAAATTTCAAGTGCTAGGTGCCAGAGCAAGAACTAGTCATGGTTAAAATAGGAAGGCAAGTTGAGCTTAAAATTGGGATATTCCTTACATGAAGCTAAATTCTCAACCAGGCATTAATAATACAAATACAAATAAATGGTAAGCAAGGCTATTGTAATTGTAGAAGATATTTAACCCAAGATAAAGGTGCAATGAGTACAGAGCTTTGCTCTATAGGTCTTCTATACTTTCAATCCCTCCTCTTTCAACTGTCACGGATCATTTCTCAATGACACAGCAGGATTCCAACAGATTTCGAAAGCCATCCCATCCATGTTGATCAAGGAAGCAGAAGTCAAAGGTCATTTAGGTGTATGCTTGTTTTGAGAGTGCTCTACCGCACTTCTTGTGACCTTTTCGGTGAAGCTGTTTGTGGGGTGACAAAAGGCTCTTAAAAAAAGAGAATAAATACCAGTTTTTAAAGTATTATGTCACAATAAAATTTATTGTTCATTGCGGTGGCAAATACCAGAGGCTTGATGTTAATGCCTTAAATGTTAAAACTAATTAACAATCAGTCAATCGGCATGCACCACAAATCACATCTTTTACAACTAGATGTGATTTGTGTCTACAAAGATTAGCATGAATCAGTCTTGTTTTCACTGTTTTTTTTTTTTCCAGTTATTTATATGACAAGATTATGTTCATCACAAAAGCCAAAAAGATAGTAGATAGTCATATTGTAGTGGACTTTTGGCCACGTATACCAAGTTTCAACACCGGTCTTTGACACAAACCAATGGAAAGGCAGCTTGGTTAAAATAGAGGTTATATTTATGGCCACATTTAAACTGAGCCTGTCAAAAGGAAAATCAGTAGGGGCAAGAACAGCAACGTAAAGATGTTCAGACTTGTGGGCTTTATATTTCTATTTTATCTAGTAATCAGGGCATTATTCGATCCGATTGGACTGTTCTGGTTGTCTTAGAAGACGTTTCGCCTCTCATCCCAGGAGGCCTCATCAGTTCCGGCACATAGGCTAGGTAAGAAAGCGCTAGCCCGTGTGTGTCTATCACCTAAGGCCCGGTACACACAACTATTTTTCAAATCTTAAAATATTCTTTTTTTATCTGTTACAGACCCCACACGTGAAGATAGAAGATCGGCCATTTAACAGTTTTGGTCGTAATGTGTGTGTTGTGCTCTGACAATCTCAACACAGACCACCACAAAGATTCTGTTTCAACATTGATCTCGAATCTAATCAAAGACAGAAAACTCCAATGATCAATCGTGATCCAACAAAAATAAAACATAGCGACGCAACGTCGAAGAAGACAAAAGAAATGATTGTGGCCTCAGAACAATTGTTTTTTTCCTTGTTCCTTCTGGAACTAGACATACTTTTTACAAACAACCAGTTGGGCTAACCACAGGGTTTGAGTGCCTCCCTCAAGTGCTCTGTATTTTTGGCCTGTGTGCTGGTGACAACATTATCAGGTCTGTATTGTAGGCTTCTGATAACACCCAGTTTGAGTTCCTGCAGATGGTATGAGTCAAAAAGAAAGTATCGGTCGGTGTGTGGAGGTTTTCTGTAAACCCCAAAATGGAAGACCATTTCATCTCCAATGTGGACATCGCAGTCCAAAAGTGCAAACTTAATGTCTTTGACCCACATTTGACCCACATTTGACCCAAAATTTGGAGACAACTGGGGCCTCCATGTTGGGGTTTACAGAAAACCCAACCACACTGACCACCATTACTTTTGGACTCACACCACCCACTGGAACACAAACTGGTTGTTACGAGAACAGTTCAACACAGAGCTGATAAATGTTCCACTAGCCCAAGAAAGCACATAGGCATCTGACGGAGGCCCACAAAACCCATGGTTATCCCAGCTGGTTGTTTCTAAAGGTGCTTCTAGTTCCAGAAGGAACAAGAACAAAGAGTAAAACATCTTCAAAGACCACCAGAGCTGTCCACTTGCGTTAAGAGTCAATGCCTTGAGAATGAAATGACGTGGATAAATAAGAACGTTCAAAGGCATTGTTATATAGTCATATATTTTTAAATCTTATTTGGATTAACCTAAAATTAAACATGAACAACTATGTGATTTACGATTCAGTGCATGGAAAATCATAACAATGAAGTTGAAGGTGAAGCATTTCTGTTTTATTCTTGCCCAAAAATTTGCCCGCAAGTAGCATGTTGTAATTTCTTGAGGTTTTTTAACTAATAATTTAAAATAAATTTGTATTTTTTCTAAATCAATCTGAGTAAAAATCCAACAGGCAAGATTTAAACTTCATACTTCACCTGTAAAAGTATGTCACAGTTGCATCAGTTCAAAGTGCTGCACACATCTTTGTTGACTATGTAGCAACCTAGACCAGCAGGCTGGACTTTGTTACTAGGTTAAAATACTAAAATACAGCATACAAACCTCTCTGTCATAAAGGTTGGACTGCAAGGCAACAAACAGTTCCTCTTTTAAGACAATGAACCGCAAGCTTCTTACTTCTCTATGCCCAGAGAAATCAATGTATATGATAAAGATATACATTTGAATAAATCTTTATGTATGTACACTAAATAAAACAGCCCTTTTGTCTTTTCTACTAGAATGTGTATTTGATTGCCGGCGCTCTACTGCAGCTACGTTTTGGCCGCGTGTGAAAAGACCGCAACTGACTCTTGATGGTATTGGAGTTGGTGGATTTAGCACAGGGTTTGCTTCTCGGACTTGCAGTCTTTCTCCCAAACCTTGGCTGTTTTAGACACTCTACTTCCAGGCTTTTAGAACCATACCTATTTTCAGGGTCGTCGTCATCTCCTGTTGCCCAGGTGGGCCCAGCTTGATCCTCATCGCCTGCGTAATAAGAAACAAGAGTGTGAATGCTTATTTTTCGATGTGTGCCCTGCGCTTGGCTGCCAACTAGATCAGGGTGTAAACCCTGCCTCTCGCCCAAATTAGCTGGGAAAGGCCCGTGACCCGATTGAGCAGAAAAGCTGTGGACGAGGAAAGGTTGGATCCATCATCCACATTTTTTTGCAGAATCCATAGATAAAGCACAGCAAAAGGGATACGCTAATGTTAATGTGTTTTCCTCATTTTCTATCAGTGCATCCTCCAAATTTTCAATGAAGCTGCTCGACAAAAAAAAAAAAAAAAAAAAAAAAAAAGTCAGTAGTGTTTCCCTGACCCGTATCGCATCGTCTCAGCACGCTGAGAACCTCTACTAACCATGTAGTAGAGATACCACCTGGTTTTGCCACTAATTCGTGGGAGTGTGTAGTGAAAAAGGGCACAAGCATTGTCAGACTCACCAGATGATTGATGGAAAGTCGCTGATCCCTGTAACGCCTCATCGTCTGTGATTGCTTTCATCTTATGATCATCGCCGTCACTCCCGGTGTCATCCTCACGGTCGTCCTCGCTTGACGACGATGTGGTCTCTATAACTTCTTGGCAAGCTTGAGTCTTGTGCTTCCTGGCCTCAGCTACCCCCTTCTGTCGAGCGCATCCTTCGGTTTCACTCTGGACGAGATGAGACTTGCCAACAGACCGCAGGGTCTTCAGGCGCTGCAGTTGATCCTGCGGGTCTTGATCATCACTAGAGGAATCCGTCCCCCTTTCTCGTCGAGTCTTAGCTATGGAGTCAGATTCGGGTGAACGGTCCAGCAGCTTACGTTTGCGACGAATCCTCTCCGGCGATATCGGTGTGTTCTTTGTGAGCCAGAAGAGACGCTTCTTGGCCACTTTGGTAGAGGCTTGACTGCCACCATCATCATCGTCACTCTGGTGCTCATCAGTGCTTTGAGTCATAGCTACTCGCTCGAGAAGCGCTGCAGGTATTTCATCTGAGTCAGAGTCATCTCTGGTCTGGCTTAGACCTTGTTCTTCAGTGGTTTGGGCGACTGCTGAGCTTGGCGCTACCTCGGGGTCCGAGTCGCTCTCGCTGTCTGCCGTGGCACGAGCCGGTTTACCATTGACATCGCTGGGACGACGCAACGGTGTTGTCTTCACACGGGGAGACCGCCGATTGCCTTGATCCTCTTCTAGGTGGATTGATGTGCTCGGGTGGTCTATGCTCATTTTACTGTCAGCAACAGCTGTCTCTTCATTTGTGGACACATCTTTCGCCTTAAAGAGCTCTTCTTCCATGTCATCTGGAAGAAGCTGTGAATCTGAGCAGGGCTCCTCCTCCACAGGTACTGGTGTGAGTTTGACCACTAACTTTTTGGTCATGTTGACACCACTTTGAGGAGACTGCGGGTCAGTCGTCTGCTGACTTTTTTTAACATTGTGTGAAGGGGAGTCAATCTCCTCACTTGTGCATCTCACATCTGTGAGGACTTCCTCTTCCACATATTCATCTGACACCTTTGACAATTTATTCAAGCTTCCATCATGGGCGATCTCCGCATCTGCTTCTGTAGCAGGTTGGGGCACAAAATTATTGTCAAGTAATTCCTCCCAACAGCTGGAGACGCCCAAGTCGCTGAATTCTTCTTTAAGGCTTTCCTCGAGTGCCGCAAGAGACGTTCGCATGGATTTCACCACTGTCAAATAAGACTTCAGATAGAGGCTTCGAACACCTTGTTTAGTCTTTGTCGCGGTATGAATAAAATGAATAAAGCTTGTGTTAACATTGTTTGCCGAGTCCACCAAATGTTTGACCTTTGCGGTCATGTCCTCTGAGACATTTAAAGTGTTGTAGTTGAACACAACACTACTATCCATGCCACTGTGATCCCATTTAGCGAAGGGAACGATTTGAGGAAGAGGCAGCATGCCATAAAGTTCAGATTTCCCCGGCTCAGCTCGATTCCTCTTACGGTGCTGTTGCCACAGATGCTCCATGTTCTCCAGCATGCTGTCACACGCCATCACAAGGCCAAAAAGGGGCTCAGGGTTACACACATAGCAGTACCACTTGCTCTCCAAGATACCAGAAAGCTCCTTTCGCCCCAAATTTCTCAGAATGCACTTCTTGCAAAAGGCATTACTGCAGAAATCACAGCAGATTAAGTTGCCCCCTTCTGCACACCAACTGTAGAAGGGAGGTGGGGGGGAAAAGGAAGACACCAGAAGGTCAATTTTAAATGCAACACATAAAAATAACATTCCCCCCCCCCCCCCCCCATTTTAATCTTACCGGCACTGCTCATCCATCCCATCGCCATCCTTGCTGATGTCGTCACTTGAGTAATATTTGTAGCATGACTGTCAAAACAAAACAGTGACAACTTACAGTATATTAGACGTGAAGGAACTAGGGGTCTAAAAGAGAAATGATCTTATAATTCCATAAAGCTTTCAAATCTATTCATGTAACTGTTTGAGGAAAACACATTCAACACACGAGGGTCTACGCCTCACTCAAATGGCTTACTAGTTACTGCATGATACACTTGCTTATTTCTTTGCGTTAATTCGCTTAACCGCCATAGTTTCAATAAATAGGAATTAAATTCTGAAGTCACTCGACATTTGGAACTATTTATAACCTCGGTAATACTGGCAGACAAGGTCAAATATAGAGGAATATGAAAAAAAAATAGAATGTATTTCTGACTCACCTTGCAAATAAGTACTTTGAGAACCGGATGGCGAATAAGGGAATCTCTCTGGAAGTGGTTAACCTGGCGGCCACAGGCAGTGCAACTGACAATTTCCAAATGGTCGCCTCCTGCAAAAGGTCACACCACAGTATGCTACAAAGATCTGGTCTTTTATCTTGTTGGGAGAACAAATAGCTTGTGCTATTGTTGTGACATTTGTTGCAACTTTCTCCACCAGAACTTGACTGACCTCCACGTCTCCTTGAAAATTCTTTCCGTAACACGTTACTTTTCCGGCTGCGAAATTCAGGACCCCTGAAGTCATCTCTGCCGTTATCTACAGGTTCAGGTCTGACCAAGACAGTGCCTGGACGAAGCAGAGCAATCTCGTCATTACATTGTAATAGTACGTATAGATCACATAACTTTACATTTGCTTCAGCATGGAGGGATAGACGGTTTGAATTTACAGGAAGAACTAAGAACCAACCGCAGAAAACAAACTCGTGAATTAAATACAAGTGCAGAGAGGTGTGTCAAAGTAATGTGGCAAATGTAAGATGCACCTTTCGGAAGGCAAGTGGTATCTGGGTGACCGTTTGCACTGAAGGGGAACTCTACATTGTCGCTGTCGTTTGAGTCTGCAGACTCGTCCAAGCCTGAATGCTTTGTAACGACAGATGGTTTTCTGAAATCATATTGGAAAAGAGCTAATCATCTTACATTGAAAGGCCATTTTCTCTTCTGTTATTGTCATCTGCTGAGCATTGTCTGTGTAGTTCTTCTAAACTCACCTTCTGGAGAATTTTGTGTCCACAAGTACCTGCAAAGCAGCAAAGTGACACTTTTAAGCTGCTGTATGATCGCACAGTTACAATTGTTCCATGTTGATATGCATCTTGCCATTATTTATATGCAACTCTAAGCAATTACCAATGCTCATTCATTTCACTCCATCTATCAAGCTAATCTACTAATCTATACCCTCAGTTTGTCAATTAATATGTTGAGCACTAGTGCTTGATTTGTTTAAAGGGGACATATTATTGAAAATTGACTTTTTAATTGCTCGTATACAAATAGTTGGGTCTCCGGGGTGTGCACAGCCATCAAGTGAGAAGTTAATCAACCAAGTCAATCTTTTGATAGCGGTCTAGTTTTAAAACTGTGTCTGTAAGCGAGCCATTGAGAATTTTGTCAGATTGTAATCCAACAATGTGGCGAATTTACATACTGCTACCCCCCACACTGAGTTTCTTTGGCCATGATTTACCCGCTAGGCTGGGTGAAGATCCGCCATTTTGATATTTGTGCTCGGTAACATGTCCGCTGCATGCACCACATGTACTGGTCTGCACACTAATTGAAAAGGGGAATACAGCAAGGGTTCGCAATTCTCTTCAGACTCTGGGCTGTTTGAGACTAAGTAACCGATGCCCTAGCTTTGCCACGGGTCGTCATGGCAACAGAAGCTGTACTCTGCATTGTATAGGCAGATGGGTGATTTTGTGTGTTAATGAAAGGATTTTTTTTTTTTTTACCCTTTGTGTATTTTGTTTTATTAAGACACCTGGGAACTGTCAAATTATGCCTGCTTTAATGCGAGTTACTATTGCCATGTTCCATTACCTCCATCACAGATGGGGTAGCTGAATTTCCCACTGTGCCATTCCTGTTTGTTATATCTGTAAATATAAGACAAACATGTCAACAAAATTTCAACCAGTCTTAAACGACGATAAAGGATGAATGGTCTGATGTTACCATCAGTCTCAGCTGAGGCATTGCTGTCTTCATGAGTGGAATGGGCCAAGTACTCGTGCAGCTTGTTGACCAATACATTCAGTTTGCTTGTCGTAGTACTGCAGCCAACGGAGAAAGGGGTGTTATCCAGCCATTTATTAAAATAGTAAATATCTAAATATCTAGTAGTAAAAAAAAAAAAAAAAAAAAAAAAATTTTAATGGAGACAAATATTCAAGGGGTTTTAGTATGGTAATCTAAACCATACCCTAGCAGATAGACCACTACTCTCCACAGTGTATTTTTTCACCAACGTGTAGGTAAACATACAGACTGGTGTTCGTTAGGAGAAAGCCAGCCAACCTGGCTGGGTGTTCATGTTTGTGTCTAACCACTTTTATAGTAATTTACACCAAGTCAAACTACGACAATATGACAAATGTTATTTCTAATGGCGAAACAACGTCAAGAACAAATGTTTCTTATTCACGCATATTTTCAACGTCTCACTAACTGTGCCTATATTGTCATTATTCGGAAACCTGAGCGTTTTTAGCTTCGAAACTGGCTGCTAGCCATTGTAGCTAACCTAGCATGTGGCTAAGATAGCCACAGTATTCGCCATTTTTGCTAGAAGCGTAGAACGCAGTGGCTTCGCCTTTTTACCTCAACATCGCAGCAACATTTGAATTCTGCTACGTCCTTGTCTTTCAAACATACAAAAAAACCGGACAATGTTCTTATTTTGAGCGCAGCATCATACAACAATAAAAGCAAATACAAAGCTCTGAATTCTTTTTTCTTTCGTTTTAGATGACGAGCTTCCATGCAAATTGTTTTAACACTTTATCGCCCCCTCTTGGCTCGGAGTAAAACTCACGGCACTGGTGATGCGATGTCACGTGGCCAAACCCGGAAAACATGTTAGCGGACTTCCTGTGCATGCTGCGATAACTCGCATAACTACGCGTTGATGGTATGATGGTTTGACCCTGAACGTGCTAAAATATGGTTTTCTTTATGGCTGTGTTTTTTTTTAATTAAAGTTAAGTCCATGTATATCATTTATTTATACATATAGATGTAAATGAACACGAACACAAACAAAGCCTTAACATGGAATATGGAAACATAGAAGTTTGTTCATTTTAGGGTTGGGGCTTAAGGCGGTTTAGGATGGGTTACTGGGAAACATTAACGCCGCCGCACTTAAGTCACATACTTCTTTTCCCGTCTGGAAGCAGAAGGGCGTGTTCTACCGGGATACAACAGCAAATCATAGTGCAGCGGCGCGTGACCTCAGAAGGTCAACACACAACATGATGCATAACCCATTTTGTTTGGAGATTTATTCCATCGTTTGTCATCACTGCATCCTATGAAGTAATTTGGTCTAGTACTGAATGGGCGGCTCTCATTCCTCTAAGGGGAAAACGTCTAAATTAACGCAATTAATAGTACAGGAATAATTGATCATGTAAATGCTCATTGGGCCGGATTTAAAAAACAGAATGGGCCGTATGTGGCCCACATGCCATACGTTGCCCACCCCTGTCTTCGCGAAACGCATATGAGATTCTATTTTCCCAACAGTATCAACTCAATCGCATGACACGAGTTATTAAAAAAGATTCCTCTCTTCAATTATAGCAACCAACGAGCTGTTAAATTACAATGATATTTCATATATTTCATCCAGCCATCAATTTTTGATACTGCTTATCCTCACTAGGGTCACGGGTGAGCTGGAGCCTATCCCAGCTGACTTTGGGTGAGAGGCGGGGTGGAATGCGAGAGGTGGAAGCCAGTGTACCTGGAGGAGAAAACCAAATATGCAAAACTCCACACAGGAAGGCCGGAGCCGAGATTCAAATCCAAAACATCAGAACTGTGAGGCAGACCAGCTAACCAGTAGCTCACCATGCCACTCGTAGCAGATCACAACAGTATATCATTTATTAAAACTATTACTGTATTTGATCACATCATTACATTTCTTCAATTCTAGCAACGAACAACACATTGCATGAGCATATTCGAAATGTATCATTCCGAATGTTCGTTAACGGCAACGGTGAATGAAAATATGGCTTATGCTGCTTCATCTGTCTGCGATTGGCTTGGCTGGCGACCGGTTGAGGGTGTACCCCGCCTCTCGCCCGAAGATAGCTGTTATAGGCTCCAGCACGCCCGCGACCCGAGTGAGGCTAAGCGGTACAGAAAAGGGATGGATGGATGGATGGATGTTTCATCTGTCTCACTTAATATCCCTCCATCCCTTTTCTGTACCGCTTAGCCTCACTCTATTGCAATTGAAATAAATGGAATAGGAATTTAAATGACTGGTCCCAGTCAACTGTTTGAAAATGGAGCGCTAACGAAGATCGCTGGGATGGGCGCCAGCAGGCCCGCGACCCGCGTGGGGACAAGCAGCAGAGAAAATGGATGGAATCGTTTTCTTTTCTGTCTTACAAGTGAAGTCAAATAGCATCCTAGTTAGTCTTGTAATGTAACAAAGTACAAATACGTCATTACTGTACTTAAATCGAATTGTAGTTATATTATGCGCATGATGTGTGGCAGCACCCACAAAGTGGCATTGTGTGAAAATACCAAATAAACGTCGTTGTGAAATGTTTTTCTACCGTGCAGTCATTGTTGTGAGGAATTTGCGGCCCCTTGTGGAGTTTCCGTACGGAGAGAAAGGCCTTTCCCAACCTTTATTGAGCGAGGCCCCCATTTTCCAACAGGAAAATCTCACAGCACGCCACCAAACTAAAATGTCACCAAAAGTAGGGATACTGAAAGGATCGTGATCTCGTCCCAATGTACTCGCAAAATGACTTCGTCGGGAAATCGGCGCCTGTTTAATTCACTGCCATTGACTGCTTTAGAAGTCAAATACTCACGTTAAGTGGGAGGGCTAATTGAGCACAAAGCTGATAGACTTCTTTTGTAGGGGTGACAAAATGTGGGCACACAGCTTGATTGCATCTCATGGAAGAACATTGATTCTTTTTTTCCTGCCCGCCACGACTTTGATGATAATCATAGATAAACTCAAGACATATTTGTAATGAATAAATACATTTTCGGACAAATCAAGTACAACGGGATCATTTCACGCAGCACCCCTGATAAACAAGTGTGCCGGGGCACCGCCAATGGGAATCACTGCTTGGCAGATGTTATACAAGTACATCATAGACGATATTGCATAAGGAGGGCCACTTCAGAAATCGTTCAAAATCTTATCCTTAACATAAAAGAAACCCAGCATGCTGGGAATCAAAGCCAAAACGATTGCAATAGTTTCATTTCATTTCCCCCCTCCTCTATTTGTTCAATTCAATCTGTTTGTTCCCTTCATTCTTTTTTGTCCTTGCTATTGCTGTATCCTTTTAAAAATATATATATATATATAAATAATTCAATATATTTGAAAGCAAATCTAACGTCCATTCCAGTGTTTTCTTCAGTGTGTGTATGGTGGGCTAAGGTATCGCAGCAAGGGGTCCCAATAGAAACATTAGCTAAATAATAAACAACCATATCATTACATAATTGAATTACAAAATGTATAGAAAGTTTATTATGCATTTACATTTCACCATGTTTTGCTGTCAGTTTATTATTTGTGTAAAGAACATTTGGTCCTGTGGTTAACTCCGAAATAATGATCTATGGTACACCCTGAACTGGTCGCCAGCCAATCGCAGGCGAGTTCCGAATAGGACAACCAAAATACGAGCGCACGCTGGTGACGTCACGCACATGAAGGAGACAAGCGTACGTTGTGACGTCACGCACTTGAAAGAGCTCAAGAATATAAAGACATTGAAGCCATAAAGAGTATTTGAAAGGCGCCTTTGAGCTCAGGCTTAAGAGTTAACACTTGAGTTCGCCACGCGACGAAGGTAAGTGGGAATCGACACGGAACGGTTAGCCCCGCTAGCTTAGCCATAAGCGGCGATACTTCAACCGGCACGCACACTGCGTTTTATTGATTATAGAGGAGCCGCCGAGCGTTACGAGTATGTCGGCCTTTACGGCAGCGAAAACGAGCGAGTTGCTAAAAAGCGTCTCGCCGCCACAGCATCTCGCACTCAGCAACAGCAGCAGCAGCAGCAGCAGGACGGCAGGCGGTGACGCCACAGCAGGGCGGGACAACAAGTCCGCCGCCGTCGTCGCCGCCGTCTCAAGCAGCAGCAGCAGCAGCAGACTTGTTTGCAGCGCTCGACGTGGACGAGGCACCACCGCGAGCTGGACGCCGTCTGCATTTTCAGGCGCACCGACAGTGAGTAGCAACTTGTTGTTGTTCGAGCGAGCGAGGCAGAGGTGCGTTCGTTCGTTCAAGCCGATTCACGCCTTTTGTGTGTCCACCTCCCCTCGTCATCCGCGATCCTTCGCCGTGTGTCCAACTTAAGCGACTCTCTCTTGTCGGCTAGCAGCCTAGCTTTAGCTGGCTTGTTTTCTTTTCCATTTCAACCTCCTCATCCCTCCGCTCGTGTAGGCAGCGCCGTTTGCCTTCAAGTGGACTTAAAAGTCTTTCAATGGGATAATACCAGATCGCATTGCGGAGTGCCTTAAAAGTCACTTAGTCGTCACTTATTATATGCACGCCAGTTCACTTTTGTCTCGTTAACACCCATGCGCAATAGGAGGAGCTTTGCCGCATTTAAGTCATTCACCTGACTGGAGTTCCTCAGATGACAGACGTGTCTTGTTAGGTCTTTTTTGGACAAATGTTCCATGATGCTGGCTCTGTCCCAGTAAATGATTCACTGAGGATGTGCCACTCCCTTTTCTACACGTTTATTTCATATTAGATGCTCCAATGGACATTGCTCCGCGTTGTTTGTAAATGTGACAGAAAGTGAAATGTAGCTTTCTTGTAAACCAGCAGCCCCATGTCAACTTGTTAAGTCATTGACCAGGTGCACCCGTCATCTGGTGAGGCGGCTCGGCTCGCTTTCAGTCTAGTGTGAAGTGAGCGCCACAGTTTTGCCTCCTTATTACTGGCGTCGGGACTCAAAAGGATTAGTCATAAGTGGAAAAAGTGTTTTTTTTTTTGCACTTCCATTTTGGGGAAATAAAACCGTTGGTTTTGCCTTTATTGGTGTTAAGTTTGCCCATGAATGTGTGGTCTTACTACTTGACATAAAGCTCCCCTCGCGTAAAAGCACGTGGGTAGCTGTGGCTTTTAAATGCAGATGGGACGTGACCTTGGTCAAGACAAGCCAGACCGTCAAGCGGCAGCAAGGCGCTGCGACTCGTGTGTTCCGGAACAGGTTGGCCCGCTTTCTGTGCCGTCGGCAATAAAACAGGTGCCTTCGCTTTCTACTACTTTCAGAGCGCAGAGCAGCCGCTCTTCTTTTCACTTTTCTGTACTTGTCATATTTTCTTGACATTCTTGTACCTGCACGAAGCTACAACATCTCCGTCTTCCCAATATAACCCAAGCGAGGCAACGTTTCAAATGAATATTTCCATTCCCACTCATTGCCCAATTTGTAGATGGCCCGGCGATTGATTGCCGGTAAGTCGAGGGTGTACGCTGCCTTTTCGGTTCCTGTCCGGCCCCCGACGGGACAAGCGGTAGGGAAAATGGGCAAACGATGTTTGCGTCCTCTGCTGGGAGGTCGTGAAAAGAGAGACAATAACGCTGTTGTCTATCAAAGGGCACAGAATAAACCAAAGTATTGCACAGGCTGAAACATAGTATTTCAATGATCATCTGTTAGGCGTGTCGGTTTATCTGTCGTCGAAAAGGCGGCCCGATTCCAAAGCTGCCAACCCGTCCTGTAACATTCCTCGGCGCTCGCGTTGCTTCACCGCACCTACATCCTTTCATTGACTGCTAAGTAGTGACCTTCCTTCACAAAGCAAGTTGTTCCAGTCCCAAAAGGTGAGCCGCTCGTTTGAATACGTTGATCTGCTTTCATCGAGCGGCAAACCTCGCCCTGCTCGCGGCCGGAGGTGACGTCACATCTCTTTCTGTTGTGGCGACTTCTTGCTTACCTGTCAGTGATTGTCCACGCACCATGAAAAGGAAGTGATGCCGCATACTGCACGTTTTTAAGCTTGTGAGTCAGTTCGCCTCACATCTGCAGACAGTTGGCACAAGAGTTAAAAAATCTGTCTGTTCTTACAGACTGTTGCGTGTGTGCGTGCGTGTGTGTGTGTGCGAACTTGACCACCAATGGGAAGGGTGCCAGTCTATTTGTGTGCCTCGCAGTTCCTACGTAACCTTGTGGATGAAGCACAGGCAGGGCCCCGCCGGGTGTGTCGGCGCATTTACTCCTCTAAATGAAATCATCTGGGAACGAGTCTTTAAATGGCATCACATGGCTTGAATGATGACTAAGAAGCTAAACACATTTATTGTTTCCAGTTCCAGATCATCACTGTCAGAAAATAGCGGTACAGCTTAAGTACCACACACACTGGCTACTATTGGAATCTTTTGTAGCTTTTGTGTGTCTGGTTAATCTCAGACATGGTTGGTTTCCCAGATGAGCCCAATTTAAGACACATTCCTGAAGGAGGCCGTTCCACGCTTATTACTTCACAGCTTTTATGCATAGTGGGGAGAAACAAGGAGCTTTCTGCTGATGAAAAGCGCTTGAAATAGAAATCATTGTACTGTTGTATAATTAGTGTTGGTAACGCTCTTTTTAAGATTTACAAGTCTAGCAAAAAGGCGCGCAGTACCTTTTGGGCGCGGTGTGGTATCGTGCCAGTGACCTAATCATGGAGAAAACAAAAGCCATGGATCACAAATGCAATTGCCACAAATGATTGTTTGACTTCACCTAGTAAGAATAGCAGAAGCAGCTTAATGTTTTGGTCATTTTGAATCCGTGCTTTCCGTTTAAATGTGTTTCCAGCACCATTTTGGAGCGCTGTCAGTGATATTGATCAGGGTCCGTCTTCAGACCGAAGCCTTTTTGCTTGAACTGGCCCCATATATTCGCGACATATAACCATACATTTCAATGATGATTCCATATTTAGGGTCTCTATATTGAATTTGTATTATTCAAGCCTTTAAGAAATGATTACTTCGGTGTTGTTCAATCAATCAAGAATGTGTTGATTTCATCGTATTCCTGACATTTGTAATGGCCAGCGTCTGCGGGTAGGCGGCGGCCCGACGACACATTGCCACGCTGGCCCAGGGGCGTCGGAGCGCTGTTGTCGTCAGTGAAAGCAAACGCTCCCCCAACCTGAGTCCAGCTGTCCCGAAACGACAACTGCCTTTGGAGTTTAAGGCTGCGGTTTCGTAAGGCGATCCCAAACGCTCCTTTCTTCTCTGGCCCCCCCCCCCCCCCCCCAGCCAGCGTCGCGTCTCACATTTGTCCGCCGCCATCTGCGGCCCCGCTCTGTGCGCTCTGTGTACTTAACCCTTCTGTTTCCACTCGGCCCTCTGTCGAGGGTGCGTGACGCGGGCCGGCAAATGAGGTCATGTGTGTCGGGCGGACCGACCCTATTGTGGCCGCAGACGCATTTCACATCCTTCTGCAAAGGTTATTTATAGAGACACGGTTGTTTTCCTAATCATTCTCGCCCAGATTTAGTAGCGTTTTGCAGGGGGGGGAAGAAAAAAAGTTTATCAAGTGTCTTTTATTACAGTTTACTTTCTTGTTAATGGAAGCAGATCTATCTTGATGATTGTTGGGCTAATCTCCGAGGCCACATGGCTGTTGTTCAGTCATCGTCTTTCATTAAGATCGTTAATGGTATTGTCTTGTGGAAGAGGAAGTTTTGTTATTTAGGCCATTGTTTGGCCAAGCGAAACCGACACCCAGCAAAGCAAACAAACATATTCTACATTGAATTGCTGTCAGCAGCAATCCATATGCTTGAATGATCTTTTCATCATTTCTCATCATTCAAGTCTTGTTTCCAACTCTGCGGTGCTAAGAAACCAGAAATAGCTTAGCCTGGTATTTCTGACAAAGATGTCCTAAAAGTCATCGGTCTGGATTTCAAATCGGGAAACAAGAAGCCTTTTCTGTCTGGAAAATCTGCAATTGTCGCTGCAGTTTCAGCGTCATCTTTGTTTTGTGAAAACGTGCTGTCCACAAGGAATGCCACCGCACCGGTTTGGCCTCGGAGAGGCAGCGCACCCGCCTCTCCTCTCGCAGCGAAGCCCAATCTGCGCAAGGCCCCTGTGCATTCCTTGGCTTGTGCAGTCGGGAAGGAGCTACTAAGAGGAATTCCTTATTTTCTGTGATTTTGGGAGATGGTGGCCGTCTCAGAGGAGTTTGGGAACACGCTGTTAGGGAAAGCAAAATAAAGCGCTTCAGAGAATTTGGCTGACTTGAGTCGTGTTATTGGAGATTTTCCTTTCACACTGTTTATCCGCAGGGCTTCTGTATTCTGACAAAAGGGCCCACAATATTCATTTTTCAGTTTGCTTGCGTCTCTCTGCCAAACTTGGAAGAAAGGTGAAACGGGAGAGTGCTTTTTAAGAGCCTGTCAACAATCTTCGGTGATTTTTGTCTCCTCCCAAAGTTGAGGGTTGTGTTGTATCTTAAGCGGCCTGAAGTTGCAGCTGTAAAAACCTACTTTGTGATGTTGACTGACTCGGGTAATGATTTTATTATTCTCGTATTCTCGTATTTCCTGCAGTCCCGACTTTTGCTGACTGACCATCCTCAGGTCAATCACAGAAACATGTCTGGAAAGATATCAAAAGAGGAACTGGAGGAAATGAGAGAGACTTTTGGGAAGATTGGTGAGTAAATGAATACAAGTACAAAGTCCTGATTGCGCTACATTTTGTGTTGAAAACCGCTCTTGTGTTCCTCTAGATCTGGACCACGATGGCTTCATCAGTGATTATGAACTCACTGACCTCCTTAAAGAGACCGGCCATCCGCAGCCAGGTTACAAGGTGCGAGAGATCATCCACCAACTCGATCGCAACCACGACAACAAGATCAGCTTCGACGAGTACATCGCGGTAAGTCAAGTTGCGCTCAAGAGCGGCTTGTACCACCAAGCTGGACAAGTGCCCTTTGTTCAAGCATATGCCGGAAAACCCCTCACCCTCATGAGTGGCGCTGTAATAACTCGGGGAAATGAAAGAAGGAAGTGAGGTCAGCAAAGTGGTATTTTTTTTTGTTTTGTTTTGTTTTGTTTGTTTTTTTCCCCCCTCCAGTATTTAATTTCAGTGGCGTGGCAGAACCGCAGCAGGAGCTGCAGCTCCACCGCGACATGGCTTGAAGTCAATTTGTAAATTGTTTGGAGCACTGCAACTATTGGATGGCCATGTTTAACAAAGATGTCCTTCCTTGAGAAAGTAAGGGCGAAACCTTTGAAATGGATTCATGGCTTTCGGGAGGGGCGGCATCCGGCACCTGTAGGCCCCTGCTAAGTTGCCGTTATTGTGTTTGAGAGGAGTGCGCTCTTGCAGAAGGCTCTGATACGATAGCGACCCATTGGAAATGCTTGTACCCTCCCGCATGCTGAAACATCATCTTCAGTACAGTGCTTATTATGGCCGAGTTGCTGCGGTTACCCGGGTGTCGGACTCCTTTTTGTAGTTAAGGTTTTCTTCAGAGGGCCGTTATGACTGTGAACCCATATAATAAATATTGAATCATCTCATCATACTAATTACATATACACAAACTAATTGATGGATAATTCGTTTTGAAATCAGAAGTCAAGGCTAATGTTTGGTAACACAAAATGCTGGCAATATCTCAACATTATTATTAATAACATGACAATTTGAGGTTTTTGGTACAGATTGGTGATCCACGGGATTTGCTTTTCCTGTGCGTCTGTGACAAAGCCATAACAGTTTGCAAACACATTAAGGCCAATTCATCGCGCATCTGCAAGACTGCATGCGGTTCCATTGTTACCGCATTTAGGTTTTCACGTCTGTACGCGTTCCATGCATGAATATATTCCTTTACATGTGAAATATAAAGATGGGGATACCTGCGGATCACTTCACACAAGCGCAAGGCGAAGCGGCGTCGTCGTTGGTTGCTGTGGCGCACGCGCGGACGGCGCGCTTCACAGTCGCTCCGCGTGGGATGGCGATATTTACGTCACACGGACCACCGCGCACCCAGTTGACACGCGGAAAGTATTAACTGCCTTTAGTGTGCCCGGGAAACGATCCAATTTCACTCGGTTGGTCTGAAAATGATTTACCACAAAGTGTCACATGACATCCCGGAGATCGGGTCCGTCTTGTTGAATGGGCTTTCTCGGATGCTGCTCACATGAGCTGTTTTGGTGATTCACACTGTAACTTAACATGGGTTGTTTGAATGACTTTGCTGACCCAGTGAGTGTTTGGAAAGGTTAAGTCAGCGGTGGGCTTGTGTCGCTCTCTATAGAGTCTGTTGCCTGATGAAGCTAATGACATTTTGTGCTGACAGTTTATTTTCTGACATGTGTCATGAAGTCACAGTTTGCAATAAAAATAACCACCCTCCACAGAAAATACACAGTGCAGAATCTGCAACATAGGCTTCTTTGGGCTTTTATTCCGCCAGAACAAAATGTGTATTGTTCATAAACTTGTTCGTATGGTGCCTCGTAACGTTGTCATGCCAATGATTAGACATTCCAGCTCTGCTGCTGCATCTGCAGACTGACCTTGGTCGCTCTGACTTGATAAAGAAAACAAAGATTACAATTATACAACGGCTCGGTTTTATAGTAAGTATGGGTAGACAAATTGCATGGAAAGCGATTGAAAGTAATTGTGTTCTAGCAGCTCTTTGATTCAATCAGTGGACTGATTTACTTCCAGGCTAAGGAAGTAGAGTCCAAACTTATTTCATTGTTCCTGTTAGACCAAAACAGAAAAGCAGGCCCAACAAACGGCCGTTAAGAGCAATAAGCTGGGCTCTTCATTGTTCGGAAGGTATACGTGTCAAATGTCCCATATTTTTGATTTTGAACTTCCTGACTAGTCAATTCTACTCTCTTTGTTCCTGTGTCAGATTGTGAACGAGCTGAAGGGCAGCGAAATAGCCAAAACCTTCCGCAAAGCCATCAACAGAAAAGAAGGCATCCTCGCCATCGGAGGCACGTCGGAGCTTTCAAGCGAAGGGACACAACACTCCTTCTCTGGTCAGAAGGACACTTTTTTCATCTTCCTAGTTAATGGTTTCCTCTCTGCATGTCATTACTGTTGTGGACGTTAATGTTTGCCATCATCTGTCGGAGGAAAATGAAACCTAATCTTGTTGTAGCACAGTAAATACCGCTGGGGATTTGCTTGCAATTGACGCCTCTTACTTGTCGTCTGCACGCCGACAGAGGAGGAGCGATTCGCTTTCGCGAAGTGGATCAACAGTGCTCTGGAAAGAGACCCCGACTGCCAGCATGTCCTGCCCATGGATCCCACCACAGACTCTCTGTTCACATCTGTGGCCGACGGCATTTTACTCTGGTGAGACTTCCTCTTTTCACTTCATGGCAATAATGAAACCGTGTGGCTACATCGTAAATGTCAATTCACATTGTTTATGAATTCCATCATTAATTCTCACGCGAGTATTGTCTCAGCAAGCCTGGTTATAACCTTTTGACAGCTGCCAAACACTTGACGAGTTAATAATCACAAGCTAACGACCAGCCAAGAAACCTCATTGAAGCACATTACGATGCATATCACATTTCTCTTTCTCATCCGTACTGACGACTGAAAACAGTGATTTCATGTTTCAATATTTTCTATGACGTACAGCAAAATGATCAACCAGTCGGTGCCAGACACCATTGACGAGAGGACAATAAACAAGAAGAAGCTCACACCCTTCACCGTGCAGGTCCGTTAAATTCTTCCTTCTTCCCTACTGGCCCGTCAAACTCACGGGCCACATCGTAGCCGCGGCTCCCTCAGAAGGCCGTGATGACTGTGAAACCATTCCAATGGATTCTCGCCTCACGTATTGTGATGTATACGCCACAAATTGATGTTGTTGACGAGCACCTTTTGCCCACAGTCAGCTGGGTTGCAGGGTCATTTGTATAGAAAATGGATCGTTTTGAAAGCAGGAGTCGAAAGAAAATCGTTTGTTACTCTGGTTCAGTTGATTTAAAGCAACAAAAAAAGGAGATTGGTAGCGAAAGAAATACTTGCCATACCTGAAGGATGTTAATAGAAGTTAAGGCAATTGGCAATTTTCTGTACAGATTTGAGAAAGAAACATGAAAGTGTAGTTATAGACACTTGTGTCTCAAGTCTTATCGTTGACCCTTACAGGAGAATCTTAACTTGGCGCTGAACTCCGCCTCGGCCATTGGCTGCCACGTGGTCAACATTGGCGCTTTGGACTTGAAGGCGGGGAAGCCCCACCTGGTGCTGGGCCTGCTGTGGCAGATCATCAAGATCGGTTTGTTCGCTGACATCGAGCTCAGCAGAAACGAAGGTAACGGTGGTCACCGACGGGTCTGTCCGAGTCTCTTCCGCTTTTGCTGACCCGACCGTCGGCACCGTTTGACAGCTTTGGCAGCGCTGCTGAGAGAAGGCGAGACCCTGGAGGACTTGATGAAGTTGTCTCCCGAAGAACTGCTTCTACGCTGGGCTAACTTTCATTTGGAGAACGCCGGCTGGCAGAAGATCAACAACTTCAGCTCCGACATCAAGGTAGTAGGCGTGAGCGCGAAAGGTCACTTGCACAGATGTCTCTCTGTCGGCACACCGGGTCAAACAATGTTTGCGCACACAAACCTGCAATATCCGCCCCACGGCTCCTCAAATAGGACTCAATTGCTTGTGAAACCTTCTGGTGGTCTTTGGCAGACGGCCAAGTGAATATGTAAGCAAAACGGCATCGCCAAGTGTCATCACGGTCCTCGGTGCCTGCGCTGTACATTAAGCAGGCTGTCCTCTGACTCTCAAAGGCTTTAGGAAAATGAGTAGAACGATACTTTAGTTGGTGTGCATTGCAGAGAGCACCGCTGATTTCATGTTTCACACATTGCTGTCTTTATTTACTTTTTAAATCTGAATCAGTATCAAATCCATTTTCGCTAGCGTTGGGGGTCGCCGGTGAGCTGGAGCCCGTCCCAGCTGAGTTTGGGCAAGCAGCGGGGTTGCGCCCTGAACTGGTCGCAAGCGCACATAAACAAACAACCGTTCACATTCTCATTCAGACCTGCGGACAGTTTAGAGTCTTCGTGTTTTTGAAATGGAGGAGGGAGCCAAGCACTCTTATTACTCGCTTTCCCATTGGACAGCAACAAAATTCAAGTTGAGTGTGGTTTTTAAGAATTTTGTTGTATGTGCCGTTGAAGCATGTTGGAAGTGCAAATGCGTCCAATTGACCTGTTAATTAGTGGTGAGCGTGTCTGCCCCACGGTCCGAAGATCTGGGTTCAAATCAGCTTTGGAACATCTGTGTGGAGTTGGCTTGTTCTCCACATGCTGACGTTTTTGGTTTTGGTTTTGTTTTGCGGGCACTTCCACGTTCCAAAAACATGTTTCTTGGTCAACTGACTACAAATCAGGACGGCGTCCAAGTCAATTTCATCGTGGGCAGACTGGAGAAATGTTTGAAATGCATCACGACCTTATGATATTATTATGTATGTACAACAGAAATACATATATTGAACAACAATTGAAGTTGAAAATAGTGACAACCAATTTTAATACTATTGTTCAATTTGTGTTAAGAAGGTGATTCGGTGGGAATAAAAATGCTTGTAAAGGAATATTACAGTTTGGGTGTAGATTTACTGCCAAAACCATTTAGCAAGAAACATGAACTTTATTTTGGGGCCACATAAGACCATGCGCAGGACTCGTTCAGTTCCGCGGGCCTTGAGTTTGACTGGCGACGACAGCAAGGGTGTACAACGTGTAGCGAAACAACAATCGTGTTGTTTCTGTGTGATTCTCCAGGACTCCCGGGCCTATTTCCACCTCCTCAACCAGATCGCTCCAAAGGGGACCGAGGAAGGCCAGCCGGCCATCGACGTCAACATGTCGGGCTTCAGCGTAAGTGCAGCTGAGCGTCTTCGTCGCGCGTCGCCGCTGACGAGGACGCGTGTTCGCTTTTCAGGAGCGAGACGACATGAAGCGGGCAGAAGCGATGCTGCAGCAGGCCGACCGGCTCGGCTGTCGGCAGTTCGTCACCCCGGCTGACGTCGTCAGCGGGAATCCCAAACTTAATCTGGCCTTCGTGGCCAATCTGTTCAACAAATATCCTGCTCTGACCAAACCTGAGAACCAGGACATTGACTGGCACCTGCTGGAAGGTGAGCTGGAAGACGTTGAGAGAGCGAAATGTCAAGTGAACGCCGATGCCGTAACGTGCGAATGGGATTGCATTAGAAACACCGAGCCGCTTACGTTGGCTTTACTCAGGCACAAATTGTGTACACTTTGTGTACAATTCAGACTCTCAGCAAACCTCTTTAATCCCACGATCCTTTGCTGTCAGGCGAAACGCGAGAGGAGCGGACGTTCCGAAACTGGATGAATTCCCTGGGCGTGAACCCCACCGTCAACCATCTCTATGTGTAAGTACCGCAGTGGGGACACGCATTTCCACATGCAGTTTCATTGCTCCAAATGAATGTACAATGCCGTCTTCCAGAGACCTGCAAGATGCCATCATCATCCTGCAGCTCTACGAGAAGATTAAAGTAGAGGTGGACTGGAACAACAAAGTCAACAAGCCGCCATACCCCAAGCTGGGAACCAACATGAAGAAGGTAAATGCTGATTCCTTTTAAAACGTCCTTATCCATGGCTTAGAAATACCCTCACGAAAATGTCATCACGTACCCAGTTGGAGAACTGTAACTACGCTGTGGACCTGGGCAAAAGCGCCAAGTTCTCCCTGGTCGGCATCGGCGGGCAGGACTTGAACGACGGCAACGCTACGCTGACCCTGGCGGTGGTGTGGCAGCTCATGAGAAGGTGAACAATCCACTGCCCATTTTTGCTTAGCAAGGACTGAAAAAAATGACGCACAGCACGTTTGTGCGGACAAACCGGGCGCACGTTCCCATGAGCTCAGCCGCGTCGCGTGTCACAAAGAGCGATTGTTGACTTTGTCACTTGTTCCTGCTGCTCTGAGCTCAACAACATATATACCCTCTCTCGCTTACTGTTGAAATCTTAAAAAGAACATTTTACGACACAGTGAGGCCGCGTTTCTCGCGGGCGGGGGTGCTCCCGACCCGCCGGCAATAAAGGCTAAAAAAAAAAAATCAAACATGCCACACACAGTTTAAACGCATTTAAAATGTATTAAAACGCTTTTTATTCCTGAGCGCATGTTCTCGCTGTCAAAAATGGGAGCCTATTGTATAACATCACTTTGAGGAAATACTATTGCTCACAGAGTCAAAGTGTGCTAGCGTCAACAGTTGAAGTTTAAAACTGGCACAAACAAAAAGAGAATTCAACACCAAAATGTTCAAACAAACCATATAATTCCATCTTGCCAACGTCAGCAAACGATGCGGAATGCCATAACGGGCTAACAGAAATGAGCATACAGTAGGTGTGACATTAATGACAAACCTTCAAGCGAGTGCTACTTTGCTACAAACAGGACGCAGAGGGCTACATTCTCCAACAATGAGTACAATGGTTGAGATGACTGAGGTGCACAGCGCACAGTCGTGGACACACGGGACATTCGCTTGATAGGTTGTGTTGCGTTGCAGGTACACGCTTAACGTTCTGGAGGAACTGGGTGACGGACAGAAGGTCAATGATGACGTCATTGTCAGATGGGTCAACAAAACATTAGCAGAAGCTGGAAAGAACACCAAGATTTCAAGCTTTAAGGTATAGAAGTTTAAGACTTTTTGTGTGTGTGAGAAGATGGAATAATAGATGTAATAATCACCAAACTGATTTTCCGTGTGGTGATCAGGACAAGGAGATCAGCAACAGTTTGGCAGTACTAGAGCTGATCGACGCCATCCAGCCTGACAGCATCAACTACGACCTGGTTAAAACAGGCCACCTCTCTGAAGACGACAAGCTGGAGAATGCCAAGTATGGTTTTTCCTTCTTCTTCTTCTTCTTCTGTCTGCACAGTGAAACTTGGTCTATCGCAGGGCACGTTTTTCCAGAGACTACATACATATAATTTTTTTTCTTGTCTCTCCCAAACGCTTTAAAGGGGAAGAATGTGTTGTTTGTGCCACCACTAGTTCTCATTAGAAAAGCGGTCGTGGAATAAGAATTAAACGCATGAATTCATCCATTTTCATCCATCTCAGGGAGCCACCATATTCAGTAACAGCGCCCTCTGCTGCCAATGGAAATTAAGGTCATAACTAAGTGTGAGCGTTCATTTTGGTCGACAGCGGAGGGTCATATTACCAAACATGGCGCCGCCTGGGATGGATGAAAATGGACAAATTTGCTTTATTATTCCGCGAAGACCATGTTTAGGCTAGTGGTGGCCCATACAACAAATTCCTGCAAAGAAAATGTCAACAATTATAATTTCATCTGAAAATAATAACGTCCATCGGTGGGCTCGTGGAAATGAAAATATTTTACAATAATTCTAAACCTTCAAACAACTGCTAGTTAACCTGCACGGAGCAGCAACGCATACAACAATACTTGGTGTTGGGTTTACAGTATTAGAGCTCGGCCTCTTGGGCTTGCTGTTAATTATGCTACATATCTTCCAGTAGACCTCAGTGCAGCGATCGTCAATTCGGATGTGCCCATGTACTTACTGTCAAAAAATATAGCAACGGTGTAAACGGTGAACCGCGATATATCTGGTGTGGCAGTACCAAAGCAATTTTCCAGCTCTTGTCTCTTGTTTCTTTAGATATGCCATTTCCATGGCGAGGAAAATCGGAGCACGCGTCTACGCCCTCCCCGAGGATCTTGTGGAGGTCAAGCCCAAAATGGTGATGACTGTCTTTGCGTGCCTGATGGGACGAGGGATGAAGCGAGTCTAAAGAGACATGACTGCCTGTGATCATTGTGACACTTGTTGCGCTTTTCGGAACAGCCCCTCCCCCGTCCTCTCCCGCATCCCGCGTGGATGAATGTTTTCTTTAAGAAGATTGAAAAGTCATCACATTGAAAGTATCTCTGCCTCTTTGAAAGACGGGAGGTGCCTATTGAAGAATGACGCGCTGTTATTTCAAATGCCACCCTCGTAAATTTCAGATGAACTTTTATTTCTGCGACAACTTGGCAGTCTTGATCAATGTCTTAAGAATCTCGGTTTTCTATGTGACGCACACTTCAGAAAGAAACGCCAACATTCATGCACGCCTCATCCCTCAGTATACAGAAGCCATAAGGTCAAACTATAGTGACGACCTCTCTGTATGTATTTTTGTATTTTTTGTGGGACCATTATGTGAGCTGAGGTGATAACGCTGGTCAGAGCTGGGCTTCTGCTGCTGTTGTTGTTGTTGTTGTTGTTCTATTTTGTTGTGTCCGACGAGGAGCAGGTCGTCACTGTGCCTTCTTGTCTTCACGACGACCCTTTACTGGAACTTTTGAGCTTTCGCCGCCTTTCGCGTTCAACCGTTAGCAAATCTAATGCAATGACGACGGCCATGTGGTCATGTCTACTCCAAAGTGCTTCACGTGTAACAATAAATTTGAAATATGAAAACAGGGGGCTTGTATTTTTATTTTTTTTCTTTACTCAATTCCAGTAAGCTGAGACTCGAGAGTCGGAAGTGTGCGAACGATCTCTTAGCCGTTGTTCACGTGGACCGACTCGTGTCTAGTGTTTTCCCGTAAAAGGTGAGCTTTGCCGCCACAGTCAGAAAAAAGAGCATAGCGTTGTTGCCAGAAGCAACAAGTTCCTGCTTTCCTTTTATTGCATATTGACCACCTCGGGGGCACTAAAATGTTCAGCCTCTTGATTCTTTTTGTTGCTGCTGCTGCCCACCTCCTTTTTTTTGTTTATTGTTATGGTTCTTTTGGGTTCATATTTTTTTTACGTGTTGGGTTAGTACACGTCTCTTTTTTTTTTTTTTTCCCTCGTTCTGTCTCACACGACACGTAATTCCCATTTGCACAAGACAACATTTGAAACGAGCGATTGGAGTTGATGTGACAAGGTCTCCGGATAATTTTGTGGGTGTAGGCTACAGCGTTGTACGCAAAGGTGGAGCGGTGGCAGATTCAAGTCCTGTGGGCTGCAACTCCCCGAAGCCCTGCACATGATGTTTTTGGCGATGAACATTTCACGCCTTCAGTTTTGTTCCTGACGAACGATAAGGAAGCCGCACTACGTCTCCTGTGGTTTCCGTCTTTTGGATTTTGAGCTTAATTGCCAAACAAATCGTTTTGTTTTGTTTTAACCAGTTTCTACTGAGCTAAAGGGTTGCTAGTTTTGTGCTCAGGCTTGAGCCATCGAGGCCCGGTTTGCCACATGGTACGTTTGTTTTGTTCTTCACTGTTTGCTGTCAACGTTTGCAGGCATCTCTCACTTTCTCCGAACACCCCGAGAGGACTGACTGCGACTTAGCGATTCGGATGTAGGCTCCGGCACACGGCTGGAAGACCCTGCAAAGCTTACTGTCCTGGCTGTGAAGTGCACACGAGAGTTCCTGCAAAGACGGTTTCCTAGATGATCATTCTCTCTCTCTCTCTCTCTCTCTCTCTCTCCCCCCTCCACCTTGTGCAATTTCTCCCGCCCTCCATCACCCTCTTCTGCCATCCTTCCTGCCTCCGTGCCAAGTGGGGACACTCCTGAGTCGGAGGAGCTCGGTCGGGCTTTGTTACGTGATTGCATGTATTGAGTAGAATCCCCCCGCCGAATGCTGTCGTACAAGCAGATGGACTGGCTCGGTGGATTTGTGTGAGGTCAGAGGTTACTGGACTGACAAAGTTGCCGAAGGTAGGAACGACTCTACACGTACTTTTATAATACATTGATTTTTGGCATGTTATTGTGCATATTATGTGACAAATAATTTTTGTTTTTTTCTTGCACTGGACAGTGATTTTTAAATGTCTAAATGGGATATTTGAAGCAATTGATTTTTTTTTTTTCACCCACCAATACAAAATGAGTAGGGTTTTCATCATTATTAATATTCAACTATTATTTGGTCCTCAGTGGAACAGGAACAATAAATCCATCCAATCCAAATAAAAATGTAATTATTTATTATATATATATATAAAATGTGTTTACTTTTGAAGTCTTTCCCCTGCTCCGAGCTTTTACGCAAGCGATTAGTGGAAGAGCGTCTGTGTTTTGTGTTCAACTTGTTTGAGAGCATTCGGGAGGTTGCGCTGTTGTTTTCTCTTTCCAGGCCGCCAAGCAGAAGAGTGTGTGTGTGGGTGTGGGCATACACACACAGCCCAGCAGTTACCCAAGTGACACCGCTCCCGCGGGAGAGCTTCAAGACGCCTCCGCGTGTTTTCATTAATGATCGTCTAATTAGTCGCACGGCGGTAACAGTCGTCAAAATACCTCTTAGCGCTCGGGAGGCTGCGAAGGCCCCGTCTTGCCCGTCTTGCCAGCCTTGCCCGTCGCTCATCCCTCACAAGGACGTGCGTGAGCGGCTGCTTTTCCATTTTCAGTTGCCCCCTCCCTTGCACGCGCCTCAGTCACCATGTGAGGGACCGCCACCGACACCCGCGGGTCCCTGACGTGCACGCCATCGACTCGCAACCTTGCCTGCCATCCGATGACGATGACGGGCCACACACCTGAGCGAGATCGCTCCCCCCACAGCCTGTCAGTCAAGACCAGCTTGGAGGAGGAGATCGAGCGAGCCGAGAGTATTCTAAGCAGGTGAGAAGAACATTTCAATTTTCAAGATATTATTTGGAGAAGTCGTCCAATCATCAGCCAGCAAAGGCCGTACGACCGAGCAGTCGATTATTTGAGATCAGTTGCATCCATCCGTGCGGTTCCTGCGGCGCTCCTCATCGCTAGGGCGGACGGTGGGCGGGAGCCTCTCCCGGGTGGACTTTGGGCACCGGGCGGGGCCGACCCCGGACTGGTCGCCCGTCAGCCGCAGGGCAGGATTGACGTGCCCTTTTTTTTTTTTTTGTTTGAACCTACCTCGCAGGGTTCCATCCGTCTGCGACGAGACGTCCTCGGAGCTTCGGAGGGTCGCTGCTCTCGATCCTCACGGTGGCAACTCGAGGAACTCTCTCCAAAGGAATGCAGCCGTCTCGAGGTTCGAAAAACATGGCGCCCTCTTCGTTCATGCGGACCGCCATTTATTTCTTCTTCCATTCGTTCGTCTCATCAATAGCCGGCTATCGTTTTTGTCGGCTCCCGCGTCGAGATCGTTTCTGGTCACCTGAGGTTTAAAAAAAAAAATGCATTCGAGAGAGCGATGACGCGATTTGACGAGTGTGCAAATGTCGCCGACTGTCACGCGTCAGACTGGCGAGCCTGGTGCTGAGACTGAGGGAATGGGCTCGCAGGAGCTTAGCGGCGCAGGAGCAGGAGAGGCCCGACTCCTTCCTGGAGCGCTTCAGAGGCCCCGAGCTCACCAAGGCCCCCAGCCGCACCGGCGACACGCAAACGGACGCCGGCGGCATCCTGAGGTGCGTCACGAACCGCATCTTTGTTACTGTTCGGTGAGGAGCAAAACGAGTGAAGCTCGGCGCAGAGAGGCAGCCGCTGGCTTAGCTTCTTTAGCCTTAGCTACTTGCTACTTTTACATCATTTGCTTCAGCTTAATCCGGTCTATGCGTAACCTACTTCCGCGTTCGGCAAAGCACTTCCTGTCGGATCTGGTGAAGGTCACCGGGTCAAAGCAGCAACATCTTTTTTTTTTTAAACACAAGATGTCACTACAGATTACAATAGTCGATGTTTTGGCCTCATTCGTGTTTGCATATGTCATATCATATTTGTATACATAGATGCGATACACGTATTTAACTTTTGTCCGAAGACGCCGGCCGTCAAGAAAGCAACATTTGAGCAAGTTCGCCTTCGGACGATCACGTCATCGTGCTCGTTAGCCGAGCAAACGCAGGAAGTCAGCTGCCCGGTTTTCTGGGGTTTGGTCACGTGACGTCCCGCATAGAGCGCCTTCGGCAAGTGACGAGCAAACAAAACGAGACTTTTGCAACCTCAAAACAAAACTGTTCCTTTTGAAGGCTGCAGTCAGCAGTTTGGAATCTTTGAACAATTCTGTCCAAGATCAAAAACAAAGACGGTAAAGTCTTCAACGCTCCCGCAGCGACTAACGCAAATCTGTTGATGCCTTTAGGGGGAAATGGGCCGTTTTTGTGGTGTCCCCATCTGCCGACGCCTACTACCGCTGGTTATTCGTCATCGCTGCAGCGGTGCTCTACAACTGGTTCCTCGTCGTGGCGAGGTAATGATATATATTACTCGTGCACTCACGGTAGTTGTCTCGCCTGTTGTTGACCAATCCTGGCCACTCATGCCAGAGTAGCATCTGCAACATTTGCACAATCGACATTGTCCCAGATTATCGCGCTACTCGCTGGGTCATTGCACCGGACTGTTGCAATTATTATTATTCATTCGAACTGTTCTAAGTGCTAGAGGACTCTGCATCTTTTTGCACAATTGTCCAAAAAATAAATACAAAAATAATTGTACCGGCATTACCAGATAACTAGCAACCCTTTATTGCTCAGTGACTGTTTTTTTGTTGTTGTTGTTGTCAATGTCTTTCTGTCTCCAAAGTGTTCTCTGTCTGTTGTCGTACTCGAGCGGCTCCGACTACCGGAGACAAATTCCTTGTGTGTTTTTGGGACATACTTGGCAAATAAAGATGATTCTGATTCTGATGACAGGCAAGACGTCTTTTGGGATGAAGTCCGACAACGGTTGCGCTGCGATGAATCTCTGTCCGTTTGAATCCGCAGGGCGTGTTTCGATCGATTGCAGGTGGCCAACTACATCGTCTGGCTGGTGCTGGACTACCTCGCTGACCTCGTCTACATCGCGGACACTTGCGTGCGACTCCGCACAGGTGACGCCTTTTGAAATCTCACATCAATCCTTCCGATGAACTGCATCCCAACAACATCATCAGGGCGATAATCCGTCGGGCGGGTTACATTTGACGATTCACATGTCACTTTATTATTATTGTTGTTGTTGTTGTTGTTGTTATAAAACCAGCCTGTCACTCAGTCAGCTGCGCTAGGCTTCAAGTCACTCGTGAGCCCGATGTGGACAATCGGCACAGAAATGCAACGATGGTCTGAAGCCCAACTTGCTAAAACTTGTGTTTTCTTTACGGCTGGTATCGTCGGACAAAAGTTAAAATACAGTACGTGTATCGTTTATTGATGCAAATGTGATACGATATATACGTAAACGTCACATATGATCATCTTTGTTAGCTCTTGTGCGAAAAACAAAAGTAAACGCATGAGCCAGGGTTGTAGGGCTCCGCCGTTGACCCGAGCCGGAAGGAAGCGCTTTCAGCAGTTTTGCCGAATGCCGAAGTTCGCCGCGGTGGCCAGGATACGCGATCCGGAGAAGGGTGGAGCCGAACGCCGCCGACCAGATGCGCGAGCGCAACGTGAAGTTTGGATTTGGTTTGCTTCCAGGCTTCCTGGAGCAAGGCCTCCTGGTGAAGGACCACAGCAAGCTCAGGGACAACTACGTGCGCACGTTGCAGTTCAAGCTGGACGTGGTGTCCATCCTGCCCACCGACCTGGCCTACTTCTCCACCGGCATCCACACGCCTCAACTCAGGTTCAACCGCCTGCTGCGCTTCCCGCGGATGTTCGAGTTCTTTGACCGCACCGAGACGCGCACCGACTACCCCAACATCTTCCGCATCTGCAACTTGGTGCTCTACATCCTGGTCATCATTCACTGGAACGCCTGCATCTACTACGCCATCTCCAAGTCTTTAGGGTTGGGCTCAGACACTTGGGTGTTCCCGAACATCTCCAAACCGGAGTATTCCTCTCTAACTCGGAGTTACGTCTACTGTCTGTACTGGTCCACTCTCACTCTTACCACTATCGGAGAGATGCCTGCGCCGGTGCGAGACGAAGAGTACCTTTTTGTGGTTTTTGATTTTCTGGTCGGCGTTCTGATCTTTGCCACAATTGTGGGAAATGTCGGTTCCATGATCTCCAACATGAACGCCACCCGTGCCGAGTTCCAGGCTCGGATCGACGCCGTCAAACATTACATGCACTTCCGCAAAGTCAGCAAAGAGCTGGAGACGCGCATCATCAAGTGGTTCGACTACCTCTGGCTCAACGAGAAAGCCGTGGACGAGCGGGAGGTGCTCAAGAACCTGCCCGACAAACTGCGAGCCGAGATCGCCATCAACGTCCACCTGGAGACCTTGAAGAAAGTGCGCATCTTTCAAGACTGCGAGGCGGGACTGCTGGTGGAGCTCGTGCTCAAACTACGGCCGCAGGTCTTCAGTCCCGGCGACTACATCTGCAGGAAAGGCGACATCGGGAAGGAGATGTATATCATCAAAGAGGGCAAGCTGGCCGTGGTGGGTGACGACGGGGTGACGCAGTACGCCCTCCTCGTCGCCGGCAGTTGCTTTGGAGAAATCAGCATTTTGAATATTAAAGGAAGCAAAACGGGCAACCGGCGGACCGCCAACATTCGCAGTCTGGGATACTCGGATCTGTTCTGCCTCTCCAAGGACGACTTGATGGAGGCCGTGACGGAGTATCCGGACGCTCGGACGGTCCTGGAGGAGAGGGGCCGTGAGATCCTGATCAAGGAGGGGATGCTGGAGGACAACGCCGAGAGCGCCGGCCTGCGGCGGGAAGACACGGAAGAGAAGGTGGAGAGGCTGGAATCCTCCCTGGACAGCCTCCACACTCGCGTTTCGCGGCTTCTCTGCGACTACGCGCACACGCAGCAGAGGCTGAAGCGGCGCATCACGCTGCTGGAGCGGCGGATGAATCCAACGGACTGCGGCGCCGACCTCGACCCCGTCGCCGATCTGGAGGGGACGGTCGGTGACGCTGGCGCTCGGCCTCCCATCCACGCGGGGGACTCTACTCTTCGGAGTGCACTCGTACCTTGAATTCCAAGTGGCCTAACTTCCGAGCCGTCGTTTGCTCGATTCCAGTTTGGGCGAGCTTCAGATACGCCGCCGCTTGAGTCAAGCGGGGGCAAAACAGCAATTCGGATACTGGCATGCCCTCGCCGCGCCAACGGGGCAAACAGTCAAACGCACAAATGCAAAATGAGAACACTCGCAAGGAGCTGCTGGAGCCGCAACTTACGGCTCCGGCTCGGCGTGTTGCTCGCTAGGCCACGCCCCCAGCATATCAATACAGTTCGTAGAGCAACTGAACTTTCGAAAAGTAGTTTATTTGTATTTGTTTTACAGTTTCTTTTATTCTTTTATATTTTGCTTTCATTAGGGATAGGTGAGTACCGATAGCGGCCTTATTTGAAAAGCCTTTAAGTATACAGTGGACCCGTGCATACTCTCGGTTTGGCACCCGCAGATTCACCTCTCTGCATTTGAACGCCGCATCTCTTGATGGAGATGGAAGCAAAACCCAATCGGATCACACGTTTCCAAAATAAAAGTAGATGAAAGCCAAGCGTTGAATTCAGAGGAAGCCAACAAGCTGGTTTGGGAATCTCCCACATTGCGTAATAATCACTCATCGGTGTACTTAACTTCATTTATCGAATGAGGTCACTTGTGTTGCCAAAGTGGGAGATTACAATTTGTCAGCCATCGGATTGAACCCTTTTTAATGTGTACAAATCTACTGCCGCCTTCAGTTTTTGTCTCTTTTTAAACTCGCCCCCCAAAACTAAATCAGGGAAAGGACACGCAGCTGTTTTTGTGTTCCATTCGCTGAAGAAGGTGCTTGTTAGTTGTTGCATGCTGCTGGGGGCATCGGGGAACACTTTTGAGCAGGTGCAGCCCCTCCTCCTCCTCCCCAACACACACACACACACTTTCAACAGTTAGTCGCCATATGGCACATGCAGGACAACTGCTGCACGCCTTCTGTGCACCGTCATTTGCTTTTCATAACTTGAATAGATCCAGGATGCGAAATAAATAGCATGTTAATCCACAATCATGTCATTTGTGAATTGAGTCGCATTGGCAGGAAAAAGAAGTGAGGTTACTTGCGAAGCGTCCATCCAACCAAATTCCAATGAATCTTTTTTTTCGGCTGACAATTTCTGTCACGACGAGTCAGGTTCCAATTTGCAAAGTGCTGCTTTTTATTTAGATTGAATTCCAACTCGATATGCGAGCTCACTGATGACCGCAATGTGCACTGTACGGTTGCTTTTTTTATGTTGAAGATCAGCAAACAAATGTAAATATAAGACAAAGATCAGCCAAGTATACGCGCAATGCAGTTTTTAAAGGGTGATTTGATTTATTAAGGGAACAAACTATTCACTGGCCCCCCAGCCCCGCTAAATCATTAATTAATTAACTGTGGCTAATCACATTTTTTGGTTCATTTGCACGAACCCGCTCGACCCTGAGTCGCTCCGGAGCGGTTCAGTAGAGAAAACATTGAAATAGAACCTGTTTGACAAAAGACTTCGAAACAGCTGTGACAAAATGCCAGAATCCAAAGAAATTGCCACCGATCGGTCGGGGAAGGTGACAAAGCCATTTCGAAAGCTTTAGGACTCCAGCAAACCGCGATGAGAGCCATTATCCTCAAATGGAGAAAAAAAATGAAGAGTGGTGAATGTTACTAGCAGGGGTCGCCCAACAAAACTGACCCCAAGAGCACGGCGACGGCTTATCCGGGAGGTCACAAAGGAAGCCAACGCATTTGAGATTTCATAATTCCGCACTTTTGCCAAACTCTGAATTTCCGGACTTCAGTCAAAAACTCTAATAATTTGAGTAACATTTGACATTTCAGGCTGTTTTGAAACCCTACTTTAAAACTCCAACCCCGTTTTCAAACCCTACTTTAAATCCATAACCCCGTTTTGAAACACTGCTTTGAAACCCCAATCCCGTTAAAAAACCCGACATGAGACCCTAACCCAGTTTTAAAATCATAGTGAGAAAACTTAACCCCTTTTTGAAAAACCTACTTTGAAAGCCTTACCATGTTTAGAAACCCGACCTTTGAAACCTTAAACCCATTTTGAAACCCCAACTCCGTTTAGAAACCCCGACTTTGAAACCTTAACCGCATTTTGAAACCCTAATTTGATACCCTAACCTTGTTTTGAAACACCTAACCCTGTTTAGAAACCCGAATTTGTGACCCTAACTCCGTTTTGAAACCATACTTTTAAATCTTAATCCTAATTTGAAACTTTTTGTTTTAGAAAATCCGAGCTGTTGTCACAGTCTCTAAATAGTTTTCAAATAAGTGAATTTTCTGCCTTAATTTCTAAAAACTGCATTTTGCGTTTACTTGGGTTCTCTTTCGGATATTTACATTTGTTTGATGATCTTAAACAGTAAAGTGGGGAAACTGAAGAGAAAAAAATAAATAAAAAATTATTTGAGAAGTGGGCAAATAGTTTTTCATGGGAGTGGACCTCCTTCCTGGCTTTTCAGGGGTGGGCAAAGTTTTGTTGTCAAATATCCTGAAGACACACAAAGACAAGGTATTTCTGAAGAAAACTATATTGCTTGTATTTTCAAAGAACAGCACACATACATTGGCGCAGTAGCTGTTGCATTTCCTACTGACAAAAAAAAAAAGAAACCCCCACCCCCCACCCCCGAACACTGGGGTCTTCGGTACATCACATCCCCCTTCAGAGTAAACACATGGTTTCATTTCATTGTTTAATAGGCCACAGGAGGACAAATAGTTGACGAGAAAAACAAAAACAAAACAAAAACGGCGCCGCTCGAGATTCTTAAAGTGACCGGGAAACAAACAGACAAAAAAAAAAAAAAAAAAAAGTAAAGTCCTCATGTTAAGCGTGATTGAATGTGAGGATGCGGCCTCCTCGTGTTTCGAAAAGGAGCTGCGATCCGAGATCCGGGAGCTGATTGGCTGAGACGATCCGACGAGGATGCTCGGCGCCTAGCGCATTCGCATATGAAGGCTGTGCTTGGGTCCGTCCACGCGCTCCAACTTCTCAAAGTGTTTCCTAGCATTGCGGATATTGATGAGGGTGGCTGCGGAGGCTGCGGAAAAACACCACAATTGATCCGCGGAGTTATTCGACTAAACACAACTTCATTTGTTTCAGGCTCAAACTCTCGCACTTCTTAAACCTGCGTGAACGCAACATGCAATCTTTTGAACTCATATTTTAGCACTGCACTCATACTAGTGTCACCTAGTAGCATCTTAGAAGTACTGCAGCAATTAGGTAGGTGGTGTTGACATTAGCATGTGCTTGATCAAATTCACGTCTACGTGCAATTGATATTTTGTTAATTGTAGGTTCCATTGATGGTTCTGTGGTTATCATTACAAGCTTCGGGAGTAGCAGCACACAAAAAAAATGAAACAAAAAATGTCATTTGCACCACTACTCATGACTATAATAAGAATAAGAATAATAATACTTCAAAAATGAGACTTGAAAATACCTTAACTGATTTTCTTTCTATAAATATACCACTTATTGTATATTCATAACAATATAAAATACTTTAAAATGCCTTTAAAAAAACATTTGAATTATTATTAAATCATATTTCCACTACTATTCATAAAACATTTACCCAAGCACTATCAAACTTTAAAATACCTTAAAAGCTGAGATAATTGAATGTGTACTGAAAAAGCACAAGACTTGTGAGTTACTCCTTGAGATGCTGAACGAGCTGACGTGAAATGATTTTGAAGATTTGTTGGGTTTGTTTTTTTTTTTGGGGGGGGGGGGGGGGGGGGCGTGACTGCGGAGGCTCCAGCGCACGATTGGGTGACGACTTACGAATAGACGGGTCTGACATGATGACCATGACATATGTGTTGGAGGTGAAGACGTCAATGAAGGCCGCAAAGTTGGAATTCCTCACTTCCATGCTCTGAAAAGAGGCTGCCAGTTTACTGAAATGGGGGGGGGGGGGGAGAAAACAAAACAAACAGTTAAAACTGTACAATCGCATTGTCATGATATGTATTTTGTTTTGTAATATGAGAAGAGATCAAATGAAATATTTTGTTTATATAGTCAGCCAGCGCCGCACGGAATGCAAAGTCATCACTGTCCTTTCACCGTCGTTCCTGTCATACCGTGTTGTTGTGTGTTTGTGTTTGCACATTACCAATAAAAGTAAAAAAAAAAAAGACTCCAATTCAAGCAACACGTTTTTCCTCCTGTTTTTGAGAACGTCGGGTGAAAGCTGCAAGCGAGGACCGAAAATGTGGCAACAATGGGGAACTGAAATGCCATTTTTTTTTGGGGGGGGGGGGGGGGGGGGGGTTTGAAGGCCGTCAGCAATATATGGAGAAAAAACAAAACGCAACTATGGACTAGTTGATTTTTTTGGAACGGTTAACGGAGTTCCAAATTTGGAATTATGAACTGAACGAGCTCATTTTTGGAACAGTGAACTGACCTTTGAACTAGTTTGCGTAGAGAATGAACTTTCGCCACACTTACCTACAGCTGAGTTTGAACTGTTTGATGATGTTACTGATCTTCTCAAATCGGTGAGCGTCCCGCTGCTCTTTGCACTGATAGTGGGAGATCACCTGCAGTCGTACGGAATATAGGTTTAGTTGTGGACGCATCCAACGTGCGCAGACTCTGTTGTGCGTCACGAGTTGAGCCGACCAGGAAAGTTGCTCTCTCGAACAGAAGGACTTCATCTGCCTCGATAATCTGCGCAAAGTTCCTCAGGTTGGTCTCCAGTTGCTGGACGTTCGGGATCAGCTGGTACACAATGCTGGACCACGCCTGCGGGAGTTCAGATTCGCGCTAGCGTCGCTCGGAATGATTACCCGAAAAGATCCGCCGGCCGGTCACGCGGGCAAACCTTGTAGAGGGTTTCATCCCAGATGGACGTCCTGAAGCACGTGCAAGCTAAAGGTCGCGACAGTCTCTTCAAGTCCTCCTCGCGCTCTTTGAAGATCTGTCGCGGCCACACACACACACACACACTTGCGAACGGATAACAATCTCTACTATTTATGGTTGTGTATTGATTCCGCCAATAGACAGATTTGTGAAAAAAACCACAATGACTACCATCCGCCTTACCAAGTCTCTCTGGTCCTCCTGCACCAGATCCATTTTGTGCACCAAGCAGAAGACTTTAGCGTCGGGGGAATTCTGCAGGATGGCTTCCAGACACGACTGGTAGTAATGCATGTCTTTCTCCAGCTCGCGGCTCTCCACGTCGAAAACATAAATCAGCACCTCCACATTCCTGAAGATGTTGTCCCTCTGGCTGGTGAAGTAGTTCTCCATGAAAGTGTCTTGTCTGGGAGGACAAAGAGGAGGCGCTTGTTCCGTCACGCAGCAATCAGAAGCTGGCAAATAATCAACTCATCGACTTTACCCTCCACAGTCCCAAAGGTTTAGAACGAGATTGCCAAGAAAGCGCACGTGGGAGTGTTCAACGTCAACTGCAGTTCACAAAACGACAACAAGAAGATTACGTGAAAAAAAACAACAACAAAACAGTACGACTCGACTGCGTTGGAGTTTCCTCACTTGTTGCTCCGAGGCGACGCGTGTCTCGAGCAATGTAATTGGCAAAGATGATTGATCTCATGCTGGTCTTTCCCGACCCGCTTTTTCCCATCAATAACACCTGAAAAGACGCGTTTGACAAGATCAGTGAAATGCCATCCATCCATCTTCTACCACTTATCCGAGGTCGGGTCGCGGGGGCAGTCGCTCCAGCAGGGACGCCCAGACTTCCCTCTCCCCGGCCACTTCGTCCAGCTCTTCCGAGGGGATCCCGAGGCGTTCCCAGGCCAGCCGAAGGACGTAGTCTCTCCGGCGTGTCCTGGGTCGTCCCCGGGGTCTCCTCCCGGTGGGACGTGCCCGGAACACCTCACCGGGGAGGCGTCCGAATCAGATGCCCACAGCTCGTGACCGTAGGAACGTGGCTCGACCGGTAAATCGAGAGCTTCGCCTTTCGGCTTAGCTCCTTGTTCACCACAACGGACCGATACAAAGTCCGCATCGCTGCGGACGCCGCACCGATCCGCCTGTCGATCTCCCGTTCCATTCTTCCCTCACTTGTGAACAAGACCCCAAGATACTTCAACGACCCGAAGAGGGCACGCCACCCTTTTCCGACTGAGGACCACGGTCTCAGATTTGGAGGTGCCGATTCTCATCGCAGCCGCTTCACACTCTGCTACGAAGCGCTCCAGTGAGAGTTGGAGATCACGGCCTGATGAAGAACCACATCGTCTGCAAAAAGCAGAGATGCAGTACCGAGACCACCAAACCGGACCCCCTCTGCGCCTTGGAATTCTGTCCATAAAAGTTATGAACAGAACCAGTGCCAAAGGGGCAGCCTGGGCGGAGTCCGACCCTCACCGGAAACGAGTCTGACTTACTGCCGGCAATGCGGACCAAACTCTGACTCCGGTCGTACAGGGACCGAACAGAATTTCCTCTAAGCCGTCCGGAAGTCTTTCTCCATGGCCTCACCGAACTCCTCCCATGTCCGAGTTTTTGCTTCGGCGACCGCCAAAGCCGCATTCCGCTTGGTCAGCTGCCTCAGGAGTCCCACGGGGCAAAAAGGCCCGATAGGACTCCTTCTTCAGCTTGACGGCGTCCCTCGCCGTCGGTGTCCACCAACGTGTTCGGGGATCGCCGCCACGACTGGCGACAGCTCCGGTCGGCCGCCTCGGCAACGGAGGCGCGGAACACGGTCCGCTCGGACTCGATGTCCCCCGCCTCCCCCCGGAACGTGAGCAAAGTTCTGTCGGAGGTGGGAGTTGAAACTCCTCCTGACAGGGGATTCCGCCAGACGTTCCCAGCAGACCCTCACAATACGTTTGGGCCTGCCACGTCGGACCGGCATCGGAGCCCACTCGCCACCAGGTGCTGATCCGTTGAAATGGAAACACCCAAATTATAATATGCCGATCATAACCGCACTGTGGAACTAACACACATCAGACGGCGTCACTCAAAAGCCAAATGCGGTTGTGTTGGGAGGACCTTTTTCTTCATGGCGGAACTGGACATCGCCTCGAGAAGTTCGCAACGAGCTGCGGATGGGATGACTTCTGGTGCGCAGCTCTCCTCTTGCTCGCCTCTTGCTCGCCCTGCACACATTTTGGCACTGAGCTCTTTTCCACTTTTCGCTGCAAACGCGTCACGCGCAGACGAGCTCTAAACGAGCATGCGCACGAACAAGCGACATTCTCACGACGGTCTAACTTCATCCAGGCGCACTCTCCGTCGCGTCGCGTAACAATATCGCCGCTCATGCGAGCGAAACAAACGCTACAGATTTACGGCGTGTAGCTTAGCGGCTAGCTAAGTAAACTTCAACTAGAATCAGAGTAGCTTACCCGACGTGGACAAAAAGTGGACTTGTGTTCAACCAGCAGTCGACATCGGATTATGGGCGTTGAAGAATCCACTTTTGTAGATTAGCTGAAGGGCTCCAACTCAAGACACGCAAGAGTTGAGATCAGCTGCTTCCTGTTTACGCCGCAGTCACATGACCCGACGTTCCCCACCTTTGTCCGATAGGCACGCGGGAACGCTGACGTCATTTCCGGTTGCGTAACCACGGCGATTCGTTTTCCTTTTCCATCGATTTTCTGTTTGTCTTCATTACGGTATAAGCCGGAGCGTATTGTAGCGCATATTGACATTCGAATGTTGAAAGATAGCGCACTATTTTTGTAAAATAAAAAATGTATATTTGACTTCTATATTCATCAGTCAATGAAATGAGTTGAGATTACATTTTTCTTTTTAAAAATGTAAAAAATATACAGTGAAAATGTCGTTTATATAAAAAAAAAATAATTGAACTAGATATCACAAGTCATTTCATTATTTTTGTTCAATTTTACATCGTGCAATTTAAAAACATGCAAAATCACAATAATAATTAGAACTGTTTGCTTTGTCTCCAATAACATTAACATGAGATATAGTTTCTTTAAATATGTTGAACTGTGTAGTAGAAGTGCACCAATTCATTGATCAACAACTCATCGATTATCAAATTGATCGACAACTATGTCGTCGCAACAGTAAATTTTGTCAGACTTTCTGTCATCCTCCACTTAAGCAGACTGATTATCTTTGTGTGTGTGTTTTTTTCTTTCAAATAAATCATTTACAAACATTTGCAGATCAAATCAACAGATTAATCGTTCATCAAAACAATCATCCGTTGCAGCCCAACTGCTTAGCATAAATTGACCAAGCGCATATTGATTTCTTTGTGACATAACTACAAGGTGAAGTGCGCACCCTCACTGGATTGTTAACATTTTTCTTAAAAAAAATAAAAGACAAAAAGTGTGTACGCCACGGGGCAAGGAACAGAAAGAATATTCACCCGTGCTGCAATGTGCCCGATGTGTAAATACACATGTGAAGGATTGTTTGTCTACAAGTGCCCGGTGATTGACTAGCTATGAGTACAAGCGCTATTTTAAAAAAAAACATAAATAAATGGATAAATGTAATAGTTACATGGCATTGAATAATGTATTAAGACAAGTATTATTATAAAAGTTTATTGTAATCTGCAAAGTGTAACCCCCGAAGCAAACGATCAGTAGATTACCACACAAATTGTCGGAATATCTTTCACAAGCCAGTACAAGAACAACAGGTTACAGAGCATGAGTAACACAAGACCTTCCCGAAGCAACTCTTCTTCACCGCAATTATATGGCCTACAGGTGGTGAAAGAAATACCACATTATGTTGATTGTTTGCAAGTTCTTCAGTGTATTGCGCTTTAGAACAACATTTTCCCATTATCAGCATTTCTGTTCCAATCCCAAAGAAGTTACACAATGTCTTGAAGTTATATGTTTGTCATAAAGACCAAAGCAACAGGAGCTACGGTCCACAGAGAGAATCAGCAAGGTGGAGAGGAGAGATACTATTCGGGTCTCTGTGGTACGACGTCGCTCGCCCCTCATATTTGTTCTCGCAGTCTGGCCAGCCTTTGAGACAGCTCGTCCTTCACACAACAACGAGCCTCGGTTAGCAGACGTTAGGACACTTATCTCCCCCACCCCCCACACACACTCGCAGTTCGGCATCCGCCAAGTGACCTCGTCGCAGATTTATTTTTTCTTTCCTTTTTCCTCTTTTTGTGTGTGCGGGGGGGGGGGGGACCAATCCCAAAAAGCGTTTTTGGTGGTTTAACCCCGCTTATTTAAGAATTTTGTGGGGTTAAAAAAAATAAAAATAAAAATTCCAAAGCAATTGAATAGGCATCAATTCTACGCGTCTTTTAGCTATTTGCGGTTGCACATCCCACTGTTTTCCTTGAATCCTTTTCAGAGTGTCTCTGAAGCTCCTTCATGCTCTTGAGCACTCGCTCGTGGTCGTTGCAAAATAATTGAAGCGGTCAGAGTTGGTTGCGAGCGACTTTACCTGTTCTGCTGAGGCCACGCTGGTGCCCACCGAGCCCATCTGTCCCTGGGGGAGCTCCATGTTCAGGTCCAACCTAAGCAAAGTTGGTCCAACTTCATGAGGCAGCCCCTTAATGCTCATCACATCAAACTAACACGACAACAAAATGTACGCATGTTCTGATTATTGCCCAAGGAGCGTTACCCTGCTTCGTCCGCCATCTCGTGCAGCAATGAATCCACTTGGTTCTGAAACACACATTGCAAACGGCGTGAGCGGGCACAGGCGAATGAAGGCTTTTGCCGGTTGCGTTGCGGACCTGCGGAGTGGTGAGCGTTGTGGAGCTGCTCATGCTGTCTTCAATCTGCGCTGTCTGGACGTCCAGCGTCTCAAACTGCCGCTCAAACTTGTCCATGAGGGATGAAATCTGACACGCAAAAAAGGGATCCAATGATTACAGAGCTCAACGTAAACCCAGAAATATTTGAGGTTCCTCTCGGAATCAGGATTTTGGATTTGTCAAGATGGTGCGCACACAAAAGTGCTTTTTTTTTTTTTTTTTTTTTTTTCTCCCCCGCTAACAAAGCTTTGTGCTACATATGCTCTTCTCATGAAGCTAAATATTAGAAACAGCTCTCGCTATGAGATGCAGTTTCGTTTGACACAAGCGCAAACTACAATAATAATAATAATAAACACTGACAGTTTGAAAATTAAGCATTCATTTCTTTGTCATTTGTTTATCCAGCCATTTAATTCTTCCATATATTTATGAAAAGGCCTACCTTCTCCAGATTCATGGACTTGAGAGTGACATCCATGCCTCTCACCACTCCAGACATGGATTTTGTCACCTGAGAAGAAGCACACGATTGCTGAAAACGGAACCCATTTCTACGCTTACCACCATCACATTACAGAACATACAAAGCACCTTTTGCGGGCAACGACCCGTTGCATCTACAAGCCGACGGTGGCCGACTGCACGCAACGATTTGGAAAGGATTTAATACCCATAATATTACATGTCATGAAAGAGTCGCTATCGTAAGAACACGCTTAGGAACCTGGCTTGTCAACGTTCAAAATGATCCGCTATTCTTATCGTATAAAAATAAACCAAATATCACACGCAGATGCTACAAAAATCATACATTAAAACAAAACTAGACATTTAAAATTGGGAACGCAATGTATTTGTCTTCAATCAACCTAGCACGCATGCCAAAAACATGCGTGCTAGGTTGATTGAAGACTCTAAATGGTCGTTTGTGTCTATGTGCTCTGCGATCGGCTGGCGACCAGTTCAGGGTGTACCCCGCCTCTCGCCCGAAGACAGCTGGGATGGGCTCCAGCAGCACGCAGGTGAAGCGGAACGGAAGATGAATGAATGAATGTTATCATTGACTGTGAAATTTGCGCTTCAATTCAATGTTTACTGTGAATGTGAATTTATACGCAAGTCAAACTCAAAAATGCTCGATGTACGGCGTTGGTGTTTTATGATCCTTTCCGTTTGAAGTGCTCCACTGGCATCTTGTGCAATTTGCCTGCAATTACAATCCTTGCTTTCAAGGGCGCATGGACGGTTTGCCGCTTTTCCGTCGATTGTGTTCAAAGTACCCGGTTCATCGTGACAGCGGTTTGGACCCTCGCGGCCACGGCGTCCACCCGAGCGCTCATCCTCAAGTAGGTCACCGACTGGTTCTTCTGTCTGATGGCGTTCTCCGCGTGGATCCTCGCCACGTCCATGTTTCCTTTCTGGATGGCCTAAAGACACGCACGCACAAAAAGAAAACCGATGTCAACCGTAGGCAGCGGACTCGAGCAACCGGCGGCGAGTTAAGCCACGTACTTTCTTGACTTTAGTCTTTTCCACTTTCTCTTCTTTGTCGCATTTCTTGGAGTTTTTTTGCAGTTCTTTGGCAGCAAATTTTAAATTGAAAAGATGCGCTAGGGTGCCCGCTTAAAGAAAATAGAATAGAAAGGAACGACGGCACATATTTTTGAAAGACACAGGCTGAGTGTGACTCAGAGCTTAAAAAAAAAAAACCTCAATAGACTCACAAGTCTTTACGTCACAGACACAGCACAACTGGAGTCGAACATTTCGGAAATCGTTGAAACTAAGCAATAAAAGCATATATCCTAACAGGACTCGCTAGCCAGTGATAAATAAAGGCAAAGCCAAGTGGTCTTCAATCAATAAATCAACTTTGAAATTGGTACATTACCCTGTAAACATATGTGAAATATGCCATTATATTTTAAACTCACAATTCGATTACTGGAAACTGTACAGTAAACTATAAAATAATACAAGGGTGGGGGGAAAATAGAAAGAGTTTCCGCTTAGAGGGGTTTCAAAACACAAACAGCCGTTTTTTGGTTTGTTTTTGTTTTTCAAGGCCTTGAGCCTGCAGACCTCAAGCCGTATTTTGAAATCCATAAAGAAGTACACGACGGCGAAGCAACGTTTGAATGTCTGGAACACGTGACCACAACGAGTCCCGTCCAGGTGAAATCCGGAATCGTGTTCGGCGCTTGAACCTCCGGAAGACTTCGCCTTGGTCAGACACGCTTTGAAAAGGATACTATCCATGTTGGGCATCGTTCACTCGCTTCGACGGTCACGCACTTGTTTTCCAACGAAACGTGTTCAAAAAGTTGACGGCTCGGTGGTGAACTGGTCGGTCGGTCGGTCGGTCGGTCGTCTCTGGTTTCAGTCCGCTTTCGTCGTCGTCTTCCGCACTTCCTGGTGTCGCAGCGAAATACGTCTGACGTCACCGTCACGTGGCGTTGCCTCATCTGACGTCAAAAAGGAAGCTACCCATCGCTCGCAAATAGCCCAGAATTGTGCGTCAAAGTGACCGCCATGTTTGATGTGGAAAAGCGTAAAGTCATTCGCTGCCTGGAGATGCAGCAACTGTTTTACACCCAAAACCGAAGCACTCGTGGGATTAAAACTCAACAATTATAACTTCATGTTACGAATAAAATATTGTGAATTCCTGCTGAAGTAACTTGTGTTCCTGTCAAAGTGCTTGTGCTGTCTCTTGTCTTCTTAAACCACTGCTGTCAAACTGAAGGGGTTATTAGGTTGAACTGCTTTTATATTCAGGGATTTATACCGATTACTTACTTATTTACCGAGTACTTGTCACGGGAAAAAATTTGACACATTCAATATGGCGGACGCCCTCTCCTCCCAGCAAAAATGTGAATGAATTATTTACATCTATTTCAAAAAACAACAACCATACATAACCTCGAAAATAACCAGAAGAAAATGTTCCGTTGCTGTCGGTGCCCTTCCTATTGGGCCGGACTCCGACGTGGGCGGGGCCAGCGCACGCGGATGACGTCGGGGGAGAGACGATGACTCACGCGCTCGCTCGGCTCGGCTCGGCTCTGCTCGGCTGCGATGTTTCACCCCGCAACAGCTCGGCCAGCAGTGCGGTGGCACGCGCACTGACACGTCCACCGAGTCCGACTTTGACTTTGCCCCTTAACAGGCGACACTTTTGCTCAGACACTCGGAGTGGGCTCCAAGTTGCGGGGGGAAAGAGCGTCGTGATTTGCCGTCAATGTTCGTGACGCCCGATTGCCATGGAAACAGTGCTGCTGTGTTGAGGAGAGGCAAAAGTGTGCGTGATAGCGTTTTAACCTCTTTTGAAACAGCTCCCGTCAACCTGTTGGACAGATCTTAAGTGACTTTTTTTCCCCCATCTTGCCTTTCTGTGGTTATACTTTCAGTTTTAATTTGGCACGTTAAAACAGGTAAGTTTCTTTTGCTCAGTCGTTTCTCCATAATAATTTATATATATATATATAACTTTACTTACTCAAATAAAAAGAAAAAGAAGTAGCAGTGAGCTTTCCAGTCATTTATAAACCAACATTAGTAAAATATCAAAAGTCACCTTTCAAAATGTATATTGTGCATCCATGCCTTATTTGTATTGCATAGTTGCGCTTTATTGGAACCTGTGATGGACTATTTGTTGCGTTTCTGTGCCATCGAGTGCAGTTTCCTCACTGAGCAGCTGTATGACTCATGGTGTTGTACCTCTATATATATAAAAAAAAAAAAAGCCAAGTGCGGGAGCGGAGTCCTGCTGCAGGACCGAGCCGATTTATTTGCCAGGATGCTGTGGCCCCACTCACTCACATCCTTGAACAAAAACAAACCAAAACAAAAACAAACATGTTATATTATCATAACTGTGCTGTGTGCTCACCAAATAAATCATCAGGCTATCCAAATGCGTCACATGACCTGGCCCAGTGCAAATGACATCAACACTGCACAGTCTTCTCCAATTGACTCATGAAATCACTTTATGACTTTTTGACTTTTATTTCGACGCGTTTGATCAAACTCCAGAGAGCTTGTAGAGCTTCCAAAACGGATGCTGATTGTGTTTCCATCAGCAGAACAGGGAGTTGAATAATACATTGGCCAGAAATGACGTGGGGAAATGGATTAGAGATGCTGCTACTTTCGCAAATATATCTATAGTCGATATTGTCACTAAAACGCATCAATCATTGTCATGTTCCCAAAAAAAAAAAAACATTGCCCCCTCACATTGCTTTTGTGCTATTTAACCCAAACAGCACCGAGACATATGGTGACAGTGTGCAAAAAAAAATCTTTAGTATCAAAAGAAAAGATTATAGACTCCCTCTTGTCTCCTGCCAGTGACAAATGTGTCTTGATGGATGTTATGGTTGTGAATGTTGATTGCTGAAATTGACAGCGAGCGAGTGAGTCATCACACAAACAACGATTGCGTACCTTTCACCCGCAATATCGCCTCATAACAGCAGGAATAATACCAATACTTAAAAAAAAAAAAAAATAAAGCACCTCATTATGTATGCGCAGATGCATCACGTGATGCGATTCATCGCCGCCACGTCACACGGCAAGAGCTCATGACGTTCTTTTCCTCTTCGGTGCCAGAATCTTTTGAAGGAGCCAATGAAATTGCCAGATTTCTGGCTACATTTGAGGTGCCCTTGAGCAAGGCATATGGGATAAACGAACAGTCAATATTCAATTGTCTTAAGGATTTTCCACCACATTATTGTCCTGCCACTTTCAATTCCATAGATAGGCAGAGCAGGCATGCCAATCTAATATTATTAAAGATGTGAAAAATATGAAATATATCATCTATTAAAGACTTTTTTTTCCCCCCCAAGCGAGTTGAGTCGCCAAACGTTTTTGGGAGTCGACCGGAACCTATGCAGCAACCAGTCCCGATTCTCACGATGAAAACATAGGAATAAAATAGAATTCACAATTCCAGTGCGGTCTGAAGGTCTGGAAGAGGCCACGTGATCATTTGTGAAGAAAAACAACAACCACAACAACTACTGATGAAACTAATTATTAAACGGACTAAAACCGCACTTAAAAACTAAACGCACAAAGCAACATAAGCGGGAGAAAATGAAATGAAGGAATGTAAAAAAAACGAAAAAAAAAGAGTACAGTCGAACCATTTTTGTTTATGCTGAGATGTTGTCGCCCTCTGGTGGTAGTTTGCGACAATTATTGACTTGAGTCTAATAAGCAAAAGATTCTTTTAAAGGTGTCCTTTTCATTTTGACTTTGAATCAGTACAACTGCTTTTCTGAGCTCTTTCCTTCCACAAGAACCCGTACCTCTACTTAATAAGTACAGCGTGTGTGTGTGTGTGTGTGTGCTCTCGCCGCCTGTGTTCACAGGCAAGCATGACGGCGCCCCAAACCCAGAAACGATTCCACAACTTGACCCTGGAGCAGCTCCAGGCTCTGGATCAAGTCCTGACCGAGGTCATTCCCATTCACGGGCGAGGGAATTTTCCAACACTGCAGGTGAGTGCCAAAGACATCATCCGCGCGGTGAAGGATCGGCTCGTGGAAAGAAACATCCGGGTCAAGGATATCCGCCTCAACGGCGCCACCGCCAGCCACGTCCTGGTGAGGGACAACGGCCTGGGCGTCAGGGACTTAGACATCATCTTCGGAGTGGAGTTGCCCCGGCAAGAGGACTTCCAGGTGATCAAGGAGGTGGTGCTGGGCAGCCTGAGGGACCTCCTCCCGTGCGGAGTCAACAGACGCAAGATCACCTGCCTCACGATGAAAGAAGCGTACGTGCAAAAGATGGTGAAAGTGTTCAACGAGCACGACAGATGGAGTCTCATCTCTCTGTCCAACAACAGAGCCAAAACGGTGGGCCTGAGATTCGTCAGCGTCCTTCGCAGGCAGTTTGAATTCAGCGTGGACTCCTTCCAGATCGTTCTGGACCGCATGCTGGAGTCCTACTGGGCGACCGACCGGGGACGAGCGAGGAAGTTATGTTCGGACGCTCAGACGTTGGCCGCAAAAGACGGCCCGGGGGGAAACGAAGCGAGCGCGCAATCGAGCGTCGCTCGGGTCGACTCCGAGACGGCTTCCTGTGCAGAGACGCCGCATCCGAGTGAAGCTGTTGAGAAAAAAGAGCTTCCTCGTGCAGAGACTGAAAATTGTGGGGGACAGGAGGAGTTAGCGTCTGAAGATGTCGATTTCAAGCTTAAATCTCAACAGGAAGAGCCGGAAGTAGATGTACAATCGGAAGAGGGCATTGTCTTGGAGCCAAGTGACGACGAGGAGAAGTTTTCTAAGGGATCTCCAGGGGTTTCATCTTCTCCAACGTGTGCATCTTTAAAGCTGCAGGTTCAAGATGAGGCCTCTCAATCGTGCAACTCCATTACAGCGTCGGTCAATAAGTCATTGGCGCAAGATTGCGTCCAAGTGGAGTCTGCCAACTCCGGCCTGCAAGAGTCCCATCACGAGTTCTCCTCTCCTCCCCCGGCGAAGAAAACCTGCAGCACGTCACCGGAGGTTGTCCCAGACTTCTGCCCCTCGCCCAAACTGCAACGAAAAATGTCCCGCAAGCTGATCTGTCGTCCTGAAAAATGGTCTTTGCTCACAGATGCGTCGGATGTGACCACTCAGCTGTTTTCCCCCATTGAGATACCCGCTCAGGTGAAGGCTCCTCCGCAAGACGGGGCTCATGGAACAGCTTCCTCACAGAGGAGCACGGCAAATGTTTCAGGTGCAGCCAGCGCACTCCAGGCTGCACCTGAAACCGATCGGGCCGCTGAGCCAACCGTGAAGCCCAAACATTCCGAGAAGCCTCCAGACCGTGACACCGACAGCGCAGGAGCGACTCAGGGAGACCGTGCAGAAGCTCCCGCCCCCAGCTGTGGATTGGGCTCATGGGCTTCCTGCGTGGCCGTGGAGGCACAGTGCATGTACGGCGACTTTAACCAGGCCACGGAGCACCTGCGGCGGCGCCTCATCGCCACCCACCACCCGGAGGAGATCCGAGGAGGGGGCCTGCTCAAATACAGCGACCTCCTGGTGAGGAACTTCCGTCCGGCCAGGGAGACGGAGATCAAGTCTTTGGAGCGGTACATGTGCTCGCGCTTCTTCATCGACTTTCCCGACGTGAAGGAGCAGCAGCGCAAGATCGAGGCCTACCTGCACTGCCACTTGACGGGCAGCGAGGAGAGCAGCAAGTACGACTACCTGATGACTCTGCGGCGCGTCATCGACGAGAGCACCGTGTGCCTGATGGGCCACGAGAGGAGGCAGACGCTCAACATGATCACCGTCCTGGCTCTGCGGGTGCTGGGAGAGCAGAACGCCATCCCCAACGCCGCCAACGTCACCTGCTTCTACCAGCCCGCGCCTTACATGAGCGAGCCCGTTTACGGAAGCTACTTCATCGCGCGGGCCCCGCCTTCGCTCGTCTATCACCCCTACCCGGTGCACGTGCACGTGCAAAGCGGCCTGGTGTAGCCACGGCGCTGTGCCCTTCTGGGAGGCGGGCAGGCAGTTTTCCGGCACTCATGCGAGTTTTCTTTCTTTGAAAACACGAGGCACCCCTCCCATTAAGGCACAGCGTCCCTTAATGCGTTGACTTCCCACCTTGGTCAGGACTGAGCGCGGTCCAAAGGCGAAGCATGTGCGCCTTTCGATGTTGGAGACTTTTGGAAAGGAAAGAATTGCAAAGTGGATGTTCGGAGAGCATCACAGAGCGCAGAGAAGGCTTGTATGGAAAATGGTTTTTGTTTTCTTGAATCAATCCCCAACACAGAACATCTAATAATTCTCCATCACGTACGGGACGCAAACAATCGATGAAGCAAAACGATTTTGACGTTCGGAATCATTCGCTCACTCCCTCCTCCTTAATCACGATAAATGGTGGATTAGATCAGTGGTTTCAATTTTGTAGCACCTGAAAAAATCCAAGTACCACCGTAAAGACCAATGCTGAAATACAGCGGCAGTGTTGGAAAACATTTCAAAATGCTTAAGTAAGCCTAGCCAAAAGTGAAACACAACTGAACTCTACTTACTAAAATGTACAGTACTAGATTTTTAAAAAAAACGGTAAATCCACTGCAATATTATGCAGTTGAAACATTTCATTCGGTGATTCTTTCACATACCACTAGAGGGAGCCCAGGTACCGCTAGCGGCACTTGTACCGCACTTTGAGAATTACGGGACGAGATAGTTGACTCATCAAATTAAAACAGAATTTGACATGTTAACATCTGGTCGCAACTGTACATTTGACTTCGTCGTGACCAACGTTGTTGACGACACAAAATGTCTCGGGCATAGCGGATAGACGGCGATTCCGAACGCGGTCAGCAGCTGTTTCGTGGAATGTTACCATGTGGTTTTACTCTCAGCATGTGACGTTATTGGACGTGTAGAAATGTAACACAATGATCTATGTGCACGCGTGCAGGTTTTTAGTGTGCATAGGATTGCAAATGTTCAGTTTCAGTGGGAATCAACTGGAAATTTGCAAAGCGGCTCGTTAGTCTACAGTGGCATGCATATATTAAGAAAACTCTTTTCAACTCACAGAATAATCTTGATTGAAATACTTATAACCCCACAAAATGATGATAGTACATTACGAGACTTTTTTGTTTGTTTTTTTGCTCTATTTATTACGATTCCATTTTATGTATAATGATGTTATATCGATTATATATTTAGTTACAACGTTTCATTAATTCAGTCATTGACCCTTTACTGATTCTTGAGGCTTGTGGTGCCAAATATGGTTCGGCGTATTTGCATTTGTGTTGTTGTTGTTGTTATTTGTCGGAACGTGGCTAAAGTCAGTATCAGCTCCCTGGCGTCAGCCTCGCAACGCTGTGATGCGTCTTTGCTTTTATTTTGAAAGATAACTGCTGAATGATTGAAATTCGCTCGCTGTGTATTATATTTATATTTAAAAGAATGTGATCAGCTTTTAGTGCGCGTGACGTGTTATCTTTTGTCATCTATTACGATGTCGTGCGTTTAAATGCGCACAGATCATGTCGACCTTCACTGGCCACGATGTTAGGTCATGGGAAATAGTGACAACCGAATATTGGGGTACACAACTCTTGTTCAATTTATGGCAAGAAGCAGCTTGTAATACATGTAAAAAGTGAAGAAACATTGCTGTTTTGGTATGTATTTTCTGCCAAATTGAAAAGAAGAAATCCATTTCGCGAGCCACATGAAGTAGACACACTTTATTTGCTTTATTGGGTCACAAAAACATTACGCGCTTTACAGTAAATCATCGTCGCTAATGTTGTGGCTGCTGCGTTTTTCACTGTAAAGTACACACAGATAAAAGGGGGGGGGGAAAAAGAAAAGGCACGTCGTTCACACTTTATATGAGACTGAAGCGCAACTTAAATGCACAGTGGATAGAAAAAGTCTACACACCCCTGTTCATGGCAGGTTTCTGTGCTATATATTCCAAAAGAGCCCAAGACAAATCATTTGAAAGCCACAGATGTGACCTATCACCTGTAGAACTACATTGGAAAACATTCGAATCTTTGCGAACTGTGATAATCACATGAGAAAGTCATTTGGAATGCAAGTCAGGACACACCTGCCACAATTTGCGGGGCCTCTGATTTTTCCCAAATAAACTTCCAACTGTTCAAGTCGAAGCCCGAACAGCATTTGAACAGGGGTGTGTGAGCTTTTTATAGCCACTGTAGATAGCTGTTGTGTTGTCCTGCTTGTGATTCTCAGATGCAATATTGAATTGATAATGTGTGCAAATATGTGGTTTTCCAACTGATTGTACTATCTCTTGTGATAATCGCCCCAAGAATCACGGACGTAGTGTCTCTGTCCCGATTTATCGGTGTTGAGCTACTTGTGTGATGACGACGACGATTAAAAACAAAACACAACACAACCGCTCTTTGTCTGGAGTGTTCTCTGCTTTTCTTCACTGTAAGATGAAATATGAAATTGTTCCTCATCATCAAATCAAATGTTGTGGTCTGGAGTTGCAAAGGCCTCAGGCTTGCTCTCCTTTTGGAGCACTGACACACGAAGGCAGTGTGTTCAAAATTATTTGCTTTCTTCAAACTTGATCTAATCATAATCATTATTCCATTGTGTGCCAAAAGTCTGAAATAACGGCCAATGGCAAAAAAAAAAAAAAAATGTAATCAAATAAATCCCATCTGTCAAAGCGAGCATTTCCTTCTCCGTCTTGCGTCACAGCTCAACCTTGTTTGCGCCTGCTCTGACTCAGCCCAACTTTCAACGCATTAATGCGTCTGCCAAAGCGGAACAGTCTCACACACACGTAACAGTCCGTGCTCGCCGGAAACCGAGGAGGCCTCGCACAGCGAATATGGACATTCCGTATGGTTGTTAACAAAAGGAATATGAAAACTGCCCTTCCTTCTTTCTATGTTACAAAGCAAGGCACCGAGCGTCCTCGCCGAAGCTTTAACATTTGCCCCTACAAAATAAAATGCATGTGCATTTCTCTGCAAAATTGAAAGGGACAGCGTTTATCTCACTTACTTTTGAACATAATGTTTTCAACGTGTGGAATTGATTGTCGAGTAACGCAATGGAAGCAAAATGGAGTGCAAAACGCGATTCCGCCTCAAATTGCTTGTCACCTGAAAAACAAGTCAGCTATGCTAGCTGGGTTCTTAAAAAAAAACATTGGTGAAAAAGCACACTTTACTCATCTAAAATATTGAATAAAGGATTCATTTCCCCCAGTTGATCAAGGAAATTGTCTGCTTACATTCATTAAAGCATCCATGATTGAATTGGACAAGAAGTGGCACGCAAACTAAATAACGACAAACGCGCGTACTTCTTTAACAGAGGCTATAACACAAACACCAAAGGCCATTGTAAGAAATTGTTATCTTTTATTTAAAACAAAAATTCAAAACAGCGTGTATAAAAAAAAAAAATTAAAAAAAAAAACCCGTTTAGTGGATCCACCCTCAGTATTGTGATGATTAAGAGACCAGACAAATTCATCTACTTCATAAATTTAAAAATATCATTTTGTAGACACCAGTTAATGCTTCTGCGTCTCTGACGGGGGGGAGGAACAAACAAAACAAAACAAAACAAACTTGTAAAAGGCTGGCTGATGTGTTTCCCAACTCACGATAGCACAATGTAAACAGCGAGCACGTTGTGAATCCAGTCGGACAGACGACAACCACCCTAATTATTAGCGACATCCCGAGAAATGACAAAACGGTGGTGAAGCATTGGTGGATGACAATTTCAAACCTATTATCTCTCTCTACTAACGTCATTCCTAAGCTGCCACATGGAGAAGATCAAATGTGCAAAACATGTCACGTTGGAGTCAGTATGCATGACACAGCAAGCCAAGTCAAATCGAATGGAAAAATATCACCGCGAGAGATCATCGGGACGCACTTCGTCTGTCGAGGGACTGTACAAATAGGACGCAGACACAAAAACTAATTCTAACTCAAAAAACAATCAATGCCATTAAAGGGGAGCCAGGGAAGACGTCGTATTTACAGTTGTCGGAAATTGTGAGGCGGCCGGGTCACCCGATCTTTTTTCCAACCGAGGAACGACCGGCCGGTTAAAAAGCTCATCCGGACGGCGCGAGAGTTTGGGAAGAAACCAGCACCGTGTATTCAAATCCCCGCTTCCTTCCGTCGCTCTTTTCTTTGGTGGCCAGTGACGACACGAGCGTTGCGTGGGAAGCGCGTGATGAAGACGAGCATTGGCGGAAGAGGAGCAGTAAGGCCGAGGTGAGGAGTCCCGCGAGGGAGGAGGGCCGCGATGGCCAGCAGCTGTCGGCCGGGGTGACAAAACCCCCCTTGGCAACATATCGTTAGCACTAATGTTTAAAAAAAACAAAAAAAAACAAACAAACAAACAAAAAAAAAAAACACATTATTTATACATATACATTTATTATTTACACACCTGTACAAAAAAAAGAAGAAGAAAAATCCCTGCAGTGTATTTCCTTGTTTTCTTGAGGGTCAGTGGCCCCAGCCCATGAGGTGGCTGACGCGAGCTTTCTCGGTCATGCGGCGTACGCGCCCCGAGCGGGACCGGCCCAGGTTGAGCGGGTCGTCGTCGTCGTCGTCGGACTCGTCGTCCGGGCGCGCCGAGGCCGCCCTGCGGCCTCGCCGGCGAGTGTTCACCTGATGACGCTCGTTGCACGCGCCGCTTCCTGAGCCTTTGGCGGCGACCGCGACCGCCGCTGTCGGCGGCCCGTCGTCGTCGTCCTCCTCCTCATCTGGTTCCTCCTCTTCTTCCAGCTCCTCCTCCTCCTCTTCTTCATCTTCCTCTACCTCAGGTCTTAGAGTTCGCAGTTGTATTTGCTGCTCTAATTCTACCTCCTCCTCCTCTTCTTCCTCCTCCTCCTCCTCTTCTTCTTCTTCCTCCTCCTCCTCTTCCTCCTCCACCTGTACGAGCTGCTGCACTCGTGCTTTCTTGGCACCCTTCGCACTGTCTTCATCTCCTTCTTTGCGCTTCCTCTTCCCTGAGGTGACCGTCTTGTCCTTCAAGGAGATCCGCAGCGAAAGGCCGGGCGCTTTGCTGTAGTCGTGATCTCCGCCCTCCACGTACTTCTCCGCCTCGTAGGTCGAGCCGCCGTCGCTCTCGGACGACGACGACGACGACGAGGAGGAGGAGGAGGAACAGGAGGAGGAAGACGACGGCGACGACGCGGAGGCCGACTCGGACGACGAGCTGTCGGACCCGGACTCGTCGTCGCCGGACGGAGGCGCGGCCGCACCTTGGCGCTGCTGCGGCGGGAGTCCTGATGCACACAGTTGGGCAGCGTCAACAGCTGTTGGCGGTCGGCGACCGGACAATTTCAACCGTAGACGACGGCAGCGTTCCGCCGTCAGACGGGAACACTGTCGTTAAAGTCACGAACTGGGCCGCAAGTCGCTACGGCGCTGTTTAAATGTATTGTATCTACATCAAAAATCATTTGAATTGTTACGTTCGACGTTCTTGAGATGGTCATGTTTGCATTTTCATTAGTTGCTGGCTGTAATCATCAGTGTTACCAACAAAAAATAAAAGAATGAACTATGAACTAGTTCAAATGGAACTATTGAAATAAATGACTGGTCCACAAGTTTATCCGTCCATCCGTTTCCTGTAGCGCTTCTCCTCACGCGGGTCGCGGGCGTGCCGGAGCCTAGCCCAGCTATCTTCGGGCGAGAGGCGGGGTACACCCAGAACCGGTCGCCGGCCAATCGCAGGGCACATAGAAACAAACAAGCATTCACACCTACGGGCAATTTAGAGTTTTCAATCACCCTAGCACGCATGTTTTTGAGATGCGGGAGGAAAGCGAAGTACCCGGAGAAAAGCCACGCAGGCACGGGGGGGGGGACATGCAAACTCCACACAGGCGGGGCCGGGATTGGAACCCCGGTCCTCAGAACTGTGAGGCAGACGTGCCAACCGGTTGTCAACCATGCCGCTAAGTTTACAATTCTTTTATTCATTATTATTCCAAATGTTATTTCATTTTTTATTACTCTAAATATTGAGATGCACTTGCACATTTGTAAAGTCAAGTCCATCCTATTTTGATGTCGACCCAGAGCCAGAAATTCATTTCCCTTCATTTCCCTGTGCCGCTGCTGGCATGTGGTTACTATTTTTGTCAATATTATTCCATTGTCATAAAATCCTCCTTTGACGTTTGGTTTTGATTGTTAGTCAGCGAGTGCCGGCGAGGAATCAGGCGGTCCCGCTGCCGCTCACTACGTTACGTCACCCCGGCGTCTGATACCTGACTTCTTGGTCGGAGTAGCTCGGCTGCGCTTCGTGCGCTGCCGCTGCTGGTTTCCGTCGTCGCTGGCGGTCCCTGAACTTGGAGAAGAAGGCTGGACGCGCTCCCCCTCGTCCTCCGCCTGTGCTACAAGTCGGCTTTTCTGAGCTAAAGAAACAACACGGAGCCAGTCAGCGCACTGAAAAGCATTACTGCGCATTTTGATCCACACCGACCGACCCTGTGAGGCAGGCATGCTAACCGTGCTGCGCCGCTTGTAAATACATTCGTACCGTTATGTGGTCTCGGAGAGCGACTCTTTGCTGAGGTCTGGAATTGTTTGGACTGTGACGCCGTATCTGACTTGTGCTTCTTTTTAGAGCTGCGCAATCGAAGAACAAGGTACAGTTTTAGAAAACAAAGCAAGAGCATGCTGTGAAAAGTAGACTTTGGTCGAATTGTTTCTTTGATCCGGCTAACACCGAGTGAGCAAAAATTCGCAAATGCCGCACCGCCAATAACCGCGGGGGGGGGGCGGGCGGGGGTCACCGTACCCGACAGTCGGCGAGCTGCCTCCGTTGTGCAAGCGATTTCTGTAACTCTCTCTCTGCCGAGCCCGCCGTTCGTTCTGAATGGCCGACTTGTGGTCGGAGATGACGGAGATGATGCTTTTCTCGAAAAAGGCCGACAGGCTGAGGGTCATTGTGTAGATCTAAAGAGAAAAGCAAGAACGTTCAGAACACAGCGGGGTTCGGTAACAGCGAGTTCAAGTGCTTTACCTGGGATTTCTTGTTCGGTGTATACGCTTTGGAGTTGCTGAAAATGAGGCGGACGTCTTTGGCAAACTCCATCGGGTTCTCGTAATTGCCGGCGATGAGCGTCTCTGACACCGTACCCAGATCCATGGGAGTGTCGATAATGTCTCGGTAGTCCTGGGCAAAAGCAGGGCAGAGATTCGCGTGAAGCGGCGTTTGTCAGGAGCCGGCAGATGTTCGTTCCGATTCTTTTTACCGGATACTCAAAGAGATCAACCGGCTGCCTGAAAGGCTGAGAATCATGCGAGGAGATCATTTTACGCAGCAGCTCTCGACACTGGCCTCGCCACGCTCTCACGTCCAAAACCACGCCGCGCTTCTTTGAGTTGCTTTCCTGGAATCGAGAAAGGCGCCCGCCGTGAAACCGGACAAATTCTACGACGAGAGACGACGTTTTGAAGAATGACGATGAATCGCCGCCGTGTCTCTCACCCGATGTCCCGAAGATGTCCCCGGAGTGTCTGAGTCCACGTCGACCTCCGCGGCCTGCGAGGAGCACGTGAAAGCCCAAATGAACACTTGCACGAAAAAACAGAGACAGAAAAATTGGACTCCAGTCCAACTACGTCACCTCATCTTCTCCACTGCTGAGCTCAAATTTCAGCCTATGATAAAGATTCAAGATGTCTGTGCAGCTTTGGTCTCTGGAACAAAGGAAGAGGTGCATAGTTGACCCAGTGTCTTATCAACCAAGCCAGTGATGCCCAACCAGTGTCGGGGACGATTGGCCAACCTTGTTCAAAACGGCCTGCTCTCTTTGAGCATGCAATGTCGATGGCTCAACAAACATGGCGTTCATTTGGTTTCCGGAAAAGTTGTTGTTTCGGAGATGCTAGGCTTCTGCCCGATGCCGGCAACGTATACTTTTTGCGACATTTTTGTTTGGTGGCGTGCCTACGCTTGTTCTGACATTGTTCGATGCGCCCTGGCTTGCAGCGAACGTTGGGAAACAATGAATCAAGCAACAGCCGTGTGCTTGTGCAGTAAACGACGACATTAAGTCAACAAATAAAGAGCACAACTGACCGCGCACAAGCTAATTACAGGCACAAATAAACGGGCAGCGTTGTTGTTGCTGCCAGCGATTCTAATGTGTTACATCGTGTTACCCGATGTAGCGGAGGAGAACGTCCGTCACCACTTTGGCCGCCGCCACAATGGGGCTCTGGGGTTCGTTGAACGTGCGGGCGTTGTGTTCAATGTAGCGCACCTCCCACATCAGAGCGGAGATGCGCCTGAAATAGAAAAAAAAAAAAAAATGGCGTCAACGCGGCCGAATCGTAGCTCGTACTCGTGGGTGCGCAGTCCGACCTGTAGAAATGGTTCTCCAGTCGTTTGTGGATCGTGCTGATGTCCGTGGGGTAGGCCACCACGGTGCAGTACAGAGGGTACTCGTCGAGATTTACAGGAGACGCGAACGGCTTGGCTACATCTGTGGAAAGACAGAAAAACACATCCAACACCAGCAAAGTCGGCAGTTTCGACTGCAGGCACCTCCGACACTTACCGAGCGTAAGAAGCTGATCGATGCCGCGACTGATTCTCTCGCAGTCTTCGTCGCGCGCGTGCGCTCCCCACTCTCCCTCCTGAGGCTCGTAGAGCAGAGCTTCCAGCTCCTCCTCCGCCACCTCCACGCCGTCGCCCACGTGATCGGGCAACAGAGCTGACAGCAGAACGTGTCAAAGACGGAAGATGTGTGAATTTCACAGTATATTGTACAAAAAGTGAAAATCAATCTGTGAGTGTAACGGTCTGGTTTCCATACGCTGACTTTTCTTTTCTTTCGCTGATTATTACCATCTGTGTGCCGTGAGAGCCAATTTGACAATTTGGCTTCATTGGTCTGAAGTGTTATTATTTCTTTACGACACATACCGCATCTCGTCAATGAATCTACGCCAGCGACGTATGGCGACCGGCAGAACAATGAAATGGACATTTTCCGCCAGCCAGCAAAAGGGACGATTAACCTGGATATGCGCCCGCTGCCATTCATACAACAAGAATCAAGGCCTGCGCTTAGTTTTCACGGTGTTGACCGCGGGGCACGGCGGGCCCGCCCATATTTGGAAGCCATTGCTTAGTGGCCTACCAGGAGGCGGCACGTTGGCTGTTTTCCCCCACCGGTCGGTCGGTTTACTGCAGTTAGCGTTGTGAAATCGCTCCCATCGCCCCCTTTCCTGCCGAATGCTCCAGTGTTGAACAAATATGCTTCTTACCCTGACCATTTTGGTCGGTGGCGTGACGTGAGATTCTTCGAATGGAAAACACGCGGCTTGCCTCCAAAATGATTGGCAAACACTTGCCCAATTAGACAAATCCAATTGGTTTAACGCAACTAACCTTCCTCAGGAATCGGTTCCATGTCCCAAGGACTCAGTTTCTCCCGCTCACCGTTGTCCCACCTGATGAGACAAAAGGATGAAACCTATTTGACCAAGATGTACTGAAACACGACTGTGAAAACCACAAACATGTCGAGACACTTACTTGACAGCAAAACACTGAAACAGGCTGTCTGGATAGTCCAATTGCAGAGGCTCCTGGTCCTCCACCAAGCCAAACCACCAAGCGTCATCAATGATGCTGCGGAATCTCATACCCGTAGTGAGCCGAGAGAGAAAAGGTCAGCAACCACTCCATTTTGTCAACGAAGACAGAGAGCCGCACACTGCCTTACCTGGCTGCCAGTTGTGCTCTTTAGCCTCGTTGTAGAACTGCTGCAGCACCAGGAAATCTATGACATCTGGCATGTCGTGGTACCTTTAAAGCCGATGGAAAATATAGGAGGTTGAGCCACTTGAGGAACTGACTAGTCCTACTTGACTTTATAGAAAAACTCACTTTAAAGAGAAGGAGTCATTGGTCATCTTCCCTGAGATTGGGTCTAAGAAAGCCAGTTTCAGGCAGCAGAGAGTGGGCGGTCCCACTTCGTACTTAATTCCGACCACCTTCACAGACTCCTGATCCTGGGTCGGAGAAATGGCAAGCACGACTTACACAAAGCGGTGTTTCGCCGAAGCACGTCTGAGACCAAGTCAATAAATTGCTGCTGACAATCTGCACACGCTGCATTCATATTCCACATCTGCAACCTACCTGACGAGCTTCCTTAACTCAACGTGACCATGATTTTTCCAATCGTTAAAAACAATTGCAGCTCACTTTCCCCAAAAAAAAAAGTCAATATTAATGGGGATCCGCACCCTGAGTTGGAGTTTGTTCCATGGTTGTTTCGGAGGGTTGACGCTGTAGGCTTTGGCCCTTCGGACCGCTCGGACGTAAGCCTGGTGGCCCTGTTTGAAGTAGACCAGCTGGAGGAAGACAAGACTTCCGTCTATTAGTGACACAGTCGCCCAAACAAAATGCCGATGTCGTGTCTGTGTCTAGGTTTGATTTTCGTCTTCCAAATAAATATGTTGTTATGCACGGGTTGCGTTTTGAGCTGACCATTATTTGTTTACGACGTCGAAAAAGCGGGCGGAGCCGAGCTTCTCATCTCACCTCATCTCCCATTTGCGGGACGAAAGGGGAGCGATGCGGGATGGTCTCCATGATCCATGAGGGTGGCAGCCACGCCTCTGCGTCGAGTCCACCCAGAGAGGTTGTGGGTTTCTGCAAGCATAAACAGTGGCCATCAAGCCAAGTTGTCCACAAATACATTTACAACGTGGCGACAGGTGCTGCTGCAGGCGGGCGCAGCTCACCTGTTTGGTCTCTTTGGGCTTTTTCTTCTTCTCTTCATTTTCCTTTTTCTTTTCCTCCTTTGCCTTCTCATCACCTTCGTCCTCCTCGGAGCTGCTGTAACCCGAGGGCCGGACGGGCCTCCTGCTCGATCTCTTAGGGGGCTGCAGGTTGATCCCGGCGTCGGCGGTCCAATCGGAATACTCACTGGAGGAGTCGCTGGACGTGAAGCGCAGGCGTTACGTCTGCGGTAAGAAACGCATCGGCGTGGGTCAAAGAGCCTCACCTGGAGCTGCTCTCGCTCTGCCACTGAGCTTCACTTTCAGACGATGCACCGCTGGCCTCCGCCTGCTCAGATCGCTGGCGAAAGAAACACAGTTAGGAATCAGTACACGAACCATTTCAAGAGAGCGCTGATCGACTGCCAACTGAATATTCGAGCTCAACCTAAATAGAATATTGAAAACCTGAAATTCTGCAATCTGAATATAACATAAGAAACCATCACAATGATTTTCAACGTAAAAACTATTTTCCTCTGTGTGTCATGAATCTGAATTGAAGTACTGAAATAATGCCCAATTTATTGAAATCTGTAGTTAGTAACCTTTTCAGAAATATGCTCCCCTGTTTTAATATTACCACTGGTAGGTTTGTTTCACTTGTACGGTAGTCAAGAAACAAAACAGATTATTTCCATGGCAATTATTTCCTTTGAATTTGTCGGATTAAACAATGGTGCAATAAAATCACTTGACATTTTGGGGGATTAAGTCTACTTTCTACACCATTGTATTTATTTCTTTTTTTAATTCAGATAAAGGGGACCAACTTCTCTTTCACTGTCGGAGTCTGCATGCCCGTTGGAGGTACGTTCGTGCGCAGCGCGGTTCCGCGACCGGCGCACTTGAGCCGAGCGGGTCTCGTACGTGTGGCGCTGCGGCTTTTTCTTTGTCGGCCGCAAGGAGCGCAGGCGCGTGGTCAAAGACTCGGCCTACAAAGTGCAGAGAGAAAGGACGAAACAAAAAAAAGATGATGTTGCTATCAGCGGTTAATACTTTGTGTTTACAGTAAAACTGTATTCGTGGGGCAGTTAAGTACACAAACCTTGGGTGGACAAGTTACTGGTTTCTTTCTCCTCTCTGCGTTGTATAGAGAACATTCCCTATCACTTTTAGCTCGTCTGCTTTCCTCCATGGCACTGAAGAAAAGATACAATAACATTTAGTCGTCATAATTCAAGTTCTCACTCTATTCGGTAGCCCCCCCCCCCTCCCGCCCCAGAATTGATGAAATTCCTTGCTGCCGTCTCACTGAAAAATCCCTTGGGGCAATTCATTGACCACCACTCGGCGGCTCCAGGCCAACAAGTCTCTCTCGGTGGCCACTTGACTGCGCAGGGCATTGTGCTGCATTTGCCACATGCCGTCCACCTGCCCACTCCTGCGAGGAGCCACATCTGGAGAGGACGCTACCGCCTCTGCCGCATCATCACCTGCCGAATGAAATTGAGAAATGAGCTGGTAGATTGCACAATAGGAACCACGTAATTACAGCCACAACCGTTGCAAATTTAGTAGTCAAGACATACCTTCCACTTCAACGGCCTGAAGTTCATTCTGATCCTCATCCTGCTGATTCTGCAACTGTCTGATGAGGTTGTCCAGAATGCTTTCTCCATTTTCTGCAGTTTGCTGGCCAAGAACCTGCTCGACCAACTCTCCTTCATCTTGGAGCACAAGATCAAATTCTATCAGCTTTCTTTCCAGAGATTAAACGGAGTCCGCGTCAATGAACGGTTAAAAGAGGGCAAGTTTTACTGTTAGTCATGTATCCAAGTTGAGGTATGAGCTGATCGTCTTTGCAATTCTCTCTCCCCGGCACCAGGCGCTGGTAGCGTGTCGGGTGCGGATTCCCGTCGACATCCACCAGGAAGGGGGGAGGCATGAGGTGCGGCGCCTGCTGCGTCTGCTCATCCAGGACATAGTTGTTTGAGTCTCGGATAAGAGGCCGGTAATCCGTGTGGAAGAACATCTGCTCAGGAACCTGAAGAGGATGAATTGAGCATTTGTGTTCTTTAGGAGGGGTTCAAAGAGCGACAGAATCCTCGGTAAGATTTCCAATCTTGTGTGCAACAACGGGTATGAATAGTGTTTCATTATTTGGGATGTCTTTTGTGGGGCAAATGGGTGACTCGTTTGTAAATATGAAGACGCTCGGGTACCTTCTCATACTGCACGCTGCAGCCGAAGCCAAAGATGAGCAAATGGCCGTGAGAGTCAGTGCAGGCAAAATGCTGCCCATCAGCTGAGAACTTGCAGTCATAAATAGCCCCATGACCTTGACCTTCAATCTGCGCAAAAAAAAAAAACAACGACATTTTTATGAACTAGGAAACGCCATCAAATAAAGAGAGATCGCTCCAAGTAATCAAGCCGTGGTTGCTTGATTACCATGTTGAAGAAATTGCGAATCTTCACTCCCTTGTTCAGGTCCCAGATGTAAACATTGCCGTCATGGCCGGCCGACAACACGATGCGCGTGTCAAAAGGGTGTGCCTCCAGCACAAACACTTCATCGTCGTGACCCTTAAACAGAGACAGCCGAGATGTTTATCACATGACTGGCCTCGCCAACCCTCATGTCTAACGGGGCGCAGCAGAATGGAGATGCCCACTGAAACCACTCACAGATAAAACATGCAGCAGCTCTCCGCTACTTGTGTTCCACACTTTGAGCTGATAGTTGGACACCGCCGTGATGACGGTGCGATCTGCGCGGTCCCAAGCCACCATGGTCACCACCAGCTTGGTTTTATCATCTCCGTTGACAACAGAACTCCTGTCGGAAAACGTCGGCATCCGTCACGGACCACAAAGTGAGCCACCGTTGCATCGGCCCACCACGGGCGCAATCGCATCTTTTACCCTGGAAGCCTGGCAGCCATGTCTAAAGCGACGCTCTTCCACTCTTGTTTTTGGTAATGCCAAATCCTCACTGTGCCATCACGACTGCCGCTCACAAACTTGAGACTGCACACATACACACCTGTTAGATACTCAATTAAAAAACAACAACAACAACAACTTGACTTTATAAACTACCAATTAAAGGTTTGGACACAGTTTCTCATTCAATAGCACAAGAAAGTGTGTCCAGACCTTTGACTGGTAGAGTGAATGAATAACGACCAGATTCTTACCTGTCACTATTATTGCAAAACTGGACGACCACAACTTTATCCTACAAAACCAAAACGGTGACATGTTAACAGCTTTAAAAGATTTTTTTTTTTTTTTTTTTAAATGCAGTCCAATGACACGAGACACACAATGACGTAGCTGCAGTGTTTCTCACCGTATGAGCGTCCAACTCGGAGACCTTCATGGGGGTTTCAGCGCCGAGGTAGTAAACCCTGACCATGTGATCGCTTCCACCCGTAGCCATGAACATTCCACCTATCAACAAGACACTCACCATGAAATGACACACACATGTTCCTCAATTCTAATATCAGCTTTGAATAAGTGCACGCGAGAGGTGGCATTTTCCACACCGAGGACGCTTACCGCCACTGAAGGAGGAACTAGAGACCTGCACTCCAGGACGTGACCGCTCAACAAATTTGACGGGCTGATCACTGTGGATTGCGAGCATACACACATTTCCTATACAAAGAACAACTTGACAGGTGCCTGTACTACTTACTTGAATTTCATGCTGACAGAGTGCCACTTCCAGAAACACACCATGCCATCTGCACCCGTCGAGGCCAGGTAACGTGTCGCGCCCCTGGCTGAAGGGCAGAACTAAAGGAACGGGGAAGATAGCGTCGATCGGGCGTGATTCCGACATGTTTTCTGTTTTAACAAGCATGTGCGTCGTGCTCACCTGAATGGATGTGATTGAGGCAGCGTGCGCTTGCAGCACGCCGACGGGCGCGCAGGTCCGCAAGCACCACACTCGGATGATTTTGTCACAGCTGGCGGAGGCGAGGAGAGAGTTCTCGTAGTTGACGGCCATGTCGCAGATCTCTGCCGCGTGGCCGCGCAGCGTGGCGAGGAGCCGGCCGTCATCTGTGGCCCAGATTTTCACAAGGCAGTCATCTGAACCCTAAAACAACACCACATTTACCAGACAGGAGATACACATCGAATTTCCAAACTTGCGAAAATGGCCATTTCAACAGTTCCTTTGAGCGACATCGGTGGCCAATCAATCACGACTCACTGTAAATATTCGTCGCCCGGTGCGGTCAAAGGCTACGCAGTAGACTGCAGAAAGGTGGCCCAGGATACGTTTGTGTATCCTCATGTGTTGGTAGGCGGAAGACGGCAGTGCCTGGCCAAAACGAACCGTGCCAGTGGTCTGCCGAGCGCCCATGATCGACACTTGAAACAAAAGACAATCAGGAAATAAATTGCAGCGACACTTAAAGGCACATGAACCATAGTAAGATACATTTGGTTTTTAGATAATGCCATGTTGAAAACTCTGGCTACCTAATAGTAAGAAATGGATTTGTGCTCTAAAAAAAATTAGAATCCATTCAAATCTTTCAAACATTGTAACATCAAATAAGAAAACCCTCAAGTGTTTTGTTGTGCTATGGAAGCATTGAGAACAGATCCATCTAATATGTTTGGGTTGGAATACACACCAACATTGGCAGAATGTCCATTGTTGACTGGAGGTTCCGGTGGCCGTCCTCGGTGGAGCGCAGCAACAGCTGAGCCGCTGCATACTTTGTGACTACAACCTAAATTCAACAAATGCGGGTTAGAGAAAATGGATAGCAAAACTACATTTTGCAAAACACGCCAAAGGAAAAACTAGTTTACAAGCACATTTGTCAGGGTTATATCCATTTCATGAGATTGCTAATTACTTTTGGTGGTGCGAAGCAAAGACTGTCTTCCCAAGCCAAGAAGTGTTTGGACTCCCGGAACACTCGGTGGGATCTCCTTCTCGATGAGCGGGCCGATCCGTTTACAAACGCGCAGCAGATAGTCTGCAGGAATGTGCTCATTCAAAATCACCTGCAACAAGACACACAGACAGCAAACAGCAATATTTTTTTTAGTCAGGTTACATTATGAGGCATTTAACTAGCTGTTGTACACAAACAAGCGGGGTATTTCGAAAGCTGCTGTTGATATTCACCGTTGCACATTTGATTATGTATCATATTAAAACGATACTGTCTAAAAAAAATACTTTTCAAAGGCGAAACATACTGCAATTACAAATTGCTATCCGTCAAATTTCTATACGGCTTATGATTTGCTTTGCGGGTAACTGACTTTGGGCGAGAGACTGGCATGTGTGTGTGTGTGTGGGGGGGGGGGGGTTGGTTGGTGTACACCGTGGACTAGTCGCCAGTCAACCATCAATTAAACCAAGAGGCATGTTTTTTTTTTTTTTTTTGCATTGCAACTTAGATTTCAACCCTGATCCCCTGAATGTAAAGCAAACATGCTATAACCATGCCTACAATTCTAATCTTAATTTACCTTTTTAAATACGTTTTTCCCGAGTCACAAAAATATGATGTATTGTAATATTGAATATAATTGATGTTGAACACGGTACGGATATAGTTTTGTTGTATATGACATTTTTGTATATCATTTCCAGCCTTCCTCTTCGAGGTTTGAGCCTAGATACAAGAGCGGTTCGAGAGCAGCCAGTAAGCGTCACTAGTTCTCTTCCGGTTGGTTGACGTCATTACTGACAGCTACGTTAAACCAATCACAGCGTCTCAAACGACTATTTCTCCTCCCACTTCCCTACACAATAGCGAGCCGTGGCTGTTAATCAGGAGGACGATACTAAAATAAATGTACAAATTCTAATCTCGTTCCAAACTTCACCGTTGAGATAAGTTTGCCTTGAAAATTCAATAACATCCACAAAAGGCGGTTGTCGAATAAAAAAAATATACGCTCGACAGTATGACATAATAAATGAATAAAAATCAAACTCACCCAATCTTGGAAGGTGCGTTTGTATTTATTTCCGTCCCAAGTCCATCGTTGTGGGATCAACTGAAGTAAAAACAAGTCGTTAAGAGGCAGCGCGAAGACAATGGCGTCCGTTCTCGACTACGCGTTCCTTTGTGGAACTCCGGGAAAGAAATAGCTGAACTGTGACCTCCAAAACGCCCAACTCGGAGTTCCCCGACGAGATGAAAGGCAGAAAGTTGCTGTTGAACCTACCTCATACTCTTCCAGCTCCTCCAGCAGAACCTAACAACCGACACACACCGAGTGGACGTTAGCTGCTAGCCCATTCCATTCCGTTCGGCCAGTCTGCACAGCCGTTCGCGGTAAAAGTCGTTACCTTTGCTGACTTCTGACAAGGTCCGGACTGCAGAAACCTGGCGATGAGGTAGTACAGTTCTGCAAGGGAAGACACAGGCAAGCGTTGCTACCGTTGAGCCGCTAAGGCTAATGCTAAGGCAGATTTGTTTCTCGCGCTCCGTTACTTCGCTCGCACGCAAAAGCCCGACGGTGGCAAACGTTTCCCGGTGGAAGGCGGCGAGCGAGTGGCACTCACCGCATTCGATGTGCGAACGCTGTGTCCCTGCCATGCCTGCGAGGGGACGGGCGGCATTAAGACAAACTGATGTTTTGGCTCGCTCGCTAGCCGCCGGGCTAACTGGTAGCTAATGGGGCTAACGTCAGCGAGTGGCCTCCTCGCTCGAGTTTTGCTCCCTGGGCCAGCGGCCGGCCCTTTGTGCGAGCGCCCTCTAGTGACGCCCAGCGACATCGAACACCGCTCCGATGGCAACGACATGACGAATACAGACAACGCACATCGAAGATAGTCAAAACGGGAACTCGTTTTAGCCTTTGTTTTCTGCCGAAAAAAACCACATGCTCAGTATCACAGAGTCTAATCGGTCTTGCAGCAGATGCACACAAAGGACAAGAGACGCAATATCAGCAGTGAGGAAAGAAAACAAAACACAATATCACCAACAGTGTTCAGTCCAGAGCTCGTACTAAAAATGAAACAATAAGAAAATGAGCAATGAAAGGGCTAACTTGCCATTAGGTAAAGAAATGAAACCTAAACCGACGGCGGCCTGAGGGCAAAAGCTCAAACTCGCTTTGGAGTGGACATCGAGGAAAATTCCTATTGGGCATTATAGTTCTGGATAGACACGAGCGTGGCCTGCTGGCTTTCTGAGCTCTTTCCAGTCGGCGTAACAAAATTACGGAGCTCAGTTTTCCAAAACAAAAGGATAAAACAGATTTCATAAAACGTCCGTATAAGAGAAATCATCATCATCTCAGAAGAAACTTTGCGTTTAGAGGGACAAGTGCTATAGAAAAGCGATGGCTGGAAGACATTATGGCACAGATTTGGTGAGTGCCTGTCAGAATATCTGAAGACTTTTAATATTCCTCAGATGCTTCAGTGAGCCTGACTCAGGTCACATCCATCATGGTGCAGAATTCATTCTAGCCGGGAGGCCAACCGACCGCTTCGGGTGGTGCTCGTGTGCACATAAAAAGGAAATTGTGGGCTCTCTGGGAATTGCGCCGGGCAGTGTAAGGTAGGTCGGGCGTGGACATCAGAACATCCCGAGAAGAAGTGTGAAGCGCCGGCTTGTCTGACTTGTCGAGGCGCGTTCGCTGAGACGCTAGCGACGACCTTGCAGTCGAGAGCTCCGGGTTCTGCGGGTCACACCCGTTTGCCACACCGGAACTTCCCACTCATTCTGGACTGGATTTCAATGAGAGGCAAAGTCCACACTCATGCCAACAGCACGTATGTCACACAAACATGGCGTCATCCATCCCTCCGTCCTTATTTGATGGCCAATTGTCGCCACTGCCAGTGAGGGCCCATTTTGCAGGTAACAAAATGCTGCGAGAAACTTTTATTTATTTTATCTTTTTATTTTCCCCCCCCCCCCCCCCCCCCCCCCCCCCCATTAACTTGTTCGTGCCAATGTAGCTCTTATGTGAATATGGACTGGATTGCCTTTCATAAGCGCACACTGGCACCCTAATATTTCGATGTCATTATATTGCCTGTTTTTTAAAAAAATTTTCAAACTGATATGTATGCACGAGCAGCGTACATATACTAGATGCAATGACGTCACTTATTTGATATACTACTGGCTTGGAAACCTCAATCAAGGCCAAATTTTGTTTGTGTTTTAGCTTGTCTATAAATGTGTCTGTCATGTGGGAATAGACTTACTTGTGTTTAATGTCTTAACCAATAAAAGTTTGTTAAAATGCCTTCCGCCTCCTGCAGTTTGAGTTTTTTTTTTTTTTTCAATCACACTTGACTATTTTTGTATTATTATTACAATTGAAATAATTGCACACCGGCATCTGTCTGTCCGATTAGCTCGCTATGTCTACATGTGTTTATCATGGAAACAAAGTTACTGTACTTGTGCTTAATCGATTTCTAATAAAAAGGAAATAGGTAGTTACACTTTGGTATTCGGCATTTGTTATTGTTTTATTTTTAAAAATAATTTTAAAAAAAAGAACCACGAAAGAGTCTAAGGCAGTTTTCGCTTGCTAGCTAAGGTTCGAAAAATGTGTTGCTAACTTGTGAATGAATGACTAATGTTGGAGTTGTGCTTTATTTGTACTATTTGCAGTAGGAAATGGAACTCTCTCTCTCTCTCTGTGACTCGACGTCGCGCAGTGGGCGTGTCCAAGCAGTGGGCGTGTCCAAGCTGTGGCCGCACAGTGGCTGCAGTCAAGCAAATGTTCATTCAATCGAGTTCATGCGAGCGTTGCGTTCGCAGCCGCCTCGTTGCGTTGCGTTGCGTTGAGTCACCCGAGCCGTTCGACGCCGGGAGCTGCGTGGGGCGCGTTTTAACGGCTCGGAAATTAAGAGAGATCGCAATCTAAAGGAAGAACGCGGCTCACAAGACGTCAGTGGCAGCTCCGGCTCTGGCAACTTTTTCTTTTTTTTTTCTCGCCCCTCTTTTTTTCTTTTTTGGAATGTAGAGCATCTGTTTCGTGTTGTCGCTTCAACAGCTTCTGCGTGTGTTTCCGTCTGACCTGCATTTCACACTGCCAGGTAAGAATTCACCTTGTGACTATTCACTCCACTTTATTCATTTACTCCTACTAGTCATGTAGTCTTGTTTCCAAATACAGAACTCGAATTTTTGCCCAGTTTTGTGCCAAATTACACGAAAAGTTGTTTCCCCACCATTGAGATGGCTGCAATGACTTTTTTTTAAATGTTTATCGGTATTGTGATATTGTCCGAAAGTGTAATGCACTTGACATATTTGCCTGAAATCATCTGCTGTGGAATCATTGACTGACACCAGGAAGTAATTAAGCTACATGGTTTAAAGATTGACTCATGAAAAATGGAATCAAAATAATCAAAATGAAAATGCAATGGAACGATTTGAACCAAAATCATGATTAAGAGTATCATGTCAAGATTAAGATTATAATGTCAATATTATAATGTAGAGCAGGGGTGTGTAAGTATGTCCTGGGACCCCCCCCCCCCCCCCCCCCCAAAAAAAAGAAACATCCTCAAAACTGTTATAAAAATCCCAATAAGATGAACCCACAAATGCTCAAATAATAAACTAGACATAAACTTATTAAGAAAAGGGGTTGCCCACCCTTAAAACACATTCACTGCCATTGACGGCTTTAGAAGTCAAATATCCATGTTAACTGGGAAGGCTGGCGGTGAATGAGTTAATGTCGACGCTTGGACAAAATGCTAGCTTTAGGGACACAAGAATTTACAGTGCCAGGGTATCTGACTATTTCGCATTATTATACCAAGGTAAACATTTTCGATTGGAAAAAGCACACGACACACTACCCAACAAATAAAAGAAGTCATGAAAAGTGTACTGTGCATATTAAAATAGTCATGATCATTTCTCTAATCACAAATGTATTCGACGTGAACTCGGGGCCCGTTTAGGTGAATACAAAGCTACGATTCTGTTGTCACAATGACAGCAGGTGCATACGCAGGCGAATTGTACCTTCTGTCATCGTTCCGCCCGCTTGTCGCTACACGTCGCCGGCATAGATAGCCGAACATCTCGACGCGTCGGTCGGCAGCCGCGAACGGCGACGAAGAGGACGCTCGCCGACAGCTGAGCGGGCCGAGCTGGCCCTCGGCCGCGCCATATGCTCCTTTTACATCACGCTGGCAAACGACGTGCGACGCTGCCATCGCCTTCTGCTGCTTATCTGCGATCCCGTCGCTGCAACACAACAAGTTCAACTCCATAACCATAGCCAACCTCGTAAAATACACAAACAAGTCAATAATGCAAAGAACTGAATGTTGAACTTGACTCACAGTGTTTATTATTATTATTATTATTATTATATTTTCTTTTTGGGTAGTTTTTTCCGCAACAGGAACCGCGCATGCTTTTATTAATAGTCCTACTTTTGCGCACCTCAGGAGCCAAGAGATGCCATTTAATTGTGTTGAGTTCAATTGTGTTTTGCCATATGCAGCCTGTGCCCGACTTTCCAAATCTCTTGGCAGAAAAGAAGAATGCTGCGGTGAGGGTTAGTTAACCGTTGGCACAGAGCCTCCTCTCTGATGTTACAGAGCATGTTGTGGAGGGAAAGTAGGTTACTGGGCCATGTGCTGCAAGCTTAAACTGAACGCTAGTCTGAATATTGCTCGAGCTGCTTAGTGTGACTGTGCATGCGCAAATGGCCGAGGTCTGCGGCGCAGCAAAAGGGCTCGTTCGGGCCCTCTGTCTCTTTAAGGAAACACAGCCTCCACGTAAGGATGAGTGTTGAATGTTGCGGCCATGTTGATTCATCCCACATGGAACGGACTCCAATCTGCTTGACTAATGACACGGGAGGCAAACTCACTGTGTGCTGCGCTCACTTCAAACATTCCAAATGGCATCGAGCGGCCACTACATTATGACCACAATTTGTCGAGGGCGGCTAGGAAAATCAAACTTTGCCATAAACACATGCTACCAAATATATATATATATATATATATATGATGCATTCCGGTTGGCGGCACAGTGGGGAAGACTGGTTAGAGCGTCAGCCTCACAGTTCCGAGGCCCGGGGTTCGATCCCCGGTCCTCGGAACTGTGCGGAGTTTGCATGTTCTCCCCCGTGCCTGCGTGGGTTTTCTCCGGGCACTCCGGTTTCCTCCCACATCCCAGAAAAAAAACATGCATGAATTGGAAACTCTAAATTGCCCGCAGGTGTGACCGTGAGTGCGAATGGCTGTTTGTTTGTATGTGCCCTGCGATTGACTGGCAACCAGTTGAGGGTGTACCCCGCCTCCTGCCCGATGACAGCTGGGATAGGTTCCAGCACGCCCGCGGCCCGCGTGAGGAGAAGCGGCTCACAAAATGGATGGCATTACAGTTCTGCTGTGCCGCTTGTGTTTTCACACATTTTCGGGAATAGCGTAACATACGTCAATCACGGAGCGACGTTAACAAAATCGGAACTTGTTATCGTCAGGTTATATAACATCTGTAACCTTCATAAGAGCCAGGCAAGAATTACGATTATTACTAGTAGTCGTTCCGATTTATTAAGACTATGATTTAAAAAGGACAATTCTAGAACGTGGGCTGCACGGTGAAAATTGAAGGAAGCAGCAAACGCATACCACACGTTTCCATCGGCGACCTTTGCTTGGATGGTACACGGCACAGCAAATGTGCGCGTGATCGCCTCGAGATGAAAGGAACCGTGAGGAATTTGTCATTAGGCAAATTGAGGAATGTAGTCGGGGAGCCCTTTCGGGCCCTCGCAGCGCAAACCTGATGTCGTCACGTGAACCGATTTGACGATTTATGTCAGCGATCGAGGAGACTCACTGATGTCCACTGAGGGTCAAAGGTTGAACCAAGTAATGCAAAGAATCCCAATTACACCATCAATAAAATAATAAAACAATATGAGCGACTTTATCAGATGATGTTCCCCTTTAATTCAATTCCATGCCCTCCTTCTAAACAATGTTTCTGCTACTAAACAATATATTGCCCTGATAAGGAGATTCCAAAGTGACCGGAAAACGCCACGCCTATTTTCTGGCTGACGTTTCTCATGTGGCGACGGTTGAAAGCCCGTAAATAACGTGATGCATTCGCCACCGCTGGCTTCGTCATAGAGGATGGGAAAATTACAGGTTCACTGTATAGAATGTGGTGACAGAAGTAAACGTGTCATTATAATATGCAGGATCCATCCATCCGATTTCTATTGCGCAATTCCAGGTGGGGGTGCAGCCTGGACTTGTTGCCAGCCAATTGCAGTCGAATAAAATATTCAGTACGTATATAATAGCACAAGACATTCTAAATTCAGATGCAATATAGTGTGGTACTGTCAACAGTTAACATCAAGCGATGGCCCCAGACCTTTAAGTCAAGTCTCTGGTTACCTTATGGCTTTGACACCACACTGAAACTGGATATAGAAGAGCACCTTTACAAGGTTATAGAACTACATGAACGAGAGCCTTTGTCGCTCGCTTGCCGGGGAAAACCATTGTTGACCCGACCGGAAAAGGCTCGTTGGAAACTGTTTGGACCAGAGCGGACGCTTTGAAAAGTAGGAAGTATTTTTGTTGTCGCACCTATTGCGACCCAATGAGCTCAACAAGTAGAAGAGTAAAAGTGCAACACGTCGTCCATCAAGAAAGGCCTTCAGCAAATAGCACATTTTCTAGGATATATTTCCCCACCCCCCCCCCCCCCCCCAAAAAAAATACTGTATCCCGATAAACCATAGCATTGTTGATGTTTTTTTTTTATTAATGCCACTGATATAATGATATGAGAGCGTAATAATTCAAGTATATCCTTTTGACTTTTATTTCAAAATAAAATTGAACATTGGCAGCAGAGCAATAAATGTAATATCTCAGATCAAAAAACACAAATAGAAATATCAAAGACTCAAGCTTAGCTTGCAAGCTCGCGGGCTCAACAGTTAACTTTCCCTTAAATGACTCTGTTGCGTGCTACACACGGAGCAAGGATGTGGAAAATTGGACGGCGCCGCCGCCGCCGCCGCCAGTCCGCGAGCCCGCTAGCGGCTTATATATACTAGCCTAGCCACTAGTGGCGAGCTACTTGGCGGTGCTGAAGCCACTAAGGTTGGCCTAGCGACGCCACTGAGGAGTGTCTCAAATATGTCGCGAAAGATTTCCGTATGATGCATTTTCCCACATTTTCGGGAATGCCGATTATTACTAGTATTCGTTCCGATTTATTAAGACTATGATTTAAAAAGGACCATTCTAGAACGTGGGCTGCACGGTGAAAATTGAAGAGCGCAGCAAACGCATACCGCACGTGTGAACTTGCGAACGGGTTGAAGAGCACGCTAGTGTCTTTTTCAAGAAGATACTGTGAAAGTACAGTATCTTGTGTGCCGCGTTGGGTAACCCGCGCTCCGCGGGCTGGTCGGTGGGCAGCAGATCATTCCGGGTTCTACGTGTGGCCATCAGACAAACGCCGGTGAATGACTCACTAAACTATCGCCACGTTGATCTCGCTCCACATTTTACCACACCGTTGTCTCTCTTTGCAAAAGTCCTCTTTTTTTTTCGGGCAGCGGAACTATGTTGCACATGACTCTCGGGACTATGACTGGTATTCGTGTCACCCTCGGTGACCTTGTAACTATGACAGACCAAATGTTCAGCTCGGGTTATATAACTTCCACTACAGACGTCATCGGCCATGCTGCCGTCGCCGATCTCTTGCTCCAAAGCACGCAGTCATTGTCCGCACTCGCTCCGGGCCTTCAATCACTGAGGCATGAAAAAGGAGATTTCATCTTTCTTTGATACACTTTTTATTATTTGTGGCATGAATAAAGTCGCTTTACTTTTAGATAAGCATCTGGACGTGAAGCATGGACAACAAATCTGTCAATTACAGTTTGTGTTCTTTAAGGCACAGGGGGCTGGGGGGGGGGGGGGATGAATTGATCTCATAATCATGTATGAGTCTCGAACCGGTATGAGTCACACCACTTTTACCTTTCATTCACAACTACAGGTCGGGTGGGGCACTAAACTTTGTATTGAAAGGCCGAAGACGTGGTTTTACGAGGCGCACTGGCCGCTCGGCCGTGTGTGTGTGACCTATTTATGACTCATATCTTCTGCTCGGGGCGTTGGCCGCATGTGCCGTGACGGCATGGCTCGTCGTCGTGGACTTCAACACAAAACACTGCAAGAGACCACAAACAAGCAAGTCGGGTCTGACGCTGAAATGACGGTCGCTTCGTTTCTTTGACGTCAGCGAAGTCACCTTCAACTTTGAGGCTTTTTTTGCTTTTTATTCTTCGCATCAATAGCTATGTTTTGTTTTTTGTGTTTCAAGTGCAAACCGAACGGGGTATGCCGCGTTTCCTCACACATAGCGGATGTCCCAATAACTTTTGAACTCTGTTGTTAATCCAAACAGCAGCACCTATCGAGAGCATTTAAAGTGCGGACTGCGAATGAATCACCCTGCACGGCAGTCAAGATGATTTTACGATATCAAATGAACTTTCCTGTCAGCTCGTTTATGTTCAGGGAGCTACGCACATTCCAATTATTTCCAGCGTCTCCCTTTTGTTTTTTCTAAAATCAATATTGTGTTTTAAACACCAGTTTCACTTGACATATATTGTAAGCATATTATTTAAACCCAAGCGAATGTTTTATTTATTGGTAGAAAAGGGGGGGGGGGAAACACCAAGTAAAAAAAATCAATTCATAGAATTGTTTGATATTATTCTAAAAATCTGTTAGTATTCTAAGAATAAGAAGTGGTTCTTCTTCTTCTTCTTCTACTAACAATGACCTAATCTGTAATTTCCTTTTGAGCAGCCTTGTGGGTGCAGCTGGTCATGCCAATTTCGAGTTGTTCCATGGATTAGTCATGATTAGTCATGAAGAGATTTCACTTGATGAATCACAAATGAATTTTGCTGTCTGCATGATTCATAATCTGCCTATGGAAGAATGTTTGCACCATTTTTTTCTTATTTACTTTAGACAGTTGCCAGTCCTGTACTTTTCCTAGAACGTAACCTACTTAGCAAGCTCTTTCCTCAAAAAGGAAATTGCATCGCTGGTGTAGAGACTGGAACAAAGATATACAGTGGGTCCGGAAAGTATTCAGACCCCCTTAAATCTTTCACTCTTTTTTTTTTTATATTGCAGCTATTTGCTCAAATCATTGAAGTTCATTTTTTTCCCCCACATGAATGAATGCGCACACAGCACCCCGTATTGACACAAAACAAACGGAATTGCTCACATTTGTGCAGATTTATTCAAAAAGAAAACCTGAAATATCACCCAGAGTATTTTTAGTAGACGCACCCTCTTGAGCTCATACATCCAGGAGTCTTTTTGGGAATGATGCAACAGGGTTTTTCCACACCTGGATTTGGGGATCATCTGCCATTCCTCCTTGCAGATCCTCTCCAGTTCTGTCAGGTTGGATGGTAAATGTTGGTGGGCAGCCATTTTCAGGTCTTTCCAGAGAAGCTCAATTGGGTTTAAGTCAGGGCTCTGGCTGGGCCATTCAAGAACAGTCACGGAGTTGTTGTGAAGCCATTTTAGCTGCGTGCTTAGGGTCATTGTCTTTTTTGAAGATGAACCTTCGGCCCGGTCTGAGGTTCTGAGCACTCTGGAGAAGGTTTTCGTCCAGGATATCCCTTTACTAGGCCGCATTCATCTTCCCTTCGATTGCAACCGGTCTCCCTGTCCCTGCAGCTGCAAAACACCCCCCCAGCATGATGCTGCCACCACCGCGCTTCACTGTCGGGACCGTATTGGGCAGGTGATGAGCAGTGCCTGGTTTCCTCCACACATGCCACTTAGAATTAAGGCCAACAATTTCTATCTTGGTCTCATCAGACCAGAGAATCTTATTTCTCACCATCTTGGAGTCCACCGGTTTCCTCTCCGGAGCTGTCGTGTATCAGACCTGGAAGCGCTTTGCTCAAGGACACCGCACTCAGCCTTCCAAACAACATATCATACGTACGTACAGTACAGTACCTTCAAAGCGTTTGTCAAGACCGAGACTGCGGAAACGAGACAGTATGATTATTTTCCTTCTTTCCAGAGTGCTAACGATCCAGACGCTTGTGTGTGTGTGTGTGTGTGTGTGTCATTAAAAATGTAGATGTTATTAACCTACTTTCCCGGTCAGGCACATTCTGATTCTATGCGCAATCATTTGTCTTCGAGAGCAGGCCCCTCACTTGAGAATGAATGACGTCTGCAGCCGGAGAAAGTTCATTACATAAACACGCGAGGCCCTTTTTTTGGTTTGGAAATCATTTGTCAAGCTTTTTGTCTTTTGCAAAATGAAACGGAATGCATGTGCGAATGCAGTCGCGTCCGTACATAGCGTAGCCCTTTGCGTCTGCCGGCTACCTTGAGGAGAAGACTTCTTTTTCCTTTCCTGAGCTGCGTTCAATAAAAGGGACTTGTGCTCCTTAGAAATATGGAAGGAAGGCAATGTTTCATAACAAGGAAAATGCAAGAGCAAGAGTTGGGAATGAAGACGTAGTCATTTTTTCCATGGCTCGCTTACAAAAGGCTGCTTGAGTTCACTCGAGAGCCGCTGGGCCGGGTGAGCGCGGCTGCTTGCGGTTTCACAATTGCTGGCCAGTAAATTTGTCTAAAAAAAACTTCTTGTCATGTTTATTAGCGCGGCGCTTCTACGTCTTATTTGAAGCGTGTCGTCATCCTTGCGTCGCCGGCGAGCCGAAGCGAAACGGGAGCTTGCGAGAGCTGCTCCGCCGATGAAGCGGCGCTGCCCTTTCCACTCGTGACCCACATATTTGCTCACACGCCGCGTGTCTTTCCCTGACCAGCGGCGGGCGCGCAACGACAGGCCCGGAATAATGCGATGATCCGTCCAAAGCGTACGCCGTACTCTTGAGGACGTTTCCAGATCCGTTTATCTGATGGAAGAATATTTGCTGTGCTTGAAATGAGGCAGCCGCCGACCAATTCATGATGTGTTTCGTTTGGGTAAAGGTATCCTCAAAAATATTTGGTGTCAAAAGGAATCGCAGACAGATTTACGATTTAAAAGCGAAGTTTGACGATGTGGAATTACTGAATTAGTCACTCTACATGATAACCACCCCCACCCCTACTTGGCAGCGAGGCTGGGCGAAGTTCAAGAGCGAAAGAGCCACTTTCAAGTGCCGGCCAAAACGCTAGCATGTCAGAGCCAAAAGGTAAGCAGAGCTGCATTGATTCGAAGCACACTTGTTGATGTTTTCTGCTTTTGTCTCGTCTCCATTTGCCACATGCGCACAAGCATAGCGTACGAACCGCTGCCCGCAGGAGTTCCGATGCTCTTCATTCTGGGCTCTGCTTCCCGCAAGAGAGGAGCCAGACGTCAAAACGTCGTCCCGCTGGTCGTCATGGTGACTGGCCCAGCAGTATGCGGGGCGGGATGAGGGCTGGCTCTCTTGCACGAGACCCTAAAAACGCCTCGATTTCAACCACACAAGAAAATGGTGTCAAAACTGTGTTATATACTTTTTTTTTTTTTTTTTATAAAAGCATGTCATAGACACCCAGGAACTGTTTTAAATTGTGAAAAAAAAACAACAACATTAAGACAAATTGTATGCCAGATACAGTAGACCCCTGCATACTGATCCCCTCCCTCAATAGACACAAAATCGAATTACAATCATTACTGCGCATCTTCAGCCAGGTCACACGCGGGGTTACGAAAATGATTGTTTTTTTTTTTTTTGGGGGGGAGAGCACAAGGGTTCGGCTGTCGGCCGCCCATGGGAGGATGGGTGCGAAGCTGCCGTTTTTGTTGAGACAGATGCCGGACACGGAAAAGCGCTGGCGAGTGGGAGCCAGGAAAATGAGGCTCCACGCTGACCAGTGGCCTTTCCCACTGAGCGCTTTGCAGTCTAGCTCCTTTCTGTTGGCGATGGAGGCCGTAATGCTTCTGCAAAGTCTCCTTTTAGGAGCGCGGTAGACTGAGGAGGTGCGCTGATTGATTGTTGTGCGCAAATATGCTGGATTGTTGATGCTGATGAGATTTGGTTTGCGAGGGAGAGTGAAGTTGCGCAGGAAAATCGTATCATCTTTTAAGATAGAAGATAGTTTGGCGTTTGCCGTCTTTGGACGTGAAAGGGAAAAATCGGGATACAAATAACCAGATGATCGTTATGTGTGTACCGGCCGGGTCTTACCAGCCATGCGCCTGATGTCACTCACTAGGCCACGCCCGCTTAAAGGAACATAGCTCTGGCAATGGCTTGTACAGTAATTACGCGCTAGAAAACACTGTTATTTCTTTATATTCTCTTGTTTTCATACATTTATTGATTTTATTTGACACTATTTTTGTGTAATTCATGAATTGCTGTGGTTTTCGGGCGCTCAAAGGGAGGAATGGAATTTCAATTCATTTCAACGTGAATTGAGCTACCACTATATTGTGCCGTTTGATGCGCAATCCAGTCCGCAAATGCGTTTCCGTGCCCTCTGGCATCGACATTCCCGACCTCGACTGCGCACTCTGCATCTAAATGGCGTCGGAGCTCCGTGTGAAATATACGTCACCTGAATGCATTTGCGAGGCGCGCACGGAGCCCGGCGGCCGCCTCGGTTGGGGGAAGGAGACGCCGCACGCACGGTCGCCATGGCAACACTGAGGGAACAGCAGTTCCGGAGTCTAATTAACGACAGAGGGTCACGATGACATCATCAATCCCGGCGACTCGTACGACCCGCGTTGGCCTCACGTCTCAGTGATGATCGCAGCCGTTCAGTTTTTCCTCTCCTTGTGAAAGCCCGCAACTCGGAAGGAAAGGGACAGGATGTAAAGAACACAACACAAAGCTTGTATTATGTAGTCAGGTCTTCCTCAGAGCAGGAAATGTCATCTTATTACCTAATAGCAATAGCGTGACCTACATAAAAGAGCAGAACTAATCCCCGTGTAGGCGGATGGTGCATAATACAGGAAAATGTGGGAGATCGTAATGATTCTTAGACGTCTCACGAACATCCTATTTACTTTGTAGGTGTCTTTTAAACCCTTTACTTGAAATTGTTGAATGTTGAATCATGTCGATGTTTTTCCCAGCCAAAAGGTGAAGAAAAATAGATGGATGGATGATGGATCGATAGATATAGATGCGGTTGTCACCGCTGCAATATTCACACACGTACACTTGTATAAATAATGTAGAAAGAACCGACAATGTGAAACCAAATAAAAAAGCAGCATTGATGAGGAGTTTATCATTTTAAATCTAAGCTAAGCAAGAAGAAAAACAACAACTGAAGACCAAGGCCCTGCTTTACTAAGATCCCAAATAGCGCGTGCTAAATTGCGTTTTCGCTCACTGTAACAGATTGCGCGCGCTGTTGGTGCAGAGTTCAAAAAAGGGAGGGTTTTTGCTCTTGGATGCTTTTCACGACTGCACATTTGGGAGTGAAAATGAAGTTTGAAGTGATGGAATTGGAAGTGTTAGTGGAAGACAAACAAACGTATCACTGAGTTACAGAGAAGAAATCTATTGCGCCGATAACTTTGCCTCGGGAAAAATGCTTATGTTTTGTGCTGTGTAAGCAGGAACAGATTGAAAGACATTTCAAATGAAACATCAACATCTTAAATCTCGTCTTTTCATGAAAGCGCAATATCAATAGTTTGCACAAAAAAATTGTATTTATTACTGCTTGAACTTTTTCTAAAGATCCGGGGAGAGGCACTGACTGATATTGACGTTGGCGGGATGCCGCTTCAGATGAGTTAAAAAGTCTGGCGTTCCGCCAAAAGCATTTTGCGAGCCATGACGCCTGTCAGACAGAAGCTGAGCTGCACTGTGTTTGTTTACAGCTTAGGTGTGTGGTAAGGGCACCTGCTAGTTCCACTTCTTGTCCCTCGCCTAATATGTTCTGTCTTAGATCCCTAATTATCAGCCCATCATATTACATACTGTCATTGCGCCTGTATTTGATTATTATGATCTTTATGATGGACAACAATAACATTCCGTACAAGCCATGATTTGTCAACTTTCTCTCTTTATTCGTTCAAAAAAAAACAAAAAAAAAAAACATGACCTGCACATCGCAATACATGGTTGCCTTTTGTTTTTGTTGTCCCAGAGGAGGAAATCCCTGCTCGCGGTAGTTACACAGTAACTACATAATAATTACATTGATACACGACTGACAGATGTGAGTGAGTAATTATAGGGACCACGCAGCAAGACAAACGTGGACTGAAATTCTACCCACAGCGGACTGGATTTCATGTAATTTAAGAGGAGGTTGTTTAGTCAGACCGCATGTGCAAACCAGCAAGCTATACTATCGTGCCAGAAAGAAAGAAAGATGGAAAGCAAGACAGACAGAAAGAAAGAAAGAAAGAAAGAAAGTGGGCCATTGTGTTGTTTGAGCGGGCACTTGCCGATTCCAATCGAATATGTCGACCGTGGCTGAATGTATGCAAGGGCCACTTTGTCATTAAACACGCTAAAAGCAATCAATCAAGAAATGATATATTTCGAGAAACTGTTCGATTTCAGCTTTAAAGCTGTTTGTGGCAATTCTTAAAAGCGGCGTTTTAAAACGGTGTTTACTGCAAGATCGTCAATGTGACATGTTTATGAGCAGAAAGTGCAGCAAACCGTTTTTGCGTCGAAAACTCAACTTTGTTTATGCAGCATTACGAAGAGGAAAAGCTCTATTTTCAAAGCAATTGATTATTATTATTATTAGCGCGGGAGCCGATCCCGGCTGAGAGGCGGGGTGCACCCTGAACTAGCTCGTCAGACAATCTAGTGATATCACTGAGAAAGTAATTAAAATAGTCAACAAGGAAACCAAATTCCCAACACCGCTTACAAATATTTGTTTTGCAACGCTCGTAAAGCTGACGGCTGACAGGGCGAGGTCTTGGCCGAGAGACAGTCAGCTGACCTTTACACTCAGAATATCAAATCTGCACGCGTCTGCTTGGCAATTGCTCTTGCAGACCTCTCCGGGACTGAACAAATATGATCTTGGAAACACGCTTCGATTAGTGATTCATCATAGCTGAGCTATTCATATTCATAATCCATAATCTGTCCAAATAATTGATAGTATTGTTGTGTTGTTTCGTAATTGTGTTGAAGAATGACTGTTTATTGATGGATGGCAGCTGTGTGCGGCTGTGTGCTGCGCTGTGATGGCCTGATAGGCCAGCCTTCAGACACTATGTAAGGTTACCATAGTTACGGGCCACGACGGCGCCGCAATTTGGCTTTGCCGAGCGCCACCGACTTGCTCGGCGTCGAGCGATCGCCGTGGCGCTGATGATGCGTTCTGATTGCAGTATTAGAATTGATGTGGTCCTTGAGCACAAACGTTTGCCCACTCGTGCTTTAGTAGCAACAACAACCCCCCCCCCCCCAAAAAAAAGGGATGAAAATGGTACAGGAATGTCCTCCCGTTCACTTCCAGCACACTGTGAACTATTTTTGGATCCGGTGTTTTATTTCAAGGTTTCAGTCACAATGCTGTCAATGGAGCAGTCCATAATAATCTTCATTTCTCCTCCTCCGTGACACGCAGGAAGTAGCGAGCTAATTAACTGATGGTAAAACAATTTCTTTGACTTTTGGTCTCGGGTGTGTAGCAATGTAGTTATTCTTGTCACTTGGCTTTTCAGTAACACAGCTGCTCCTTTATTGGGAAGGAAGTCAGCTGAGATGATTTGGACGAACACGCCCCGAAAGAAAGGAGCCTGCCTCTTAGGTCGGAAACATTCAGTCATCAGGTATGGGAATCCTTTGGGATTGCTGCCAGAGAACCTGGAAATAGTTTCCCCGATACCTGGCTTAAAGAGAAACCAATGAGTAGGAGTGAAAGATACGCATACGTCTTCTAGCTAAGAGACAAAGCAAACTTTGCTCTCATCTTGTGCCGACTGTTAAGCTATGTCCGTCGTTGTGTCGCTATCTCGCGATCGCAACAAACGTCTGCTCGTCACTTTCACATGCCCGCAGATTACGGCGAGCCACTCATCAGCGCGGGCTTCAAGAAGAAGTTTAGTCAGAAAACAGAAGAGAATGAATGACGTCCGCCAAGTCCGCCAGCTTAATGCTAACACACAACGTAAAACGTCATAGACAGGCTAACAAAACGTTTCAACGTGTCAACGTTGCGGCCGTTATTACGCTTTAAGCAACCAATACTGTATTTGAACACACACGGCGCAGCCACACATGTAGACAGAAAATATAACAATACTCAAAGGCATATCTATATGGCATATATATTCTTTATCCTCTGCGAAAAACACAATTACTGCAACTTACTGTGAATTATGTAAATGTGTATTATACTGCCCCCCTGGTGGCTAAGGAACACACACACCAGAAGGTGCATAATGTCTATTGCAGTGCTTCTCAATCTTTTTTACACCAAGTACCACATAGAAGAAAAAAAAAAAAAGACTTTCCAAGTACCGCCTTCATGGCCAACATGAGAATACAATGGCGTACTAGGACCAAGTGTCCATCAAAAACAAGGCAGAGATGGAATTCTTAAAAGGTATATTTATTTCTATTGGAAGCCACTGTAACATTATGCACAGTTTGCGCAGTAACACTGCACTTATCCATCCATCCATTTATCTCACCGCTTCTCCTCACGCGGGTCGCGGGCACGCCGGAGCCTATCCCAGCGATCTTCGGGCGGGAGGCGGGGTACACCCAGAACCGGTCGCCAGACAATCGCAGGGCACATAGAAACAAACAACCACTCGCACTCACATTCACACCTTCGGGCAATTCAGAGTCTTCAATCGACCTCGCACGCATGTTTGTGGGATGTACCCGGAGAAAACCCACGCAGGCACGGGGAGAACACGCAAACTCTGCGTTGTGGCGGCAGCTCTCTGAAGTGTCGCCGGTTTTTTTTTTTTTTTTTAGATTAAGACTCAAGACTATTTTGGAAGGTAACCCGCTGCTGGTCTGCCAATGTTAGCCCGGACCTTTTTCTGTCCAGACTGCGATATCCGAGCAACAGGTGCTTGGACTATCAGAACACTTTTCCTTTTTTTTTTTTTTTTTTTTTCAAATGAGAAAATACTATGCTGCCATTTTCTTGACCGCCCAACCTCCTTGATAATGTTCCACCTACTCTAATTGGCTTACCAGCACATTTTCAGGCTATTTGGACTCGAAATTGCTCGAGGTAATTGTGGGAGACGTGTGACGTTTTAGCTCAAAACATGACACACTTTCTTGTAAGACTGCGACACTGCGGGGAAATGAAAGCGCAAGTTGACGCCTACCTACTGAAAATCAATTGTCACGGCCTAATGGAGAATATAATGAGCGGCCGGGGGTCCTCCGAAGACAGAGGCGCACTCAGGAAATGTAGGATTTGTCTGCTGTCAGGCGAGAGGGCACTCCACGGAGACTGCGCCGTTACACTTATCCGCGATGTGATTAATGCGCTGGTAATAGAAAACTTCTAGAGATGCCAGAGTTTTGCGGCCAGTCTCGCATTTACTCCCAAAAGACTTTCAGGAAGAAAAACAACGCAATTGCCATGCTTATTTCTCAATCAATCCATTTCACTTCAATGAAACTCAAACAAATGTGCATTTATTCCCTCAGTGGGTGAGCTGTTATTCTTAGTGGAAATGTGAATTGGTTCTGAAATGTGCTTGAAATTTCTTCGATTTGTTCCCAACGTTGGATTCTCTTCATTTCCTAGCGATTCACTTGGCCGCACTGCTTCCGTTTTTGTATCCAATCAGATTTCAGCCATGGTAAGCTAACCTGCGCAGGGCTTTACAATCACTGAGGCTGGCACATGTAACTTCCTAATCATAATCATAAATCACATTAGAAAAGTAGCCTCACCATAACGTAAGCATTTTTCCATCTTCCGATGGGTTGATCAGAGCAAAACTGTTACGGCAGAGTTTGACGAGGAAAACGTGCCCGTAGCCATCTGCGCACAGAGAAGGAAAAACAGATTTTTCGCTACTTGACTTGATCTTAGAAATTCATTTTCCAGAAAAGCTCCAAATCAGGAGGTAGAGCATTTTGCAGCAAAGAAACTGCACATCGCATGACATTTCAAACGAAAGCGCAACATCGGTAGTTTGTCTTATTTCGGGGGAAACGAAGAATGCGGACGAGTGCAACAGAAACCATTTGAACCGTCGCAATGAATCGGCTATCAAACACGAATAACGCTGGAAGCGCCGCAGGCCAGAAGCTGAGCAGCACTGTGTTTGTTTACGTTTATGTGACGTTTTGCACGGAGCGACAAAAGCACCGTGCGCTCGCCGCGATCAGTCATGAATGCTGTTGGGGCGCATTTGGGCAAAAGGCAACTTGTTTTCTTGCGTTGTCCCCTTCCCCTCTTCCGTCTTAGGTTCAAGTCAAAGGTTTACAGTCAGGGTCAGACGGGCTAATCGGCTGCCCTGCAGACTCCTAACAGCGCGCAACTTTATTTGCGGATCAGCTTTTTTTTTGGGGGGGGGGGGGGGGGGGGGGAATATACAGTATATATATATATATATATATATATTGCAGCGACCAAATGCTCAGTGCACACAAATGACGTTGTGCATGAAAGCACGTGTTGGAGATTACAAGCCGTCCCCTCCTCCGGCTGTTGTCGACGATTGCAGCTCACAGCTGACCTACTTTCTGTCTGTCTTTCGTTCCGCTTGTGCTGTTTACAAGGATGGCGGCCCGCGCAGCCCGCTAAAGAAAACGCAGCTTCAAAGTGGATTTTCTTGCTCAGCCTCGCGGATGACAAAGTATCCGAGCCAGGACCGGCCGGACGGCGCTGGGCTTTTCCCGACAAATGCACCTTATGCAATGCTTGAGGCTTGAGCACCTCCGACAGTCTTCTCGCGTCGAGCGAGCTGCGCAGTCACTCGTCGCTTTGATTTGCGAGGGATACAAAACACCATGAGCGCATCGGTCCTCTTTTCTCGGCGTGGATGTTTGTTTTGTGGCGGACGCCCTCTTTTTGCAAGGTACGTATTTGCGACTTTTCCGTTCGGGCTTCACTTGGAAAGTTCAGCGCGAGTGGTTGGGGGGGGGGGGAACCAAAAAGAAAATCTAATCTTTTCATTCTTACAGTGTGCCGGATTTTGCACTGCATTCGATCAGAAAGTCTCAGTTTGGATTGATAGTTGTTTATTGACGTGGGCGTATTTTGGCCGTCTCATCCAGAAAAGTCGACACTTGCGCAGTTTTCCAACATTCGACTGAGCCAATTAAGGCACGTGAAAAAATAAGGCAAAGTCATCTGTTTCTCTGATTTTCATATTCGTGGGTACTGTGGTCAAATGTTGTTGTTTTATTCGATATGTTACTGACAGCATAATTCCAATTCACTTTTTTCCCGCGCTGTCTTTAATAGAAAAATACCTGGCTAACATAAATACATTCATTAAGAATTTTCAGACGGCACATTAATCAGGTGTGCAGCGGGAAGTTATGTAGTTATTTATTTTGTACAAAAATGATGATGATTTATACTCCTAATAACGTATCTTTGTTGAGCCATCTATGCTAGCGACAGGCAGAACAATGAAATGCTCTTCTTCATCCAATTTGTATGAGTTTAGAGTGATTTCAGTCCAAAATATTTTGGCCACACTTTTTGTTTGAGAATTTGAAAAGTAAGTAAAATATGCGGCTTGTCTCACGAAAGGTTGGAAACGCTGCATATTGTGTATAAAGCAGACGTGAGGTGTTATTAGGTCGTCATAACCCGTTCCGCCCCCGCTGTTGGGTTTCCACCTGATGACATGCTTGGCAAAGCGCAGAGGCGAAATTAGTCACTGTGACCCAAAAACCAAAAAAAAAAAACAGGCTGGTGAATGGCAGTGGAGAAAAAGAAAAAATCCTCAGGCAGTTTGTCAGGCTGACTTGGGTCGGGCTGACGTTACCTAACCCGGTAAGTGTGTTTCGTCTTTAACGGCTCGACTTGTTCGTCGCTCATCCGCCCGCTCTCGACACAGGTCGCTCCGCAACCTTCAATTGGCCGACTTATCGATCGCGCGCGCGCAACGCTGGGGGTCGGCGGCGACCTTTGACCTTCGACCCGCCGTGACCCAATCCGAGCGCTTCCCGACCCAGTTCTATGCTGCGTTGAGCGGAAGCTTCTCTATGACCAAAAAAAGTCCCGCTGGGATTTCACACAAATGAGCGGGCACGTCTTAGAATTCCAAACTCAAATCAACCGGATGTTTTTCGGGGGATAGATTTCACTCAAGCTTCGCCTGTGATCGCTCCAAACCAGATGTCACTCACCAGACACTTCATTAGGCACACCCGCATTAATACTAATGAGTTTTAATACAGGGTGCTTGGAAAGTGCACTTCCATTTTTGGGGTATTTTTATCAACAGACACGTTTCAATATTGAATACATATGAACCCTCTGGATTCCAAGCGTGCCACCCTTACCAAAGAGGTATCAAAAGTGTTGCCTTGACATTGGTAATTATGCTCCGATTCGATTGAGGCGGTCGGAAAGGCTTTTAATTAGCTGAGACACTCAGAGGAGGTTATGTATTCGTAAGAGTACAAAGCTAAGCATGAAATATTTGTCAGACATTGGGCGTGGTTCAAAGAAGAGTCTCTTACATTTTGCTGCGATAAATAAGAAAGCACGGGATCAAGGTTTGTTGTTTTTTGGCTCTCATTTTATTTGACTGAATGTGTCATACTCTTCAGTAAGCAGTTTTACAATACGTTGCCGGTTTCCATCAGGTTTGTCCGGCCTTGCCGGAGGTCGGCGCTCTCGTGGGGCACCTTTGAGTAGATTTCAGCGTTGTAAAATTGCTCGGCATTGTACTGAAATGTGAGATTATTTTTGGAGATTGTGCAGGTGCACCTACTGTGGCTGATGCATACTTTTTTCTCGGCAACTTGAACAGCTTTCTTAATACATTCAAATGTTCGGGGGGGCGGGGCCGGGGGCAGACAGGAACGTTGATCGCCGCTACCGGCTGTGCACTATTCTCTACTTCTGCCCCCTGTCACACTTTTGAAATGTGTTGTCTGTGGTTTGGATTTGATTTACTGTGCTGATTTATTCAGACGCGATGCTCCAAAGGTTGAGCAGTAGTTCACCTCAATCGGGCCGTTGAAGGATTGGATGTGTAAGCAGCATGTTTAAACAGCGCTAAACCTTATGAGGTAAAACGCTGGCTTTATTCTTATCTGCTGTGTGGCGCGAACCTATTGACTGACTGGTAGGCGGACACCCGAGTCATCTCCGCGGCATCGAGTTTGTCTGAGCCCAATGTGAAGCTCAGTATGCTCTTGTACATTCTGTGCGGTGCGGAGTGAAGTGCAAGTTCATTCAGGCTCACTGGACCATGATTGCCATGTTCAATGCAGACGTATCTGCGGTCACCATCTGCGACCTGAAGAATGATATCGTGGCGAGATAACGTGACCATGTCCTTGAATGCTGTTTTTCTGCGCAGAGGCCTGAAATCAGCTCATTGGAATTTCTCAAGCTCCTCTACGTCACGAGCGAAGATCTCGCTTTACAGACGCTCACACATTCATACGCCAAAGGGCGGCTGCTGCCATCCAAGCACCACCGGGCCACCTGCGACCAATTTGGGGTTCAGCGTCTCGCCCAAGGACACTTCGACAGCGGACAGTCGGAGCCGGGATTCCAAAAGTCGACTCTTCGGTCACTATGTTAATCCTCGTAGTTGGCAGTGGCGTTTAACTGCAATTGCAACATAAGGAGAGGTGTTGCTAATATTGTGACGCAAAAGAACATCTTGTTCAATTCTTACCTCTTTGACGGTGAACATTTGCATCGCATCGGGTCTTATTAGGTTGTGCATAATGTTGCACAGAACCTTAAACAAACCCGAAAGGGTGAGGCATCCCTTGAGCGGAAGGTGTTGTTCCTCCGTTAAAGGTCAAAACGAAACCCAACGGTTCCGCTGTTGTCACCAAGGTAGCAGTTGTTCCATGGAGGTTCCTCATGGGCAGCTCAAAGCTGTCTGTTTGCTCTTGAACTGGGAACTTTACTATGCCGGCTTCTAGCACCGGTTCCTTCTGCTAGTTGAAAGCTTGAAATACCTCAGGGCAAACACGTAACCAGACTCCGGTGCTTTTATCTCTTAACCTAGCAAGGTGTGGTTTGAACCTCAATACAGTTCGGGGATGTAGGCCGATACGAGCGTGTTCACTTTCCACCGCGAGGAGTTGACGCTGCGTGCGAGCGGCAGTCGGCGATGCCGGCGACTTTGCTTTTTGCACAAACAGGGCGCGTATAGACAAACAACTATTCAGGCTCATATTCATATTGTCTATGGACACATTCGAGATTTCAATTAACCTGCCATTTATGTATTTGGGACGTGACAGGAAGCACGCGAACACCATACAGGAGAGCCTGAGCCAAGATTCCGACCCGGAACCTCTCGACTGTTAGGCAGACGTGCTAACCACTAACCCACCGTGAGAGAACGTGAACGTGAGTGACCATTACAGTGGTTAACTTCTGTATAAACTTACTGTAGTTACCTAGAATGCACTGATTAAAGTGATCGCTTTGTAACCTGAACGGGATTCATTCAATATACACAAATTTTAATCAGAGCATTACGTTTTGAGATCACAAGTCAATGAAAGTCAACCAGCGTGACGATTTTGAGGTTCTGATGTAGGGTTAAGTGATTGTTAGCAGAGGAACTTGGGAAATGGATGCAAATTCTATCATTTATGAATGTATTATTTACTCCCCCCCCGCAAACTCCATGCAGAGGAGTTACTTTTTTTTTTGTCGTGCCCAGAATACGTCAAAAAGTGTCACTTCATGAATCAAATCCAAACCCTTTCGATTCGATGAGATTAGCACAGTTGGCTATGCACAGTCGCTCTGGCATTTCATCGTGTTTTTGCTATTCGGTTTCCCTTTATATGCTTTTTATATTTAAGCATTGACAATGGCAGCTTTGCTTTCCATCACACTAATGTATTCCTCTTCAAGGGTCTCATTTCGATCAATAATGGTGGAAATAGCCGTTAACGAGTGTTTTCCCTGAGCGGTGCGCAAATCCAAATACGTGGCGATGACCTCGAGGCAGATGATGAGGAAAAAAACGTATTTGTTCTTCACAAAAGCAACATATGGTCTTATGTTGGGTTTTTTACAGAGGCGTCTGCTTCCTACTGTTGAATTTCATCATGGGAGCATGTGAGGAAAGTGATTGTGCAGCGGTTTTCTTCTGAGGTTGTCATATGAAGTGTCTGCTTCAGAGATTTTTCTAGGTCAGGGGAGCTCCTCTTGTGCAAAAGAAAAAACAACAACATTTTTACTCTTATAATGCTGCAGGCCAGCTGAAAATGCTTTGTTCCTGTTATAGTACTGATGATGAACCAAAGTGTGTGTGTGTGTGTGTGTGTGTGTGTTTTTTTTTTTTTTTTTCCGCAATAGCCAAAATGAAAGGTAGAATTGACAGAAAATGTGTCATTTCCAGGATGATGGGATCTTTTTCCTCTGCGTGTTCGCAGGATTTGGCCTTTGTTCGGCCGCTGGCGCGCCCTCGTTTTGTGTGTCGGCGCACTCAGATGAGGTCAGCACGGGTGAGAATCCAGAAAGGGCCTGGATGGGAAAGAGCGTGACTATGGACAACCTTTCGGACTTCGGAGGCCCCTGTCCTTCCAGCCGCAGAGACTGGGAGTAAGTATGAAGACGAGCTTGCCTCCATTTGCGATCTTTGTCGGATTTCTCCGCTTGCATCAACACAGCTGACGTTGCGCTACTAGTTCTGCAACGGTGATCTAAATATTTACAAACAAGTCAGTGGAACATCTTAAGTCAAAGCCCACTGAAGTCAAACAACTCAGAATAGGACTCAAATGTTTGTTTAAAAAAACGTTGACTTTGAACTGCACATTATTACATTTAAGATTGTTTTTATGGGTAGCATGAACAGTAGTTATTTTGACAATATACGACAGTTAACATTCTCGATCAGCGTCCCTCAACAGTTTGTGTTCGACTTTTGAGGCTTCGCTGTATATTGATTGGAGCGGAACGTGATTCTACTGATCTCAAGTTGGGCTAGCATTAGCATATGTGCTAAGGTTACTGTAGTAGATAGTAGTTTGGAGTTCTGACAAAGTGGCTTTGGAGACATGTTATAATGTGAACAATCTCTTGCTCGCGTTGAGCACGCAGACATCTGACCAATCTCGAGCCGATATCTGTGCAACCTACTTCCGCACTTTTCTCACGGTTTGGTGACAAAACCCAGTAGGAACTTTAAGCTTTTATTGCATTTTTTTAACACAAGGTGTCACCACAGAGCCACCGAAATGACAATATTCGATGTTGAGCCTTTGTTCGTGTTTACACTTGAGGTGAATCATAAAAGATGGAAACGATATTTGAATGATCCTGTAGCAAACACCCGGAGGACATTGATTGTGATTCTTATTTTTCTGGCGCGACAAAATCCTACTCAGTCAGAAGTACGTACAACTAAGTAGCATTAACGGAGAGAGCTGCAAAAAGAAGAAGTCAAAATGAAGTCCATAATATAGGTTCTTCAATTTGTCTGACCTTAGAAGCAGGAATTTTCCGTTTTTGAATTCCACTGTGCTACCTTTACAGAAAATATAGTGTACATGATTGGCTGTGAAGGGATTAGGTGCCAGCGTAACGCTCTGTGTTCTCCAGTAGAACAAAAGCTATATTGAGTGACTGCGTGAGCTTGCGTAGAGAGAATGTACTTCATTAAAACCGAAATGAAGCTTTAGTGCCACGGTTACCTGGCTACAGCGCTATAACGCTGTGCGTGCGTATTATCGACGAACTAAAGCTTGCACGGAGCACGTGAATATATCTGGCTCAGTGAATTTCAGAAACACAAACCTCCTCCCGTGTTATATTTTAAACATGAGCAGGCAAGCTTAATAATGTGACAGGCTGCCTCATGATCAAAGAAATTAACTGCGCTCTTGCCGGATAACGGAGAATCTTTTCTTTCCCATTTTGATAAGATTTAGAAGCTTTGTGTATTGTATGAGGATCGTGAAAGAAACTGCATTTGACTTTGCAATCCGTCTCTTTGCAGTTCCAGCAGCTGCATGGATGATTTGATGGACGAAGATGAGAAAGACAGGGCAAAAAGGTACGCCGGACATATTCACGCTCTGCAATCACATTCAGAGACGTTGAAAAAAAATGCAAACTCTCTTGATGGGAAATGTGTTTCTCATAAGAATGGCACGTTGTGGGGCGTTGACCTGACTTGGAAAACTACACAGCAACAACACATGTCGAGTAAACAGCTCAAATCAATAGGGAAACTCACAAGTCACTTTGAACGAGTTTTGTGCCTCGCAAACGTTTGTCGACAGCCACAGACGCGACTCGAGTAATGCGGCACTGTCCGCAATCCACAGCGTGCGCTCTGACAAGACTGAGGCAGTAGATAGCAGTTCCTGTCCTGCACAGGGAAAGCACACTCTAAAAGACTGGGATTGCCACCCTCCGTTCAACGCGAGATGGAAAATAAATTCCATTTCAATTCATGTTTGATCCGGGAGCGTACCGAAACGTCACAAATTCTTCCTCTTCCACAAAGTTTCGAGGAAATAGTTGTTGCTGTGCTAGTGGCCTCCAAACTTTGTTGTTGCCTTCCTCTGAAAACTGACTGAGCTTGTCTTGACGGCGAAAGGGCATCGCGGAACAAATCAGAAAAGAAAAGAAGAGACCAGTTCAATGTGCTCATCAAAGAGCTCTGCACCATGCTGCAGGGCCAAGGCCATCCTCGCAAGATGGACAAGTCCACCATACTACAAAAAACGATTGACTTCTTACAGAAACAAAAAGGTAGGGCCAACAGGCGCAAGGCTCGCTTGTTTTCCCTTCGTCACTGTCGACAACGAACACACTTTGTCATTTTGGGAGTCCCCCACGAATTGTCTTGAACTTGAGCTGCTCCGCAGACATCAGTGCGCAGAACGAAACGTGTGACGTGAGACAAGACTGGAAGCCTTCGTTCCTCAGCAACGAGGAGTTCACCCAGCTCATGCTCGAGGTAAACAAGCAAGACGACGTCCTCTCCGTCTGATGATTTCAATGTGGGGAAACTGGCCGAGGTCTTCGGATCAGCTCGCCAGCGCAGTGAAGATCCCGTCGATGCGTCACCCAACTCATTCTTTAACCGCTTTCTTTTTCAGGCACTAGATGGTTTCTTAGTAGTGTTAACTACAGATGGAAACATCATCTACGTGTCGGACAGTGTGTCTTCACTTATTGGACATTTGCCGGTGAGTGTAAAAGCAAGTCCATTAAAAATCCACCCAGCCATTGTCTGTACCGCTTTATCGTCACGAGGGTCGCGGGCCTATCCCAGCTATCTTCGGGCGAGAGGCGGGGTACGCCCCGAACCGCTCGCAGGGCACGCACATAGGAAAAACAAACAACCATTCACACCTACGGGCAATCAACCTACCACGCATGTGTTTTGGGATGCGGGAGGAAAAGCCACGCAGGCACGGGGAGAACATGCAAACTCCACACAGGCCGGGCCGGGGATTTGTACCCCGGTCCCCAGAACTGTGAGGCGGATGTGCTAACCAGTCGCGCACCGCGCCGCTCATAACAAAATCCTTCATTCAAGAGGCTTCACAAATGTAGTTTTTACCATCAATTCTGAAGTCTGGAGCCCACGAACATCAAAAGGAGCGATGCTTTGCCAGACCTTCAGCAGCCACCTTCACTTTCTGCTTCTATGGGAGCCTTATTAGCGTCACTGTTGTGTTCAGTAAGCTTAGCGATCGAGATAATGTTTGGAGTTGCTTTTTTTATGAAAGACAACTTTAAAGGCAGATTTCCTCCCTAAACAGAAGAAATCAGTAATAGAATCAAGAAGGTAGGCATTGTCAAAATGAATGTAAATAAATACGACAATATTCAAGAACAGGAAGGCCAGATTCAACTTAACCAGAAAATAAAGTTCGATTGGAATCCGAATCCGAAAGCAATGACAACTTGTATCAGAACGATGGGACTCATATCCAAAGCGTAGGACAAAACGGTGGCGGCCACGTTACAGTACGGACGTCGCCGCTAACGGGAAAGGCTCGCTGGAGAATTGCGAGGTGCATTATTGGACGACTGGACGTGCAGCCAAATGCTACAAAACTGAGAGGACGGCGCTTCACGGCGTAGATGCTTACTTAATGAGCCTGGAATATTTTTCAACGGCTGGCCAAGTCTAATATCAAGCCAATCCCATGCTTTTCGCTTACTGAAGACAAAAGGGAAGGCAGCAAGACCCAAAACAAGCAGCAAGTGTGGCTGCAGTGAAGGACTGGCAAAGCATACAATTCCTTGTTGACGTCCTGTAGGTATAATACTTTTGTCCGTACAGGGTCTGCCAGACTGTTTACCTCAGGTTTACCTTGATTCCTTTTTTTTTCTGGAAGACTAACTGCTCTGCTGTATATCGCACCAGTCAGATATGGTGGAGCAAAACATCTTAAATTTCCTCCCGGAGCGGGAACACGGAGAGGTGTATAAGCTGCTATCATCTCATATGCTGATGACTGACCCCGTTGCTGCTGACCTCCTGGCCCGTGAGTCGCCTCTTTGCACTTTGTCTGCCCCCCCCCGTCACGTCACGCTTCAGGACAATTTGTCTGCGCTTCACCAGGTCAGCGCAAGTTAAAAATACACAGCAGATGAATACATTCGATTCAGTCAGGCCTGGAGAAAAAGCAGGTTGTGGAATCGGGGTCGGTAGTTTATTTATTGGATTGCTGATTTGTGTGTCTATAATTAGGCCTTTAGCTAATAATAGTCACATGCTTAGTATCATAGTTTAGACTTTTAATCACTGTTATGTTAACAAAGTAATCCCCCAGCAATGAACCATCCAGGGCTCAAGGCCCTGACCTTAATCCTGCATTGCTATTGGGCTTTTCACAGAAAGAAAGATGGGAGTAGCTAAGGTTCCAGAACCACGTGTCACATCAAAAGATGCTCCAAATTGCATTTTCTTTGGGGTTATTTTTAACCCGATAACGTTGTCTACACTTCTGTTGTGCAGTCAATGTGAGCTGAAACTGGACTGTGACCAAAGCTTATCATAAATAAATGTCTTCTCGCTGGATTTAGGATTTAGATGTTGCTACTTGTAGCCTAGCTTTCGTCTTTTCCTTACAGTTGTACATACAAACACACAGAATGCAGATTTGTTCTGACTACCCATTTTTGTTGTCAACAAATGAGATTTAAGTTGCTGTTTACCAGGTGAGGCACATGTGGAATTTTGCTGTCACCTCGCCAGAGCAAACATCCACCCAAAAGAGCCGCCAGTGTATGAGTATGTCAAGTTTGTCGGAGATTTCAAGTTTCACAACAATGGTGAGCGCAAACGCTTAGATTAGCACGCAGAAATTCCAGGTAATAAGCTGTACTGTCATTTCCCGTAGTGCCTACATCCTCTTGTAATGGGGTTGAATTGACGTTACCGAGAAGTCTGCAGTCGTCACTGGAGGAGCAGGTCTGCCTCATTGCTACTGTACGATTAGTCACGCCGCAGTTTCTAAAGGTGAGACTCGCTGCGTGTGTGCTGTTGCGATGCATTCATGTGTCAGCATTATGAAAGAAATGAAACCGGTATTCATTGAAGCGTAACAAACGTGTCGGTTAGCTTTGCCTGAGGCTCAGCGGATGCCTGTGGTCAATTTATTGGACTGTGCCAATGTTGCTGCAATGAAGACAATTTTTTTTGCCATTTATAAATTCTTAAAACATTTATTTGATGTTTTTTTTTTCTTCGAAAGGCTGGCGATTAAACAATATTTTCCCTTTTATGCTTGTGCTGCAGTTTGCAATGGCCATTGACGGTTTGTTTTGTTGTGCAATTACAGTTAGAAAATATCTGATGGTTGTCACATCCACTGCATTTTGTGATCTTCGTTTCCTACGTCCGGTCGGAAAAGTCACTTTGTGGTTGAAAAAGACCTCAGTAACAATCAAGCGGATGGGTTTACGGTAGTGCTTCCAGTATGTGCGGCTTCGTTGCCTTTCATAGTCGATCTTAGTCGGGCGGGCCTGCGGCCATGCTTGAGTAAACATTGCTTGTTGTGAAGTCATTGAGGTGACTTCCCCCTTCTGTGTTCGATTGTTTTTTTTATTTACAGGATTTGTGTAATGTGGATGATCCTTGTGATGAATTCACATCTAGGCACAGCCTCGAATGGAAGTTTCTGTTTTTAGATCACAGGTAAATGTCAGTGACTCCAATAATATCAGCAGCCAGCACTTGTGTCGTCGTTGTTTTTACACGCTGGTCGTTGTTTTTATTTGTTACAGAGCTTCTCCAATCATAGGATATTTACCCTTCGAAGTGCTTGGAACATCTGGCTATGATTACTATCACGTGGACGACTTGGAACTTATAGCTCAATGTCATAAGCAGTGTAAGTAACGCAGTCCACTGTCGCTTCTTATTGGGTGCATTCATTGTATGAGAGCACAATAAGAACCTCTTCCGCATTTACTCTGTACAATCTCATTTCTTCCAAGGGATATCGTTACTCAGTTGTTGCATTTTCATTGCCAAAAGGTTTCTCATGGTAGCCAACTAACCAATCCAGAGCGTATCACTTTCGGGCACCACAGTGGTAAAGGGCTAGCTCCGCCCTTTTATGACTGAGAATTGTCACTTCTCTCTGCAAGCAGGAATAGAATGGGAAGAAGTCAGAACTTCACTTATGATAAATAGCCACAAGTCAAAAGCAAATGAATAGGAAATGCTTGCATGTTCTCCATTGTTGTTGTTTTTATGTCATGTTCTCTTCTTTGAATTAGAATTTATTGGTATGATGTCACACTGTTTATTCAACTACAATTACGAGCATATGAGAGGCCAGATGTCTTGACTGTGTTTATTCCCCCCCCCCCCCCCCCCCCCACAGTAATGCAGTTTGGAAAGGGTAAATCCTGCTATTATCGCTTTCTGACGAAGGGTCAGCAATGGATTTGGTTGCGGACGCACTACTACATTACTTATCACCAGTGGAACTCCAAACCCGAGTTCATCGTGTGTACTCACACTGTTGTCAGGTGAGGCCATTTTCTTCATTGTCATTTGCCCACGAGAAGGTTGAGCACCCTCTCTTGTGGTCCCGGGATTAAATGAGGCACGCCTCATTCTGGAGGCGCACGGTGACTAATATACCCGATCTTCTTGCAATTCAGTTATGCTGAAGTACGAGCTGAAAGGAGGCGAGCATTTGGCCTTGAGGAGCAGTCTCCTCCTGAGATCGCTCCCTCGTCTGTAAAGGTAAAAGTCCAGACATTTCCCAGTCTGATTTCTACAAAACATCCCATTTGAGCCCCTTGTTTGGTCCACTTCAGGCCCAAGAGCTGTACTTGGACATGTGCTCCACAATGGACCCGCCACGGGACAGAAACACCGGCGCACGTTCGGTATCCTCCCACAGCTCTCGGAAGTCCTCCCACACGGCCTTGTCAGACTCCGCATGTGAGTCATCCTCTGCCCAATAAAGTGCCAACTCATTCAATAAGTGCTCGACAGAAGCCCAGATGCTGCTCCTGTGTGGCTGCAGGCTCTGATCTCTGTGGAGCTTAGAAAACTGGGATACTGCCAGATCATCCAGCCGCTCGTCCGTCCATTTTCTACAGCGCGCGTGTCCGCCCTTGCAAGTGATCTGGCGTTTATCCCAGCTGACTTTGGGCGGGAAGCAAAATACATCCGGGGCAGTTCGTCAGCCAATCGCAACGCAAGGCACAAACCTGACCGAGATCCGGGGCTTGCACCGTTTTGAAGTTAACTGTAAAAACCAAACTGTAAAGGAGAAACCAACCATTCCTATGTACACTTCTGGGCAATTTAAGTCTTCGATTAACATAACATGCGGGTTTTGGGCTGTGGGAGGAAGCCAGAGGACCTGGAGAAAGTCGGAGCTCAAATTCATACACAGAACCTCCGAAACGTGAGGCAGACATGCTAACCACTAATCCACGAGGCTGTCTACTTGCCTGATCATTAGATAAATAACCTCCTCACAAGCTAATTCTTCTTGTTCCTTTCGGCACGGCAAGACCCATTGTAGTCTTTTAATCCCCATTTGTTAGGATTTCAACCCCCAGAAAAAGTATATCCAAAAAAATGGTCTGGTCCATTTTTACGTAATGCTTCATGAACCAAGAAGTCGCCTGCTAAAGTACAGTACGGACAAACAAAGCCAAATACGGTGCTATATTTACATAACGGACTCTTTTGGGGATTGGTCACAATGCAATTGTCCCTCGCCGCCCTGGAATAAAAACAAAAAATAGCATCCTGTTCTGTCTTAAATCATCCTTCTAGTTGCCTGTTAACATTCTGTACAGACAGACAGCCAGAACACGTGGCACTCCACATATTTTTGGGATTTGAGGCACGATGTCGGTATTCCCCTTGCCCCATCATAATCATTTTTTAAAAATGGGAGTCTTGAACCAGGAAGAGGCCTGCTAACACACGGATGTTACATGTGCAACAGATGGATAAACACACATCAAATATGGCACATCATGTTTTTTGTTTTGTTTGTTTTTTGCCGTAACATTAGAAACATTCTCGCTGCTCCGGAATCAAAGATGGTGCCATCCTATTGTACACCATCCTCCGTGAACCGGTTCGTGGCAGACAAGCGAACCCAAATATGGCGCGTTTCATTCACATCAACAGTGCCACCCTGTGATCTGTCACGTAAAACATCACGCTTTAGTAAATTCCCCACACGTACGCTGCCTTTATGATGAAATCATCCTTCGTGCTTACTTTACCTAACCTTGTTTATTTTAGGCTCCGCTCGCTCAGTCTCCAGCTGCTTCGTCACCCACCCAGCGTCACAAACGCTAAACCGTTTCCCCATCCGAGTCATAACATTTGCGTAGCTCAATATGATATTTAGCCAATGGCAATATTTGCAAACAATATACCGGAATAAAAATATCAACGATACATACATCTCATCAACTCTTAATGTATGAAAATATTTTTGCCATTGACGACGCCATTATCTCAATGAATCATCACAAATGATTACAATGTTCACAATACATTTCCTACGATAATTATATCATAATATAGCAATCGTGCGATTATTGAAATTTAGTACGAAAACCAAGTACACGCAAGATACGTAACAATATTTGTTTCAATGAAGAAGGTTAAACTCTTGAAAGTGGGCCCAAAGCTTTTCTTTCATGTTTGCTCTCTTGCATTTAGTAAATATTGAACAATGAAATAGGTGTGCCAGTGGAATTCCTTATGAGAGGACATTTAATGACAAATGGAAATATTTTAGGGATAACAATGCCATACATGTCGATATGGCCCACCTCTAATTCAAAGTAAAAACAACAACAAACGAATTATTAAAGTAATACTTCTCCGAGTCAATAAAACCTGAGAGCATCATTGTCTTTGTAAAGGCCACCTTTTTTTGGAGATAACTGCTCTCACGTTAGAGAATGATTGAGGTCAAGGTATGTTTTTTTCAGCTTTGACTTCCAGGTCCGTTTCAGAAATGTAAGCATTCTCAGGAGACATAAAAAAGCATCTGTATTTGTGGGGACCAAGTTCCGAGAAAATGTCACGTTCCTTTCATGGCTGACCGTTTCTGAAAGTGTGCGACTTGTCTCGTGTGCAGCGGCAAACTCGTACACAGAGACGTGCGCGCCGTCGTGGCAGTCGGCTTCTATGGGGACCGAGAGGACGCCTGCCAGACTCCAAGTTGGGAGCTCAAAGGTCAGTTTATACAATGCTTGTGTGTGTCTTTTGGAGATAATAATAAAAAAAAAAAAAAAAGTCAGTGGGGAAACAACTAGACCAAGTCAATACGATATTTGGACTGGTCGAATTGATCCAATTTGTATCACTTTCACCTTGTAGAATTCGATCCAAAGACAAAATTCCTTTGACCCGGTGCCCCAAATGAGCCTCCCCCTTTCTCCTCCATGCAGCAAGAACACAGCGATGGTTAGTGTTGAGCCTTCCCTTCCTGTCATTTGTCTTCCTCTCTTTTGTTTGTGTGCAGGGGTCTTAGGGCTCTTTCTGCCACTGTGTGTGCATGAGAGAGTTTCCTCTCAATTGTGCACATTGCTTTCCAGGTTATAGGATTAAGTGAACTTTTTTTTTTTCAGATTAGCATCTGCTTTAATTGATGCTTAAACATTATACATTACACTTGAAAAGCCTATGCTCATGACTAATTGTATGGAATAATTATGTTTGACTACTTTTTGTAGAAAATACAGAAGTGAACTTTTTGAAATCTATCAATTCTGTGTTTTCAGCAACAGCAAACGCAGCAGCAGTCGTCCATGTTTGAGCTGCAGCAGCCTCAGATGGGAGTCGTGAACCAGCTGAAGGAGCAACTGGAGGAGAGGACGCGCATCCTGCAGGCCGACATAAAGACGCAGCAGCAGGAGCTGCACGACATCAAGGAGAAGCTTCACCTCGCTAATCTGCAGGTAAGCAACTCCTAAGAGAGCACGTCATGGAAATGACGTGCTCATGTTCATGGGAATATGCTACACAGGTAGTGGACGTACACTATATTAAAATGTACATGCATTAATGTGAACAAAGTGGATTTTTTTTTTTTTTTTTTTTGGAGTGCTAAATTGCAAATTAGCCTAGAACAGGACACTTAACCTTACAGTAGTATAAGAAAATGGGATTGATGTAGGATGGGAATATTTGGGATTTTTTTTGTATTATGTGAGATATGGAAAGAGCTTGATAAAAGTAAAGGTCACAAATGAATCAAAACCTTTATATTGTAGGCACGTCTGCTTATGACAAAACAAAGCTATGTTTGTATTTGTGTAAAACGTAAGTAAAAACAGAATACAATGATTTACAAAATCCTTTTCAACGTATATTCAATTGAATATACTAAAAAGACATTTAATTTCGAACTGATGAATGTTATGCAAATATTCTCTCATTTTGAATGTGATGCTTGCAAGATGTCGGACAAAATCTGGGACAGGGGCCATGTTTACCAATGTGTTACATCACCTTTCTTTAACACTCAACAAGCGTTTGGGAAGTGAGGACAGTAATTGTTGAAGCTTTGGAGGTGGAATTCTTTCCCATTGTCGTTTGATATAAAACTTGAGTTGCTCAACAGACCGGGGTCTTTGTTGTCGTATTTTGCACTTCATAATGTGCCTGCACACCTTTTCAATGGGAGACAGGTCTGGACTTTGGACTGCTGGCAGGCCAGTCTAGTACTCGCAGTCTTTAACACCAAGCCATGCTGTTGTAACACGCGCAGAATGTGACTTGGCATTGTCTTGCTGAAATAAGCAGGGACGTCCCTGAAAAAGACATTGCTTGGATGGCAGCATATGTTGCTCCAAAACCTGTATGTACCTTTCAGCATGAACGGTGCCTTCGCAGATGTGCATGTTACCCATGCCATGGGCACTAACACACCCCCATACACTCACAGGTGCTGGCTTTTGAACTCTGCGTTGATACAATCCGGATGGTCCTTTTCCTCTATGGCCATGTCCATTATTTCCAAAAACAATTTGAAATGTGGATTCGTCAGACCACAGCACACTTTTCCACTTTGCGTCAGTCCATCTCAGACAACCTCGGGCCCGAGAAGCCAGCCGGCGGCGTTTCTGGGTGTTGTTGATACTGTATATGGCTTTCGCTTTGCATGGTAGAATTTCAACTTGCATTTGTATATGTAGCGACCAACTTTGTTAACTAACAATAGTTTTCTGAAGTGTTCCTGTGCTCACATGCAGGAAATATCCTTTACACAGTGACGCCAGCTTTTACTGCATTGTCGCCTGTGGGAACAAAGGTCACGGGCGTTCAATGTTGGTTTTCTGCCCGTTCGCTTATGTGCAGACATTTCTCCAGAGTCTCTGAATCGTTCGATGATATTGAGGACTGTAGAGGATGAAATCTCTCACTTCCTTGCAATTGTACATTGAGAAACTTTCTTAAATTGTTGGACTATTTGCTGACGCAGTTGTTCACCAAGTGGTGAACCTCGTGCCATCCTTCCTCGTGAGCAAGTGAGCCTTTCGGGGGATGCTCCTTTCATACCCAATCATGACACTCACCTGCTTCCAATGAACCTGTTCAACCTGTGGAATGTACCAAAAAGGTGTTTTTTGAGCATTCCTCAACTTTTCAACTGTCCCATCTTTTTTGGAACGTGTCGCAGGGACCCAATTCAAAATGAGAGAAAATTTGCGAAAAAATATTAGCGTTCATCAGTTTGAACTTAAAATATCTTTTTCTTTGTTGTGTATTCAATGGAACATGGGCTGAAAAGGATTTGCAAATCATTGGATTCTGTTTTTATTTAAGTATTCGTCGTCCCAACTTCAATGGAATTGGGGTTTCTAATATAATATGTTTATTATGGTTGTAGTAGGCAGTGGTTTAGAACTGCACTACATTGTACAGGGACGCGAAACTATTTCAACAAAAAGCACAGTAATAAACACTGATGAATATGAGCAAACCAAAACAAAGGGTTATCTTTGCAGAGTTCTGCTCGATCTCCTTCGACTGTGCAGGTGCACGCGACGCTGAGGCTAATGAATGCAAATGTCATCGGGGTTAATTAGTCACATCGTGCAGTAAACCTACTATTGGCTAACCCTAACCCACAGTAACAGGCGAAATGGCCCCACCAAGAGGCGGCATGTAAACGGAATGACCCACATAGAGCAACATTTGTGTAACAATGATTCATTTCCCGTATGACTCAGAAAACACTATTGTATTGTATTGTATTGTATTCTATTCTATGCCTATGTGTGTTTAAGATGTTGCTACAACAGCCTGTCCGCAAAGAATTTGGCCAGCAGCCACAGCAGCAGGGCCCGGGCAGGCCGGCCTCACAGAGCCAATCGGGGGTCATCAGGCAGCTCTCAGGCCACCCGAAACCAACCTCCTGTGGGGCCCACAGCTCGTCCCCTCACTCGCTGCTGAGAGAGAACAGCTCCCCCTCGACACAGGTACGCCCAACGACGACCATAAAATGTCGAACACAAGAGCTAGAATTTCTGTTCCGAGTTGATTTTTTGACGACTCTGACAATATTCAAAAGGGACCACAGAGGATCTCTCGGGGTGGCCAGGTGCAGTCAGTGAGTTTGCCTGTGCAGACCAACACGAGTCTGACCATGCCCTTCTACAGCAACCCCATGATGTTCTCTCAGACCAACACGAGGCCTCTACATGACACAAACCAAAGACACACGGACAACGACCTTAGCCAAGACGGACAACTACGGTGAGAGTCGCGTCGCACATGAAGCCAACTGTACCCGATGAGGTTCACTTTCATATGTGCCATACCCGGCCAAGATTTATTGAGCTTTTCGACCCTCGCTAGGCAAACCATGGAGAAATCCAAGAAAAGTTTCTTAACAAAAGAGAATGTTTCATGCTATGTGGCGCACGAACTATATGAAAAACAAGAGGACGGCTAACAATCGTGCGTTAAGATGAAGGTGAAGTCTCCGGCCCCGATGTGGCGACACCATATACTGTACTGAGAGGTTCAGGATCCAAAATCATTATGATTTTGCAAATATATATTTTACATGAGGTGAAATACTGTAGTCATTTGTAATTCAAGTTGACAGCTGACTGCAAGCTCCACACGCCATAAAGTGACAGAAGACAGAAGCAGACGTCATTTTTGGTTCACTACAGGTGGATAGTTTAAAGTGTGGCTTTCATTTCATGAATACAAAGAGGACTCAAATCGACATCGTAAGCTTCAACCAAGCGTCTTTTCTCAGAGTTCAAAACGCTTTTGTTGTTTGCAGGCAAAACAAAAAGTGTTCTCTGTAGCGGTTTACTGATTTTTTTTTAAATCATGCAGGTTTAAAAAAAAAAAAAAAGAAGATAAATACACTTTAGATGTTAAAGGGTTTTGCGGCTCGCGGTGATTTGCTTTCTGTGGGAGACGGTCGAAATGGCTCTTTGTGGATTTAAGGTTGCTGACCCCTGGCCTAGCCCTAATGTAAACACATCATTTTTGACACTCGTATACTGGATCTCAATAGACCCGATGATAAAAAAAACAAAAAACTATGATTATATCCCACAGGATGCTCCTGAACCAGCAAATGCAGACACTGGTCCCCACGAGCAGTGGGTCCACGCAGGCCTCCCAGCAGTGCAACATGGGCATTCCCCAGACCATGTGAGCACGTTTCCCGTCCGTGTGTCCACACGCATCCCCACGCCCTCTTGTGTCTGTCCCGTTGACTGTTCCCTGTCTGCAGATACACGCTGGAGCAGCAGATCATCGCACCCTCGTTCCCCATGCAACAGGTCAACTGCAACGCCGTGCTCGTGCCCTCTCAGGTGTTCACGTCGCCCATCATGATCCCACACAACAGCTTCATCCCCCACCAGTCGCAGCAAAGCTACCAGGCTCAGCCTCCGGCCTCCCAGCACTCCCTGCAGCTGCAACAGCCGCAGCAGTTCTTTCAGGTGCCACGCTCAGCCACCTTGGATGCTCATTGATCTGCTGCACAATCCCATAGCTGATCAAAGCAGAACCTCGTCTCACCAGATCAATAGCGCGGCAGCAGGCCGTTAAGCAGATAATGTGCGTTTTCTTCCAAATTAGATATTTCAAACTTCAAACCAAATGAAGTGATACACAGACTGGCCATACCAGTCAATAATCCAGCCTTGATTGGATTCATTGCACAACGTTTCTTATGGATGGATGGATTGTTTTTGTGGTGTTTTTAATATTTTCTTACCCTATTTATAATACTCAAAAGTATGATGGAGTATAGCCACAATAAGAGGATATTGTTCGCTTAATGGACTTTTGATGGCGTCAATCTAAAATGAGCATTAGTATGTTTCTGAAGGCAGATTGTTTTTATTTGGATCTCATTAGACTAATGAATTGTTGTCATCGTGAATATGAACAGTTGGTACAGCTCGAAATGACATACACTACCAGTGTTGAGAAATGTTTGATTGTTTTTTTCCCCCCCACATTTTTGGAAATGATTCATATTAGTGTTATGATGTACAATCATCAGCACAGGTAACATTTTTCATCATTTTAATCTTCCTAATCATAACCTACAGTATTGGAATCAAACATTGGATATATATATATATACCTGTCTGAAATTGGCTGGCGTACCCCGCTTCTCGGCCAACAGGCTCCAGCTCACCCTACCTACCAGCGACCCTAACGAGGACAATTTGGATGCATGTATGGATAGATATAGACATTATATGTATTGAGAAAATGCAGGAATAATTGGAAATAGAGCAGAATTTCACATGGACCTTTGTGTCACAATGTCGAGGGAGCGTTTTGCCACTCGGTGTCATTTCTAGTCACAAGATCCCCCTTTAACACATACATTACAAATCCACTTTAACTTACTTGTATCATAGCAACAAGTTGGCATCAATAAATTGTGTCAAGTTATTGAAAACAATTGTTAACTACTCAAAAGGCATGTTGTGCTTTTGGCTGCTGACCTGTGTGAATTGATGTTGCGTTTTGCAGATGACTCAAGGACTTGTGCACAGCGGATCGACTCCAACATTCTTACACACCGCCAACATCCCGCAGCAAGGCACTGTGGGATACATCCAGCAGCAGCAGCAGCAGCCGGCGCCGCAAACACAACAGCAACAACCGCAACAAAGACAATACCAACATTCCCAAAACCAGACTGCCAATGTTTCAGACTTTAGGAATATGCTAACACGGTAGCGCTGTGGAACGTGCAAGAGCGCCGAGCGCGGCGGCAGGTCGTTGCCGTTGGGAGTCAAACTCGGCACGGAGGTGGGGAACACCGGCCACGGCGGCCTGAACATTTGATGTGAAGCCGCTCGCCCCACGGGGAAGCGCCGGAATAAAACGGTGACGGGACGCGGACCTGAGGAATGTGATGATGAGAGGCGGGGCCTTTCTTCACCAGCCTGCGACACGCTCAGTTGTCATTGCAACAAGTGGATTTATCACCGCTGTCACGAGGACGCCACTTTCATTTCGCAAGTGGCTCTTTGCACTTTTGGCGCCACGCCCCACCCAGAGTAGGATACAGTATTTATTTTTGCCTATACATTTAATATTAAATGTTCCCTCTAACCAGTGGCTTCCCAGTGAGATTATTTTCCCGACAACCCCCTTCAGCGAAATCCAGAGCGTCACTTTTAATATTCCATTTCGATGAGTTGGATGTCAAACCCCACCCAGTACAAACGTCCCTCTGGGAAAGAAGGGCTTCCTCAACAAGCCGTCTCTGGACGAGACACCCCTGAAGACCCCCCCTGCAGCGCCACTGCTCACTTCTTAAACAACCGAACGGAGGAGGGTGGCATGTCGAATGTGCCTTTTAACCATGCTACGAGTACCATGGTGCAGTTCCAATGTTACGTCTCACTACGGCTTTAAAAAGATCCTGCTCAGGTCCGTTTGGAAAACAAAGTTTATTTTCATTCAACGTAATTTATATATTTTCCCCCACATTAGATTGAAAATAATATACATTTAGATTTCTATTGGAGATGCCTTTTGCAACCTGAACTTGCCCCCAACCAATCAATTAGAACATTAGCAGCGATGGCATTCTCATTATTTTATTACATAATTTATTTGCTGAATTTCATTTATTGTAAAACAACTGACACGGGATAAAAGAAAGCAGTTTTATATGTTGAGATTATGATTGACTTCACCACTGGTCTTAAAGTCTTACCCCCACTTTACTGCGTTGAATCCCTTAAAAGCCGCAAACATTAAGAGATTAGCAGGCTGATGTGTGGTGGAAAAACATCTGCTTCTTCACTTTAAGTCGTTGTGACATGGACGCTGCAACATTATGCGTCGATTTGACTTTGAAGCCAAGCTCTGACATTTCGCAATTATGGAAAATATGTTTTTCACTCCAATCAAATAGGATAACAAACACTACAAAAGGTGTGCCTTTACAAAGATAATCATGCTGTATTACTTACTATAGTTCAATGAAGACTAAATTATTTATAGATCTGAATATGACTGTGAATGGTTGTTTGTCTATAAGCACCCTGCGATTGGCTGCCGACCATTCCAGGGTGTAACCCCGCATCCCCCCCAAAATCAGACGAGACCGAATGAGGACGTTTGAAAAATGGATGGATGGACATTAAATGTCGCGTACTTGTTTACCAATGTGTGTGTGTGTGTAAACTGCTTAAGGGTTACATAAGTGATTGCAAAATTCCAATAAACTTCAAAGTTGGAACATTTCAGGCTGAATTCTTATGGGAATTTAACTGGAAAATGTAATGTAAATGAAAATGTATTTTCATACCAATTTTAACGCGATTAGGGAATCTGTTTATTTCATATCAATGATAAAGTAGGGCTATTATTTACAATGAAGTAAAAGTTCCATGATTGAAGATTTGCCAAGCTAAACTGCCCATGAAAGGAAATTTACTGACAATTCCCAAACCCAAACATTAAACAATAGTGAAACATCCTGTTCAAAGAAAACACTACACCCGAAATAAAAATAAGATATTTGTCAAGGCACAATGTTTGCTACAACTCCTGTGTTTGGATCTAATTATATCGTGCAAGTGTAACTAATTAGTCATAAGTGGGGGGGGGGGGGGGGGGGGAGAATGTACAAAATATATGCAACAGGCTGGTGAGCGTACATGCACCATGTTGGCGCCTCAAAGTATTTGAAGAAGCTGGAGATATGAAGAGCTGCTAATGAGGTCATTTCTTGTTGTAGGAAATCCCGTCACGGCAGCACGCTCAAATGCCTGTCGGTTTTTACTCCGAAGATAAATGATTTCAATTTGAGAACAACACAGACTCGAGAGTAAAGTTCGGAGTTTTTCTGCAGTGGTTGAGTGCCACAGAAGAAGAAAAAAAACAGGCCCAGTAGCTCCTCTTTGACCATGTGCAATGTCCATTTGAGAATGTTAATTTATGCTGTATACAGGGTTACAAGGTTTCACTACAGATGTGTAGCGATATGTATATTACGCCACTAACGGTACTGTGTGAATTATATTTTTTAGTTCACCCGACATTCCTTCGGGCAGAGAACACAATTAGTCCAGTCACAATGATTGCAGCGCCAATACTTCACCAGATGAATTGAATCCATCAATTCTTAGGTTGTTGGTTGACCCATCACTTTCTGGTTTAGAAGCCAAACATTTATTAAAATAATAAGAATGACATTTACTATCAAGCTGTTGCTGATCCATGATGAAGAAGCAGGCGATGGCGAGTAAGAGTCGACGCAGTGCAGTTTTAAACCTCTTAACGAATCTGCGTAATGAAACAGAACCACCCTTGTCCACCTGATGTGTGGATGCAAACTTGTGAAAGCCTTGTTTTGGTTTAGTTCATGTGGAAGTTCCAAAAACCACCACCCCACACTTTCAGCTTCATGGACTTTTCCCATGAAGTGTCAATGTTTTTTTCCGTTTGTATGTGAGACAATGAAGGCCAGAAGCTGAGGAACACTAACCTGCTACACAGCCATTGCTGCCGTTTCAGTGCAGAAAGCACAGTGAATTTATTGTATATTAGAATGTACAAAAACACGAGATAATATAGTTTATTTTCTATGTCTAATAGAATACATATGTATGTTACATGATTTTAAAATTAAAGTAATTTTGTAACCGATAATGAAGTGTCTTATTAGCGGCGGTGAGGCTTTGTTGTGTTGGTGTTGCACACTCGCTTGTATGTATTTTTCTCCCCCTGTATTTACCATTGAAATAAGCTTTAAAAATATTGTTCATATTGTTTAAAAGATAATAAATTAAGTTTACAGCCTAAAATACCTTGATATTAATTATGCTATACTGAATTATTTATAAATCAACCTGGTTATTGTGAAATAAATATTTTCAAACATACAGTATGCATTGTGATTGTGAACAGCAAACAAATGTGACTTTGTTGACCTCTAAAGCGAGATATTTTAAACACCAACATGTTTTTAATTCATTTCATTGTATTATTTTTGTTATTTTATTTAAGGCTCACATTGAGGATTTAACGTTCATCAGGCAGAAATGAACTAAATTCGGTTCACTTTTGACCAAAATATTAACTAGTTCATGAACTAGTTAACATTTGGCTGCAACACTGTCTGTCTCACAGTTCTGAGGTTTTGGATTTGAATCCCGGGCGCTCCGTGTTCCTCCTGTTCCCATTCCAAAAACATGCATATTATACATTTATAGAACAAGACAGAAAATATAGAATACTTATTTGATTGATATTGAATTTATTTTGTCGTAATTGGCCTTAGAGTACTCAGTAACTAGGCACTGTATCGGAATATATTTTTAAAGTAACCCTCTCAACCCTGTCCATTAAGTGCTTTCTTTAAGATGTGATACATCGCCCTTATCCAAAATAAGCCAAGATTAATGGAAGCGGAAACTAGCTAGGTACCCTTAGAACAATGTCTCTTTGGTTTCAATCGAAACTTAAGTTACTTTGTAGACTTTGCTAATCAGTACCTCCACCTCCTCTCCACCAAGGTGACAAATGTCCAAGACACACACCAAATGTGCGTCCTCCAGCTCGCCGGCAGTCGCTATGATGTCCTCTGGGAGACAAAATATTAGATGTCACCGCCATGCTAAATAAGTCAGCCGTGGTGCCACTGGGTGAATTGTACCCGGTCTGGGGTGTGACGCCTCGCTGTGGGCCGAGGCGATGGCGCCAAGAGGGCAGAGGAAGCCAGAAGAGAGACAAGACAGCATGGTGTTGTCATGACGACCCTGAGGAAGACCTGCAGCTCTTGGCTCGTTGGAATGCGCGACGGGTAAAAAGGCTGCGTCGACAGCCATTTGCTTGTTCATACCTGTCAAACACATTTGAAAAGTCGATGTGACTAAGCATGCTATAAATTCAAGATACGCGCACATTCAAATACATTTAAGAATGTTAGACATTCATGAAGTCCTCCACTTCGTGGTGACTCACCGATGACTCAACCATGCCTGACTAAAGGTCAGTTTGTCTGGTCTGAAACAATTTGGAAGAAATTACGTCCGTTCGGTTGAGGGTGCTACTTGATATTTATTTTCAGAATGTTGGGGAAGCCGGTGAGGTGGAGCCGACCCCAGCTGGCTTTGGGCGAGTGGTGGGGAACACCAGGTTGCTGGAGCCAACGTTCAAACCCGAACCTCACAACTGGGAGGCAGACATGCTAACCACTCTCTTATTTCTGTTCCATAGGTTGGGTAGTCTTGCTCTACACATCAGATGTCCCGTGAGTTAAACGTTAGAACAAACGGAGCAGATGAAAACATGATGTTTTGACAAGTCCGTCTACCACATCAGACAAGCAGCGCGTGTTCCCAAATAGGAAAACGGAACTGTTGTAAGCGGTAAATGATCATTTACAGCAAAATAACGACAAGTGGGAAATAATCACAGTCACATCTCACATGTCTTTAGAATGTGGGAGGAAACCGGAGCATGGGGAGAACATGCAAATGCCACGCAGGAAGGCTGGGGATAAGATTCAAACCCAGAACCTGAGAACTGTGGGGCAGACGTGCAAATGACTACATACATAGCCATCGGTCTATAATGTGTGGTTCAAATATTGCTGAGCAACTAACAACACATCAGCGTCTGAGGAGTCGAAACTTGAAAGTCTTACCTAGTATGGTAACCTGGTAGTAGCCTGGACAAACAGCGGTCGGGAGCGCGTCGGCAGACTGCTCCGCCGTCCAGCGCATGGGATGAAGGTCGCTCCACCGCAGGAGGGCGCTCTTGTCATCTGAGGTGAACCTTCGAGAAACGCTGTCCTGATGAAGAGCGCCGTGACGCAAGCGCGAAGACACTTCTTGCTGCTGCCTTGACCACCCGCTGCTCTCCCAAGTCAGCACATTGCAGCCTGGTGGAAACAAAGTCATGTTCCAACAGATCAAAGTCTGTGCACCATGAGAAACAACCTTTATTTTGAGGTTGAACACGCTGTTGCCCCGATTGCGAGTCGCCCTCATCCGTCTGCGGCCCTTGTCGTTGTTCCGTACTTCTGGCTCGCCTGGAGAAGCAGACGCATATATCAGCTGAGCACGGTCAAAGTTGATGGTTTGCGTTAGCAACAGCAGCAGCAGCAGCAGCAGCAGCATTCTTACCGTTTTGCCGGCATACTGCTCGCAGAACTCTGCTCTAGATTTCTGGGGGGAAAAAAGTTGATACATTTAATCCACTATTGTTCACACACACACACACACAGGAGCATCTCAATAAGTTACAATATTGTGTCAAACATATTTCATATAGTACTTCAATACAAAAGGTCAAACTTATATTACATATTATATAGATTCTTATAGCTAACAAAAACCCCAATTCATTCTCTTAAGAAATTTGAAGATTACGTAAGAAACAAATCAAAATGATCAGTAATATAGAAATTAGGTAGGAATAGGCCCCTGTGAAAAGTATTTTCCAATGAGTTGAATCAATCTTTTTTAACTAAACTACTGAAATAAATGAACTTTCCTACAATGTTCAAATGTATTGAGACGCATCTGCAAATAGCAGCGGCAAGGCCAATATTAATTTGAAAAAAAATCTATACATTGGAAACTTGATTCACAAAGGCTCCTTTTCACAAACAAACGGACGGAGGCGACTTCATTCTGGGGTTCGAACCGATTCATTCTCTTTCCATTCATTTTAATGGAAAAAGAAAATGCTACAGTTCACGATCATTTCAGTTGGTGACCAGTCTCGGAATGAATTAGGTTCATGAACCAAGGTTCCACTCTCCATGCAAATATCGCACCTTGTCTTCATCGTCCGTTTCTTATTCACAGACATTTGTTCAGCTGAGGCCAAAGTTGCATCAGGCACTTCTGACACAACGTGTTCACTCGTGGACTCAGCTGGCACCTGGAGGAAACATTTTTTTACTATTCAAGAAAGGAAAAAAACCACCTCGTTATATATCATTTTTAGTAATGTATAGTACAATACCTCTTTTGCACCTTGTGACTCAGTCACGCTTGACCTTTTCACATATCTGACAGCCGTGATTTGACCCTGAATGGCAAGTTTTTTATGTTCTCTATACTGCAGGGTCTCCAACTCCTTCTTCAAGTCAGAAACAGAGACAAGGGGAACTTGCTCTGTCGAGTGAACATTCGAGTGAACATTTCGCATTTTCCCCCCAAAAATATTATAAATATGATTTTCTGTTAACTTTCTCATTGTAATTTCGGCACAATGAAAAGGAAATCTCTTTGAATGACGAACAAAAATGTGAAATAAATACATAAAACAGTATCGTCACCAGAGGTCTCTGCCACTGGATGGATGAATGTGCGCGGGGCATGCGGGTAGCAGTAATGGCCGCCAACAGCCGTTTTCCGGAGGAACGCTTTGTCCTTCAGAGTCTTGGCCCACTGCATGAGGTTCATCACTGTGGGGTCGTTCTTGTATGGTTGGCCCTTGTGGTAGCCTGTTACAGTGACAAAGTTCAAACTGCCCTCAACAACGTAACAGCTCATCCTCCCTATTGCTGCAGACGGATAACATTTAAAAGGTCCCATGCCAGCCATTTTCTTTCCAGAATTTTAATGTTCTTTTGTCAGGTTTACATCATTTGGGTTAAAAATGCACAGGATTCTCTCGGTTCGTTTTTTACAGCTGGCAAGTGAGATGGCGGGATTTCGCATTGATATTCGATACGTGAATAAGCTTTGCGCTGATCGGAGCGCTGTTATTCTTAATTTAAATATGGAAAACAGCTTGGCTCTGATTGGTCCTTGGCAATATCACGGCATCTTGTGGCGGCCGAGCCTTCATAGCGACGTTTGGAGCCGTCGATGTGGGGTCTTGTTATCTTTGTGAAGGCTTGTTGGCCCACCAACAGGGAATGTGAGCTCAAATTGAGGCCAACACTTTGAGGGGCTGGTCCTTCGCTCGCATTCACTTGAACATAACCAGCGGGCAACGTTCATCGCTCGCGCACATTTTGGCAATAATGAACGCAAGCTACGCTATTTCATCCACACTTGCCTTAGAAGTTATAAATATAGTTAAGTATTGTTGCAAAACACAACGTATTTAAGCTTTTCTTGACTGCATTTGTATGGCTTGGCGGTGGCCGAGACTCGTTTGCTTAAAACACGAAAATGCCACGTTGCCATTCAGTGGAGTTGACTGGGTAGGTCTCAACCACTAAGTGGGCAGATACTTGAACAATCAATAACCATCTACGTCGCAAATACATTGAAATCTGATCTGGTCGTTTGGCAAGCCTCACGCCGTTTCTTGCCTTTTGCACTCAATCGACAAACCGCATAGATGTCTCGCATAAACCACGTCACAGTAGGAAAAAATGGATTTTGATGGCATGGGACCTTGAAGACTTGAACTCTGCTAACCTGTAACAAACATTTCTGTCTCACAGCTACTGGTGAGGTAAGCCAAGGAGCCCTCCACTTGACACACTCGCATTTGAGTGCACACCAGGTAACTCACTTGGGGAGAGGGGAAATGATGTTTTTAATAAACCGACAAGACGATTTGCTTTCAAAGTCAGCAGAGGAATCACATGAGGGGTCTTACTTGGGCATATACTGCCAAAGATTTCTGGTTGGGAAGAGGAAAACAATTCCATGACGAAAGGATGCTCCGATGTTCCATCCACTGCGTGGACCCAGCGGAACGACCAGTACTTCTCAGGGCCTGCAAGAAAAGTGAACAAGGTCAATCAAGCAGTGAAGTCTATCAAAACACAGGGGGTCCACGCTTTACAATGGAGCTTTCAAGGTTATGACCGGTGCTCAATAAAATAGTTTGCACAGCAGCGTAAGAAACATGACTTATAAATTCAGGTTAAGCCACCAACGTGGGAACGGAACAGCACTGTAAACAGAGGACCTCCTATGTGTACAGCTGAATTTCTTTATTTCTAATATGCATTATCCGCAGGGCACACGTTGGTCCATGCGACCAGGTGTATTCACGAGGTTTGGTAGGTCTCACCTGTGTTACCTTTACTCTTTATCCTTTCAACACGACCAACAAATGTCACCAAACCGATGACGTCACAAGCAGATTTGTTGGCCAACGTTTCCATCTTGGATCTGGAAAGATGTAAATGTGAAATTAATCATGGTTCACAACACTAATGCTTGGTGAAAAAAAAAAAGTACAAGTATTTTTGTAGTTGCACAAACCCCAAGAACCACGTGTAGGCCTAAAGCGCACAATAACGATGGCCGGCCGATTTGAGGTTCAATCACTCACCTTGTGGCGAAGCGATAGGACACGTCGGGCAATGACCACTGAGGCTGAACATCCTTCGGTGGCACTACGGTGATAATAGAAGCTGGATTGCGAGCGTTCAGGCAGATTTCTGAGAAATAAAAGTTAGAACTGTGAGATCACACTTCCGAGCATTTGCATAATGACGTTTCTGTTATTGTCCTTATCCAACCATAGCACTTATCAGTAGTTCATACTTCTGCTGGATGCACCCAACAGTGCACTCCGTTTTTCCTCGAGTGCGTCAAAACTCGATTACAATCAAAAGAATGATGACTGATTATTAGTACACTGCCTCTCGCCCAAAAGTCTGCTGGGCTAGGCACCAGCTCACCCGCGACACTAGTCAGGATGAGCAGTATAGAAAATGGATGGATGGATTTGGGAAAAGTCACACTCGCCTGACTTTGGTGCGGGCAGCGTGGGTTCAGTTCCCACTCAGTGACGGTGTGAATGTGAGTGCGAATGGTTGTCCGTGTCTATATGTGCCCTGCGACTGACTGGCGACCGGTTCGGGGTGTAGTCCGCCTTTCGCCTGAAGTCAGCTGGGATAGGCTCCAGCGCCCCGTGACCCTAACCAGGATAAGCGCTGTTGAAAGTGGATGGATGGATTTGGGGAAAAAAAATCAAAATTCTTACAATCCTTGGTTGGGAACCCCCTGCTATGAAAGTCTACAAAAGAGCTCTCACACTCACACAAAAACACTTGTTACCCTGTTTGAATGTGATGGAAAACATACCAATTGAAGTAAACATCTTGATTCCATAATGGTCCATTTGTGGCCGTGAGCGATTTGAATAACTCCGCTTAAGAGCGTAATTCTGGAGGTGCAACACCGTTCCAACACTGAGCGAGTTGTAAAACTGGGGACAGAGTTCGTTCCAAAGCACAAGCGACATGGTGCCACTCTGGTCAGCAACTTCAAAGTACGCCTGAAAGGTAAGTAAGGTCAGTTGGGGTGAACTGGATTACAGTGGAGGTGACATCTTTAGTCTTGAAGGTTCAATTCAATATTTATCCATCGTCGCTAGCTGACGTGCACCGCTTCCACTAACAACATGGCTGCATACAGAGAGAAGCTAGTTTACTAAAGCACCGTCAGTGTTGCCAATGTAGCGATTTCCTTGTTAGCGTTAGCGACTTTTCCATGCTTTCAAGAGACCATTTTTCCAAAAAGTGACTAGCGCTATATGCTTCACACATGTAGGGATCATTTATGTGTGTGGCATAACATTCATATCAAAGCTTTTAATGGAGCAAAAAGTGATGTCGGGAGAAGTAATCGGTTTAGTTGTTTGTTTCATTGGCGCACTTGTCCTCATATGTAGGAATGCACTTTGTAAAGATGATAACGATATAATCATTTATTGCAAATTATTTCAAGGACCCAAGCTTGAGAACCGCTCTTTTAGTGAGTACTAGTTTAAACTCACCTGGTAGGGGAAATCGATCTTGGATCCGAGCTTGCCATAATACCTCAATCTGGATTTCTGAATGATCTTCACCAGCAGAGGGAGAGGTTTACATGTGCCTCTGAATGCTGACTCCAGGCTATTAATAAGAGAGATCCTGTTCACTGTTGGACAAGAGGACATAGAAGCACCTAAACACATCATGCAGGCACAGGCATAGTTGAGGTGGGAAGGGGGGCAGTGGGAACATTGTATCCCTTTCTGAATACACTATGGCACCTTTGACCTCCCACACACTTTTACAGCCATTCAAACAATTCCATTCCTTTTGAACGTCATAACAAATTAAGAGGTAACGTAAACCTTAAGGGATCATGTACAGTGAGTCGTTCATTATTGTCGCAATCATCATCATCATCATCACCCGCAGCTGTTTGTGATCAAAAGTAATGAGCATTTGTATCCACTATGTGTCATAAATGTGCTGCACGTCCCCCTGCATGCAGGTGTGGGAGCAGCCTGACAATGAACGCGGCATCTCACCGTCCAGCAGCGGGTGACGCGAGGGAGGCGCCGAGCTCCACACGTCCCCTTCTGGATACTCATTGTTCCATAGAGACAGGTAGTGTTTGCGGCTCAGCACGAGGGGCACGTCGCTTTGGAGCAAGGTGCTCCTCTCCATTCCACTCATGACCAGCACGGGCAGTGAGCTCACATCCCGAATGCGAGACAGCAGCGCGGATTTTGCCGAGGCGCACCTCAGCTTCTCGACGCTGATGTAGCCGTGACCCAGGAACCGCTCGTTGTAAACGAACGAGCACTGCGCGATGATGATGTCCGAGCCCGTCCTCAGGCTGTTTGTGTGCACCAAGTGATTTAAACTTGGGTGAAGGGAGCATTTGGCCCGGCACACTCCGTCGGTGACCGTCACGTCGTAGCTGTAGCTCTCACACGGATGTCCTTCATTTTGTTCGCACAAGTAGCGCTGAAGTGCGATGACGGCGACGCTAGCCGCCGCTTCCTCCTCCTCCTCGGATAGTTTTAGATATTGCCTGGTCGATAACTGCTCCAATGTTCTCCGAAGGAAAGATGGACGAGGAATACAAGTCGCAGTCGATGACGTATCGTCCATCGCGGATACGTTTGAGTTTGCAAGCTAGCTCACGTTGGCTAACGAGTCGGTGAGCTAGTGCCGTGGCGTGAGAAACCACATATGTGTGATACACGTATCTTACCACAATCACCAAATAAACGTCTAATGTACTTAGTTGTTCATTTGACCAGTTCGCGAAGGCAGTAAAGTTACAGTCGGATAGCAAAATGGCTAGCGGCTAACGTTACAAACAACGCGGTTGCTGTTTGATTGCGTAACGAATAAATTAAACCTACAACTTATTCCTACAACTAATCGATGTTTTGGTCTGGTCGTTCTAGTGAATTTAGCAAGGGGAATCGCGCACAAAAATCCCGAGAAATCCTTCCTTCAAATTCCCCGCTCGTTTGTTGATGGCAGCAGGTAGAGTCGCACGACTTTGACGTCATTGACGCGACAAATGCACTTTTGTGGTTCCAGATGTCTGCGTTGGCAGTAGTTTTTTTTTTTTTTTAAATGGCAGAAAAAGGGCGTACCCCGCCTCCTGCCCGATGATAGCTGGGATAGGCTCCAGCACGCCCGCGACCCTAGTGAGGAGAAGCAGCTCAGAAAATGGATGGATGGATGGCAGAAAAATATTATTTAACTCTAAAAACACACATCACGGCCTAAAGTAATGTCTTTTGGGATGGAATTGCTCAATTAAAACACTCTATTATATTCTTATTAATTCTATCAGTTGTTTAGCTATTTTGTTTTGTTTTTCAGCTGGAACATCTTCCAAAGTGCCACGTGACCTAGTGGATCTTCACAAACCATTTACTTGTGCACACAAGCCCTTGCTGCATGATGAACACTGAATTTAGCAATTTTCTCGTGATAACATACTTTACATATTTTGGTATTTTAATGAAACAGGCACCATAGTTAAAGTGTCACTAGTGATAGTTAATTAGTGTAGATGGTTATTAATTCGTATGGGTCGCGTCATTGTACACTCGGCTGACTTGGGCGCAGGCAGCTTTGGTTCATCGCCCCTTTCAGCGACAGCGTGAATGTGGGATAGGCCCGAGCTTCCTGTAACCCTGAACGTGATAAGTGGTACAGAATATGCATGGATGGAGGGTATTTGAAGAATCATTTCCCCTAAATGGAGCCAAAGCTTTATTACTGCAATTATTATTGATTACAAAGAGGTGAATGATTTACAGTAGACTGTTAAAGAGTTACACATGTTTTTAATGTAAATGTGTTGCGCTTGCTGTGCAGATTCATGTTGTTGTTACATGACAGCTATACCAAAAATATTAAGTTTATGCAATCTTTATAATCCAACTAAAACCATGTATCCTGATCTTTAATAAGAAGTGTTTTATCTGCGTCACTTCAGTTCAGATTAGGTCACTTCGGTTTAAAAGATTGCCACAATTTCACAACACACAAATCGGCTTGTTGTTGGCCAACTTGCTTCCTGGGGGACAGGAAGCAAGTAACTTACCACCAGAGAGTGAAAAACTGAAACCGTTGACATTTTTCACCCCATGATACTAAAATAGATCCAGCCACAACAGTTCATTGAGTCCCTTAAGCTTTCATAATAAGTGTTTTAGTCATGATTGTTTTAGATTGGTGACTGTGGGATACTGTTGGCTTTATAACCAATTGCCACTTAGGGCTACAATCAAGTTCGCCTGGCTTTATACATGTGTCAAATACAGTAACTGCCAATTGGTCTGGACCGCCACAACAGAGAAATGCTTTTAACATGAGCATTCTCTCCTCTTGGCTGAAATCCCATCATCAGTAAGCTTAGATTTTAATTTTTAATTGGTTCATTGAAAAGGGATATTGGACATTAATAAACAGTGCTGTAAATGGGTCACTGGGTAGATGCTAAAAAAGATTTTTTTTTTCTTTCCACCAAATCCCTTCAAAACATAATTGAACAATAGTTATACATGTACATACTTGAGTATTTGGTTGATGTCTGATTTCAAATTCAATTTGTTGTTAAAAAATATAGTAACAATAAAATTCAGGGACAATTGAGTAAGCAGACTGTAATATGATGACGTGATTATACATTTATATGATGTTCACAGTGACAACAGCCCATTGAGGGAAACCATAAATATGATGTGCATGGCGGCAAAAATGAGTTTGAAACCTCTGGTCTCGACATTGTTAATGGTAGTGGTACTCTACTATATTTAAGTTGAGTATTTATTTTTCTGGTGACTTTTTACTTTTAGTCCCTACATTTGAAAACAGTTGTCTGTACTTTCTACAACCTACTTTGTCAAGATAGGTTCATTACTTTTTTTCAATCACGGTTGATGATGAAACAATTAAAAAAAAGATGTGAATAAAGAGAGGTAAAGTCAACCAAAATTGAGATCTTGATTCACTGTGATTTTGGGGTTTCATAAGGTGGACATAAACAGGGACAGCAGTGTACAGAGGAATGTGAACCAAGGAGCATTATCAACAATAATGCAACAGATTCAGAGAAGCAAGATATTCCCCATCTATTGTTTGATGTTTTTAATTTCTAGAATGATTTGTGGCAAATACTGCATATTGTCTATTTTTCGAGCACTGTGCAGGGGAAAAAAAACCTTGGCATTCCTACGGTGGTTTTTAATCCTTATCAAAATGGGTATTGTGTAGAATTGAAAGTAAAAACATTCACTTTTCCTTTCTCTTTTTTTTACTGCATTTCAGAGCATTTCCTGCACTTTTAAAAAATTATTTTAAGTACAGGAGAGTTGAATTAGTACAGTACTTCTGTACGCAAGCACTTTTTCTAAAGTGCAGCAAGTGCGTAATTTTGCCACCTCGGGTTTATGTGGTACAAACAGTGCCCTTTTCTTTTTAAAAAAAAAAAAAAAAAAAAAAAAGGACATTTCTAATTGACCAGTCTTTTATACAATGGTGGGCTTAGGGTTAGTATGGTGATCCTAAACTTTAACCTGTCGAGTTAGTGTCTATATATATATATATATATATATATATATATATTATATATATATATATAAATCTTTGTTGTTTGTCGACTGTAAGTACAATGCAGCTGAGCGATGCTGTAGTGTAGCTAGCGTCATGGCGCCGCCCACTTCGGGAAAAAAAACTACAATCCCACAATGCTTTGCGGCAGGCAACATTTCTTGTCGACGTGGGCAGGGAGGCTTGCGGACACAAACAAATATACATGCCCCGCAGGAGCGAAGCGTGGCATGACAGGACCATTTGGAGGCGACCCCGCTCACCTTTGAAATTATGTGGCTCAAACCCGAAGAGATACTGCTGAAAAACGCCTTGAAACTGTGGGTGACCGAGAAGGATAATGAGTATTTTGTGGTTCAAAGGAGGCGAGGCTACGGCGAGGGCGGAGGCGGTTTGACAGGTAACACTTTGCGGGTCTCTTTGCGACCTCCTCGCACGTTTGGTAGCTGTTGCGTTTGAAGCGAACAACTCGTTAGTAGGCTCACAAATGAGCAAAGCTTTTCTTGTCTGCCAGCAAATAAGCGACAGTGTGCTACTGTATACAATAGCATGCTAGAATTTTGCACTGCAACAGGTTTAAGCTAAATAGTCAAGTGTTAACGTTGTTCTCTGCCTGTCCACGTGTCATTTCTTGTCCATTTGTTTCTTGACTGACGGTTTGCACGGAGTAAAGGGCAGTGCCCGTTGACACTATTCCTTTCATTGGCCTGTCGCTGTGCTCCAGGTTAGCCTGAATAATGACAGACTGGAAACATCATTCGACACATCTTCCTACGAGTCTGAATCATTCATTTTGAATTGATTTGGCACAAAATAGCGTTTATGAGTATGTTTTTGACAACCCAGGACACTTTGACAGTGTTCACGTCACGTTTTTTTTTTTTGTGGGGGGGGGGGGGGGGGGGGGGGGGTTGAAAGGAATTTTCGAAGAAGAGCTGGTGAGTAGAGTAGCCAAATATTGGGCTCTCGTAAGACTTCTGTTCCTTTAGAATAATATTACTCAAGTCCAAGTTCAAAAAAAATAAAAAATAAAAAAAATAAAAAAATTGGAATATGCTAACTCAAATATTGCCCAACAACATCACTTTAAAAAAAAATTTTCAGAAATTGACAAGCTAAGGAAAATTGGTCTAAGCTAAATGGTCTAAAATGAAGTGTCTTTGTCTACATGTGAAACAGCACAATAGGCTCCGCAACAAAGATGATGAATTATATAATTACATATAATTGGATTACACTCGACAAGTGGATTCATGCGCACTTGTCAGCAATGCTGACATCTGTTTCATTTCTCAAAAACAATTGGAGTTCTGCCAACTTACATCTTTATTTTCAGTGCTGTGCGTCCATTGCGGCTTGTTTTTCTCCCTGCTCCCTTGGAATATGCAATTTGCATTGACATGCTGCTGTTGACCTTTCGGTTGATCCTACTCCACAGAGCATTACATTTTGCAAGCGTAGACCGATGCAGCCTCTTATATGCTTCCCAAGTTCCAAGCGGAGTTGTTGTAGGCTGAAATGCTGACATTTTAAGGAAGACACGGATCCCGGAGCACGACAGAACTGTTCTTTTTCACAGTCCATCCGTCTATTTTATAGATTTCTGCCACGTTTCGCGTAAACGAGTCACTTTGAAAACGTTGCTACTGTGTGGGGCTGCGGTCATGTGACTGCCTCGCGCGTTGATTGATTACATGGGTTCAAACGTCACTCGTAGTTACGTTGGATTGGGGAAACGGAGTCACGAGGCACAAGTCTCTCTCATGAATCAAAATAGATTGCGCAAGCAATAATAAATAGTTATAGCTAAAAATCCAAGTAGCGAGCGGAATGGCACTCAATGGAAGAGAGTAAAAGCATTTATTCGGAACAGAAATACTCAAGCAAAAGTAAAAAGTACTGTATTGCATTCAAACTACCTTGACTAGTACAATTTCTCCAAAAAGTTACTTCATTAAATGTAAGGCAGTAAGTGTAGCTTGTTAGTCACTGCAATGTCAGAAATGTGTCAGCAACCGTTTTGACACGGCGACGGCGACTCGCGTTGAAATTCTGCAATTCACTTTAGTGTCACAGCGTTGCGTCCAGGTGATGGTTAGCATTGGGCTAAATGATCAGCCACTTAACAGTTCGGATTAGGTCAGACCTCACTGATGATCGCTAGGTAAATGTACTTGTTACAGCAGCGTCATAAAAAGCCAAAGAGCAGAGAAAGATATACACGGACAACAACGCACTTCACAGACTTCCTTGGGTGGAACGGTGTCACGTGAAACGTCAGAAAGGATTCAGTAAGTAGCAGCCTCAACAAGGTGTGCTATGAAGAGAGAAGAAGAAAATACATCTCAAATTAAGACAAGCAAAGACTCCATTCTGCCTTGTCCAAATGCGTCTTTTCCCCCAATTTCACCAGTTTTTAATGCTTTACCTCTGAAAATAGAAAAAGGAGTTTTTACATTTTAAAATTCCAAGTTATTATTTTCACCCGTATATGACCGTTAGGGATATACAAATGTTTCTTAAAATGTGGCTTGTATGACGATGAATGTGTTAGAGGTTGTGCTATAAATAGAACAAAACGTGCCAATGCTAATCTTGTTTTAAAAAAAAAAACAAAAAAAAACAGTTGATCATTCAGGCAGTAGTCTTTGAAACCCAGCTAAGGTAAATAAGAGACAATGAATGTTAATGGATGGCGTTTCCCACGATGGGAAATGAATTCCATCTGCCTGCGTGAATTATCGCGGCGCTTCGTCACTACCTGGTGCAACAGTGACAGTGGCGTGCTGCGGCTGAAGGCCTCTCCAACATGAGGGCTTTTCATGCCTCAAGCATCTCTCGAGAGCTTTTGGTCTCCTCCCGACAGTGAGACGACCTTTGTTGCCTCCCAGTGACAGCGTGACGACGCATGATGTTGCGCGATGCTTTTCATTTGTTCAATTCCTCAACTGCTGTTGGAACACGCAGCGAGTAAGGCCGGCGCAGATCTGCAGTTGATCTGTCTACTTGTTAATTATTCATGAGGGCACGTGAGAGAGACGCGTTCAAGTCCCAGATGTGGTCCAATTGCATTCCTGCTTGGTGTTAGTCGTAAACCGAAGTTAACAAAGACAATACCGCAATAATGAGAATACAGCTGTGATTTAAGTACAAATGGCCCCTCGTAGCTGAATATTCGATGTACGACGTGTGCATGCATGTCACACAGTGCCGGTTAGAAATATGACAGTGCTCTCTCTGGCAGGTCGCCTTGTGGGAACGCTGGACGCAGTGCTGGACTCCACATCCAAAGTTGCTCCTTTCCGCATACTGCACCACACGCCAGACTCGCAAGTGTATTGGGCCGTAGCATGCGGTATGTCCTCATATTAGCATTCCATATTTGTTCATGTTTAACCTTCACACGCAATAAGAAAATGTATTTGCTACATTTGATATATTTCCTCACTTCTCATGTTCCGCCAGGCGTCACCAAGGAGGAGATATTCCAGCACTGGGATTGGCTGCAGCAAAATATCATGAGGACGCTCTCTGTTTTTGACTCCAGCGAGGACATCACCAGCTTCGTGCAGGGAAAGATCAGAGTAGGACCAAACTTCCATTTGAATATTTCGACATTTTCAGACTCGATACAAGCGACGTACGACTGTGCTCTATTACAAAGAAAGCGATCTGTTTGAATTGACGCTGTCATGTTTACCTTTATTATTGCTCTGTAGAACTGCAGTGCCTCATAGAGAGCTGTTTTGGCGTACATGAGAGGAGCGGAATAACACAGGACTCACTCCGAGTATGATGCAGTACAGTTCTACATCGTGCAAACTACAAATGTAGAACAAACTTATTGTTAAATGAATTGTTGGTGTTGTTGTTGTTTTGGATGTCATTACATTTTGAAGGCGCGTCTGATGTGTGTGTAATATTATGATTATTATTATCACAACTGTGTATCATATTGCATGGTGATGCCACACCCCGAATGTTGGGTGTTATATTTTTCAGGGTCTGATTGCTGAAGAAGGCAAGACGTCCCACGTGCTGGAGGACGATCCAGAGAAGTTCAGAGAGGCGTACTTGAGGTTCGAGAATTGGTTTGCGCTGCCGCCGCAGGAAAAGCTGGTCACGTATTATGCCTGCAGTTACTGGAAAGGCAAAGTGCCCTGCCAGGGTTGGCTCTACCTCAGCACCAACTTCCTCTGTTTCTACTCCTACCTGCTGGGAGCTGAGGGTGAGAAAAGGCTGTGATGTTTGCTCACGTAAACGGCGTTAGCCTTCATTGAAACCTCGGGCCTTGTTCAATTTGCCTTCCCTTTCACTTTGTTTGTGGCCATTTTTGTCCACATACAGGCAAGTCTGTCATTTTTAAATCGTTTTTTTTGGTGCATATTTTAACTGCAAAAAGTTTTGAAGTTGCATCGTTTTTTTTTTGTGTCTTTCATAATATTGATGAATTTTTATTCTTTTTAAAATATATATAATATAACTATCATGGTGATGAAGTAGTTGACAATGTTAGCTTGAATGTTGTGATTACTTTAGATGGACCTGTTATTTTGGGATACTTAAGAGTATACTGTATATGATTAGCTTTCTATTTTATTACTATTATATAAGTCAAATCTGTATTCAGAATTCAGGTATTAGACCCGCTAACTTTTTTTTTTTTTTTTTTAAACTTCTTCCCACTCCTATTGAACATCATCATATAATTGATTTTTTCCCCAACCTATCTTGTGTTGATTGGTTTTAGTATATGTTCAATAACGACTTTTTATTTTTATTTTTATTTTTATTTTTTTTACCCAAATTGTACGATTTAGTACATAGAATAAGGAATTAAAAAAACAAAAGGAGTTTTAATGAGTTTCAATTGGCCAGAATTGGCAACGAGAGAGCCAAAAGTACAATTTGACATGGATGAATTCAGATGGACACAATTGGCCAGCATAGAGCACAGAGGGTGCAGCTTTTTTGCTGTAATCATTTCAAGAATGCATATTCTTATTCAATTGAAATAATAACTTATTTCCTATTTTGCTTGATCTGTAGTGAAATTAGTCATCTCGTGGGACGAGATCTGGAGGTTGGAGAAAACCTCCAACGTCATCCTGACTGAGAGCGTTCATGTGGTGGCTCACGGGGAGGATCACTACTTCTCCATGCTGCTGCACCTCAACGAAACATTCGTCATCATGGAGCAGCTCGCCGACTACTCCGTTAAGCGCCTTTTCGATAAAGAGGCCTTTGAAAGCGAGAGAGCACTCTCGGACCCGCTGCAAATTACCAAGAGGTGCTGACTCTCTGGTTATTATCTTTAGTCAGAATACATCATTTCAAAGTCAACCGTGTCACAACTCACCTCGATCGCGATGCGGGAAACGCCGTCCCGCGCTCCAGCAGTGAAGCACTCTGTTCCGCCCTCTCATTTCCAATAAGCAGCAATATATTTGAAACACGCATTCGACCAAGCATCTCCTAATATTTATGTTTATATTAGTTGTGTTCCGCTTGATATCGTATCAGCCTCACACTGATCGGGCTCATTGTTGTAAGAATACATATATGACTGATAAGGGCTAAAGCCTCTCTCATCACAGTGTGGGCCAATATACTGTAGATACTAAAAAGGTCATTCACTCCTGGCCAGCGCAAGCCCCTTTTAGTGTTTATCTTACATGTTACAGTTGACTTAATGCAACTTATTAAGCGTTCGTGATATTCATCGCGTCAATTGTTTTTCTCCCGCAGAGGCCTCGAGGCTCACGCGAAGAGTGAGCAGTTCCGGACATTTTTCCGGCTTCCCAAAGAGGAAAATCTGTTAGAAGTGCACGAGAGTTTCCTGTGGGTGCCTTCCAGCCATTTGAATACACTTGGCAAGATGTGTCTATCTGAGAACTACTTGTGTTTTGCCAGCCAGGACGGGAGCCAGTGTCACATCATCGTTCCAATGCGCGAGGTAAAACACCCGCGACATCACTCGATTTATTCCCATGCTGACGCTTCCTTCCGCCGCGCGTAATATGATGAAATGACTTTCTGGCCGGCCAACGCCGCCATCTTCCAGGTCGTAAATGTCGAGAAGCCAGATTCCGGCAGCCGTGCTTTAACGGTGTATGTGCGCGGGAAAAGGGCGCTCCGTTTCACTGAGGTGCGGGACTACCGGCGTCTGGCGACAACCGTCCGCGACAGATGCGGGATTAGTGCCAGCCCTCAGCACTCCGCCTCAGCAGAGGTCAAGTCTCGATTCTTGTCCGTGCACTCTTTTCTCGGCGCTTTCTTTCTAACATCGACACGGTTCCGTCCTCGTCACTAAGGTCATACGAGGCGAATGTCAGTCGCTCATCAACCACTTTGAGGACAATCCAGAGGACGTGACGCTCATGGTGGGCCAGAAAGACGGCAGCAAGGCAGTGAGCACAGAGGCTCTCATGACGGTTTTCCACCCGCAGGATGTTGAAAACCTTGACCCCAAAATGGTACGGGAAACACGCAAGCGTTTAGGGCAAACCCAGCCAAGTCACTCACGGCTAACGGCTGACGGACGTCGTAAAATGTTTAACTACAGCGTGATCAAGAAGTCACTCTACGTTATTTGTATGAGAATAATTGTGTGTACCTTACCGTAATGTAAGATGAAATGTGGCCAGTTATCGGTGCTCGTTGAACATTTGCTTTTCATGCAAGATGGCTCTCGCACATTTTGCTGTCGTCGTTCACGAACGGCTGAATCCCCGCCCACTTAGGAGAACCTGGAGGTCCGATACGGAAAGTTGTGTCTTCCGTCCTGCGAGGGGTCCTGGTGAAGTCTGTTGGCGCAAATTCCGGGGTGGTGGAATTTGGAATGCCAACGTTGCCCTCGCATCCGTTTCTTGTAACAATGAAGTCATTCAATAACAAACACGTCAAAATGATAAATACATTACAAAAAAAGACATCATTTAAAAATGGGGAAATACTTTTCAAGCAAGTATTAAAACACATATTTCGATCGATTCATGAATCCGTCAGGGGACAAACAAAACTGCTGAGTTGAAGCACTTTCATGCCATTTTCCTTATCGTCCCGTTCAACAGCTCAAAGAGAAGATGAAGGAACAGTCTTGGAACATCCACTTTTCCGAGTACGGCCGCGGTACATGTATGTTCTTCACCAGGAAGACGCGTGACTTGATTGTCCGTGGAGTTCCTGAAGCCTTGAGAGGAGAGCTCTGGATGCTTTTCTCAGGTATTCTTTCTTTCTTACGCCAAGCATCCTTCACACGCTGATATCTTAACAAGCTTCCTTAGAATAATCGCTGTTGCCGTTCTGTCATGGGTAAGGCGCCGTAAACGACATGGCAACTCACCCTGGCTATTATACGGAGCTGGTGGAACAGTCTCTGGGCACGAGCACGTTGGCGACGGAAGAGATCGAGCGAGACCTACATCGCTCTCTGCCCGATCATCCCGCCTTCCAGAGCGATACCGGAATCTCCGCCCTACGCAGAGTCCTCACCGCATACGCTTGCAGAAACCCTAAAATCGGCTACTGCCAGGTAAAGTCTCTCCGTATTATCCGTCGTCACCTGTTGGTGCCAGAAAAGCACAGAGCTTGAGGCAGCGTCGTAGATAGCTGGAGCCGGAAATATCTCCCATTAACGTATCGTGTGGACCATGAAAACTGCACACGATGATGATGGTCTGATTTTAGTTGTAATTCAGTGGGACAATGCAGATGTCCGATTTTTAACAACGGCACAGGAACTCCCACGAGTCGAGAAATGATCTGACCGTGGAATTGTCTGAGGGCATTTCATTCAAAGGTGACTCCCTTTTTTCCGTACTCAGGCTATGAACATTCTCACCTCTGTGTTGCTGCTCTACGCCAAGGAGGAGGAAGCCTTTTGGCTGTTAGTGGCCGTCTGCGAGAGGATGTTACCGGATTATTTCAACCGGAGAATTATAGGTGAGAAGGCGGCTGAAATGATTGGACAGAATGTCGAAATGTCGACGAAGCAGTCAATGGATTCTTCTTTACATTTTTCCCCTCCCTTTATTCACCGTTAGCGTTGCGTCGAAGGGCATCCTGCATAAAAAGTGCCCAGCCAATCACGCGACTTGCTGAATGAAGCGTAACGTCACAACAGCAACAAATTGATTCTAGATGAAGTATTACCATCGTGTTAGAAGTGTACGTGTAACAACATTATTTTTGTAGCCGCTTAATGTGCAACTTGTTTAGCTTAAACGGTGGAACAGAACTGTGTTCAAAAAGACTGCAGGGTGGCGTTTTGCTGAGCTACGGCTCGTCGGTTGAGCTAAATGTGTTCTGTTTTGAGGAGTAATGCCTCACGCTCGCTGGTGGAAGCAGTGAATCAACAACACTCTTTGCCAGTTGCAGCGCACACAACTGCCTCGTTAATAAGAATGCTAACTCGTGCCAAAAATCGCACGCACAAAAGCATCGAGGACTTGACTTTCATTTCAATTTCGACTCCACAAAAACGAAATGAGTAAGGCCACATTCTTTTGAGCACGCGTGGTGACACGCTGGTGTGTTTGTTTCCCCAGGGGCTTTGGTGGACCAAGCTGTTTTCGAGGATCTGATTCGAGAGAACCTCCCCCAGCTGGTGGAGAACATGACGGACCTGAGTTTCTTCTCGTCCGTTTCGTTGTCCTGGTTTCTCACCCTCTTTATCAGCGTGCTGCCCATCGAGAGCGCCGTCAACGTGGTGGACTGCTTTTTCTACGACGGCATCAAAGCCATCCTGCAGCTGGGCCTGTCCGTGCTCGATTCCAACGTGGAAGCTCTGATCAGCTGCCACGACGATGCCGAGGCCGTCACCATCCTCAACAAGTAAGCGTCGGCCGGCCCGGGGCCCACCTTTTCTCGCGTGCTACTGGGAATTCACGTTCTTTATAATTTACTCTTCAGATTTTTTGATAGCGTGACAAACAAAGACAGCCCATTGCCACCAACCGTCCAGCAAGCCCCCGTGGGCAACAACGATAAATCGACCCACTTGAACGTGGACATCAGCGAACTGATCCGGAAAGCCTACGAGGTACTGCGGCGTTTTCTTTTTCCCGCAGATCAGTTTCACTGCGCGTTTGAGCTCATTTTGTCACCTGTAGAAATACGGCAACATTCGCTCAGAGGAGGTTGAGAGTTCACGGAAGAGAAACAAGCTGTTTGTGATCCAGACACTGGAGGACACCACCAAGCAGAACGTCGTAAGTGGTCAAAGCATTTACTGTCTTCGCCCCGATATCGCCGTTCACCTGCTGCGCCGCGCATTTTTGGGTGCAACGTATCTCCTCGTCTGTTACGCTAATCGCCGCTATGTCGTGGAAATCAGCGTTTTGTAGCAATCGCTGTAATGCTCTCGCGCGTGGGAAAGGAGAGCCGCGGTCGCCGATGCACTTTTCAGCCATTTATTGAACACCCGGAGGAGAGTCAGACACAAGATGAAAATCAAACTATTTTGATCAGCGATGAATCATTTAGAGACCTTGTTTAACTCAAGATTGTCCAAATCCTCAGAATTTCAGCTGCTCAACTGATTTCTGAGGTCCTCCAGGAAAGCAGACTGATTATCGTTTGTATTTCATCAAACTAAGCCATTTGCAAACATCTGCTTTGAGGTTGGAAAAGAATGATCAACGTTTTTGAAGATTTTCGGACATGTTACAGCCAAACCAGTAACTGAATCAGTGCCGTGTTTTGGAATAAAGGGATGAAAATTCAGTTTGTTTATTTATTTATTTCTTTTATTTTTTAAATCCGATTCACCGGTTATTAAAACATAGTCGACAATTAAAATAATGGTTTGTTGCTGCCCTAATGAGCGCACTCTCACAGCAGCCGTTATGGGCTTACGCGCTGACTCGCCGTTGCACAGGCCCCGCCTCTTAAAGGCACATGTCTAACACACACCACAATATGTACAGCTTTTTATTTTCTATTTTCTGCTTGGAATTTTGGGGTTTTCAAATATGTCTCGTGTATTTCAAAAGTGTGTCTTCATGCATTTAAATGTGTTTCGAGCATGCAGGAGGAGTGATCGACCGAAGATTTGTAGCTGGCTGTGTTAGCATTTGGACAATATCAGTAAAAGATGTTTGTTTTTCAGATCCGTGTAGTGTCCCAAGAAGTCAAATTTCCTCCTGCCCAGCTTGACGAGCTTTACAATTTGTTCAAAGTGAGTGAGACGCTTTGCTGTCCTTTAGAAGCAAATCCGGCGTGCGTCTTGACTGCGCTCGTCGTTACGCGCGTGTCGTTTCAGAGGCAGCATTTTCTGAGTTGCTACTGGACAATGAAGAGTCCAGCACTGGTCCACCACGACCCGAGTCTGGCCTACTTGGAGCAGTATCAGCTGGGCTTCCAGCAGTTCAGTGTGCTCTTCTCCCTGCTGGAGCCTTGGGCTTTTTGCACCAACAAGAGCACGCTTTCTCTTTGGGTTTTCCGTTTGATCGACGAGAACCAAGACGGCTTAGTCAACTTTAAAGAGTTCTGTTGTGCCCTCGGTGAGATTTCGCAAGTCCTTGGTCACAAATGCAGCTTTCATTCTCACTTCAATAACATTATGCTTCTTCTCCTGCAGATCATTTGTACTGTGGATCTTTCACAAATAAGCTAAAGTTCCTCTTCAAGCTGCATTTACCACCAGGTAAAAACGTGTCCGTATTGTGCATGTATATATGGACAAATGTCTTGAGGCACACTCCTTTTTTTCCTTAATTAGGCAATCAAGGGTGAATTGCAATATGTATTTTAACCTTCAAAAGACAATTATAGTGCCGTCAACACAGAAGCAGTCTCAAGTGAAAGTAAAGCAATCCATATCCGGGACAGCAGCGTTCATTTATTGAGCTGATTGCTTTAGGGAGGGAGGGAGGGCGGCACGGGCGTATGATCTGCGTGGCGTAGGCAGAATCAAGAATCGTCCGCATGGGGCAAAAGGGAATTTGATGCTTTCAGGGGAAGACTTTTTTTTTTTTTTTTACTGTATTTACGGTTGACAGCTTGGCAGAAATCCTCAAGTGGCGTGCGGGCGGGCGTGCGTGCGAGAGAGAGTCGCCAAGGACGAGTGGTCTCGTGACCAGTGTTGCCACAGTTACCGGCATCCCTGCTCATGACCGGCTCCGCACCCTGGAACAATGTCACGAGGAGTTTTCCGTGCACGGCTGATGAGCTGCATCCATTTCTGCAAGCGTAGGATGCAGGAAATTGGAGTCAAGCCAGTGGAATGATGTGCTACTGACACCAAATGGACAAAAAGAAATGGGGCAATTGATCAATTTGAGGTTGTATGAGATGGGGACCACGGGGTCGTTCAACCACGAATCTTGATCAAACAAAAATCCGAACAATGAGTAACGCTCCCAGGGGGGGGATAAATGCAGCTGTAGCTCACAATCCACTTCTTTGGCTAGCAAAATCTTTGCGACTGTCACAACGCCCTCTGTTGGTTGCTGCCAAGTCGCGCGTTCCGTCCGTGGCTTTTGGGGGCAGGCGGCGGCTGCAGACCGCTTGTCGAGGCTCATCTAGATGACCGAGAACATGCATTGATATAGTGATTGTTTATTCTGAGCAGTCCAAAAAATGTACAATTTGCAGAAGCGCATTTATTTTCATCCCATACTGAAACGCAACGTTTCATACATGGCAGTTGATCGCTAGCTAGTTACTGGTTTTGTGTAGGTTAGCATTCAATTGAGGCAAGCTCCCAAAACATTTGGTGAATGGCGTCAAATTCAGATTCAGTCATAAATAATAATAATTACAGCGGACTAAACCTTGATTAGTAATTGCAAAACACAACTTGTCGTGTATTCGATGCAAACAATACAGTAAGTCGGCATACTGGACAGGAGCTGACCAATCTTTTCTTGGTTAATCATGGGCTAAACTTCCTTTGCCTTGCTTCTTGTGCTCTTCTGCCTTTTCATCTTTCTTCTCAGTGCGCTTACAGTCAATCTCTTCTAGCTTTCACAGGAAGTCCTTTGCACGTACAGGAACCAAGAGTCCCAAACTTTTCCGCAGCGACAGAAGGCGCTCCTCACTTGAGTAGAATTCCTGGTTAGCCTCTTGACTGCTTCTTCTCTCCTTCAAATCTCGCTTTCCCCCCCCCCCGCCCCCCCCCCCCCTTGACCTACATTTTCGTCCTTCCCCCACCATACGTTGATTTTCCTCTGAGGAATTGTCTTGACGTGGTTCGCTCATACGTTACAGACTTTGATCTTCCAGAAGATGGCGTGATTAAGAAAAGTCCCGAGAGAGGTACTTTCGCTGTCATATGCGGTCAAAAGCTTTGTGCGAATGCAAACATCTTTTTTTGCTGTGTTTATTTAATTGGCAGGTCGAGGAAAAGTGGACCTGCAGGCCTACCTGAAACAATGGCAGAATGAAATACTTAGGAAAGAGGAAACCATCAAGGACCTTCCTAGAATTAACCAGGTCATTGAATTCATTGGCTGGTTGATGTTATATCTGGAAAAATATTGAGAGTATTACAAGAATGATTCCTGCGTTCATCGGGGTTGGGCTAGGAGAATCTTAAAGGAGACCTTTTCCCCAAATGAAAACCATTCCTGGGTATCTTGTTAACAGGTCTATGACAAACTTGGCGGTGTCATTTCACACTTCATGCCCGGACAGGCAGGCGGAGACCCACAAATTCATGTAAATCCCCTCTGACATTTTTGATTCCTAATATTAGCAATGCATCGACGAGAGAGTCCGCTGAAGAGTGTCTGGTATTAGTTTCAGCAGTTTCTTTGTTTATTCTCGTGATTTAGAGGAACATCGCACCACATTTTATGACTAATGAATGCCGAAATTCCAAAGGGTTCACAAGCAGAAGCTGCTGTTGACCACAGCTCTCGCCCAGACACAACGGCAGCGTCACACGCCAGCCACCGCAAAAATAAGCAAACGTGTCTTGCATGAAATCATTGACCTAGAAAATAAGTGACAAATAACTTCACATACATGGAATAAATAAGAAATGTGCAACATTTTCAGGATGATACCAACACAACAATGTTCCCAAAAATTGTAGTGCGATTCCCGCACCCCGAGTCCGGTGTCGTTGCCGTGTGTACGGGTCGATATGGAGCGATGGCAACAGACTCTCGGGGTCCCGTACGAGCCAGCAACCGTAGCAGCCCGCCAGGGGCCCCGTGCGGCGGATTCCCGCCATGCCGCCGTTGCAGCGTATTTCGACACAATGTGTTTAAAAAGTGTGTGTTGGTATGTTTAAAGGTGTGCGGGTGGGCCAAAACCATGAAGCAATGTTCTCACGATTTCGAGCGGGTCTAGAATTGATGGCACCGAAGTCACCGTATCCTGTGTCAAGCACATGTAGCGCATATTGATGGAAATATGCTTTTCTCAATCTCAGGCTCAGTTCATTCAATTCTCCAAGACCCTGTACAACATTTTCCACGGCGACGCAGCGGAGGAGTCTCTGTACCGCGCCGTGGCCCACGTGACCAGCCTCCTTTTGAGGATGGAGGAGGCGGGCCGCAGGCTGCAGGAGCCCGGCGGCGCGAGGGCCGCGCTCCCGCGCTCTGACGCCGCTAGCCCCCGGGAAGCGGGGCCCGAGCTCCCCGAGCTCCCCGAGCCCCCCGAGCCCGACTGGTCCTTCTCGTTCGAGCAGATCCTGGCCTCTCTGCTCAACGAGCCGGCCGTTGTCGGCTTCTTCGAGAGACCCGTTGACATTCAGAGTAAAGTGATCCGAGCCCAAGCGGCCCAGCTGAAGCAAGCGATCGGGTAGCTTCGTAAGACAGACGAGGATCGGCGGATGAAGGGCAAAAAGGGCTGACGGGTTTCAAGGCGCATGCGTCTTGTCCGTCCTGTTTCGGTGTCGCTCATTCTGCAGATTCCACGGGCAGGGTCCCATTTCTGCATCTGTTAAGGGTACAGTGTTTGAAAGGTCTGATAGAAGAGCTCCGAAGTCATGCCTCCTTTTCCTTTTTGCAAATGAGCGCCCTTGGTACAGCTAATGTGACGTGTGTGTGTGTGTGTGTGTGTTTTCCTGTAAACTTGTTTGGAGGAGACTCATCTCGTCATTTGTTCTAAACCGTAGTCCAGTGATGCTTTTTCATTTGGGCTCATCAAAGTAGACTCGTCGCTCGGTGGAGAGCTGCCTGTGAGGGACGTTGAAGGGTTTGGATTTAGATTTTCATCACACATCTCAGGGTGCAATTCCTGTGCTTTCAGTGTTTTATCCTGAGAGAAATAGTTTGACGTTCCCACAAGATTATGTGTAGCGCGCACGTTTGCAGCATTGCGATGCTGGCCTACAAACTCCACGCAAAGAAAGCGTGTCTCGCTTTCCGTCGCTCTGTGCTTTGGCCGCTTGTTGCACATCATCGAGGCGTTCGACTTCAAGAGCTTCTGGATGCTTTGGTTTTGTTCTTGTCGGGTAGGAAAAGACTGTTCCAGAAGGGATTTGAGAGCTGCTGATTTCTTATATTTGTTCTAGCATTTAACATTTATATTCTGCACTGCAATTGTAAGTACAAACCAGCGTCGCCGTTGAGAACCGATGATGATCGATACGTCGATATTTTCATGTTTCCTGTCCAAGTGAGTAATGCAAACTCTAGATGACTGATGGCGTCAATAATTAAAGCCATACTCGTTATTCCAATACGATGGCTTTCCCGATGCATTTCAATAGTTAAGTCCTATAACAGATAGACTTCAGCCTAATTGATCAAATCTGTATTGAGCTGATTTAAAAGAGAGTTAGTTATTGAATGTATTTTTGTTATACGATTGTCCATGACCAGAAGGAATTATTTTTACAAGCGTGCTCTTCTTGTTTTGTCCAAATATATAAGAATTGAAATGCAAAACCGATGATTTCAAAGTAAGCTTGCTGCGTGTGGCAGGATTTGACATTTTCTTTTCGGTTTGAGAGACACTTGCACATTTCACTAGAGCTTCTTTAGTTTTGTTTTTCGAAAGGGAAAAGTCCTCGGACATTGATTGGAAACAATTTCACATGACTGCTTTGTAGGGATTGTATTATTATTATTATTATTATTTTAATTCCATGAAGGTAGATTTGTAAATCCTGTTGAGTGCAGTAGTATTTGATTCACCAAGTGATTTTTAAATGTGCAGTGATTGTCTGCTGCATTATCTTAATATATGACTTGCATATACTTCTCTTGCTTGTTGTAGCTTATTTTTTATTTTTTATATCGTTGTTGTTTCAAAGTAATAAAGAGTAAAGAGTGGTCATTCTTGAATTGCTACGGCTTACCTGCTTAATTTGATGAGATCACCACACAGGCTCACCTGGCAACAACACACTGCGACGATGCCGAAAGTCACGCGAATATTGCCGTTGAGCAAAAGCAGCCGTTATTGTCTTTGCAAATGGCGGAGTTCGTTACAGAGAGAAGAGTTTTCAAACGGGGTCGTATTTGATCTTGTACGTCTCCCAATTCCCCAAGGTGTGGGAAAATGCGTTGTGAAACCGAGATGGAACTTTCTGGCCGTCGCTCCGAAAGATTTGGCACCACGCGACACTGTTGATCACCGAAAGAATGTGAAACGTGTTAGCGCTGGCAGAATCATGCTTCTGGTCTGTCTGGTCCTCAGGCAAGCTGGAGGAAATTGTCAACGGTTCCAAAGACAAGGCGACATTAAGATGAAGATTTCTTGAATTGAGGCTTCTGCTCGAAAGCACAATAACGACAACAAAATCAATCTATTCATTCATGGTGGAAAAAAAGTTTTGAAATTCTTTGTATCACAAGACAAAAAAAATCATGTGAACAGGGGTGACGAGACTTTTTATGTCCGCAGTACTTGCCTACACACACTCCCCATCTAAAATGAGCGCAAGCGTATCGGTAGCAAAAAAAGATGATTTTGTGTGGCCTGTTTAACAGCTATCTCGCTGTTCATTTCATTCTCAGAAGACAAAATAATCCGTGTGTAACAAAGGACGACCGAAACCTTGCGCATGAATACTTTGGCGAGCTACACAGAATTTCCCCCTCATAAATGAGCAAAAGCTGTGAACGCTGTCTGTCTGTGTGACTTACAAGCATCGGTGTGACTCGGCAGCAGATGAAGCCGTCACGGCGACGTTTGGTTGCGACTCTGCCACCTCGACGCGGTCATCTCCGCTCGCCGTCGCCTTTCGAGACGCTTTGCATCGTTCTGTCCCGCTCTTTAGTGTGCCAGTCTACGCGCGGAATGCAAATGAACACGGAGAACAATAGGTGAGTGCAACTCCTTATTATTATTCAGATGTCAACCAGCATCACAATAGACTGTGTTTGACTTTGGAGGTTCCACTGGACATCAAAATGAAAACTTAGGCTGTGACAAGAGCCCGCGCTATACTAACAATGTTATACTGTACATTATTTACATTATATTATTAAGGCCGAATAAAATGGCTTTGACATGCTTTGGTCCAAATTCCCACCGGTCCTTCTACTGCAGGGTGTGCCGACTCGATTATGGCTTTTTGTTACCATGACGACCAAGGGCGGCGTTAAAGGTGCCTCTTGGTGCCAAATTTGAATTTGGAGCTACGAAAACGATCGACACCCGTAATGACAGCAACGTCGATTGTATTTTCACGAATCCACTGAATTACACTTGCCTTGTTAGTGTGCTGATGTGGGGACCCCAAGATCGGAACGGCTTGATCGCTCATATGTCTCCTTTATGAATATAATGTTCATTTTGATTTGATGGTACAATGTCAATTGGAATAAAATAACTATTCAAGACTTGGAATAAGCAATATAGATTTGTTGTGATCGTTTATCGTTATTTCTCAGCTTTTAATAGAATACAATAGAATCAGAGCAATGCTTTATTTAAGCTAAAGTGTGCAGCATTTAGTCTCCAACTGAGCAATGATTTGTTTCTACTAAACTGGTGTACTTACCTTTGTAGTCTTGGGTGAAACATCACATGCGATTTCTGGATGGGTTTTCCCAGGGCCTTCGTGCACTGGTAACGATCATCTCTCGGTCCACGGCGAGCGACTCGGGACGTTTCTTCAGTTCACATAAAGGCCGTGTTTATCGGCGCCCTTGATGAGCGCAAAGACAAAAACGCCTTTCCGATATTTTTTGTTCTTGTGTTGATTCGGGCCTGTGAGGCCGCCCGCCGGATCTGTTCCAAAACGGAGCGTTCGGCGAGCCGCCACAAATGAGGCTGCCGACAGCTGTGAAAGCCCTCGCTCGAGACTTTGACACTTTGACTTTTGTGTACAGATGAAGGCTCCTGAGGGGATGCGGCTTGTGTTCTAAATCGAAAAAATGGGGAAGGGGGCGCCGTTGTTGTCACCCGTACGGTGGCGGTCCGGGTTCTTGCTGAGGTCAGCCGACCTTTGACTGCGTGGAGAAGCGCCAGTCGACTTCGGCTCGCCAAAAGAAAGTTGTCCAAACTTCATCGCTTCTCCCACACTGACCTCACATCACCAAACTTGTATTTTGGGGGGATTTGCTGCATACAGGAGCTTCATACTTAATTGGCGAAAAGGGATACGCCATTATGACAGGCATGAAAATGTTCATCAGTCATCAGAATCCGTGATGGGACTCATTGATATTTTAAAGTGCGTTTTATTGGAATGGGGGAAAAGGACATTAGTTGAATTAGGTGTGGAAACATCGTTGCTATTCACGCGCAATTTTCACACGAATGACATTCTCCAGTTAAACCACGTTTATTTATTTGCAGTCTCCAGAGCGCCTCCCCCGATGAAAGCTTTCTTTGTTTTTTTGTTTCCCGCGTGCCGGTGCCGAGTGGGAGCAGTCGGCGACGACGGCGTGTGGCTAGCTTCCATAAAAAGAGACGCGTGCCTGCGCCGGCGCAGCTGTCGGCGAGGTCGACCGCTGTCGCCCGTCCGTGGCCTGGCTATGGATAACCCCAAAGTCAGCGCGAGCTCATCGGCCCGACACGTTTGCTCACAGGTGGCGGCTCGGGTCTAAAAATGGCAGCGGTGCCGGCAAATGTGCGTTGAAACACGAGTCGGTCGGCATTTTTCGGCCTCCCGCTCGGGAAGGCTTCAACGGCTTCCCGTCGACGAGCATCGTGTTAAATTGCACAATCGCACTTTCGGAGCTTTACTGCGTCACCTTGGAAACGCCTTCCCTGCAGGAATAAAAGGCTTTCAATTCCAAATGAATGTTTTGCATTGCTGTGCATTCGTGTCGACTTAATCAGCAGTTAGACAGAAGACATTTGTTACATTCCAGTACACCATGTACAATTCACGGCAGAAAGACGATAACGTGTTGTAAATGACAAAAAACAAAAAAAGAATAAATAGATTTCATTTGGTTAATTTTATGCACACCACGAATAATTTCTACTTGACAAAATATTAATAAATAAGCGGCACATCTGTATTTACATGAATTCAACTTAATGAGGTCTGACAGGAGAGTTTTTTTATTTTTATTTGGTCAGACATGAAACTAAAATAGCACCACAGCACAATCTCATGAGAGCCAAAACAAGAACTATATCGAAACTCATTTTGGGTTGGCATGGCTGCGGTTTGTACATTTGACCTCACAGTTCTGAGGTCGGAGGTTGCAAGTGGTTTCCGAGCTTGTTTTGGATCCGCCGGCGTCCTCCCACATTCCGCTAAAGGTGCCCGTTAGGGTCATGATTGAAAGACTCAACTGTCCGGGGTGTACCCATCTTGCGCTCGAAGTTGCCAGCTCACCCGCAACCCCCGATGAGGAGACGCGCCGTCGAGAAAAATTGCAGGACGATAACACCGCATTCGTCCAACAATAGTTTAGGATTGTAGTTGGCAGCGGTGTACAAGCCCAGCGCATCGTGATCCGAGTTTTCCGTCACCAAAAGCAAATTGTCCACGGGGGCGTGCTGATAGACATTCCATCTGTGAAAAACGGTATTTTGTGGACGGGGGCAGGGGTCAATTTTTGGGGAGCTACAAAACTGTTTAGGGGGACTTAAGGTTGGTTTGAGACACATTTTGGGGGGCTGAAATCGGGCTAGCGATGCCGCTGAACCGAGCCACTGCGCTACTAACTTTTCGTTGCGACTCTTGTTTTGGATCTCATGAGATTGCGCCGGAAACAATACATCGTGTGTTGCACTTCCGCGGTTTGAATCAAACGATTAGCCGCGAGAGTCGAAAAAGGATTTATTTCCCTACTACGAGCTTGTGCTGGAGCCAAGCCCCGGCGCTCGCGTCTCCGGCGTCGCGCGGGTGCCCGCCGCGGGCCTTGGCCACCAAGAAGACGACTTCGGCGACGTTGAGCAGCACGCAGACGCCCGAGGCGGCCAGCATGAACACGGTGAAGACGGTTTTCTCGGTGGGCCGGGACACGAAGCAGTCCACCGTGTTGGGACACGGGTACGAGTCGCACTTGACCAGGCGGATCATCTTGTAGCCGGGGTAGATCATGTAGAAGACGTACATGAAGGTCACCTCCAACGCCACCCGGAACAACAGGCTGATGACGTAGGTCCACCAGAGGGCGCCGGTGATTTTCGTCTTTCGGCTCCGAAGCTGCTCCAGTTCTTTGGGGTTGCTCTTGCCTGACAGCTCGCAGAGCCTGCGGTCCACGTGGCGCCGGTGGGCCACGTGCGTGGCGACCAGCAGGGCGGGAGCGGAGACCAGGATGAGCTGCAGGGCCCACAGCCGGATGTGAGAGACGGGGAAGAAGTGGTCGTAGCACACGCTGTTGCAGCCCGGCTGCTGGGTGTTGCAAGCGAAAGCCGACTTCTCGTCGCCCCACGCGCTCTCGGCCGCCACCGCCAGGACCAGGATGCGGAAAATGAACAGCACCGAGAGCCAGATGCGACCGATTCCCGTCGAGTGTCTGTTGACGCCGCTGATGACGCCGTAAAATGAAGCCCAGTTCATTTTGTGCTCCGGGTCTGGAAGACACAAACACAGCAAAGACTTCCGAGTGCGACTTCGTTCCACTCTTATCGGAGTCCATTTCAGACCAATTACAAACATCACCATCATCTCCATTTACTAACAAATTGAAATCTGGGCCTATTTGCTTCAACGCCAAGCTGATTTGGTCGCATGACGTGTTCAACTGTATCGACGACAGCAGGTTTACCGTACCGTTTGGATGGCGCAATTTCATTTTTCTGCCCGGCAATATATGTCGCTGGCATAGAAAGAAGATCCAAGATATACAGGGTGTTTCAAAAGTCACCCATGAGTTTGTATTGCTGATTGAAACAGAAAGTCGACGAAAGCTACTTGAAGCGGGAAGAACGGGGGGGGGGGGCTGAGATCTGCACGCTCGGATCAGGTAGTGGAGCCAAAATGGTGGCGCTCCGTTTAGCCGTTGTGCTGCACACAAATGGAAGAAATCCAAGTGGGAATCTTTTGTAATCCAGGTTAAAAACTTTTTTGCCCCCTCATGCTTTCCGATTGAGCATTTTAAAATCATTTTCTTGCAATGTACATTCTTATGGTAATTTTAGTAAGCTGTCTTTTATCTTTGTTTTTAAATGCTTTATCTGCCTTGCTTTCGTTCTGGACCCCATTGATAAGAAATAACAAAAAACAAGTTCAAAAAGTATCAGTTTTGCCTCATTAGTCACAATTGTATATCCGCATTAAAAAAAAAATGGAACCACTTAACCAAAACAAAAGCTTTAAAAGTGTGCAGACGTGTCTTTATCATCATCATCATCATCATCATCGAAATAAACGTGAGCGTTGTTACCGGGCTCAGCAGGAGGCGAAAGCGGCATACGAGGCAGCGACGGCAACCGGATCGACCCGCTGGCTCGGCATGGAAAGAGAAGAGCGGGCCTCTGTGCCCTCCTCTGGAACGTGGCAGAGCCCTTATGAGGACCTGGCAACGCGCGTCATGTGACACAATCGCTCGACGTCAGTAGAAAGTCGATATTTGCACGCAAAAGTGCAAAATGATGCAATGGGCTGGAGTAGTGGGCAGAATTGGGAGGATATTGCCAAAAACAAAAGCGTCGATTCCCCACCTTCGGATGACGCTCACAAAACCACGCGGAAACATTTAGGCGGGCGCTCTTTTGCACCAAATCTGTGCCGGCGAACAACGGAGCAGCGCCAATTTGCATTGCTAATGGTCTCGCACGCGCGCGCGCGCGCCGCACGGCCCTGCCCCGCGAGGTCATGCGCTTGTTAGCAAACAATAGCTCCATTAAGCCGGCCCGAACAAACAGCCACACGATTGACTTGAAATGTTTGACTCGGGGCCCGGCGGAGGAATCCGTGCGGGGGACCGCGCCGTCTGCCGGCTCGGCTTTCCGGGACTTCGTTGCGGACGGCGAGCGCGCAAAAGTGTCAGACTGCAAATGAGCCGCGACATGGAGATTCAGTGACGCGGCAACTTGTTACCGCTGAGCGCTTTTCTCTCGAGTTTTTCCGTACGCACCCTCGCCGCCGCTGCATCTGACTGGAGCAACACACGGTGGCCATAAAAAGTCTACACACCCCTGTTGAAATGCCAGGTGTTTTGCGATGTCATAAAAATGAGACCGACAGAAATCCTTTTCCCAACTTTTCCCACTAGTTTTGTGACCTTTAACCTGTACAACTCCGAGAGGCGAAGTAAAAATGAACAGGTGCGATAATGCGGTTGCACAAGTGTGCACACCCTCTTATACCTGGGATGTGTGTGCAGAATGAACCAATCGCATTCAAACTCATGTCAAGCAAACACCTGCCAGCATTTAAAAGCGCACATCGACTTCACATGTTCAAGTAAGCTTTTCCCCACTTTTTGTTGTTGTTGCTATCCAGCAGAAGTCTGGAGGTTTTGGAACTGTTAATAAATCTTTGATGATTGGGGGTGATGTCGGCCACACCGTGATTTCTTTTTTGCCTTTCGACCATCTGAACACGTTTCATAGCTGCTGCCCTAATGCTTTTTTCTGACGCCGACTTTCCTCGATAAGGTTGGTAGCGCAATGATTTGTTGAAATGTGCGTGTTTTCATCCCTTTTGCAAGGAACGGGACTATTCTCTGCTTTTCATCGGAAGAAAGATCCTTCTTTGGCCCCATTCCGCTTCAAAAGTGTGACTTTGCTCATCCTGCTCAATGAACGCGTGTCCTCCACTCGAGTTCAGGCTGAAGGACGACATCTAGTGGTCATTATAAGTCATTGCAATGGATCAGAACTCGTATAATTTCGTGAAACGAGAAAGCCTTACTATTGTGCACTACAAACTTGTGTATATAAATCTCATTTTCATGAATTAACATCATACTCATTTGTTTGCATGTTCTCCCCGTGCCTGCGTGGGTTTGCATTAATTGCATTAATTGGAGACTCTAAATTGCCCGTAGGTGTGACTGTGAGTGCGAATGGTTGTTTGTTTGTATGTGCCCTGCGATTGGCCGGCAACCAGTTCAGGGTGTACCCCGCCTCCTGCCCGATGACAGCTGGGATAGGCTCCAGCACGCCCGCGACCCGCGTGAGGAGAAGCTGCTCAGAAGATGGATGGATAGAGACGAAGTTGTCAGCGGAGGAATTGAATTTTGTTGGTGACAAATCGGGCAAAGTGTGGCAAGTGTATCTGTCGCCAGTGGCTCGCGAGCGCCCCCTTCAACAACCTCCCGGTGTGGCAATTGGGTTTTTTTTTTTTTTTTTTTTTTTTTTTCTCCTCGGGCCTGCTGGGTAGCGTTCCATTTGGAATCCCCGCAGCCTACTTGCACATTTATTGGGCCTTAAGATACAACGTGTCACATCACCTGGAAGATTCCACTTCCCACTTGAGCTTCTCTTTGCAAGTTTCGGCGACTGCGAAAGAGTTCAGGCCAGCGGGACGCCGAACGGGCCACGGGAAAAGACGCCACCTTTGGGAACGGGACGCGTCCAAAATGACAAGCAGCCGCTCGGCTGCAAAAGCGGACGTGCGAGTTAGCAACCGGCTCGGTTTAGATCGTCTTAGCTCGGCTTTCGTCGGCCTCTGCTCGGTTTGGCTCGGCTTAGCTCGGCTTTGGTCGGCCAGCTAACGCGGGCAACAAACATGGCCGCCCGGGCTGCGCCTCAAGAAGACTTCGCCAGCTGAGAGCTGCTTGCAGAACAACGAGGACCGAAGCCCCGAACTCCACAATACTCAGCAGCTTTGATTTCCCTCGGTGGTTTTGTTTGTTTTGTTTGTTTGTTTGCGAGATGGGGCACCCTCCCCTGGAGTTTAGCGACTGCTACTCGGACAGTCCCGACTTCAGGGAGACGCTCAAGTGCTACGAGCTGGAGCTCCACAGGACCAGCAAATTCCTCAAGGAATTAATCAAAGACGGCAACAGTGTCATCAACGCCATCAAGGGTGAGTGAGCGCCGCTTCGGCACACTTGGGGATTGGCCGCATTTGTCACGCGGATGCCAGAAAGACGGCAGATGGGAGAGCCACATTCGGGGAGGAACGACGACGACGACGACAACAACAACAACAACAAAAACAACAACAACAACAAACACCTTCTCGGACTGCTTTTGACTATTTCCCAAAAAAAAAAATAAAAAAAAATTATATATATATATATATATATATATATATATATATGTATATATATATATATTTTTTTTTTTTTCTCCACACAAATTTCAGCCTGTATGTGCTGCCCAAGGACTTCTGTGTCAAATGTATGGCCCGTGGGCCAGAACAGGCCCGTCGGGGGTAGAAAATATTAATTGCAATCTTTCAATAATAGCATAATTGCTGTTGCTCTTTGTGTCCACTTTAAAGATATGATACTGGCGTAGAGTAGTGGCGGGTTGCCAGGTTGGTGTGCGCTACACACAAAAATAACTCTTCTTTCAAAAAAAATAAATAAATAAAATGCAGATTCTAGAATAGAAAACTTCAGGCCAGTTTTTGAGTGGCGTCTGATGAACACCAAGTCAGTGTCGTCGAAGTTTTAGGCAAACGGGTCCTACAAGTGGCAACTTGAATCTGAGCAACTTGTACGTGCGCACACGCGTGTCTCTTTGCCACCCTGCAAGAGCGGGTCAAGTCCAGTTTGCCACACGTGGGCAAGCGTACGGTTCCCGGCTACATTTGGGTCAGCGTGCCCCCCCCCCCCCCCCCCCCCCCCCCCCCCCGAGCCCTCTCTGTGGGCACACTATTTGTTTTGTTGCACTCGCCGCCAAGATGCCATTTTGCAGGCTGGCAAACAAGCGGTGTCATTGTTGCTGCCGTAAGCTGAATGTCTTATTGTTCGACGCACCGATGTTAACGTCTATTTTAGCGCCGACAACCGTCCTCGAGCTGCACGCGTCGTGCATGGTCGCACACTTTGCGTATTCTTCACGAAAGAAGAATTGGGGCAAAGAAGGAATTGAGCCTAGCACGCACAGAAACGGTTAAGAAGATTGAAGAGATGATTTCAAATATGCCACCGGAATGTCTTTTGGTATCGATTGAACAGATGCGGGTTTGTTTGGATAATGGAAGCCAGACGTGGCGCGGATCATGTTGACCACAGACGGGGCTCCTGCTGACTTTCCAACCAGGGCAAAAAGAAAACGCCATCTTCAGGGCACATTGTTTTTTCCTCCAAAACAAAATGGATGAAGAGGTGTGATGTCACCACCCATGATGATGTTTGTTGTGGCGTATTCTGAGAATTTGTGGGGCTTCGGCTTGCAGATCAGCTCCTGCGAGCTTCTTATTGGTTCTTACGTGACGAGACGGATGAAATCCTTTGACTGGGTTGAGAGACTGGGCACGTTTGATGTTTTTCAAAGGCTTTGCGTATGTTTTCTCAGGTTATTCTGTGGCCGTGCAGAAGCTCTCCCAGACGCTCGGCGTCTTCCAGTTCGACGTCATCGGTGACTCCCTGACGGATGACGAAATTAACATCGGTACGTTGGTCGATACCCCAAAAAATCCCAGATTCCCCATCAAGTGCATTTGTTATCCTGTTAGAAATGCATATCGAGCAAGCGCCAACACAAAAAATGGGAACTAGCTTACGGCGTGGATGTTTTTGGCTAATGTTTGCATTTGTTTTGACAGCAATTTTACAGGCAAAGCTTTTTTTTATTTATTTTTTTTATTTAACCTTTGTTTTTCCAGTAAGGCGGTTGTGAACAGATTCTTATTTTACAAACAAAATAACAAAATATGTAATAATAAAACGAATACAAACTGTTTACATATACAATACAGATCATGGAAATTGGATAAACATGATCACATTGGCTTGTTTGTACATGATATCACCACTTATTACACGCCCTGTAGTTAGCGGAGCAGTGTGTGCCACATGCCAAAATGGCGTCCATGGAGTGGAATTCTCAATTTTATTGCATATAAAATAAAAGAAGCCCATTTTGAGAGCCTTCCGATTGTCCCGGTATGTGTGTAAATGTTTGCTTGGCCACTTCGAGTAAGACCGATGGGATGAGATTCAATGCAAGACCGAATTCTCAATGGAATAATGCTCCTTTGTGATTTACAGATACCGATGGAACTGTAATTGAGGACTGGTTAGAGCGTCTGCCTCACAGTTCTGAGGTTGCGGGTTCAATCCCCCGGCTCCGCCTGTGTGGCGTTTGCATGTTCTCCCCGTGCCTGCGTAGCTTTTCTCCGGGCACTCCGCTTTCCTCCCACAACCCAAAAACATGCACGCTAGGCTAATTGACAACTCTCAATTGCCCGTAGGTGTGACTGTGAGCGCGAATGGTTGTTTGTTTGTATGTGCCCTGCGATTGGCCGGCAACCAGTTCAGGGCGTACCCCGCCTCCTGCCCGATGTTAGCTGGGATTGGCTCCAGCACGCCCGCGACCCGCGTGAGGAGATGCGGCTCGGAAAATGGATGGATGTAATTGATGTTTCTTATTATTGCTGTCGATCATCCTGAGAGACGCGTGTACAATTTTGAGTTAGGAGCGAACGGACCGCTATATTCGAAGCGTGGGGTCCTTTTTGGACGTGCATTTTCTGAGTGCTCTGTGACCTTTCGTCCTCAGCTCAGTCGTTCCAGGAGTTTGCGGTCCTCTTGCAGGAAGCCGAGCACGACAGGATGATGCTGGTGGGTTATCGACTTCCTCCACACGCCAACGCCGCTTCCAAATATTGAAGTCTCCTTAGATATCGGGACGAACATTTGCATCATTTTCCTTGTGCGTCGTTTCCTCTTTCGCCAAACCTGAAAGTGGCGTCGGCGACTCGCTCTTTTCCTTTGCACGCGTCGCGTTCGGGTATTTTTATGACGGGTTCCAACAACTGGAAGCAGATCATGTTCGACTGGCGTGTCCCCCGACTGATCGACAAACATTTTAAAGCTGACGTCATGTGCTAAGCTGTGCTGAAAGCGATGCGTCATTTCTAGGGGGGGAAAAACAACAACATTTGTTTGCAAATCGAATTGCCCAAACCTTATTGAGCGACGCTGTGACTGTGTTTCATAGAGTGCGTGTGTTTATTTGGAATTCAAAACGTCATACATGCGCCCTATTTTCACTGTGCAGGTTCAGAATGCGTCCGATCTGCTCATCAAGCCTCTGGAGAAGTTCAGAAAGGAGCAAATCGCATTAACGAAAGTGAGTGTTGTGCCGCCGCCGCCGCCGCGTGACATCGGGCCGCGAGTCGAACGCTTACGCGGCGGGCGGACGAGCCTTCCGCACAGCCGACGGTTCGCCAAGAGCGACTTCCCCATTGTTGACGTCTTCGGAAGCGCCGTGTCGCAACGGGAAAAACAATACTCGCGCATATCTCCCCATGATTGCGCAAAAAGTAAAGCGTCAATCTGCTCATGAAATGGAATTTGTCTCGTAAGCATTTATTTGTTTGAAATTCCACTTTGACACCTCCCACGTACGCGGGACTCACTCACAATATCAACCAAATGTCAGACAATTGACTTGGATTCATATCCTTTCCTTAATATTTGGCATTTGTCAAATGTTTTCCCCCTCCGCCGATTCCATCGGTACGCTTTTCTCCGCTGTCATGAGATGTGTCACCGTCAAAAGGCATTTACGTACGTCAGCTCCTCAGCAGGCTATTATGATTATGATTATGATTATGATTCATCAATGTTGGGGACGGAAAGAGTTTCCCGATCCAAACAGTTTTGCCAGGAAATCCATTTCATTTGGAATCAAAGCGACGGCAGCAAGTATAGTTTTGGAAATTATGTTTTTTGCTGTTCGCAAAGCGTTTGGGACACATTTTCATTTTCAGCGGTAAAAGCGATGCGCACGCTTCAACACTAAATATATTATTGGACAAATCGCTCGTGTGGAAGTTTGGATTATTATTTGTTTTACTCCAGTCCGTAAAGACGGTGGCAAGAACACAAACGTCCAAATCCACAATTGGATCTTTTTCATGCAAACGGCCAACATCGAGCCACTGAAGAAAGTCGCTGCGCCTGACGCATCAATGCGCTTTCCAGAAGCTTCTTTTATCACGTGATGCGTTCTCTTGTGGCGTTCTGCAGGAAAAGAGGAAGAAATTCGAGAAGGAGGGTGAAAAATACTACTCGCAGCTGGACAAACACCTGAATCTTTCTGCCAAGAAGAAGGAGAGCCAACTTCAAGAGGTCGGTGACGTTTGGGGCGCCGGCGCGCCACGCGGCCGTTTTCATTTTTCGTCCGTGGTTTCCCGTCACGCAGGCCGATGAGGTTTTGTGTAAAGAGCGAGTCAACTTCTACGAGTCCTCGGTGGAGTACGTGTACCAGATCCATCAGGTCCAAGACAGGAAGAAGTTTGACGTGGTGGAGCCTGTAAGTCCTCACACGCGTGAAACCAAATACACATGACGGGGGGGGGATCCTATTCGGTGATATACAATGAATACATTTTGGGGGGGGAAGAGTTTGTGTAAGCGGAACAGAAAGTTCCAGCATGAGCGTTCCCCTACGGCACGAAATCACGAGGCGTGATTTAATGAATTTGGTGTGGAAGAACCCCCGACCCCAAAGCCATCAAACACTTTTGGAAAGAACGAGAAAGTAGGGGGGGGGGGGGCAAAACAAACCAAACCAAACCACTTCCAGCGTAAGTGCGAAATGTTCCATTGTTGTTGTGTGGCACAGGTGTTGGCGTTTCTCCACAGCATTTTGACCCTGAACAATTTAACGGTGGAGATGACGCAGGACTTCATGCCCTACAAGCAGGAGCTGCAGCTCAGCCTGCAGAACGTAAGCGGCCGCCAAATGGGTCACTTCGCCCGACACGGTTCAGGTGACGCAATTTCCGACTCGCTTGCGCCGTGCCTAAATGTCGCTACTATGAAGAAAACGAACGTCGTGGCGATCGCAAACGCCGTCTCGGCCCCTCCCTAGCGTACGGGCGGCATGAAAGTAGATCCGACGGTCGCGCTAAATCTAAATTTGGGCACCCGAGAACGTAAATGCAGCCTTAACGGGAATGCCGTGGCGCCGCAGACGAGGAACCACTACGAGAGCACGCGCGAGGAGATGGAGGACCTGATGAAGCGAATGAAGCGCTCCTCGCAGATCTGCAAACGGCCCAGCTGGCTGCCCATGGCGGGCTACCTGTACTGCCAGGAGAAGTGTGAGTGGCCCGGCGGAGAGAATTCCCTGCCGCTCTCGCGCCAGTTGTCTTGATTTTGTTTCCATGCCAACAGGGGCCCTGGGCGTGACGTGGGTCAAATATTACTGCAAGTATCGCACCGAAGGACGACTGCTGCTCATGGTTCCTTGCGAACAGAAACCCACCGCGAAGCAGGTGCCACGCTCGAGCGCCCTCGCTCAACATTTGAAATCAAAGACAAAGAAGTCAAATGCGTGACCAGATTGTGACTCCGCTTCGCTTCAGGGGCCCACGCAGCTGACCCTCAAGTCCTGTGTCCGCCGCAAGACCGACTCCATAGACAAGCGCTTTTGTTTTGACGTGGAAGTGAACGAGAGGTGAGTGGCGCGAACGCCAGCGGGCCAAATGGACCGTCGCCCGAACATTCCCCGAGCCTCAGAAGCAGAAAAACCCCAAACGCGCCAAGCTCCTATTTCTCTCCGGATGCGACGAGCCGATATTTTCCTCACGACGCCCTTCGCGACGAAATGCTGCGTTCCGGCCGAGGCGCTCGCTCGCTCGCGGCCGGCGCGTTTCGCAACCTTTCAAATGAACGAACGGCCATCGAGTCGCAAAGGTGCTGTGAAAGTGTGCCGTGACGTCGGGCAAGCGATCGGCGTGGCCGCGACGTGCCTGAAGGTGGCAGCGCTGCCCTTGCACACAAACTCAGCCTGGCGCCTCGCTGCCTGCGTTTAAAGCAGCTTCGGGAATCTTTTCTTTCAGTATCGGGCCAGAAAAAGAACCGCGCTGATATGGGATTTATTTGAAATGCATTTCTCTTGTATTGTATAAGCAACAAATATGTATCTCTCTCTGTCTGTCTATAGAAATATATTTGTATAGTACGTTGCCGGTGAACATTTATTCAGAATTGAGACGTCAACAGTCGGCTGATTAGTAAAATTGGCCAAACGAAATGAGGGCAACTGCTTGAGTGAACAATTTATCGAAGCTTTGCATTCTCATCTCGTTGCTTCTGCAGCAGAAAGAAATTGGAGACGGACAAAAGCAATTTTGCTTTGCGCTCTTTCTCCACGATTGGAATAATGTTTCGTCCAAATTGCATTCATGTCGTATTTCAAACACGGACGTGATCCCTTTCAAAAGCGAAACGGGCGCTTAAACGCTCGCCACGAGCGGAATAATGCCAACGCAACCCGTTTGTTTGTGTTTCCATAGAAACACGCCCGTCACGTTCCAGGCTCTTTCGGAGGGAGACCGGAAGTTGTGGATGGAGGCCATGGATGGAAAAGATCCCGTGAGTCGACTTTTCTTTCATTTTGGGTTGTCGCTCTCAGAGATATTTTCTGCGACCGTCGTCCACTAGAATTGGAGTCGATACGGGCCCGCCCACAAAATTGCGGCGCAGCTTTTTATATTTACGGCGGTACCTTGACGGGCGAGTGCCTCAACTTACAAGTGTTTCAAGTTACGAGCTGTCGCTGTTTTTTTTTTTTTTTTTTGCTTTGCTTTGCTTTGGGTTGCGGTCTAAAATCGTCGTTGAAGTAAAAAAAAAAAAAAACAAATAATAAAATCCAAAGCACCATGAAAGTACTGTAATGCCCTCACGTGGGCAAGGAGAGCAACAGGCGCCTTTGCGCTTTCAGCCGTTTATTGAACGGGGCAAAAAGTCGAACAAGACAACACTGGCAAGGAGCTGCTGTCGGCCACAACTCACATCCAGACGCTCACGCGCAGACACGTGCTAGGCCACGCCCCTTGAAAGCAAACCTGATCCAGCACAACAAATTCCGCAATCATTACAGTCATCAGACTTGATCAAATCAGTTCATTGCTTGATGTTGTCTGTTATCTTTTTTATTTTTTTGAATTTATTATTTATTAATTTTTTCCGGGCTGGAATGGATGAAAGGCATTTCAATTTGTTTCGATGGACAAATGTAATTTGATATACCGTACGAGTAAATGGAGTTGAAAACGGTGTCAGACGAGATGACGCCAAGTCGGTCGTGTCCGTCACAAAAGCGCTTCCGTGAACTTCGGGCCGGAAAAGCTTCAGCGCGGCTCCGAGGCCAATTGTTTTGGTTCGAAGTTTCAACAAGCAATTGTTCTCTTCGCACCTTCGAGGGCCGCTCCCATGAGTTGGCGTTGGTGATCGGCGGCACAATTCCAACTTGTGAAAGACGCAATGAAGCTTGTGGGACGCGTTCGAGCTTTGTGAGTGACTCCTGCTTTCTCTTAAAACGCAGACGCGGCTGTTCATGTCTCTTAAAGTAGAGAGCTTCGTTCTTGAACATTTTGGATGTGCCGGAGATGAAAATGGCGGCTGCCGAGCGGCAGTAAAAGTGAAGAGTTGAAAAAGAGACGTTTTTGGGCGCCCTCTTCCTCTGCGACTTCCTGAAAGATTCAATGGCGCAGTTGAAAACTTTAGTGATTAACGTCTGCGCTTCCAATAAGTCTTTTTTGGGAATGGTTTTCCTAAGGTAATTGTGACTTTTGCTTGCAACAAATTGAAAAAACGCCGGCTCATCCGTTGCGTGCTTAAATATTCCTAACAATAATAACGTCAATAACTGGCCGCCAAGTTGGAAAAGTTGCAGCAGTAGCGTTGCTCCGCTTGCAAATTCCTTGCGATGATTTTTTGCAAATTGGACCTTTTTATTTGACGCACTTTTACAGCGTCAACACCTGCTTGCGATGTTAAGATCTTCCACTGAAATATTTTCAGGGCTAAAATAGAACTCATTTGCTTTGGCGAAAAAAAACCGCACACATATAAAAATGCGGATTATTGTGAGTACTGTACATGGCATGGCATGGGCATGGCACGGCATGGCATTAGCGTGGTGAAGGTTTCGAGTCGAATCCTGACCTCCGTTTAGGGCGTTCAGCAGCGTTGTTTCTGCTCATGTATTGACAATGCGTCATCAAATAATGACAGTGAAAGTTGATCCGGTAAGAAGGTGAAAGGTCAATTTGCTAGTTCCGTCGTAACGTTCTGATTTAATCTGTCGTTTTTTTTCTCCCCCCCCCCCCATTTCAGATCTATCACTCCCCAATCCACAAGCAGGCAGAGAGTAAGCAAGCTTGTATTTCCACTGCACGTGCGGGCGTGGCGTGGCCGCGTGCCAACGAATGTTCGAGGCTGGCGAACTGCTCATTTGAGTTTTCTGATGTTTCGTTTTTTTTTTTCCTTCTGTCCAAACAGTGGAACTCAACGAAACGGGATTCACGTTTGTGCGCATGTGCGTCGACTATGTGGAAGAAAAGGGTGAGGAGTCTCACAGTAATCCTACTTCGCTTCTCGCTTGGTCTGCATTTGCGCTACATCACGGGTGTCCGACGCAAGGCCCGAGGGCCAGATCCGGCCCGCCAGGTCATTTTGGAATTTAACCTGCGTCTCGTTTTTGGTGAACACTTATGCCGGCCACCATCTCAATGTTGTTCATTGTAGTGGTAATTGACGTAAAAAAGTTAGAGACGTGGGAGGAAGACAGAAAGCCGCCACAGGAAGGCCTGAGCTGCGGTTTGAAGCTCTCAACATCACTCCGAAGTGTCAGGCAGATGTGCTAACCACGAGGTCACCGGGCTGCCCTGATTGTGTTCACTTAAGTCAATCATTTCCGAAGCGCGATCAGTAAGTCACGCATGTTTTCCGATGAATCATTTTCTCGGACTTGAGCGCGTCCCATTGTTCGCGAGCAAGACTACGTGGTCAAACGGCGCATTCCTAAACGAGGACGAGCATGTGTCTGTCGAGCTCAGCGCTTTGCGGAGACGCACGCGGTACGTTTCCTTCCATGCTCTTTGCTGCCTCTTTTGCAGGACTCACACAAGAGGGCGTGTACCGGACGGTTGGCAGCAACATCCAAGTGCAGAAGCTCCTAAATGCCTTCTTCGGTAGGGAAACGCACGACACAATCGGCGCCGCGGCCCCCTCCCGTCACGAGATGCCGACCGGTCGAGTATCGGCGTCTGCCTCGCGGTGCGCGGGCTCGCCGGGGCTCTGCCTCGGCAACTCGCGGCCAACAAATTTGGTACTTTGTGAAGAAGCAGATGCGACGCATGTGTGGCGGTGCGATTTCATGCGCTCTGATGCTGTGGCGGTGTTGTTGTTGGTTTTTTTTTCCCCCTCCCTCCAAGCATCTGGCAAACATAATGAAGTGTTCAGCGCCCAACTGGTCGGTGTTCTCTCAGGGAAAAGGAAATAAAGAGTTGCATTTGAACTGGAGGGATTCATAACACAAACGTGTCCAAAAATCAACTGCTTGCTTACGCGTTTGTCTGTGGACAGTGGTCAATAAAGTTGTAGTTAACTAGTTATTACTGTGGAAGCGGGAGCTGACCTGCAAGGTTCGAGTCCCACTGCAGACGCACAAAAAAACCTCTTCATATCTCTTGCTAAAATATGTATCAAAAATGAAACGATTCTTGTCTTAACAGTTTTTTTTTTTTTTACCAACCCCCCTCTTTTTTTTTTTTTTTAAGAAATTGAACAATTGTTTAAAAAAAAAAATCTCCTTAACGTCTGATATCAAAAGTAGTTCTGAAGTTGTTGTGTCTGTTAATACGACGAGGAAACGATACATTGATTTGATTTAGTTTGACGGTCAGAATGTCCTTGAAGGGAAAGCCGAACTCCAAACTCCCAAAATGACTTTGAACAGAGCCGTGACTTCGCCTTTGATAAAGCTAGCGCTCCTGTTTTTCAAAGGCGGGGGCGCGGCGAGAGCACGCAAAGGCGCCCGAGCGAGGAGTCGCGGCCGCTGTTTCCTCTGCTTCTCTGTGATATGGATGACAGTGCGTCAAAAAATACAAAAGAAGTAGAAAGAGTGACTTGGATATTAGTCTGGAAATCAAGCCGCTGAAATGAATTTCAATTTCCGATCCATCAAATGAAAGCTGCCGTGCCAGGACATTTGGCTTTGGAGGCCGGCGCATTCTTTTCCATGAGCCGACTCCCGCCGGGCACTTCGAAGGTCGAGGCCAGCGAGACCTCGGAAAGCACATCTTGCAAAATGTTGCATGTTTCTATCGGCTAACGTGATGACCGTGATCAAATCTCATTTGACTCAAGATGAACTTATTAAATCTGGCCTCGTGACAAACCACAACATTCGCAAGCGGTAGTCCCGGCTGTTCACGTTTGCGCTTTTCTCGCTTTGAGAAAATGTCGTCTTAGCGTGTCCTCGAGGCGCCGCGTGTCTGTTGTCGCACACATCGTTAGCTTCTGTAACACCTCGCTCGCCTTCCGCTTTGCAGATCCTGCAAACTCGGCGGACGTGGACCTGCGTGCCGGCGACTGGGACGTTAAAACCGTCACCAGCGCAATGAAGTTTTATCTGAGGTGTGTGAGCGTATACACCAGTACGGATACCTACAATTGATCCCGTTTGTATTGTCACCTAATATGTACAAGCGCCGCGCTGGATCTAGTTGCGTAGTGCACGTTAACACACAATGGAATTGTCTTGAAACGTGCAGCTATATCGAATGTCGATTTGGCTTCTCTGTGACTGTTTCCTACTGCGCTTGCGTTTTTCAAAATGCTTGGATTTCTTCCCAGAAGTCTGTCGGAACCTCTGATGACCTACGATCTGCACCGAGACCTGCTGCTAGCTGCAAGTAAGGCGCCTTTTTTGACCGCTCCGGGCTCTTTATGATCTGAACTGTGTGATAGTTACGCGATATGAGTCTTGATCTCATTCCTTAATTAGTTGAGCAATCATTTAATTAGGCTTGAAGGTTTTCAAGGTGTTGGCGTGGCCCAATGCGAACGCAGGGACGCAGCGGAAGCGAGGCAGGGGCGGCAGGTGTATTCTCCCGAAAAAAGGCAAGCAAGGCATGTGGAGTCATCGAAATATTTCGTGAACAAAGTCCCAAAATAACAAGATTCAACGTATAGAATAGACTCGCCGCGACGACAAACACGACAGGACTAAAGAAACGTGACGTATGACGAAAACGCACAAACCAAACTACAAACAAATAGACGAGACAACGAGGCACACCTGGACAAGACGCGAGCGACCGGAGGGAGCCGATTGGCCGTCACGAGGAACGCGGCCGAGTCGCACGGAACAGCCCGAAGCGGACCAAAATCTAATCTCGACTCTTCGTAGACAAGCGAGTGGTGCGGCATTGGCTGGAAGTTCAGCTGATTCGTTTAGAGGGAAAAGGAGGGAAACTGAGTCACTTTAGTCAACATCGTAAAAGCGAGTTTCACGGCAGAAGTCTTTCATTCCGGCCGGATGTCGCGCTGGGAGATCCTCGTGACTTTTAGTTTGCTTCAAAAGACTCGGCCTCATTTTATGGGCTGCGATGTTATTTGGTTTGCCTTTTATAGACACCCCGCAGTTTTACACAATTCGTTTCGGTAGCAGCTCAGTTGGACGTTTTAGAAATTGTTCTGCTCGCTTGAGCAAGTCGCTCTAATGTGTTTGGGATTCGTTGACCCCTTTGCCCTTAACGTATGCTTTTGCCCCATCAGAATCGGACAGTCTGGACTTCCGACTGAGCGAGATTCACTCGCTCGCCTACAAACTACCCGAGAGAAATCGGGAGATGCTGGAGATGCTTCTCAAGCACCTGGCGGCGTAAGTACGTCCCCGTGCGCGCTGCCGTCCCAATTGCGGCGCCTCCTTTCGCGTCAAAGCGTGCCGTGTGCGTCGCCAGCGTGTGCGGCCGCAGCCGAGACAACCTGATGACGCCGTCCAACATGGCCGTCATCTACGGGCCCACGCTGATGAGGGCCAAGGAGGAGACGGTGGCCGCCATGCTGGACATCAAATTCCAAAATATTGTCGTGGAGATTCTGATCGAGGAATACAAAAAGGTACACGCTTTGACTTGAGTTCGCCGTTAATTGCTGCCTATGGGAAGGCTATTTACATTTGCAGAACTATTTTACATATGTTGTATTATTGCAAAAATGCTTTTGTATCACTAATTGATGCCTAACGGGCACCTGGCGCCCTTTGCAGTTGAGGGCCCGATTACGATATTTGGCAAAAGTCAAATTCCGAGAACAGACTTTAAAGTCGGCGGCACGGCGGGCGACTGGTTAGAACGTCTGCCTCGCAGTTCTGAGGACCGGGGTTCGATCCCCGGCCCCGCCTGTGTGGCGTTTGCATGTTCTCCCCGCCGGTTTCCTCCCACATCCCAAAGACATGCGTGCTAGGTTCATTGAGGACTCTAAATTGCCCGTAGGTGTGAATGTGAGTTCGATTGGCTGGCGACCGGTTCTGGGTGTACCCCGCCTCTCGCCCGATGATCGCTGGGATAGGCTCCGGCACGCCCGCGACCCGCGTGAGGAGAAGCGGCTCAGAAAATGGACGGACGGACTTTAAAGTTCGTCCGGGGTCAAATGTTTTCACCTTGCCACGCTTCAACAATTCCCAGCGGACAATTTGCCTCCCTGATAGTAAGCGGCGGCGGCGTTTTTTTGAACGGAGGTAACGCTTCCTCACCGCAAGTTTTGTGGCCATCGCAGATTTTCAGCCACGCGCCGGAGGACAGCAACGCCCCGCCCGTCCCGCCGCCGCGCATCACCCCGAGAAAGCGGCAGCCCATCACCATCTCCAAGCGGCCGCCTCGTCTTTATCCGCCTCCGAGTCACGAGCGCTTCGTCCAGCAGCGGCGGCGCACCGAGAGTAATTATCAGCCTGCATCCCAACCCTGCTAGTAGCGTCATTTGAAGTCAAACGTGCCGGCAAGTTTCTGAGCCTTGTCACGTGACCGCTGTGCAACAGACGGAGCGAGTAGCGACTCGGCGGTGGACGGCGACGCGTCGGCGAGCCCCGTCCCCTTGCAGAGGACCAAATCTTCCAACTGTCCTCCGCTTGTTCCTCGAGAAGCTCCTCGCAAGCAAGCGCCGCTGTGCAGAGCGGCCAACGTCGATGCCAGTCGGGTGGAAAGGCCGGAGTCGTCTTCGTCGCCCAACGGAGAGCGCGGACCCCCCGTCGGTCGAGTAGCGTCGTTCCGGGGCCGAAGACCTCCGACGAAAGGTGAGCTTCCGCAAACGCGCCCGGCTCTCCGCCGCGCGAGTCTTCTCACGCTAAGGATTGCGTGTGCCGCTCGGCAGGAGATTGCGACGGACCGAGCAGAGCGGGCCGGGCGACGCCCGTTTGCAGACCGCCGGTCAGACCTCCCGAGCCGCCCTCCAGGCAGCCCGCCGGCGGCGACGCGTCCGCCGCATCCTAGTGAGACGCCGCTCACCTTGCTGCCTTCTGCCGGATTTCATTTGTCAACTTGTTTTTTATTGATGTGGCTTGCGAAACGCAATCTGGCCGACGAGCAACATTCCGTATTTAGCGACGTTCTCGAGCCATCTGGCGACACTTTTTCCAAAAAGCAAATCGTTTTCCATATGACACGAAAGCAGCCCAGCGGAACGTCGGCGAAGACGTTAATTTTAATTTAATTTAAATGTAAACATTTTTTATTTTTTTTTTAAAAGATGTTGCAAAAGCAGTGATTTATCCACACGCTGGGAACGTCTTTCAGTTTGACGGCTCGTTTTATGACGCTAATTTAGCGTGTTTACGTGTCGCGGCGAAAGGGGCATTTGTCCAAGAGGAAGCACTTATTTTCAAGAGAAAAAATATCTTTTTTTCCAAATTATGAGTTGATGCTGGGGGGAAACAAAGCATGTTTGCTATCGGGAGAAATGACGCAAATCCCGGGAAAGAAAACCAACAATTGTTTTGATGAATGTCAGTCTCATTCGGGATTTTTTTTGTGAAAAATCTGAGATATTATTTTAAGATATGAACAATATGAAACCTATGTAAATAAGTCATTCATATTTTTTTTTTTGGAAGACTTAAATAAATAAGCCCCAAAATTCCAGTGCGGCCCGAAGTTTTGGAATGAGACGACGTCCCGCGGGAAGCGTTGCGCTGGTCTCGGACGGCGCGTTTCTAGTTTTGAGAAGCTTTCACGACAAATTCACCTGCAGGCGCTTTTCAAGAACGGAGTCCAAGGATTCCTCAGCGCCAAGAGCAAACCTTCGGCAGGGAACGAGACCGCGTGCGGCGCCCGTCCGCTTTGACCGAGCGGCTCGATAGCGTGAGGATACGCTCATTGCAGAACAATAACGCTAAGATCATCACACGCTGATTATTGCGCGACGGGAAGAAAAACAGCTTGTTTGTTATTCAAAACGGCATCCATCAATTTTCTGTACCGCTTATTCACGACGTCATAAAAAGTTTCATTGGTCTTTGTTATAAGTCTCCATTGTGACCTATAAATCATTATTAGAATTATAAAATACATCATAAAACCCACCCATCCATTTCCAATCTCTTTCAGCCAATAGCGAAAGCAAAACATTGGGCAAAAGGTTGCCTCATGGTTTGAATTAAGTTTTGAAAAACCAGCGGGACAAGCCATTTACTGGAACTTAAGTTGCAGAATCTGCAAAAACGTTCCGAACGGTCTGGAGCAGGATTATTGGAGTCAGCCAGCCAGCCAGCCAGCTTGTCCTTTGGCTACAATCTGCAGAAGCCTACTTGGATGTGAAGGCATTTTTGTACATCATTGAACATGGCGGCTGCGAGACAACGCGCACGCGCACACACCGCTATCATTTCTACCGACATATGATCCTCTTCTTTGTTTTCTACAGTGTTGCCTCAAAGGCGAAATTCTTTGAGAATGCCTCGAGAAACGTTAGCAGGTATGTCAAAATCCTTGCAAAATGAGGGCAACTGCTATGTTTGGCTACTTAACCAAGGAGGACCAATCAGAGTTGAGTGACATTGACATTACGGCCAATCAAAAAGCCAGCTTATATCACGTGATTATGGAAGAAATAATAATCACTATTATTGATTGATTGGTACTGAAATGACAAGTGACAAACACAATTATTCATTGATTTCAAAACTCAAAAGAACAACCAGAAAATACATTTGTAAAAGCACAAGTATTAAAATAAAAGCGATCAAAAAAACAGGAAATGAATACAAATAAATGCTTGGCCTCTTAGGTGCACGTATGGAGGCACACTTACATCAAGACAAAGCAGTTTCTATCTTTCCGTACTCTTTTTATCGTGTCGATTTCCCTTTGAAAAATCTTTCCTCTTGTGCAGTTTAGCAGCTTTGCAGACACCATCAGCAGCGACAAATGAGAAAAAAGAGGCGAGTCTTCCATTGCTCAACGTTCTCCGTACGTTTGGCTTTTCAAAACCCGAGCGTCTCGTTTGTTCCTTCAGAGCTGAGCCGAGCTGAGCCGAAGCCGTCGGCGCCTGGCACGTGACCGGCGCGGCGAGCGGCCGACCGAATGGTTTGAATCCTTTCGAGGCGACGCGGCCGCAAAGTGACTTTCGAAGGTCCTTCCGAAGTTTGGAGCTTTTCTGTTACTTCCTGTTGCTCGACATCGTTGGAACTTACTTCCAATTCTGTCCTTTCGTAACCTTTGTGTCATCAGTATGTGATTAATCCAAAAGTGCTTAGTTTGAAAGTGTCAAATTCATTTTTCCCCCCCCCACTTGAACATGAATAAGCAAATTGTGAGTGGAAACATAACGGAATTTTATATATTTCTTCCTTTGCAATTCTTCTGCTCCTAAATCGGGCATCATGAAAAGTATTCATACGTTTATGATGTTGAAGTATTTTCTGCCCTTGTAGGTCAAGTTTGTGCCGGGGAAAAAAACCAAGAAACTGTTTGCACTTCCAATATATTTTAAGCAAATTTTGTAAGTGTGAGATTAACGCGCCATTGTTCCATTTGTATTTACCTGGAAATTGTTTTTGTGAAGCAAATCTCAACTGCTTCTTTCTGTTCCCTTCCCTGTTGTATTACAGATTTTTCATATTTAATTGAAAGTGTTTCAGTCCCTTCTTTTGGTGCGTCAAAACTTAAAAGGATTGAAACTTTGTACATTAACTTTCATTTTAAATTCCGAGTGAGGAGGAAGCAAAAATAATCTGTGTAGCGTTTAAAAACGAGCAGCCACTTTTGTTTACAGGCATATCGAATGCGCTTTCAAGAAACACATCGTTCCAACAGTCCAACTTCTGACAGCCAGCAATGTTTGTGACGACAAACAGCTTGACTCTTTTAACAGACTTTGTTTTTCCCAAAGTTTTATGGACACCGAGTAACTGTTGTTGACGAGTTGACCTGGTGTGTAAAAAAATGGATGCAATACAACCCGTTGACTTCATTTCCCCCCCCCCCCCCCCCCCCCCCAAAAAAAAGTTCTTTTCTTCAAATGTGTGCCAAAAGCGGGGGCACTGCTCCCCTGCCCTGTGGTATCCCATGTACTTTTTAGTATTTGTTTCTCTTTCGCAACTATTTATTTTTTTCCGGAGCTACACTACATTGCTCAGCGGGGGAAGACATGATTGCATTACTCTTAAGGGAAGCAAAGGAGGGGACGTTTTTGGGAACCGTGCTTCTCGGAACGACACCTTTTTATTGTTTCTGTGTAAACAGCAAAAACGTTAGTCTGACATGGATACGTGCATGCGTCCTGTTGTGTGTAGGCATGAGGGAGTACGTCACAGCCAAAACAACACAGTTGATTGGACCACAATGTTGTCGTTTTAATAAGATATGGGACAGGTGTGTATTTGTTTGTGTCATTTTTTTGGGAGACGTGGCCGCCGACTACACTACATCATTTTCAGTCCCTAAAAAAGCCCAAAAGGAAAATCTAAAATCAGATGGGTGGAACCGGTGCGGCCCCGCTTCTGTATCTTGTGGTATCTATCCCCATTTTTTTTTTAGTTCATTTTAAGGCAGTCTTTTGATTTCGTGCCGCATACAATTTGAGATTTCAGGTTCCCGCTAATGCTGCTTTCTGTAATCTTTTTGGAGGAATGTCAATTCTTTTCCTCACCTAGTAATATAGAGCCAGCCCATTGGAAAGGTCAGGGATTATGGAAAGGTCAGGGATTATACAAACCTGTTTGTAATCAGGCATTGTATTTCTTTTCACATCCTCTCCTCCCACCGCATTCCAACCTTCGGTGCCAGGCCGAGTTCCCTCGCCTCCTTTTTTTGCGCCAGCAAGGAAACCTCGTCAGGAGCTCGCGGAAATTCATTTGCCCTGCAGCTCGTGTCAATTCGACTCTCGGACGCGTCCGAGGGTTGGCAGAGTCTGAAAGGAGGCGTTCTCGCTCGGAAATAAACATCGCGAGTCGGGCTCTCGTCGGCCGTAACCTCGACGTCGACTTGGCTGTCGGGTTTGCGCCGACAAATTCACACTTCTCCAACTTCATAAAACTTGTGTTGCTGACATGAAGAGACCGTTTTCAAATCAATTCCTCTATGTCATGTTGATTTTAATTGCCTTAAAAAGACGAAGCAGCCGTTAACTCTTGAGAGAGAAAAAAAAAAAAAAAAAAAACCCTAGAAAAACACATTCACATTGGTTATATAGATCAAACAGGAAAATGGTATCACAATACCAAAAGTACCAAAAGTAACACTTAGCGCAAGAGTACAAGTGAAGCAGTTGAATCTGCATTGGACTGGGCACATACCAGCTATTCCAAAACATTGCGGGCCACACGGTGGAGTCTGCGTTTTTTTTCACTTGCATTTACATTTCGTCGGCCAAAAGCGTGTACGGCCAAAATGAACATCATGCAGGATCGGCATTGATTGATAGACATTTTCCAAAAAGTCCCAATTGTCGTCAAAGATCCTCCCGTAGTGCCTTTTGCTTTCCACACGTCGCAGCAAAGGTGGTCCGAAACGCGTATGTGCGAGAACATCAAGGTGCTGAACATTCCGCATTAGCTGTTCCCATTTGTCAGCGAACTCGTCCACAACATGCTGTCAGGGTCCGTGCGCTCGGGAATGTCGTTGGCCGAGCCGTACAAAACAGGAAGCGCGAGGGGAAAGGCTTTGTTTTGTTTAAAAGCCTCTTTTGTTGTCATGTTGATTTTAATTGCCTTAAAAAGACGAAGCAGCCGTTAAAAAACATTGTACAAAAACACATTCGCATTGCTCATATAGATCAAACAGGAAAATGGTTTCACAACACCAAAAAGCACCACTTAGCAATATATATACCGCAAGAGTACAAGTGAAGCAGTTGAATCTGCAGTGGACTGGGCACATACTAGCTATTCCAAAACATCGTGGAGTGTCACTTGCGTTTACATTTCGTCGGTGAAAAGCATATACGGCCAAAATGAACATCATGCGGGATCAGCATTGATTGTCCAAGATCATCAGGAATTCTACACATTTTCAAAGCAGTCCCTTTTGCTTTCCATTCATCGGTGCAGGTGGTCTGAAACACTTAAGTACAACAAGGCGCTGGACATTCGGAATTAGCTGCTCACGTTCGTCCACAACACGCTGTCGGGGTCCGTGGCCTCGGGGACGTGCTTGGCCGAGCCAAACAAAACAGGAAGGACGAGGGAAAGGCCCTTTTTTAAAGCCAGCAATTTTCTAAGTGTGAGACCAGAGGGCCTGATGGGAGGTGCAAGAAAAAAAGAAAAAAAAAAAAAAAAGTATTTTGAAATCAGTGCTAACTTGAATGTTGTAGAAAACTCGTTGGCCCACAGATGGAAAATGAGCTTTGTGCTCAATGTGGTGCAACCATCTTTTCGCGTCTATTGAGAGATTCGTTCATGGATGTGCACATTGGCCACAAACTGCATTGAATATATGAATTTACATACAATGGTGATGGAGACAGTAATAGGAGAAGCCACAATTATCACACTCACTGATATGTTCGATGTTTTTAACCCTAACCGCCGTATTTATTCAATTAGATGTGGGTTATTTTATTTAATTTATTTATTGATTGATTTAGTCTGGCTTGGCAGACTGGGGTGGTGGTCCCCCTATTTAGAAAGAGGGACCGGAGGCTGTGTTCCAACGACAGGGCGACCCCACTCGTTGTCAGGAGGAGCAGTGCGGTTTTCGTCCTGGCCGTGGAACAGCGGACCGCCTCTACACCCTCGGCGGGGTCCTCGAGGGTGCGTGGGAGTTCGCCCAACCAGTCTACATGTGTTTTGTGGACTTGGAGAAGGCGTTCGACCGTGTCCCTCGGGGGGGGGTGCTTCGGGAGTACGGGGTGCCGAACTCCCCTGTACGACCGGAATCAGAGTTTGGTCCGCATTGCCGGCAGTAAGTCGGACTCGTTTCCGGTGAGGGTCGGACTCCGCCAAGGCTGCCCCTTTGTCACCGATTCTGTTCATAACTTTTATGGACAGAATTTCGAGGCGTAGAGGGGGTCCGGTTTGGTGGCCTCAGTATTGCATCTCTGCTTTTTGCAGATGATGTGGTTCTGTTGGCTTCATCAAGCCGTGACCTCCAACTCTCACTGGAGCAGTTCGCAGCCGAGTGTGAAGCGGCTGGGATTGAGAATCGGCACCTCCAAATCTGAGACCGTGGTCCTCAATTGGAAAAGGGTGGCGTGCCCTCTCTGGGTCGGGGATGAGATCCTGCCCCAGGTGGAGGAGTTCAAGTATCTTGGGGTCAGCGATGCGGACTTTGTATCGGTCCGTTGTGGTGAAGGAGGAGCTAAGCGGAAAGGCGAAGCTCTCGATTTACCGGTCGATCCACGTTCCTACCCTCACCTATGTCCGGGCTCTCCCTTAAGAGAACGGGTGAGAAGCTCAGAGTAGAGCCGCTGCTCCTCCGCATCGAGAGGAGCCAGAAGAAGTGGTTTAGGACTCCTCCCCGGTGAGGTGTTCCGGGAACGTCCCGCCGGGAGGAGGCCCCGGGGACGACCCAGGACAACGCTGACCTCGGGATCCCCCCCGGAAGAGCCGGCCGGATAAAGTGGGAGAGGGAAGTCCGGGCGTCCCTGCTAAAGCTAAAGCTACTGCCCCCGCGACCTGACCTCGGATAAGCGGAAGAAAATGGATGGATGGAGGGGTTCTTTATTTAACTGCTACTGCGATATATCACTGTATCAAAAGCAGGTGGAAGTCTCTGCTAAATAGTCGACTGGATTTTCAAACAGGCAAATCTTGTTTCTTTTCTCACCAAGAATATCCGAATTTGCAGAGAAATCAGCAAGATTCCACCTTAAGTTGTTGGCTTTTTTAGAGATGTCTCAAAAATTAGCATTTTTCAAGGCAACAGAAAATGTTAAGAGAAAAGTAACATACGATACTACATACTGGTTCGCTTGAGCCAGGCGCACATATCGATGCAAATGCAAATTAATGCAACTCAATTTTGTTAAGTTCCAATTCAATATCCAGGTCCTGGATATTTAGGTTGAAGCGTTCAGAAAAGAAAGAATTCCTATCCAGTGTGAGGGTGGCCATTTTTTTAAAAATCAAGTAAATCTGTTTTTTTGGGTGGATTTTCTTTGTTTGTCAAAGACGAGTGCACAACGGTAGTCGATATTTTTCCGATGGGTGAACTGTTCGAATTGGAAAGTAGACAAGCATGTTGAGGACCGATTTGTTATCTTCAAGGCATCGACGGCGCCCATTCTTTCATGGCAGAAGCAACTCGGGCACTCTTGTCATTCTCCCTTCTCGTTCAGAGTTGGCTGTCGTCTCGTTGGAACATTTCTCGCCTTCCCTAATGAGGACGATATCTGGCGCCGATCAAGTCGTTTGCTCCACTTCCTTGCAGCGCAGCTCCAAGGCGCCGGTGAGTACATCGAACTTTTTCGACTGCAACTTATTCCGTTTTCCCCCCCCCCCCTATCCAACTCAAGAGGCAACTCCGTTTCAATTTGAAGGGAAGCCTGCCCGCCACAAATACATTGGCTACACGCCTGCGCGACGCAATGAGACGCAATACAAAAAGCCGGATTCAAAACTCCGCTTTCACGAGGATATAAACGCTGTCAAAATGGACACATTCAGCCATTCCCCTTCTTTAGAAACATCAAGCAAGTCAAATCCCATTGAGCAAATGAAGTATGCAGTATAGGGTGAGCTTCGACATGACAACGTGATGAATACATTCATGTGCATGTCAATGAACACAATCATGGAGTCCAAAAGGCATCATTTACATACAACAAACTGTAAAACTTGCATTTTGCTTCAACACTGAATCTGGAATAAACTAACTTTAATTTTATAAGCATGAGAAATCAAATTTGCCATAAAAGACATCAGCGGCATTTGTTGTTTTGTGTTTAAATAGAGAACATGAATAATTCTGCGCTCTCTCCATCTTCTACTACTTCTACCTTTCTTTTGGATGTCAATCTTTTTTCAAAGGCCAACAACCCCCCAGAAAAATAAGAATGTCCTTCAATAAAAATCCTAAACTATTAACAGTCCCTGCCTAGGAGTTGCTAAAGGGCCTTCAAAAAACATGAATTCAATGATGTTCTATTCTTTGTTCAAATATAATGACATCATTAATGAATTCATCATATTAACGTTTAATATTTGCATTAGTTATCTCAGCGTTGGCGCATGCCGACTTATTTGCAGGTTGTTTCGTGTGTTCAAGGGAATGTAAACTCAGCCTTCTCAAATAGGTGTCACTTGAAATGTAAAAAAAAAAAAAGGAGTCATGAAATTTGAATTGGGCACTTGGACCTACAGTGCAAATCCAGTTTATGTCATATGCATTGTATGTCTTCTTTTAAAAAGTACATCCAACATCAGAGTGGCTGACTTGGGAGTAGCAATCAAAAGAGGCACATTTTTTATAAAAAAAAAGAAAAAATCCAATTAGCTTCTTATTTTCTCCAAGTAGTCAGCACCAGATGGTGCCTGTTCACTGGCCAAAACGGATGCAATACAAAACACTATCAAAAATGTTTCAGCAAAGTTCCGCACACACAGACGTTGATAGAAAGCTATTCATTTAACAATATATTGATTATTATTGGAGTTGGCGCCACTGCCCTGGTGCCGAACGTAACCGCATCGCTCCGAGAGCTGTTGGTACTATTTTGGTTTGCATTTAACTGTCAACCCTTTCCATGCGTTTACAGTGTTTACACATTTTGGGGGGATTCAAACCGTAATTGTACGATCCGCTTTGAGCCTGCGGGTCTCAGCAGCAGCCCGTCTCCCGGCACAGATACTGAGATATAGACCAGGAGAAAATTTAACAAGACTTGAATATGTTCGGAATAAACCACTACTACGACAAATGTCAAAATTGCCAAAATCCTACACCGCGCGTACTCCGTTTCAGGCAAATGGGGCTGCCGTAGCCAACTGGTAACATCTCGCCTTCTCTCTCCCCTCAAGCTTCCAGAAGCTACCTAGAGAGATCAGCGTCCTAGTCATTGCGGTGGTATAACGCCGGCCATTTTCTTCTGCAATGCTACATTCGTGTAGTTGCCCACAGAGTCTGTGCGCACACCACACATAAGACAAAAGTTCGATGCACTTCTGTTTTTGGAGTACTCCTAAATGTGGAGTACTTGTGCATGACTCCTGAGGTACGCCACTTGTACAATTACCATATGTCCCTCGTTCGTCTTACTGTCATCCCAAAGCCTCTGCTAACCGTGCTGTGGACTTACTTTGGGCGTACAAAAGGAGCAAGTGTTCAGTACGCAGTGCATGTGCGCAACCCTGACTGTCCTTCCACGGCGACAAAAACACAACCGTCAAGCATGCTTTTGGCCCATCTTTTACCGAAGAGCGGCCGTACGAGTGAGAGTGAGTAAAATCTGACAGTGTCAAATAGAACAGAGCAATAGCACCTTTGTGAAGGCACCTCGTGTATCGGATCTTCTCGGCTTTGACTGCGCAGGTGTGCCTAATGAAGTGTCTGGAGAGTGTGGAATATGTTTTTCAGCCTTCTGGTAGGTGTGAGGTTGATTTGCAGACTGCGTGCGTGTTTGCTTTGTAGCATCTCAGCTCGGACTGACAACACAGAACCGAACCGGACAAGCTTGAGCTGATCTGAACAAAAAAAATCTAATATGGCTTAAAATATCTGAGAAAATGATCAGAGAACATGAATATGAGTTTAGGAAACAGTACAAAGCCATTGTTACAGTTTATGCTGGCAGCAAAGCTGTGTTACTTCTTGATTGCGGGCTTCCCAAAAAAAAAAAAATTTGTACAAAATCAAACTAATCACGTTCTACTTGTGAAACATGATGGGGTTGGCCAAACCTGCCAGCATCTTTGGTACATGGACTGAGATGATTTCTCCAATCATCTCTGGAAAGCTCACATTGGCGCGCACCGACTGAGCTTGGAGGAACAGGTCAAACGTGAACTGATGCAGCTTCTTTACAGTCTGAAAAACAGGGGGGGGGGGGGGGGGAAACAACACATTTCAACGTCATAGTGGCAAAAAAAAAACAAAGACGAACCGCTCCTCAACATTATTATTAGTACTTGTAATTGATATTCCTTATCCAGTTCGTATAGCGCTCGCCCTCATTAGGGTCGTGAGTGAGCTTGATGCATATCCCGGGTGATTTGGGGGCGAAGGAGGACACCTTGGTTAATAATCCTTCAATGTCATTTTGGAATATTCCAAAAAAGCAATTGTGACAAAAGATGTTTACCGCGCCGTCCGTCTGCACCGTCCGAAGTAGCGCAGCATTTCTTGGGAGAATAACACTGTTTCAAAATGAGTTTCTGTGCATTTCTGAGGCCACTCGCAAATGTTTCTCCTTACGAGGGTTAGTTAAGGTCGTCTGTCCTCTGGGGGGCTCATTTTTGGGCTGCTCTCTGAATATTATCCACTTTCCTGATGTTTGCCTTTATACGTTTTTATCTGAAGCCACCCGTTTGCCCTCTGGAGTCACAAATCATTGAACAGATTTGAATAAAAAATGTCTATAGCGTTGACCTTCCTCTCACAGTCGGCTATTTCATGCTCTCCATCAGCAGAAGAGTTCCTTCTGGTTCTCCGTTATGCATAAAAACACACCCGTTCATTAATGTGGTAATATCAGTTTTCATTAAGCTCTGTTGGGAAAACAATCAAACCCGTTTCAGATTGATATCAGAAGAAATTACACTGAACCAAAATAAAATGCAACACTTCCGTTGTTGTTCTGCCCACGATAGAAGGCCACTCGTAATATGTACACGTGAAGTCTAGTGAAATGGGGAGGTCGCTCAATACTTTCCACTTAAGCCTTTTGTGTTTTATATCGTTATATTCGATGATCAGGCTGAGAATTAGTTTCGTGCATTCATTCTCTGTTTTCAACATATTTGAATTGAAGCACGGCGAAGGGCACAAGTTGGGATGCGAAGGACGCGGTCTCACCATCTGGAGCGAGTCGAGCAGTCGCGTGAGTTGGTAGAACCTCTGCGGGTAATTGGCCGTGATGCGGTAACTAACCAGCCGGTTGAGTTCGGTGATGTAGGTGAGGCGCAGCTCGTCGAAGTACCGCTGGTTCTTCAGACCGTCCACTGGAACTGCAGCCGACAAAAAAGTCCAGCATTTCTTTTGTCAAGCTTACGTTTTTCAAAATGCCGTCATTTTCCCGGACTTCTCGGTAAAAAAAAATTCCAATCATTTGCGACATTCGTGGAAAACATTTGATTCCTTTATGTGGCCAAATCATTTCCAGAAGATTCTAGCGAGCAAATGTAGCTCATGGAAATAAAGAGCAAACCCCCGACGCCGGCGAGACCACTTTTGATGGAAAAAATCTGAATGGCAACTGCCGCTTCCCCGAGGTGGACACGTGAAGACAGCTCACCGACTTCATTTGAAAGCCTAACTATTTTGAAACCAGAACCCTTTCTTAAAAGCCGAAGCCAGTCTTGTCACTGGTGGGGGAGGGCTCAACTCTGGTGGGGCGGGCCAATAGAAAGCAAGGACAGCTTGGACAGCTTGGAAGGTGAATGGCTTCACTCGTGATGTTTAGTTTTCCTTTCCCATGATGCAATGGGAGATTAGGGAGCGCCAGGAGTGAAAGTAGTATTCTGCGGTCATTAGGTTCTTTGTGAAGAAATTAAGATTTCTATAGAGCTAGGAGTGAGTGTCCTTTGTAACTCTGGTGTTCCCGGGTCCTTGCGGTGGATGACGTGACGTGACGTGCTGGCAGTTTTTGATTGAACACACCTGGGATTTGAGGTACACTACGAAGGATGCGTTCAATGCAAACGGTTCCTCGGAATGGGGGGAACGTTGTCAGGACTATGTTTGACGCTCCTAGCTTTGCGTCTGCAACGACTAATGCTGAATGCAAATGCAAACAATTCTTTGGAATGGGGGAATATTGCTACTGAGACCAGTGGTGAGGGCTTATGCTAAAATGCTAACGCAGACCTGGCCTAACACAGCTGGAGGTCTCAAACTTAAGTGTCGAAACGGGTGGTTTCCAGCCACGATGCTAATGCTAAGTGCTAATGGATAGCTAAATGTGAATTGCTACGGTGGGAGGCTAATGCTGAATGCTAATGCTGGGTTCTCAGGCTAAAGTCTGGGGCTGTATGCTAAATGCTACGGCAAGAAGCCAATGCTAAAGCTAAGGCCGAACGCTAACTACTAACGTTAAAGCTATCGTTAAGGGCTACGGCTAAATTGTACGCCTACGTGCTAATACTTATGCCGCGGCTTATGCCAAGATAAGAAGAGAGCGATGAGCAGATGCCATCGCTAACACTTGAAGCTGTGCTGACGGCCGGAGTGACAACGAGGTGGATCTGACGACTCGTGGTTTTTTGTCATTTGGAAAATTCCTGCGAAGCCGACTAGTGAGTACGAGTGGCGACTTACGGATGCTGAAGAGGAGCAAGGCCTTCATGCAGAGGAACTCCTCCTGCGTGACCTGCAGCAGCATGAACTCCTGCGACAGGTGCTTCATTCGGACGCAGTGTTCGTACATAGTGGAGAGATGCATCCGCTGCCTGTGCGGGGGGGGGGGGGGGGGGGGGGGGAGAGCGGCGCAGGGTGAGGCCAAGTTACAGCAACGCTCAAATCACAGGAGAAACCAGAAGGACGAAATGTTTTACACGTCGCGCATTTGGTTGTGTGATGAGCTGGGGGGGGGAAGCAAGTCAGAGGTTACTGCCAAATTGATGGAAATTGTAATGAGAGAGGAACAAAAGCGGATTTTCCTTCCAACAATATTAGGTCAGGGAAAATAGAAATTGGGTAGTTCCGTTCTGACGAAAAGTTTCATCATTTCAATTTGCTCCCATCTTATGACGAATTTGAAACGACCGCCTTGTAAAGGCGGTCTTGCGAGGCCACGACGAAGACGGAAGAAGATTTCATCAGTTCTAAATGAAAGCTTGGAATGGAACGCAACGTTGCCGACGGCTCCGCAAAATGGGACTGATCCCGACTGGTCAAACCGCTGCGTGACCTTACAAATGTTTTGACTAGTCTTTCTGATCATTTGCACAGTTCCGCATTTGGAAGCCAGGGGCCGTGTATTTAAGGTGTTCCCGTCTCCAAATGGGTGTGGATTTTTTTTTAACTGGGGTCCAAGCCGCGACCGATTTGCGAAAATCCCGAACTTCAGGGCGATGGGATTGCAAAGTTTTTTTTTTTTTTGTTTTTTTTTTAGCTGAACCGATCCCAAGGTAAGAGGCTGCCGCTGCAATTAAGTCTCATTTTCCGGATCGCTTCCATCTGATAGCTTGAGCGTCTTTCATGCGCAGCCCGATCTTTTTGGCGGCAATTAGAAGAGCGCGGCGCCAGAAACGAGTCGCTTCGCTCGGATGTCACGGCCAGGTAAAGGTGCAGCTCGCCTCCGCTTCGCTTTCCGTGACGATTATTCAATCACGGCCAAATTTGCTGTCTCATTACGACGGCGCCGGCGGCTTTCCGTCCCTCTTTAAAGGATAGCCTCGGCTTGGCGAGAGACAGCAAAGCAGCCAAGTGACAGGGAGCACTTCAGTCCATTAACACTTAGCGCTCGCATTTCCAATCTTTCCAATAGCTCAAATTACCCACCGCGGCGGAATTACACGGGCTCCACCAGCCATAATTCGCGGCTCCAATTTGGAGCCGCTAATCCAGCACATCTTGAAGAACAACCGACTGATGCGTCTTCTATCATTTGGGTGACTTACATTTACTCTTAAATGTCGTTTTAACAACTTGGAACTGCGAAAGTGGAGTCTAATGTAGTCACAGAACAAGGTTGGAAATGGATTTAAACACCATTTCGGGACCCATTTTCATGGCCAACACCCATCTGTTCAATCTCTATATTCCGCTTTTCCGCTCGTAGCGTCGCGAGTGAGCTGGAGCCTGATGGATGTCAGCTCGCATTTTGCCCAAAGTTTCCAATGACGATAAGAAGGAATACATGGAAAATAAGCGGCCGTCGGGACTACAAAACGGACCAATGATCGATCAAGCAAACAAATGTTAAGTCGAAGCATCGTAGCATTGCTCTATGCCAGGCCCATTTATCGAAACCCCCGAATACAGCATCGCTCTCTTGGGATGTCTGGAACAAGTGAGTATAGAGAAGATGGGAGACCGAGAAAGTGGTGTCGCGGCTCATTTACTCGTTGAAGATGAAATCAGGCGCGAAGTAGAGCATCTGGCCGTTGGCGTGCTTATAGGAGCGCCAGCTCAAGGCGAACACCAACACGCCCATCCACGAATGCTGGATGACGGTCATTTGGTCAGCCACGTGGAGATTCCGGAAACCTACGAGCAGTCGTTATACATGACATCAATTTGCAACCGAGTGGCGACATTCGGAAATATTCTCGTTTTGGCCTGCCGGAATAATTATAATGACATTTCCTCAAACCTACCCTGTGGGGGAGAGATTCCTCACGGCTCTATTTCTGGGCCACTACTTTTTGTGTTTGACTTTTGTGTTTGTGTCGCTCCGCTGCTTTACGAACTTGGGTACGACCGCTGACAAATAACCGCTTTCGGGATGCCGTTTTTAACAGCTCGTGCTTTCATGTCAAACAAACTGGAAACATTTTCAACCCAAACAACTTGTGGAACCCAATTGCTTTTGTTCTTTTTTTTTTTTTTTTTTTTTTTTCCCTCGTTCGTCCTTTCATTCTATTGCTACAATTAGCTCTCACCGCCAGCACAGGCTAGCCTGACAAAACTATCAAGTAGTTTTGTCACGTGAAAAGCATTTGTCAGCTTCCATCCGTTATTTAAGGGAATCCATTTTGTGCCTATATAATTTGTTCTTCACATCAACTGGATTGCTGCCGGAATTGCTTAGAACATCGACGCTGCGCTCTCTCTCTCTCGGTCCCGTGTCGGGAGTCTCCCGGCCCGTCTGACGGGAAAAGTGGCGTCTTACCTGGGAGTCCTTTGGCCCATTTGACCACTTTGACAAGTTGTCTTTCCCCAAGCTCGTTGAGGCTGGTGAGCAGAGAGTCTGCCGAGTCGGGCTGGCCGTAATCGTGGCCCGCGTTCACCACCTCCGGCTCGATGGACTCCAGGATGTTCAAGAAGACCGCCTGCGAGTTGGAGGTCAGGATTTGTTCAGGGCCGAGATGCCTGACAACCTTTGCTGGATCCTGAACGGGTTTATCCTCTTTAGCGTTTTTGGGTTGTCCAATCTTTTTTAGCTTGCGTGCTGCCAACAAAGAAAAAAAGAAAAAGACAAAAAATGTTAAGTTTTAGTGATTCCTTGTACCATTTGTGGGTGGTAAAACATTCAGAAAAGTGACAAATCTGAGCACAGTAACTCAGCAGAAGAGGTGACTGCTGTTCGAAGAATTCGAGTCATTCCACTTTTGAAATCATCAATTTAAAAATGCCCCATATGCAGCCACTCTGGTTTTTGAAAACCAGAAAGGAAAAACAACAAATAATAACAACCGACAATAATCTCCCAAGTTATTGAGTCAAACCGAACAGATGAGTCTCATCTGGTGAAAAGGTCTGCTGGTCATCATGCGTGAGGGGCGAGCGTTTTGGGGGGGTTTCTGGCCTCCTTTGAAATTCTTCCCTGCCTCTTAAGATTTTGCAGGCTTACAAGGACATCGTTGAAGCGCACGACGCGGTAAATCACGGCCTTCGTCCTTCACTAAAGAGTGAAGAAAGTGGAAAAGAAGATAGCGGACAGAAACAGCGCACTTGTGAAATGGGAGACCCAAAAAAAACAAAACCAGGTCCACTGGCCGACGCGAGGCAGCTGCTGCATCTGACAACCTGCACTTACGCAGCTAATTGCCCAATCGGCACCGTCGGATCAGCGTTACTAATGTTACGTCGCTCTCGTTACCTTTTAGGGTTGTGCATTCAACATGATAGCGTCTTGGTGCAGTCGCGCCACCTGAGGAGGAGACATTTTCTCAAAATAGTGGCTTAAGTTTTGTTGACTCAACTGCAGAGAGTTTCAGACACTTGAAGTAGGGATGTCAACGTTTTATGATTTATTAAGTGACACCATTTTTAGATGCTTAGTATTACTGTTACAGTTGTAGTTGTGTCTTGAGTAGTAGTTGTTTTTGGGCTTCTGCCATCCAGTGCACACAGCAACAGCAAACAAAAGGAGAAAATGGGAACCAGTGAAGAAAAAAACCCAGGACGCGACTCCAAAAGCAAAGATGGCGCATGTTCACCGACCTACGGTGGCAGTCCAGATAACCCTATTTTTCCACCAATGAAGAAGACGAGTGCAGAGGTGTTGCCGTTTCACTTCAAGATATGAACTCTGTATGCAGGGGGGGGGGAAATGATCACAAAGGGGCCGAAGGGACCAATATGTCGATCTTTTGAGCTCAACTCCACTGCAGGTTCAATCCCGTTGCGAGAAAAGGTTGAATTCATTGGTTTTCTGCATACATTCAGTCCAAATTGTTTTTATCTGACCTTCATCCAAGTCACAACGGTAGTTAAAAACGTAAACTAATGGCACGCAAAAAATGATTATTAGGCACGCCATGTAAACATTCACAGTGGAAAAAGCATGTGAACCCCCAAGCTAATGACTTCTCCAAGAACTGAACGGAGTTTGGAGTACGCCAACCTAGAGTGCAATCAATGGAACAAGTTTGGGGCTTGATTAGTTGCCCTGCCTTATAAAAGTACACCGCTGTTTTTTGAGATTCTCTTCTTAAGAAGCATTGCGCGATGAGAACCATGCCTCACGCAAAACAACTTTCAGAATACCTCCAATTGGGGATTGTTCATTTTTGTCAATAAATGGAAAAAGCGCAGGACTCTCCCTTGGTGTGGCCGTCCTGTAAAGAGGAGAGCGACGATGGTTTGGGGCCGCTTTGTCCACTGGGAGCCTGGACGCATTGTAATCATTGACGAAAAAAATTAATTCACAAGTTTAGGAAGCCTTTTTTGCAAAAGAACTTCAAAACATCCATCGGCCAATTGAAGCTCGACAAAAAATGGGCAATGCAGAGAGACAATGACCCGAAGGACAGAAGTAAATCAAGAAGAGGATGGCGTTAACGGAAGAAACTACGACTTCTGAAGACGCCCAGTCCTCAACTCAACGGAGGGGCTGTGACATGACCTCCCGAGATTATTGCTGAACTGAAACGGGTTTGCAAAGACAAATGGTCCTCCCAAATTCCTCCTGACCGTTGTGCACGTCTGATTTTCACCGACAGGAAAGACTTGATCGAGGCAATTGCTGCCAAAGGAGGCTGAACCAGTTATTAAATCCAACGGTTCACATACTGCTTTCACCCTGCACTGCGACATTTTCATGTTGTGTTCAGTAAAAACATGAAAACATAATTGTTTGTGTGGTGTTGTCTTGAAGATTAGACCACATTTTATTATGATCGGGTCATTCCAAAAGCTTTACAAACTCTCTCACGGCAGGATTGCGGATTCGACTCTTTATTGGGTGATGTGATAATCCTGATAACCGTGATCATTTTGGGCACACGTATAATCCAGATGAGGATTTTTCGTGCTGAATTTGGAGTAGGCGTCGTCCTTGAGAGGCGGTCTTGGATGCGGACGCACCTGTCTGATCTGTGGGTGGCATCCAAGTCAACGAGCGCAAACGCTTTGTTGTTCAAAGTTCAAGTCAAGTCAGAAGAAACCCCCCGTTTAGAACCATCATATGGATTACAATCACTATTTGTTTTGTGTATTTTTAGACCCATCCGTCCATCCGTTTTCTACCGCTTAGCCGAGGTCGGGTCGCGGGGGCAGTAGGTTCAGCAGGGACGCCCAGACTTCCCTCGCCCCAGCCCGCTTCATCCGGCTCTTCCGGGGGGATCCCGAGGCGTTCCCGGGCCAGCCGAAAGACGTAGTCGCTCCGGCGTGTCCCGGGTCGTCCCCGGGGTCTCCTCCCGGCGGGACGTGTTTGGAACACCTTCGAATCAGATGCCCCGGCCACCTCATCTGGATCCTCTCGATGCGGAGGAGCGGCGGCTCTACTCTTGAGCTCCTCCCGGATGACCGAGCTTCACACCCGGACACCCTGCGGCGGAAACTCCTTTCGGCCGCTTGTATCCGGGATCTCGTTCTTTGGGTCACGACCCGCAGTTCGGGACCATAGGGTATTTCAAGTCTTTTTTATGGTTTGTCAACAGAACCAAAGATGTCCTGCTTGGTGAGCTTCTTGGCTACGCGACAGAATAGGAGGAAAAGTGTCGCCTCCCAAATTTATGTTTGTGCTTCCTTCCTCGTGGAGTTCGTGACGCACTCGGCCCGAGTGCAAATCCTGATTTGAGGAGACGCACAATTCCAAAATACTCCCCTCGGTTAATCGTCCTGCCTGTTGGACCGAAAGTAAATGTTAATTGTCTCGTGATTGCCTGACTCTTTATTAAAAGCGCCGCCGCCGCCGCCTCAACTTTGCAGCTCGGGTCGATCAATATTGAACTGGCGGTATTAGACGCAGCTTAAGCTAGCCTCCGAAATTTGCGGAAGCAAATTGCAGCTGATATCAGGGAGTGTCGTTTGCAAAGCCAACATATCTCCATTTTGATCCCATGACAAACATGCAATAAAAAATGCTTCATTAAAACGTCCCGCTGGCGTCGTCGGCCGTGGCCTCGATTGATCCTTTAGAGCGTGCATGTCAAGCTCAGGCCCGGGGGCCAAATTTGGCCCACGGTGTAATTATATTTGGCCCGCGAGAGCATATCAAATGTGTATCAAGAGCTGGCCCGCCAGTGTATAGCGCATGCGCCTCTAATATTCCAAATCCCAAAATGGATTTTCATTCAAAGACATTCTTATTTTTGGGGGGTTGTTTTGTTGTTGGCCTTAAAAAAAAAAGGGAAAGTAGTTGGCGAAAGAGAAATAGAAGATGGGAGAGACAGAAGAATTCATGTTCCCTATTTAAATACAAAACAACAAACAAATACCACTGACGTCTTTCATCGCAGATTTGATTTCTCGTGCTTATAATAATAATTCAAGTTTGTTTATTCCAGATTGAGTGTTGAAGCAAAATGTCATACGACAAACGTTTGGCCCGCGAAGTTGCCGCCGTTTTCACTTTTGGCCCACCGTGAATTTTGAGCTTGACGGCCTCGCTGCAGAGCGCCAACAGGCCGGCTTGAACTTACCCTGAAGCGTCTCCGTCCTTGAGCTCGAAGCCAACATAAACAAGAGTTTGAGACTTCCGACGACGGGACTCAAAAGGCGAGGGTTTGCCGCAGACTCGCATAAAGCCGTCAAGCGAGTTAGTCTGCAACGCCGCTCCGGCGGGCTTTGCAGCTGCTGGGAAAAGTTGACTTTTGAAAGTTGAAAAGGTAGCTGGCAGGACCCGCGACATCTTAATTCATCATAATGACGTACGAGCGGTTTGGTTCGCTTAAATCCGGTCGAAAGGGGTCCCGCGCCCTACAAGGGCTCGAGCTTCCATTTGCACACGGCTCCGCTCGCGTCCGCCTCGAGCCTTCGGATTTCTCTTCATTGGGTCGTCGGGCGACGAGCTCCGAACATCACCGCGGGTCGATCGGCCAATGACGACAGCGTGCGTCCTGCTCTCGCTCGCTTGGAAAAGCTCCGTCGGTCTCATCGGAGGAAATAATTAACATTGCAGGAGTAATGTGGAATTCGTTTGATGGAAAATGGGAACCTTTTAAATGATACTTGAGCAGATGCTAAACTGAACAAACGTCATAAAATGAATTGTCCTTTGCCTCTCTTTAAAGACTTTTTCAGGGCTGAAAAAAAAATAAGCCCTATTTTCATGACGATAATTAAGCCAGCAAGTACATGTACTACGTGTACCATTCCGCCATGAACTAGAACGCGGCACTCGGTGAAGCGCTAACCTCCGGCGTGGCCCAACAATGCTAATTTGCACCAGAATTATGGAACCAATCCAAATCTGGATCTTGCTGGAAAAAAAAAAACCAAATCATCATCATCATCACTTTGTCCTGTTCCTACTGCAGCTGCACATCCCCCAATAAAAAAAAAAATACAATTCTCTTTCAGTTACACTGGTTAAAAAAAAAATGGATCTGCCCGAAACAAAGTATGCATTGCTGGAGGGCTTTTCATTATCAATAATAATAATTGTTTTTCCACATAAAAGGAAAAATATTGTTGGCCTAATTAGCTTAAGTACTTCATCCATCCATCCATCCATTTTCCTATCCCGGCTATCGTCGGGCAGGAGGCGGGGCACGCCCTCAACTGGTTGCCAGCCAATCGCAGGGCGCGTACAAACAAACAACCATTCGCACTCACATTCGCACCTACGGGCAATTGAAGAGTCTTCAATGCACCTAGCACGCATGTTTTGGGGGATGCGGGAGGAAAGCGCAGAGCCCGGAGAAAAGCCACGCAGGCACGGGGAGAACACGCAAACTCCGCACAGGCGGGGCCGGGGATCGAACCCCGGTCCTCACAGCTCCGAGGCAGACGTGCTAACCAGTACTTCTAAAAGACAATTTACTGTCACAATATCAATAAAAATACCAATGTGCTTGCTAAAAATGTATTTTATTTCTTTTTTTGTGTAGATTCTCGGTCATCCGGCTAACGATAATCCACAAAGGTTGAATCGAGGCAACTGGACTCTTCTTGTTTCTTCGGTTTGCTCTGCGGAAATGTTCAAAAGACTAATTATTATTGCATTATGCAATTAGGCTAACAATATATCCACTGGAAACTGGAAAGCTTGCCTCTCCTAACTTTGAAAGTTTGTCTGTGTTTCTGTGTTTTTATCCGGGAAAGAAAGCAAACGTACTTACTTACTTACTTGACTTGACAAGCGAGAGCCTATTGTACACGCTTGCGGAGGAAATCTACAACGAGGAGGCAAATGTTGAATAGTTTGGCCTCTGCTGCCAAGTGAATAAAAGCTCTCGAAAAGGTGCGCCCTTCCGCCGGCGCTCGAGTGCATTAGAAGGCATTTTGCCTCCACGGGTTTGTCACCGGCTGGTGGCCAAATTACCGGCGCGTCCGCTGCTTTAATTGGCGTCTTCTCGTGTCAGCTTTGTGCCTCCCGCACAATTTTCGCCATAAGCGGAATGAGAAAATGGAAGGGGGGAGTGGAAAATTGAACACAAGACCAAAATGAGTCCACCACGTGTCAATCTTTCCACGCAGATGTGGCCGACCGTGAGGGGAAGCGCGTGAAATGGCGGGAAATTGCACGGCAGCTCAGTCGGGGGCTCGATTACGGCTAACATCCCCTATTGTGAGGACGCTGCAATTGGGGAGACTTGTCGAGGATGTGCGGCGGAGAGAGACTCGAGTACTTGCGCTCTTTCTTGGCAAATCACGACGACTTTTCGTCTTTGAGCTTTTTGCCTGCCGTCGGTACGCCGAGCTCATTATCATCCGTTGAGGCGGAAAGTAAATCAAGCTTCGAGGTTTTACATCGCGCTAAGTAGCACCATCGTCCGGTCTCCGCGTTTGTATGCACCATCCCGAAACTCACGACAGCGATTCCATTCATTTTCTGTCCTGCTCGATTATTGATTCGAAGCGATTGACAGTTCACCGATCCTCTTTTGCAAACGCCCGCTACGGACAGTTTTACACTGGGCACGAAGCCATCCGCCGCTATCTGGCGTTTTGGGTCTCCGGCTGAGGCCTGTGCTCAAATGGAATGCCTTTTTCAAGTGATTTGGCGAGTATTTTATAGTCCACCCTACCTCCGAGAGTCATCCCAGCTTCAAAACACTTCTTCAGCCGACAAGATGGACAGTTTTTTCTCCTCAGCTTATCGATGGTGCAGTCGTTCTTGCTGGCGCACAAGTATTTCTGCTTGCCTTCGGAGAGAGAGGAGAGCAGATGTCCGTCGGAGGTTCGGAACAAAAGAAAGGGCGACGTCGGAAAGTGTCGTTCGAGTGAAAGTCAAAGACGACGGGCCGTGCGTGTGCGCGTGCGTGTGCGCCCGCACCTCGGTTCGCATTTGCGACCCTCGTTACCTTCTGCGGCTCTCTTGAAGAAAACTTTGCAGCTGCCGCAGGTGAGCGCACCGTAATGGCAGCCGGACGCCTCGTCCGAACAGATCAGGCACGTTCTTTGTGGCGGGAAGAAGAACTCCATGGGGAACATTTGCTCTCTGCCCGTCTCAAACCTGGAGGTCACCACAAGCGGCGTCAATTAATAGCACGTTAGCTACACGTGTCCAAACAAATAAATGGATTGTGTGTGTGTATATATATAATTTTTTTTTTATCACTTTGCATTAGGGCTGCAGGAAATTTTCATTTTTTATATATAATTAAATTATATATATATGGATTTATACATATACATATATAATCCATAAATAAATTATATATATGTATGGATTTATATATATATATTTTTTTTTTATCACTTTGCATTAGGGCTGCAGGAAATTTGGATTTTATATATATATATATATAAATAAATTAAATTATATATATATATATGGATTTTATATATATATATATATGGATTTTATATATATGGATTATATATATATATATATATATATATAAATAAATTAAATTATATATATATATATATGGATTTTATATATATGGATTTTATATATATATATATAAAATCCATATATATATATATATATGGATTTTATATTTTTTTTTATCACTTTGCATTTGGGCTGCAGGAAATTGAGATGATATATTTATTATTATTTTTTAAACCCAGCAATATATATTGCGATATGACGGAAGACTGTGCAATACTACCACTAAGACCATCACCATTTTATTCATGATCTTCTCGCATTACTATTTATCTTTTTGTTGCAAATATCTTCAAATAAGTGCACACAAAAAGTTTGAAATGTTTGCTTGCAAGTTTGCGCCGGAGAAGGAGCCGCTTTCAATCTCATTGCACACGAGTCTAGCGACAATAAAAGGCATTCGATTCGATTCCGTGCCATTTTCCCAAACTGTTAACTATGTGTGCAATTGATTCATTGTTCATAAACAACAACAGAATAATCCTTTAATTTCCCCATAAATTACACTTTCACCGCATCAGTGGGCAGAAGCAAAATACAAATCGAAATAAGCAACGGTGTACGTCCCGACCCTGACGAGACTTCGATTGCGTTTTTGGAACAGCTTATGATGACGATCGGAGATGATTTGTTGTCACCGCAGAGAGATTCGTCCGTTCCACCAGACAGCAATCGGTTGTCAATTTTCAACATACTGTAGTAAAAAAAAAAAAAAAGAAATTATCTTTAGCTGCAGTGACCTCTAAGCCCCGATTCCTAATTGGGATGGGTCATTCGGATGTCGTCGAGCAAGTTCAAATCAAGTCGGATCTCTTGGAATATATCGCCGGATGTTTATCGTCAACATTTTGGTCGTGCTTGCGTTCAAAACAAGCCGAAGAAAGATTTGATAGGAGAGCGACGGACGAATGTCGATTGACGCTTTCGGTGAGGTTTGAATATTACAATACATCTAATTATTACCACACCGCTCAAAACCATAACATCGTTAAGTGAAACGAATATCCACGTGAGAGTGTGACTCGAAACTGCAATTAGCTGTGAAAGTTCCCCTTCCGTCCATTTTTTACATTTTCGTCAATCTTTGGTTGGATAGTTTGGGTGGAAAATGCCCAGAATGTCCTTTTTCAAGCTGTTTTAGTTGGTCTTTTTCGTCTGGCAATTGCGACAGCCGGATTTCTCATTAATATGCAAGCTAGATGGTTGGATATAAATAAGCATAGCTCCGATTGGATCATTCATCTCAATCTTTTCTCCGATTGGTCCTTGGCAATACCAGGGCGTCACGGCAGCCAAGCGCTCGAAGCGACCGCGCTTTCATTTCGTCCGATGTGAGGGAGGGGCTCGTCGTCGTCGTCGTCGTCGTCAAGCGGAATTCACCGAGTGTTAAGATTGTTGGCAAGCCCGCAGAGGCGAGCAAATGTCACGTGAATGAAATACGAGCCCGGGCGATATCGGGAAGGGCGGGTTCCATACGTTCATTTTGGCGACGACGACCGCCAACTTTTGACGATTTAATCTGCGGTTGCATTCGACGTTCTGAACACAGTTAAGAAAACGTATGAATCCCAACGCATGCGCGCTTTTATATGTCGCAGCGAACCCGCGAATGCACTTCCGTTGACGACATCAAAATGGGCCTGAAATCGGCACAAACTGGCTGCGGCGGACCAAATTTCCCTTCAAAACAAAACATCAATCAATGGCCAATCGATTCATATTGTGATACAGATCAAATCTCAAATCCTTTTGTCGCGTGTACAGTGTACTTTAGAAAACAAAGAGCATGTTCGTTGCTATTTGATGACTTCCGCATTTCTTATTTTTTTTTTTCAAGAAAGACAAAAAATAAAAAATTTGCCCGCGTTTTTTTTTGGACATCGTATTTGGAGTCCCTGTTTGGAGATGTGTTCGTTGTTAAGAACTCTTCCCCCGTGAATATTCATCGAGTCATCGTCCGAGCCGCCCTGGTCAATGACGGGGGGCGCACCGCTCCAATTTCGGGTCTTTCAAAAGGAACAAAAGGAAATCGGGGCCACTGCGCACAGCGCAAGCGCTCGCTTTCAAATTCGACTTCGAAGGCGCATTGAAAAAGCTTTGAGCTGGAAAGTATGCAGCGATGATGACGTCGGCACATGGAACAGACGAGTTTCGGCAAAATGCGCAATTCAGCGCAAAGGTTTTGGGCCAACACTGACGTGGCAAAAGAATAAATATCAATGAATCGAGAGACGGACGCGGTCCTGCTAGCGGTCGAGTGCGAGGAAAGCTCACCGTTTGTGGCCAGAGGGCTTTTGCGTCGGCGCGCCAACAAAATCCGACGCGCGGTGAAAGCAACATGCTGCCGATGCGACGACCGCCCGGCCCGAGTCCCGACTCCCGACTCCGACGTCCGCGTTACCTGTGGTCGTCGTAGGCGACCCCCGTCCACTCTCCCGCCTCCGTCTTGATGGAGCTGCCGGTGGCGTACGGCGGCCCCAACATCCCGCTCGGCGGGTACCACTGCTCGGTGGCGCCGGCGCTCCTCTCGTACGGCTCGCAGATGAAGGCCGTCGCGGGCGCGGGCGGCGGCGGCGGCGGCGGCGTCGCGCACTGCCAGGGGCCGTCGTACGCGTCCCAGTCGGTGGCCCAGTGCGCCTGCACGGACGGGCCCTTCGGGACCTCCGACTTGATGGCCACGCCGAAGCGCTCCAGCTGGCAGCCGCCGGCGTCCTGCCCGAAGACGGCGGACTCCTCCGGGGGCTTGTAGGCTCGGCGCCCCGCCGGCGCCGCGAAGGCGCACGCGGGCAAGTCGAGCAGCTCGCACGTGAACTCGCTCGAGTCTCGCCGCGCGAACTCCGCGCGCCCCAAAGCGGCCGGAATGACGCGCCATTCGGCCGACGTCGACGTCGACGGAAATATGGCGTTGCGCTCCTCGCGCCCCGACGACGAGCCCCGGTACTTGGAGGCGGCCCCCCCCTTCGCTCGGTACGAGCAGCCGGCGGCCAGGAGGTGCGAGGGGAGCGCCGAGTCGCCGGCGTCACTCGGGTCCGCCGACAGCCCCAGGGACACGGACACGGCTTTGCAGAGCTCGCGGGCGGTCTCCGAGATGGCGTGGGAAGAATCCTTGCGAGGGGCGACCGCCGCCGCCGCCTGCGCGCCGCTCCGCTTCCCGGCCTCGGTGCCGGTGCCGGTGCCGGCGCCGGTCGTCTCGCCTCCTGCCGAGTTTCGGGCCGCTAAGCCGGTCGGCGGCACATCTTCGCCGGCCGGCGCTTTGTCGCCCGACGGCCAAAATGCGCGACAAGACGACGACGACGACGACGACGACAACGACTGTTTGCTACTTTGGCTCATTTCCCAAAAGTTGTTTTGTCTTTATTAGTAGTAGTAGTAGTAGTAGTATTTGTTGTTATTTTTTTGGCCACTTAACAAGTCACTTTCTTTTTTTCAGCGCTCAGCTCGACTGCGGAGGCGTCCAAACAAGTGAGATGAGCTTTGAACCTCCTCCCCAGAACTAAACTAAACCCCCCCCCCCCCCCCCCCCCACCAAAAAAAAAAAGCGAGTCGCTTTTCCCCTACAAGGTAAAAAGCGCCAAAGTCTTTGCTGCTGCTGCTTCACCGCCGCTCGCATCTGCGTGGAAAAAGCAAAATGACAAAAACGTGCCGATCACACAAGCGTCCTTGATCAGTGCGAATTTTCGGGGCGTCAACTACGCAAGAAGGGAAAAAAAAAAGGAAAAGCCACAAAGCAATCCTTTGGATCAAATGAGATCCTCCGAGCGCTCTTGTGTAACTCTAAAGTGGCACAAAGTGGGCAGGGCACTTCTATTACGCATTTTACGTGGTCGTCATGGCTGCTATTTAAAAAAATAAATAAATAAATAAAATGACAGTATGGATTTTGGAGCCATTGCCACGTGACCTGTTGTCTCCACACCCCTTTTAAAAAGATTTTTGTGATCTCTGTAAAACATCTCTGGGATGTAAGAAAACCCCAAATCTGCTTTTTCAAAGTTCTCATTGCAACTTTTGCTTGACTGCGCGTTCTTGTCGTCAATTTTCTGTGGTTTCCTACCAAAATGCCGATTGAGCTCCACGTGCATTTGCGATACCGCTTCTCCGATTCGGGTCTCGCCTAACTGGACCCGAGCCGGCCGGGCGGAAGAAAAACTGCGCCCCGGACAACGTCGGGGGAAAAAAAGAAGATAGGATAGGATGACGCTTGAGCCGATGCTTCAAGCATCATTTTTTTAATTTGTTTTTTCAGAAAAAGGTCAATATCCCAAAAAGTGCTTGTGCTGAAAGATGGCAATGCAATTAATTAGGTGCTCTTAAAAAAACTCATTGGAACGTGCAAAAAAAAAAAAACCCGACTTTTTCTTTGACTTGTTAAAACTCAAAACATTCGATTCGGAACCAAATTCCTTTCCCGGTTTGAGACCGGGCCGCTTTTGCGCGCGCACTCGGGCCTCCGCGACCCTCACGACCTCGCAGGAAGACGACGTGTGTTGGGACTTTGGGAGCGACGTGGAGCGCAAACGGTGCTACAGCGGCTTCGACAATTCTAAGCTAGCGCAAGGAAAACATATTTGCTCAAAAAGTCGCGAGCGAACGAAACTGCCAAATCCCCGTCCGTCGTTTGCGAGCAGGCCGCAGAGGGAGGAGAAAAGAAACGCACCTTTTTTTGCTCGAAAGAAATCCTACTTGGCGTCTTTCCAGGACTTGCTGCGTCTCACTTTTTTCTTTTTAAACATTTTTTTTTTTTCTTTTCCTTTTTCACGTCCCAGTAAGCCGACAAGCTAAACACGCCACTAAAACGACCACAAACAAACGTCGCTGGAGCGCTTCTTCGCAAAGAGGGAAAGTACGCGCCGTGACTTCCAATAAATTGAACGCCTCATTTAAGAAGAAAATAGCAAGCGTCTTCATCACAACAGCCGAATGACATGTTCGGCCTGCTCGGGATCGTCTGGCGGCGGCGGGCTTTCGGGTTTCGGGTGCCACGATCGCCTGCCACCGCGTCGTCGTCGTCGTCGTTCAGAAACGCGGCGAAAAGCTCGCCGTGGGTTTGGCGTATCGCGCGTCTCACCCGAAGTCACTTGGGAACAATTGTGGCTCACCAGTTGCCCTCACGGCGACAAGTGCAAAAATCAACCGAAAACGTGCTCGGTGTCGTCCTCGCGCCGTCCCATTTGATATCGAACAGACGCCATATTTGATCTTTTCCCGTGTGCCGGAACGGTGCCCCAAAAATTGATTTCAAGTCCAAACTACAACTTTTCCACTTCGGAGTAAGCTCCTGAAGTCCAGCGCTCTTTCCTAGCCTTCACTTCCTTGCGACAAAAGATTCTTCCGGAATCCTCCGCGGCGCCGTCGTCACGGCCATCTCGACGTCATCCGCGTTTTCAAAACCCCTCCCCCTCGATGAGCTTAAAAAGCAGGACCAAGACCACGTGGCGCCAGGGCCGCCAAGTTGGCGCTCACGAGACGGAACTTCGTGCCAATTACGTAAGCGAGCGCATGCTAATAGCGAACAGGTCAAAGACGCTTTACGTGCAGTTCCGCGCAAGGCACAATATTGCAAGCGGGCCATATTTATTGGAAGTGGCCATCTATTGAAAGTTAGTACATTTTGCAAATCAAAGCAATTTCCAATGGCTGTTGAGCGCAACCGCATACGAACGGCGCGTCGGCTCGGTCGGATCTGGCGGGCGCGAGTCCGCCCGAGCCCTGAAACAAGTGAGCGCTCGGAATCGATCTTTTCAGGTTTTGTCATCGACGAAACATCGAGCCCGACAGCTGCGCAGAATTACAGCCCTCGCCCTCTTCCCCAGAATAATACAACAACAACAACAACAACAAATGGTCTCATGTCATACTTTGTGTTCCCCTCATTTCGCTTTGCGTTCTCCAGTTTGGCTTGTTTTATATTTTTATGGGATTGAATCTCGACTTCGCCAGGTGAGGCCATTGAGAGAAGTCGGACAAACGAGGCAAACCTAAAACGTGTGACACACACAAACTCATCATAAAACAACCGTAAATACCCACACAAAATCCTTCCTCCTTTGAAATAAGAATTCGAATTCAACCCCCGAAACGTTGTCCTTCGTTCGGCTTTTGGGAATTTGAAAGCGAGTTGTGCAAAAGCGCTGGCACATTGTTGGACGTGCCTTCGACAGTTTGGAGAAGGTCAACTTTAAGTTCACCTGTAAAGACTGCAGCGCGTTTCCGCTTTCATCCTGAAAATGTCACCGCTCAAGCCGAACTTTGCCAACTTTTCTGCGGCGAGCTTATCAAAGCTGCGTGGCAAAGCTTCTTGTTGCAGGTGGAAACATTCCAATGGTCACAAGTGGAGAGAGTCGAGCGGACTCCGGCCCGTCTAGACTGCGTGTCAGCTTTGGGCGGCAGACACGTTTTCATGGGGGGCGGGGGGGGCTTGCCAATCTCAAAACGCTAACAATTCCAACAACAGGAAAATGGAGCTCCGTAATCACAAAATCTCCTCAGAAAACCTTTTCAAACTACTCTCACCCAAAATGCAAGTCAGTCATTGGGAGAAAGATGCAAATGCACGCCGGCGCCGTTTGGAAGTATCCCAGGAAGCCGACGCATATCTCGTTTACGATTTGCCGCAAATCACGGAAACGTCAACTATTGTCTTCGCCGACAGAACAGACCGGAGATGAATCACTTGGCAGCCACGATAGAGATCCAAAGGGCTTTTTTTTTTTATCACTGGCATCAGAGCAGCCGGCCAAAGAATGAAGAGGCTTGATACGCACGTACACAAATTCAATGTTCAACGTTAGCTGCGGCTCTTTTTGATACGAAATACGAAATGTTCTCGGAATGCGCTGGAAAGCCGGAAGGCCCGCGCGAAGAGAGAAAACACTCCCCGCGCTCCGATTCGAATCCCAAAACGCAAGTGGTCCGGCACACGTGCTAACCGCTACGACGCCAAAATGGTTTTATTGAGCGTGCGTCTCTATTCCGCTTCCAAAAATGGAATCTTCTGGACGCAAGCTACAGCAAAGCATGTGAAGATGATGCAGTGAGATGTTTGTTATTTGAATGTGCGTCTTTAAACATCCAAGAGTTATTGTGGTATTTTGCGGAGAAAGAGAAAGCAAGCGCTTGTTTTTTGGCTTGGTCAAGGTTAGTGAAATGTCAAGTCTGCAGTTTTGGTGAATGTGACACAAATGTTGGCCGACATTTGACCCAACATTGCAACAGTGCGACCGATGCACTTTTCTACTGTGTGAAGAAGGGATTTCGAAAGCCGTTGTTTGTTTGTTTGTTTGTTTGTTTGTTTGCTTCCCCTCCAAAAGTGATCAAACGTATCGCCGCTTGAACTTTCTGCCGAGGAACTTCCTTCCAGTTGGAGTCGCTTTTCCAAAGTTCCGCTTGAGTTTGCGTAACCTTGGAAGCTTCATGTTCACAGATTTCCCGCTTTTTCAGGGGAAGGTCTGATGTCTCAGCCTTGGCATTTTGCCGCTCCGAAACGAAGCCTTGCTTTTCTTTTTTTCTTGTTTTTTTTCTCCCACACATTCCCTCCGTTATCTCCCCGCCTCTTTCAGCTCCACACTCGAGCGTAATGTCAGGCTTCATATAGTTCTTGCTGGCAAGAAAAGTAAGTCAGTCGTGGTGATAGGGAAAACGGTAATGAGCGCTCGACTGGCTTTTGAGGTCGAGACCACGCCTTGCTCGATGCGACGGCGATGACGATTACCCGACCGTAAATGCTTGACATCGGCCATAAACGCTCATGACTATTCGAAAATCAATTGAACGCAGCTGTGGGCTGCTGCGTTTAAAGCAACGGGCTTATGTAAACTGCGATTGGGAAAGCGGTCCGGCGAGGCCCCTCCAAAAGAGCAAAAGGCAGGTGTTAAGTGTTGCAGCCCGTGCGCTTATCTGGGACATTTTCCGCTGGCAGCCATTCACGGCCTTCGACGTGCCTCCTCCCGCCGCAAAATAACGAAGTCCTTCATAGAGGACGGACACAGAAAACACGGACGGGATGACCTAAAAAGAAGTCGGGAACGTTGTAGCGAATGTCTGAACTCGTCCGTTTCCCGATGCGCTGCGCTACGTAACCGCACACGTCAAACACTCACATTTGGTTCGGTCCGAAGAGGCCGTCGCACGAGGTCGGCGGTGCGTCATGCTTTCATTGGAGACGGCTGCGCAATATCTCAAAGCGATTTATGATTGGAAAGAAATATACAGTGTATATCTTTTAAACTCTTGATTTGTTGTACGAGGAATCGAATGTCTCTGGCAACTAAGCGTCGAGCGTGTGTTCCAAACTAGTGATTCATGTTTTTTTCCCATCGAGATGCGCGTCCAACATTTTTCCTTTCAAGCAAACGCTCTCGTCATTTCCGAGAGCGGCCCGCACGTCCCCCGCCTCTCTCTCTCTCTCTCGCGCGAGCAACGATCGTTCGGCACACGTCGTCTTTGCGTCGCTCGGCGGCAGAAGCGGGACTGGTCGTGGGATCGGAAGCGTGACGTAAACGTGAGATTGCGCGAAGCGATACAAGCGGCGGTCGTGAATCTCCCGCTTCTTGCTCCCCCGATCGGGCCTCGCGCCGCAGCACCTGCGAGGGAGTCAAAACACAGGAAATAACCACTTTTCTTTCATGACGATAACGTTCAGTAAATAGATACACACATGTGTGTTTTAAAAGCAGACAATACAGAGCGCTTATCTTCAATCAACATTACGCAGATTTAGTCACAATTGGCCGCAGGTGATGACGGTCAATAAAAAGTCTCCCGGGAGGAGCAAAATCAAATCTTTGCCGTTAACTTCGGCGGACGCCTCGGGTGCGATTTGGAATCATTGATTCAAAATAATTCATCAGCGTCATGGAAATGCTTTCGACTCGAAGAAAAAGAGCGAAAGCAAGTTGAAACCCTCTCCGCTATGACTACAAAATGTCCCGGGGTTTTTTTGAAACGGGAATCACGCTTCAAATGTCACCGAACGATTGTTTCTCGACATTTTCTGTCGCTAAAACTAAGTCGGAAGAGCCTCTTCGCATTTGTCAAAGAAGAGGACGCGGTACGTTTGGAGCGCTAACGGCCGTTAGCGTACGCGTGTGTCGGTCCTCCTGGTCTTCTGCTGTTGGTTTTGGGGGGTTTTGGGTTGCGTGTTTTGGGGGACTGAGATGATAAAAACTGCAGCGGTGGGAATTGAAAAATTGTATTTTGTAGACAGAAAAACTATTCTGGGCTTTTGTTGAACTGCTCTTATCGGAAGAATTCTTTTTGGGGTCTTTCCTATTTCTACGTTCGCCACACGAACCCAGCTCTCGATGAACGAATGACGGGTGTTCGGCAAGTCACGCTGCACTCACAGTACATTCCTAAGCAGGAGTCTGCTGTGGACCACCGCATACTCGCGGCTCGCCACCCGCGGATTCCCCGAAGAAGACGGACGCTCGGGTCGCCTTCATTACAACCAAATGAAATGTGACTTGGAAGTTCTGCATTCGCTCGCAATTTGTTCGTTCGAGAGTGTGAAAATGATTTGGCATCGGCTCTGTGCGCTTTGCAGCTCTTGGTGATAGCTTACGCAATTGCTGTTGTATTCAAATTGGATTGATTTGGAAAGAAAAAGCACCACACACCTGTTGTGTGATGCAAAATGTAAAAGTTGCAGCTTAATGTGACTTTAGTTTGGGTTTTTCCAAAAAACTGCTAATCAAATGGTTTCTTTCTTTCTGCAACGAACACAAAAGAAATATTTCCATTGTAGCTCTGTGTTTCTAGATTTAAAAAAAAACAAGTTGATTTTGTCCAAAGAGAAGTCCTAAGTCCAAAACACATCAAATCTTGCGTGCGGCGTCCATACGACGGCGGCGGTGACCGTCGCAAGCGGCGTCTCCGTCGTCTGTTGTTTTCGGCCGGCAAGTCCTCGTGGACCCCCCCGAATCTCCTCATCCCGTCCAACAAAAATCTCTTCGACAATTAAATAGCGTTGCGCCAGATCTGACTGAACATAATAACGACGCTGAGTCAGTCCAAATGACGCCACGTTTCTATTTGAAGGACTTTTCAGGAGAACACGTAAGCCTCCTTCCGCCGTAATGAACAATATCTTGCCCCAAAAAAAGCACGCTCGGCTCCTGCGAGCACCAGTCGGAGTGACATTGAGAAGGCGACGTCCGCAATAAAACGGGGTCACGCTGCGCCGTCGGGCGGGAAAAGCGCCGCTCGGCCGTTCTCCTCTCTGCCGCGTTCGCTCGGAAAGCCAAAGAGAACTGCGCCAGGAGCGGCCGTCGGCCTCAAGCTTTCATTTGTCCTTCAGATTTTGAAGCCAGAAAAGATTTCCAACAGCATCGTGATATTCGGCCAAGCGTCGCTTCCCCTCGTCGCGTACCCTGCGCTTGTCAGGAAAGTAGCAATTAGCTTAGCAATTAGCTTATCGGATGTCGTCCTCATAGCGCAGATGAATTTCTTATTCCTCGCCTCTCTTGTCCAGAAAGCGTATCGGCGATGCGGACGGAGTCGTGCCTTACGACGACGAGTTCCGGATTTCGTGGCAATAACGAGCAGCGCGCGTTGTTTCGACTGAAGCCGTCGCCGTGATCCAGTCGTCACACGCGGGTGCGCCACTGGGACTATTGGAGCAAATTCCCCCGATTCCCGCCTCACGAGACGGGAGTTCTGGAATCAAACCTCAGCGACACGTTCCGAAAACGGCCTTTTGTGAGTTCAGCGAAGATTCTCAATTGGCCCGCAGATATGAGTGTGATCGGCTGATGGGTGAGCTTTGCAAAGAGGACAAAAACCACGCAGAGCCAGGAGAACACGGTCGCTCCAGCGCGGCCGTGTTCTCCTCGGGAAGGAACTGTCAGATGCTCAGGAACGCTCTCCTTTTCTCGCACACTGAACTGATGGGCAAATCTAGTTTGCAGTCCGAATTGGAAATAGAACTTTTCTGATATTTTAGACCTGTGTGAGTCCACATATAAATGGCTTACTCATCCATTCATCCATTCATCCATTCATCCATTCATTTACTGCATTTGTCTTAACCACTTGAAGGGAAAACAAATCGTCGGTGACGTTTTGTTGGCTGTTAAGAGCCATTTAGCTAATCGCTAGTGCTTTCCGACACATAACAATATAACAAAACATTGGACGGACATTAACATTAACATTAACATTAACATTACATTATATTTGAATTACGTAATAAATATTTATGCTCGTTGGCTAAGCTTCCAGACTATCAGCAGTTCGCAAAAAAACAACCAAAACACGAAGAATTAAAACAGTTGAAGAGGTTACCGTCGATTAAAACTTCACGCATTTTGGAAATATAAAAGGAATATACAGTCGGGGTTGAATTATTTCGAGTGGAACTGGAAATGTTTTTCAAAGCGAGGCAATGCTCTTGGTCGGGAGTCTTCAACGAAGTCAGTTTTCCAAAACCTCTGTTACGTTTTCAGTGGACAAATACAATGGATAAAACAAAGTTTTAGTGCACTCGTTTCAGTAGAGCACAAAATTCTAATTAAAAAAAAAAAAAAGAATAATCAAACAGGGAAATTGACACGAGGGCACTCCTGAAACGTAACAATGGACGCTTGCATTGTTTTCCCCCAAGTGGGGAAGACTGAACGAGCAAAGGTTTGGTTGCGTCTCGTAAAGTGCGAGCCCACGGAAAGACCCGGCTCGTGCTGCCTTCACAGACGTCAACGCAAGCGATGCACAGCGCGTGAGAATGGGTGACCGCGTGTCCCCTCGTCTTCTCTCTCATCCGCCATCCCTTTGTCAGGCCGAAGTGCTTCATCCTTTTCTTTTATGGTGCAATACAATACATTTATGATCGTGTTTCATGTTGTCCAGAAGGGAAACAAATCATTGGTGGCACATTGAAATGCTTTTCAAATAGCTTCCATATGCCGCGCCCGCTGTGGCGAGCTTTGGAATTGAACATTTGTATTCCTCCTCGCTCTTTATTAATAACAATTATGTCATCCTTGCGATTTAACTGATACGTCACAAAGGATTAAAGACAAATCACCAATGAGTTTTAGTTTTTGATACTTTGCCTATGACTTCGATTTTCATCAAAAGGCTCGTTTGTCATAAGCAGACTTGAAAATACGTGCGAGTTGCCACGCACGTTAGCGAGGCCTCGCAAACGTGCTATAGTTATACAGAGTCGCAAAATGTCACGTTTGAGTGAGGAAGACGAAACACAAATCAAGATCAAGGAAAGGAAGAAATACGAAATGAAATTGGAAAGAACATCAGTGCGCTGTGCATGGCATGACCGTTTCAATGCGCTCTTCGATCGTTCAATCAAACCTTTATTTATAGAGCGCCTTTCCTTCGTGCTTCAAAAGCAACACCGAGCGCTTCACAAGACAAACAAACACATCGCTGCCACCTCTGAGCCCCTGCGACACCCAACGCACAATTTTCCCCAAAAAGATTCACGAAAACAGCTGCTTGCCAATATTCCTTTGAAAACGACTGCATGTTTGTGGCCCTTTTTCTGGAGGCTTGAGTCAACCAGAAGTCTAAACCTCGTTCAATGGATAATAGCAAATGAAACAGGCCGATAGCACCACCCAGTGGACAAAGTCTTACGTAGCAGCAAAGCAATTTGGACTTGTGGGGACTAATTGACGAGTGCTGTGCCCGCTGTTACAATCGAAGGTTTATATTTCATCGGCAAAATGGGCTTTTTTCATCGCAGCTGTCTTGAGGTCGTCCCCGGATGACCCCCTCGAGTTTGGAAAAAGCAACAATCAAATCACACAGAGCCCCGTCGGGTGGGTCGGGAGCTGTGCCATGTGCTTCTCTGCCAGGAACTGTCAGATGCTCACGGGACATTGTAGCAGGTGTGCGCGTGGTCGTCATGGTCATCAATTATACAATGAAGACGTCTGCTGCTGCTTTTTTTTTTTGAACCAATCTGAACCAATCACATTTCAGATTCAATAAACACCTGCACCTGGCGGGCTTCCGCTGACGTCCTCTGATTGGTTGAGAGCTAGTCGCCCGCATTGCTTTCACACGAAGCCGGCGGCTGAGGAAGCTGGCGAACGTAACAATTGTGGTTCAAATTCATTTTCAAGGCGGACTTTTCAAGACAAAGTGCGAATTGTGAAATTCCATCGGACAACGCTTGTCGCTGGTAAACTTGGTTTCAACCTTTATTTGCCACTTCAACAACCTCGTAGCTCGCTAGCGAGGACCCAACGCAGCTAGCGAAAGACGCTAGAGCTTGTCTATAAATAATACGCATCTCTGGTGAGTACCATGTATTTGATTGAAATACATTTTGTACATGTCATGTTATTGGATTAATCACGGTCGTGAACAGCTGTAGCGTAGAGATTTGGCGTCAGACTTTGACTTGCGTTTTATTGAAAAGTGCTTTTGTGGCCGCATTCCTGGAACCTTTCTGACACACCCTTTGTTTTAATGTTACTTTTTGATCATATTCTCATAAATTGATGATCACACACTGACACTGATGACATCCAAGACTGACTTGAGTCATATATGGGGGGAATAAAAAGTCAACACACCCCAGTTCAAATACTAGTTTTGTTTTTTCCCGCCCCGTAGTTTGATTTAAAATGGAAAAAGAAGTATAAAAAGAAACATGTACGACAAGCTGTGTGCGCACCATCCGGTTATTTCCATCACGGGCAGCACGGGAACCTAGCGGCTAGCGCATTTGTCTCACGGTCGAGAGGTTCTGGGTTTGAATCCCGACTCCGACCCTCGTAGGTTTTCTCCGTGTACTCCGGCTTCCTCCCGCATTCCAAAAACACGCATGTGAAGCAGCTCTCAGAAACAGAAGTCGTACAATAAAATTCAATATTACTTCAGTGATTCACAGGAACCAAATGTCTTCAAGCATTCTTTTCAATGTATACAGGAAATGGGCTTATCAGTAGAGTGCTGACAATGCCTTTTATTCTTTTTTCTCTTCATCTTCAGTAAAGGAATAACACATTTGATGCATTTGAGTTTGGATTTGGAATCGAATACAGCGTATACAGTGTTCCGAATGCATTTACGCGTATGGAAACAAAAGCTATTATAAGGAATAACTTTTTTTTTTGTTTTTGTTTTAAACACAAAACGTTCACCTGAAAATTGAAGGCAGCAGCGTAAAATTGTGATGTTGTCACTCCTCAATGATGCAATCTGCGTCGTGGTTGTGTTTGCACTGTTGACCTGTGACCCTAATGAGGACGAGCGCTCTAAAAACGGATGAATTAATTGGGCCTCATCATATTGTGCGTAATGTGCGGCAGGCTTGACTTGACGTCGATGTCTGTTTTAACTTCCAGCTAATGTTCCATTTTGCAAACGTGACGAGCTGTGAAACGAGAGGATCGTCCGCACTTGCGCAATGTCAGCGATGAGGCTCGTCCGCGCAGGAACAGGAAGCGTACAAACGGCTGATAAGTGTCCTCGTGTCTTTGAGTTAAGTGTGTGACGATCAAGCGAGCGCGCAAACCCCCTTTGACTTCCGTCGTGTACTTTGGATTTTGGGTTAGGGTTTTGTGTGGTCCCAAAGTGGCTCAGATAGGATTTGATATAACAGTGGAAAGGCAGCAATAAGAACCAAAAGGATTTCTTCGTACTTGTTTCCAGTGACACCAAACATGTTCGGCAGCAGTCCTAACCAAAGTGCGCAATGTGTTTAATTGTTTTACAGTGTACACATTTCACATATTTTGACACTCGGTAACCATGCAAAACATTCTATATTGTATTCATGTTAAACTATCCGAGATGATTCATTCGCATAACTGTTGGCGGTTTCCTCACGTCGAGACGAGTTTCCCGCCAGGCCCGTGGAGTCGTTGAGCGTTGCGCGGAGGTCGGCGGCGTCTCGTAGGCCAGTGACGCCTCACTTCGGGTATTTGACAAACTGACACTCGCTGAATCAGAGTGTTCGACTCAGCTTGTCAAATACACTAAGTGGGGGGCCGGATCTCTCCAAAACCGACCTGACCGCTCGGGAGAAACCAACATTGGACAAAGGCCCGCCTTTGAAGAAGTTCTCTCGCCGAGTTCGTCGATCACCTCGGGCCGAATCGGTTACCTGCCGCGTGAGGACGCCGCTCCCGTCTTTGCCCGCGAAGACCCGACGACGACCGCTCGGAGCGTTTAGGCTGCACTGCGGCAAAGGGGAAGTCAAAACCAGGAAGATAAGCGAGCTGCTCGCTCGCAGGAAATGTGTGGAAATAAAGTGTCAACATGTCACGCTTGTGAAATGGCTTTCGCAGATACGCATATTGTGCCCGCCTCTCCTTTGCCGGCTTTGCTTGTGTGTGTTATGTTCGGAAGTCCCTTATGGAGCTGACGATTGAGAGTCTACTTGTCCGTTTAGAAGCTCATTGAGCCTCACTTACTTTCACCCCCCCCCGACCCCGAAAAGGCGGCCCGCCTTGACTTGAACCCGAAAACAACTTCCTCATCCTTCAGCAGCCGCAAATACCGTCCCTGCTTTCATCACATCGCTTTTGCACACGCGCAGACAAAACTGAGTGTTGCTGACTGTCGTGGCAAAGTGCTGCCCGAGTGTCGTTTGAACACCGCCGTCCGTTTTTTACTGCCCTCCGGCATATACTAAAATGAACTTTTGACACTGGCAGTTTTTTTTGTTTTTTTTTTCCCCAAAGGTAGAGAGGGTGCAGCATGGGAAGCGTGGGTGTCAAAAGCGTGTTTTTGTGTGTGTGTGTGTGGGGGGCGACGCCCTGCCTGACAACCTCTAGTACAACTTACGAGCAAATTGGTTTTATTTACAGTTTTTCTAGAGCTACCAAAATCCAAAGAAACTGCTTACAACTAAAATAGTAACAAAACGTATCTTCATAAAGCCCCGTTGCGTAAAGATACATCAGAAGAGAAAATGTTTTGTTTCCATTTTGTGGAATTGCTTCTCATGCAGGGGCGGATCTATTCTAGTGGGATCCAGGGCCCGAAAATGGAAATGTTCCATTCCTGAAAAGGGCTGCCGATGATTGCTTTCAAATTGTAGCGCTCGCCTTATTGCATTACTTGAGAGAAATGAGTTTTAGTGATTTCATTTTATGCTCCATTAAATTGGGAATTCTCAGGGAAGCCTGATGAGCTGACTCAAGATTGGCTAGAAAAAGGTGATGTCAGTGTGAAATGTTTTTTTTTTTTTTTTTATTAAATTCCTCATTCCTGTTGTAAATGTCAAGAATTCACCGAAAATGAACGAGCCCACATTTAAGAAGTTGATGGTGCCACATGGCCCGTGACACAAATCGGTGCTGATGGTCCAAAAGAATATGCGTTAAGCAGTGCAATGTTCTTCTGCCAAATTCCACTAAATCGGGCCGCAGCGAGACCGCTTAACGTCCAAGTCGCATAAGCAACTTCTGGAGAGGAAGTTCTTGAGAAAGAGCGGCGTGAACTTTCATCAAGTTGTTCCCCAACAATGAAGTGAAGAAAGAAAGCTCGCCGAGCGGCAGCCCCGTTTCTAAATGGAAGGCCCCAAACAAACGCTTGCCGGCGACTCTGCTGACAGGAGCTCGCGGCAATGTGCCGCTTGCTTAACTATTTATTTATTGCTGTATTCATTTATTTGTTTACTCGAGCAGATTGACACTGAAGCGAGAGCTGCTTTTTTGCTGACCTGTCAATCACCTGCTCAATTATTTGTAGGTGGCGTCTAAAGATGGATGCTTTGAGGGAGATTTACAGAAATGCACTATGAGCCTTGGGAATACAGTTACTACGACTCGGCGCAGTACATTTTGAAATAAACACAAAATATCGGTTAAATGGATTCGAAATAATAAATACATCGTTCCCTCTGGAGCCTTCGCACGTGGGCTGAAGTCGCCACCATGTGGCGCATCGCAAAACTACAAGTAAGAACCTTGAGTTGAAGTATTGAATTATTTTTCTACGTATTCACGCCCTGGAAGTGTTTTTCATGTAAATGTTTCTATTGTAGTTTAGCAGCTGCAAATGAGCGTGTTGTGACATATTGCAAGTTGGAGGAGCTCCTCTAAAGGCAAGTTGCAAACACAGGAAGGAAAAGACGCTGTGCTTTTTTTTTTTTCTGGCTTTTATTGACTGGTGAAAGGGAGATGAAGCAAAAGTCGGGCAAGGCACTGTCTGTCAGATGCAAAAAAATAATTATGATTCACTCCTTTATATTCCGAAGAACTGATGGACGGAAAACACGAGCGAGTCCGCCTCTGACGAATGAGTTGAGCCGAGCGCTCGCAATTGTTTCCCATGTAAAACTTGCAGTACGCGTGCGTCCAAAGGCATCGAAAATAGCAAATGCATTAGAATTGATGGCAGATGTTTTGTGAAAGAAATCTAGGCAACGATGGGCAGAAACTGGATAGTAAATTGCATCCAAGTACAAATTCCTTCAGACACATCAAAATAGAATACAAAAAACACCTACTGCTACAATACTTTTATTTTGACGGTGCAAAATAATGTAAATTACTACTGTAATGTAAAGGTGTGGACCAAGCAAAACCCTTCTTGTGCTTTGATATGATGCCGATCTCAGAAAAACAATGTCGCTGGCATGTGGATTTTGGTGGGCACGCGCGCAGGGTGTTGCTTGTTCTTCCTTCAGCGAGTTTGCACGTAATCGCGTGCTTGCTCCCGATGCTGAAGTTGTATCATACAAAAATATCCTCAGCGGTGTTTTCTTTTTTCTTTTTTTTTTTTTTACACCGTATGATTTGATCACATCAGAATCCAAAACACAAAAATACAAAAGTCATTAATTAAATACATACAGTATATTAAAATGCAAGAATTTGAGATACTACTCATCATTGTTTTGGTTAATATTGAATACTGCGATGTTCCAGTGCATGTTAAATTATTTTACGTGAAAAGGTCCTTCAGATGTGATTTTTTTGATTTTTTTATTTTTGATTGATTTAAGATTAAATTGCAACATACCACGTAGGATGTTGAATTGAACAAACTAAAGACTTGTCCTTTGATAACAGAACTATTTGATGAAAAGCTTATACATTAACACCTACAAGCCTAAGTCAAAACCCCAAAGCTAAAAAATAATAATGAAAAAAAAAAAAAAAATAAAAGTCTGACGTACATGCGTATGCATGAGCTACAATCTGACCGAAATCATCCAATCGCAGATGAACCCTTTCGGGTCACTTCCATTTTCATCAAATTTAACACTACAAACTAAAAGGGTTTCTTATGGCACAAGTTTATTCAGTCTAAATCTCAAAAAGAAAAGCCATTCGTTGTCCTAAATTGTGTGCGGCAGACGCACCGCAAAACCTCAATCGAGTCGAGTCCAAAGACCGTTTACATGGCTTTGAAAAGTCGTGTGGCACATGAAGAGATCATGATTCCGGACAGAAAATTCACTTTGCACGTGTACGGCAGCCCAGGTGTAAATTTGCATCTATCAGCAACGGCCGTGAGCTGACCTTCAGCTCGTTGATTTTGAAGTGACGGAAAGATGAGATGAAATTACGATTAGTTGATTTGATGCGTCCGTTAACGATATGCTACAAACCTCCTACGTGAGGAATGCGCCTATAAAATACAGTATGTCCCTTATCAACCGGCGACTTGCCTAATGGTTCCGTTCGCAACGGTAGCACATGAAATTTGACCGATCCATTTTTGTACATTGTGCTGTGTTTGTGCAGCCGCGTCAGGATTTGCAGCCGAAGCGTTTGGGAGGAGAGAAAAAGCCCGCGCCACGCCGCTCGGGCGGGCTCGGCCGCTCGCGCATCACATACATTCAAACTCGTCGATGCGCTGCTTGGTGTTGCCCGAGCGGATCTGTCGGAGGGTCTTGTACTTGTCTCGTCCCGCCCGCATGTTCTCTGCGTGGATCATGTCGTTGACCGTCTTCTTGGTCTCGTCGCGGGCGTTGGCCAGCTCGGAGCTTAGCGCCTGCAACGGCAGTTAGCGCACGCTCAGTATAGCGGCCGCAGCAACTCGACTCTTGCTTCTAGAACAGGAAGTCGGCACCTTGAAGCTCTCAAAGAAAACACTGCTGCTGCGGAGCTCTCAAGTCTTACAGTTCAGTGCCAAACACATTTTGGGCCATTTCCATTGAACCAAAGTGACAAAATATCCTACCTGTACATTTGTACTTTTCTACATATGTTAGCAATTCTCTACTAAGGTTTTTTTTTTGCCTATAATCTGTTCTGAGGTGAAAAGCGTGCTCAGGCCAAAGCACAGACAAAAAAAGTGGGAAACTCTAACATAAAAGTGTGTCTTTGGCGCCATCTTGTGGCGTCTCGGTGCCAAGAAACTATAATCTGCTTTACATGGAGCCTTTTGTATTCGGATGAGAAAACGCTCCATATAAAAACCTCAATCGGAATGAACGGGCCGAATCCGAATGGAATTCACGAGGGTGCAAAATTCCTTTTGCCAAACCGATCAGAAGTACATTTTTCGTCGCGTAAACCGTGAATCGGAATGGAGCCGGGCTCCGTCCTGACGTAAATGCGCGGTGACGTCGTCGATATTGCGGCCTTCCGTTTTGGCCGACATCGCTTCGATCGGAATTAATCTGCGGTATGTAATGTTGGAAAAGGTTTGCGCGAGTGATATTACTCAAGCGGACAACATTCATCGGCAACAGACGCAAAGCAAAGTACCGGTAACTTTAAAAATAAGCGTGTACTACAATTGAATCAAATCAATTCAAATATGAGAAAATCCTGAAAAATATCTTCAATACAACCAATGCCCCAAAATATTGATTTAAATTGCAAGATAACCACTGCTTAACCTACACATAAGCATATTCTACGTTTGAATAAATTAAATTTTAAATACATTTGACAAAAGTTCAATCCATAAATACTATATAATACTTTTTTAAGTGCAAAATAAAGTTCAATTCCGGTATTTTATTTTTATTTTATTTTTTTTTAACTACTGTCGGTACTTCAATGGTGTTTTTCCAAACAAAGTCTGTGATGTATTTGAGCATTCAATAATTCTTTTGTGATGAGAGTTTAGTTTTAGAGTGAATTTCAACTGGCGTCTCAAACGACTTTAAGCAATCAACACGCCCTCTTGTTCCCTGCTACTACGTTAGCACCTGAGCAAGCTTTTGTTGCGACCGCGGGGGCTCCGCACGCCGTCCAGGCGCTGTAGGAAACAAGTGCTGGAGCTGAGCGTGGAACAGGCCGCTTGCATAACAGCGGTCAAATCCGAGATTTTTGATCCGGTCCGATCCGATCCGATCCGATCCTCGTTGTTTTGCTGACGTCGGACCGATTTGCGATCGCAAAGATTGGCTCGGGACATCCCGAATGTTAAACGACGCTACCGTGCTCCCAGAACATGAGTCGCTATGACAACAGCGTGACAGGGGACAGGCAGAACAATGAAATGTTCGTCCACTAGATGGCAGAAGGTCCAATTAATCGGTGTGTCCGCCTGCTGCCATTCAGGCGACAGAATTGAAACAGGCCCACATTTCACCTGAAGTCGATTTAAGAGTCCCTCATTATTTCAGTGCGTATTCTATCAACCTTTTGTGACATTTCTGTTGGCACATATGTGCCTTGGTTCAGTACAATTTGGCACTAAAAGCACAAGAGGTCAGACTTACGAGTAGATGTTTCTGCAAGCGTTCGTTCTTCTCCGCCTCGGTCATGCGTTCCTCCTCGCTGCGGTCCTTGTACGCGGCGGCCGACGTAAACTCGGCGCTGGCCTCGGCGCTGCTTTCGTCGTTCTCGTCGTGCTCGTTCTCGGTGTTGAGGGGCTCCTGAACGTGGGACGCCATCACTTTGCTTTTGAGCTCTTCTTTGGTCTTCTCCAGGTCCTCCTGCACCAGGGTGGCCTGAGGCAAGGAGACGATTGTCCATCAGTGGTCACTCAGGATGGATTTACGCTACAGCATACGGTTTAATGACATCATATTTGGTTTTACTCCCAGGGAGTGGTACAATTGGGAGAAGCCTCGTGATGAGAAGAAAAAAAAAAGAAAGCATGAAATGGGATGTCATCAGAAGGGAATCTTCCGGCGTCAGCAGACAAATCGGATCCATCCCGTCGACGTACCTGCCCCCCCCCCCCCCCCCCACCCTTTTGAAATGGGCCGATTGGTGACGTTTACGCACACACGTCTACCCAAACAGCAACATAAGGTGCACCCGTCAAACCGTCAATCAAACTATAGCAAATGCGCCAACTATCTAATATGCTCTTGTGCACAGACCAATAAATAAGTTATCTATATTGAAGCCAATAAGGGGGAAGAGTCGGTCCAGGCCAAATAAATGTTTCATATTTGTATTATTTAGTTATTAGTGACGCAGCACTGGTGGCATGGCTTGTTCCAAAAACATGCTTACATTCAACCGAAGCCTCGAAATTGCCCACAGATGAGAAGATGAGCAAACGGTCGTTTGTCAACGTGTACGCCGCCGCTCGCCCAAAGCACCCGTGGCCCCGAACGAGGACGAGCGCCACGTACGATGCATATTGATCATAGCTGACTTCAAGTGTGTTGTCGCGTGTCGTAGTCTACGTGCGTTGGGAGCGTGTGAGCGACGAGGTTGTTTCGGGTGTTCGCTAAACGTCAACAGTGATGAAATGGTTTTCTAAGTTGGGCAACAAATGAATAGAGGCGCTAACTCGGAATTGGGCACTTTTTGCGCTCTGCAGGTCTAATCCAGCCTTTTGGATACTTGTGGACAAGAAGTCAGTCGTTTTACAAGGTATTCCTTTGTCTTATGAATGTATATTTTCCAAATATGAATATTGAGCTTCAGCTTGTCAACTAGGAAGAACGGAAGCAGCAGTAGCACCTTCTCTTGCCACAGTATGGCCTCCTCTTCCTTCTTCTTCTTGGAATCCTCCAGGAGGGAAATCTTTGAGGTCAGCTCAGCCAACTCGGTGGCCTGTAACGACAGCGCTCTCGTTATTCTTGTACATCAAACCCATGTAACCTGGACAAGTACGGTGGAAAACTGACCAGGTGCTCTTGGTTCTTCATCTGGTTCTCGGACTGCTGCAAGAGAGCCATCTTGGCATCCTCGGCGCCTTTAAGGTCGGCCTCCAGGCGCTCGGCCTCCACCTGGGCTCGCTTCCTCTCATGCTCCATCTCCAGGGCCTTCATTGTTTGCTCCTCCAACTCTGCGCACAACGACTTCACCTGAGCATGACTGCAGAACAACCATCACCTTCATCAACCATCCCACGCTGGCCCGGCACCAACCTTGCTGAGCCTTTTTGGTCTGCTCCTCGATCTGCTTTAATCGCTCCATTAATTCCTCTTTTTCCTTTTCGATCTTCTCCTTTTCCTTTTCCGCAGCTTCCCTTTTCCTCTTTTCGTTATCCAGCAGAGCGCTAACGAATTGAGAAAATAATTCACGGTACTTTGAATACGTGAAGACAATCACTTTAACAGCGAATGTTGGAATTCAAGACGATTCATTGAGTGATAAAGCAGGTGATTCATGTATGGTTTTATGCACAAATTTTTTTTTGCATTTTGCATGCCAGGTTTCTGTGTGTTGAAATTGACACTCCTGAATGTGTTTATTGTAAGCCACACCTCAATGATGCAAGTTTTTTTTTGTGTGTGTGTTCGGTTCTCCCATGTGACCGTTACCGTTCCATCTTCTTGAGGTTCTTCTCCTCCCGAGCCTGAGCTTTCATCTGCTGTACTTCGATCGTGTCGGGTTTGCGGCGGCGCATGTACAGCTCGTGGTTCCCCATGCATAGAGACAGAATGCGCTTGTTGATGCGCAGCCTCGGCGCATAAAATACAAAGTCCTAGGGGGGGGAAAAAAAAAAATAGGGAGTGTAACTAACGGCCAGGAATAGCGAGACGAATGGGTAAGGAGCCTTCAGTTTGACAGGTCAACATACAGGAGCTTTCTTGTCAATTGGTTTAATGACAAATTTCTTGTCGTTGAAGGAAATATTCCTGATTTCACTCCAAGGAAAGCCAATTTTGGGCGTCATTCTGTGAAATAGACGCACAAACTTCAGTATTGATGACAAGTCCCAAAAGATACAACGCATTAGATGAGTGTATTCACTTACTTATCATTCTGTTCATAAATGTTGAGTCCCAAAGCGTCCACTCCCAGCCACAACTCTGTTCCTTTCTTATTTTTGATGCTAAAGTAGTTGACTCCGTACATCTCAAGGTCTTGGGCGATCTTCAAATACTCCATCATGGATTCCTCTCTGCAGACACAAGAGATGTCTTTTATGTCCTGACATCACATCGCACCTTACAGCATTCAAGGCAGGAAGTGATCTTTTGTCACTTTGCCAACTTAAAACTATCCAGATCTCAGCATGCCACAGCCACTTCCGGTGCTCCTCAAGGCTCTGTTTTATGACACCTGTACTGTAGATATTTTTCTATTAGACGGGGCTTTGCTGCCATCCTGTGGCATCTATAGGAAATTGAACTATTTTAGGGATCGCTTACTCGTGGATTTTCGCTTGGTCCCTATCACCCACAAATAGATTACTGCACAGTAATTATATGACACGTCTACTTTTCACACTATTGGGCGTGTGTATTGGTGGACATGCCAGGCCGTGGCACCCCTTACAAGTGCGCTAGAGGAAGGGAAACGTACCGATCTCGAAACATAGCGGACTCGCGGTGTCCGGTGTGTTCATGCACGATGGCCTCACCCCTCGTGTTAGCACGTCCCAACAGATCAAAACAAATCAGTCTCAGCAGGGTTTTTACACTGGCTGGCAAATTCTAACTGGGGCAAAGAAATGTTGGGCGATCTTGTGAATGGTCGTCAGCCCTGTAATCGTCCGCTGATGTGTCTAGGGTATACATCTACGTTCCATTTGTATGAAATAGCTTACGTTTCATTTAAGACGATTTAAGACGTAGGCTAGGTTATGACAACTGAAAGAAAACCATGAGAAGTGTATGGTGACCTCTGGGCCCTGGACAGGGTTATATTTGAAAAGTCATGGCAGCCCACTGGACGAGGCATACAAAAGGAGAGAAGGCAGAGTCAGATAAAGTTTGGCACATGGAGTACAAAAGTACATCCAGTGTAGTACCAGTAAGCCGTATAATGAGCTGGCAATTTCTTATCTCGTGAACGTGAGGAGGAGGAGGAGGAACGGGGATTACCTCATCATTCCCTTGTGTTCTTCATGCCACACTTGAATCCTCTCCTCCCACTGGTCCTTACTGAGTTTGTGCTGGTCCAGAACTCTGCCAACATGATCGGTCAGAGGTCACGCAGAAGAATAAAGCGGCCGACACCATCCCAGATGACCGCCTCTGCTCGTCTTACCTCTGAGGGAGCAGATGTTCATTGGACAGATAGCCCGGCGTGTGGACTTCTTTGTTGTAGTCAGCATACTTGGCCTGCACCGCATAAGAAGCCAGGAGGACGGCCGTCTCCGGGGGGCAGTAGATATCATCATTTAGGATTCCCTCCTTCACCTGCAGGAAAAACAGCCGCTGGGTGGCATCCTGGATTAACTCCTCGGACACATCCTCGGGAAAGAACTTGGCACGGAACTTAAATAGCAGAGGGCTTTCCTTCCTCACATCTTGGGCCGTCACCTGAAATTCAAATGTAGAATATACCGTGGCTCAAATGTTTCACTCAATGCTTCCATAGCGACAAAGAAAGGAAAGTCAATGAAGAGCTCACCTTCTTATTGAGCTTGAGCCATGTCGATAAACCCTTGGTGTCCTGGTACTGGAGTCCAAAGTACCAGACCTCGCGCAACCCAATGGTCTTAACGACCTGCAAAAATATACATCATGTGGTATATGGAAGAAAGCAACGACAACAATATATCGAATCTCGAACAGATCGATTACAAATCCACAAAAGGCAAAATTGTTTTGCATGCGTGTACAGTGCATGGTGCAGTTTTGGAAACTACACCCACAATAATATAAACATTCAGATAGAATGAACGGTGTTCAGTACGGGCATCTGGCAAATGTTCATTATTATCAAGATCACTTAGTAGCACTAGAAAGCAAAGATAAAATGTGCCGATGATTTATTATTTGTCCTACCTGGTCAAAGAGTTGCTTTCCTGTTGTTGTGGGCTGAATGGCAAACTCCAGCTCCGCATCCATTGTGGTGACTCTTACACTAATCTAAAGTCAAGAACAAATAGAATGAGGGAACAATGCAAAATGACAACAACATGAGCTTCAATTAAAACAAATACACTTCACCAATGTTGTTGGTGTGACTATACTGCGCGTGGAAAAATCCAGCCACAGACAAACACAATGGAGTGGTCAACAAAACAATTAGTTTCCAATAACAAGGACAGTCATTTGTTAATTGAACATTTCGGTCATTCCAAATGAAACTATGCGTATTGCATCTATAAGGGATGTCATATCGGCAACTGCATTTATATCCATGTTTTCGGGTTGATTTTGTTTTGCTTTTTGAAATAGCACACCAAATCAACCTTGTGTGCCAAAAAAAAAAGAAAGGGAAAAAAAAGACAAAATGCTAGATGCTAATTCAAGAGAAGCCACATATAAGCCGCCTTACAGTCAGAAGGATTTCAACTTAACTGAACAATTTACTGCGCACGTTTGCCAACGCGCCGTCAACAAGCCCACAATGTTGTTTGTTTTGTTTCTTTCTGCAAGTAGACTCCCATGAAAGCCCGTCTGGCCCGGGCCTCAGTATGGAACTTATCTACAGGAAGTTAACCACATCCTCCGGTGGCGAGGCCTTGCGAGGCCTTTTGCCGCTTCGCCCTCAGGAGAGCGGCCGGCTTCCTGCCATGTTTCAAGCCGTCAGCCAGTCGGCTCGCCGCTCTGCGGCCCGCCGACAACTTACTAGTACGCCTATTTGCAGCTCGTTTGTCACCGCTCGGGAACTTCCTGTTCACGTCAAGAATGCACTGACTCAACTCACTTCTGATATTGAGAGAGGAATGTGGTTCGTATTGTAAAAACCACCACAAATCACAAGCTCTGTTTTTGCAGCGGTAATGTGACATTAAACTTGTGCGTAATAGTAAATAGTGGAAAATCCATCAGGTACATTTATTCACGCCTGCGTCTGGTCGCCGAGGTCATACAAATATTAGATCTGCTCTGGAATCAGCAAACCGATTGTGTTGCCGTTTCTCATTTCTCAGCCCCCTTGGAGATGATGAAAAAGGCAGCACACATGCCTGCTGGGAAATAACTGCGCAGGCCGAGGCCCACGCCTGCCCTCGACAACAATGCGACGCATTATTTCCCACTTGCGGGGGGGACTGACGAGAGCCGCACTCTTTGCCATTCGTGTCAGCAGAACCGCAGTTAAGAGCTCAGGACACTTGGCCCCCTGTCGCTTCCTGTCATCGCCAGCGAGGCAATCTGGGTGGACGCCGAGCGGCAACACAATCGCATACTGCATGCGGCACCGCAACTGCTACGCGGGATTCCTCTAGTGGTACACGAAAGAAACGCTGAATTACATGTACAAACTGTATAATGATGCAGTGGCTTCAACCCCCCCCCCCAAATCCATTTATTGAGTATAGTTCAGTTGTGTTGAACTTTTAAGTGCAATATTCAATCTTTTATATAACTTTTGTTTTCAAACATTTCAGTGCAATTTTTACTTGACATTTATGTGCAATCCTTTTTAATTGAATCATTAAGTCCACTTTTTTTTTATTTTCCTATATTTAAGTGCAGTAGTAAAGTTCAAACTGTACATAATGTTTCAGTGGCTTACAATATTAATCTTAAAAATAATACATTTTATTGCTATCGTGCTTTTCAAAATACTCAAAGATATACTTAATGGGAATGAAACCTCTTAACTGTTTCAGATGAAGTCTATTTCAGTGTTTGTCATGATCAGAATCATCTTTATTTGCCAAAAAATATGTCCAAAAAAAACCACACAAGGAATTTGTCTCGGGGAGTTGGAGCCGCTCGAGTACGACAACAGACACTTTGAACACTTTGGAGACAGAAAGACATTGACAAAAAAAAAACAGTCACTGAGCAATAAAGGGTTGCTAGTTATCTGGTAATGCCGGTACAATTTTTTTCGGGGGGACAATTGTGCAAAAAGATGTCCTCTAGCACACAGTTCGAATGACTAATATTGCAATAGTCCGGTGCAATGAGCATTGCGCAAAGGGCGCCGAGACTTCGAGGAGTGGATGCAGTGTAAAGTGACTAGTAGCGCGATAATCTGGGACAATGTTGATTGTGCAAATGTTGCAGATACTCGTCAGTCTGTGTGCAAGTGGTGCAGATGCTACTCTGGCATGAGTGGCCAGTATTGGTCAACAACAGATATGCAAATAGTCCAGCGTGGCGAGACCGCTACAGCGAGTGCACGAGTAATGTATCATTGGCCCCACACAAATGTCACAACAAACTCAAAACAAAAAAAATTGCCAACATGTTGCAATGGAATTGTAAGTTAGCCGTTTTAACAAGTGGTACTTGGAATATGTTTTGAGGTGGCAAGCAATATGTCGATACGAAACCATTTCAGCTCGCGATGACCCAGCTGGATTTCATTGGACTTCATTTCCTGAGCCCGACTCACTAATGTTGCATGAAAACGGAAGCTTCGCGGCTACATTCTCTGCTTGTGTTCGGGCGTGTCACCCACACTATTCTTAGCGCGCACTCACTCGCACCCGCTCGGCCCACGTGCCAGGTTTCCATGTCGCCGTCCTCACCATTTCCCCCACGGCAACGGCACAATGTACGACGGCTAAATAACACTTTTCACCGTTTAATGTTGTGAGAATGGCATTTTAAACATGACTTGAGTCATTAACATGAGTTGTTGCACTGTCACACAGCTCTAATCTCATTTTCCTATTGCCGTATGATAGCAAATACAGTGATCAATCCCTCCGGAAGTCACCAGAGGTTGACAACCACAACATCCAAAAGTACAAGTCATGTAGCTACCTTCCGATTATTCATCTAAAATCTTACGTTACATATGAGCAGAGGTGGGTAGAGTAGACCAATAATGTTGTCATATTCACAGCCAAAACAACAGCAATTTACCGCAAGGTGTTTTCTCAAGTTAGAAGTGGGCTGAAATGTCCAAGTTTGGACAGTGACAAAACTACGATGCATGTTAAAGCTGTTGTTTTTCATAGTCTGTGACGTAAACATGAGTCGTGCACGGCTGTCACGGCTCACTTTGATTGGCCCGCAAAGCCCAATAGAAGACTGTGTGCAGACATGTGACTTTCTTGTGTCGTTTCATTGCTGAACTTGAGTCAAACATCACTGTGGGCCCAAAGGCGCCCGATGCGGAAGTCGAAAACTTAAGTTAAAAAATAGATCGCACACGCAGTTACTGATAAATGACAGTCGCAAGCAATATGTGGATTAGTGTAACAGAGTAAAAGTACCATTTCTTTTTAACAAATACTTGAGTAAAAGTAAAACGTATGCTTCATTAAAACTACTCTGTCAAGTACAATTTATCAAAATGTTACTTGAGTAAATGTAGTGCGTTAGTACACCTCTGCATATGAAACGGGGTACATCCACACTCATTTAGACTCTTACACAGTGACACACATCCAAAGGTTATTGATACATATCCTGTAAATGGTTTTAAATGTTGTCTATACTGTATGAAGTAGCAGTGTGACGAGATTTGCCAAAAATGGCAGTCTGTCAAAATACGGGGTCCGGTTGGAACGGCCACTTCAACCCGAATACAACGCAGCAAGAAATGTGAAAATCGGACAATGGGTTGCGGAGAATTTTTTGTGTCGGGGGAAAAAATGGCCTTTTGGGGGAACGTTTGTCTGTGAAATTTGGTCAGAAAACACCTTCAAATTAGAGTCATATGTAATTAGTACATGTAGTACTTCAGCAATCAATTGTTTATGGGAATTGATTTGTTCTGGAAGATTTAAGAGGTGTTTGAAGTGCTCAAAGCAATGTTCTTTTTTTATAAAATCCACAAAGATGGCCGCCACTTTGCTGTACGAAGTCTGAGTTCAAACTGTTTCGCTAATGCAGAAACGCAAAACCTTTTTGTTGTTGTTGTTTCTTTAATATTTACTGAATTACAATAACTAACTATAACTTTATGTTCAAACCCAAGCTTCCCTTTACATCAATTGACTGTCACTGAGTGCTTGTATTAATTTATGTTTGATGTTACCCGACCGCTCGTCTACACTCGCACTAAATGTCATCTTTTTTTAAGTTATTCAACAGTCAGTTGGTGACAAACTACTGGGGGCTGAATTATAATGAATGCATGCATGCTGCGCATTAAGAATTTTTGTTTTTAAGTGATTTTGGTGGGAAGCCCCTGTTCTAAAAAAAGGACTGTGACTGATCACATACAGGCACTTGACAGTCTAAACCGAGGGTGTCAAACTCATTTCTGTCTCGGGGCCGCATTGGAGTTATGATTTCCCTCAGAGGGCCATTAGAACAGTGAAACCATATAAATGTTTAATCACCAAATCATATCATTACCATTACGCAACAAATTGAGGGATAACTAGTTTTGAAATCAGAAGACAAGGATAATAGATTGTTCAAGTATTGTTTAAGTTACTGTAGAAGAAGGGTTTGGCAACAGAAAAATGCAATATCTCAATATTATTGTTTATTATTATGACAATTTGGAATTTGGGTACAGATTTGAGCAAAAATCACGGAAGTTGACGAGCGTGATTTGCTTTTGCGGGCCACCTAAAATGATGTGGCGGGCCGCATCTGGCACCCGGGCCTCGAGTTTGACACCTATGGTCTAAACCATGTCACTCAAGTTCAACGGAATATTTTTTTAAACCATTGAACAACCTTTGTAACCCTGACAAGCAATATGGCTCAAATTGAGCAAACGGACGAAGAAACTGCAAAATGTGTAATGACTGTGCGCCTAATGCTAGGCCTATAATAAGTGTACACGATCTGAGCAGTCATTCAACAACATTTCTCAGCAAGCATCTGAAACGGTCTCTTGACATTAACGCGTATCCTCATCAGTAGAACTGTACGAGTTATTTGGCGGTACACGGGACGCCCCTTTACAAAGTTCTGTGAAAACCGGTCTTGCAGTTCTGGCATAATCCTACTAAAGCTTGGTGGAGGTACTGTAATGATATTTGCTCAGCTTGTCGGGTGATCTAAGATTTGGCAAGTTCCAAAAAAAAAATAGAAATGTGAGAAATACAACCGAACTCATGAACAAAGCCGTGTGTAAGAACTGCCGTTCAGATTAAGACGGCGTTAAAGCTTCCCACGTGTGTTCAAACACCCTGTGGCTGTGTGTACGGTTGTGTGTCTGCTGTCCAGATGTGTTTACAGCCGAGGGCTGCATGCGGCCGAGCGTTACATTGAACGAAACCCTCCAGTTGAAGAGTGCAAACTGGCAGACAGGAAGCGGGAGGGATGAAAAGGAGGATGAGCTTTCTTTCCAAAGTGATGGGGGGTCTTTCCCATGACCATTGTTCCTTAAATATACATGCGCGCATCCATCTGCTCAGACACATCTTCGCGCCAGAGCCAAGTCGCTTTTGTTGGGGAGGTTGTTAACATTGATTGGTAATCCTTCTCTACCCGCCGCTGAAACGGGTGCTTCGCTCGATCAACTCGTGAAAACCCGTTCACGCTAAGCTAACTTCCTATAATTCACCAATACTTGTGTGAGGAGTGTCCAGGGCAGAACTTGCCGTACAAGCATTTGGCAAAACCTCAAACTTGCCCTTATCTTTCGACAACTTTGATTTTTCCAGCTGAAAACAACAGACAAACGGACCACAGACAGAGCTAACGGCCACACAAAAGGGACACACAGTAATAATATAAAACCCCTTACTTTCCGAAGTGTAAGTGTCAGGCCAGATCCGAAGTGAAAATATAACTATAAGTATTTGTGTAAAAAACATTCACTTTTTCCCACCAGCTCCAACTCTCCAAAGTGCTAATCTGCTCTGCTATGCGCGCTAGGGTCTCGTTAAATCCCCCGCTAGCATACCTCCACGTCTTTCCATTGAGCAACACGCACACTCCGTGTTTGTCCCTCTGGCTATGTCGGTGACTCCCCGCTGAAACGGTAAGTTCTGACCAAACTTTACATTAGAGAATGTTCCGTCTGCCGGCGGAGACATTTGTGCCACGCACTGAATGAATGACTTTTTTTCAAAACTAACTCAAATGTATCGTGATGTTTTACAGTAAAGGAATCACAGCAACGTGTGATTAAAAGGAGGCTTAGTAAGTAGTCCGGCGCAATCTTGAGTGGTGCACCACGGCATGTGAGGAGCAGGGAGGAGAGCAGCTAGACCGTGATGTGAAAGTCCATATAAGGCTGCGAGCGAGGAAATTACCAGAAAGGAACTGATGTAAGAGCAGAACATTTGAGTCACACCGTGCCTTCCTTGAGAAAGTCAAGAACTTGCCAGCGGAGACGCGCGACGTTTGGAATAATTGCGACTCATCAAGATTGATGCAACTGACTCAAACGCTGGTTTTTGGGGGGTTTTTTGTTCACCTTCCTACTTTCACCGAGTCAGATTATCTCACTTCCTTCTTTTCGATGATTTCCCTGCCCTGAAGTTTACAAACAACCTTCCAGAAGAACGAGTTCACACTTTCGACACCAATCAGCGACACTAGGAAGTACTCCACTTTTTAGCCTGAGAGAATTGTTCTTCAGTTATTTCTACCATCGTTCATGGCCAGTGACCTTCCTCTTGACCAGATGTTTGTCCCCTTGCAGTTTCCTCTTTTCTAGCACTGAAGCAACCCATCCCAACAACATAGAAGCGAGCAGTGTATTATTGCTCGGAAACCCATGGTAAACGGACCACGCCACTGTTGTCCAGGCTGACACTTTCCTCGCGGCACTCCTCAGGCAATTCATTGGCACACATGACAGGCTTAACATATTTCAACAAGTATTAGTAAACACTCGCACTGAAGGCCAAGAGCAGTGTCAGCCGCTTCAGGGCGGCGCCGCGGTTTTACAAACTTTTGAAACCTGAACTAAGCTCAGCCTTTGAGCAAGTGGTGATTGTTACCTGATACTTAAATCTTGAAATGAATTCCCATAGGCTCCAAATATGTGACAAAAAAAGTTTGTTGGGGGTTTTTTTTCACAAGGGAATTGCAAAATTCATACACAAACGTAAACTCTCAGAGTCTGCGACCAACAGCAGCCTCTGTCGTATATTAATCGGCTAAGATTATGAGATACTGGTTGATTATCTAACGATATCGAAATTATGGCTGAGAGTTGACTTTGGTCTGTATTTCTTTCTCAAGATCCGATCATATTAAACTGCTCAATCTGATGATGGTGTTGATGTGGTCAAACATCCTCGTGTCGTCTTGTAGTATTACAACTTTCTTATTCTCATAAAAGGCCAATTCTCACCAAATGGTTGTTTATATTGTAATGATATTCTCTCTTTTTCCTAGTACATTTTTATTTATTATTTTTATTTTTTTAACTTTTGGGCGTGGCCCTACTCCTTGGTAGCTGTGTGTTTTATAAAATAACAGAATATTTAGTCCCGACGTTTCAAATAGCTAATTGGCAATCCTAACTTGTAGATGTGATAACAATAACGATCACCAATGGAATCAAATAAACTTAAAAACGCAGGGTCCACCAAAAGTATACTTTTTTTTTTTTTTTTTTTTTAAACTAGGTTTAAGCTCAAATATATCGAGGGCAGCTATCAAGTATCCTGTGTGGAGGACAAAGCACCAGACCCATTTTATGTTTTTGGAGGAAAAAAACAAACAAAAAAAACACAGGAATGCATCAAAATATTCCTTCTTGCCTTTATGAATGCAATTTATATCAAAGAGGGCAGATGCTCTCAAACCTCGTCCATTCCAGGGGACTCCCATATAATCTTAGTTCACCATAACTACCATGTGGTCATTGTTGTCCGGAATCCTCTCATTTCCAAAACTATTATTTTTCAGGAAATTTAAAAAAGACAGAATTTTTTGTTATTAAACATTTTTGTTATTAAACATTCTACCATTTGAGGTTCTTGAGCTATTTTCAACACTCGCTTAGTAGTTTGTAAGGATAACAGAGCCGCGTATCGTATCGATTTGTGGGAAAAATATGAAGTTGACCAAATTTGGACAGATGTTTTCACCACCAGCGACCGTGCGCACCCCTAAATGCCATTTTGGAATCTTTCAACCAATATTCATGACCTGTTTAACAGAAAGGAACCTCACCAAATTGAATTGAAATATTTCTCCATTGCCACTAGCTCGAAATGCTGCGCGTGTGCACGCACGTCAGCAATGCCGCAAATTGGCAAATTGGCAAAGCTGAGGGAGGAGTCATTGGTTTATTGGACTTTTTATTGGCATACAATATGTGGATGTGTACATCTGACAAAAGATCATTTATAGCTAATTATTTGATGGAGCCCAGTTCCAAACCGCTGTGTTGGGAACTTAAAAGAAAAGATACGCATTTAAAAATGTACAATATCATCGACATCGCGGGATACAAATCCTTTGATTGTCCAAGCTGACGTCAGAGTTGAGCAGCTCCAGACGAGATGATGATGATGATGATGATGATGACGACATTTGCATTGTCCCGAGTCCCAAAATATTTTGGCTCGTATCTGCCCGAGGGAAAACAGCTTTATGCAGTTTGAATTTAACAAAGAGTGTGCGTGTGTGTGCGCGCGCACCCCACCGACACACACACACACGCACGCACGCCCCCAGCAATGAGAGGAGGGGTCCTCTTCATTGTTTCCAGCTATGCCACGTTGAAATGGAACGCTAAAGTTAATGTGATGTCAAAGAAGTATTTTCGAAATCAGTTTTTTTTGGGGGGGGGCAGGCGGAGGCGAGGCTGGCAAGACCCGCAGCCGGGCCGGGCCGGGCCGGGCCAGGCCGAGCTCCGTGGCCCCCGGGGCCCTGGAGGGCGCACCCCCCGCTCCCGGCTCGGGCCGGCGCCGGAAGGCCTCGACGAAGAGGAGATGCAAGACGGCGCTCGTTTCACGCGCCTAACGGAAAGTATTGTGTCGTCGCTTGAATTTCGAAAGGCTTCGCACAGCAAAACGTTTGACGCCACACACGCTCCAAAAACGACACGATAAGAATCGTTAGCTTTTCACGCTTACCGTTTTCGGCATCTTGGCTTTTGTTGGTCCGCTCCGGGTTAGAAGAAAATCAAAAAGGCGACGAGAAGAGACGAGCAGTTGTCGAAAGCAGCAGAAAACTTTTTTCCCATCCGAACAACGGCGCCAGTGAAACGCCTTCCTGGCCAACCTTTTTCTTGCTAGCGCGATCGAAAAGCCACAAAAACCTCGTTTCTCGTCAACTTGCGAGGGGAAGAGCAAGTCTTTGTTGCGCCCTCCGAAGCGAAATGGCCTCGAAAGCTGGATTTCCTGCTAACGGTACCCGGACTCGCAAACCACACCCAGGCCGATGACAGGACAGCAGACACACACACAGAAAGGAAGGAAGGGAGGAAGAGAGGAAGGAAGGAAGGAAGGAAGGAAGGAAGGAAGGAAGGAAGGAAGGAAGGAAGGAAGGAAGGGGAGAAGCTCGGCTCGGCTCGGCTCGGCTCGGCTCGCCTCGGCTCGGCCCGCTTTGTCGGCTTTGGTTTGGGTTGTTTCAGTTGCAGCCCGCAGACTCCGCCTGCTGCCTCTGCATCATCACGGCCACACACATTCGTTCGGCTCAGCTCGGCTCGGCTCGGCTCGGCTCGCCCCGGCTCGGCTTCGAGAGCTCTCGTTTCACTTTTATTTCAGAATCATTTCAAGTCCAACTTCGACTCATGCCGAACAAAAACACCAACCTCGGCACTCAAGTAGCAAGTATATTTCTACTTTACTTGAATATTTATTACTCTGCCGAATGTGTACGTTTACTCCCTATATTTGAAAACACCTCAGTATTTTCTACTGTTTATGTACCTTTTTCAACCTCCTAGCCCCTCAACACCCAAAAACCTAAAACCTGGACGACATATAACAAATTAATTAACTGCCCACACTGAAAGTAAACAACAATGCGTTTGTTTAGCTTATGCTTTATAAGGTTTACGCAAGTAAAGAATTGTGCGTGCCACAAACAGATCTGTATGAAATCATTTATTACCATAATACCTATTTTGTGTGCAGAGGTTTATTTTCCATTGTGCCAAGTTATAAAAACGCGTATTGTATAGAATTGACAGTAAAAAAAAAATTTTTTATTTTATTTTATTTTTGTATTTATGTTTTACTTTTGTACTTAGGTACATTTCAAAGTATGTGCTTTTGAAATGTTTACATAAGTCTACTAAAAGAGTGTGAGTACTTTTGCAGCTTGTGCCGAGGCTACGAAATGAGTTCTTAGCCGGTTTTAGGGGGCGTTTTTGTGTGAATGCAGAACACCTTTATTTTTCTTATTCTTTTTATTATTATGATTATACCGCTGTGTTTTTCATCTGTCCTCTCCTTCGCCATTTTACATCCCATTCACACCGTTCCAACTTGACCATGTTCCAAAAAGTCACGCAACGTGTGCTATTACTCATCTAAGTAGCATTTCTGCATTCGAACGCAACTTCTCCAGAAATTGCAGTTTTTTTTTTTTTTTTTTTTTTTTTTTTTTTTATTGTTGTTGTTGTTCTTGTTGTCCAACTAAATACTATAGTACTGTGAAATTGTGGTTTGGACAAAAAGGGAAGGTGAACCGAGTTAGCTGCAACTAAAACAGAAAAAAAACAATTGCCTTAAGTAGTAAGTAGTTTATTCTAATGTTTTTTTTTACAGGCAGTGGAAATAAAGGAGCGTCATGTGCCTTTCCCACAAGTTACCAACGCTACTGGAATGACGGAAAAGCGTCCAGCACACGCCACAGCAGAAATGTTCATGCGGGCCCACAATGTGGTGAGCGAGCTCAAATCACAAAGTTGTGCTTTCATGGCTTTATTTTTGACTCGTCATATTGTGTGCACCACCCGGAAACGGCAAGCCCAATCCAGAGTTCCCAAGAAGGGCTGGCTAAACAGGCAGAAGATGTTTCACCAAATTCCACAAAATGCTTCATCATAGGCAACAATAACCGCTGGCTTCTTGACTTCCTCTTGGGCGATACAGACGGAGGATTCATGGCAGCGTTTCCTCAGAGCCGGAGAAGCTAAATGATGTCTTTGTACGCATTTCTCAACATGCAGCTCACATTGAGCCAACACTTCCTCATCACGTCGAAAACTGGATTTTGCGAGAGCGCAAGCATTTTCCCACTGCTTTGCCAGAAAATCCACAAAGTGAACAAATGCAAAGGGATGTGCAACGCGTGTCATCTAATTAGACTCGTCTATCAGTTGCGCTTATCATGAATGTTTTTGGGGAGTTTTCCAGAACTGATGCTGTGGTTTTTGGGGTATGGTGCCGGCCTAAAGGTTCGTGGTGGCCCGCCGTCTTGGCCATCCATCCAAAGATAGTCTTTTTGTTTTCATTGTGTAACTTGTGGCTTGAACAGCTGAGAGACAAAAACATGATTGCTTGTCTTGTAAGGAGACGTTCAATCAGCGGTGGGCAAAGTATGGCCCGCGGGCCACATGCAGTCTTGTGTTCTTTAATTCTAACCCCCCCGCACGTATACAAGTATATTATGCAGTCTTTTTCTCTCCCCTAAAATATGTCATTAAAATATATTCATAAAGATATATAATTTTGTCATTTTTGTCATTATATAATAAGCTAATTGGTTTATTGTAAATAAGATAATCCATCCATTTTCGATACCGCTTAGCCTGTTAAGGTTTGCGGGGAGTTCGAGCCTATCCCGACTGACTTTGAGCGAAATGGGGACTACACCCCGGACTGGTCGCCAGTCCGTCGCTGGGCACGTGTAGACAGCGGTCGCAAGGTCACTGAGTGGCACCTGAACCCACGCTGCCCGCGCCCAAGCCAGGCCAATAAACTTCAGGAAAGTGAAAATAAGAACAAACTTATTCGTGGGGGTCGACAACACATTAGGAAATAATTGGTCGAATTATAAGTAAATAGACAATTACTATTACATTTGTGAATTATCTACAAATTGTACATATATTTGTACTTTTCTTATTAAGTAGTTGTTTCATTGAGTAATTGTAAATACTGTTAACTTTATTTGTATAGCACCTTCTGAAACTAAATAAAAGGTCAATGAATAAAATAAAACTATTGGTTATTTATGCAAACAGTATAATACAAAAGAAAATTAGTACTCATCTTTATTCCTAAAGCACAATTTTACATGAAAAAAGAATTGATGGAATATGAACTAACATTTAACTTTTTTTTTTTTTTTTTTTTTTTTAATAAACTCCATCTAGGAACAAGCTGACCTGGCCCGTCTGTACGTTTGAAAAGTTTCCGATACGGAACTGGAAGTCGTCTTATTTTCCAAGGTCCGTGTCGTGTGTGGACGAGCCGTCCGGGGCGCGTCCCCTGCTCTTGCCCGACGTCGGCCTCCGCATCCGCGTGACGTCCACAACCCATGTGCTGCGTGCGGACGAGGGAGAAAAGGTGAAGAACACAGTGCCCGAGCTGAAACGATGCCAGTGTTACGTCTGGGGGCCTTTCAAAAGTAGCCGAGTCGCATACCTTTGTGTTGACTCACTATGAGTTACATTCTCATCAGCTGCACTTACTTCCAGGGTAAGATGACCTCCTGTGGAGCCTTCTCACCATTTGAGCAACTTACTAGAACTCAATCGCAAATTCTTGTGCATCCCGCAGTGACCTCAAGAAAGCAGACTTCAACATGTTCACTAGGCTTGCACCAAAGTCTACTGCTAATCGAGCCCAATGCTACGCACAACGTTTTGCAGCAGAGAGCGCTCGAGTTCAAATGTTGACTTAACTGGAAGTTGAGCGTCTCTTGAGGGAGGATGGTACAACCACTCAGAGACAGAAGGCGTGACAAGACGGCAAATGAGTGACATTGCAGATTGAAATTTGCAGACATTTGGTGTGAATGCGAGTGCAAATGTTTGTTTCGACGTGCCCTGCGATTGGCTGGCGACCAGTTCAGGGTGGACCCCGCCTCGCGCCCAGAGTCGGCTGGGATAGGCCCCAGCACGCCCGCGACCCTAATGAGGAGAAGCACTATGGAAAATGGATGGATTTTTTTTTTCTAGCTTGTTCCCGACACATTGGGGTGGGGGGGGGCAGTGAGGTGGCTGCTGCCTCGCCTGACCACCCCCTGAGTCCGCCCATCTTCTCTGCTGGTCTAAATCTTATCAGCTATCACCCACATTTACAACTTAATTAAATTGTTGATATTCATATTTATTATATGTATAAAATAATACTATACGTATTTATTTATTTCCAACAGTCTTTTGTCTTCATTTCATAGCGTGTGTCCCAGTTTGAATGTATTATTATTTTTCGTCCAATCAGATGCTTCTATCTGTTGCCATGTCAATGTAATCCGCTGATGGAGGACCCCATAAAAAGTGTTGACTTTCTTAACCAATCACGTCTGATTCACCAATTTGACGTCACTCTCCACCTTCGCTGTGGCGCAGAGGCGAGCCTGCATTTTCCCGTCCTCTGATTGGTTGATCAGGACGAACTCCTCTCACGGCGTGTCCTGCCTGGAACTCATTGGGATTCGCTCAGGTGCCTTATATAAAGACGAATATCGGCCGTTTTTAAAAACTCATTTTCAAAGTTGACTTTTCAAGGAAAACTGGACATCGTGATGACAGGGCGGCTGATGGTTGTTCCAACCCGGAAATGAGTGTATTCACAACTTGCTAGTTTTGACTGCTAGCTAGCTAGCTATGACTACCCAGTACAACAACTATAGAAGGAGCAAAATAATAATAATATGCATATCTGGTGAGTACGATGTATTTTATTTACTTTTTATGCTTTTGTCATGATATTAAAACCGCTATATTTTAGTGTAGAAATTTGTACTTTTTGGGAGGTGATGTAAGATAAAGGTTTTGCTATGGGTTTTTTTTTTTGTGTGTGGTAAAAGTTATATATCTTCAAATACGCTTAAGCGGCTTGCTTTCTCTGTAATACCGTAAATAGTTCTATTGCATATTTGTACATTATTTTGCGACATGATACTGGTGGTATTAAGATGTGGGTGGGCACTTAACTCGGCCACCGAAGGCCCAGTTCCAAAATGCACCGCATGCCCCTGATATATTTTTCAATGGAGTTTTCCAGGTTACAAGTGAATAGTCTTATTTTTATAAATCACATAAAAGTTGAGCACCTGCCCCCCAAAATGTTTGTGCACATGCCTCTTGATGCCCAATTTTAATTATATGGGGGAGGGGGGGGGGACTATTAGGCACTTATCAGAAAATGGATGTTATCTCACTTTTATAACAATTATGGGAAGCCAAAATTTTGTGTCTGTGGGATTTAAAAAAAAAAAAAAATATATATATTATTGTATTACTTAATTTTTTTTTGTGTGCATTCATCCAGAACAACATTTATGTCAGAGATACACAAAAGGGGCTTCTGACTCAGTCTCAGTTCTAGCTCACTCCAAAAATGTTTGGACTTCTTCCACACCAAACTCACCCAAGTATGCCTTGAAAGGGAACATTCCCCAAATTGCTTTAACAATTAAAAGAGGAGATAGCACAGTATAAACATAACATAACAACTTTATTAATGGTGAGAAACACATGTCATTAAGACTTACATTTTGTTTGAGCCCACAGACTCAAATAGTCTAGTTTGGTCTACAAAAAAAGCAATGCTTTCCAGTCAGTGAGAATTACAATACTGCAGATAAGTACGACACAAAAAGCTTGCTTTAATGTTTCTCTTGTTACACTGCAGACACCACGGTCCACTCACAGCACTTTTAGAAAAGTCACCAGTACAACGCACTGTTTTTCAACCATGTGATTTTGAATGTTAGTGGGCTTTAACCTGAGTCTTACACTGTAAATATGTACAGTCATATTAATGGGCACACCTCGAGACCTGACATTCTGCATACCAAGTCTGTGATTATGCTGGCATCAAGTGTCAAAGGTACACAATTAGTGTGGATGTGTTTTTGAGCCACTGACCACAAATAAATTACGTGAATTTAAAAAAAAAAAAACTAAAAAAAAACTTTGGTCTTTATCTTACCCATTGACATGCGATTCAACACAAAACTTCAAAATAGTCCAATTTCCATAGGGCGCCAACCAATAACTACACACAAACTGGCCACCGATGGCAAAATGATTAATTTACACTACTTCAATATTATAATTGAGTGGTCAGCGGAATAACAAGTAGCACACATCTGCTTTGTCAACATTATTTAGTCATTCTACCGCCTGCCAAACATTCCAATAAATTCCAGTTTGAAGAGAAAAATAGATCTTAAAATACATTAAACATCAATTACACAAATTATTAAAAACTGGCACGGTGTTATCATTTAGTAGTGTTTCGTAAAAGTGTCCTGTAAAGTAGATTAGTTTGGTGTGTAACAATCTGTTGAACCACTGTTTTTTTTTGTTTTGTTTTTGTTTAACACCAAAATATAAAAAAAAATAATAATAATTTCACAAGGTAAAATATTCACAGGTTACAACAGTCAAGTGAACTGAAGTAATGTTTTACATTTACACATGAAATCCTGTCCACATAAACACACGCAAGTATGTACAGTGAGGGCGTGATGCTTGTCTTGCTGATGCGCGACGTCAAGTGCACATCGAGTCGCACGGGAACGACGACTGTACCCAATAAGAGAAAGTACATACCATTGGGCTACTCCCAGTGACACACAGTGTCACACACATTAGGCATTATGTTTTTTTTCCCCTTTATTTAAATAAAACTAGTTTCATAATATACATTTGATATTTAGTTTACATTCAAGGTAGAGATACAATTTGTATCAACAAGCAAAAGTCAATTCTAGACATTTGTGGCTTGGTTGTTTGCGGCACTTACTAAGAGGGAGGGCGTGTGGGAAAAGGGAATCAGGGCGAAGTTGAGGATGTCATTTTCAACGAGTCGTTCAAAAGGACTGAATTGCACTGTGACAAAATCCGCATGTTAGAATATTTCACTTCCTTTTCGCTCATGAGTGTAAGACATGCAGTTTGTGGACAGTTAAAAATTGTTTGCCACTGATTAGGGAAGTTATCTTTCAGTGGGAACTTGTGCTGATATTTGACTGTTGGTTTATTCGGAAGGTGCGATGGCACAGTTAGAATTCATAAAATGACTAATCATCTCATGTTAATATACTGATTTGATATCCATTTTGTGTAGAGAAAATTTCCTCAAATAGTGGCCTCTGCTGGACAAGAAAGTGTACCCCAATTAATTGCGGCGTGCATTTGAATAAATACATGCCAAACCTCATATAGATGTCTCTTTCTTGGAAAAAGAAATAAAACAAACACACACACACAGTTTTTGTTGTGTAGGGCGGTTAGCCTCGTAGAAGATTCATACCAGAGGCAGCGGGACAACGGGACTGGCGGCGAGGAACGAGCCAGTAGAGATGGCCGCGAACATGCGTGTGGAAAGATTTTAACATTTGAGATTGATAGCACGGTCCCTTGCAAAATATGCAAGTCTACCGTCAAATACCATACAAGCACAAGTGAAATAGTAACAGTGAATTTGTTTTTCCCTACGCAATGGAACACAAGATGACACCAGCCGGATCGTTGGAGAAAAAAACATGCACAGGGATTCCGCTAATTAAAAGAACTACATTCAGCATTATGGTGAGCTGTATTTTTACTTTTTTATTTTATTTATTTTTTTATAGCCAGTCTGCTGAAATGTACTCTGTACTGTGCTGCAAAAATATCAATGAGGTCATCCATTAATCAACTTCGATTCGACTTTCATCACATTAGCGTCGACTACAACAAATCTAGTCGCTCGCCCCTAGTGTCGTCACGCATTTTATAGTACCAGAAATTCATTACATCAGTTGTTGACTGATAAAACGCATACGATCCATTAATGCAAATAAAAGGGCTCTCCTCAACACAGACACCTGGTACTCTCTGAAAAATGCGTCCCGGGCTACTAGATGAGGAAATATGCTAATTTAGTTGAAACTGCATCAGGTGCCACAGATCTGACCTCGCTGAATACAACACAATAATTCTGCTTCCATTTGAGTTGAGCTGTGTTGCGACTTGAGATCGATTATGTCGTCTGAAGGTCATCAGTGCAATGAACTCAGCGTTTTTACAGTCTCTGAAACACTGATGATAGTTTTTTTTTTTTTTTTTTTTTTTACATTTTCTTGTTATCAGTGACATTATAATGAAAGCGCGAGGTGGGGAGGAGTGGTGGGTGTGGCACGCAAACGTTGAGCCAAATGCCAGGAACAACCGTGACAGCAGCCTTGCAATCTAATTGTTTCATATGAAGAAACATTTAGGCAGTTTGTTTTCACCTTCTCATGAACAGACAGCTGGCCTCAAAGTGGCCTTGTCCTTTTTCATGAAAAAAAAAAACAACAACAACAAAAAAAAAAAGTCAGCAAAGCCCCCAAAAAATAATTTGGGCTATACACATTAATTTTTTCCTTTTTAGAGGTTTATACACACTCGTTTTGGCTAACATTGGCGAGAAATCTATATCGTTAAAGAATTACCATTGAGAAAAAGAATCAAGCTCACATAAATTCCCTATAAAGGAGTAATAGCACTTGAAAATCCGCGTGAGACTTGGGCATCTTGTACTTGAGTTTGAGATGTCAGTTGCAGCTTTTGATGCGCCGTCAGGTGATCGATCATACAGATTCAATTCAAGCGGTATTTCCCTTTCAACGCATTCAGAGCGTCACCTTGCAGTCGGGCTGGCTTTAGATGAGGAGAGTGGCACCTTCAAGTTTAAAAGCCCCAATTCTCATACAATTTGACGACAATCCTCATTTCAAAAATGAGCCCCGAAGTTCAAACTATACTACCCAACCGCTGTACGCGCGATATCAATCTGACGAGGCCCACACTCGCGGCGTAACGATTGCGATTAGCTTTGGATGCTAACATCGGCGCATGTAAAGCCGCCCAAAAGGCCCAATGTTCAACAACTCAAGGTGCATCATAATTTGGAAATACATTCAAATACAAAGTCTTACAATGCAGTTTTCACACTTCAACTGTATTTACATGTACAAGTTTTCACAAAATATATCGTTATTAGAAGAGAATAGCTTTTTGCCAAGTAACCGCTGCTTTTGGCCAGTGAAGTGAAAACGTGAAAGCGCCCTGAGAGCAATTTGCTGCAAGGCACAGCCAAACTCTATTTGAGCCATCCACTCTCACAATAAAAGCCAAGCATCATACTAAACATGCTTTCCTGCATTCACCTCTTTTTTTGTTTTTTCTTTTTCTTTACAATTATTCAACCTCTTCTTTTTATCAACTGTGCAGGCCCAATACTCATCGATCGGCTTTTTAATCAAGCCATCTAAATATAACAAAAAAGCTGTGTGCAAACTCTGACGGGAAACATTATTTTTCATCTCCTCTACATTTAAACAGTAGGGCAATTGTCTGTTTCCAATAATCTATTTACTGTAAATGAACTGCGATCATCCAAATTGCAGTTTCAGCGTTCGGTCAATGTTCACTGTACATGCATTAGCAACTGCTTTGCAGCTTTTTAACAATGCATTTGCACCGACTGACTAAAGAGAAAATTGTAAGTGGGCTTGGAAATCCCTCAAGAATTGTCTTCAAGCCAACGGCCACCGGGAATCAAAGCCGGCCCACCGTGGCCCACCGTCTTGCGTGTGTCTCAGCCTCACGTCAGTCCATTTAAGTGCGTGTAAAAGTAGTCTTTGATACAAAATAAGCAACAAACAGCTCCACTGACAACCTGAAAGAGTTCAGAGGAGCCTTTTTTTTTTTTTTTTTTTTTTTTTTTAAAGATTATCATATACTGTATGTCGTCTGGGAATAAATAAATAATATGTATAGTACAAGTGGTATTGTGATGACATTGTATTTGGGATGGCACACAGGTAGGTTTTTGAACACCCAAATTTGAGAGTACTCCTTAAATTTATACGAGAAGAAATATAGCTAATTAAAAAAAAAAAATAAAAAAAAAAACTTGGAACGCTATGTCTAAAAGCCTAAAATACATAGGAAGCGCTACATATTGTATACATTATATAATACTATTTTCACAACAAATCTGACAAATATATACATGATGAAACTGTTGGAAATGAGAAATAATTCCAATTTATGTGAAGCAAAATGTAACGTGACGTCAGAATAATGACCGTTTTTTGGCATTATTTAGCAGCTTATAAATGACTGAAATAATGGCTTTTGTGTGATTTCTATGTACATAGATATAGACGTGTGCACCTGTCTACAAGACGAATCTCTTTTTGGCTTGATTTGTGCACTGTCGAATTCTACCAAAATAGTAGCTTTGTGAGACTTGAGAAAATAGATCTCTTTCAATACTGAGATAGTGCTTTACGTTTGAAAGTAGGAGGCTTCAATGACAAAGACATTCATTGAAGAAGACTAAAGCGTGAGGTCATTCAGATATAAGGCCATTAAATATCATAGTTCATGCTTGGAGGTATGTGTATACCTCCCTCTTACTCATCTTAGAAAGAAATGCACAAACGGAACAAAAGTCACCAGTTATTTACAGCTGAGGCAAAGCTCAAGAAAGTTATTGATAGTTGCACGGCACCACAAAGGTTTGTAATGCCTTTCACAGCACATCAACATGATCCAAACAGGAACGTCTTGTAAAGCTATTTGGTTAAAACCATTCATATCGTTCGTTAAAAGAATCCGAGCGGGACGTTGCTGGGCCACATTTCTGTTTAGGTCAAAATGACTTGTTAACCAAGTGGCCTGACACGTTGCAATAGCAGCTGGAAACATTCCTTCTATTGGACATTTCCATATGCAATTTCAAATGATGAAAGGAAACTCGGCTCCTCGTCAGGTATGATAGATGCGTTGTGGAAACGCGTACATTAAAGTTGTTTCCCTTTAGGAAGGCGCCACAAATGTGGAGCCTTTTATGTGAAACATCTTACAAGCGGACTTAAGAAAGGGCAGACAAACTCGATCTATGCTGTTGCCTTAATGTCGTCATGTTGATGTGACCGGGGATATTTAAAAAAAAAAAAAAAAAAAAACTCCTGAGGGCAAATGTTGCACATTTGGCAACATTTATCAAGTGCCTGTCTTTGCAATCAAAATCTCTCTACGACATAAATTTCCACCGTAATCACCGGAGGAAAAAAGAAAGAAAAGAAAAGGGGAGCCCTCAGTGACAAGACCTCAAATTTGTGACTATGACAGCTGCCAGTTGTTGGGGGTCTGTCAAATGAGGATGCTTCTCCATCACCGAATGGACCACATATGCAGGAAAAATGTTGCAAAGGTTCCGATATGTTTGATATTGGTGTTCTGGGATGACGTACCGTTCTTGGTGTTCGGCCGCAGGCGGGCTCTCCCACGGCGAGTTCCAAATCTGCTCCATTTTGTCGGGCATGCTGCGAACCATGACCCGCTCGCAGCACGGCATCAGGCTGCCGCTCAGCGGGTACGAGTGGTACCCGTAAGACTCGTTGCCGCACGGCAGAGGGTCCCAGCTGGCGTGCTGCTCACGGCACAGCGGCGGTCGCCTCTGCCTCATCGGGTTGCTGTCGTACAGCCTGGAATCGGAGATGCTGTCCATGCGGGTCATGCCTAGGGAGCGCGTCGGCTGCGAGGACAACGGCGGCAGGACGCTCTGGGCGACCGGGTAGTCTCCGGGGCAGCTGGACCTGGCCCCCGCCGCGACGTGCTGGATGTGCGGGGCCAGATGAGGCGCGGGCTGCTTCCGCGGACCCTGCTTGGGCTCCTCCGGCCCGTAACTCTGCACCCGAGTGAGCGCCTCGTGCCGGAAGCCGTGGGAGAAAGTCTGCATTCTCCCTGTCGCGGGAGACGCCTGCTGCTGGCCCTTCATGCTCTCCTCGAGGCTCCCGTCCACGGAGCTCGGGTACGGGTCGCCGTAGGAGGAGAACGAGTCGCTGTTGGAGTGGCTCAGGCAGGACTCGGCGCAGTGGCTGCGACTTCTCTGGCACGCGACGTGCTCATGCTCCATGCTACAGAAACTGTCCACGTTGTGCATACTGCTCATGCTCATGTTTGAAAAATCACTGTGCAGCGAATAATAGCCGTGGTCGCTGACCGAGTCGTACTTTGGGAACTGCTCGCTATACGTGACAGAAGCGCCGTGACTATTGGTGACCAAAATGGGAGGGTACTGCACACTGGACATGTGCTCCAGCGAACTATGCGAGAACTGCAAGCAACCGGGCACCGGGCTGCTCGCGGATCGCGTGTTCAAGGCGCCAGCTGCGTGGCTCTTGGCCGGCTGCATGGTGGGCACGCTGAGAGCAGTCACAAGGGAAGGCACGGAATTCGTCTCGGACTTCCTCCCGACGGACAGACTTTCCGGAGACTCGCAGGCCACTGAGCGGATACTCGGGTCGGACTGGCGTTTGGGCGCCACGCGTTTGACTTCAGAGTTGCCGTCCCTGTTGGCAACAGCCGGACCAGTGCCGCATTTGGCTAAGGCCCCCTCGCTCATCGTCTTCACCGCGGACAGTTTGGCGAAGGCCCGCAGTTCATCGGCCACGGACCGCAGCGGTTGGTTGACGCGCTCCGGATGGTAGTATTTGCACTTGTGTCCATATGTGCACTTTTTGCCTTGTGAAAGAAAGAAAGAAAGAAAGAAGTCAAGTCAACTTCATGACAACCAAATGTGCCTGACTCACCGTAGGGGCATGGTTGTTTTTTATGCTCTGGGACAACAGGACGCTTGCGAAGGAAATTTTCCAAGCTTGGACCATGTCTTCCCAGTGGATCATCAGGTGGCATAAATCTAAAGACGTGAAAACATTTCAATAATAAACGGGACCGCCACGATGCCAGTAGTGTCATTTTACACTCATTTGCCAATTTCAACACACACAGTGAAGGCTGTACGCTTCGAATAGCACCATTTGAAGCTGTAATTTATGGTGGTGTGTACGAGTTCATATTGACTGTTTTCGATTTTCTCCCGGCACGCCGGTTTCCTCCCGCATCCCAAAAACATGCATTCATTAAAGACTCTAAATTGCCCGTAGGTGTGAATGTGAGTGCGGATGGTCGTTTGTTTGTATGTGCCCTGCGATTGGCTGGCAACCGGTTCAGGGTGACAGCTGGGATAGGCTCCAGCGCGCCCGCGACCCTAGTGAGGAGAAGCGGCTCAGAAAATGGATGGACGGATGGATTTAGAAGATTTAGTGTTGACAGAAAGTGTATCCATAGTTCCAAGTCCTTACTTGTCATTGACGAATGAATACATGAGGAGACGTTCCTCGATGAACTTCTTCCACTCTGGTTTTTCATTTTGCAAGTCTCTGTAGTTGTCATTTGACACAATAATTCCATCAGAATCATAAGCCAGCTTCACTATGAAGCGATCATCATAGCACACCACCCTTCTGCCTTGGACCCTCCGAGATGGGGTGAAAACCAGGATCTTCTCTTTTTCTAGCTTGCGTAATATTTCTTGATCTGTGAAGAAAACACGTTTTGAGCTGGCTATGGATGCGTTGAAACATTGTTTGGGCACCCATAAAAATTAGGGTCGACCGATATGGATTTTTTTTTTGCGGCCCATGCCTATTCTGATATTTGGCACAATAACCGATTCATTTAAAAATCTATATTTCATGAATAAAATATCACTTAACGCTTATAATAAAGATATGAGTTAGAGGCAGAACATTTGACGATTATGCAATACTGTTTTTCTTCGGCTTTGCAAAAATCGGCTGATTTTGTTGCTTGTTTGTTTGAAGGTCATCTCATGTTGTGATGTGTCAAAAAAAGGCTAATATTTGCCAATTTGCAAAGGGTTAACATCGGCCGATAAATCGGTCGGGCCCTAATAAAAATACCAGAATATTCTCTTCACAGTTGCTAAGACTGCTGACAACTGTCCCACATTAGATATTGGGCAACGTTTAGCAACTAATATTAACGTTTATTGCCTCATATTGTTACACCGCTTATTAAGGCCGAAAATTGCTTTGCTACCTGTAATGAGGGCATCGGGCCTTGACTGCTCCTTTCTCCATGCTGGGACAAACACAGTAACGTCTTTGTGGCCCTTTTCTCGGAACCATTCGACAGCAAGTTGGATACCGCGGCAAGAGAAAACCTCTTTGTTTCCATGGCTGGAAAAAAAAAATAATAATAATAATTATACCCCCAAGAAAGTAGTTTTACACCTCGTGCTGTTCTAAACACATTTGAACTGATTAAAAAACATCTTTAAACCACATTGAAAACATATTTGAACACAACACAAAAATGCAAGCATAAAATATAATATTGTACATATTGTAGTGTCTGTGTTGGAGGCATTATTTATTGTTTTACATTTCAATGCCAGTGTTCAATATTCTCTAGAACTAAGTCAATTGTTCTTAAAAAGGTTGTACTTGAATGATTATGTTCTAAGTGGCATAAAAACCAACGACACTATCATTCAATCGGGATAGTTTTGGGGAAAATACTGTACACTTTAACCTATGAACTCATTCACCACTGTGGAAGTTTATGATCAGTCAACTGGAATTCAACCGTTTGCTGCCACCGACGTGTAGGCGCTATACTTGCAAGTAAGTTTTCTCGCCCAGCTTCTATGTGAAATCCAATGATTAACAGATCCCGATAGGATTCAAAGACAGTGAAAATGCTCGAAAGCGGCTGGAAATGGGAGCAATTCTGCTTTGAAAACAGCTGGCAGTGAATGTTCCAAAGTTTCAGCTTACTGAATGGTCGACTGTGTCTGCTGCTTTTGGTAACTTGCTGGCACCTTACCTCATTGCCACGTTTGATCCATCGATGACAATAGGCCGGAGGTTATCAAAAGGGTCCACGGATTCTTCTTCCATAGACACCTCAGGACTAACGGTCTCTTTAAGACAGGGGCTAAGCGATAGCAACGTGGCTGCGGGGCTGCAAGGTTGACTTTCAGGCTCCACTTTGTTTCCCAGCCTCACAAGCTCGGCAAGAACGTCATTAATGAGAGCAGCGGCCCCCAGTTTATTCAGCACCATCTCCACCTGCTCTCCGGAGTAGCCCAGCTTCAAGGCAAAGTCCATTTTTGTCTGGTACGCCCTCTCACTGGCCGCTTTGATCGCCGGCCCCGCGCTGGTCTCATCCTCGCGGGAATCTCGCACCGTGCTGCTCTGGGAAAAACTGGGCTGGTCGAGGCACGGGGAACGACACAGTTGGCGGTGGGGCTTGCTCACCGCCAGGGGCTCCCACTTATCGTAGCTGCCGTCGTTCACCCGAGCCTTCTGGCGCCGCCGCTCCTCGGCGTCGCTTTCCGAGCCGCTGCCGTCCTCGGGCTCATCGGTGGCATGCCGGTCCCCGCACGAGTTAATGTTCTTCTCCCTGCATGGGTGCTTTTCCATTTTGAGCCTCCCCGATGCAAAACATACTGTCACGTTTGCCTCGACACGTGGGATTTACGCCCCATGCTTCTTCCTCACCTCACCTGCAACCAGGGACTCTTATTCATTGATGGACTTTCGAAACCCCCTTGAGCAGCACTGAAGGATTGCACTCTTCCCTATGTGGACTAGTTCAACCTGAAAGCGAGAAAACAAAATGGAATGTTGGTAAAACAGTGGGACCTCCGAATGTTAACACGCAAAAACCGTGCATTTACAAATATGCCTCAAAAGTTGTAGACAAACTTGGAACTGTCACCATGTGTGACGTCGGCGTATCGTGTGAGCCTTCAGCAGATCTCGCAAGACCTCTGCCTCTTGCTTTTTTGTTTTTTTTATCCTTAAAGAATGACAAGCCTTAGCAAAGGCTGCTAAAAGAATGTGAGAATAGAAGAAAATACAGTAATCAAGCCCTACCACAAATTGCGCAGAAACTAGCGATAGACCGATATGGGGTTTTTCAGGGCCGATACCGATTATTAGTAGCCGAGGAGAACGATAAACGATATTTGGAGCTGTTGTTCATTTTCTGTGAACGGAAAAATACTGGCATCAGAATTTTGAATACTACAAACTCCAACACTTCATTTCAATGCCTTTTTGCAACGTGAGTTTTTTTTTTTTTTTTCTTCCTTTTTTTTAAATCTTAGACATCTTTGTTTAAAAATTCTAACAAAAGGTGCAGGGAGCTCCCAGGCTCAGCAGCATGTCTTTGTAAAATTAAACGTCTGTATTACGTGTTGTCTGTCCCACACCGCCGATGACTTTTTTTTTTTTTTTATAAATAACTTCATTGGCCGTCAGATATTTAGAGTTACTACGTCAAAAGACACGCGACAAGGCTAAAAATAAAGTAGCTTTTGGATTCAGATATACTGTGCACGCGGCGACGCGGAGTAAATGTCTTTTGCGGAGCCGATCAATGACGTCATTGATCGGATCGGCGAATTATGACATTAAAGCCCATCGGCATAAAATGCTAAATATCGGCCGATAAGGATCAGCCCGATAAAATCGGTGTAAAGTCTACTGAATATGTATCTTCAGTTATTTCGTACTGGGAAAATGATTGACAAATCAATGAGAGAATGGAGGTCAAACATCACGCCAGAACGGATTGTCTTGGGCCTTTAAGGTTCTACTGAACTGTGAAAAGTAGGTTGGGTCGTTCAAATGTTTGCAACTTTAGCCTAATAATCAATCCTGTAATAAAACCTAGCCGATGCTTCTTCACAGTGTGGATTTCATATGCATTCACGACAGTGTTGCATCGATAAACATGTTTCCCCTTGCCGTTGGTATGCAGCGAGAATATTACCAGTGGAGCAAATGACGAAAATATGAATATTCACAACGCGACGACACCATTCTGCATCCGATCTATTTGAAAGGCACGCAAAGCCTTTGTAATGCCATGTCGACGATTCCTTTCACTTTAGAATCCAAGTTATGTGTCGTGAACATGAACATAACACAGTTTGGATTTAGACATATGCAATACAACAACAAAATCAGCCGAGCACCGTCATGATCCGCCCGCACGTCGAGAAGGTAGAAAAAGAGAAGCATAATACCGACCACACAACATCTATCTGACTTTCCTCTTCCTGCAGTCTATTGCTTTTTAAATAATAGCCAAAAAGCAGGCACGGTCTGTTAATGTACTGCAGAACAGCCCTCGCCTTGAAGCACAAAAGCAACAGCGAAGGCAGACACGCATGAGTGCATAGAACCTGAGACAGTGTGGGCTGATCAGTGCATCAGTGCGCCGCCAGCCCTCTCAAAGCGTGAACATTGCTCGGCAACTCATCTGTTCTGGTCAATAAGTGCAAGTCTTACACTACAAAAGAGCTTTTGTTACACACGAAAATCTCAACCGTCTTAGTAACGAGCCGGTTTGGGTGGCGAGCAGACACAATGCTGCCAGATTCCAGGCGCAGCCCATGATGTGTGTTGCCTAGCAACACAGCCATGTCATCAGCTAACTCCTTTTTTACAAGTCACGACTAAAGCAAACACAGCTCATCATCTCTCGTCTTCAGGCAGCCAGTAAATGCACAACGCAGGCTCCGCTCGCTGCAACTCTTGAGGCAGCACGTTGCTTGATTAAAAAAAAAAACGGACTTCACAGTCGTTTGTCTCAGCCGACCATTTCAGTAGAACATCATCGAAAATGGGGTGAAATGTTTCAGAACATGGCAGGGACATTTTGGGCAGAACTTTGCCTTTCCTTGAAGGTGGCATCAAAACAACATATTTCAGCTTACTTAAATGTCACTTGTAAATACACGTCTACTGAGTGTAGCGCATTCTCATAAAAGCCGGGGAGTGGCCCATTTATTTGAAGGACCCGAAAATCATTCATTGATGATTTCCTATATGAACATGTTACAATAATATCACAAAGCCAAATAAGTAACTGTAATGCGACCAGTGCATATATTGCGTTGCTGCTCCACTTCCCAAACATATTTTCATGTATCGTAAACTTTGTCCGACCATCGTCTTTTAAGGCGACACGGATGCACGGTAACCGAAGCGCTGCAATCCAATCGTTTCCCTTTCTGATTGGCAGGTTTCTATTTGACTAGCCAGGAGAGCGTCTGCAAACGCGAACGTAGTCATGTTTCGTGGCGGCGACCGGAGAGGTCCTTGAGGCCATCCTGGACATTGTGACCGACCCCGGCCACGATGTAGGAGAGCTATTTCGTAGCGCTGTTGGAATAAGCAGTGACTATAGACGGTAGTGCCCTCAAAGTATCCCACAATGCATCTTGAAAAGTAGTCAACAACTGACGGTTGCTAGAAAAGCACAGGGACGGCGGACGAGGGCAGCCGTCACACAAACGTTAATAAAGTTCTTTGTCGAATACACTCATCTTAAAACAACGCGATGTTAGAATTTCAATCGTTTTCAAATATTTCATCAGCTGATGTTAATATCTGTCGTAGCGATGTGTTCTAGAATAATACAAAGAAGATATCCATTCCTCCAGCATGTAGTGTGACGAGAGCGAATCATTAAGTACGCAGCCCTTATGTATTGTCAATTTGGGCGATTTATTGATCGCTGTGCTAGTTTGACATCATGAAATTCAGGTAGAAAAGTGGAAGACTCGTTCGACGTTTGGCCGCAATTCAACAATGTGAAACTATATGGTGCGTGTCGAATATTTGGAAACACGACGCTGAAAACTGCAACCCCAGTAATGAGCATAATCCTAAACGAATGATCTCTGGCAGTGTCGATTCAAACTTACCACGTTATCACGCGATCACAGTCGGCTCGCCTCAACTTTACAATTATAAATTATGAATCATTTGTGTTTCAAATTCAATCGCATTTCACGGCGCAATGATGGACGTGTGTTGCTTTGGATAGCGCAACATCCGAAGTTGTTGCTCATGGCGGAACTTGATCAACGAGTCATCGAAAGAGTCGCGGTTTGGACTTGAAATGGGAACTTGGGCGACGTTGATAGCGCTCATTTACAAACGCGTTACGATGAAATGCACGTCAACGGCAACGTTGGCTCATGTCGTCACGTCGTCATGTCGGGCGGCTGGTAAGAAGACGGCACATGCATGATGTCTGTCGCTCGCTCGCTCGATTATGCCAGCGCTGTCACGAACACGGGACGTCGGGACGCCGGGATGCGCATCCGAGTCCGTTTAGGCCCGGTTAGCACAGGCTAGCTAGCGCGGTGAGCCGAGCGAGCGATTTAGCGACCTTAATGGCCACGAAGGAAAAACGTCGTTTGCGCGGAAAGCGGGCAGATTGGCGAAGGACACCTCGAAACATGGCAACTTCGACGCGGCCTTACGAACCTCTTTAGCTCTTAGCTGGCGCGCGCGTGCTAACCCTTTCCGCGTAACTTGAGCTCAAGTTCCGTGAAAAGGGCGAAGTTGCGGAGATACAGCGGGGCTCGTCCCGGTCCCGGTCCCGGTCCTGGCGGAAGAGCGCACGTGCCGCAGTCGCCGTCTCACCGCGTTGCGCTCATCCACGCGAGCGGGCGAGGATGTTCGGCCGCCATCGGCGCTGCTGCGCTGTCGCAGTTTTTGCTCAGTGAAGACAGCTCGGCGCACGCCTTCCTCAGGAAACATCCCCGACGCGCACTGGGCGCCGGCGCAAATCACTTGACTGCTCTGCGATTGGGATGCACGCGGAGTCTTTGCTTTGCTTTGCTTGGCTTGGCTGCCACTAAATGGCGTGCGCTGTCACATCCATGTCATGCAGTGTTTCCCAAGCTTGATGGAGATGAGGCAAATCTCACGGCACACCACCAAACACGGACACTAATGCCGGGGCGCCATTTCAGTCAGTTGAGGAGCTTCTTTTAGATAAAAGTAGTCTTTTGCCATCAGGAGGCAATTCGAATACAGTACAAACCATTGAGAGGGCCATTCGTTAATCCCGGAGTTTGAATTTGCGAACATCGATGAGTCCAAATTGAAAGTTAATGAATAATTGCCCATGTGAACAGGTCAGGCCAGGGGTCTGCAACCTGCGGCTCCACCGCCACACGTGGCTCTTTCATCCTTCTGCTGTGGCTCTCTGTAACTGTGGAAAATAAATGACTATTGCATTTCAATTCTTCCATTTTAGTTGGTTCCTTTCTCAAATGTCATTTCAAATTTGAAGCTCATGCTCCTGTAACATTCAAATACATTTAATGCCACGTGCCACGTGAACTGTATTAAAAACAAATCGTTGTGAGTGAAAACGGTAACATCTACAAACAAAAATCACAACCAGGGAATTTTGCAAATATATTTTACATTAAGTGAAATGCTCCTTTTTAATCCAAGTTGACAGCTGACTGCACGCTCCACATGAAATGAATTACTTCGACATACTTCTTTGACACCGATATCTGTACTATTTTCCCATTTGGGCCAGCACGTGACATTTTAGGGTGTTTCAAAAAGAGCTCAACATTTATATAGGTATAGGTTTCACAGGAAAAAATGTGAACATGTAATCGTCAAACGGGTAGGGGTTCGCTAGAATTACTGAAATAACGATGATCTCGTCACAAAGCCGATATACTCAAAGGAAGCCGTGATTTATTTCGTGGTATAATAAACGGGTTCATCCTACCTTCCGCCATCTAGTGGACAGGCTTTTAATTGTTCCGACTGTCACTATATGACCCCAGCAAAGATAAAGTAGATGAACAAAGATAAGTTTGTCAAAATAATTTTCGGACCATCTAAGTGAAATCCTGTGGCACACCCAATGATCTCTCACGGCACACTAAGTAATCACGGATTCATCTAATGCTCAGAATCCAAATGTCGGTTTATTGATCAATTTCTTGTCAAAGGGCTTTCAAATGTTGTTTATTCTCGTACATTTGAATCTTTCGGAGCACTTTTGTTAGGTTGTCTTTCTTTCAGTGGAGTTCAGGCTTTCATGTGGAGTTCATTCTCTAGGGGGAGTTATGTAAAATGGCTCTCCTTTAGTCAGTTCAGAGTGGACTAAAAAAAGATCGGGATATACCTGGAATGAAGAATCAAAACGCAAATACAGGGAGGCGGAGTCTTTTTTGTTTACTTTAAGGCAGTGTTCACGTTGACAAAACAGCTTCTCCAAAACGAGAGATAAAACGGAAGAAATATTGACAAGTTCTGACGGCCTTTTTCAGTACAGTCCTACAAGTACAAACAGCTGACAATATAAATACAAAACATTTGCTCATGACACTCAAAAAACTAAGTCATCCAATCAATAAAATGTAATTCACATGTGAATATGAGGCAGGGATTTCTATTCACGCCACATTCCTTCTATTGCAATAATGTGCATGCATAAATTGTGTCCGTTTTCTGCTTTTGCAGTGTTGCACTGGCGTGCTATACAAATAAGCCATCTTTATTCTGCAACACAACTATCGACAGTAATGGTAGCTGACTGTGACTCCATCTTAGCATTTTCAATACCACCATCAAAACTATCAAGAAAGAGACTTGTTTTTTTGTGTACTGCAAACCAAACCAAATGACTAAATTCTTGCGACGAGTGTAATAGTCACAAAAGTGTTGTCTTGAAATACCTCTTGACCTTGAAATGAGGTGAACTAAGAAAACGGCTACAAACACATTTCAAAAAAGCTGCGCTGTGGTACAGAAGAAAAAAAAAAGATGATGATATCAAAGTACGATATTTAAGAGGCAACTGGTGGCATACGCAAAGCAGGCTGAAGAGGAGCCTTCAGATAAAGCACAGTCGCGTAGATGAAACCTGGAAACATGAGATTGAGTAAAACAAGTACTTGGTGTTGACAAGATGAGAGCATTCCTTCCTGCAATGAAACCATTAACTGTGCAAATACCAATTGGCGCGCTCTATTCAGCAAGACTGTTGAGACTCCAATTTCAGTTTCATTTCCAATGAATTGTTTCTTCAAGTAAACCATAATCATGACAAAAACCACAATCTATGGCACATTACTGTCCTGCAGGCCCACTGTATTACTGAGAGCCTTTCATTTTCACGGTCGTTTTGGGGAGTTTGTTGCCGGTTGCAGGTCATCCGTATGCGCGCCTGCCCTTAGAGGACTTCCAGAATGAGAGATTCTTTCCCTACTCACCGTCTGTCTGCTTTGACTAAACTGGATGTACGACTGCAAATCTGCAGCGGCTCTGCTAAACGCGTCCTCGCCGGCACCGTACGATGCATCTAGTCCTGAATAAACAAATGTGCTACGAGGTAAACAAGAATCTGAGTGCAAGGGAAGGTGGCACGGCCTGTTGTACCGCTGCGCATCCTGTGACGTGACATCACCAGGCATTGGCGCGTCAGAGCAAAGGTGGGCTTCACTGTCTGGTAACCGCCAACCGAATGAATCGGAAAGCGTTTGATGTTTCTGGACTGTATCAGTTAGGTCCTCGTCGCTCAGAGGAAGGCTTAAAGCCATTTCTGACCGACTTTGCCACGGTAAGGCCATAGCGCTACCGCCATCGCTAACCTCTGACGCAGACATGAGTACATTCTTCTTATAATATGCCAAGGGTTCCCTCTCGGGGTCTCCTTCAGCTCGAAGACCGGAAGGGGTAGCGGCTCTGCTCTCTCTGTATGCAACGGGCATCTTCAACTGAAGGCTTTCCGTGTCCAGAGACCTACTCCTCCTGTCTAGGGACAAGGGATTGGACACGGACTGGCTAAGTCTTGTAAGGCCAAGGTGCCGTGGGAGACTAGCGATGGCCCACGTGTTACTGATCAGACTCTGCTCATACAGGTCCAACATTTGATAGTCACATTCAGCGAACGCATCTTTTTGGAGGTAGCTGTCTTCAAATTCCTGAAAGGGTGACGAGATGTCCTCCTCCAGTTCCATGTGAATCTGCTCATCATATTCCCCCTCATTATGCATGTCCACAACATCAAACGTGACGATGGTGGGTAAGGCCTCCATATTTGGAGTGAAGGCAGCGTTCGTCTCCAAGACATCCACGCTTAGGTTGTGCAAGTTGCTCATCATCTGAGCGCTTTTCTCGTAGTTTACAAGCGCTTGGGAGAAACACACGGTGTGACCTTCATCCAAACAACTGTTACAATCTGGAGACTGGGAATTGACATTTCGGAACGGCAATGTAGCAGTCTTGTTTTCCTCGGGAGTTGGCTCTTTGGGATCACATAACGTACTCACTAATGACAAGTCGCTGTGCCTCTTATCACTGTCATCGTTTATCGTAATTGAGGAAGCAAGTGCATTTCCCGTTCCATCAAATTCATCTGCCTCAAAATTCTTGCTAAGTGACGTCTGTGGTTTTGAATTCAAATTACAGTTGTTCCAGTCAATTTCTTGCAGAGCTACTGTATTTCGTGTCAACTTGAAGGACTTACATGTGCTTTGCGCCTCAATAAGGTCCTGCACTTTATACTGGTCAGCACTTTGTAATCGATTCACCTCCGAGAAGGCAGAATCGGTCACATCCATTTGCTCACTCTGTTTCGAACTTGACAGTCTGAGTTTGCTTTCATTATGTGGACTGACGAGACTCTCATCAGTAGCAAACAGCTCATAGAGGGCATCACCGCTGTAACTGTCCCTGGGTAATCTGTTTGTCTGTCTCAGTCGGTCTGTTTTGTCCTGTCCTTCATCTGGACCTGGGGTAATTGAATCATAGTAGCCCTCATCACTATTCGGAACTGATTCTTGATGCTCACTTTGAGGTGTCAACACATCAGCTGAAGTGCTCATGGTGCTGGCTTGATGTGCGCTGTTACCGTCCACAAAGTCCATATTGTGTGAAGTCATCATGCTGGCAGTCGGATTCACGTGGTCTTGGTTGCAAGGACAGTGAAGTTCTTCAGATGCATTATTTTCCCAGAAATCATGGAGATACTGCTCGTCCAAGTCTTCGGGGGAGGCCATTTCTTCACCACCGCCCTGGTAAGTTAGAAAGCAGGAGGCCCGCTTTCCTCCATTTCTACTCCTTTCTCCGGAAACTGTAGTCTCTGAGATGCTGTCATCCTCTTGATCTGCAATTATGTCCCCACAACCAGTGAGCGAATCGAAGCTCTTCAGTGAGGCCACCTCGCCGTAAATCAGGTTCAGTTGATCAGACGAGCCCGCAGGTGTTTCAGACTTCAGTGCCGGATCAGGTATCATCTCAAGTAACAGACAAGGCTCACTATGTCCTCTGCCACTCTCCTTGTATTCACTGGAAACCACCGCCATCAAATGAATCCCATCGATTTGATCAACACATAACTCATCATCAACCTCAGTCCTTGGACTTTGCTTTTCCAAACTCTTCTCTAAAGTTACCACTTCAGCGTCATTACATTCAGGTGCCGGTGAACTATCACACACACGATTTGGAGAATCAGGCACGTCGGGTTCAGATTCCAGGCACTCTGTGACATACTGGTCAGGGTTGTCCTGGACAGGAGGCACCTCTTTATGGCAGTGAGGAGAGGACATTGCAATCATTTCGGTTTTATCCGAACCATCATTTCGATGGTTTTTATGATGTTTAAAACCATTAAAAAAGCTTTTCAAACCCCGTTTCTGTCTCGTGAGAGACTGGGATTTCTGTTCATTGGGGAGACTGCATTCAATATCATGAAGGTTGTCAGTGCAGTCACTCTGGTTGGTGTACTCAAAATCTCCAGTGGAGGTGGATCCACCTCTCAGGCTGTCTTCATGACTTATTTGGCTTAGCCCATCATGAGTTTTGCTTTTGTAGATTCCCTTCTTGGAAGACCACTTGCTCTGGTTTTTACTTCTCCCTCCAAAAAAGCTTGGTAAGAGACACATGCTTTTGCGAACTCCAAAGAATGTAAGCGCAGTCCTAAATTTTCCAGATTTCGGAGTTTTCACAACAGAAGTTGTTTTATCTGGACGATGCTCCTCTGTAATGTCAGGAGAGCCACATCTAGAATGGGATCCCGAAATGATCCCCAAGTCCCCGGTTTCACTTGGGAGCTTGTCACCGTCGCGAGAAGCCATTGCTATCTTGCTTATAAAAGCATGGCTTTATCTGAGGTCGCTTCACTGAATGCCGTGTGGTTCGCTGTTGTCGCTTCTTCATTCATCCACCGGGAGCCCTGCATTGAAAGGAATTGAAAATGTCAAGGTAACAAGGTTTTCTACTCGGAAACACGAACGCTGTGGTGTTACAATTTTACAATTACTCTCGAGTGACATTTCGCTAATGATGCGCCATTAGCAAGTTTGTACTATTTTCTACAAAAAAGACAAGCTAATGGACAGCATCTGCTTTGTCTTCCCACTGAATGTTGGCTTTTTTGGATAATAATCTATAATAAGTAGGGCATTTTAAAGAACCTCAGGATTTGATTTAGTTTACGATTCAATTTGATAGAGATTCTTTAGGTTGTGATTCGGATCGATTCAATATTGATTTAAATGCTTTGTTGCCGATTCAGTTAAAGGTCCCCTTCCATCGGAAGCCCTTTTTTTTCTACCGTTTTATGCATAACATAGGTTAAAACGAGTCTGTGACATTGTTTGTTGTTTGTCTATGCGGTTTGTCGATTTGAACGCAAAAGGCAATAAACGGCATCAGTCTTGCAAAACCGGTGGGATTTGAAATCGCTGACATGATGTAGTTTTGTCACTCTAAATATTCAAGTACCTGCCCACTTCATGGTTGGTACCCACCCACTCAACTCAGCTGAACAGCAACACGGCATTTACGGGTTTTAAGCAATTGAGTCCCATGCGCTGCCGAGCCATACAAATAGTCTATAAAGTATACATATGTTGTGTTTTACAACAATACTGAAACTATTTTCACAATTTATAACGTAACAGTGAATGCAATAGTAAGCTTGCATTGGTTGTCGCCAGCGATGATCGCCACGGCAGATTCAGTTCAAATGAATGGTGAGCGGATGATGAGCATAACCTCAAAACATTCCACGCTTTTCATTTTCACCCGCGTCCTCTTTCAGATCACGTTCCCTATTAGTGAGCCAACAATCCAACACTTCGTGAATTGTTCTTCGCAATGACAGTAACGATGGACAGGTATCCGCAACAAGTCACTCCAGCTGGTGTGACTTGTTGCGTTAGCTGTGGCTGGACGGCCGCGCGCCAACGACCCGCTGAAGAGGACCGAGGTGGCAGGAGCATATCGATGTGAATGCGCATTCGGTGTGTATAAATTAGTGGGAAATGACCAACTAGAATAGCATGAAAAAGGACATTTTGGGCATTTCCAACCCAGATTATCTTGCAAACCCGATAAAAGAACAAAAAGATTTAAAAAAAATACTTGCAAAGCTGCGTATAACAATTCCTAATGTTATTATCCAAAAAGTACCACACTGAATAAAAAAAATCAGAAACCCCGATTTAGGAACGGAAAAACAAAAACATCCCATTTTATAACGCAATAAGCCTTAACGATGTAGCTGAATTCACATTAGACAGAGGCGTGGCTAAAATATGCAGAAACCTATTTATGAAGAGGTTATATGCAAAGATGTGCTGACTTAAGTCAAACTATGCACTCGACTCTATATTGATGTTTATGTAATGACAAACTACTGTACATAAAATCTGGATCGTTAGCAAATGGAAAAATACACAGTAAACAAACTTACCAGCTGCAGCCATGACCCCAACGCAAAGTCTGTGGCATCGCTAACGTGATTTTGAATTGCTCGCTCCGAGCGTTTTCGCCGCGGCTTCGACCACAAACGCGTTGATTTGTTTTGCGCTAACGCTCCCTTTAGCTAGCAGCTGGTGCTAACAGGCTAACGTCCGTCACCAGCAGCGTGTAAATTCCACAGTTAGTGGCCGCACACGAGCTCGCGTCGGTGACGACAATCCGCGCTATATAATAATAATAATAATAATAATATACTGTGGAAATAAGCAGAGGTGTTGTTGCTGTGATTAATCAGGCGACTGCGTGCCGACTTCACTTGAGACTACAGTACACAGAGAGCCTGTCGGCGCATGTTAGTGACGCAACACGTGTAAAAACTGTTATGCTTGAGGCAGGCTTAGTGTAATAAAAACAAAATAAAAACAAAGAGGCAGGGCAGTGTTTTTGGTTTGTTTGTTTGTTTTTTTAGTCAGGTCACTGGCTCTGTTTTGTGGAAGTGAAGAATATTATAGAAAATGTATTTTTCCAAAATAGCGTTTGAAAACCCATGTACGCTATATCATATTTTTTTTATCATAAATATGCGTACATGTTCAAAGTTCATTTCACACAAAACTGCATGTAGAAAAACAAATAAAGTAAAATTTGTCATCGCTTGGCACCATCTGAAGAGCTTGGGCGAGGCTGTTTAAATGCAACGGTGGCAAAAGTATTACAGTTCTTTGTACTTAGAAGAAGTAGGCTTACGGATAGACTCGGGGAAAACTAGAAGTACTTATTCAACTCCTTTACTCCAGCAGAAGTAAAACAAAACAAAAAAAAGTACTGACTGGGAAATGTCATTAGGTAGAACAATTCAAAGTAAAAATGATTTTTTTCAAGATCTCCATCAGTTTTTTTTTTTTCTTTTAACATTGCCGTCATCTTGACTAAGCGGTATAGAAAATGATTGTCTGGATGAATGGAATGTTTATGAGCAGAACGCACATCTGTCTCACAGTGGAGAGGTCTCAGCTCAGGCCTTCCTTTGTGGAGCCTTCAAGTTCTCCTCATGTTCGCACGGTTTTCTCTGGGCTCTCCAGCTTCGGGTACCGCGACGTGTTTCTTGAACACTCTAAAGTTATCCATACAGTACATGTAAACGTGAGACTGTGCCCTGCGACCGATCCGGGGCGTAACCCGCCTCTCGCCCAAAGTCGGCCGGCAGAGGCTTCAGCTCACCTGCGACTTGAATTCGGACAAATGTTGTAGAAGATGGAAGGACGGATGGATGGTTGGAAAATTTAGAATGCAATGCAAACCTCTGTGTGATTCAGGTCATTCTGAATGCCTTTTTTTTATTATTAAAATAGCTTTCTTCTTCACGATGATTGCTTCACAAATATACACAAAGACATGATGCTACATTTCAGATCAATGAGAACTGTTACAACAGATTGACTGTTATTTTTCCAGTGCAAGTTCAAGATGCTGAAGCGTTTACTTCAATCTTAACATCAAACCAACCAAATGTGTTTAATATTTTCATTGTGACGTTGCCACTTATGTTTTGGACTGTCGCACATCTGTCCACTCCATCTTAGTGTTTTGTAGTGCCTGAGTCTTCCTCTCATCCACCTGCACGTAGTCCACCCGGTGTTCGTCAGAAAGAAGCGGCTTCTGCGGAGACAAACGAGGAGGCCGAGGTGAGTTGAGGTGAACGTCGAAGGTCACGTTGACTCACTCGACTGCGTTTGTGTCATCTGTTCCACCTTCTGCACAGGAGAAGGCGAAGCCGAGTTGAAATCCAGTGACAAGTAGTCGAGGTTAGATCGTCTTGCCCAAGGTTGAACGACTCCGTCCACGCTGAGAGAGAAGTGCGGTCTCGACTCCTGCAGTCAGAGAAACAGCCGAAGATCTGATGAGTCATCAAGTTTAAAGTTCCACGTTTATGGTATGTCAAAAAGCATTTCTCTTGCACTTGGCGAGCTGTTACAGAGTTAAAACAACAACAACAACAACAACAACAACAGTGTGTCCACACAACCATGACTTAACTGTTAGCTTTACTGCTGCTATTTCCACGCTGTTGCCGTGCTGTGTCGGCACACAACCGCACCGGAATTCTCGTTAACAACGTGCCGATGCTTGGGAACCTAAAGAAGGCTACTTTAATTGCTTACCCGTACCCCGTCGAAGTTTGATGCCGTACATGGGGAGACAGCCACGACATAAACTAGTAGAAAGCTAGCCAGCGTCTATTCTCCTCTTCACGCGGACGTATTTGTCCCTCGTGAGTTTCCACCTTCGCTGGCACGCCAACACCTCTAAACCCAGCACCGCGGAAATTTCACGCCGTCCTTATCATTTTTAGTGCTAGCATCATATAGATATGCACAGACTCTCTTCGATCACCTCCATTTTTTTTTTTTTTGTATTTTAAAGATGGCGGTATTGAAGAACCAGGAAAGCAGAGTACGTCATCAGAGCATGTGACTAAACGGACCAATCACGAGAGATGATCTCCGCGGCCATCTACTATTTTTGCCACGTGCGCGTCAAGCGACGCAGAGGGGCCGCGCGGGGCAATTTGACGCAATGCGGGCGTTGTCGGCCGCATTCCGACCGCGGGAGTGTAAAGAGGCCTTAAGGCGTAATGTTGCTTTCTTTAATAATTCAATAATTCATCCATTTTCTGTAGCGCTTCTCCTCACGCGGGTCGCGGGGGTGCTGGGCGAGAGGCGGGGATAATAATTATTTTTTTTTAAAATACAAAACTACACAATACAGAAATGATTAAAACTACAATTATGACATACTGTAAGCTGTATTTGAGTCAAGGCTAAAACATGTGCTGCCTACACACACGTATAAATGTGATTAGAGTACTTAGTTTCATTTGATATATATTTTACCGTTGTGGCAGAGTATGCGTCTTCATTGCTTGGATTGTCCCCATTCTCGAGACTTCCTTCGTGAGCTAAACACTTTCCGGAAAACCTAAAACTACAGCAAAAAAAAAAAGAATAAAAGAATGTTATTAAATATGTTGCGACCGTGTTCATTTAACATCTTAAGTGTTGAAATATCGCTCGGTAACTGTTCCATTAGTTCCAAAAACAAAGTAAGTTATCTCATTCGAAAAGCAAGTTTTCACCTTGCCAACTTCAATAGCTACTGTATGTTTACACCGTAGAGCATGAAATATGACGCAACAGGCACAAGAAGACTCCAGATGCTTCAATCGGTCTCACCAAGATTCCGTCTTTGTTCTGCTGAAAAGATGATGAGCGGGACATTCAGTGATTGTGGAGAGGCCTCTCAAGTCAAGAGGCGGGGGTCGAGCTGTGAACCCACAGAGGACAACGGGGTCTTTTAATATGGCGCGAAATGCAGACAAAGGTCTGACATTTGCCTTTCCAGCGGCCTATTTTTAGCAAAGTGCTGCAAAATGCAGTAGCTCGTGTGCTCACGGCTCGGAACATTCAGTCCACTGTGACGCTCACCTCTCCTCAAGCAAGGTTTGAGATGGCGGTGTATCGGAGGAGGTGCCACTCCCCCGGGTTGGCGCGCGAGAGAGCCGAGCGTCTCGGCGGCCTCGACTTTGCCTCGTGTCTCGAGGATGCCGACGGCGGGGCTCATGGGGAGGTAACCATCGCCTTCAATAACGCTTACACAGGAAGATGCGGAAGCCATGGGGACGTCGGACTCATCTGGCTGGCTTTGAAGCCGTGCGGTGTTAAAACGGGACTGCTGAAAGACACACGCAGAGGTCACAAGGGAATCCTAATGTCACGCCAGTGCAGTTTCCCATTTGGCCGCCAGGGGCGTTCGGTCAGCTGCGGGAGAGCGGCCCAGTTCGTGCTCGTCTTGATTTCGATTAGAATGGAGACCGCTTTTTCAGGTTGAACAATATGTATGAAAGGAAAAAAAAAAAAAAAGCCCGTACTGTAAATCTCTCAACGCAACTACTGTAAGTCTTGTCACTCGTTTTTGGATAGCAGTAACCTTCGTGCTTCAAACGCCAAACGAAGTCACGGGCAAACTGCGACATGGAGCAAAGCGTTGCACAACTTACACATCAGACGACAGGAAGAGGAAATTCGACAGCGTAGGGGTATTACCATTACTGCTCAAATTCAACTCCATTACGTTTACAGCACTCCGCATTAGTCTTAGGTCACCATTACATTTGTCGCTCCAACCAACGAGAACGCCACTCAGTCGACTTTGACCAAGCGAGAAACAACCTCACAGTTCTGAGGTTCGGGCTTCGTCTTTTGTGAACATTTCATCCCCCCCCCCCCCCCCACGCTTGTGTGAATTTTCTCGGAACGGCTTCCTCCAACATTCCAAAAGCGTTTTAGGACTCTTAAATGATCCATAGGTGGGAATGGTTTGCAAATTGCTCTCGCGCAAAGTCAGCGACGATAGGTGAGGACAAGCGGGATAGAAAGTAGATGGATAATCAAGTACAAAACCTTCAAAGCGTTTGGGAACTTATTGTTTGTCATAATGACCTCTGTGCCAAAGGTCAATAAATCACAAAAGCAAGTGGACTTTTGCATAGTACTGTTCTTTAGCACATTTGTTTCTTTCCGTAGACTAAAACTAGTTGGTTGAGTGCTAATGGCTGCCTGTCTCGATGTGTCAGTGCTGTGATTGACCGGTGATTTGTTGCCCGCTGGAAAATTCTGAAGAGACGCTGATGCGGCACAGCCATGAAATTTGGGGGGGTCGGTGTCTCGTTCAAGCGCACGGGGATCGCCCTGGCCTTCAAACTGAGCTTGTGCCGCCCGTGGCATGATTGATTGTCTTACCAAATTAAGAGTCTGCCTTCTGTTGCCTGTTGATCTGCTGTCAGCATTTCCTAAAAAAAAAAGAAACATTGCTGAATACAAATCCTTTTCTCATCCGGCCACCTCAGTTTGTGCGCTGCCTCGGTATGCATGTATCAATTAGATTTTCCTCTCAAAGCGTACCGATTGTAAAGTGGTCCAGGCTTGACAAAGAAGTCCTCCGGGAAAGCAGCGCAAGGTGTTTTGGGAAATGCCGCGCGCTCATGGCCCTCGGCCTGCGAACGCCTTCGTCGGACAGATGGTTAGGCTTCGGCGGCAGCGGAGGAGGCGTTCGCCTGTCATCGGCGGCCTCGAATGACGCACGGGGGTACGGCTGGTCAAACTGGAAGACACTCACGGCGCAAAGACGTAGTGGCGATGAAGAGGAAGGTGGCGCGAGGGCTGCGCACGGAGCGCTGAGAGGAGGGTTGGCCAGCCCCCCGGGTTTCGGACTGAGGCCGAACTGAGAAATGCAGTGAAACGATGAGGAAGCGCCGCAGGGAGGCGAGGGCACAATGTCCTTCAAAACATCTTCTGTTGACTTATGCTCCAAAGACGTCTCTGAGTTGGAAAAGCTGCTATGTCTGCAGATACGAGGAAGTCAAAATCAGTGACAAGGAAAATGTTTTCGTTTTTCGGGGGGTTATTTTGGGAAAGGGCTTTTACGTGCCTACAAGTGCTTCCGCTCCCTGTCCCACACTGTGAAAGGACCAGATAATCCGCAGGACGTCGACTGGACGGAGACACTCGGCCCGAGCTGTCGCTTGGCGGCCGAAGTGATGTCGGAGTGTGAGGAAAGCCTTCTTCCGAACTCCCTGTTGACAAAAGACAAGTGGCACGAAGAATATGTTCTTTCGGAATTTGTACTCGCACGACGGTGACACCAAAAGGCAAAATGGTATAACGCTAGGAACAAAACAACAACAACCAAAACATGCCGGTCCTTATCCGAATTCATAAACATCAAGTGCATTGGAAAAAAATGAATATTATATACAGGCGATACCGTGGATGGGGAGCTTTGTAACCTTGCTGGCTTCCGCACAGAATCTAAAACCTCCGTCGTCACAGCTCCTAAGCTACGTTTTGTCCATGACAATGCCGCGCCGGTCGGAAGCGTTGATGACCTCCGGAGGATAGCCGCCGCCATCTACAATTCCGGAATACAAAACCAAAGTCCTCAAGCGCCACGACCTGGACAAACCTCATCAAGGACCAATGTCCGCATCGATGGAAATCGCCTTTTGACCGAGTGCAACATTTCTCTCTCAAAAACACCGACGTGACATCAAAAATGGCCGCCTCAACCGTCGCCACTTGAAAAAAACCTGCGATATCCATCCGCACCAAAATCTTGTCTCCCGGGTTGTTCTTCTTTGCACCCAGAATCCGCGGCATCGAGGGCCTTGAGAGCTTTCCAACAAGTACTTGGCACTCGCTGGGAGCGCGAGGATTGGGCTCCGCTGCCTCGTGTGGAAGCCACCGTCTCGGAGAAGGAATGTCGCCCGTATCGCCCATATCAGAAAAACCGCTCCGACACGAGGTTTATTTCATTATTTTTTTTCGATTAGTCCGAGTAGCTGTAGTCCACATCTCCAAACTCATGGCCGTGTGATTCTTTACTATTATTTCAGTTCAGTTGCGCAATAATAATTCCACGCTCGTCACTCCATCGTCACGCTGCCCTTTGGTCTTCTTCCGAGGTTGACCAACATCTCGGGAAGTCGAAGTGAGAATGGAAAGAGTGCTTTTTGCGTGACAAATGTGCTTTACCTGCTTCCTCCTGGCTGCCAAACTGGCATATGTGGCTGATGCTGCTGATCCAGCTGTTCATCTCCTCTTCAGTCTTGGCCACCAGGTAGAACATACGAGCCGAGGTCTTCACCACAAAGAGATGCTTCTCTTGGAACTCGCGCTTGATCCCCAGCTGCCCGTTCAGCATTTCCACTTCGCACTCTTTCAGGTCGATGGTGCGGATCGGCTTTTTGGAACTCTTACTTTGGTAGTACTCCAGCACGTCGGGGTTACCGCTCATGCGACCTCGTCGCAGGACAAACCAACGTTTTCTCCATGCCTGCAGGAGAGAGGGTCGATTGTCAAATACAATTTTGGGCGTCGTACAAATTGAAGACTCCGCTCGTGCAACCCAACCCCATCAGCACCTTTTTAGTCATGACCAGTCGATCACAGCTTACTCTGCAACTTCCAATTCAATTTGCTTTTAATACGCTCACTAAGGGGAACCTTTTGCTGAAATTCCCCGCAAAGAGGAAGTTCACTGTATTTAGCGGAAAATGTTCACCGTAACAAAAGAAAGCGGCACTTGCATAGAGCTGATGACTGCTTTCTGATTGGAAAACAATACTGAAGAGTTTTAACACATTTCTATGAGAATTATGTTTGATGTGACTTCTGCACTCTTGCTGCATTTCGGAGCCACTCCTTCAATTTTTGTAAATGCTGCAGTTCAGCGTTACAGGAACATTCACACTTCATGCATTGAATGCATGAAGTGTTTTCACACTTGGCTTTTGTGGCTTCATTTTCATCAGATTCTTTTTTCTTTTTTTTTTTGGGTGAGGGCGATTATCTGCTCCTGCACGTCAGTTCGTATCAGGAAGTGGTAAGCCAAACCACAATTACTGCCAACACCGCTCAATTCATGGGAAACTAATAACAACACCGTATTAGTGATCATTTGAGCTGTTAGAAATGCGAATGCTTAACAAAGCAGATGTTCCCGTTATCTGTGTCGCAGCCTCAGTGTGCTGTCATGTCCTGAAGGATTATGAAAAAAAACTCATCTGTAAGAGACCCTTTAAATGGCGCTGGACGGAAGATCAGACTAAAAGTTCAGATTGGGTTGAATTCAAATTCATTTTATGAAGGAATTTAAAGAAGGCGAAGGTATACTCTGCAAAGGTTGTGCTCGGGCCACCGCTGGCTTGGTTGTTTTCGTGACCTTTTTCACAGCAGCCATTTTGACAAAACTAGCACAATAGTTTATCAACAACAAACACAAATATTCCACTTTACGATTCATACAAAAAAAAAATGACGGCTGTGTTTCTGGTTGTCGCTGATGGTCAGTCAGAAACCGCATACCGCCGTCCAGTGCGGGACAATCTACGTTCAAACCAAATGAGGCCTCATCCATGAGGATTACAGGAAGTGGCTTAGAGGTGATGTAAAGGAAGGTTCATTTACATTTTTGCACCCAAAGGCCATAAAAACACAACAAGACTTTGGAAAGCCTTCATGTCAGGGGGGCAGGAATCGCCCATGGCGGGCATATACGGCCGCCGCACCGTGTCATTCGAAAGACAGATGAAAGCATTGAGAAACTATTTAAAAAAAAAAAAAAAACAATAATTGTTTGGTTATTCTGTTCGATCGTTTCATCGTATCTTTTCATTAATTTAGTATGGTCCATTGACGACTGTACAGGAAGTGAACGGGCCCCTGATAAGAGAAAGTTTCCCTCCGCCGCCATAAGTGTGACCTGCAAGATAACAGATATTTTCATACCGGTGAGAGTATTTGAATAATAAAGTCACGCAGCACTCATCAACATGGACGGCATCTCTGATCCGACACCAGCTGAACTGCTCTGGTGTCCTTCAAGAAGTTTCTTTTTCTCGCCTTCCACTAACACAGACTTCCAGCCTCACTTGTTTTGACGACTTTCCCTCCTCCTCCTCCTCCTCCTCCTCCTCCTCGTCGTCCTGCTCGTCCTCCTCGTCCTCCTCCTCACAGAGGAAGTGCAAGCAGGCCACCATAAAGCGCGACTATTTCTGCTTGCTGCCCATGACTGATGTCTGGCCAGGCTGACGTGACTTCCCATGTGTCACAATGCACGCGATCCTTGCAGCAAAAACATGCGGTGAGTGGCTCAGCCCCACATCACATGACCCCAACAACGCCACGCCGATCAAGGCGATGTGCTGTTTTCGGTTTTGTTCGTTTGTGATATATTGCTCCCGTCATAAGTGCATATGGTCATAATAACAGCAAGAATGAGGAAAACAATAGAAAGGAGGCTGAATGGCAGCTGTGCTTAGCAAAAGACTACACGGATATGTTTCTAATCCTTATTAATACACGCACGCAAACAGTGGAGCACAAGACTCAATAGCCCTGGCTGGAATTTCTACTGTCAGGCTGCTGCAGTGGTACGAGACAAAAACAAGTGTCCCGTGTGTGCTTCTACTCACAAATCTCTTGAGTTTCTTCTCCGGGGGCGATTTAATGAGCCAGCCAGTGCAGACCACATCCCCAGCACTCATCTTGACTGCAGAGCGTGTCGTCCCCTCGCCGCCGCTGCCGCTGCTGCTGTGAAACTGAGAGCAGTGTAAAGCATATCCTGTGTTCTGGTATTCTGCCCAGCCACTCCAAAAGGAGGAAGTCAAGAAATTGATTACACTGACAGAGAGAAGGGGAGCGAGACTATCGTCTGTTTATGTTGCCAAGAAGGGATGAAGCTTTTCAAGTCAAGACAGGAAAAAAAAACGATGACTCTCGAGCAGGGAGGAAGGTCAAGTTGTACTAATCAGAGACAAACTCTGCATCTTGCTGTCAAAAGACTTCATCTTGAATGCATTGTTTAGTGTTTCTTGTACATAACATTTCACAATACTCTCTTTGTGCAAGTATGACATAAAATGGCTCTTTTCAAAGCTCAACTAATGTCGGTTAAAGAAAAGTAAATTCTATGATAGGACTCCACCAAGTTCAAGAAAAAGCTTTTGAATGTAAATTTGTCTTAGTTCTATAGCTTAGTTGTCCTTGTTGTCTATGAAGTGTAACTGTTCGCAAGTATCTGTAACCTTCATATGTTGTCTGTTTGCATGAGGGCCCATTCAGTCATTATATTAGTGCCTCTGGGGGTTCTTAAGTGGTACACCAAAAACTATAACATCGCTTTCTAAAGTATAAGAAAATCATTTCAAATGACTGAATAATGTTGAGTTCATATGAGAATCAGTATCTGTATATTATGAATTATAGTGCTAGTATGCAAATATTTTAATGTGCATTTTTTTATGGTTAGCTCTGTTTGTTCGCTGATCTTGATATGCTTATTGTAACAAAATTCAGCCCTCCACCATCATCTCATAGTTTTTATATTTCAACCACTAGAATAGCCCAGTGAGTAAACTACCACACTACCGCCGCAGACTTGTACCGCTCAAATATGGCTGCCGTTACACGCATGCGGGGGGGGGGGGGGGGGGGTGACGTGTTTTGCAAGGACACGCCCCTTTTGAGGTGCTAGCAGGGGCAAAGTCGTCAGCGCATTCCACGTGTGTCGGCGGCAAGGAAACCTACACCGGCATAATGCTTGTATAATCACAAGGGAACTGGGAATGACCTACCACAAGTAAAACATATTTTAGGGGCTTTTGTTAATATGTTCTGTTGACAAAAAAGTAAACCTCATAAAAAGTGGTTGAGCAATGAACAGGTTAAGAGTTCCATGCATTGCCTTTGATGGGAACGTTGCCCATGCCAACATGGCCGCCACGCAGGCACGTCGCTTAGCTGAGCCGTTGCTGGTCTAGTCTACATAGCTGCGCTCAATACGGAAACTACTCCTTCATTGGTTCCGAGGGAATGTTGGGCTGCTTTTGACCAATCAAAGCGCTTGTGAATATTAATGACGTAAGCCAAAGATCCTCGAAGAAGAAGAAGAAGAATTTCATTTATGTGACTCAAAGTTCACCTAGCGTTAAACTGACATTATCTTCGCATTTATTGACTGTTGCATTTTCCTTAGTCAACAATAAAGAGGTGAATAAATGAGAGTGCCAGGGCATTTCCCGAACTAGCGAGCTAGGGTGCCATCTTTAGTCTCGTCAGTTTTGTCCATAGTGTCCCTCTCGAACGTAGAAGCTCTTTACCATTACCCATGATCCCTCGGAACGTATGACCTCATGACCTGTCTCCGGCCTTGCTTGGGATTAGCTTCAGCAGCTCGGCGAGTCGAGTGGAATTGAGACGAGCGGAGTCGCCACAATCATGCTCAAATGTCGCAGCGTGTGGAGAAAGCTTGCTCCCTTTGCCGGAGCCTCGGCAACCTTGTGTCGGCAAAATGTCAGACGTACAGGTATGCGACAACTTCACACAACAGCTTGCTGCCTTTTTCTTATGTACGTAATTATTGTTCTGTATATTATGAGTTTTATTTGCGGGAAATCAATTACAGTGGCGACTTTTCGGTCGAAGTGTGACCTTCAATTTTAAAGAGCCAATAACACGCGACCGATGATATTGCCTGAAGTTAATGACAATTTCATAGTTTCTGCCCTGCGTTATGCCTGGCTGAAAATGTTAGAACATTTGTTTTGGGCTAACGTGGGGCCAACTGTAGCAGAGGATTGAATACTCCGACGTAACAGTCTGATCATTTTGAATGGTTGTGGTGTGCATTGGTGCAGACTTATCGAATTGAGAGCCGTTTCTAAAATTTCGGTTAATGAGGGAATGTGTTAGAAAATGAGATGTGCAAGTTTTCTGCCTCATCATATGGGCACCTTTTATGCAACGCTGCCCCTGTCGCCATAGAGTTGGTGTGTCCCGGGCATATTTTGCCATTGTGATGCCCAAGCAAACCCAGTCATTGAGCCTGTTATTGGAATTGATCCGAACATGACTCAACATTTCAGACGGTTTACCATTTTGAGCACTTCAATAGTCACATCTTTGTGATGAAAAGTGTCCCTCCACTTCATCACCCTTGGCTGACACTGACAGCAGCGCTACTGCAACCGCAAAGAGCATCTGGCTCTCGCTGTTGTCGACTCTGTCATTTAGTGTCACCGCGAAAGAGCTTGAAACCTTTGGAAGTTTTGATTGGGAAAAAAAGAGTTTCTCTCTCGCCTTCTCCTCTTTTTCACTCCGCTGGGATAACGCTGCTTTCATATTCCTCACTAGGTGCCAACAAGTTTGTTTTGCTGGCCTCCTCCCGAATCAAGTCTGTACATGTGTAATAAGAAAAGGGAATAGTCCTTTGCATGAGAAGGAAGGGGGATCACTCGAAGCAATTGTGACAGGTTAAGCATTTTGATGTGTGCCAATAATTTCTTCCAATTGCTTGTGTTTGCTGGCTTTTGAACTTTGCGTCCATAACAGTCCGGATGGTTCTTTTCCTCTTTGGCCCAGAGAACACGACGTCTAGAATTTCCCAAAACAATTTGAAATGTGGACTCGTCGGACCACAGAAGACTTTTCCACTTTGCATCGGTCCATCTTAGATGAGCTCGGGCCCAGAGAAGCCGGCGGCGTTTCTGGGTGTTGTTGATAAATGGCTTCTGCTTTGCAGAGTAGAGTTTCAAGTTGCACTTACGGACGTAGCGCCGAACTGTATTGACTGACATTGGTTTTCTAAAGTGTTCCTGAGCCCATGTGGTGATATCCTTTCCACATTGATGTCAGTTTTTGATGCAGTGCCGCCTGAGGGATCGAAGGTCACGGCCATTCAATGTTGGTTTTGGGCCTCGCCGCTTCCATGCAGCGATTTCTCCAGATTCTCTGAACCTTTTGACGATATTATGGACCGTAGATGATGAAATCCCTAAATTCCTTGCAATTGTACGTTGAGGAACATTGTCGTTAAACTGTTGGACTATTTTCTCACGCGCTTGTTCGCAAAGAGGTGAACGTCGCCCCATCTTCGCTTGTGAATGACGGAGCAATTCAAGGAAGCAATCATGGCACCCACCTGTTCCCAATGAGCCTGCTCACCTGTGGGATGTTCCAAACGGGCGTCTTTGTAGTGTACTCAATGGAATATAGGTGGAACATGATTTGCAAATCATTGTATTCTGTTTTTATTTATGTTTAACACAACGTCCCAACTTCATTGGAATTGGGCTTGTACATAAACAGCAAACTGCACGGTGTGATGTAGTCACATAAGATCTCATCAATTACTTTTAAAGTGAGGATAAGCGGCTCAGAAAATGGATGGATAGATGCATTTTTAAACTTTAAACACTGTATAATTTAACCCTTTAGTCTACAGACGGGTGTTTTAAGTCGAAGCACAAATACACAAGTCTCGTGCCATTCACTAAAGTCTCCAAATACGTCAGGGTTCAAAATGTCTTGATAGATTTTGTGGGAACGGATCAACAATTGTTTTCAGGTTTGAACAATGGCAGAACGCCCGCACACGTACCTGCGGCTCACATGGCGACGGGTCCTGCAGGCGGCGGCGGCGGCGGGCAAAACCACTTCTATGTCCTTCTGGTTGGCGGAACCTGCCTTGGCGGAGCAATATATGTGAGTGAGCTCGTCCGTACGGTGGACAGAAAAAGTTTACACACCCCTGTTCAAATGCCAGGTTATGCCATAGTTCCAAAAAAAAAAACAAAAGCTTTGTCCATCATTAATTTGACCTATAACCTCATTTTTTTTTGTATACAGGGAAATCTCAGTAAATTAGAATAGCATCAAAAGCTTAATTTAGTTCGATATTCCAATTCAAAAAGTGAAACGTATTTAGAGATGTACGACACAGTGTAAAATATTCCATATGTATAATTTTGATTATCATTGCATACGGCAAATGTTAAACCCCAAATTTGCCGTCTCTAGAAACTACAATATTACGTAACAAACAATCAAGAAACAAAGAAAATTGTTTTTAATGTCGAAATTAGGCAGGTATTCGCCCAATGCTCATTTATGAGTACTTAAATCCATTTCTTGAGAACTTCCTGTATCACAAAAGACCTGACATTTGACCAGGTGTGTGTAAACGTTTTGTGTCCGCTGCGTGTGTGTGCGCGCCGTTACTTTAAGGTTCCGACTGTAGTCCTTGCCGGTCAGTGCCTGAGCACTAAATAAATCAACAAATGGTTGTTTTCCAGGCATACAGAACTGTTAAAGGAGACCAGCGACGATATCAGGAACGAATTGCAGAAATTTCATCTCGACCGCATCGCCGCGCCAAAGAAGCAACTACGAGCATCCGCACAGAAGCTCCCGGTCAGAACAATTGCTTTCTACTGATGTTGAGCTTTGTTGCAACGCACGTTTGTTGGTTTGTGACTGATCAAGGATTTATACCGTCTGTTGGTGTTGGTCGCGGACGTCAAAGTTGTTGATATTGGCTCGTAAAGTCCATCGCACTTGTTTGTCGCTCAGCTGTTGCCGAGGCGGAAGCTCAAGTCAAACCTCCGTCGCGAGAGCCGAGCGGTCCGGCGCCGGACGCTGAGTCAGCGGCGCCGAGTGAGACAACTCAACCTCCACAAGGTCATTTGCAGAATTTGGGATTCATTTCAAATTCATGTCAGGAATGGTTTTGAGTGGCTTTTGCATGACATCATAAACTTGTATTTCCCTCATGTGACACCAACTGGTCAATTTGGGTAAAGCAGTTTATCAAGTCAGTCCATAAATTCGCCATTCAAACAAAACGATATTAAATAGCACTTAGCACAAATTGGTCTGGTCCACTTCCACCAAAATGCTTTCCCCCCCCCCCCCCAGCTGTTTTCTGCATAACATAAGTCAAAATGAGTCTGTGCCCTGTTAAAGTTTGACATCTCTCCGGTGTCAAAAGGCAATCAACGGCATAAGGCTTGCAAAGCGACCGCATCAGATTTCCGTGTGTTTGGGATGTCAAAAGTTACGACTTATCCGAGCACCTGCCCACCTCGTGGTTGGCGACTCGGTACACGCCCACTCATCACGGGAAAACTGGCCGAGTGACAGCGCAGCTGCGTCACGTGCAAACATTTGCATCGCCTGCCAAACTCAGACGAGTGGAGGAATAAATGGCTTCCATTTATTTGGGGAGAAATTCCTCAGCGTTTCGGAGCCAGAATTGTGCCGTGTTTGGGCCCGTTTTGAGGAGCGTGATGTGGTAAGTCATTTCGCGGTTTGGAGCCAGCCAGCCGGCCAGCTCGGAGGCCGCAGACAAGCCACGCAAATGCAGTATATACAACCCCAATTCCAATGAAGTTGGGACGTTGTGGTAAAGAGAAATAAAACCAGAATGTAAAACCAGGATTTGCAAATCAAGTTCATCCTATATTTCATTGAATACACAACAAAGGCAAGATATTTCATGTGCAAACTGTTAAACTTGATTGTTTTTAGCAAATCATCACTAACTTGGAATTTTATGCCTGCAACACGTTCCGAAAAAGCTGGCACGGGCGGCTCATGTTTACCACTGTGTTGCGTCGCCTTTTCCGTTTGGGAACTGAGGACGCTAACTGGTGAAGCTTTGGAGGTGGAATTCGTTCCCATCGTCGCTCGATGTGCAGCTTCAGCCGCTCGACAATTTACCGTTTGAAGTGCACGTGTGGTTTTCACACGTGGTTTGGTGTTAAATTAACCTGTCACGGCGCCAGTCGCTGTCTTTGCACCTTGACACACGCAAACCATGTTGATGACTGGCTCCACGTGGTTGCGGCATCGTGATAGCAAATGCAACGTGTCATACTTTCACACTTTTATGTACTCGATTGTTTCCAGTGTGGAACAACATATTGTCTTTGGGCATAGCTGGAAGTTGGACTTCCAAGTGAACTAGTTCCGCTGCATTTGGATTCAAAAGGAGCACTTAAAACAAAAGCGTTCATCTGTGACCGCGTGCTGTTGTTCCATGTAGGAAGTAAGTTTAGTTGAAGTGGGCAACATCCAGCTATGACTCACTGGATGATGCGTGCTTTGCATCCACGCCACCTAGGTGAACAAATGCATGAGCCTTCGACGTCTGTCCCGTGAAATAATCATCTCAAGTTTTAAGTCTAAGCTCGTGCCGCGGATCGCCCCAACAGCAGACGGGCCTGTGTTCGGAGGAGCGGCGGAAGAAGCGCCTGCCGAGCCGCAAGTTGAGGAGGGTAAGACTGTGTAGGAATTACTCCCATGTAGCGTTGAAATTGTGCATCGCATCCAAACAAATCGCGCCCACATTGCGACAACGGTAGCCGTCGTGCGTCAAAAAAACAACACTGTTGAACAAAACCGAGTGGGAAAATGTTAGCTTTAGGCTAACGTAGGCAGCGTTTACTTACTTGTACAAAGACCAAGCTGGCAACTTCAGTTTGAAGATGGCGCTCCACGACTGGGTCGCCACTCTTCTGTATAAATCCATCTCAAATTCTTGGCTTACGGGAAGGTGTCAGATTATTAGCAGAGCTCGTAACGCATCCACACCAACGCACGCATCGGTTGTGGCCAGCAAACAACTCAAAGTGTGACACGGTGTCCCTTTAAAGGGGAACTAAAACCAAGATGTCAAAGCATGTCAGTTGCTGTTTACTCAAATACACAAAGTATTTATTCTAAAAAATACATTTGAAAAATCACATCTGCATTTGCGTACTTGCTTGCTTGTGGGAGCTGCCATGTTTTTTTTTTTTTTTTAAAACCCATAAAAGGGTAGAAAAATGGGATGGCGATGGAAGGGGACATTTTGGGGTTCGCTTTCTTTCCCTTTGACGCCATCAATGAGCGCGTGCCAACAACGTAGTCGACTGTTGAGCGAGACGGAAATACCTGTAAGCTCATAAAAACTAACGTCGCTGCTATGCTAGCAGGACCGTCGCCTCTGTGACGCTTGATCCGGTCGGAACTGCTTGTGTCGCTGCGGCCCCCGCGCAGGCCGACATTGCGGCAGAGTGCGCTAAGACTTGATTCCGGCGACGTGTGGAAGCGGAAAGCGGGCAGACACCCGGGGGCTTTTGGATAATGTTCATTTCTCTGTTTTTCTCGCATTACTTTTTGGGATTTGCGAGGTTTAGCGGTACGGCTCATCAACCGTTGTGCACTGACTGTCTCTCCCTCTGTGCGTGTGCGCATGTGCGTGTGGTGCTAGCCGCAAGACGGGACTCTGCACAGCCCTCGCTCACACTCCCGTGGCACGCCCCCTACCTCCTCATTGGCGGAGGGACCGCCTCCTTCGCCGCTGCCCGCTCTATTCGAGCCAGAGACCCCGGCGCCCGCGTGAGTTTGCCCTCCGCTCCAAAGCGGCTCGGTGCACTTTATCCGTGACCCCGACCCGTGACCTCCACGAGCAGGTCTTGATCGTGACGGACGAGCCGGACCTCCCGTACATGAGGCCGCCTCTGTCCAAAGAGCTGTGGTTCTCCGACGACCCCGCTGTGACGGACACGCTGCGTTTCAAGCAGTGGAACGGGAAAGAACGAAGGCACGTCGCGAGTTGTCAAATTCGAACCCAATTAGAGCGGACCGCGTTTTGTCATCTCCTCACACGTCGCACAACAATGGTGGAAATGAAACAATGACATCAAGCGTGCTTTTTTTTGAAAATCCTGCAGTATTTACTTCCAGCCGCCGTCGTTCTACATTAGTCCGGAAGAACTGAGCAAGGCGGAAAATGGAGGCGTGGCCGTTCTCACCAGCAAAAAGGTTGGTTGGTTTTTGATTTGCTTGAAAGTCATTTCATTAACGACGACTGTATGCTCAATACAAAAAGAAGAAATCGATTGTGCTGGATGCAAGTCAGACTTGGGTCTGTGTTTGTACGAAGACAATTGTTTTGCCGCCACATGCATACATGAATACATGAAGTGATTATTTCTTGTTTATATTCAAGTGATGTTCAAGGGTAGGTCCACTTAGTTTGAGTCTCTCTTCCTCCATTCACTTCACTATTTATTGTTCCTTTTCTGAATTGCCACAACGCTCTTACGCTTAGCGGTTGTGGTGCCGCATGTTGCGTTGGCGTGAGCTTGACAGCCTGCAATTGTGCATTCTTCGGCATTTGAATTTTTGAAGAAGTGTCGATTTGAAAAATATCTCTGTACGTGCAGGTACGGCCGAATTTGTCACTAGTTGGTGAAATTCACCAATTCTGGTGTGGTTTTTGACATTTAAAAAAAAAAAAAAAAAAAAAGCAAATGTTTCATTTCAGGTTGTCCACATGGATGTGAGGGGAAATAAAGTGAAACTCGACGACGACACGGAGATTTCCTATGACAAGTGCTTGATTGCCACAGGTGCGTCACATCGGCGAGCATGAGCACTGCGTCAAAGCTCATTTCAAGTTCGCTTTAGGCGGCGTTCCGAGAAATTTGCAAGTCCTAGACCGAGCGGGCGAGGAGGTGAAGAACAGGACAACTTTGTTCCGGAAGGTCAGTGTTTAGTCGCCAGGGGGCGCTACCTTCACCCGGGCCTTTTGTCAGGGCAAAAGCAAGTATCGCTGTAGGAGATTTCGACGGCAATTATGCTCGTCTTGCGTTTTTGCAATTCCGCAAAAAAATGTCAATGTTCTGCATTTTACCCACTGCAGATTGAGGACTTCAGATCCTTAGATAAAGTCTCCAGAAACACGAAGTCCATCACCGTCATCGGCGGCGGCTTCTTGGGCAGCGAGCTGGCCTGCGCCCTCGGCCGGCGATGTAAGGCGAAGATGCACTTGAGCTGCGTCAAGTGCATCTTTCCACAACTTGTCCCATTTCAGCTCACGATTCCGGTCTGGAGGTGATCCAGATGTTCCCCGAGAAGGGCAACATGGGCAAAGTTCTGCCCGAGTATCTCAGCAACTGGACGACGGAAAAAGTCAAAACGGGTTTGCCTCGCTTTTGCGTCGTAGCTCTTCTAAAGCTAATCGTAGTGGAACATTTGTTTCCCCCATTTAGATAACGTTGTCAATCTGATTTCCTAGAGGGTGTAAAAGTCCTCTCAGAAGCTTTGGTCAAATCTGTCACCTGCAAAGATGATCAATTGGAGATCAAACTAAAGGACGGCCGATTGGTAAGTCCAGTCCAGTCCAGTCCAGTGCAATGCAGAAAATAAAAGTAAGAGCTTTTTTTTTTTTTTTTTTTTAAATTGAATTTGTGACTCACGTCGTAGGTGAAAACGGATCACATCGTCGCGGCGGTCGGCCTGGAGCCGAACGTGGACCTCGCCAAGTCGGCGGGTCTGGAGGTGGACTCGGACTTTGGCGGCTATCGAGTCAATGCGGAGCTGCAAGCTCGCTCCAACATTTGGGTGGTGGGTTAATAATATACTACTCGTTAATAATTATTTACAAATGACAGATGTCAGGGCTTTTTCTTTTTCTTTTTAAGAGGAAAATTCAAAATGAGTCTTTCATATGGTAAGTCAACAAAAAGGATATTAGAAACGACTGTTCGATAATTAAGCTTAAGAAGAATTTGCCGTAAGTGTGGAGAGTTGAATGTCTAGATGTCGTTTGTGACGGCGGCGCCCCCTTGAGATGAGCTCAAGTCACGGCACAGCGAGGAAAGCACATGCAGCGCTCTGTATTATTATTATTATTATTTTTTTTTTTTTTACAAAAGCGGTTTCACAGTCTCACCCGTGCTGTCGTGCTTCAGGCGGGAGACGCCGCGTGTTTCTACGACATCAGGCTGGGCCGCCGACGAGCGGAGCACCACGACCACGCCGTCGTCAGCGGCCGACTGGCGGGGGAGAACATGACGGGAGCCGACAAACCCTACTGGCATCAGTCTATGTTCTGGTGCGTGTGAGCGCGTCAAATAATAGATCATAATCATAGATAATAATAGATTGGAACAAGCAGAACATTTTCTAAACGACTCTAGTCAGCGTTCGGTCAAAGGCCATCCGGTCCAGATTTGGAAACAAATGCAGTTCATATTGAATGTGCTCGCTGGACCTCACTTCCGGTGTCGGTCTCGCGTTGCGGCGAGTCCGATGTGAAAGTTTGTTGCAAGTGGAGCTGCGGGTTATGAACTTTGGATTGCACGCTGAACGGGAATTGGATTGTAGCAGTTCCACTGCACTTCACGGTGGTCCCACGCTATTCGGCGAAATTGCCTCCGGTTTAGTCTCGGTTGGTACGACGTACGAGTTGGTCTTAAATGAAATAAAGAAGCCACTCGCAACATAGTCTTGTCAAAACGAGTGTTGGATTCCTGTCCAGCAGACGACGTGGGAACATTTTAAAAATGGATTAATATTTCATGATTGTATTTATTTTTTTAGAATTTTGATGATTATAGCTTAGAGCAAACGCAAACCTTAAATTCAGTGTCTCAAATCAAAATCCTTTTCAATATCGAAATTCGGTCGGAATTGGCCTTCTGACAACGTCCGCTCGAGTCTGTAAATGAGTTTTGAAGCGACTTGTTTGAATGGAACTCATCTGCGCACTTTTGTGCAACAGGAGCGACCTCGGTCCTGACGTAGGTTACGAGGCCATCGGGATTGTGGACAGCAGTTTGCCCACTGTGGGGGTCTTCGCCAAAGCCACCGCCAAGGATACCCCGAAAGCTGTCACTGAGAAGTCTGGTACGAGCACTCATGAAATATCGAGTTGCGTGTCCGCTAGTTTGCGTCTCATTGTTGGCGTCCCTGTTATGTCGCAGATTCGTTTTTTTCCAGCGATTGTTTCACGCTATGCTAAGTGTAATATAACGCCACAATCGCCGATGCGCTTATAGAGTAGCAAGAGAAGAGTAAGACACAAACACAGTGAGCGCACTCACGCGGGAGCTGCCGCTGTCGGCCACGGCTCGCGCCCAGACGCCCGCGTGCGGACATGCCAACTTTTTCTGTGTGTTCTTTTAAGACGCGCACTTTAGGCGATATTGCTGAAGGTGGGACCAAATGATCAGCTTTGGTGTGTGTTGTGGAACTGCGCCGCAGGAACCGGCATCCGCTCGGAGAGCGAAACCGAGGACGTGGCGTCGAGCGCCGCGGCCCCCTCCGCGCCCGCGCCCGCGCCCGCCGTGGCGCGCGAAGACGACTACGGCAAAGGCGTCATCTTCTACCTGCGAGACAAAGTGGTGGTGGGCATCATCCTGTGGAATGTTTTCAACCGAATGCCCATCGCAAGAAAGGTGAACAATTTTATTCAATACCCAAAAAAAGGCATCTCAAGATCAGGGAATTTGTATTTATTCTTTTTTTTTTTTTACATCTTTTATCATCTGTAGATCATCAAGGATGGCGAGGAACATGCAGACCTGAATGAAGTCGCCAAGCTGTTTAACATCCACGAGGATTAGGATTTTTGAGGACCGTCCGCAATGGAGTGACATTTTGGCAACTTCCTCCTTTACAATATCCGATCCAGATTTGTGTAGATCGTATGATTTCACTGAATTATTTTCATACTTGAGTTGAAATTGCCCACAATTCCGATTCCCGCCCAGCCCGGGTCAAACGTTTGTGTCTCAAAATTCCGGGAACAGTCTAAGAGCCGTCACGGCAGCTCATTGGGAGAAAGGCTGAAATAAAATCTATTTTTAAATTGGGAGCTACCGTTTCCCCTTATTCTTGTTTTCTTGATGGCGCAAACGTGGATGTGGGCAGCCAGCCGGGTCCCGTGCCGCTTCACAAACTTCGATTCAGTCAGCATCGAGTGATTCTCTGCGCTGCCAGAGACGACCAAAGCTTGGCCTACTTCTGTTGTCTGGACGTTAAGATGCTCGAGCAAGCGGAAACGTTTTATTTTCGCCCTCCTTCTTCTCCTTTGGGCTTCCCGTTATTAGTAAAACATGGCTGTTTACGCGTCAGCCGCATTTCTTATTCTATTTGACACCGAAGGCTCCAGAGCCAAGTGAGGCAGACGTGCAGCAATAACGGGCCGTCTCTTCCTTTCGGATTCATTTTACACGATCAAGCGGATGCGTCGCTGAATGGAGCGATGAACACGAGTGTCCGCATTGATTGATTTTATTTTGAATTATGATTATTATTCCGCTCATTGGAAGATGCACCCAGTAGGCCGGAAACACGGGACATCTCTGCTTGCGATGGAAGGCACTGATGTCCACCGATACCGATAGAAATGCGAAATGTGCAGCAAGCATCGCGGGGACGCATCCAAATCGCTTTAAATGTAATCTCGGATGACGTGGCCGACGTGCTCCCGGAACATGACAAAAAGGTCCAGCTGAATCTTTTCAAGCGTGGATGCACACTCCATGGAAGGTCTGTGCTGAAATGGGTTCCATTTGTTCCGTTATTTAGCATTTTGGTCATGAATGGACCTGATTCGAAATTGCTAATGTGGCTAACGTTCTCCGATGAAATGGTGACTGTGTCTTGAAATATTCTCGCAGTCGTTCCTCGAGTATGCATATGGCCGTTTAAGAAAAAAAAAAAAAAAAAAAAAGAGCTCAAGCTTGAAGTCGTTCGCACAAACACAGATTGTGAATTATTCAGCATCAGCGGAGTCGAGTGCTTTGCACCTGCTGAGGCGAGGAGGAGGAGGAGGAAGAGGAAGAGGAGGAGGAAGAAGAGGAGGAGGAGGAGGAGACGCCGCCGCCGCCGATTCAGACGCCAGCCCGACAACAAGTTGGCAGCATCTGCATTTTTCTCTTTTCACTTGAGTTTGTCTTTCCAGGATGCAAGTGCACGCTTTGTGTTTGCTGTGGGCTCCTTGTGTGTTTTTTCTGCAAGGCAGGTACTGTAACACTTTTCCCTTGACATCTAAAAGTAAGCTTATTGACGGAAAACCTGTGCGAGCATCCCGACGCAAGAATGTACCGAAAGGATTGCGGTGGCGAGGACGCTTCCAATTTGACGAAAGGCCATGTTCCCGAGATGAGTCGAAATCTTGACTCCAGGCACAGTGTGACTCACAAAGAGGAAGTCAACAAGTATGCTGTGAACAACTGTTGTTGTTCCTTGTAACAATCTGAAATGTTAGCCAGGTCGAGATACCAAGGCCATTTTTTAGCTCACGCTTATCTAGTGTCTTGTTGAAGTTGTGAAGTGTTGTAGACTGGAACATACATTGGTCAAAATATTCATATTCAAAACCCAGTTGAATGTAAATGTGGATTGGAGTTGTTTCTTGCTCATTTTGGGGGGGGTGCTGAAGTTTGAGTGATTTTCCCCCTCCTCCCCCCCCCAAAAAAAAGCTTTGTCATTTTTTTAAACAACCTCGGAAAAGAGGCAAAACTTCCAGTCTTTGGTTGTAACGTAACATTTCAACAACAACACTAAAGCATCCCCCTATTGGCTGAAAAATGGTTCGCTCCACCCGATCCCCGAGCAGAGCAATACGCTGCCTTCCGGTCATCTGCCCCAAGTACGGGTTTCATCCCTGACCCTTAACCTTTAACCCTAGCAGGACACGTGGCACTTGCCTAACCTCATCCACGCAATGGCAACAAACGAATATCCTGAGCAGTCGTCATGTTTTGCCGCCTTTCATCGCGGGTCAGGATTTGCATTCCGCTGTCACCGGTTGTTGTGTCACGTGTCCACGTGGGCTCGTGTCGCACACACATTCTACTCGATGGCCTGCTGACCCTGGAAGCGGCAACACAGGAGACGAGTTTACATATGTCGGGCGTTGCGTTTCAAATCCATATTTGGTACTCCGTTTCCGTTTATGATTCCACTCCGTAGTCCTCGTTTGCTGTGGCTTAACAAATACAAAAGTTCCCCCAAAAGTCTTGCGCTTCTCTTTCTCAAACGTGCGATCTGGCTTGGCGGCACATTCTAGAATCGCCCCTGAATTGTCGAATAGAATGCTTGGATATGATGATTGTGATGAAATATGTGCTCGCAAAAAAAAAAAAAAAAAGAGTTTTCTGCAAGGAAGTTGGCCCGCCGTTGTGTATTGTGAGTTGACGCTGCGGTTGCCCGGCCGGGCGGCAGGTGGGCGCTGTGCAAGGAGGTGAAGTTACCCGGCGGCGCGTCCAGACCGCCCTCGCCGTCTGACTTCCTGGACAAGCTGATGGGTCGCACATCCGGCTACGACGCTCGCATCCGACCCAACTTCAAAGGTGAGGCCGCTCTGCCGCTCAATTTGCCCGACAACGTGGGCGTGGAGGTGGCACAAATCCCGAACAGACGGCAGAAACGCTTGACACGCACCCTCGCGAGCCTCGTGTGTGTGTGTGTGTGTGTTTTGTCTGCGTTTCCCGTTGACCCGCAGCCTCGGGTTGGGATATTGTTCCACTTCCTCTCCATTTGAAATGTGCAGCAGTGCCCGTGTTGCGAGCCCGCAGGCCCATTTAAGTCCGATGCTGATCTCGAGTTCCAAATGAAGCCGGAAGATTCTCTCTGACATACTTTACGCCCCACAAGTCTCCGGGCTTGAATTTCATATATATTTCATATCATATTTGATACCTCTCTCCACTCCGTCGACAGTGCATGCTGGGAAAATCCCATCTGATTATCTATAAATACACTAATGTAACTCAAGTAGAATCAATAAATGATTGCCTCCAGGGAAATATTAAATATGTTTCAATATTTCGTGTTTAGCGGTCAACGTGTGCACGACACAAGTGGCTTGTACTCGAAATGACGACGGCGTCCTATTGTTGTGCATGTAATCCTGGACGGATGTGTTTATTTCCATTGCTGGATACAGTGGACCCCCCCCCCCCTCCCGCTGTTGGCGGGCTTAGGGACCGCGAATAGCGAAAATCCGCCGTTAATTGACACCCTTTTAATTGGATTGATTTTTTTATTTTTCTTTTTTTAACCCCCAAAAATTCTGTACCAGGCGTAGGTAAACCACCACGAAGCGTTTTGGGGTTGGTCCCCCCCCCCCCCCCCCCAAAAAAAAAACAAAAAAACAAACAAACAAAAAAATGTAAAAATTGGAGAAGAGATTTTTGTGGGAAACGTGTTTTTGAAAACAACATTTATTAATGGGAAAAGAAATCCACGAGTAGGTGAATCCGCGGGTGCCGAAGCGCGACTATGCGGGGGTCCACTGTATTCTCGAGTGAAGGCGACCTGTGCGACCTGCAAGTTGTGTAACCGTTAGGACCGCCGGTGAACGTCACCTGCAACATCTTCATCAACAGCTTCGGCTCCATCACCGAAACCACCATGGTGAGTTTTCCTCGTCGTCCTGCCAAGCATTATAAGAACTCCGGCAACATCCGCATTTCATGCAAAAATGTTTGCCAAATGTTTATTGTCGCTGTAGTTTGCAGTGGCGTCTAACTGCCCTGCATTATTTTGACCGGGGTTTTTACTTTCCAACACATGCATTTACAAATTTGCCAATTTTTGTGGCAACCAATCTTCTGTTGTTTCCTTGAAAACTCACCTAATTGCTGTTTTGGACTTCAGTTGTCTAATTGTCAATGCTAATTGTATTGCTTCGGTGCCATCTGATCGCGCAGCGGTGCCCTGGAATTCTGTTGAAGTGAGTTGAGGAGCTTTATTTAGGCAAAGCTACTCCTTGGCTGCCATCTTGTGGCATCTGTAGGCAATTACAGTAGAATAGAAAGATTTGCAGCGGAGGGTATTTAAAAAAAAAAGAACTGAATAGTTCATTCCAATTTCCCCCCCAAAATTATATTTAGAAATCTAAACTACATAATGCCCTGCGATTGGCTGGCGACCAGTTCAGGGTGTACTCGGCGTCTGGCCCGAAGGTTGCTGGGATGGGCTCCAGCACGCCCGCGACCCGCGTGAGGAGAAGCGGAACGGAAGACGAATGAAACGACATAAGACGTTGTTCAAATCTTCGTTTTGTTGTTACTTTTTTTTTTTTTTTTTTTTTTTTTACATTTTCTCATTCGAAATAAAGAATTCAATTCACTGTGTTTTGTTTTACCAACACTAATCCAGTACGAATAAAATAGTAAGAAAAATAATGTCCATTTCAACTGAAGATCTCTATCCTCGTGTCGAATGGTGACGGGGCAGGATTTCTTATTGTCATTTTTTTTGCGTGGAGCCGACCTACTTCACATTCATTCATTCATTCATTCATTCATTCACGGATATTCTTTGACTGCCAACGCTATCAATTGCAAAAAATGTCAAACGGGTTTTCCTCATCCACATTTAAAAGGCCTCCCAAAAAGAAGGCGCCCTTATTTATGAGGTCTGAACACTTTCTGAGGGCTTTTATCTATTCACATTACGAGATGGTGAGACTCATGCATTTTCTAAAATCCTTAAAAGGGGGGGCCTCGTGAAATATTGATTGTCATAATTGAAAGTGGAGTTTGCTGTCGTGTTAGATGACGAGCCCGTAGGTGTCGGTCAGTATTTTTGCAGCGTTTTCCATTTTGTACTTAGCTGTCAGATTGACTGCTTATGCAATCGGCAATTTCTAACAGCTGGGATTGCTGGGGAAACGTGCTCGCGTTTGTCACGCAACGGTCGTTTTAATCCGGTGCTTTCGTATTAGCTCGGCGTTGAATCCCAACACGGTAATGCCATCAGAATTGCGGCCGTCTTCGGAAAGTCTTCAAGCGCGTTCAAATGGCCATCGGTGCGAGTAACGCTGGTGATTGCAGGACTACCGTCTGAACGTCTTTCTGCGGCAGCAGTGGAACGACCCTCGACTGGCTTACAAAGAGTACCCGGACGACTCGCTGGACCTGGACCCGTCCATGCTGGACTCCATTTGGAAGCCCGACTTGTTCTTCGCCAATGAAAAGGGAGCGAACTTCCACGATGTCACCACTGACAACACGCTGCTCCGAATATTCCAGAACGGAAATGTCCTCTACAGCATCAGGTGATGCACACGACGATTAGCTGTCATTTTTGAATTCGGAGCTGCTTGGATGACAATTTATTAGATCACATTTCTCAAGAATATGTACGTATGAATCCATGTCCATGCCGGTTGTGATATCCTGCTGCGTATTTCTCTCGCTCGAGTTCAGCGGAGTTGAAATCGGTGTCCGGCGAACACTGTCAACATGTTCGTGCTGAGCAACAACTGCAGGCCAAATCAATTCGAGCCGCGAAAGTCACACCAAAGCAGTGGGGCGTAATCGGCGGCAAATACAGTGGAAGGAGATGCTAGGGAACACGAAGCCTTGATTACGCTCAACTGCTAACATTTATGATATGGCAGCAAGATGGTGTCATCATTGGGCTCTTCTCTCCTAAAAGACAAAACACGGCATCATGGGCCAGTGCCCTTGGGGGGAAAAAAAAAAAAAAAAAAAAAAAAGGGAGGTGATTGAAATGCAGTGTGCCATCTTGGATGTCCCCCAGGCTGACGTTAACCCTCTCGTGCCCCATGGATCTCAAGAACTTCCCCATGGACAGCCAGACGTGCATCATGCAGCTGGAGAGCTGTGAGTTGTGAGTTTTCTTGACAGCGTTGTTGCGTTGTGGTCTGCAAAGCAGCCCCCCACCCCACTCTCTCTCTCGTAGTCGGCTACACCATGAACGACCTCATCTTCGAATGGCTGGACGTGGGCGCCGTGCAGGTGGCCGACGACCTGGTGCTCCCTCAGTTTGTGCTGAAAGAGGAGCAAGGCCTCGGCTATTGCACCAAGCATTACAACACAGGTGAAGGACGCGCAGGACGACCTCTGTCCCGCATCCTCCGGGGCCTCCGTCAATCTCCTTCTAATGAGCCTGCTACTTTGGACCTGTCTCTCCTCCTGTGATCAGGTAAATTCACCTGCATTGAGGTCAAATTCCACCTGGAGCGCCAGATGGGCTACTACCTGATTCAGATGTACATCCCCAGCCTGCTGACGGTCATCCTGTCCTGGGTGTCCTTCTGGATCAACATGGACGCGGCCCCGGCCAGGGTGGGCCTGGGCATCACCACCGTGCTCACCATGACCACGCAGAGCTCCGGCTCCAGGGCCTCCCTGCCCAAGGTCGGACGCTTGGCTGCGCACGCACACACGCACGGGACCATTTTCAAACTCAACCTCGTGGCTGCTTTTCCTCCAGCCACGAGGTTGAGCGTCACATGACCTCTTTGCTATAAAGCCTGCAATACACAGCGGTTTCCTTGGGCTAGACCGGGGGTGGGCAAACCTTTGGGCTCGGGGGCCATATTGACTTTTCAAATTTGACAGGCGGCCCAAGCTAGGACCAGATTCTTACATATAAAAAAAAAAAAAAAAGCCATTGTAGTGTTCACACTTAGATTTACTTTGAATGGGAACATTGTTGTTTTGTTAGTTTTGTTGTGGCAATTCTCCGCTGGGATCCGTAGGATGTTTTGTTGGTGTTCATCACGCCGAAAGTCCGTTCACACACACACACACACACACACACACACATGTACAGCCAAACACCACCAGCATCCTCTGTGCCATCTTCCGGATTTTGGGGAATTTGTCTGCACTTAATGAAGCATAAAACTCATCCAGTTTGAGAGTTGAACTTTGCTTTTAAGACAGTATCACATTGGAGATCTACCAGTTCCATCTGCAGCTCCCGTGGTGCTGTTTCAGGGTCTTGTGTGACTGAATCTTGGATGGGAGTTTGTCAGATAAAGGTGTTTTGCTGAGCCCGCAAGCTTGATTTTAACCGCTGAGCCGTAGCCATCCATCAGTTCCTGCGTTGATTGGCTGTTAGCATAATCAGCACGCTCGGTAGAAAGGTGACAGCTGATGTTATAGTTCTCTAAAACCGCAATGGTTTCTTAACAAATTAGACATCCAGCCTTTGACCGTACTTCATTGAAAAAGTATTTAGTAGTCCATTCTATATTGAACACTCGGCACTCACTGTCGACTTTTCTTTTCTTTGTCCCGCTCATGGTTGAAGAATGGTTCAGAGCAGTAGCAGAGTAAAAACACAACAGCCAAAGTCAAGTCAATGTATCACTGTACCTACTGCGCTACCTGGTGGAACCACGGGGCATTACAGGTCAAATGAATGCAGTCATGATTTTGATATGATTTGGCCGATTCTGTACCGATCTTTGGCGGGCCGGATTGAAACGATCAATGGGTCGGACGTGGCCCGCGGGCCGTAGTTTGCCCACCGGTGGGCTAGACGATGGAACACGCGTGTTTACTTAAGAAAGCTCCTCCCTGAGTGAAATGCCCGCGAGGGATCAGCGGGCGGCGGTGCGCGGCGCGAGCCGCTTGAGTTGCACTTAAGCTCCCGGATCCCACAAGGTCTCGCAACGCTAACGTGCACAGCAAAACACCCTTCGAGGCAATGATTTACTTCAAACTCAGGGTTAAGGAAAGGGGCAGTTAGAATACATTGGAAACAATTGAATCGGGTTAGTGTCAAATACTTCATCAATAACAATACAACAACTTATGACCGTGTGTTATAATACGGATGTAAAATGACATGATGTGAAAAACACATTGACCAGGAGGATTGCAATCGGCGCCCCGCCTAGCATGAATGCTTTTACAGAACATTTTACCAAGGGATAAAACTTGATGACTGCAAACATCCTGCCAGGCAAGTGAAAAATTCAAAAACGAATGTTGTCAATTCTCTTCAATGTAACTTTCGGTCGTCCATGTTAACGTGAATATTTCAACTCAACCGCCGTCAATGGCAGCGAACGAGTTCAAACGTGACCGTAGATGAGAAGAAGCAAAAAGCTGTTTTCAAAAATACAAATTAAATTCGCCGTGATTGGGCCTGTCCATTCCATGCAAATTCTTGACTTTTGTTTACTTTTGCAAATCAAATCAATATGTTGCATATTAGTGTACTTCTTTACGTTTCATCATCGCGGATGCATTATTCCTCGTCTTCTCTGATTGGCGGGGAGAAATCACGTTTGTACTTCCTCGAGGTTTTCACCCACTCGAGTAAACAAAAGCTTGATTTCAAGTTTATTTAGCTCTGAATTCAATTCAACCGTTAGTTATTTTGGGCGAGTGATTTCTTTTGTATTTGTATGTTTTTGTGTGTTGTATATGGATACGAAACAAGAGTGAAAGAGATGTTAGTGCTCAACTATGCAGCATTGGAGGTGTTGTTGTTTTCCTTTTTGCAGGTGTCCTATGTGAAAGCCATCGACATCTGGATGGCGGTGTGTCTTCTTTTTGTGTTTGCCGCACTCTTGGAGTACGCGGCGGTGAATTTTGTTTCCCGGCAGCACAAGGAGTTCTTCCGACTGAGGAAGAAGCTCAGAGAGCGAGCGCGCCAACGGAGCGTGAGTGCGAGCCGCCCGGGCAGCCGTCGCCCGCGATGCCCTCTTTGTCATCATGCGTGCATAATAACGGATCGCAGTGATTGTATTTTAAGGCGCAAAACTTTTTGAAGTCACGGGTATTTGTAATTGGAAAAATATAGTCGTGCACTTCAGAATGAAATGAATTTATGAAGACCGAGGAATTATTACCATTCCATTTACTACATGAGCATAATTCTCAAAATGAGCCTTAGTCCCCTCCACCGCGATGTCTTGTGTTTTTTTCCTTACTTTTAAATGTGTCCCGTAGGTCGGATTTCGGCCCACGGGCCGTATGTCGGCGGGCGCAGGCGCCGTTTATATGACAATTCGCCATGCGCGTGGTCCTCGACCGTCCTACGACCCCCGTGACCTGGACGTGCCGCTCTCACTCTCTGTGTCTTTGTGCGGCGCGAGCAGGCGAGCGGCGAGGGCGAGACGAAAGGCGACGCGTCAGCCGGCGAGGCGGCTCACGGGTGCGGCGCCTGCGCCTACGCCCGCGCACGCGTACGTGTCGCCGCCCGCTCCGCTTTCAAACGGCGACGGGCGGCTGACGGTGCCGGCGCGCTGTGTGTTTCAGGAGGAGGAGCTGGCGCGCCGGGGTTTACTCTTGCGCGCGGGACTCGCCGGCGCCGCAGAAATGGACGCGACGCCGGCGTTTGCCGACTCGGGCTACTACGACGCGAGGCGCCGCTTCGTGGACCGAGCCAAGAAGATCGACACCGTCTCTCGCGCTGTGTTCCCGATGACGTTCCTCGTGTTCAACGTCCTCTACTGGCTCACCTACAAGGTCCTTCGGCACGAAGATGTCCAAGTGCGGCTGTGAGCGCACGTGGAGGATCTTCAAGGTGTGCCGAGGTGACTGCATGTCAGCTGCTATTTGCAACTTACTTCACTGCGAACTTATCATCACCATCATCGTTGTTGTTGTCGTGGTTTTACATTTGCAATGGTGAACTGTTTGTCCCACGTGTCAGTGAGCATCTCGAGTATGAGCATGTGTCCTTTCTCCAATTGAATGGGATTTCTTAGATTTGGGGCATTCGGACTGCTGCGCGCTCATTTCCACATCAACATGTAACGAGTTATAAATTCTGTTGTGCTCATACATTCAAATGTGAATATTCTTGCAAGCAGCGTCAATGTTTGTACACTTGTTTTGCTTTGTATTTCTATGAATACTTTCTCGGCCCGTGACGTTTCGATTTGTGTAACCGATTTGGTTTGGTTAGGGTTGAACCATTTTGTTTCGGTGATTGTTGTAGTTTACATAAGTGTAGTACGAAGCTGCGTCGTACCGAGAGCACTTTCTCATATTTTCACGATGCTAATCAAACTGTTCTCAGGAAGATGCAGTTGAAAAATTGCAGCGGCAATACATTTTGATACAATTTTTGTATGAGATTGTGCAAGTGTACCTGATGTTGTGACTGGTGAGTGTATCACAGCAGGGTTCATGCAGCATTTCAATTCTTCGCAAAACAACCGGTTGTCTGTCTTTTATTTTTTATTTGTATTTATTTATTTTTTTAATCATGCAGTTTGCTCATCTCACAATATTTGTTTTTTTCTCACTTTATTTCGCATTCCCTGCAGTGGGAGCTGATCATATTGTTCTGGTAGTGTCTTTTGATGTATTTCAACATCTTTCAATAAATGGCATTGTGTCGAGACCTAAAAGCATATTGATCCCCATCAATGTCAGTGAATGAATATGATTAATAATAGTAATATTATTGAAACGTGGCAGACATTTATGTGGGTTTAATCGTGTTTTTGTTGTGCTTTCTACAAGAACATGATGAGAAGTGCTTTTTCTTGGTTTTTTTTTTTGGGTTGACCTATTCTCGTGGTCTTTTTGGGTGTCAGAAATTGCAGGAGAGGCTTTCAGAGACAATTGGACATATTGGCTCCTCCTTGAGTGTAGGGTCACAAGAGGGCATTCAAAGGAGCATCTTCAGGTTAGAATTTCAACCAACGTGTGAAGATGTCCCATGTTGGCTTGCTCAACCCAAGCCAGTCAGGCTCTTATCTGGGGGTCGTCAACCTTTTTGAAACTGAGAACTACTTCTTGGGCACTGATTCATGCAAATGAAAACATTTCAATCGCCTTCTTCAAGAGATTTGATGACATCCCGGTTTCTCAGATAATGACATTATTTTTTCAAAAGAAACATAACATTCTTTAATTGGTTTAATTAAATGATCAGAAATGGAGAAAGAGAAAACTGGATATGTAAATTGCGAAAAAGTGTTTCAATCTTGGTGCTCGAAATAGATCCAAAAATAACCAGGAGTTGAGTATAGATTTACTTTTTTTTTTATGAAGGTTATACTGTAAAACAAAATTCCCTCTGGTTTTATAATGCTTTGTTACCCCTAAATATTACACACAAATTTTCACTGGAATTCCATATAAATCAATGGATTGGTCAATGTATTGAAATCAATTCACTTTTTAAAAATATTTTGGTGTAATGCCAATGCTTTAGAAAAGGCAGCTATTTTTTTTATTTAAAAAAAAAAATAATCCCAAAAAAAAAAATCCAAATTCTATTCGGAACCATTGTTGCTTATTGCCGGGGGGCCGGGTGGGGAGACAAATGGTGTTACACACGCAGAAGGAAGTACAACGTTTACACCACGACAGACAGACGCTCCCAAATGCTGACACCGGCACTCTAGTTATTGGTATTATTGTTATTTTTGGGATGGATGTGGCCACTTTTAATTCAAGTGTGAAAACGGTACGTATTTTTTTAAGTCGTTCGTCGGAACTGCCGCGTGCGTGCTAGCATGGTAGCATGCTAGCATGGTAACCGGCAGGTGCAGCATGCCGGCTTCGTTTTATTCTTTGACAAAATTAGTACGGTGAAACTTTTGTTCGTATCATCGATTAACAAGTGAGTTTTGTTTCCGTACACGTTTTTATGTCCTTTGAAGACGTCGTGGTGAGACTTGCCTTATGTTCGCTGTGAAGAAAAGCCAATGCTAAAGCTAATGTCGTTAGGTCGCAGAGTTAATAACAATCTCATCTTATTTAATATCACGAAAGGGATAAAACGTCAATTCCTTTTTATGTCCACGGTAAATGCACAATAAGTCAATAAATAACATTATTTTTGTGAGGCGAACCTCTGTCCAAATTGCTGCGATTTTCATATTATAATAATATATTTGTCAGTAATTGCATGAACTCGCTCATCTTTCACAATTGGTGTTGATCCATGAATATTTCCAAGGAGGTCCCACTCTATGCCTTTCTGTGGCAAATGTCACCCGAAAGCCCTTCATCCCGAACTATTTTTGTGAGTAGTATATTCTTCATGTGGTGTGTGTGTGTGTGTGTGTCATCATCCCCCCGCCCCCTTTTTAGCTACCTTGGAGGTGAGCCAGGTTGTCATGGTGATATTGCTGGGATGGCAGCAGGCGGCGGCGGACGTCAGGAGGAGCGGCGCAGTAGCGATGCCTGGTGAAGATGCCAGTTCGGGGGCTCAGGCCTCCCCACTGGTGGGGTATTTGGGAAAAGTCAGTGTGAGCCGTTGGTCGCGCTCCCCTCAACTCTTTTGTCACCTGCGCAAAGCTGAATTTGGTTGGAACACCGCTGTGACACACAGTGCCACTTCAAATTATTTCAAAAGACACAATGGAAATCTTTGGTAAAAGGCGAAAGGTTTGCTTGCTTGAATTTGGGTTTATTTTGAACAACAAGGCAAGGTTTATAAAAATTGTTGTTGCCATACTGCGTTGAGCCAAATAAATGATAGTTGGGGTTTTTTTTTGACAAAATTTATCATTAAAAAAAAAAAAAGTAAAAGTAAAGTAAGGGAATTGTTTATTTGGGAGATAAATTGTATGTAGGAGATTTGAAATTCAAGTTACATTATTAGCTTATGTTTTTTAAGAAAATAAACTGGGGGAAATAAAGCTTTTTAGGGGGGGGGGAATTTTAACTTTTTTTAATTTATTTATTTAAAAATTTTCTCTCCCAAAAAATAAGACATCCTCCCCAGAAAGCTACAATGTTTCATTTTTAATTTAAAAATAACTGATTCTGAAAGACTTTTTTTTTCGCCCTCTGAAAATCTACAAACCTTTTTTAAAGAAATAAATTACAAAGTTAATTCATAAAATAAAGCTATGTTCTCTTAAGATTGACTTTATTATTAAACTATTCTTTATTTTTACGTGTACGATTGAACATTTTAGAGCATTTTCTTTTTTTTCAGTTTTAGTAATTTTAGTAAGCTGTCTTTTATCTTCTATACTTTGTTTTTAAATCTCGTCTGCTCTTTGTTTTTAAATGCTATTAATTGTAAAATACATGGAGTTACCTTGTGTATGAAATTTGCTATATAATTTGCCTTGTCTTATTCAAGAATTTCCCCAAAAGAGCCTAAATGATGCTTAAAAAAATGACACTAATCCTTGAATCTGCAGTTTAAAGGTTGTCTTACAAATGACACATTGCCAGCCAATAGTGTCCAAAATATCACATTTTCTTCAAAATTGTGATGATCCCACGCTTGATGGTCATGTTTAACGAATGAGACATTTTATTTTTGGATAAAACTGGTCTTAAAATCCTTTAATTGAATGATTTTACTCAACAAAGTCCTGAATTACCATTTTAAATGTCACAAAATCCTTAAATCCTCTGTTCCAAGGTCCAAGAGAGGGCAGCGTCTCTCGACTGCTGTCCGTGGTGTGCGTCCAAAGGTCTGAGCTCGTCCCTGCGCTTGTACCGCCTCAACCTGCATGAATCCATCACGCTGTGCACCGAGCCTCAGGTCGGCCTCCTGTCATTGCACACTTCGTTAGTAAAAATAAAGACCTCACACCTCATAAGAGGAATTACTAGCTCCTTTCACGCTGCCCATCTCAGCGGGGTTTTTCCCCAGCTCGCGGACCTTGTTAAGGTACTGAAGGTACTCGGAGCACACCGCACACAATACAACCCAAATTGTTCAATCTTTATGTGTGGGATCTGTAGCAGATTGAAAAGAAAGATTTGCAAAATCCTGATGTGTGCACCAGGCCTAAGGGAGGAAGGTGGAGGAGCGGTGCTGGGTTTGGTGGCAAGGGAGAGCTGAGTGTCATCCGCATAGCAATGAAAGTGTAAATTGAATTTTCAGGAGATATTGCCAAGAGGCAGAATGTAGGTCATGTAGAGGAGGGTGCCAAAGATGGATCCCTTGGGGACACCAGAGGAAATGGGGTACAGATGGGATTTGATTAGTTTGCATTGGACAAAAAACTAAAACACAAACACACTCTTGAATACTGTCTTTGTCATTTGATTTTTCTTCAGGGGATATTGAATTTTTTTTAAAAATAATGAATTAAAATCGAAAATTGGATTTATTAATTTTTTTATTCAGTGGCCTTAAAATTTAATTGGCCCAAGCGCCCAGCCATTTTAACACCACTGTTTTGGCAGCATTTTCAATGCTACATGCTAATCCCGTGCTAACATGCTAATCGCCGCCCCCTCACCGTCATCAACAGTGCCTCTTCCCTCTGGTCAGTCGCCCCCTGGAGGATGTTTTGGCCAGTTTGGTCCCTGCGGAGACGGCGGCTGCCGGCAGGAAGAGAAAGACTTTGCCGCAGCCCGACGAAGATGACTACGAGCCAATCAAAGTCAAGCGTTTGCGCTCTGACCAACTCCATGCGGATGCAGGAAGTGGTGTTCTAAACGGCCATTACGACGCCACAATAACTCGTGTCCAACAATCCAATGGGAAGTCTTGTCCACTCCAGGATGGCGTTTCCAATCAGTCGGCAACTTGTACTGGACCTACACGCTGTCCATCGTTTTCTGTTGCACTGCAGATAGACGAAGACGTTGGCTATTCCGACCAACTCGGAAGTGCTCCTGGTGAACTTGTCAGCATTCCCTATCGACCCGGAAATGAATCTGAAGAACCCGTCGACGCTCCCGAGGAACCCGTCGACGCTCCCGAGGAACCCGTCGACGCTCCAGAGGAAACCCTCGTCGGTCCTGTCACTGCTCCCCAGGAACCCGTCGCCGCTCCCAGCGAACCCATCAACACTCCCGTCGCCGCTCCTGACAAAACCGTTGCCAATCCTGTCACCGCTCCCGAGGAGCTCATCGCCGAACCCGTTGAAGATTCCGACTTTGTCGACGCGCCAGTAAAGCCCGGCGTCGGTGCACCAGCGCAGCTCTTCTGGAAGAATGCTCACAACCTGTGCTGGTTGGACGTCCTGCTGGTGCTTCTGGTCAACTGCGGGAGCTTGAGGAAACGCAAACCCCAGCACGAGCCTCTGCGCGCCGCCGTCTGGCGCCTGCTGAGCGGCTACGATGGCGCCCGCGACACCCTCCGAGCGGGAAGCGGTGAGTTTCAGCTCATCTTACAACGGTATCTTAAGAGGTTTTCCAGTCACGAGTCATCGCTTGGTCTTTTGTGAGCCAACATTTTTGGAACGGAATCATGGAATTTCAATTAATTCCAAAATTGGTATGATTTATGAGTAACTTGAGAATTAAACTAGTTAAGACAAGCTACTGCGGTATTTGACTTTGACCCTCAACGTGGTCTGCTCTGATCTGCGCGCACAGGTGGCGACGCGAGGGCTCCGCGGGAGGCCGACGAGCGCCTGCAGCAGCTGAGGGCGGCCGTCTTTGAGCTGCTTCAGCCGCGGCTGCGCTGCAAACTTGGTGAGCGGCGGCCTCTTTTGAAGAGTCCGCTCGTACTTTGCCTTAACTCGACAATAGGGGGGAGTGGAAGTGATCAACTCCGACGCCATCTTATCATCTTCGCTGTTTATTACATACGTGTCGAAGTCAGGTAGTAGGGCAGGGGTGTCAAGCTCATTTTTGTCGTAGCTCGGAGGGCCGTTATGGCTGCGAACCCATATGAATGGATGATCGCCTCATATTACACGCACACAAATTGATGGATAACTAGTTTTGAAATCTGAAGCCATTAATGGTTCAACTACACTTATTCAAGTTGTTTTAAAAGGGGATTTGTTCACAAAAAATGCTTACAATATCTCAGTATTTTTCAAAGTCAAGAATTTGCAATTTTGGTCTTTTAGCAAGAAACACAAAGTCAATGCACATAAAATGATGTGGCGGGCCGGATCCGGCCCCTGTGCCACCAGTTTGACACCATGTACTAGGGTGTCTAAATTTATGTGCCTTAAATCTGGTAGTCGTGCCTCCTAAGTCGGGTAGTTGTGTGTCTAAAGCCAGGTCGCGTTAGCCGTCCAAGTAAGGTGGGTAATCGTTAGTCTTGAGTTTGTTTTGAAGCCGCAACTGGCACGGAAGCTGATCGTGTCGTTTCCGTCCTCCTGAGTGTTCTCACCGCTTCTTCGTCCCCGCGCAGGTCAGAAGGAGAGTCCGGTGTTCGCCATGCCGCTCCTGCTGGCGGCCGACTCGTGGGCGGAGCCGCTCTTCCGGACCACCTTCCGCTGGGAGTTTAAGTGCTCCAAGTGCGAGACGGTCACCGGAGAAAGGTCACTACACTTCCTAATATGAATTGATTTCATCCATTATTTCAAGTTTGTCAGGAAGCTGATGTTTTTCATCCTATTTCATTTAGCAGCTCCATGCTGATCTGCACTACTTAGACTAACAACATGGCTGCAAGGACAATCAGTGTTGTTAACTTAGCAATTTGGTCGCTATATGTAGCCACGTTTCTGACCTCTAGCGACTTCATTCATTCATTCATCTTCCGTTCCGCTTCTCCTCACGCGGGTCGCGGCCGTTAAAGGAAAACATCACAAAGTTAAAGGAAAACATCATTTCAAAGATGTAGTTTTAAGACTATATTGCTTTGCCCTAATATCCTAAATGTTTAACAGCATCTTAATTGTTTCAGGGTCACCAAAACGCTTCCCACCTTCACCAACGTGCTGCCAGACTGGCATCCGATGCGCGCCACCCACTTGGCGCTATGCAACGCGTGCGGCGCCCAGCACCAGCACAGGAGGATGACACTGGAGAGGTTAGGATTCACATCAAATGGAGGCTTTTTTGGGGGGGGGCGGGTGGGGTCTGTCACGCGGTTCGTTGACCCGTGTGGCCGTCGTGCCCCAGGGTGCCTCCGGTGTTGGCGATGCACTTCGTGGCGGGTCTCCCGCACGGCGACGTCGAGGCGCTGGCCTTCACCTGGGCGGGCCGCAGACACACGGTCACGGCGCTCGTCCAATACGACCGGCACGCCAAGCACTTCGTGGCGTGGACGCGCACGCCCGATGGTAAGTGCACCATTTGATTGATTGATTGATTATTTTAGCTTTCTCCTTCGCCTTTCTTTCTGGCTCCCATTTGAGCATGTTCTCTCCTGTTATTCCTCCTTTTTGCGGTTCAGGCTCCTGGCTGGAATTTGACGACTTGAAGCACCCCGAGAGCGCGCTCCACCCCACGCTGGCCGTTCCCTCTCGGGAAATGCACCTCCTCTTCTGGGAAGCGGAAGAGGATTCTCCCGGCTCTGGAGCGTGTTCCCCGTCTAGCACGCGACCGGATTCACAGTCCCCCCGTCGCATAGCCTCGGACCGGCACCTGAGCGACGAGGCTTCGGAGGAGTCGTCGCTCTTCCTCGCTCTCGACGAAGAGGAGAACGCCACGACGACGGACGCTCGTGGGGACGTGTCCGTTGGCTCCACCACGCTGCTGGACACCTTCCATGGGCTGTCCCACGACGACATCATCACGCTCACCTTGATGGAGGTATGTTGTGGAATACAATTCTCGTTCTGGTATAGAAAATACCTGACATAAGTCTTTGGCGACAGAGTAGCTTACGCGGTTTATCTTTGCGAAGAGGTCAGGCACTCAATACTGTGACCAGGCAGCATGATTGGTACAGATAGGCACCGTGCAAGTGGGTTTGTAATTGCCGCTGGGTGCCGCAAGATAGCAGCAAAGCACTTAAACAGAGACTGGGTTTCTGTTTGGATAGATTTGATTTACTCTGGTCTCAAACAACCGACGAAGAGATGCAACAAAGCATCGCAGACCCATATTACGTAAATGACTGAATTTGTTAGTTGTATTCTTCAACACAATCAAACCACCTTCACTTTACATAAACAATGTCAATAAACTCACCTTTAGACCGCTATATGCAACAATTTTGGCAAAGTAAACTACAGCGACTATTAGTAGCTGCATTGCGAGAGAAGCAAAAATGTACTTTCAACATCACCAATGAATTAAACCAGACAATGAGAACCACCCCAATATTCCACCAGATGGCGCCCATGTCATACTTTTATTTTTTTGGTCTGAGCACATCCTGACCAAACTATCTATTGAACCCAGAGTGTTATGATTCCCCACTGAAGGCCATTGAACGCAACCGGGAGACATTCCAAAATAAAATTTTCCATTACAGGTCCAAGCTGACGCGGCGACGGATCACGAGGCGCTTCTGGACTGCGTTCCCGCGCCCGATAGCTCCTCCCTGACCCCCGATGACCCCGACGAGGCGACGCCGGGCTCTGCCGAGTCCGACGTCGACGACGCCGACAAAGATCCCGATTTTGAACCCGGTTCGGAACAAGCGCCGAAGAGAAGCAAAAGGATCTCCGCAGTCAGACGACGATCAGCTAGAAAGACGGCCGGGACGAAAGCGGCGCCGCCGCAGGAATTGGACACTCAAGATGGCTGCGCAAACGCTCAAGATTTTCATCCGCCGCCTCCAAGTGTCCAGACGGCGTTGCCCGTTTCCTCCGCCGGGCCGCCGCCTTTGGACCAGAAGTCTCGCTGGTCCTACATGCTGAGCCAGCTTCCTGTCAGTCAAAGGCCAACCAGCACCGAGCCGCCCCCTGCGCCCGTCAATCAACTCAAACCCCCCCCGAGTCATTCCACGCCCGTTCCCGCCAGGAGGCCGCCGGACCCCGCGCCGCTCTTCCTCAAACCTCAGCTGCTGCGCACGGACGACGGCCTCCCGTTGAAGTCCGCCGAGAGGTTCGGCGCATTCGGTGCCGCCGTCCAAATTCTGCCGCCGCCGCCGCCTCCCAAGTGCAGTCGCGGCAGTGATATCTGTGCAGAGTCTGCGGGGTCGTGGGCCCCGCCGCCGGCCGTCCCGAGCGCCACGGAGGCGCTGCGCCGCAAGCTGCTGAAGAAGCTGAAGGCCAAGAAGAAGAAGCTGGCCAAGCTCAACCAGCTGTTAGCCGGCGCGGCCCCCGTCTCGCCCGTCAGCGTCACCTCATCCTCCACCTGCGACAGCTTCTTGCCGTCCGACCCGCCGCTCCCCTCGCCCGACAGCTCGGGCTTCCTCGACGTGCTCGCCGGCCGACGAGACGGGACCCCCGCCGCGCAGCCGCAAATGGAAAACTTCCTGGACGAGTTTCTGTCGACGTCGGAGACGACGGAGGCTCAGCGAGCCATGGAGAACGAGGCGCTCCGAGAACTGGAACTTTTTCTTTTATAGCGCCACGGATTTCCCGTGCAGGTGAGTCCATCTCAATCAATCTCAATGTTGAATTTGTTGCGTGACTACGCTTGTAACGCAAAATGCCTGCGTCTCAAATTCTCTCTCTCCATTGAAATGAAGGGAAATACCAGTAGGTCCTCCCAGCCTTCCCTACAAAACAAAAGCAAGAAACATTTTGGAAATGTTTTTAATGGTCAAATAGCACTCTATAGTACTGAACTTTATAAAAACATACAGACGTAATTCAGTCAAATGTAAAGAATGAAAGCATTTTTGCTTCCAAACAACGGACACTGTACTGCTCCTGGTGTGTGCGCCTCGGCCACCTGGGGGCAGTATACGACAGACATGGAGATGTCACGGCTCCTCAGTACGCAGCACGTTTTGTAGTCATTTTTCATAGAGGATAAAGAATGTATGCCTGTGAGAATTTATGATATCTGTCTGCATTTGTGGCGCCACCGTCCGTTGCTTCAAAGTTTAGAATGCAGCGACAGCTCGATGCCCTTTCCGATTTTGTATTAGCATTAAGCTAGCGGAAGGCAAAGCTGTGCGGTTGTTTTAAATGCACAGCGTTTAAATCCGTTTTATGCTTGGTAAACGTCAACAGGGAGCGGCAATAAAAGGCTTGAAGAATCGTTGACTTCTGCCAAACTGCGACTTGTTGCGAAGTGAGTTGTTTGCTGCCGCTTGTCTAATCTACAGAATGACTCGTTTTAATGAAGCTCATGCTTTTCTAGCATATTCTAATTCATTGAGATGCACCTTGTATGTTGATATGACTTTACACGGAACTTCTTCTCTTGGAATTGCCTCCGTTAGTGTGCAGTACATGTATACTGTAAATTGTTTTACATGATGCTTATCATTTTTACATGCCAATCCAGAGCATTTGTTTGTTTTGTTTTGTTATAAGAGCCTGAATGACTACGTTAAACATTAACACACATTTTGTTAACTTTGGTTCATCATGGTGGGGAGATCAAATATGTTCAGTTTAATTTATTTTGTAACAGTAAAGCACTTCTTGGCCTCGGCGTTCGTTTCAGGGGTTATGTTTTGTATATATTAAATGTGTATATAGTTACCACATTGTGAAATGTAGATGCAGCATAATGGTTTTCTGATTAAAGAGCACTACTGTTTTCATGTATCTTGTTTTGATAAATGATTTTTTTGTATCCCGTGATATAAATTTAACAAGCATAGCAACCACCTTGCATGTTTATTAAGCAACTAACAATGAGAGTACTCTTGTTACTTGGCGGCAAGGAAGCCAAATAGCAAAAACTTCGTTTGGGGGCGGCTGTTCTACCCGTTGGCCGATAGGGCTCAGCGCTTCTTCCCCAAAATAAGACTACGTCACAGTCATTTCCTATTTGTACTTTTTTTTCCCCCTCAAACATTGTTTTTTTTTTAAACGCTTTTAATAACACAACTTCATTCTCAAGATATCACTACTTTATTCTGGTTATATGAATTAACATCTCAAATTTAAATTTACAATGTTTCCTAAAAAATTAGCTCTCTGTAGAAATACAATTTTATGTAGAAAAATGAGACAATCCTCATTAGAAAAAAATAAATTAAAAAAATCTAACAAATCTGTTTTATTCTCACGTACCACTTTTTTCTGGATTACTAAAATTTCAGCACTCAGATTTATAAAATGCTACAATCTCGTAGTATTATGACTTTTTTGTCAAAAAATACATCTTTACACTTATATTACTATTGATTTTTCCTCGGGGAGAAAAGAGAATTGTGACTGTGATTTTCAAAATTTAACCCTATGAAAAAAAAATAAATAAATCCAGGAAAAAAAGTTTTTTTCTTCAATAAATGTATTACAACTTTTTGGATGCCATTTGTTGTTGTAGTCGTTTATTTTGGGGATGTTTTAGGGTTTATTATTATTTTTAAAAAACGAACAACTTTGTATTGAGGCAGTCAGTCTAGTTGCAGTGCACCACACGGTCAACAGATGGCAGTGGAGTCGTCCTTTTTGCTCGGACGTGTTTTGTTTTTCTTTAAACCTCCGAAGTGTGACAATGACGAGAATGTGTGAGTAATGTCCTGGTGCCAATTCCTTCCAGCAATCCATGCAAGCTATTAAATGCATAGGAATTATGTTTTGTACTGTTGTCATCCCATATGTTAAGTTCGACTAACCAATGAAGAGAAACAATGCAAAATATAAATTTGGACTATTTCACTGTAAAAGCAGTTAGCGCAGATTAATTTACATGCTGTGTGGTTGGTAAATGTTTATTTCACCGACAAACGTAGACACTGTACATTCAATATTTAATGCGGTAATACAATGTGGAATACTTATATTTTTGAAATAATAATTTACACTTTAAACATTTTTTAAATAGGAATTGCATCTTGTAATGACTTTTCCCCTCCAAACAATACAACCTTCTTAAAAAAAGGACGTTTTATACGGGTAAAAAAAAAAAAAATATATATATATATATATCGTGGTTAGATTAAAAGAAAACGTCCTGACAAAATGTGACTTATCTGGAAATATTACCACTTTATGCCATTTTGCTATAAAAAAATCTTACTTTATTCTCCTAGTATTATTTTGTTCTCTTTAAAGAAATTTACGTAAAATCGTTTTTTTTTTCCCTCCCCCAAAAATAATTTGAACGTTATGTTGGAAAAAATAAGGCATTGTAACAAAAAGCCTTATTATAATATATTAATACATAAAATAATAATAAAATATCATTTATATAATACAAATATATTAACTGACTAATTGACAAACTATACAACCTTATTCCTTTTTCTTAAAAAAAAAAAAAAAAAAGTCTTTATTCTCCCCTTTAATATGAAAGAAAAATGTTCGAATGTTTTACACTTGTTGACGCTTTCGAATTGCGCACGATTCGTTGACTCCACAGTCACACCTGGTGGTGGTAAGCTACGTATCCCCAAGAAAACACGACTTTTTCCTGAAACATTACGACTGAATCAAAAACGTTACTGTTGCATAATTAGACTACTGTACTTTGTTTCTTACCACATACCAGCATGCAACATATTGATCTTCGAGCGTGTTCTTTGTTCGTTTTTGTTTGTTTGTTTGGTTTTTTGGGCGTGTGTTTTTCTTCCTGGCTTTTCTCCACAAGCCTCGCCCACGTCAACGATGATTGGCTAGGCACATCAACACCCGCCTCCACGGGCGCTGATTGGCCGGGCAAGTTGTTGACCGCCCCCTCCTGCCCCTCTCGAACCGGGAAAGTCACTTGTTCTTCAAACTGACAAACACGAACGCGAGCGCGAGCGAAACGCTCCCAAAACAAAGACGACATTGTTCAATTCACTTTTTTTTTTAGGTCGCAATATATCCGTGGCGCTTTTACCTCGACACGTTTGTTACTGTGCGGGTGTCGAAATGTGCTCGTAGGATGCCTTTGGATGGAACAGGTGGCATTCACTTGTAATTAGACGGCACTCGGGCGCATTGGGGACACGTCTAATTCCCGGACTACGAGCCCAGGAAGACGGTGGAGGAGCGGACAACAGTCATGCCGGTGGCCGAGTGCGAGCTGTTGCCGGAGGTCGAGGCCGACGAGGGCGCCCCGGGGCCGGCGGCGGCCACGCTGTGCGGCAGCCCGGCCGCAGACATCCTCAAGAAGTTCTACCACACCAAGCGGGTCGGCAACTACCTGATCGGGAGGAAGCTGGGCGAGGGATCCTTCGCCAAAGTCAGGGAGGGGCTGCACGCCCTCACCGGGGAGAAGGTAAGGCAAGCCAGCAGCCGCACTGCATTGACACCTGTTTCGCAAAAATCCAACTTTTTATATTCAAACATGCGACTTTAGCTATATCGCACTTAATTTTTCCCAAAAATACTTTGTGGTCAGATTAAAAGAAAGTTCTCGAAAAAAATCACGTTTTATCGTAAAATTCCTTTCCTTCTTTTTTTTCTTAAAAATAACTTTCATCTCTTAATACTGAAAAGCAACTTTTTTTTCTTGAAAAATAAGACTTGTTTGGGGAAAGAAATGACTAGGTAAAGTTAAAGGAAAAATAAACGGACTAATCTATTACATGTATGCATATTATATTATATATATAATATATATATATTATTCTGATGCTGATATATATATATAAAATCTTAAAAAGTATCCTTTATTTTTTTGTAAAATTACATAGTTTTTTGTATCCTTGACAAACAATAACTAGTCGCATAACTTTTTTACTCTCTTAAATCTGGTAAATGACATTGTACTATTACGCTTTTCTTTTTTCTTTTTTCTTTGGGTGGGGGCTGGGGGGAATCTCGACAGACACATTTTGATGCAAGTGTTGTGATTGCTCTCATTTCGTGCAGCAGGTGCAACTAATGTTTGCCACAACAGCTGTTCGTGACGAGCAGACTGCATTCTGTTGCCAAACAATCCAAAGGTGACATTTTGTCCTTCGGCGGCGTTTCACGATCCCGCGTGGGGGAAGTCACTTGGCTCTTTTGTCTGTCGTCCTCGCTGGTGACCTCACGCACGCAGCTGACCTTTGTTGTTTTCACGACATTCCCTCTCTCGCTCCTTTGTGTGCGCGCGGTGAGCTCACCGGCGCCGCCGCCTTGGAGGGCGGGGCGACGCGAGTGGCCAATCGGGCCGACGCTTGCGTGCGCGATGACGCCCGTGCGTGTGATTCATGGACCTCATCGGGATTCTGCTGAAGGCCACCCTGTGAGTTTTCTTTGTCTCGACCTTGCGGAGACGTGACTCTGCTGAAGGCCACACCGTGAGTTGCCTTTGTCTCGGTCATATAGAAACATGGCTTTGCTGAAGGCCACTCTACGAGTTGTCTTGGTGGAGACACAACTGTTGAAGGCTACTCCATGAGTGGTCTTTTGTCTCAGTCAGATGTGTGGAGACATGACTTCTGCCAGTGGCCACACCATGAGTTGCCCTTGTCTCGAAGAGAACTTTTTTTTTTTTTTTTTTTTGCTGAATTTCTTTTTTTTAATATTACAAGAATACATTTGTATTTTTCTCCTCTTAAAAAACAATTTTAGAAGATAAAAGTCATGTAAAATTAGATTTAAAGATTTGTTTTTTAACATAAAATATATTTTATAAAATCACATTTGTCAAAATAAAAATGGTATTTTTCATTAAAAAAGTCATTAGTCAGATTTTGCAACACTGGCAATATTATGAGAATATTCCTATTTTTTTCTAGAAAAAAGACAAAATTTTGAAGTCATATTGTTTGAGAAAAAATTTTGAAATCTTTTGAGAATTTAATTGTAATTTAGATTTTTTTTTCTACCTTTAAAATTAAATTTTTGCGAAAACGTTGGAATACTTTGCAGTGGTCATTTTATGACAAAAAAGTGGCAATACTATGGAAATAAAGACATTTTATTCCAGATAAAAGCCATAATATAATGAAATTAAAAGTAATATTTTGGGAGAAAAAAAGCCTGAATCTTATGAGTAGAATTTTTTTTTTTTTCAAGATGGTCGTAATTTTTCACAAAAAGGTAGTAACATAGATTTACGTATTAAAGTTGATTTATGAGATCAAATGTAACATTGCAAGAATGAAATTCACAAAAGAATTAGTAACACTACAAAATGAAAGTCGTATTTTGCGACCAAAAGCCGCCAATATTCTGAGAATCTCGTCCCATGTTTCCACGTGCATCTTTCGCGAACGTCGTTGGCCTCCTCGTCGAGCTTCCTGCTCTCTTTGTCCGAGATGATGCAAACCAAAGCAATCGCGCCGCCACACAGCCAGGGAGGGGGGAGGGGGCAAAGGGTTTATGCACGCTGGAAGCATCCCTGGAAAGTGCCCATTTCACACAGTCTGTGTGTGTGAAAGTGAGGCGAGGTGGGGTCACATGTTTTGGACGTTTGTACCGTAACCCACTTTCCCCCCATGCCGTGCCCCTCCCCCCTTTTTCTGTCTGAGGGGAGCCTGGTAAACAACTGAACCCCACCCCCGAAATCCCCCGGCTGGGGAACCCCCGCCACACTCTGTCATAACAATGAGCGTTTAGCGCTCTTTTTTTTTTTTTTTTTTGCTATTTAACTCGATGCATTATGAATAGTCATAAACGGCACATTTGAAATAAAGCCGGTTATTCATGATATTTAAATCAAGTTTTTATGATAATAATAATAATCCATAAAGTTTAAAAAAAAAAAAAAAAAAAAAAAAAAAAAAAAAAGGCCACGACATGCTTAGAATGACGTGTGCAAAATTGACGTATCATGATTTTAATGTGACCTCGCACAATAGAAATCAACACGACGAGTAGAAATAATCCACAAAGTCGCGAAAGTTGCAGCGCGTGCTACTAAAAGCAATTCGGAGGTGAGCGTGCGCCCAAAGGACGAATGGCAGACGGCCGACCCGAAGGACGGGACGACCGTTCGCCCGCGTCGTTAACGAGGCGCCGATTCGTACGCCGCCGTCTCCTTGAGATGATTTGCCATCGGTCGGCCGGCGGAATGTAATGAGGACCCGGACGGCGAGAGGCGACGTCATCGAGGACGTTCCGGACGGCAAAAGACGGGGATTTGATTTGTGGGGCCAACCCCCCCCCCCCCCCCCCCCCCCCCCCCCGTTCCCTTGGGTGCCAGCTGCAAACCAAATTCAGGAAAATGTCTCTCGGGCCATTTGGCCTCCTCGACGGCTCGCTTTGCGAACCCCGCGCTGGCGGCAGCTGCTAGCCGGGTGTGGCGTCATGTCGCTATGTCACCTGTTACCCACGCCGCGTCTCCCAGGATGCATCTGGGCATTCCATATTTCCACAAACGCACGACTGAAAAATGCTCACGAGGTCTCCAACCTTACACCAAAGTTGAGATTCATTTGGTGTTTTGATTATTATTTAAAAAAAATAAAATAATAATTATTTCCACCCATGGATTGAATTTTTGAATCATGTGACACTTTTCGAGCTGCAAAAATGAATCAGTTATTGGCCGACTGAATCAACTCTTTTGCAAATCCTTGGAATCGCTTTGACTGGAAAACAACGATGAACGTTTTTGGCAGAAACTGAATGATAATCACTTTGTGTGTCTGCATTTCTGCTCTGTCGATTTGAAATCGCTGCTATTGCATATTTTTAGAATCGATTATTCTACTGAATATCCTATCAATTAAGTTTCTGTAATTAATCATATAAACATTGATTTTGCATTATTAAACAACAATTTGCACCCGAGGTGCAGGTCTTATTGTTGTCCGGTTGTGGGCGCTATCCTCATGTCCTATACTGTAGTATCTGTGATTTGGAGGGTGCACATCTTTTAAAAGGCGGGGCGGGGCGGGGCCCGGCCCGACGATCGCCCTCTCGACGCTCTCGTCGGCAAGTAATGGCGCACGCGTCCGGCACGAACGGGGCTTGGCGCTATTGGGCGGCAACTAACGCGTGGGCGCCTCCGGCAGGTGGCGGTGAAGGTGATCGACAAGCGCAAGGCCAAGAAGGACTCGTACGTGACCAAGAACCTGCGTCGCGAGGGCCACATCCAGCAGATGATCCGCCACCCCAACATCACGCAGCTGCTGGACATCTTGGAGACGGAGAACAGCTACTACCTGGTGATGGAGCTGTGCCCGGGCGGAAACCTCATGAACCGCATCTACGACAGGAAGCGGCTAGACGAGCGCCAGACGCAGAAGTTCATCCGCCAGTTGGTGCTCGCCGTCGAGCACCTGCACAGGGCCGGCGTCGTGCACAGGTACGCCCGCCGCGTCGCTTGGGATTATGATTGTTGTGATAATTATCACAGCGCTGGACCTTGACTTGGTTTGAAGTCCTAACTTGAAAGTGTCTCCATGTTTTGAAACTCAAAACCCCAAGTAGCCCTGGCCTGAAACCTGACCCAACTGGAAAGCTTAACCCTGTCTTGAAACCCAAACCAAGGAGTTGACATGAAGCCGTAATTGAACCCTTATATTGTATTGCGTTGAATTGTTTGCTAAAACTGTGCAACAACCAATTCAAATGATCAATCAATCCATTTGAAAGCCTAAGCCTGCTTAAAATAGTAATTTGAAAGCCTGACCGTGTCTAGAACCCAAACTCTGAGTTTGGGAGCCTCACCCTCGATTGGTGTCCTGAAACTTTTGTCCATGTGATTTCATCTTCTCGGTGATCACAACGGAGCCCGAAGATCGGCGGGCGCGGCCCGTAACGGGAGGGCGTTTGCGTGGGGCGGCGCCCGCCTCTCCTGCTCCAGCACGGCGAGGGATGATGCTTTGCGCGTTATTTGATGCGAAAAGGCGTCTTTTCTCTCTCTGTGCCGCAGAGACCTCAAGATCGAAAACCTTCTGTTGGACGAGCAAGACAACATCAAGCTCATCGGTAAAAAGAAAATCCCTTTTTCTCCAAAGTATGACGACAAACCCAGAAATAACACCCTGCCCCAATGCAGATTTCGGCCTGAGCAACTGCGCCGGCATCCTGGGCTACTCGGACCCCTTCAGCACCCAGTGCGGGAGTCCGGCCTACGCCGCCCCGGAACTGCTCTCCAGGAAGAAGTACGGACCCAAAGTGGACGTCTGGTCCATGTGAGTTCTCCGTAGACTTCTCTCTCCAACTCGGCTCGCGTTCGGGAACTTGAACGGTTCAGCCGGCGAAGGGCTCGCAAGCCACGCGAGACGAGATTGTCGGTGGAATTCCCGAGCGTACGCGCTGACGGGAAATCCATTTTTTCGGGTTTTGCGGTTCAAACGACTCTGAATCGGATGTAAAATGTCAAGGAAATTTCCATCCAAAATCCAAACCGCAATCAAGAACCAATGAAAACAAGAAACGGAATGGAATAATGGAACATTTGTATTTCTAATCTTTGCTATTGATTTGAAAATGGCAAAATAGATTTGAAATTGGAACAAATCAAAGTCGGACCAATTCTGCTGGAATAAAATGCTTCACGCTCGTGATTTTTGTAGAAGCAAAAGTCCGCCCAAATTCTGGTTTGGCGTTCAACCTTGGACTCAAACGGTTCACCTGTCAGACAATTTGGAGGTGGGACTTTTAACGGAAAGAAAACGCGCAACAAATGAATTAGATTTCCTGTAATAATAGTCGATAAATGTGCTGCAAATTTGGAACGAACGGAAGCCGGACGAGCCTCCTGAAACCGATTCCGTTTGTCCATCCACTCAAAATTGGAGCTAAAATCTCATCCAGAATCCAAAACCCCAATGCAAAAGAACAAATTCCGTTTTATTGGGGAAAGGAATTCAAAGTCACTCTGGAATGAATTCAATTTGACGTGCGAGTGTAAAGCGTCGCCGCGGCGTGAGAATTCAGGAGGTGTGTGACGTGTGCGTGTCTCGCAGCGGCGTCAACATGTACGCCATGCTGACGGGCACGCTGCCCTTCACCGTGGAGCCCTTCAGCCTGCGGGCGCTGCACCAGAAGATGGTGGACAAGGAGATGAACCCGCTGCCGCCCTCGCTGTCCACAGGTAGCGTCGCCGTACTTTCAAGGCAATGCGACTTTTGCTGTCCTTTTACGGAGGCCACGTCACCTGCTCAGAATGTTCGTGCGTCGACAACGATAGTAGCCGTAAAAAAAAAATACGCGGAATCTTGATGGAAGTCACTTCAAAGTCCTAAATTCAAAGCAACTTCTGTCAAATTCAACTGAAGTCTTAGCAAGTCTTCCATGGTCTTTAAAAGTCTCCAATTCAATGCAACAAGTGGTCTTCAAAATGGAAGCAGATTTGTTCGATTTGATCAAAGGGGTCTCAAAATTGTCATCAATTTGATGACGTTTTTTGAAGAGCAAAACGAACGGCAGGAAGTCGAAAGACGAAGACGAAACGCACTATGGCCGCCGTGCGCTCGGCCTCGGAGGATTATTCATATTCTGATCTGATCCTATCGTGTCTTTAATTGGTAAGCGTGGTGTCACCTCAATGCGAGAGCGGGCTTAACCCGCTTACGTAAGCGTCGGTTCAGAAACGCTGACGACGCTTGGCACCGAGAACATTTTCCAATCCAGCTTTTCGATGGCTCGTCTTCAATCTTCCTCAGTTATCCTTCAGACCTTCTTCCTCGCACGCACGTTGAAAGATTTTTACAGTGCCGCACGCAATGAACGATGTTGTAGAACAAGGGATCCGATGAGAAGGTCTCAAATTTGAGCAAATCCAATCTGATTGAAGTACTCGTTAACGAGTCTTCAATTCATTGGATCCGAGGTCGTCTTCGGTTTGCCTTCGTTCAATCGATCGTACGGCGCGTCAGCTTTGTTCTTTTTCGGGTTTCAGCCGCCATCTGCCTGCTGAAGAAGCTCCTGGAGCCCGACCCCAACAAGCGGCCCAACATCCACCAGGTGATGGCCGACTCGTGGCTGCAGCTGGCCAACAGGAACACGGGGGCGCCCTACCTCAACAGGTACACGCCTCCCGCCTGCGTCTGTTAGCGTCTCCTTTCTAAACCCTCGCTCGCTGAAGGATCCACATCGAGGAGATCGACCACACGGTCCTGCTGCACATGACGGAGAAGATGGCCTACAAGCACAGCGAGGTCCTCAGCGCCGTCCTCACCAACCGCGCCTGCCACACGCTGGCCGTCTACTTCCTGCTCAACAAGAAAATGAAGAGGCTCTCCAAAGAGTACAGGGTACGTAGCTTCTCTTACCGGGAACTGGAACGAAACCATTGGGATTCTGATGGAAAACCACCTCGTAACTGGAACACGAACTTGGAGCCCATTTGAAGATTCTGCCATTTGTCTTCCAAGCTTACATTTCAAATATTTGGTCTTCAATTGGAGAGAATCCGTCGTTAAAAAGTCTTAAATGTGGTCTTCAATTTCAGCCAAGTGGCATTAAAACGTTGTAGATTTGATCAACGTGGCAGTAAAAAGTCTTAAAAGGGTCTCAAATTTCATAGAATTAGTTGGTCGTAAAATGTCTTCTATTTGACATTCGAGTCTTGAATTTCATGAAAGTGGCCTTAAAAGGTCTCAAATTCGATAGCAGATGTTAAAAACGGAACTCTGACCAAAGTGATCATCAAAAATCTTTCATTTCATCCCCAAAACTGAAAACACTACATTTGACATTAAAAAGTCTTGACTTTAGCGAGAGGCTCTCGAACTTGAGTGACCTTCAAAGGCGTCCTCAGGAGCTGCAGTTCCAGGAGAAGAAGAAGGGCGACAAGCCCAAGAACGAGTACTTCCAGACGCAGTGGCGCAAGCACGTGGACAAGCTGACCATCCCGCCCAAGCAGACGCCCGTCTACTTGGCCGTGAGCAAAGGGCCCAGCAAGGACAAGAAGCACCGCACCGGTGAGCGTCCTCACGGCCGCCTCTGCTCTCCGTCTTTGTTTGCGTCTCATAGCCGCGTGTTGCCTTTGTCCACGCAGGGTAGGTTGAGCCAGCATGCATGTTCTTGTTACTCGTCCGTCCGTCCGTCCGTTGTTTCTGTCCGTCCGCCCGCCTGAGAGGAAGCGTCTCGGACGACACGACTCGTGTGTGTGTAACCCTCAGACGCTCGAGTAGAAGCCGCTCGTTGTCGCCATCAATTCAAAGACGTGGATGTCCGCTCCTTGCGAGCTTAATAGTTGCTGAGAAGGAAACCAAATATGAGGCTCGTATATCGGAGAAGTCTTGACTTTGAGCAACATGGCCTCAAAATTGTTTGTTTTAGTTGACGCGTTTCCGTTCCCCTCGGAAATTCAAAGGTTTCACCCTTCGAAAAGTCTTCACGCTCATCGAAAAAGACGAGAGCGGACATGCACGTCTTCTACCCTGTACCGCGCACGTTGGGGTAAGCTAACAGTCGCTTGCGTCGTCCTGTCCCGTAGGTCTGTTACGTGCGCTAACCGGTGGCCATCGTAACTCCCCGCTGGCGCCCCCGGGCACGGTGGCGTCGTCGTCCATGGAGTACCTGGAGATCCAGCCTCTCTTCTCGTCCCACACGCCTCAACAGCGCCGCCGGCTGGCCACCATGCCGCCCGTCAACAACAGCGGCAGCCCCGAGCACGGCGTGCCCGCCCCGCCCGCGCCCTCGCCCATCGGCATGCACTCGTTCGGCTCGCTCTCCAAGGCCGAGCGGCTGGACGACACGCCCGCCTCGCCCTGGTACAAGCTGACCAACGGGACGCTGTCGCCGCCCCGCCACGTCTCCGCCTTCCAGCCTGACTCATCCTACCTGAAGAAGGCCACCATCCCCAGTCCGCCCGTGCTCATCGTCCACCCGCAGCCCAAGAAGAGCGTCTCCGCCGACTGGGGCGGCGGCTTCTCCTCCGACACCGGCGGCAGCCCGCCCAGCGCGGCGGGGAGCCCGCCGGGCGGCTCGGGCTTCAGCCCGCCCAAGTCGGCCTTCAGCCCGCTAAACCCGGCGTCCGCCTTCAGCCCGCCGTCCAATCTCGGCGGTAGCGGCAGCGACTCCGACAGCCCCACGCAGCGCGCCAAGTTCCCCTGCGTGGGCGTCGGCCTGGCGCTCAAGAAGAAGGTCCAGCTGCAGCCCTTCAGCTTCCGGCCCGAGCAGGTGGTGGAGGAGGTGGTGTCCCCGCCGCCCTACCCCATGCAGACTCTGCTGTGCGCGTCGGGGGCGCTCAAGACCCTCTGCTGAGGGGCCCGGACAAGACCGCTGCCCGAGAACCAGAAAACTGTGAACTGTCCCACTTGAAAACGGATCTGAAAGCGACATTTGGATCCCCGAGCAATCGGTCCTGGATCCGTGTTTCCCAACCTACATTGCGCCAGGGCACAAATTTTATATTCCAAAAAGAATCACCCGGCACACCACCAAATACAAATGTTACAAGAAGTGCTGCATTTTTTTTGAGTTCGGCATTCTTTGCCCAAAAACGATTTGCTGTTTCTGTGCTCAGGCCAAAGTGATTTAAAAAAATAAATACATCAAAAATGCTTTGCTGCCTTCTCGCGGCATCTTAGTGCCAAGCAACGATGCTGAAGTGAGTTGAAGAGCTTCCTTTCGATTACACTGAGGTCGTGCAACTCTAAATTCAGACTTGCCTGTAAACTGGCAAAGCCCGTCCGTCACGCTTCCAAATCTGCGATACTGAACTTCGCCGTACTTGTTCTTCTCTGTCACTTTACATCGATTGCATAAATGGATCCAAAAACAAATGGCATCATTTTCGGACGAATGTGCTTTTGGGAATCACCGTGCTTTGAGGACACCATGTCAACACGCGCGCTGTATTATACACGGAATTTTGTCGTTGTAACGACGTGGTCGCTAACTGAGCCGCCGACTGATTCGCACCAGCTAAAGGACCCGCCTCTTCCCCCGTCCCGACAACACTTTGTGTTCGCTACGTGTTTTCCGGCTCGGAATTCCGAGCGAGCTCTCGCTGCGCTATTCAAAGGAAAGCCAAAATGGTGTAGCGTAACCGCAATGTTGAACGCCGCTTACCTCAGTTTTTTGTTCGATACCGACGACGTAGGTGCCAAGTGTTGTTTGTTTTTATGGCGACGCCGATAGTTTCCGTCCTGGCTTTTTATACCTGCTCTTCTGTCCGTTATTTTCCACTCTGGGTTAGAAACAGTTTAGTATATTCCAAAGCAACTTGAAGAGCATTTGTAGCCAGTCGGAAGCGTGAAGAAAGTCACTCCAGGAAAAGGCACAAGTTGAACTTGGCTTCGCAAGATTAGTGTTCCAATGGGGACTCATTTGGGTGAATTCCCGAGTAGGAGTTCTAACCCTAACCCCAAATGGCCGCCTCCCTGTTCCATTTGGGGTACGGGTTCTTGAGACTTTTAATCGGGCGTCCGAGTGTGATAAACACGGCCGCCCGATTTCCCGTCAAACTGCTGTCGGGGTGCTGATTTTGTTTCGTTTGGAGTTTTTCCTTTCCAGGAGGTGCCAGATGCTCAGGCCTTAATACTGGAATCCGTTGAAAATAACATTTGAAACCAAAAATTAGGTTTGCTTGTGGCATTTCCGAACAAAGCTTTTAGCAAGCTAAAATGCTGTTGGCGTGTGTACAAATAGAAAAATGCAAGTAAAAAAAAATAAATCCTACCTGCAGACATTGCGCATGTCTTGCCTGTTTTTGTGCGACGTTTCAAGAAAAACAACAAAAGAAATTCTAATGAGCCTTATTTTGAAAGTTGACGTTTCTAAAAAAACCAAACAAACCACTCGTGTTTGTCTTAAAGCTGTAGTTTGTGCAATAGTCTTAAATGTTTACTGCAATAACTAATAACGAGTTTTTGCCAAGATGGGGGGAAAAAAAAAAAAAAAAAAATGTAAATAACTTCCTGAAGCCATTTGTGAATTTTTGGTTTTTGGCTTCTTCAGCCGCACGGGGCTTCGCAATGTTAACCAATCAAAGGAAAAGTTGCATGCAATGTTGTCACTGTTAGCAGTCTTTGTACCTTTCTTATTTTTTTCAATCGTGTCAATGCCGAGATTGATGCTGACTCGGGGGAAGACTTTTGTAAGGTTTTGTAACGATGAATGCTGTTGTTGGTTTGTTGAGAGATTTCTATGCTGTGTAAAGTTATTTAAAGTATTTATATTCAAGTTAAACACTTTGTCTTTCATTTTGTTCTGTGTGTGTGAAAGGTATACCGATACTGGCACGGAATTTGTGGGTTTAAGGCCACCTTTGAATTTCCCACAGACGAAAGACCTCCATTTTTTTTTTTTGTAAATTGAGTAAAATGCTTTCAAAAAAGAAAGCGAAGTGGTCCTAAAATTGAACCTTGTGGGAGCCCTTCTATAACATGGTCAGAGACAAAACTCACCAACCCTAACAATCTGTGTGCGACCTAAGAGGTAACAATTTTTTTTGTGGGGGGGGGATGTTCCACCTTAATATAAATGAAGACAATAAGAGGCTAATTTTGGGGGGGGGGGGGGAATAACTATTGGTCTTTCAAAGCAATCTTTGAAACATGAAATAAGGTGAATTGTTTTAGCCCCTTTCACGCTGGCTGTGGTTGCTGTTCTGTGCGAAAGGTATACTGACACAGAGGGGTGAGTTGAAGTCAACCATGCGATTTCCTGGTTTTGGAGGTTGTAGCGGTTTTTAGTTGGGTTCTGCATGAATGGCAAAGGGTGCATAAACGTTGGCTAGTGTTATACCTTAGATCTGTGTGAAAGGACCCACTAAGGCATTTTGAGCTTCTATTCAAGTTACCAAATTTGGTTCTTCACCTGATTTCAACTTCTAAAAATGGAAGGGCAAATAGTTGAATCTAAAGTTACCAAAGGAGTTCTGCGCTCAAGGCTAAATCTAAATTTAGCGCCTCCGTTTCCCACGGGACACCTGCGGCTGCGAAACAAAACGACGGACCTTTACAACAGCTGAAAGACCCTTCAGAGGGTTTTACACATTTTAGGGGCCCGCCCCATCCTGAACACCAACTGTAGACCTTAATCCACTCAGCTGTGGCTCCACTTAAACCTCTTTGGCTCAACACTGGCCTAACCAGACAAACGGGGGTACAAAGGGCGGGGGGGCACCCGACAGTCAACACGGTCGGCGTGGTTGTAAGTGGATTTCAAAAACAAAAAAACACGTCTGGGTTCCAGATCCTTTTGTTTATGGGCCGAGTCCAAAAGCCACAGCCCGTCCAAATCGATCGTGTTCTTGCTCCGATGGGAACGATATTCCTCGGTAAAGGAGAAAATGGCAACTTTTTGAGGCGTGACTTGACATGAAGTCAAATTTGAACAAAATGCAATATCGTGGATCAGTATCCTTCAAAATCGATATTTCTAATCACCTTTTGAGATGTGACTCGAAACGTGCAACTGTTAATCACAACAACAATAAATAATAACTAATTGAAAATCCAAAGTGCTCTTATACAAACAATAATTCCTGGCAAAGATGAATAGGAACTTGTGACTTTTGACATAACATGTAATCGCACTGATATTAATATTAAAACGTTAAAGGAGCTGTAATATCCTTCAAAATCCAATGTGTTTGCTCTGCCACACACACATTTGCATGACGACATGAATGTGTGTTGGTTTGGCTAAACAAGCAGATGTTTGCCGGAGACGATTTGACATCATTTACACTGAACACGTGCGCGTGTTGTACGTCACACACACACACACTAGATTAGACTTGTTTATCAGGGAATTTACACTTTCTTCTTCAAAACAAAAAGATGAGAATAGATCGCTCTTTGCTAACATGACTGATTACAATATTATTAAATGTATCTTTAAAAAATCTGGGATTTTTCAGCAACGACAGTATATTATTCAATTTAATTCATGCGTTTTGCCACTCATTGGTTTTTAAAAGCACATTTAATTATTGCTTGATTTTTTTCTCAGCTATTGGACTTAAGCACAGAAATGAATCTGGATTATTGAAAAAAAAAATTCATTTATTGCCCAATATAAAATTTTAGTTTTACATTTCACATTTAGTTATAGTTTTACTGATCCCTTGGCCCTAATTATAGTATTTAATGTAGTTATTTTGATTAAACCATTTTTTGATTCAATAATTATTTGAGTCAGTAATGCCCTTATTGCTTCATGAAAAGCATCTGTATAAACCAATGTATTAGTTTTTATTCAATCATCTGTTCTTATCATTACATGAAATGATTCTTTTTTTTGGTAACAATTTTAGTTTTTTCCCCCACCTCATTGCTTCCTGAAAATTATGCGTATCAACCAGTGTATGTATGTATTATTATTATTACGATTTTTAGTTTCGGGTGTGGCTGTTTTTTCTTTCTTTTTTGCTACTATTTTATAGATGCTGAACAATGGTTGACTCGATTAAAAGGCTCCAAATGCTACTACAAGTGTCTTACGTATCCATTTTGAGTTATTAATGTAGTAAAAACATTTTTCTTTTACATGCCAAACAGGTGGAATTCCTTGATGGTTTTTTTTCCACTTTCTCTTATAATAAAAAAAAAAAAAAACCTGAAAATGTCATCAAAGAGGTGCTGTGAGCCAATCAGGCGCCGGTGTCTGCGGCGAAAGCTCGAGCCGACATTGGTCGGCGACGGCAGGCGGCCGACGACGTGATTGGCTGATGGAAGCTTCATTGCCTCCATGGCAACATGGCTTCCTCATAGGTGGAAGGGAGCTGGGGTTGGGGGCGAAGCCTTTGCATAATTCAATTGGGGGGGGGCTTGCCTTATGGCCAAGCTGATTGGGCCACACGACAAGTGGTGCAATAAAGGCGGCAAGCTGTGCAACGTGTGCAAAGCCTCACACACACACAACACACCATACACGCACACACGTGGTATCCGAAAATATGTTGCTCCCCTCACCTGGGGCAAGTAAAGTACGTCTTTAGGGTCACCTCTCATATACTGGAGTATCGTAACATGTTTCGGATTACCGCATATATAGTCACACGTTTAGGATCACATCACATCTTTAGGCTCAGCTCACATACAAACACGCTATATGTTTAGGGTCACCTCAGATATGTTTACATCATTGGGGTCACCTCATACACAGTCGGAACATAAATGCACTTAAAAGGCACGAACTGGCGTCTGACCATTTGACACACGGGCTGCACTAGTGTTTTAATAGTTTGAATTGGGCCCCACGCCGCGTGTGCGCACATCCGTCTGCAAACAACACGAGACGCTCAAGCACAAAAACGTTGCGGCGTGTTTTGTTGTTTGCAGCCTGGGAGGGAGGGTGTGGTTAGTCGGGAGAAAAACACCACACAGGGGCGCGCGCGCGCACACACACACAGATTAGCCGCTAGCCCCTCCCGCAACAAGCGAGCCGATGTAGCACGTGGTGCCTGTTGCCGTGGCGACCGCTCCAAGGATACGGCGTGCTGGTTGGACGCGGCGAATGATGAAACCTCGGGGGTCGGGGGAGGGTGCCTCGCCAGGAAGTGTTGCTAGGCACATTGCAGGTCAGCGGGTAAGCCCGCGCGTCAACCGCGAGCACGCCGAGGCGCCGCATCGTCGACCGAAAGGCAAAAGTCAATCCGCCCGCCTGTGGATGCTCCGACCGGATAAGAAGAAAACCCTCGCAGATTATCCGGATCACTGAAAACACTCGACAACAACAAAAGCTGAGCACATGCGCACGTTGTTGCCAACCAAAACAGCAGCACCTCACCAGGCTCTCGCGTGACGAGTCTTGTACACACAACATGCACTTTCACATCCCAACACAAAAACTCATGTTTGGAAAGCTTGGAAACGGAAGAAGAGGCCACGACTTGCAAGAAGCAGAGGAACAATGTGCGCAGTCCGACTTGGCCGACTTGGGGTTCGGTCGCCAAACCCACCGAATCTTGGGAAGACGGGCTCGCAAGACAGGGAACCAAGCCGCCGAAATGTTTGGACGATGGGGCGCAAGCATCCGCCTTAAAAGACCACAACAACATTTAGCGTAACGCCGATTTGGATTTTGAATTCTTTGTTTGTTTCAAAGTGCGCCAATGTGTCAAAGTGGTGAAGGTTGGGGAGCGCTGATGTGAAAAAACATTTTATTTGCTTAACTGCGAACACAACCGAACAATGAACAGCATGAGCACAAACACACAAACAAGCACGGCGGAGGAGGCCGACGAAAGGCGTCCCGATCGATGCCCGAACTGCTGACGGCGCCAATTTCGCCTCGAGGAGGAGGAGGAGGCGCGAGCGAGCCTTTTGTCTGACGCGCTCAGGCCTTGTCCCGAACGGCGCTCTCCAGCTCCTCCACATGTCGCGCCATCGACACCACCAGCAGCTTCATCTGGGGGCGGGGCCAAGTCAAAGGAGCCGCAGGAAGATCATTTGGAGAGAATGGGGGACAAACAATATTCACTTTGTGGACCTTGTGGCATTATCATCCTTTTATTATATTCATTTTTCAATTAAACTTTCGCTTTGTTTTACAGTTTTACCTCGATATAACAGATATCGGACAAAACGGACCGTCGGGACTGAACAATGTGTCCAAAATGGGTTTCCAAGTCTGTTAGTTCCAGAATTGCCCACCGTTGTTTACTGGCGTAACGCAGGCAGAGAATGGGACCGACGCATTTCCTTCGGGGTCACAGATATAAAATATGACTAGATCTAATTCCAAAGGTTGTGCCAACCCATGCCTACGTGGCAACCATGATGAATGCGGGGCATTGACGTGGCGGCCATGCGATGACGATGGTTTTATCTATCGTCTTTTGTGTCTAACGAGAGAGAGAGGGAGAGCGCGGCATGGCTTTGAAGTGTACAAAACACAAGTCTTTGTAGTCTAGAACATGCTACTTTTGGTACAGTAATTTTTTTTTTGTCAAAGCCGTTCACCTTTGGCAACAGATTTGGAACTAGGAAGCACACTAATTCCTCGAGGTTCAGAAAAGTGACTCGCCAACCATTAGAATTGCACGTCAACAATGTCACCATGACCAAGCACACCGGCGTGGTAAGTTTGGATAAAAGGGGAAACTTTCAAACATTTTCAACCTTTTTTATATTTATTTACAATAAACTGTACTATAAACTGTACTGGTCGTTTTAGGCCACAAAAAAATACAAAAAGAACAATTTTGTACTGTACAGTAATATGGGTGCATATGGCCTCAAGAAAAAACAAACAAAAAAAGTAATCGGCTTTATCGGACAAACCTCGCCCCCATTAGTCCGTTCTATCGAGGTTCCACTCTACATTATTTTATTTTTTTTTACATTTTGTTTATTTCCAATAAATGTTTGCGGTTATTGGCCTTTACTATTAAAATGTTTATTTTAGGGTGGAAGCCAAACAAAAGTCTGCAAGTCAGACGGATATCGAGATCGTACGTGCGAGCTTGCCAGGCGCGTTTACATCGGCTCGACACACACCAGGAAAAATACATGTTAGCTAAACGTGCTACACAACCAATTCAATGAACAGTAGTTGCGAACGGGCTTTCGAGTGAATTTACATGCGAAGTCTTAGTACCAAACAAACTTGACAAGCCCCTTAGTTGACACATGGTAAAGCGCTAACATGGAGCACTGAAAAAAAAAAAAAAGTTGAATTAAAATATTGTTTAACTGGAATTCAAAAATAGCGCCACACAAAATTTCTACCTCAAAGCTCTGCTGGGACCCAAAAAAATGTCAATGTCATGTCAACTAAAAGCTTTGGTAATTTCTCACCAAATTAAGTCATGTGTCAACAGTAGGCAAACTTTACATATTTGCTAAATTGGGCAATATGGCCTAAGTCCCTTTGTTGACACCAGGTAACGCGGTACCGTTAACTAAAAGCTTTGTGTGTCAACAGCAAGCAAACTGCATATTTGCCAGCCTGCACAATATGGGCTATGCCCCTTCATTGCCGCAAGGTAAAGCGGCGCCATGCCAACTCCAATCTTCACTCACACGTCCTTGAGTAAGCCCACGTGTCAACAGTAAACAATCTTCACACTTGCGTCCACACAAAAGGACGATGGAAATTGACTGGCCACTTGATTAGGTACAGCCCCTCATCAAAATCAATCCGAATTGATTTCCCGTCGACGCTTTTCTTCTTGCGCAACATTTCCGGCCAGCTGAGCACATGTACAACAACAACAACAACAACAACGACGACAACATGTTTTTCTCCTGAAACAAAGATTCCTGCACATGCTCTCAGTTTTTTGTCCCCGCGCTTGAGGAAGAAGGCTCGACCACAGCGCCTCCTACAGGCCAATTTGAGAATCGTTTCCCTCCACCAAACAAAGGCCATTAAGCAGAAAGGTAAACGCCCTCCGCTTCCTAAACATCATTTTTAAAAACCAATTGCAAGAATTGACGGAAACATTTTGATATCTATTTTTTTCATTTTTTTAAAAAAAAGATATTTTTACTTTGAGGTTAAACGAAGAAACAAACACGACGACGGTTTGCCGAGATGAGCTGCCGTGCGGTGATGTCATTGATCGTGTTTGTTCCGTTACCTCAGCGAGCTGGCGCTCGACTTGGCCTCGGTACTCCAGAGTCACCGGCCGCTCCTCGCCGTCCTCCGCTGACAACGTCGTGCTCGCCGAGCCCAGCACGTAACTGCAAAAGTGAAAGCTCAATCCAATCCAATCCAAAACATCCACTTTCAATCAATTATGTTGTGCACATCTCAAACATGTTTTAGTTCATAAAATGTGATATAACCTTAACACATGCACATTGTATTCATTATTATGTGACTATTCAAAATGTGGTTACACAATAAACAAACATTTCTGCTGGGTGGAGGAAGCGAAATAAATGCTTTTATGACTATTACATTATTTGAGTTCCATTTTCATCTCTGTCAGGGTTCTATTTGTTGTGGATTTCTTTAAAAAGGGATATTTTTAATTATTATGATATTTCTGTCAGGGTGCTATATGTTGCAGATATTTATTCATTATTGTACTTACATTTTCCACTCACTCAGGCTGCAATTGTGGCTTTTCTTTTCATTGATTTATTTTGTGAAATGAACACTTTTTTTGCACTATTTTTTAGTTTATTATTACAATTATATTTTCTTCTCAGTGAGGCTGATAATTATTGTGGACATAAAAGCAAAACATTTTGGGGATTTTTTGTTGTTGTTTTTTTACTCAACTCAGGCTGCCCTTATGAGTTTTCTCGTTTATTTTTTGTGTATTATTTTATTGCTATTATTCTGCTCACCAAGTGATTTAATGTGGACATTTAAAATATATATATATATATATATATATATACACATTTTTATTTTTCTGTTCATGAATTGTTATTTTTTTTATTTTCTCTGCTAGTTGCTGCAATTTGAAGCATTTCTTTCAAAGTCAATGAAAACACATTTGATCTGTCATGCTACTGACTACATTTTTCTTCAACATGCAACTCTGGTGATGACCTAAAAAATGCGCACTAAAATAAACAGTAAAGAAAAACAAAAAAAACAAGACAAGAGCAGTCGATCACCGCACACGTCAACAGAATCCAAACGTGCCTCGTTGTACAATAAACCCCCCCCCAAAACAATTCTCGTAATTCTGAATGCAAAATTTGAAGGCTACCTGTCGATGTGGGCCACGTCGAAGCAGAACTTGTATCTCTTGTGGTCCAAGTTCTTGGGCGTGGATTTGTAGACCATCCCGAGGGTCGAGCGGCATCCGCCACACACCAATCCCACGACCAGACTGGCGAAAAAGATTCCAGATTGAGCCGTACAAAAAGAATCTTGGGGCATACCCGAAACACCTTCAAATTGTGCCTCATTTTCCGTCTTTTATCGAGGTCATATTTGAACGAACTCCTCCTAGACATTTGATCCGATCAACTTCAAAAAGTTCTCAAAAGCTTTTTTATTTGGATGAACGCCGTTGACATGGCGGCACGGTGAACACCAACAAAAGCGCTCAACTTCCTATCTTTTCAAAAATAATCCCACATTTGATGAGAGTCCAGGCCCGAAGACATCTACACAAACTATTTACCTCTATGAATTGGCAGGCACATCAAAAGGTGCCGACGTTAATCCCTGCATCCAAGTCCACTACCCTTTCTTTGAAATGTGAGGCAGACCTGCAAAGCTCTGCTGCACGAAAACACCCAACTGACTGAAACTTGCGACCAATGTAAAGGAACGCCATGTGGGAAGTTTCTTACCACAGAGAACCTTTGCAGGCTTCGTGCAGACGAGCGTCCTTCGCCATCAGCACGTTGTCCGAGACCCCTGAGGGCCAAAACAAACACGTCAGACGTCGCCTCAGCGCACCGCTCGTCGCCAGCCGGCTAGCTAACGTCCATTTGTCCATTTTGTTTCCCCCGAGCTAGCTTGTGCACTTGGAATGAAAAACAACTTACGCTTGAGCTGAATTTGATTTTGGGCGTCTTCGCTGCCGTCCCACGACAACGAATCCCCGACGGGCAACTTGCACTTTCCGCAAGTGAACACCATCGGGCCGTCGGCGTCGTCGTCGTCCACCTTGAGTTGCAACAGCCTCTCCTCGACGACGGACGAGTCCGCTTTATACGTTTCGAACGTCCTGTTGACACTTTGCACGCTGTGCGTTGGACACTTGCCGCCCGTCGCCATTTTGTTTTTGAATCTTCGCGGCGCCAGGACGGAAATTGGCGAGAGAAGGAAGCGAGATGCTTCGCCACCCTGCGCGTTCCTGCTCGTTTTATTGTGAGCGCCAAACGACCGGCTGTCCATTTCATCTTCAAATGTAGTCATTGTAAAACCGTTTTACGCAACAATGTCGTTCCACCTCGCAACGACATTTTTCTCGCGATTTCTTCTGGAGGAGAGCCTATTACGCCACGTCGTTTTAGCAAGAGGGATTCATCTTCGTTCGCGGTGGAAAACACACATCCGTCCATTTTCCGTAGGGCTTCTCCTCGCGCGGGTCGCGGGCGTGCCGGGGCCTAGCCCAGCTGACTCCGGGCGAGGGGCGGGATACACCCTGAACCGGTCGCCAGCCAATCGCAGGGATTTGAACCCGCAACCTCACAACTGTGAGGCAGATGTGCTGACGGAAACCAAGGTTTATGTCTTCGTTTTAAATTATTATTTCTCGACAAAGAATATTAGTGTGTACGTATAAGCTATCGATCACAATTTAAGGACAGCATTACTTTTGTATCAATAAATAATTGGGTATAACCCGAAAATATAACACCCATGATACTTCACCCCTTAAACGTCCCATACGACAAACCATTCAGTTCTTCTTTCAAACAGGCATGCAATATCGTCCACGGAACATTACGCATTGGTTTGATTTGATTTTTCAATGACATATTTTCTGGGGAGCTGATTTCCACAAGTTGTTTATATTTGGGGTGATTATTCTTTGTTCGTTTTCATCTTTGTGTTTCGGTAACGTTACGCGAAAAACAGAATTTAAATTCATTATTATTGTTATTATTTATGTATTCAGTCAGTATCGATGTAAGCTTTTAACTAACCAATTTGAATCTAACATTTACGCGATAGGAAAAAGGCGGAAGTACACTGATCCTTTCTTGCGATTGGACAATAACCCGGAAAGTTGGCAAAACAATCCGGAAGTGCTTCGGGCGACGTCAGCAGCGCGAAAATGACAACCGGACGTCGCCGTTGACTCGACCGCGCGTCGTCAACAAATTCTCATCCCTCGGCCATGTGTGAAAAGATCCAAAAGGTAACGAGTCGCGTCTGCGTGCCTTTTGTTGCTGTGCTCATGCTGCGACTCGGTCCAGGTGAACCGCTGGCTGGCGGCGGCGTTCGGCGACGAGGCGGTTCCTCCGTTCGAGATGAACGCGCGGACGGTGAACATTTTGGAGCAGCTCGCCCGTTCCAGCGAGGCGAGCTGCAGCCGCGCCGACCTGCTCGCCCAAGACCGCAAACACAAAGCGGCCGAGTACCGGGCTGACGGTGAGGCAAACGCCACGTTCGGTTTTGGATGGACGAATATATATCTTGTCAAATCTCGCACTCCCGGTCTGAAGTATGTTATGTTGTCTTTTTGTTATGATAAAAAAAATTATGGTTTTATTCTCTCTTAATAGTATAGTTTGATTATGTATCCTGTATTATATTGTCTTGTAGATGTATTTTACTGCTTTTTTACATCATGGCCAGGGGACTACAGATGAAAACTAGCCTTCTGGCTAATTCGGGCTTTTTTAACCATGTGTACTTCATGTGTTTTATGAAATTGCATTGTCCCCTTTCAAAAATAAACTGAACTGAAATTTGACGGCGGCCATCTTCATTGTGGTCCCGCAGGCGCTCACCTCCACGATGTTCTGGTCCAAAGTTTGGGCGTGTCCTACGCCAGCCTGTCCGAGTCCTGCGCGGACTACTTGGCCTCGCTGGTGGACATCGCCGCGGTTCTGGCGACCAGAGACACGTCGCTCTACAGGTACGCGGGGCCGCACATGTCGCTCATGCCAGAAAGCGCCGCCGCCGAGTAACGCCGCAGGCCGCGTTTCGCAGTTTGATGCCGGCGCTGAACCGTCTGACCGACGAGCTCCTGGAGGCGGAGAAGTCCGAGAGGAAGCTGGACCGGAGGCTGCTGGTCCTCGGGAAGAAGCTGAGCGACACGATGGTGCTCGGAGGACAACTGCAAGCGTACGCACACTCGATATTCACAAACGCGCGTCTTTTTTTTTCCCCCTGAGAAAATATGATACTTTTTCACTTGAAAATTACGACTTTAGTACTCAAAAACAAGACTCTTTTTTCTTCTCTCCTCTAGAATATACAACTTTTTCTCAAAAAATGACTGCTTTAGTCCCTAAATGTTTTTTCCCCCCCCCCTACAAACATATAATGATGTTATTAAGTATGATCTTTTCATGAAAATATACACATTTAAAAATAAGGAACATTTATTCTCGTAACATTACAACCTATTTTCTTCAATCTCTCTCTAAGTTAACTGACTACTTTTCCGCCCTAGAAATAAATGACTTTCTGGAAGACTTTTTTTTTTTTTTCTCCCCCTTGGAAAATATACATAAATGCAACTGTGGGTTGCCAATATTTTTAGTCATGACTGTGTTTTCTATTATGTATATTTGTACCAAAACATCATTCTCTTATTATTCTTCATAGAAAGCATGCACTTTATTCTGGAAATATGACTTCCCCTCAAAAAAGACAATTTCCCTTTAAACTTTTTAAAATTGAAATATAAAATTGTATTCTAGAAGAAAATTTTAGAATATGTGGTTACTGTAAGATTACAACTTCTCAGATTTTTTTTCCCCGTAAACAACTTTATTCTCAAACATCTATGACTTTGTTCTAGTAAAATGAAAGCTTGTCTCCTCGAAAATGTCTTTTTCTTTAAAAATGTGATTTTATTTGACTCCAATCTTTTCTCTACAAACCACACATTTTTACTCCCCCAAAAATAATTATTTCTTTAAAAGATCTCTTTTTGTCTCCTCTCCAAAATGTATGACTTCAGCGCAATTTCTGAAAGTTTGTAATTACCACTTTTTCCTGGAGAAATATGACTTTCTTGAAAATATACCAATGTATCTAAAAATTCTAAACGATTTTCTTGTAAGAGTACAAATTCTTTTGAAATATATTAAAAAAAAAAAAAAAAAAAAAAACTGGACTTTTCTCTTTTCTAGAGAACCCGACTTTTGATTGCTCCGAAATTGTTTTGGCCTCCTGAAAAAGCGTCAACCTGTGCTTGGGTCCCCGGCAGGGACGTGAGCAAAACGCGTCAGGCTCAAGCTGCGGAGAGCGCCAAAGTGGAGGAGCGCATGCTCAACATGGACTTCCTCGAGGCCAAGGCGAAAGAGATCCGCACCCGGCGGGAGGGCCAGGAGGTACGCAATCCAAACGCGGCCTGTGCTTTAAAAGCAGTCGATATTTTTGCCGTGAGAAACGAGCGTAAAAGACCACAGCTCATTTTAGGATGTTGAATATTTAAAATGTTAATTTATCCAAGATGGCCGTCATGTTTGCCGAATTGCGATCGTTACAAACGACTCGTGCAACGATGCGTTTTTTTTTGTGTCGTTCGCTCAGGCACAGCTGGCTTCCAGGAACATGAAGGAGCCGCTCAGCCATCAAGCTCTGGTCCGACTCTCGGAGGTGAGCTCAGGCTACAAAATCTAATTCTGCAGACCTCCAACTTCCCGTTTTGTTCCTCCGAACAGGAAGTGAACGCACTGAAGACAGAAATAGTTCCACTGAAGAAGAAACTGGAGCCTTTCCTGGACCTCAGCGCGGTCTGTTACGCACCGGTGGAAATGTTTGAATGGACAACGTCTTTGTTTTGTTGAACGTGAAATGTTTGCCGCCACCACAGAGTCCGTCTCTGGCTCGAGTCAAAATCGAAGAGGCCAAAAGAGAGCTGGCAAGTCGACGAGTTGCTCAAGTGCAAATGAAAAAGCTTCCGTCCTTGAATCTTTTCTCGTCTCTCTAGGCGGCGCTCGACTCCCGGCTGGAGATGCACGTGGACTTCAAGTGAACTCTGACACCGAAAGGATATTTTACAAATAAACTTCAAATGGAACAAGCGTTTTGTCTTTTGTTACACGTCACTCGCTAGAGCGCAGACAAATTGTACGCATTAGGTCGACCACATTCATTCATTGTCAACAATGTCTTGTTTTAAGAGAACATTTGGGAAGATATTTTCACTAGAATGATAGAAGGTTGAAAAAAAACACTCTTCAGTGGGGATAAACCACCAATGAGTGGTTTCCCACCCAAAAAAGAACAAACTAAAAGCAAAAAAAAAGGAAATCACCACTACTCTCAGGGATTTAGTAAGATGTGATAATATACATATTCTTGCAGAGGTTAAAGAATATATGCCTGTAAGTATTATGATAGTCTATGTGTTCAAGTTTAAGTTAAACAAGGTCTCTAAATGATTAATCGTCATGTCAAAATTAGGTCCACACTTGAACGGCATTCAAGTCGAGCAAATAAAAGCCGTTTATTAAATGGGATCAAAGTGTGACATCATCGCCCGTGTGCGCGCGAATGGCGTCCAGTCGTTGGTTGGCGGGAAGAAAGCGAGGACACGGCAACCCTGTCGGAGGAAGTCAAAACCGTTACCTGGGCCCCCATTTAATGTTGCTCAGGCCTTGAAATTGTCTTTTGAGGGCCTGCCGGTCCGACCATTCCGAGTCCATGTAGCTGTCGTCATCGGCCTCATCTAATTTCTGCAAAAGAAAAAGTGCGTCAATGTTTGTCGGGTGTTTTTTCTTCTAAATCAACATTGAAACTTGTTAGGTGCCACTTTTTAAAGTATTCCTAAGCTCTTGTTCTCGCACTGGGGGGGTGATCGTATAACATCACTTTGTGGAGATGAAACGAACATTTGGTGGCTATTTGGACCCCCAGAAAGCAACTTTCTAACAATTCCAACGAGCCGATTTCACGCCTCTCGGCAGAAAAACGTCTGGGCCTCAGGAACGCGTGCACCGTTTGAATTCCTATTTCATGTGTATGCTGAGGCACCATAGAGACAACGTTGGTTTGGCAAAATACGTTTTAAAACACACTTTTGAAAGGTTTTCCTTTGCGCCTGTTCTCATACACTTGTCAAGAAACGAGACGATCATCTCTTTGTGAAAATGAAAAAAAAGATTCTTATTTTTAGGAAAAAGTGATACATTTGAGAGAAAATTGTCATGGTCACTTGTATGTGAAGGCAGCACTGCATTGAAAAGTGTCACCTTGGTGGGGTTTTGTGAGGATTTTGGCTCACCTTGAGCTCCTCCTGCCTCCTGTAGTAATGCATCATCATCTGCTTGTGCTGCTCATTGGTGACCAGAGGCTCCCTCGCCGGCGCCCCCTGCCCTTTCTGCGGGGCAACAGCACCACATTGTCACAAAATGTCCTAATCAAAATAGCCACAGTATCAACAATGACGGTCCTGTTGAAACTTTGGGGGTCTCAAATGGGCCGTTGCCCCCTCTACTGCTGGGTCTGATGGGTATTTATTTTCTTAGCTCTCGACACAACGGCGACAATGTCAGTGTTGTGTGTACACAACTAAAAACACGTATTAGCAGGCAGCATAAAAGACGGTCTACTATCGCTTTTGATTTCAATTGTCAGTGGACTTGCAATGGCGCTCTGTGGACTGCCAAACCCTGCCCAAGGTCATAAACGGCAATGATATGACATTATACAGTTGGACCTTGACGTAAGAGTTTCATTCATTTATTTGATTTTGTTACATATTGAATAACAATAAATATTGTAGAAAAGAGAATGTAAATAAATACAAACTGATTTTATTGTGTTATTACTGTACAGACTGTAGTGCATCCCCGTGTTGTTAAGGGGTGAGGCCTAACGAGTGACATCAGTAGTTCCAGTTCGCTGGTCCCGTTCAATAAACAACCGAAAAACTGATAAAGTGCGTTGGCGACTGTGGCTCTCCGTGCCCACGTGCGCGGGCATCACAGTACCTGAATTGCTTAATTTTTTCTTTCACTTTGCAACACAAAGTTAAAAAAAATAATAATCTGTGACACGCGAGTGGCTCCGTGTGGTCTGACCTTCTGGATCTTGACCATCAGCTTGGTTTTGTCGTTCTTGCCGATATAGTCCTGCAGCTTCTTGCCCTTCTGCAACTCCTTGGCCGCCCACCACAGCTGGCACTCGGACTCCTCCAGCACCAGCAGCGACGCCTAAAATAAAGCACATTTCTCGTGATCGGCAAAAAGTTCCTCGCGTGCACAAGAACATTTTACGAGGACGCCGGGAAACTTACACATGAGCAAAATGTTTTTCATGCTCATGAAAAACCTTTGTGCGCATTAAAAACTTTTTGCTGCTGAAGAAAACTTTCTGGTGTGGACGAGAAACGTTTTATTTTCTTTATAAAAAAAACTGAAATTATTCATTTAGGATGTTAGATTTGTATGCTCTACGGCACAATCGTATCGGAGCTTTTAATTAGCCCAAAGATGAGGTAAGAAGGAGTCGTTGGTTTGTTGTTTCTTTTACCGGTTCATAATTTCGGGGCTGAAAAAATTAATCGAGTAACTCGAATCATTCGATTACCAGAAAAATATAGAAGCTCCGCAGCGATCAGCCGCCAACGCTACACTCTCATTTGCTGACGCCCACCACACTCAAAGTCACAGATATTACAGTGTGGAGCATGAGGATGGCGACCCCAAGTGGACAACAATAATACATGCACCTCCTGTGCACATTTTCTCATTTAATAATGCTAAATAAATGTTTATCTGATTAATCGATAGAATAATCGAGTCTAAAAATATTTAACAGCCCTGCTGGGCTCACCTGCGTCCCCGACAGATCCTCGCGGTCTTCCAACTCCATGCGGATGGGGTCGTGGGGAGGCAGCCCCATGGGGTACACGATCATGACGGCCCCCCGCAGCTGGGCCATGGCCTCTCTCACCATCGCCATGGTTACGCACACGTTGGCTTCCGCTTGTTTCTTCAAAGGGGAAACAAAGGGCTGACGTTGTGGATTACTGCTAAAATCCAGTTAGAATTCACGTGCCGACTCACTTTGGAGATGAGGGCCTTTGCCTCGTCCACCGTTTTAAGCAGCACGGCTTTCATTTTCTCATTAGGAGCTGACGAAGAAAACATGGCAACATACATCATTCATACAATGGAGCCAAAACGATTCATTTCCCAGACGAATTAAATGCATTCATTGGAGACTCTAAATTGCCCGTAGGTGTGACTGTGAGTGTGAATGGTTGTATGTTGTATGTGCCCCGCGATTGGCTGGCAACCAGTTCAGGGTGTACCCCGCCTACTCGCCCGAAGATAGCCGGGATATGCGCCAGCACGCCCCCCGCGACCCGCGTGAGAAGACGCGGTGAAGAGAACGGATGGATGGACTTTCGTATGGCCAAGTTTTGCTGCTGGTTTGGTCAAACCCACGGACAACACAAGACAAAAAAAAATGTATCTAAAAAATGTATTATAATGACTTTTGGGGAAACAAATTGAGGTTTAATTTTAAAGGCAGATAGCTAATTTTGAGGTGTACTTTTGATACGAACTGGTTCAGGCCATTTATTTTGAAAGCTCAAAGACGTCTTTCTCCCCACCGTGTCCGTTGCGCCGGCCCACGTCGTCCTTCTTGAAGACGGCGCCCCCGCTGGGCACGCACTTGTCCTCCCACTCGTCCTTCAGCTTCAGGTCCACCAGCTGCTCATCCGTCAGCCCTTGCATGTTGGGTGGCAGCGTGACGCCGTGCTCGGCCAGCTCGGCCATCTCTAGACAGATGACAAAATAAGATTTTTTTTTTTTTCTTTTAAGAGAAGCCACATTTTAATCTGGAGAGACCAAAAATAAAATAAAACTTGTTACTAGTGTTAATTGAATTTTTTTTAAAGTAGTTATTTATTTTTATATATTTAAGTACAGTGCTAACATTCAAACTGCATAATGTGACCGTGGATTACAACAATAGTAAACATAGAGGTTTTATTTCTAAAAAAGTATCTCTTTTTTATGGAGTACACTTGCTGCATTTTTAACAATATATATGTTTTCAATAGTGTACAACATTTACATTGTTAGATATTGTAAAATCCATTTTTAAAAAAAGATCTGCGTGCATAGGTTTTTTTTTAAATTATTTCACACTTGATGGGTGGGTTAGCACTGCATTCGCTTTTATATACAAACAAAAAGTCCCTAATATTTCCCTTATAAGATAATATGGCTACCTAATGAATTTTCACAATTGTAATACACTGGTTTTAGACTCATTAATCCGGTAAAAAAAAAGTCTTACCTGCACATATTCGGTCGACTTTCAGCCTGCCGTTGTAAATGTTCGTAATGTCGCGCACGAGCACGTCGACGGGCTCGTGCACGCCGGTGCTGAACAGGAAGTGGCTCTCATCCCCGCGCTTGACGTGCAGAATAACCATCTCCAAATCAAACCTGTCCTTCCTTCAAGAAAAAGGAAAAGGAGAGAAACAACGTCGGACACACCACCACGATGTGTGTGTGAGAGAGGGTCAGGGGACAACACAACCTAACCATGGCAATTGCCGTCGAAGAAGATTCGAGAATGAGCTAAAGGCTAAAGCTAAAGGCTAGAACATTTACGCAATCATCATAACAATAACATAACATACACCGGAGCTGTAACAGATACAATAAAAAGGATTTGAAAAAAAATACAGGATCATGATCAAAAGTTAATTTGCTGTATATTTACTTGACTGCGAGAGAAGAAAAATAATGGAATAAATACTGATTAAGTAACATCCAACGTTTTTACCAACTTCCTTTCGGCATCAGAACAGCTTTAAGATCGTCTTGAGTGGCACATTTTGGTAATTTAGTAGCTAACACTTACCTGTTGCGGTGCAAAGGACGACCAAAAAGCCACACGTTCACATTTGTTTACGTCTGGTGACTTAGCAACTCGCGTTGGCTCGACGATTCTTCTTCATCGTCATCAAGATGGGCGAAGCAGCACTACTGCCATCCAAAGGCCAAAGGCAGAACTGCAGATTAACTTGAAGCTACATGGAAAAAACACCACCATTCGGTTCCATTTTTATTTTTTTGCATACATACAACATAAACTGCCTTTATACATAAATGTGCAATCGATTGTGCACCTTAAATATGGAATATTCACAGACAAACATGAATCGCCACGTTGCTTTTTTTCTCTCTAATACATATACAGATTGTTTACTGGCACAGACTCATTTACTACGGATAAATATATACGGATTATTATTACAGATTACGGCCATTAATTAAAGAGAAGGGCCACACGGACCTCACAAAGGGAGCCATTTTGTGGCCCGGAAAATCTCAAATGCGACAAAGAAAAAGCTGCTGGCTTGTGGATATTAGGATATATTTCTATGTATTTATCTACTTCACACAATTGATGCCTTTGAGAGCAGTGAATGGAGATTTGGACGTAAACAACAATTTCATTCATTCGTCTTTGATTGTATTGGTCATATTTGCAGTGAACCGAACCAGCCACATGATTTCTAACTGAGGCCTGAAAGTGAATGAGAAGGGTAGGAAAAGTCAGTTCCTGTTTGCGGGTCCAAATACTCGCACAACACTGAATTGTCAAAAAAAAAAAAAAAAAAGCACCCTGAACACAACTTGCACATCGCGCTGCAGTTTTCACTACGTATTCAAACGTCGGCTGGATTTTTAAGACCAAAATGAAGAATGTGCCCTTTTTGTGCGGAGCTTGTCACGTCCCACGATCACTACATCATCATTAACACACACACACACACACACACACACCTACCTAGTTGTTGCTTTTGACGGGGTGGCTGGGGAGTGTGAACAACGAAATCCGGAATGTGTGTCGGATGTGCAACCTCAGTGCATATAAGTATCATTGCGCAAACACACGCACATTTACAAATGCACGCATAAATAAGGTTTCTACATAAACAACTATGTATATGTACACAGCAACATTGGCGGGACTCATTGCGACACAGCGTACATTCATGAGCAAAGCGAGCGCAGCGTGACCCCTGACCCCAGGTTGATATTGCACAGGCGCTCATGGATATGGGAGACGTAGAACTGCGTCCACAGCTTAATTCAAAATACAGTGGACCTCTCCTATATCGCTGATTTTTATGATATTTTATTTTATTTACCTGTTTTCCCGTATACAGTGGACCCTCGCTATTCATGGGGATGGGGACCGGGCCTGACCGCGAATAGCCGCAAATAATTGAGGGCCATTATAATTGCATTGAATTATTTTCTTTTTTTACCCAAGAAATTCTTGAATAAACTGGGAAGGGCTTTCTCCCTGAGGAGGGAGAAGAAAAATCTTCAAACAGGTGATTCCGTGGGTGCCAAACCGCAAAATATGTGCGGGTCTGCCCGAATTTCGAGTGAGTGAAACTGTGCAACCTTCGGTGTAGTACCAAGTTGTGCCACAACATACCAGGCAGCACTGAGCTCTACTGCAAGACATGCGTGTAATCAAGAACAAGAAGCAGCAGCAGAGAACGTTTAAGTATTGTTGTATACTCCGTTTGTATGCGTTGCTTCTCCATGTGTTAAAGTAGCAGATGTTCATATGTTTAGAATTACCGTATCGTTAATGCCAATTTCAACTGTATCAACGTTTTGGGACATTTTTGAGATTTTTCAATAAAAATGTTGTGGGAAGTGCAGAAACCAATGTTGATATTGCACAGGCGCCTGTATTGTAGATATAGATCTGATATCTATAGCTGCGGCCACAGATCATTTATATATATATATATATATATATATATATATATATATTTTTTTTTTTTTTAAATCGAGGGAGTACATGCACACATGTTCCGGCTCTTGACGTGGAATCTGTCTTAAATACTCTCACACAAACACGCATATATACTGTATACATATATACGTCTATCATAGAGCTATACACGTCTAGATCACCGTTTAGTTGGCTCTCTGGGGTAGAAGAAGCAGCTCCCTCCAGATCCATCGGGGACTTTTGAGATAGTGGCGCCGGTCTGCGAAGGGACAGGAAGAGGAGGGGGGAGGGCCGTTAATGCCGGGGTGGTGGCCAACCAGTCCGGTTCTGGGAACAGGGTGGTATTGGGGGGCAAAGTTTTAGCCGGGTGCGTGGGGAATGCCGGGGTATGGGTTAACCAGTCTGGCTCGAGGAGCGGGGAGGACCCGGTGGCAGTGGGTGTCGGAAATTTTGCATTAGTCAACCAGTGGTGCGGTTTGGTGGAGGCGGTGGAGCAGGGGGGCAGTGTGGCGGTTTTAGCCGGGAGTGGGAAGTCGTTATTGAAGGTGACCCATTTGGGGGGCTGGCGACGGGGTGGCAGGACAGGCGGAAGGGATGACGACGGTGCGAACAGGGACGCGCTCCGACAGAGGTTTTGCGGAGCGGGGACGGCGGCACCGGTGGGGACGAGCGGCGCCCATTCTGGGCAGCCGGTAAACGGGTTGGTGCTGCTGGGACGGGCGGGCGGCGTCTCGGCGGCGAAGGGGTTGGGGGAGGCGCGCAGGGTCTCTTGTGAGCGACTGCGGGGCATGACCGGCGGCGGGGGAGGAAGAAGGGCGGGGGCCAGTAAGGACGAGGATGACGAGGCGGCGGAGGGGATGGAGGGCGGCGTCCTCAGGAAGCTGCCCCGGGTCAGTGATTGGGTGCTCTGTCGGGAGGACGATGACGAGGACAGGAAGTCAAAGCCGTCCAAGGGGTCGGGCTTCCATTGGACGCCGTTCAGTCCGTTTGTCTGACACACAAAGAGAACATCAATCACCATCTCAATACTTGATTACTACCATCTATGCCCCTCCCTTTCTGGGACCACGTTTCCATCAGAAGGGTCCAGTCCAGTTCTACACTTTGGGAGGGTGCGTCAGCAAGAGGAAGGCCACACAAGTAAGAACAATGGAGACCATTTTGGCTCCTGGCCATCAACACTGTGCGCCATTTTAGGTACCTGGCCACTGCGCTTGGTAAGGGTGACCAAAGAGGGGGTACAAACTAAACGGCATAGTGCTGTCTCGTGGAAACCGCACTTTAAAAACCCACTGCGCATAGTAAAGGTGCCCAAAAAGATGGTTAAAAAAAATGAAAACTGTTGGTACTACTGGACTTTACTGTGTGCCATTTTGCAGACCTGCCCATGGCGCTTGGTAAGAGTGTCCAAAAAGGGGGGACAAATGGAAACACCTGGTGAAAGCGGCATTGTAAAAGACACATTGTGCTCAGTAAGGGTGCCCAAAAAAGGAGGTACAGCCTGAAATTACCGGTACTGCCTGGCGGGAGCTGGACTTTAAAGACTGCTACTCGCTACGGGGTGCCGTCAAGCCAGAAGCACATGGAACACCACCACAAAATGAATGAAATCATACAAAATGATGATCCTAGCACATATGAAACCACGTTTCTGGCAGAAAGGAAAGTAAGGAGGACATGGCAACAAAAAAGGGGGTGTTTTGAAGTGGGTAGTTGCGCTACGGAGGAAGGACATGAAGTACCTGTCACCCCGACGGCTTCTCCGGCTTGTGAGAGAAAGGACAAACGGAAAGCGAGAAGAAGACATTAAGCTTGTGAGAAATGAGGGAAGAGAGAAGCTCCATTTTGTCAAAGCCGGAGGAAGAAGGAAATAAAAACGGCGCGGGCACCAACCTGCGGGGCCGAGGCAGCCTTGCCGGCCTCTGGCGGGAGAGCGTGATGGGAGCGGGAACGGGGCGGCGGCTTCGGGGAGGCCAGAGTTTGTGCGGGAGGGGCGGCGGGCGTGGGCTGCAACGGGGGAGGCAGCTGGGACTGGACTGGAGCGGCGGGCTGGGATTGTATGGGCGCCGGTACCGACGGCCTCACAACAGGGGGAGCCGTAGGGGCGGCTCCTGATGGTGCGGGCCCTGAGTGAGGGCGGCACCACAGAAGTCAGTTTCAGCTCAATATATTGATATGCTAATAAACACGCGTCCTCACCTAGAGGAAGATCAGATGGTTTGGCCGGGACGCCGGATCCGGGTCGAGGGGCCCCGGGGTGGGTGTCGGCGATGGGTCGAGGGGCCCCGGGGTGCACGTCAGGGATGGCCCGGGGAGCGCCGGGGTGGGACGGAGGAGAGGGACGAGACTGCGGAGGCACGCTGATCACGCCGGCTCGGGGGGGGGGATTCTAGAGCAAACCACAAACACGGCATCATCAGTATCCTCATTAGCAACAGTGGCATCGGTATGACCAATATCACCAGTATCAGCATTATGATCAATATCAGTACAATCAGTCGTGGCGTTACCATCATTATGACGAGCAAGCCAAATCACCAGTATCACCAGTATTTCACATTTATCATAAAGTATGACCTTTATGGCCTGCATCACAATGATCACCATTATCATCAGTATGACCAATGTCATTAGCACTAATATCATCTGTATGACCATGATCATCCTGATGACCAGTGTCGTCATTTTGAACATATCATCACTATCGCCATTAACCAACAATATGACTAGTATCCTGATTATCATATGATGACCATTGTTATCATTATCACCAATATCATCATTATGACCAGTATCCTGATTATCATTGGTATAATCGGTATCCAAAATAGTGTCAACAGCACTAGTATTGTCTTTACTATCGGTATCGCTATTATCATCATCAGTATCAGATTTATGATCAATATCACCAGTATCATTAATAAAACCAGTGTCATCAACATCAAAAGTTTCACCAGTATCATCAGCGTCACCATTACCATCAGTAACACCACTGTCACACTTATCGTGTTTCATCACTATGTGCCATATCACCATCACGGCCTGCATCAAAGTATCAATCAAGTACAAACCAGTACAATCATTGTTTTCAGTATCATCGTCATGATCATCAATTGTTTTCCCCACATTCATCAGTATCATGATCATTTATATCACTAGTGTTAGTATCAGTATCACCAATATGACAACGTCATTATAGCATGAACACTAGTATCATCCTTACAACCAGGTCTACATTGCAAATGAAAATCTGTTCTCAATTGCCTTACCTGGCTGGATAAATAAAGCTTCAATAAAATGTAAAAATGACCACTATCACCATTATAGTCAGTATGACCAATATCACCAGTATCATGATCATCATCATCAGTGTGATTTTTGTGAGGAGTTGAGCCGGAAACCTACCGGCCTCGAAGCACCTCCCGGTCCAGGAGGACCTGCGGCTACCTGGCCTCGACCTGAAATGGGTCAGAGCAAAGTAAATAAATGTTGAGTGCATGAAAAAGTAGGAAGCTGGCAAATCAAGTTTGGATCTAAACCAAAACACAAAACAGTATTCTACTGTTACGTAAATGTTCCTTTATCTTCTCCGTGGGTGACTCAGTTGTTAGGAACGACTCAGCGACTCGCCGCAGGAGGTCCGGAGGCGAAGAGTTTCGGAAGCGAGCCAACTGCTGACCGCACACTTGGTCGTCTTTCACTATTGTCTCACTGAAAGAACGCGTTCCCGCGCCACTTAAAGCTGCCGCACATCGAGCGTTGCGGAAGAGTTGCCGACTGGAATTTTATTGCGATGGCCCACTTCAGTCACTTTCGGCCGTGCTGCGGCGGGCCTAAGGGGTTCTCCAACTTTCCCCTTACAGGGGAGACATTTTTCCAAGGACCCCTGGGTATGTGCGAATGCCATAGGAATTCAAAGGCTGCCTATTTTGGAGAAAAATATGCCTTTTTGTCGTCCAAAAAAGCAGTACTTTTAGCAATATACTTTATGTGTCATATGTTCTAAAACAGGGGTGTCAAACTCCTTTTTGTCACGGGCCACATCGCAGTTATGGGTCCACTCGGAGGGGCCGTTATGGCTGAAAACCCATATGAATGTATGATTGCGTCATATTATTACATATACACAAATGAATGGATAATTACTTTTGAAATCAAAAGCCAGTAAAAACTGTTCAACTACAGTATGAAGTTATATTTTAAAAGTGGGGTTGATAAAAAAATGCTTGCAATATCTCAATATTTTTAAAAGTGGAGACAATTTGGAATTTTAGCAAGAAACACGTCGTCGATGCACACTCTCGCGGGCCACATAAAATGACGTGGCGGGCCGGATCTGGCCCCCGGGACACCAGTTTGACACCTGTGTTCTAAAAGAAAAAAATACCTTCATGCAGGGATGCTGGTTTATTATGCAGGCATGTTCAAATGATAATTGATTGCAAATTATTTTACTACGGTTCTCGGACCCGAATTGGGAGCTTTACGGCACTCACCTGCGGCGACGGCGGGCCGAGGAAGAGCCGGACTTTTGGGTCCTTTGCAGCACAACGCAAACCAAAATACACAATTGTCACGCAATAAGACACTTGAACCGCCCGAAGCGCTAAGCCTGAATGTGAGCCGACAGGAGCGGTTGGAATGGAGCAGCGAGTGTGCACGTGACTGCCACCTGGGGGCTGCATATGGGGAAAGCACTACAAACTTCAACTTGTCTAAAATTCTCTCTACATGTCCTGGAATGCAGGTTGTAAAGCACACGGGGTGCAGCAGACGTGTTACCTCCACAGTCCCTTCGAACAGGAAGGGGGCTCAGACCTCCTTCACCAGGGGAGCGAGGTCAAACAGCAGAATAAAAGTCGTTAAAGAGCCGCTAGCGCCTCTCTGCTTTATATTAGCTGGACTAGCTTCGCGGTAGTACACTACCTGAGGGCGGCGGCGGGCGCTGTGGCGGCGCGGGTTTTGCCGGGGGCGCGTTGGGCCGAGGAGGCGGCGCGCGCTTGGGCTCCAGGCTTTGGGATGTCGGTGCGCCGGGCTGGAAGTCTACAGGAGGGCCTGGGGAAAACCAGGAAAAATGTTGTCCTTTTTCAAGCCAAATAAAGTGAACGCTCGTTCATCACAGGGTCACAAACCACCCGTAACAGCTGAAAAGACGCCATTTTACCACTCCCTTCTAGCCGCTTTAAACACATTTAAAGTTAATAAAACACACTTTCTATTAACAATTTGTAAAAGTATTTGAACACAAAAAATGCAGGCATAAAATTCCTGTTTGTCTGCGTTGCTGTGCTGTTTGTGTTAAAGTAGCAGTTGTTTGAAGGTTTAGAATTACCATAACATCGATGCTAATTTCTGTTTTTTTATATGTTAGCATTAAACTAGCGGACTTTCATGAGACGAAATGATATGGCTTGTTTGAACATTTTGGTGTTTAGATAAACAATGTTTAATCCTCTTTTGTGTGTCATTTTTACAGTAAACTTTAACTGGAAGTGATAAACAGCTTGAAGCAAGCACCTTCACCTCTTGAGCTATTATTCTACCAGTTAACAGCTACCATCTATTGATCAAGTAATTGGAGCAAAAATATTTGGGATTATGAAACAACCATACCAATACAAAATATGCATGTGAGGTGCAGTTTTTCTTTGTCCACTTGGGGTTGCCACCCTCATATTCTACACTGTAGTATCTGTGACTGAGTGTGAGCGGCTTTAAAAGATGGGGCCTGGCCTGGTGAGTGACGCGTGCGTCAACAAATGAGAGCGTATTTTGCAATAAGTTAGCCAGTCTGCACGTCGAGTCACTGCGTATAACACATACTGTAGCTACCTTGCGACGGTCGAGCCGGTTGAGCGCCACGTCCGGGCCTGCTGGGTGGCGCCGCCTCCCCGTGGGTGGGGGAAGCGGAGGGGCTGCCCCGTGGCGAGGGCAGCGGGGAGGATGCGGTTCCGGAGCCCAAGGAAGGCTGCAGGTGCTGGGGAAGGACAGCCTCCACCTCTTCGTCCACGTCCCCCTCCATGTCGTAGTCGTCGTCGTCACCCATGTCGGCGTCCTCGGCCAGCAGGGTGGAGCTGGCTGAGGCGGGGATGCTCCCGCAGATGCGCTCTACGCTCATCTCCTCCTCCAGGCTCTTGATCCAGCCAGGACTCTTCAGGCGGATGTCCATCACCTTGCCCAGAACCTGCAAGGAGATGAAAGCTTTGAATTGTATTCAAGTTCTTCAAACTGCCATGTAGTTTCAATTACACTCCATAATTGCTATTTTTGACCATGGTAGAAAAAAAACAACTAAAATTAAACAAAAACACGACTGTATTAAAAAGAGTTTTTTCTTCCTTGTTTGTATTTTCATTGTATCAGAGAAATGTCATTTGGATTGGAAATTGTATTTTTTCAAATATTTGGATTTGAAAGTATGTCATATAAGTAATACTGAATAACGATATCATTTAATTGTATGTGTACACATCTACTCAAACACATTTCCTACTTTTTTCGTGCACTATAGCTATGTCTGTCGAAGCTAGCAACAATGTAACTGCATTACTTTCCCATATCACAGTTATAGGGCTTTCATTAAAAGAAAGAAAAACGGTTTACAAAGTGACCCAACAATGCCGGATAGCAAATATGGAGTCATTATTATCGATAAGTGACTTACAGTGGACGCACTGAGAGACAAAGCGGCCATAGCAGAGTAGCCCTCCAGGAAAGTCACCCACATCTTCTCCTCAACAAATCTGAAAAAAAGAAAGAAGAATGTGTCAAACTGACCTTTAGGTTATGTGACAGGCAGAGTTTTTTGAGTGATTAAATGATTGAATCACTTAAAAACATCAAAATGAAAGAAATCTTATTGAATTAAGTGTAATTCTGATGAATTACACCGTTATCGACGTCATCATCATGTTTGAAATGAGAATAGCACTGAAATAAAGCTACATTGTTTCTGTAGAATTCTCAGCACGTACAGCTCTGCCTTGAGATAGGAGATTCTTTCTTAAATCAAAACACTTGTATCTCAAATCATCTTTTTCCCCATTGAAATGAATCCAAATGCCACGAATCCATTCCAGCCGCCCCCCCAAAATTTTTTAAAACCGTTTTGAAAAACAGCGCTTGATAATACCGTACTACTGTAGTACTTTATAAAAAACATACAATAAAGGAAGTCTGGCGACGCCGGGCTCACCTGATGAGGATGACCTCGCCGAAGTTGGCAAACTTGTCCAGCAGCTCGTCGATGAGCGCGTCGTCAAAGTAGTCGTCCGGTCCGGAGGAGCACAAGGACACCAGGACCGTGCCGTCCGGCGGTCCCTGCAGGGCGATGACGTCCTTGTAGACCTGATGCCGGGCCTCCGGGTCCACCTCCAGGATGTCCACGTCCATCACGGCCACCACCGGCCTACAAACGCATTGTCACATTAGCAACCCCTAATGTCCCAAATCAGCAAGATTAGCTTTTTAAGGGCAGAATGTGTGTATTGGGTCAGTGCCTCCAATGATTCCGATTGCAACAATTGAGGCAAATTACGCACAAGCGCCCAATCGCCGCCACTTTTCAGCAAATTCCACCAATCACAGCAGTCCCCCACATCTCACACTATGGCGACAATTCATTCTCTTGTTTTTGGTGTGAAGATGCACGCATGCGCCAAATCCTGGGTGACTGATTGGATCGCGCCCACCTGTGGTCTGAGGTCTTAAGCTCGGCCCTGCCGTAGTACTTGAGGGTCCCGGGGCTCCACGGGTATTCCGGGTCGTCCTCGTTCTCGGCCGACGTCGACGCCGCGCCGACCACGTTCATCTCCTCGGCTAAACACAAAAAGTTACAATGTTCAAACCATGTTAATAGTCGCAATAAATTACAAGAGGGTTGTACAGTTGTCTCATATTGCAAGAAAAAATATATATGTATATATATTTACATTTTTGCAATGTACAAGTATACATTACTACTGTTATGAAGTAAAATAATAAAATTAGGTCATAATCGACAAGAACAAATAATTTTTTTTATATAGAAATGTCATTATGCGATCACAGAGTGAAAGTATAAGAAAATTACGTTAACAAAAACAGTTAAGTAATAAAGCATGGGAATATATTTGTTTAATACAATTACATTTCTCTTGGAATTTACCAGTATATATTACTATTGTTATTACGTAAAAGAATAAAATAAATAAAAAATTTACAGGACCAAACATCGTGAGGAATAAAGAATCTAATTTTACACGAATTAAGTCATAGTACATAGTAAACCAAAGTAATACTTAATGCTTGTAAAATTCCAATTTTATTTTTCTCATTGTACCAGAATGTTTTTTTTCTTGTATGATTATAATTTTGGTGACAGTACAAGTATAGTTGAAAGACAAAAATAAATTAGAAATCTTTCAAAAATGCTTTCAATGACAAAAAGCAATGACACATACCTGTACTGTAAAATGACCATTTTTTTCTAGTAACATGATTGTATTGTTGAAAACTGAACATTTATTTTTTGTACTTGTAAGAATAAAAGCTCTTACAATCTAACTATAAAATTCTAACTTTCAACTTTATTCTTGTAAAATTACTCGAAAAATTCACTTTGTGATTGAAGTTTATTGGCTGGATGGAGCGCTAGATGTTTGTGGGGCACCTGTTTTGTCAAAGTTCCACTTCCTGCGCTTCCAGAGGATGCGATCGGTCCAGGCGGGCGTGCGGCACTTCTCGCTTGTGTCGTAGTCCTCGGAGAAAAGGTCGTACTTGTACGTGGGCGCAAAGTCCAGCTTGCCCTCGATGAATCCCCGGAACACCTGAAGGAGAAGGAGGCCTGACTGTCAAACATAAACAACAACAAAAAACTAGAGAAAGCAACTTTTGCATGAATTCCTTGTGAAGGCTGTGGAATTAATTAACAGTTGAAATGACGAATGTGAGACGAAGTTGGAATGGTTTGAGTCGGTCAACAAATGGGGGGAGGGATGAGGTCAATGTAAAATATCTCGTAAATTTGGGGAAAACCTTTGACAACTCCGTACCATTCCGGCGTTCTTTTGGTCAAAGAGCTGGTCACCGGCGGTCAGCGCGTCCCAGTTCTGCTGCCTGATCAGCTCCTTCACCTCCTCGTTGGGCAGGTTGATGCGGTAGTTGAAGTCGCCGCACCAGAAAACATAGTCGTGAGAGTAGAGCAGGCGACCCTGGAAGAGAAGACACGGGAAGAACATGAAACGTCACAAGACCACATGGGAATTGCATGAAGCTCCTCACCTCAAAATAGTTCCTGCCTCCCAGGATTATAGAGACAGCAAAGTGTCCTGATATTATCATCTATCATCTAAGACCAAAACAGTTCTAATGGAGGAAAACCTGTCAAACGGCCATGCCAGAAAGAAATGTGGGGACCAGGATCTTGCAGCTGAATGTCCGACTAGAGGATGGAACACTTACTATTTCCCAGTTGAAATTGGAAGCTGAGACATCTACAACGCATCCATATCCAAATGCATTGCTGCTCTTGGAATGCCAAGTGGAACAAGGCGTAACATCATGGACACTGCCTTGAAAACAGCACTCGGAGCCAGCCATGTAATGTGGTTGTGCCGAAAAAACAAAGCATTCCAACAGCTACAATTCATACAAAACTGAGAATCATCCCCTCTTCAAAACAACAAAGTGCCAGCAGGATGGTTTACGCCACTCACACCAGCTGTTCCTCGTCCGAAAGTAGGAAGGAGTAACCTGTAACGAAGATGATCTACATCTAACCTATCTCCGAGGGAAGCGGGACAGTTGTGTTGCATATATTTCTATGCTGCTGCTTACAGGACACTAGGATACACACACTAGCTTTTGTTTGTTAAAACCGACCACACTATGTTATGAATACACACGCACGCACCACAGACACACTGATAACATTCAGGCTGAGAGCAGGCGAGAACTGGTTTGATAAGGAGCCACTGAAGGAACGGACTGTTATCTGAGATGGGGACTGACTCGGCTCCAGGATCCCACGCGAGAAGGAAGAGAGTTCAGCGCGTTCGACCAAGCTTTGTAAATCTGGATACTTGATTTTGTTGTATTAATTACTCAAAAGACAACTTTGGTGTATCAGGATTCTTATTTGGAAAGAAGATCACCACCAAACATTAAAAGAACCGGGAAGAAGGAATTCCATCAAGGACTTTTTCCTTGCAAGGCCGGCTGGGAAACCTCCGGGCCTCGTTTGGAATTCCTAACACTTGGGATCACACAAAACCGGTTGAACCCACCAAAGTCTGGTCCGAAGTCCAGAGACCTCAGAGAGGAATTGACGTGAATCCAAGACAGAGCTCAAGAAACACTTTCCTAGCCGCCCTCACTGAGACGTAACAACGGAGTGCTCACCTGAATAAGGGTCAAACTGTGCTGGTGACCAACCAATGAACTAACTAACAATTCTCCCCATTGAAATGAATATAAATTCCATTAAAAGGAGCAACTCAAATTTTGGCTCATGACACAAAGAAAATTGTATAAAAAATAATTGAAAAAATTATAATATTCGACCGACCGACAGTTTGTCACCCACTACACTGTATTTATGAATATGAACAATTTTACGTGTTTTCCATGCACGTGAGAACTTGTTAAACATGTTTTTGTGTGTTGTTCTTACCATGGGAAAGCTGAGTTTGCGTGTGATCTCGTTGTAGTCGTCGTTCCTCTCCTTCACCTGCGACTGTCCCGCCGCAAAGTGCGAGCACACGAAGCAGATGCTGGTGGTGTGGAAGAGCAGGCGGATGGCCACGCCCCCTTTGTTGCCCGTGGCGCCGCCCATGCCCGTTTTCACCGTGTCCACCGCCACGTCCCTGCATGATGAGAAAATAACAACCACTCAAAATCCTTGGGTGTTTTTGACATACTTGGCGAAATAAAAAAGATTCCGATCCTGACTAGCGGACTTGGGGCAATGGTCGTAATCCAGATTGATTGTGGCGTCGGCGGCTAAGAAGCTAACGGAGCATTAGTAAACGCTTGTTAAATGACAAGGTCACTTTTTTGTTTTTCCATTGCCAACTGAAGATGGAAAAAAATGAATCATAGACAGATGCCTGATGTCGGTTTCAAAGGCGTACCTGATGAAGGGCGCGTGCTGCGGGCGGATGAAGACGAACAAGCACACGCCCACCAGCTGCTCCGACGCCAGCAAAACGTACTTGTGGTCCCGCGAGATGTTCTTCTGCAGCTCGGCGGCCCACAGCTTCTGGTTGGTGGTGCTGCCGGGACATCAGTGACACACAAGAGAGTAAAACCTCAAGCGCATTACGCCGCATCCAAACGCGGGCCCAACAGCAAAAATCGGCGGATAATTGACAGCATAGATATTTTATTTTTTTTTCATTGATATTTTTTTTTTTTTTTACAGCAAATATGCGGGGGTCCACTGTATATGAAAAGGTGTCTCAATACATTTGGCCACGTCTATGTACATGTTACAGCCTGCACATACCTGGCGCTGACAATGTTTCCGGCGTTCAGCTCAACCATTTCCTCGAAGCCGATGGCAAAGATATCAACAGGGTTGGCCTTGCTGTCTGGAAAGAGGAGATATATCATCTCAATAAGCTCAATTATCGCAGGATATACATTCCAGACCCACGTGCAGTCTGCCATACGGAAAGATTGTATACAACAACAAATCTAATCGTTTACACACTCTTTAAAGAGATTGAAACTTATTAAAAAAAAAAAACACTTCAAATACAGTGTAAATGTATTTGAAAAAAAAGAAGCAAGCATAAAATGCACAGAAAAGATAAATTACATGCATGTGCCTTAACGGGGCCCCGAGTCGTGTTTCAAAACTCTTTGTCATTTAACTGAGATGACGCACGATCAGAAAATCTCTATACAACGATTCGGGAGTAGGGAACGAGTGAATGATTCCGAACCCAGCGACGTTGACCCATTCCCTGCTCCCTAATCACTATAAAAGGATTTTTGGTAGACTTTTCAGTCAACTACAGTTTAGAGTCCAAGAAATACAAATCGCGATATAGTGACTAGCGGTTCGTCAACGCACCTTGGAACTCGGGGTGCCCGGCGATCTTGGGGGCGTCCAGCAGCCAGTCGTTGAGCGTCTGGTTGCGGAAGGCGATGCTGCGGAACTGCTTGCCGCCGTTGACGTTCCACGTGCCCACGCACACCCGGATCTGCTTGGGCCGCGTGTACCTGCGGTGGTTCTGACACATGCCCAGCAGCACCCTGGGGGAGGCTGCGGAAAAGACGGTCGGGGGATGGAGCGCGTAGAAACCGATATTTGTGAAACGGTTCTTGGATTGCATTTTCAATTGTATAAATGAATGCATACAACTGAAGAAAACCACATGAAAACACACAACTGATGGGAATGCATCCACTTAAAAACACAAAACAATGATATTAACACAAACGGGCTTGTAAGAAAAATAGTAAGTGACTTTAAAGAGGACATTATGTAAAGGTTCTATTCCCCGACACTCTTGAGCACTGATGATATGTTTCCCTTAAACATCCAGCACACATGAGGTGACATGGTCCACTTAAGGGTTGCTCAGTTACAGTACCTGACTGCAGGACAGGCTCAGTGACTAACAGAGCGCGGCGTGAAGAGAAGCAAGAAAAAGTCACGTTAGATCACGTATCGCGCCAGCAGGCCAGCCGGGACAGGCGAGCTCATCGCAGATTTGGAAAATGAGACGTTCATTTACCGTAGAGGCTGGACGTGGTGAGCAAGGCCCGCGCTTTGTCCGCCAGGTCGCTGTTGAGCGTGGAGCCCAGCCGGAGGATGTCGATGGCCTCCTGCTTGGAGCTGTCGAAGAAGTTGTTCTGGATGGTCCTGGTCACCGAGCGAGCGCCGTCTTTCAGCTTTCCCGCCTGGGCGGGGACAAAGACCCGGCTCGTTATATGGCGGGGGGGGAAACGGACGGGGCTTCCCACGTCACCCACCGCAGGGATCAGGATGCGCTCATGTTGTTGATTTGCTTTCATTCGTAAAGAAGTGACACTTTTGTGGTTTAGATTCCACTTTGTTCATCAAATACAACCGTGGTTCCCAACCAAAGAACACACACACTATAAATCCTCACAGCACAAGACCAAACAAAAAGATCTCAAATATCTTGCAGTGGTTACTTGAGATAAGAGTTCAGTTCGTTCTGTGACGACGCTCGTGAGTCAAATGGCATTGATCTGTTCCACCCCCAAATATTGATGTTTCCCAAGAAAAATGGCAACTCAATAGAAATGTACGTTGTAAAAACATACAGTAATGACATCATTGAATAGAATGTAAAGAAACTGTTTTTGCCACATTGTGTGCTTCAATGAATACTGTGCTGCTCCTTCTGTATACACAGATATAAATAGAGACAAGTCACTCCTCAGCAAGCGACAGTAATAGGAGTCATTCTTCACAGTGGCTAAAGAATATATGGCTGTGAGTATTGTTATATTATCTGTCGACATGAGTTGCCAAAACATTTGAGTTTTAATACTGTCAAATGTGTCAAACATACAGTCAACTGGGTTGACTGTATACTGATAGAATGATGATCTCATCTAACTAAATTCACTCACAAATTGACTTAATTTGAAATCTGGGCCTGTTGAGTTGAATAAACACTTGGCTATAATTGTGTTGTATGAATTGTAATAGGCGGATACGCAGATGAACTGTACCTTGTGCCACCTGAGTGGAAGTGCATTTAATTGTTCTGCCTGACTGGCATAAATTGTTAAACAAAGATACATTTATAAAAATGAAATAATTATCAGCGAGTGATTGAGTGAGATGAAGTGACATTGGCTAATTTAACAGTGGTTGGGAATCACTGTGATAAAAGAGCCACTCCGACAAAACCTCATCATGAGAAAGAAAAAAAAAAAAAAAAAAAGGATTCCTCAAATCAAATAGAAACCACACAAGAAGAAAAGCTGTTCATCCCACCCCGCCAGGAAAACTGAAACCAGGGATTCGGAAAAAGGATGGGGAAGCTCAAACGGGAACTTACCGCACATGCAGAGCATTCCGGAGGGCGGCAGAAAGAGATAACACACACACACGCGAGTTACGAGACCACACAGTAATGTATACAACACACAGCATGGCGGCGCTCTTGCGAGGCATCTGCCTAGCGGCGTGCGCGTAGAAGCGGAATGTGGGTGCACCACCTTAGCCTTGCCGTCCAGGGCGCCGGTGCCCGCGTAGATCTTGCTGATCGAGTCGCCGTTGGCGGACCACATGGTCCTGAAGACCTCCTGGAAGCGGGCAACCAGCTGAGGCTTCTCCGTCAGGCCCATTTCCTCAAGCTGCTTGGCCAGCATCTGAGAGAGGTGGCGAAGACATTATTTCAAAGGAGAAATACCATCAAAATGTGACTTTTTAACATCTTATATACAAATAGTTAGGTCACACTCAAAGTGTGAAATTAAACAACTAAGTAAATGGGTTGTCAGTTGTCTATGTCTGAAAAAATGTCTGTGAGCGAGGCGTTTGGAATTTCCACTCATTGAGATGAAACAGTGGGAATAATTTACAAAACACTGCCCCATATATAGTATCTTGGCCCATGACTTGGAAGCTAGGCTGGGTGAAGATCCATCAAGCGGTGGCACACAGAAGCACTGTAAAGTTACAGCCAAAAGGTAAACACATCTGCAGAGTTAGCGTTATTGACAAAGTGCAATTCGGCGGCTTGCTAATGAAGAGCTGCCTCCATGAGGGAAAATACAATTGTTTATATTGACAGAGGAAGGTCAGAGACCTTCCTTCCATGAAGACACCTGGGACCTCATAAATTGTGGGAATAAAATGCATAACGTCACAGTTGAAAAAAAAGGTTTTTGGGACACCACTACAGTACCTCTAGGGCAAAGAAGGCTTGGACGCTGTTGGTTCTGTCTAAACAGTCCAGGCAGTTTGTCCTGATGGTGCCACCCTGGCTCCTAAAAAAGGCAAATATGTTTTAAGGATGGATTTCAAAAAGACACCATTTAAAAACACACACACGCACACACGTGCACATGCCAGTGGTGGGAGTAAGTAACAAGTTTGAAGAAAATCTTAATCTTCAAGTTTCCCGCAAGGCCCAAGTTACTGTGGCAAAAATCAAGCCGGTCAAGCAAGTTTCGTCAAAGCCTTACTTGGGTTATAAAGCGAGTCTTGTTCCCCATTTTCCCGAAAACATAATACAGCAGTGCCTTGATTACAAGATCGCAACTCAAAACACACATCTCAAATCATTTTTCCCCACTGAAATAAATGGAAATGCCCTTAATCACTTCCAGCCTCCACAAAAAAACTCAACATTTTTTAGGGGGGTAATGTGTTTATAAAATGTAACGAATTAAATACTTTGTGCCTCATGATAATTTCATTGTGACGCCTTCTGGTGTGTGCGACTTGGCAGTATAACACGGTCATGAAGACACGAAGAAGACGTTCACAACTACTGTAAGCACCTCAGTAAACTGCAGTAATATTGCAAGTGGGTTGAGCTGAGTTCACTAACACTGTCTAGCACTTGTATCTAAATGTTTTCAAACATACAAAAATCCAAAAAAATCAAAAATAAAAATCACATGAACGACGGCTCGTATGCCCAAAAATCCGCAAGTCGGGTCGTATCGTATCGACAGGCATCATTGTCTATGTATAATGTATGCGTCACCTGGTGATGCCCATCTCTTCCGAGTAGTAGAAGAAGCCGCACTCTTCCACGAACTTGCCGAGCTGCGGCTTGAGCACGCTGTGCAGCTTGTCCGCCTTGCCGCCGCGAACGTTCTGGTGGTAGTCAAAGTTGACCATCTTGACGGATGCTCCGTGCTCCGACGCCTTCAAGTGACTCTGGAAACAAAAGAAAACACATCAACGGACGCACTGCAAATATGCCTTCTAGTGCAGTAGATCTGCAGTGTAAAAGGGCTTTTACACAAAGTACCGCCTAAAAAAACATCACTAGCCAAGTACCATAATGACCATAACGTTTAATAAAACTGAACTGTACTGAAAAATGCATAGTACTGGATAACAAAAAGTTTGAACCCACTGCAACATTATGCACAGTTTAAACAATTAAGTCAGCGATTCTTTTCATACCACTAGAGGGAGCCTGCGTACCACTAGTTCTAAATGCTACAAACTCGTAAAAAAAAAAAAATCATAAATAAAACATTTAAAAACCCTTGAGAATCCATTTTTGGCTTTTTTTGGTTCTCACCTGAAAGGCTTTGCTGAGCATGTGTTCTCCTTCCTTACTGCCAAGCAGATTGATAATCACCTGCTTGCCATACAACCTCTTCAAGGCGGTGAAGTGTCTGAAAAAACATAACCAAACTAACCCTTTGAAAAAAAAAAAAGCCAGTTTCCCTTAGCAACATGAAGTTAGGTAGTCATGTCTATCATATCATGACTTGACCTACAAAATAAGTAAGTCAGCCATTTTTGGCTCAGTCATTTCTTGGGGTCCTTCAAAAACCGACTTTTCCTAGAGATCGTGGGCGATTGCTACCAGATTTGAGCGTCTAGACAGATGGATGATGCTAAATTGTCAAATATTTCTGTTTTCATCATTGCTTGTCGGTGGAGGATGGCAGCGAAATCTGATTACTTAAAATCTTCGGAAATTCAGCCCACACAGCCTGTTTGACTTAGCGACATAACATTTCGGTAGGTATGTGTGTCTATTTTGGGTTGACCTACTAAAAGTCTCAACGACATGCAGGAAGTCAGTCATTGTGGTTAGAAGCGGTCGTTTTAGGCTCATTTTGCAAACTTCCCTTTGCCATGTCCCCGGCGGCTGTGGAGGTGCGAGGGTCCGATCATATTATGGTTATCATCTTTTTTTTTTAAATAATCTTTCTGAAGTTACGGTTGTCAGTTTGTATTTCTATTTCAGTTTCCCACAAAGGCTGTGAAACAGAACTGTCCTTCAGGGATGAATAAAATACTGTAGTTTTAGTCGCTAACGTCAAAGTAGGATTCCTAGCGTTTCCTTTGCCATGATCTTCTGCTTCTGCTTTGTCAGCAATGGTATCTGTTTGTTTGTTTGTTTTTTTAAGTTTTAGTTTGGGACTACAAGGCGTGTGTGATTAGTTGGAGTTGTCCTGCAATGTGGTCACCAGCCTGACACTGATACAGCAGCCAGAAAAGTTGATAAGGTTGGACGTGCGCAAGGTGTGGCACAGAGATTAGGACGGCCATCTAAGAACCGAGTGACCGCGCACCTAAACACAAAATGTCCGCCAGCACTCAACAGAGATATGACAACACTTTGATGAACTGGTCCTCTGTGAGAGGCCAAGGCCAATGATGATGACTTTTAGGCCACTAACTCGGGCAGCTCATCGAGCAGCTCTCTCGTGTCCTTCCTGACGGTGACAATAAATCGAGTATACTTGGAAGTACCTTTCAAAGGCCGGTGCGTTGGCTTCAAATCCTCGTGAGAGTTTGACGCGGTGAGAGCCGACCTGCGGGGCACACACAGCAAGAGACGCATAAACACATGTTGCGGGTGGACAAAAAAGATCAGCGTTTGCACAAAGAACTTGAAAGTGGCAAAGGGCGGAGGAGACACGGGCATAGGGGCACACAACTAAGCGTCATCTGCAGTACCTCCACTTTCATCACCTCCACCAAAGATGTTTGTTGATTGTTTTTATTTTGGGGGGTGGGGAGCGGTATCAGGACTACACAAAAATGACAAATCATTGGTTGCAGAGCGGGTACAGGTCGAGGATTTATTTGGGCCCATACTTTTATATACTTTAGGCTAGGGGTGGGACAAAAAAACTATTGTTAAAACGGACACATGAGCCAGTCATTCTCACAAGTAAAAAAAAAAAAAAAGGTTAATAGAGTGGAACCTTGATAAAATGGATCCCACTATAACGGCTATCGGACAAAACGGGCCATCAGGACTGTTAGTTCCAGAATTGGCCACTGGAGCTGTGGCGCAACGCAGGCAGAGAACGGGACCGATGTATTTCCGGGTCCAGATATAAAATATGACTAGATCCAATTCCAAAAGACGTGCCTCCCGTGCCTGCGTGGCGGCCATGTTGAATGCGGGGCATTGATGTGGCGGCCATGTGACGATGGAGTCTTTGGAGTCTGGAACAAGCTATTTTTGGTACAGTAGCATTTTTTTTGTCAAGCCCTTCGCCTTCAGCAATGGATTTGGAACTAAAAAGCGCACTAATTCCTCGCGGCTCATGACAGCGACTCGCCTGCGATGAGTATTACACGTCAACGATGACACCATGACCACGCACACTGGCGTGACAAGTTTGAGTAAAATGTGACACTTTCAAAAATGTTCAAGCTTTTTTTAATATTTACAATAACTTTTGTACTGTACTGGGTGTTTTAGCCAACAACAAAAAAACAAGTACAACAAAACAATAATTTTGTACTGTACAGTAATATGGGTGTATATGGTCTCCAAAAAAAAAAAAAAAAAAAAAGTGCTTCAATGTAAAGGACAATCGGCTTTATCGGACGACCCCCGTCCCCATTAGTCCGTTCTATCGAGGTTCCACTGTACTTAGTTTTTTTATTTTTATTAATTTTTTCTTTTATTTCATGATCAGTTCAGTCAATGTTTCCGCCAGTTCGATGACAATGCAACATTTAAGACCTGTGAACCACAGACTTAAGGAGCATTTCCAAGGTCAATGAAGGTCTTCAATTCGGAAAAGCTAATTTCAAGATCCATGAACAGACCGTAAAGTTTTTTGCACTAACTGCCAGTTATTTTCAAAGCAGAGTTCTCCATTTTTGCCAGCCATTTAAAGAGCATTTTTTGAATGAACTCATTCCATTTTGGAATAAGCCTGGAACATACTTTTCGGGGCCTTGACTGCATTTCCTACATTTCCCGGTGTTCGGTGACTCATTGCAAACCCTCATCTGGAGCGCACACAAGTGACGCCAGCCCCACCTGGCAGCACAGGAATTTAGCAGGTTTCTGCTTGTCATCATGGCAAGCATTCCCTTTCTTCCTTCTCTTCCTAAAGATGCTCTCCAAGCACTACTGAGTTTCTAATTTCTTGCATCGTGAGGTGTAGCACGCTTCGTTTTGTCACTGCTTCCTGTCGGTGTCGCTCGGAGCGATGCATATTTAATAACTTCCCGCCATCCGAGAGTCATGGCTGACTTACACCCTAATCCCTGTGCCGCTCTCGTTTCCTCCACCTGCAGTGCTACTCCAGTGACACGTTTATTCCATTTTGGAAAAGCAGTCAAGTTGTCTCAGTTGACCAATGCGCAGATTTGTTTTGGGGGAAAAAAAAAACTAAACAAAAAAAAAAGGATAGGCCAATACTAACAGTGGAATCTTGACGATTTTAATTTAAAAACTGATAAAGACATTTTAAAAAGAGAAGAGCCTCTCAGTGAATGATTGTTCAACTTGACAGCTGGTCAATTTTTAGTCTAATAACTTCCTTAACTACCAGACCAGAGAGCAGACATTGGTGGAGGGAACAGGTGGCGCAGAACCTCAGAAGAAGGAAGCACTAACAAAACTCTAAAAGCGTCTGAAAACAAGCCCCGGTTCTCCGCCCCTGTGTTTCGCTCTTGAGTTAGCAGCATGTGGCCAGCTGCAGACTAACAAATGAGGAGAAGCGCTTTGAGGTGGGGGGTGAGGGGGATGTTTTCAGACCAGGCTCTCACCTGACCAAAGATGTCGGGGAGCTGAGGAAAGCAGAGAATTGCCCTTTAGCGACTGCTGCATCCACCAATATTCAGCCTCCCCTTGAAAAACACCAACTGTGCAATGTCAAATTAACAGCCAAAAACATCTTAGGTCAAAGCTGATTTAAAGAAAATACAATTGAAAAAACACGCATTTTCTTCAATGCATGGTAAAAGAAACTGTGGCCAATGACAGTTGAGCGAAAAATAGCAGTCTAGTATGAAAACATGAGAGGATGTAAAAAAATAAACTGGCTTTATAAAGTCTAATTGTGCTATTTGCTTGCTGTAACTCTCAAAATGAACTTCAATTTGCACGTATCGAACTACTCAAAATTTGTATTGGAACAATTTTTGTATTGAAACTCCTCATTTGAGCACATGGCATTTCTACTAATACCATGTTGACAATAAGCACATTCCAGTGAGCCAAACAAATTTCGAATTTTTCAGAGAGGGTAATGTGTTAGCGGAACAAGACTGAGTGAAAACCCAGAGACACAACCAACATGGGAATTACATTTTTTGTTCTCTTTTTTTCTTTAAAAACAAACTTTAAAATACAGTTGGGACAAATATGTGAAAAAACAACAGCCTTTCTAAAGGATTGAAATTATTATATCTCATAGTGAAGTCTAATTCGAGAAAGGCAAATGTTTTTTCCCAGCGCTCAAGGTAGTTTAAATTCATCTTTTACATTATACTTCTTAAATATGCAAACAAATCAATGTGTAGGACACTTTGATATTTAAGTTAATTTGGAGTTACATTCGATTTCCTGGGGAGGCAAATTGCGCCAATTTGGTGGAATGTACTGTAGTACTTTAAGAGGCGTGGCCGCGCGAATGACGTCAGGAACTGGCATCGGGTTGGTCTGCGTCTGAGTGTCTGGACACCAGTTGCGGCCTACAGCAGCTCCTTGAGAGTGTCGTCATTTTGTATTTCTCAGTGTTTGACTGTTTGTCTTCTCCTTTCCCACACGCGAAAGCATTACAGTGCCTTAATCGCCCGATTTTCCCTCGAGCTGCAGCATATCTGAAGCTCACTCCAAGCTGACATTTTGAGGCACTGGCACAGATACCGCTGCACTCTACTGTATTGGATTGACACTGCACAGATTCCCCTAAAAGAGCGAGCCCAAAACCAACAATAGCAGAACAAACAAAACAAACAAACAAACAAACAAAAAAAGAGCCTTATACCAAGTGAGGGTTGTCATGGCGTCGATCGGCTTGCCGACTGTCGTTCAGGTGCAACAAAACCCCCTTGAGGGTCTTTTTCTGAACACAGTACGGACACGGACATGTGTTAAACGGCCGGCGACGCTCGGCTGCCGTCGCCGCGTCAAACGCGACACTCCCGACGCGCCAAAGTGAAGTGAACGTTTGCGTAGCTCAGACCGGCGTGGGTCTCATTCACATGCTTTCGCGCGCTCAGCCGTTTAGAACGGCCCGGCCGATGGTGTGTACGAGTGGATTTGCGTTTGCCTTACTTGGATCCCCGGCTGCTCCCAAAACAGCGGGATGGAGCCACGGATCTGGATGAACGACGACGCGCTCTCATCCAGGAAGATGGCCTGTTCCGCGCAAGGACACGGTGAAATGAAACATTAGAAAAAAGACAACAAAAGTAAGCCACGAGTACAAAGTGCAGATATAAGTTTACAAATGTTGGAATCAAAAGTTGTTGAGTACAGATTCGGGGTGAGACTATTTGCCACACAATCAACAATCAAATAGGAAAGGCTCATCATGAAGCCAGATGTTCCGTATGTTGACATCAAACAGAAAGCAAGCCTCACTGCGGAAGAATGAATAGATAACCAGCGTGCAAACAAACTATTTACTTAGAGCATGTTTGCAGACTGACGGAAGCTCGGCAGGACACGAAAGAGCATCCACACGAGCTGCTGAGACAACTGCATCAAACTGCTCTGGAGAGTATTCCCAAGTGATCGCTCCCCTCGCCAGCTATTCATGATCGAAAAGTTGAAATAAACGACGAGAAAGAATCCATGAAACAAAAACTACCACTTTGCACAATGGAAATCCACACGACTCCTGCAAATAATCCAGCGTCGTCCGGTTTTGCCGCCCACCTGCTCGGTCTCCACAAAGTTGGCCACCTGGCCGTCGTCGTTGGTGCCGCGCACGTTGAAGCGCGTGCCGGCCCGCTCCGAGCTGAGGCGCGAGAACACGCACGCCTTGGCCTGCTTGTGCCCGGCGTAGATGGTGCGGATCTCCACGCCGCCGCACATCAGCCTCAGCAGCCAGTCGTCGCAGTTGACGCCGTAGTGCTTCAGGTGCAGGTGCAGGGACTGGTTCCTGGTAGGGGCACAGGGGTGGGGCACGTATTCTGGAGCGAGACCAAAAATCTGAAGCAACTTCACACGGTAGGATAGGGGGACCGAACCCTGCCGCAAGGAGCCAAAATCTGTGAGTTAGTTTCCAACTGCCTATAGATGCCACAGATGGCGTCAAAGGACTACTTTTCTATCAGACAGTGCTTTGGTCTGTCTAATAGAAGCCAATGAACTATGTTGAAGTGAGGGGAGGAGTCACCACAAAAGTTTAGTTCAACTGGGCGTGACATGAATGAATTCATTAGGAGGCGGGAGGGCGTGTCTATTATCGGCGTCTGGACTTGCTCAAGGGTCGACTGTTGGAGCTCTTACCAGAAGAAGCGGTTGTCCGTGGTGTCCTCCAGGATGCGGCGCCGCGCGTTGAGGCTCAGGTCCATGCTGACGCCCGTGGCGGACCAGGCAAAGTAGAAGTGCCCCGAATTGAGCACCTTGCGCACCTCGGCGATGCGCTCCTCGTCGCCGGGGTCGTTCTTCAGCGACACGAAGTCCGTCTGGGTCACCCGGAAGACCTCCGACTCCTGCACCTTGCCCACCGAGCTGCAGCCCGTCACCACCACCAGGCTGTGGAGCATCGAGTCGCCTGCCGTACGGAAAGAGGGGGAAGATTTTGGAAGGTTCTTCGGACCTCGGTGCCTCTTGATACACCAAACCCCCGACTATCAGGGTTCATCGTTCCCGCGAGGAGAATATATACTTTGTTCGTACGTCTTGCTGCTTCGTTTGTGTTACAGTAGTAGTAATTTGAAGGTTCCGAATTACCGTAAAATCTATCCTAATTTGCGTAAACCAGTCTATGGTGTTTCGTATTATATGTTAGCATGAAGCTAGCAGAATTTGGTGAAACAATAAATAGTTTGGTTGAACATTTTGATGTTTAAATCAATGCTGTTGAATTGTATTTTGTTTTACGTGTGAGTTGTACAGTAAACTTCCACTTGGACTGACAAACAGCTTGAAGCAAGCACGACTCGCCTCTTATTTGGAGAACTGCGCGATTCATTATTTTGTACATCTGTAATATGATGATGCGATGAAACATTTGGATGGTTTCACAGTCATAACAGCCCTCTGAGGGGAACCGTAACTACATGGCCTGCGGCAAAAAAAATGTTTGACAGCTCTGCCTAAAAACAAAAGGTCCATCTTTTTCCCGATCTTTTAGAAAAAGAAAATGATTAAGCAATTTTTCAAAACAAGTTAGAAAGGATTTATTTATTTCTCTTCATACCAAGGAAGCTTTGAACCCCCCCCCCCCCCCCCCCCAGCATGAACTTGTATCAATAAAAATAGAAATAAAGTAAGGGGATACGTTACAACAAATTGTCCTGACAAATTATCTTGAATTAATCAATAAAAGCAGTGCCCAACCCTAAAAACTGTGGTAATGCCATTAATCTGTTCCCCAATTATTATTTTTTTACTACGCGTTTATGAACAATAAATGAAAAAGAAGGAGGCGGCGAATATCAAATAAAAAATAAAATAAAAAATAAACTAAATGAATCAACCAAGCCACACCTCGTAACTGGAAACACTCATAAATTGAAGCACTCATAAGCCAAGGTACCACTGCCCATATGTTCAAGTGACACCATCTTGTGAGTGTAGCTCACCCAGGTTAAGGCGGAGGACGCCCAAGATCCCGTAGGCATCCACGATCTTGGAATATGTATTTTTAATGGCTTCTTTCTCGGCCGCGGCTAAAGACGAAGAGAAGCAAAACGTGAGTCGAGCGGTGCGCTAAAATGGCGACGTGAATACAAGAGGGATTCCTTACAGAGGACAGCAACGGCCCCGGACTCAAACATGAGGCACTCTTCCCTGGCGCGCGTCTCCACGATGACGCTGTAGGGAGGCGGGTCCAGCTTGTGGTAGATGCGATAACCTTTGCTGAAGGCCATTGTTGATGTCCGATGCAATGACCTACAACTGGGACTGAAAAAAAAAGAGAGGACAAAACTCACAATGATATATACAAATATCAAACATTGTACAGTAAAAATAGAGTGACCAAATATAGCAAAACAAAATACACCTGTAAGCTGCAAGCATTATTTTTGTCCACTCAGGGTCGCCATCCTCACTGTAGTATCTGCGACTTTTAATGTGTGCTTTAAAAGGCAGGGCCTGGCCCACTGAATGACGTGGGCGTCAGTAACGGTGCTTACATTGGAATAGATGACGTGCTGTTGTGTCAGCAGCAGACACAGCGCACTTTACCCTTTCAGTCCTAGTTTATGATGTACTGTAATTGCCTATGGATGCCACCAGATGACAGCAAAGTACTACTTTTGTCTAAATGAAGTGCCTCAATTTGCTTCAGCGCCATAAGGCCACCATTGGCCTGGGCACAAAACGAGCGAATAGGTGAGTTTTTCAGCAAATAACGGCACAGAGGTTCCCCCAAAAATCTACAGATGGGAGAATATACGGGGGTACACTGTACAGCAAAATAATAGTACGGCCACCACATCTGCCTCACAGTCCTGAGGCTCAGGTCGGAATCTGGGCGATGGCCTTCCTCCATTTTCTATAACGAAGGGCGAGCTACACCCTGGGCTAGTTGCCAGCCAATCGCAGAACACATACAAACAAACATCCTTTCACAACAATGGACAAATTCGAGTCTACAAAGAAGCTGACATGCCTGTTTTTGGAATGTGGGAGCACCCAGACAACATGCAAACGCCGTGGCCAAGATTCGAACCTCAAAACTGCGAGGCAGACGTGTTGACCACTAGGTCACCATGCTGTCATTAAGGCTACAGTTGTAGCATCCGATTGATTTGCTCACTGCGTATAGAGGATGATTTCGAAATCACAAATCGGCACACCCGTCGCCTTGTATGTCAATATACAGGAAGGACAGGTATTAAATCGGTCAAATATGACAGTCAATCACATTTAAGGGCTATGTTACATTGTGAATCGTGGCGGTGTACAAATTAAAAGCCATTGGGGGGCACAAGAGGCCGGTGGGCTGAAACGGACAGTCACGACTTTTATTTAAAAGATAAATAAATGACCACACACGCAGGGCTAAAGCTAACGCGTTGAGTCCGTTTATTTATTACGTTTTTTATTTGTTTTTTTTTTAAAATATGCATATCATATTTTTAAACCGACGAAATCGCGAATCAGCTTAGCCGCGTTAGCTTTAGCTCACTAGCCCTAATCACTGATTCGCTAGCTTTACGCGGTATTGTATATGGCTGCGTCAATCCGGCATTACCTAAACAAACAATCTGTCTGGTCGCGTAGTGGACATTAGGGGGCGTGGGGGGGAAACGCCTAAGGTAGTCCCACCGGCGTCAGTTCCATTAGTGTCGATGTAAAAATGACCCACAACAGGTAAAGCGGAAGGAGGATTTTCTTCTTGTTGGCCTTACCGAATCTCACCACCGGGTTGCGACGCCGCTGTCACAACACAAAATCCTTCCCGCTGCGTTGGCACAATGGTACATTCCAACGCGAGGCGACGCTAACTCGCAGCGTGACAGAGGATACGCTAAACGCAACAACTGTAATAAAAGCACTCCAATATGTAGCTCTTATATCAATACAGCGCAATATACATCAAATCTAGGCATATTCTAAAATAATATACACGGGAATGTAAAAATGTACTCGTCCAACTCGTTTTTGTAATTGACAGTCTACTTTAGCCAATGGCAGAGGACCTTTGGAGGCAGCCCGTCCAATCAGATTTGGAGTTGGGCGGGAATTAGCTCGTTTCACAATACAACTCGACACATGTGAGACACGCTCTCAAATGTTAACGAATATATCAATATAACTTGATAAATAGTAAATATACGATTATTTTAAATACAATAAACACGGGATTGTAAAAATGTCCTCCTCCAACTTGTTTTACAAACGACAGCAGTCACTAGCCAATGGGAGCGGCGTTTGGCAACAGGCTGTCCAATTGGATTTGGCTGGTTTAACAACACAGCTCGAAAATCTGATACGCGCTCTCAAATATGTAACGTATATATCAATATATCTTAAATCATGGCACATTGATGCATATTTTAATATCATAAACTCGGGAACGAGAAAAGAAAGTTTTGTCGTCCGACTCGTTCTTTTATAATTGACTACAGTAGGCAATGGCAGCGGATTTTAGGAGGCAGCTCGTCCAATCGGATTTGGAAAAGGGCGGCGCTTGTCTGTTTCACAACACGGACGCCTTTGACAACGATAAGAGACTCGACCGCTTTCTTATGCTGGCCGTGTCAGAGCGAAAAGGTGATCATCGCTACTGCTTAAAAGGGTAAGAAGCGATTCTTCTTTGCAGTGCACAAAATGTCTCTTGTTTTTTTTTTTTTTTTTTTTTTTAAATGGTGTGTGTCTGGAGACGTGGACCTCTTTGCTGATGCAAGCAACCTTCTGTGTCCAGGAAAGTTAGTCGCCACAGTATGTTCAAGAAGTCCTAATAACGTCATAGTCGTTTTCACGGCTTCCGACTTGGTGGAACCGACACTCACTGGTAATATATAATAGTCAATATTCAAATTGCAAGCACTGGACATATTAACATTATCAGTACTCTGATGTTAAAGCACCGATACTCCAGAATCAAGCAACATTAACAGAATCATTTAAACAAAAAAATTATTATACAAGAGCCCAGTGCAAGGTGGTGCTGAACATTGCCAAATATATGGTGCTCATTTTTAGTTGCAAACCGAAAATATTTTTCCGACGTCAATTGGTTTCACCTGTAAAACTTTTTAGCATCTCTATATCAATACATTTGCCATAATCTTCTAATTGGTTCATTTGTTTTCAATGTTCAACAAAGTAATCACATATACATACGATTTGACAAAAGCTACATTCTTTTCCAAGAGGAAGCACGTATTCTAACATTATCCATAGAGGGGGGGAAAAAATAAAATAAAATCTATTTCTGTGTAGGTTGATTCTGGAGGCGAAGGATGTTTGGTATCAGGAGAAATAAAGCAAATCTCAGCAGGGAGTAAAATGAAACAAACGCAACTTGTTTTGAAGAATGTTTTTTGTTTGCCTAACAGCATAATTGCCAAAGTCCTTTTTAACAGTCACAATACAAAAAAATACCAACGCGCCTGCTAAAAATGGTGTTTTTCTCTGTCTGTCAGAGGTACTATAATGATAGAAACGTCCTGTGCACAAATCACCAGACAACAATTGACCACCAGTTAAAGAGAATGCGGTCGCCAGTTTTTGCTTCACATTTACTGTATGCATCCTATGATTATGATGATGATGATTTTTATTTGTAGGACTACTGCAGCCGGCTCAGGATGAAGGGTCTTTACCTGGTGGAGCCCGTGGTGGCGCTGTACGCCTTCTCCGCGTACCTCACGTACCCGCTGGTGCAGCAGTACGTCTACCGGCGGCTGTGGCAGCAGCTGACCAATAGCACCTACCCAGTCTCCGACAACACGTCCACGTGCGCCCGCGCCAACGCCAGCGACGGCCGCAACCGCACCTACTTCCAGGCCAGTCCGTCGGATAAGCCGCACAAAGCGCATGCGTGCAAAGTGCTCCGCTCGTGCATAAAACCTCAGTGGCGTCGTCAGAGCCGACTTGAATTTGTTCCCGCACCGCACTAAAGGGTTAGTTAGTTAGTTAAAAGTTGAAGTTAAAGCTAAAGTTAGTCAAGCTAAAGTTAGTCGCTGCGTCAGGTGGGCGGAAGTTTATTTCCACTATGCTAGTTGTCACTTCTGCTTTGTTTATATTTACTGACACACAGAGCAAGGAGCGTTAACTTGGAAGTCAAAGTGTAATTAGTATACATCAGAATCTGACAGTAGCACAAAACTTCAAAAGATTGACACGACAGGCTACAAAGCGGAGAACAGGCCAAACAAAACGTAGCCCGGCAGATGTTTGAGACAACAACAGAAAAGCTTCGCCCCATCTGCGGAGTCAACTGGACGCCGCCACTTTGATCTTTTTGGAATAAGTTGCGTCGACTATTGAGGAAAATCAGAGAAGTATATCATTTGCACAATAATTTGGGACGCGGCTAGCAAACTAGCCTAAATAACACAACGACAAATTGACGACAAATATGCGCGTGAAATGCCATGAGTTGCCGTCCGTTTGACGTTACGGCGTGGTCTTTCGTCTCCAGGAGGTGCAGGAGCAGGCGTCCCTGTTCTCGCTGTACTCTCAGGTCCTTTCGGCCGTGCCCTCCTTGCTCGTCACCCTCCTGCTGGTGGCGTACAGCGACCGCGCGGGGCGCAAGGTGGCCATCGTCCTGCCGCTGGTGGGCACGCTGCTGTACACGCTGTCCCTGCTGGCGGTCTCCTACTTGAATCTGAACGTCTACCTGCTCGTCGGCGCCACGCTCCTGTCCGCGCTCTTCGGGGGCCTGGGCACCTTCCTGGGCGGCTGCTTCGCGTATGTGGCCGACCTAAGCGGCGGCCGGCGGATGACGCTGCGCATCGCCGCGCTGGACATGATGATCGGGCTGCTGTCGGGCGTGGCCTCGCTATCCACGGGCTACTTCCTGAGGGCGGCCGGCTTCGACGGGCCCTTCCTGACCTCGGCCGTGTGCCAGGTCCTGGTCCTGCTCTACGCCATCTTCATCCTGGAGGAGACGGTGACGCCGCCGGACGCCGGCGCCGCCGACCCGGACGGGCGGTCTGCCGTGCGGCAGATGTTCTCCGCCATCTACCGGATGTTCGCCAGCACCGGCCCCAAGCGGCGAACGCTGCTGGTCCTCCTGATCTTCATCTTCACCAGCTTCTCCTTCGCCTACATGGGCAGCTTCTCCTTGTTGGTGCTCTACGAGCTCAACGAGCCGCTGTGCTGGACCGAGATTCTCATCGGCTACGGCACGGCACTGTCCGCCACCATCTTCCTGTTCAGCTTCGCCGGCGTGGCCGCCTTCACGTACTGCGGCGCCCCGCAGCTACTTATGGTGCTGATGGGCATCCTGTCCTTGGCCGTGGGCACGACTGTGGTGGCCTTTTCCAAAACCACTTTGATGATATTTCTAGGTGAGATATTAGCGCATCCTTCGGCTTCCTCCCACATGCCAAAAACATGTTAGCTTTATGACTCTGCAGAGTTTTTGTTATTGGTTCTTTGACATGACTCCTTCTTGTGACTGGCCCCAAGTCAAACGTGAGATCGTTCAGAAGCTCCAAAATTGCAGAAAGGGAGATCATATACATAAAATGTTTACACAAGCGGAAAAGAGCTGTTCTTCCCGTTGCCTCGTCAGGATTCCGCACAGCGGCGCCGTTCGAACCTCCCTTTCAGACCCTAATTTCATTGACCTTATAAAGGGAATTCAGAGATTTGTTTCTAAACACATGATACATGTTTAAAGACAAATGCTGAAAACCCGTGCAAAGACTGAGAAGTATGCAGCGCTCAATAGTGGAGATGTAGCATTCAAATGTTTTTCACCATTTCAGTTTTCCTGAATTTGTGGGCGTGTCAAACACGGTACTTCGTGACGCACGCCCGCTTCGGCATGAGTCGCCCCTCCCCCAAGAACTTGAGCGCCTTCGTTCGCATCGGCTTTTTTTCCGGCGCAATTTTGACGTGCAGTTACCTAGCTAGCTAGCTAGCTAGCTACTGTATACCCACACCCCGAAAATTCCTCTTCGCTTCGGATATTGCGCTGGCGTGGCCGCTTTAGAGCACCTCGTTGTTGGCCGTGAGTGCACGCAGGTCACCGAGCGAGGTGTCACCGGGGGAACGATCGGTAATGCCGTCTTGTGTTTTTGCTGTGTTCATAGCTCGGGTTCCCATGTTCCTGTCCATCATGCCCTTCTCGGTGCTGCGATCCATGATGTCAAAAATCATCTGCAAGTCCGAGCAGGGTGAGCGTCGTTGAGGCTCCGCCGCTCGGTCACCTTGAAACGTTGAAGAGCTTTTCCTCTTTCTCGGCAGGTGCGTTGTTCGCCTTGCTCTCCTTCGCGGAGGTCCTGACGATCAACGTGTCGGCGGCCGTCTTCAATACCGTGTACGCCGCCACGGTGGCCTGGTGCCCCGCTTTTGTCTTCCTGCTAGCCGCCGGACTTTGCGTGATACCGACCGCGCTTCTGGGGTAAGTGTTTTCCAGTTTTACACATAGGCGGTATATATGTGGGCCTCTACGAGCGACTTCCGAGCGCACCGGTTGCCATGTTGTCCGGAGACGTCTCCCGGACATCATCGTCCCGGTGAGAGCGCGAGCAAAATTTGCCGCGAGTCTCGGCGACGTCTCCGCCGGCGCGACAGGATCGAACCAACCGTTTTCTAGCGGTGCCTTCCACACAGAACAGCGACATGAGAAAAAGGCGGCTTGAAAGGGGTTTGCAGAAGAATTCGCAGGCGGACTTCCACCCAGCACTCCGCAACACGACTGCTTACGTAATAAATGCTGCGCAAGCAAATGTTTTGTGGAAATGTGCACTTTAGTAGCTGCACTCAGCCTTCCTTGTAAACACGCAAAGTGTGCGCTCCTCCTGTGTGCTTTGTTGCGCTGAGCGCACACAGGAGCAGTACTCAAGTAGTACTGGAGTAGGATTGCGACGACTTAAGTGAAGTCATGCAGACTCGTGTGCGTGTGTGTTTTCTTATCCGAGTTCATGAAGTCTGGATCGTTGATGACAAAATGACACAAAAACACAAGGATTGCACCCTAAACCGGACTTGCTTGAAACCGTCATTTAACATCCTACCCCAGAACTTGAACCTCTACTTTGAAACCAAAACTCTGACTCCAACCCCTGAGGCTGGAAGCCATAAGTTCAAAGCACAAGCCTATCGTCAACTTGAAATTCAAATTTGAAAGCCAAACCCAGACTTGAAACTCTCACCTGGGCTTTTCCAGCCTAAATTGAAACTCTCATTTGAAACCTTATCCAAACTTGAAACCCTACCTCAGGACTCATGGACACAAATACTGGGACACGCACACTTTTGTGTTCCCAGCGCGTGTCGCAATGTATTCGTCTCGTCGGAAAACGCGACTTCATCCATAAAACGTTTGGTCTTCCCAGCGTGGTGTGCGCGACGGGAGCCGACGTGGCCGCCGAAGACGAGGCGGAGGCGGAGGCGGCGGACGATGAGTCGGAGGAGCGTCCTCAAGTGGACAAGGATGCGCCCGAAGACCGCGACCCGCTGCTAAGCTGAAAAACCAACAAACCAACAAATCTCCTCTTTGTTGTTTCTTTGAACTTCTCGTCTGGAATTGTCACTTGCGCTTCTCCCAAAGTACCTCACCGATGCCCGTTTGACAAAAAGCTCAAACGGGTTGTCGTCCTCCAGCTCTTCTGACGTTGAAACGCCGTGATCACGTAGCATTAGCATTTGCCGTGCTACGTGAAAGGCAATAAATGCTACGCAGTTTGCTCCCTCAGGGAAACTAGAGAGACTTGACAAACACGAATCATTTTCAATGAAAATGTAAATGTATGTAAAAAGAATAAGGTGCCAAGTTCGATGCTGTGCGTTGTGTGTTTGACAATTGTTTTTCAAAACAAATCAAATGTGTTGTCTTCCTGTCCAAGCCACCACTAGAGGGCTCTCTCGAGTCGACACAGGAGTACACGATAGTCACACAAAAAGTGTCAACGCTTCAAAATGGACGCCATTAGAGTCCCCAAAGTACAAAACCTCAGCCGAGACATTGTAACCGTCATTGCAAACCCTCACACAGGTTTCCAACCCGACAATCAAATCAACCTCATTTGAATTTTGATTGCATCTATTTTTTTACTGAACCTTTACTCATCCAGGAAAACCCCACTGATATGAAACGCCTCTTTTCCAAGAGCGTTCCAATCAGGACGGACGACCGACGCACGAAAAGCAGGTTTGACGATACGGGCGAAAAACATTCAGACGATCTCGTAATACAACAATCAGCAGTTTTGCTTGGAAGCAAATGAAATGAACCATCAACAGCCTTTCGTCCTCGAAACGTGTTCAGTCGCAGCTGCTGCTGGAATCCCGATTCTGGCAACAATCTCCACTTGGAAACCCGAACCCTCACTTGAACACCCTCTTCTGATGGCAATCTCGCGCATTTGAAATCCTACAATTCCCAAATTTGCATACCTCCCTTGAAACACTTAATTCTTTTTGTGTCGCCACAAAGCCATTTGCCTTTGGACTTGGTGAAGCAGCATGCGGCTCACTGCCCAAAGTTATTCTCATCCGCTGCCTGTGCGTTTGTGAGAAGGGAGCGGCCAAGTGGGACGGCGTGCTGCAAAGTGGGGTGTTTGCCCAATGCAATGTCTCCCCTCACCGAAGAACGTCATTGGTGCATTGGGATCGTTTCTGCAGAAAACTGCTGCCGGTGACTTGAAAAACTTCGTGCGTGTTCATAAAACGCTAGACGGAGAAGGCGGCTGTCATAATAATAATTAAAAAAAAGGGAAGAGGGGGGAAAAGCTGATAAGCCGGTTGCGTGCTCGCCTGCGTGGAAGTTTCGTTTGCTTTGATGGCAAAGTCGCTCACTGGACACTTCCTTAGAAACGCCGTACAACGGCTCAAAGTAATAATAATGCCTTTATTTTGCTGTTTTATTATACAATATGTGGGCAAGGACGGCATTTATATACATATTTAAAAAAAACAAATGTGTCGAGAGAAAATAAAGACTTAAAAAAACATTTGTGAAGAACAATAAGAAGCAAGTGGAGACAAGACCCAGCCAAGTACCAATCGAGAATCAGCCAAAAGCAGTCAAGTACCATGTCGAGAGCCGAACAAGAACCAGCCCCCAAAAAACTGTCAAGAAGCAGTTAAGACCCAAGACCAACCAAGTCTGAAACGAAAAGAACCAAGTTAGGAGCCACATCTGAACCTGACACAATCCAAGTCGAGAAAGCAGGAGAAGGAAGCGAGTCCCCATCTGTGCTGCAGACCTGGAGTCAGACTCGGGTTTTACTCCGGACTTGTGTGCACGTCGAGTGTGTTTGCAAAGAGTCCGCGGACTCGTCCAGATGGAATAGCACAAGCCCAGTTCCTTTGGCACCGACGACTTCCAGGCAAGTGGAAAAGTGGTCCCGGTGCCAGGATGTTTCCTGGAGTTCAGCTCCAACACACACGCACACACAAACCAACTTTTTGCTGGAACACCTAAATCATAAAAACGATGCTCAAACCTGGATATGTAAACTATTTTTGGTGAGGATTTGTTGCCCCAATTAGAGTCAGTGTTGGAAAGTGAAGCAGTACAAATATATGACGACTGCACTCAAGTACAGTTTTCAGGAATGTGTACGTACTTTGTGTACTATTGAGGTCCACTATGGGCCTCTAAAAATCCCACTGAAGTGATTCCGGAATGGGAAGGCACAAATCCTATTTGGAAAGGGCTAACTCACATTGGCTAATTAACTCGCTCGGGCCCTGGCTAAGAAGTAACACCGCCGGAATGTAGCATTAGTAGCTAGCGAGTCACATCACAAGCATTTTCCGTTTCTTAAAATGTCTTTTCTTTTACTTTCTATTACTTTTCAGTCTTTGCTTTTTTACTTCCGCTTAAGTACGGCAGCTGAATCGGTTCGATTCCCCCCCACAAGTATCTGTACTTCTACTGAAGTGTGGAAGTACTTGTGCCACCTCTGATATATGATATGATATGATATGCTCCCTAGTAAAAAAAACAAAAACAAAAAGAAAAAATGTAAAAAAGTGAGTGAAAGCAGACGCCGGCGCAGCTGTGGTTGTTTCTCCGTGATGAGAGCGACGCTACGCAGCCGCTGAGCTAGCTCAGCCGCTGCGTAGCGTATGAGCTCACGATCGCGCGTCAACATTTGGAACAAACAAAAAAACAATCGTGCGCCAGGGAACGTCTGCACGTGATTTCAATTTGTTCTTGCCTTTCATTTCATGTAAGCAAGATAAAAGGCATTACAAGAGTTGACGTCATTACAACACATCTAGCGCAAAAAAAAACCATTGATTGATTCTATTGGGAGATAAACATTTTCACACAGACAACACAATCAATGTAAGTGAATCCAAATAAGTATCTATTTTTCAAACAAATAAACAGCTTTGCCGCTTAGCTTAAGGCTAAAAAAACAATGCAAAATGCCATAGACAGGCTAACAAATAGCATATACGTGTTGGTGTTTAAGCGATGTCCCCATGTAGATCCGTATGTCTATATTATAATATTATAATGCCCCCAGGTGGCCAACGGGTGCACAACAGAAGGAATTGCACGATCGCAGTGAATAATCATGATGTATGTCATTACTGGACAATATTATAGAATGCCTGTTTTCGTATGAAAACTTTTTGGAACAGATTCATCGCATTTCCGTTGGTTTTAGCGGGGAAGTGGTTTTGAGTTACGAGCGTGGGCGGGGAACAAAGTTCAACTCATATCTCAAGGCGCCATCGTGATTTGCGGGGAACCGAAAGCCGGGATAGACTCCAGCACACCCACGACCCGCGCGAGGAGAAGCGCTACGGAAAATGTGTTTATCCCTTCAAATTCCTGAGACTTATTGGATTTGAAACCCTAAGCCAGGCTTGAAACCCTGAACCTAACTCAAACCCTATTTTGAAACGTAAACCAGACTTCAAACCATAATTTTGAAATCCCAACCTTGGTTTGGAAACCCACCCCAGGCTTGATACCCCAATTTGAAATACTAATTTAGGTTGAAAACCATCATTTGAAACCCTAAACCCAGTTTGAAAACCCCAACGTTTGTTTGAAACCCTAATCCTGTCTTGAAACTAATTCCAAACCAGCAGCAGCGTATGCGGCAAAAATCTACCCCGCCTATTCACATTGTCCACGTTGTTATGGGATGTGCATTAAAACTAGATTTGATATTTATCATTTATAAAATTGTTCACTTGTGACTCCACTTATCACATTTTGGAAAGTGCGGCGCGTCTTATCGCAGACTTAACGTCATTTCCATGTTTACTCGGCCACGCGTGCTCGCCGTCACATGCTCGGGGGCACGCGCAGGTCGTGGCTCTCGTCGCCGTACTCCAGAGTTCGTGACCTCTGCCAGGCAAAGTCACGCTCGAACACGTGAAGCAGCATTTTTTTTTTTTTTTTTTTTTGGGTTTACTATTCAAGCATTTGATTTTATGTTCCCAACTAGCTTGTTCGGTAGTTATTTGGCAGGATTAAGAAAAAAAACAAAAAAAGGGACCCAAAAAATCTCTTTGGCAAAGTGGAGAAGTACCTTCAAAAGTACACTATCGCCACTTACAGGCCTGGAGTTCAACAACAGCAAAGTACAACTAAAATGTTCATTTAGCGTCGGCACGGTGACCGACTGGTTAGAGCGTCTGCCTCGCAGTTCTGAGGACCTGGGTTCAATCCCCGGCCCCTCCTGTGTGGAGTTTGCACGTTCTCCCCGTGCCAGCATTTTCCTCCGCTTATCCAAGGTTGTTTTTTTTTTTTTTTTTGCTCTGTATGAGATATAAAATGTATATTGGAAAGAAAGACAGGTTCATTCTCTCAGTTCAGAACCACTTTGTAATGCACATTAGCGCCCCCTTCAGGACTGCACTACTGCTACAGCAAGATATGACTCCAAATTATGAGAGTTTTCTGTTTGCTCTGCATTAAATATAAAATACATACCGGAAAGAAAGTGACTCGGTTGTGAAATACTTGTAATGCACATTAGCGCCCCCTGCAAGACCACAGTTCAACCACAGCGATAAACTGCTCCAAATTTCAAGATTTATTTTTTATTTTTTAACAGACATTTAGTGCTGTGTTAACTATAAAATGAATATTGGAAAGAAGGAAAGATAATCAGTCTCTTATCTCACTTTCTCATACACGTTAGCGACCCCTGCAGGACTGGAGTTCAATAAAGGTATAACCGCCTTCAGGCTTCCGATCGGCTCACAGCAGTTGGGGGTTACGGCGCCACCTGGTGTTCCGGTTTGCACTTGACAAGCCATACGCATGCAGGCAAAACCTCTGAAAACATTTTGTGTGATCCGATTTAACGAGAGAGTGCGGAGGGCTTCGGTTCGCGTGTGGTCGTCTCCAAGAAAAACAAAAGCGGACAATCCCGCCCGCCCGATCCGTCCGGCAGCGATTCAAACATTCCGCAGCTGCGGCGGCGGACAGCTGCGCCGTTAACGAGGACCGCTCGGCGCTCCGTTGAGAAGAAAATGGTTTTCGCTCCAATCAGGGATCCCTTGATGTGATTTATGGTCACTCGAGACGTTCTTCAAAGTCGCAAACAATTAACGGGCGTTCCTCACGAACTAAATTAAGCTCATTTGGTTACTCGTCACTACATAACTGGCACATCGGATGTCGACGCAAAATTTGTCTTGATGTGCGAAAGACAGACAAGGCGGCGATCAAGTGTCCGCATCACGCATTTTGCCGTCTAACCTGCAATAAACACGTTTTCTGGTGCACGACACAAAACTATCTTTGTGGGGAGAACGCCGGAGCGACACGCTCAACGGGAAGCAGCTGATGCGTTCAACCTGACCGACCTCACCCTGCACTCGACCCGTGACGTGCGCAACGCACGCGCGTGCAAACGGCGTAAAGTTCCAAACCAAGAAGCGGGAAGTTAAAACAACATGATACCTACATCTGCGCGTGCGCACGTGTGTGGTTGTGTAAGCGTGTTTGTGTATCTTTATGAGAGTGTGAGTTTGTGCCTGTGCTTGCGAGTGTGTGTGTGTGTGTGTTTACATTGTATATGTGTGTCCAGGGTACTGCGTTTGGATGTCATTAAGGCACGATATAAGTAAAGTAACAGGCTTTTACACGCACGCGCGCACACACGCACACACAGGCGCGTCGTGAATCTGTCATTGATTCTAAATGTGGACTGGCAGCAACGTGCGTGCGAGCGTGCGTGCGTGCGTGCGTCTCATTAATGTCACAAAGTCACATCTGGCTTCGAAATGCAGAGACGTGAAGTGAGGTGCCAGTTTCCCACGATGCCTTGCTGCGGGGCAGGAAGCAGGTGGGAGGGCGGACACACACACACACACACACGTAGCGAGGAAGCTCCCGTGGCAGAGAGCGCGGAAGATGGCCGTCGGATGGGCCTATACAGGAAGTTCTCCGCTGGGCCCGCTTCCTGTTTGCTCCGACTCGCTCCGGTCACCGTTTGAACCCGATTCCCAGTGCGGCACGTCGAATCACTTGTTTTTATCTGTCGAAATATGGAAATAGGCCTCGAACGTGAACGTCCGAATATCCGCGACATCGTCGATTAATCGACTTCGACTCGACTGCCATTACTTTATAGTCGAGTCGTTCGCAGTTACCTTGAAAAAGTAACTTAGTTACTTTACTGATTACTTAAGCTTAAAAGTAACTTACTGCACCGATGACTTGATTTCAAAAGTAACAAAGTTCGAGAAAAGTAACTTTTGAGTTACTTCCAGCAGTACTTTCTCCACCAATGACATGCGCCGTGACTGAATCGAGCGTCTTGCCTTGTTGACTTTTTTGTTTGGCAATGAGCATAAATAGCATATTATTATTCAAAAGCATATTAAACTCTGGTTCTCGTGAACAAAAAAAGTAACTATTGGCCGATAAATCAACGTAGCTGTAATCTGACTACACCAATATAAAAAGTAACGAGTTGGTTTTCTTACGACTTTTGTCATTTTTGACTCAAAACGGTAACGTGTTACCGGCATCACTGGTCGTTCGTCCCCTAGTGTGTGTGTGTGTGTTTACACACGCATATACTGGCTCCCTTCAAGCGTCAAGTTAAGTATGATTCCCAAAGTTCTCATGATTTTGCCAACAAAGGCGCGCATCCTCAAGTGCGCTCCTGCGCTGACCCTTCACCCTTCGGGCCCAAAACACCTGACGACAAGACGGATGCCGAAGGAAGCGCGGCGATGATCTCGCCGGCTTTGACGTGAGCGGCCTGAATGGATTTTTGACCCGGAAGCCGGTCCGAAGAATTCCTCCGCCTCCCGCTCGGACGGACAATCTTTACGTCTTCCTGTTTTCTTGCAAAATCGCTTCTCGATAAGACAGACTTGCAGGAGCCTCACCGGACACTTACATTTTTTTTTTTGCTCTGTTAGGCTTTTATTGACAAAATGTGTTTTTGGCATGCGTTTTAAAAATGATACCTTTCTAAACGGGCTTTTTTTTTGTTTTTTTGTTTTTTTTTGGCACGGCTCGTGAGTTTTGACGCGCGGCTCAAACAGCTCGGGAGAAATCAGCTTTAGGGGATGACGTCGCCGAAGACAAAGAAGGAAATCGAGAGCGACGATCCGGCGTTTTCCCGTGCGCGCGCCGTCCCACGATGCACCGCAGCACGGAAAGTGCCGCGAGTCTGCAGGAAACCGCCCACAGGAAGCGCAACACTGCCAGCGCCCCGGCGAAGTCGGACTTCTTACCACGGCCGCCGCCGCAACCAAAAGTCTTCCTTCATCTTCTGCGCTCCCTCGCTCCTCCCACCCTTCTTTCTTTCTTTCTTTCTTTCCTTCTTTCTTTTTTTAAGCGACATTTGCAGAAGTGCACACTTTGCGACTAAACGCCGCACACACTTAAAAGTTGTCCAAAATCAAAGTTCCGATTTCCAAAGACTCGTCATTAAAGCGAGCGTGCCTGTAGACCAGGGTCTGCAACTTCCAACCTGCTGCTGCGGCTCGGGAAAAGAAATAAGTCAGTATTTTTGTGGAAATGTGTTCTTTTGATTTCTCAAACGTAATTCCAAATTTGAAGATCATGTAGGATTGATTTGTATTTTTTTTTTCTGTCACTCCACAAGCGCCGATGGGCTTTCCTGAGGTATTCGACGCCCGGTAGGCAAACTGCGGACACATCCAAGAAATGACGTTTCTGAAGAAAACGCTACGTGGACAATATTCAACGCAAACCGCGCACGCCGCACAGATGACAGCTTCGGATCGTGTGTGAAAATAGTCTTGTCTACCACAAATGCCGTTAACCGGGTCAAATAAATCTATTTTAATTGGCTCTCATTTTGCAAATATGTTAAGTGAAAAGGTCCTTTCTAATGCAAGTTGACAGCTGACTGCACGCTCCACGTGTGTTACATGATGTGTGCGTTTGCTTCGCTGCGGGTGGCTAGTTGAAAGTGTGGCGTGAATTTCATTTGATCGGAAAGGCCGCGTCCTCGAAGTGTCTTTTTCCCAGAGTTCAAAATGTTTTGGTCGCAGAAATAAAATGTTGTGTTCTCTCTCTAGTCGTTCGTTGAGTTCAGAAATGCAACACTGTAGTTTATTATACAAGCTAGATGTCAAACGGGTTTTGTGGCTTTTTTGTTTTGACAGTCCAAATGGCTCTTTGAGGATTTCAGATTGCCAGCACCTGCGTGCGGTTGTCAGGTCACGTAAAGACAACCGGCGGACCGGCCGGTCGCCATGCCGTCGGTCATCGAATCCCAGCAGCGAAGGAAGCCTCGGCACACGCGATATTGCTCTTTACTCCCTGGGAAAAGGAAGCTTTGATCGTGCGACCATCCTTTCCTGTCCTGCCGCACAGGAAAGGTGCGTGTCATCGCGCGCCGCACACGGCCGGGAGGAGGAAGCGGTGCGGGGGTGGAGGCGGTGAGGGGGAGAAGCGCCAATCTTCGAGGCGCTCGCTTATTTGAGCGGCCGCAGCTGCCAGGATGCGGCTGCGGAATTTCACCACAGGGGGACACTTGATTCGGTGCGGCGTTTCTGCCTCGCAGTCAGATGTTCTGGGCTCAGAGGTCAACTGTCCACAGGTGTGATCGGTTGTCTCTAAGTGCCCTCGGACTAACTGGCAACCCTGCCTGTTGTTTTTTGACACAGGGCGAGTGTGACCTGAGTGCCAACGAGCGCAAAACAGCAGAAAAGTTGGAAAGGACTTTCATAATCAAGTTTAGATCAAGCGGGGGCCAGGGCGCAGGCTCAACTTCACGCCTCACAGTCGCCAGAGTCAGGCTTTAAAGATCGGCCAAAGCGATGCAAGACTTGGTAATCCACAGACAGCAGGTCAGGAATGTGCAAACTTCATCGTTGTCTTAAGCCACAACTCGCAGAGAGCAGAACGGGTAAAACGGGAAACTCACACTTAGTCGGCCATTTTGGGTTCAAACGAATACTACATGAAGGCATTTTCCAGGCGTCCTTCAAAACATTTTCGGAAAATTTAGTCCCCGAAGCCCGTTCCACTCAAGAACATGAAAATTGGTGCACATATCTATCACGACGAAACCCACAAAAAAAATGCACAGGATGTCTGCCATTTTGGTTTGAACGTCATATTTGTAACTCCTTTTCCAAGGGCTCGTCTCCACGCATTTTGCAAATAGCAACATGACATTTGGTAGCCAGGTCTATCAAGAGAAGTCGGTTTGAAGCAACCATTTGGGGTCACGTCCGGGTGTCAAAACTCCTCTTCCACATTTTGTGGATGCTACCAAATTTGACCTTGCATGCTAGACAGATGTGCAACAGTAAATTGAAAACCATTTCAGCATGGCAGCCATAAAACAAAAATCTCTTCGAGCTCCTCAAGGTCAGAGCTTGACTAAACCTCCTGCCTCCGTTTACGCCTTCCGTCCTTATTCTTTCATTTTTCATTTCTTGGGGGAAGGTTCAACCCCCCTGACCGGCGTGCGGCGTGTCGGTCATCCCGTTTATTACAGTCTGTGGGTCTTTAAGAAATGCAGCAGTCAGCGTAGTGCGTGTGACCAGATAATCAAGGACGCGTCCAAGAAACTTCACACTGGTGGTGGATCTTCACACGGATTCCAACTGCCAGCCCCTCTTTCACAGCCCGCAAATTCCTGCTCTAATCAGTTTTCCTCTGACGGGCGGAGTCGGAGCCGGGAATTGACTGGGACGCCAAAGGACCGCGCACCCCCGGAGACGATACGTCGGCGCGTGTGTACGTGTGTGTGCGCGTCGAGATTTGTTTGTCTTTTTTTTTGTTTACGATGGTACATATTTGACGGTGTCATCGTGGGGGACCCGCCGCCGACAAACGTGTGAGGCCTTCGCCATCTGTTGCTGCTTAGCGTCGTGTATGATAATTGCGAGGCCGTGGCAAGTGTGCGCACAAAACACATGCGACGCATATGCGCGCACGCACACACACTCCAAGGCCACGCACCGCACGGGAGGCAAGATTGATTTGTTGACTTATTTGTTTATCGTCCATCCTCGTAGCTGCGCAGAAATTGTGGGTGCACCTCGTGCGTTATTCTTGACTTGAATGTGGAAAACGGAAAGTGACACAGAGACCGTGAAGAAAAACATTTACAAATTTGGTTTAACACATTTGAACTTATTCAATCCCACTTAAGACTTGTTAAAATATACTTTTGAAAGTATTCCATAGACAGTAGTTTTACTGTTATGCGCTAGCATAACATCACTTTGAGGAAATGAAAGGAAGACTCGAAATGAGAAGCAGCGCATGCTTGCTACGAGCTGTTTTGTTTTCCTCACTCCCAGTTGAAACGTCAACAATTTCCAACTTGCAGATTTAAACAGCAACATCTTTCACCGAACCGGTGTATCATTAGCACAAATGTCGCTATTGAGGGGCTAACGGAAATGAGCATAGATGTTGTGGTAATCGAAACCTCCGAACAACTGCTACCTTAACACCAACGGAGCAGCAACACATATACGAGCGGAGCATGCGGCCTTGTCGTTCTCTCCGGAATGCTCTTACGGCAACAAGTTTGGCTGTCCTGCTCCTTACAGAACATTAGCTGAAGTGGCCCCAAAATCCCTTCCCAATCTTCAAAAGCTCTTATCTGGACTTTGACGTTAACGACTCCGTATTCGGACTTTGAAGTCCACTGCTTTATGTCGGGACTTTGAAGTCAACAGCACGCCCGCTCAACTATTTGTCGCCGGACTTGTCTCGGTTGATATTCAGTCCTTTCCAACCGTTCCTGTGCTTCGCTGTACGGCAGTCCCTCATTTATGACGCGGGTTACGTTCCAGAACATGCCGCGATAGATGAAAATGTGTCTCGTGGCAAGGATATCTTTTCACCCTCATGTTCTACACTGTCGTATCTGTGACTTTTAATGGATGTGGCTGTGAGTGACTTGGGAGTCACCCAATGAGACGGTGGAGTCGGTTGTTGTTGTTGGCTCAGGTTGGCGGGTGACTGTTAACTGGCTAACTGTTAGCCAGCCTGCGTCTCGGGCGCCTGGCTGTCGGTTGTGGCCGTGCGGCTGGCGTATGAATGCGCATGTTACGCGTTTATTTTGTTACCGTTTGTTCAATAAAGCAATTGAAAGTGCACCGGCGGCTGTTTCTGTCCTTGACTACCTGTGGAGAGGGACTCCAGTTGCTTCTAACTAGCGGTGGTAAGCTATATTCAATTAGCTAATCCCGTTGACTTTACCATACACGTGCAGTGATGTAAACCAGTTCTGCTTTGTCGTGAACACGTTTTACTTGATCTCCTTTTTTAAAAGTGTTATGATCCCAAACTTTGAGCGTCCGTCTTTTTTCACAGCTTTTCCTCGAGACTTGCACTTATTGCTACACGAGTCTGCAGTAACAGTCCATGTGGGAAAACGATCCCCGCAAAAGCCCACGATGGAGCGGAAAAATCACCAATATCAAATTCGATGGGTACGACTGAGAAATCCGCGATACGCAGAGGTGGGTCGTAACGCGCTACATTTACTCAAGTAACTTTTGTGGAGAAGGATCGCTACTTTCACTCCGTTGCAATGATCGACATCCCGTTGGCTACTTTTATTTATCCATTCCTGCGTGCGCGCGTCTATTTTTAGACTCCATCTTCGACCTCCGCATCGGGCGCCCGTTGCGCCAATCGGACGACACAAGGCAGTCACATGACCGCAAGCCAATCAAGATGACTCATTTTGTGGGGGACAAAAAAACAAAACAAAAAAACAGCCGCGCGAGTGTGTTTACTTTGTCATGCGGCTCTTAAATTGTGACTGTCCAAACTATTTCAGCCCATTTCTAACTTGAGAAAACGTTGAGATAACGTTTCTATTGTTGTTTTGGCAGTGATATGGCAAAAAAAATGAGCCCTATCGCAAGGTGCCGCACACGCAATCATGAAGTCATTTGGGTGAATCAAGCAAATAATGTTTCTGTAGGGACCAATGTTGCAATGTTGTTTTTGGAAAAAAAAAATTACTCACAAGTTACTCTTTACTTGAGTAGTTTCTTCATTGAGTACTTTCCTACTCGAGTGAATTTTTGGATGACTACTTTTGACTTTGACTTGAGTCATATTATTCTAAAGTAACACTCCTCCTCCTCCTTGTGTACAATATTCGATACGAACCTCCTAAAACGGAGTTGGCGTTCTTCCCGACCTTGGATGTGGAAAACGGGAAGCGTTTACTATCCAGAGCTTCTTCTTCTTTTCTTCTGCCACTGTGCACCACGCAACACATTTGTGTCACAAGGCTCTCGCATTTCCAGCTGCCGCAGCTGTGCGCAACGCTCGCACTCAGCAAAAAAAAAAAGTGCGGCGGCGGCGCATTCGCGTGAGGAGGTCTGCTGCGTGCGGAGTCCCGCGGGAAAGCCAACCAAGTATCGTTAAAGGACGCGAAGGGAAGTCTCCTCGCAGATTGGACTTATTAAAGCTTGTGTTTTACGGCGAGTCATCAAACTTCACAGACGTGCCCAATGACGACAAAACTGATTTCACGTCGAGTCGAAGGTTTAAAGTTCGGACAAAATCCACACGACGTTTTGAAGGGCCAATGGGGAAAAACCCGCCTATAACGGTTGCTTCAAACCAAAATGGCAGACGTCGGGAATGGCTCCTTGAGACTTTTTGGTGCGTGACTGCCAAATTCCACGTTGCCAGGTCAAATGAATTTGTGTTTCATGGAGAGTCCTCCAATGAGAACGTCCCCAAATGTGACCAAAAAAAAAAGGAAAATATTAATAATGATATATAATAGTACTGTAGGCGGCACGGTGAGCGACTGGTTAGCACGTCTGCCTCACAGTTCTGAGGTCGCGGGTTCAAATCCCGGCCCCGCCTGTGCGGAGTTTGCACGGAGTCTCCCCCGTGCCTGCGCGGGTTTTCTCCGGGTACTCCGGTTTCGTCCCGCATCCCGAAACCCGTGCACGCTAGGTTGACCGACGACTCTGAATTGCGAATGCTTGGGCTTTTTTTTCCATATGCGCCGGAACGGAACGGAAGACGAATGAATCAATGTAAAAACTACATTCTTTAAAAAAAGAAAAAACTCAAATATTCAATGAAAAGTACGTCATAAAAGGTGAAAAATATCAAATTAAAATAAAAAAAAAAATTACATAAAAATACATTTGATAAAAAAAGAAAAAGAATGTTGAAATCACTGGGAATTATTACTGTAAAATAATAGATTTAGAAATACATAAATAGATGAGAAATGCGAAAGTATTAGGAGAAAAATACAAAAACAGATGAAAAATATAGTAACAGTAGAAAAAAAAAGGACAAAAAGTATTGTGAATAAATTAGAACTAAATTACAATAAAACAAAATAGTTACTGAGGAGGATCTTTTGTCTCTCGCACGTTTACTTCCACGGGGGGCACCAAAGTCCCTCCAGCCTTCCTTCCTCCCTCCCCCACTTTGTGCCGGCGACCCACGTGCACAATTGAGGAGGGGGGGGGGGGGCAGGGGGAGCAGGGGGAGGGGTGTGGGCGTGGACCTGCTGCTGCTGCTGCTGCTGCTGCGGGCTCAGCCTGCCCGTCAGTCGGTGGCGAGCCTCAGTCGGCTTCTGTGTGGATGCTGGAGCAGCAAGAAGACAAGATTTTGGGGGAAAAGAAAAACAAAACAAGAAAGAAAAGCACAGCGGATGTGACCCAAAAAGAAGCAAACGCGGACACGCAGCGGCCAATCTTATGGAATTGGCCGATTTTTTCCCTCTGTGGATTGTGCGAGTCGTTTTTTGCATAGTAATCAGCTTCATATCGGGGAGACCCAGCGCGTGCACGTTCCTCCAATGAATGTAAGTGTCGGCAACCCCCCCCCCCCCCCCCCACACACGCACACAATGCATGCACGCGCACGTTCACACGTGCTTTTTGTTTGGCACAATGCACAGCTTTTCGTCAATGCGCCAAATGAACGCAAATGCGCGACGCTCCAGCGGGCTAACACGATTTGGGATTTGTTATTTTTTTTTTCTGCTAGCGTGAAATGTTCCGTTTTCCTGGAAAAGCTCCAAACCTCCGATAAATAAATGAACCAATCAATATCTGCGCTTAATATTGGACCTCCGTGGATTCGTCCAGCACATTTTTTTCTTCGCTGCAGACGAACTGATCAAGAGAAGTGCTTCACAAGGACAAAAGTATTGGGACACAGAACGACATAATCATGGCCAAAAGTATTGAGATGGCTACGGGACGGACAAATGTTTCGGGACACCGACAGGAAGTAGAACAAGTAGATGGACAAACGTATTAAGAACCCTACAGGAAATGGGGGAAGGAAAAAAAAAATATATCATATCTGAACGACGCCTGGATGGCCAAAAGTATTGGGACACACACACAGGAAGTGGAAAGTGCACGGGCACCTCAGTGACATTTGGGGCGTGGCCTAGTGAGTGGCATCAGGAGCTGGAATCCGATTGGTCAGTTGGTCAGACTGCGTGCGCGTGTCAGGCCGTGAGCTGTGACCTACAGCAGCCCCTCGCGAGTGTTCTCCTTCCGTGCTCGACTGTTGCGTTCATTAACGGCAAGCGCGGCTCTCCTCACCCACCGGCCAGGGCATCGCAGACGCTTCATTAGTCCTCTGTTTGTCGCTCCAGCGTCGGCGCGTCCAAAGCTCACGTATAACGCACGTTTCCGCGCACTGTTGAGGTGTGCGGCCAAAGCTTTGTCCTATCATTTATTTATCCGGCACCACTTAGCGCTCAACAAGCTCATTGGCAACATCGGCGCCGTTTAATAATGTCCGCGATTGATTTAAAGAGACCAAGCCAGACGACGGTCAAGTGTTTGTGTGGAGCTTATCAACAAAGTCAACACTGGGCAGGTTGCGCTCGTGTGTGTGTGTGTGTGTGTGTGTCAGGCTGAAGACATCAGACCTCTTTTGCTTTTGTTTATGGCTGGATGGGTTTAATTGAGTTTGTTTTTGCTAGCAGCTGAGGGCAAAAAGAGGTGACTTTGGGCATATAATGTTACTCCGCCAAATATCGGAACGCGCCTCGGTCTCCAAAGTCCAAATGGGTCGCGCCCAAGTTTTGAAGTCCGTAACCGAGAACACTCGTCATCGTATTTGACACTCGCATTGTTACCGAGTCGCACTCATTTTGTCCTGCGTTTTGTTTTTTCCTGGATTGTGTTTCTCGGGCCTGGGAAGTCGAAGAGGGACAAACGTCGGAAAAGTGACTCAGCGCACATGCGCGCCCGTCCATCCGTGTAAACAATGGCACACACTTGCGCGTTAGATGCGCAAAATAGCTCGCCGAGCTATTGATGAACACGAGCAGCTTCGCGTCAATCAGAATTCCCCTCGGCGGCGCCTTTCGTTAGCGGCGCCCCCTCCGGATGCGCCGTTGCCATGGCAGCGGGCGCTCGTCGCCACGGTCGCCAACGGACCGTGTGGAGTCTCCTTTGTCAGATTGTCGTCAAACTATCTTGGAGAAAAGCGTCAATATCATTTTCCATTTTGGCTGCATGGATATTCATTGAAAAATCTAAATATAGAGATTTGCCTAAAATGGCAACGCTACACAACACTGATACATTGCATTTCTATGAAAGCTTTTTTTTCAGGATTTATTTATTTGACACTGCAAAGAAAATAGCAAAATCTATTTTTAGGGAAGTTGTTATAATTTTGTTCGATAATACTTTTTGTCATATAGGAAAAAAAATGTTTTTTTTAAATGCGGAATTTTTTTTGTTTTATAAACATATTGCCATGATTTAGTTTTATTTTTTTAAAATCAGACAGTGAACAAAAAAATTCTTTTAAATAAAACAAATAGCCCATGATTTCTTTTTTTTTTTTAATTAAAATGAAACAGTTTTGTAAACACATTTTGTATTGACAATCCCAGAAAAAGGAGGAACAAAGAAAAGGACCAAAAAAAGACCAAAATGTAAGGAATCTTTGATTGTGTTTAAAGATTTTAAAAAGTACTGAAAATATACATTTCTTAGAAATATTGAAAAAAATGACAAAATATAAAAGCTATGTAAAACTATACTTTCTCTAAATGGTGTAAGAATTGTAAAGCATTCCGAAGAAGCAGTTGCTGTAGCTTGGTAACAAAAAGCAAACCTGTCGGCCGGCCGCCCGGCGGCGGCTCGAGTGTCCGCTCGTGCGTTTTTCATGACGGCTCGGCTCGGCTCGGCTCGTGAATCCCATCGATTTTGAGAGCCGGCCAAAACGAGGAGGTGGGAGGGCGCTCGCGGCCGTCTTCATTTTCACTCTTTGAGTGCGAAGTGTGCGAGGCCAGCGCAAGAATCCGATTGATTTGGAATGCATTGCGCACACAAACACACCCGCCGCTGGTTCGGGTGCGTGCGTGCGTGTGACCTTGCGGGTTCACAGGTCGGCCAATGAGATCTCACTGCATTTCGGGGACTTTTTCCATTGATGGGGTCCGCCGTTCACGTGTGTTAAAGTGTATAAGTAAGTAATGCTGAGTTTGACCTGGTCATAACGGCCATGACTAGTACTTCCAAACTTTTTGGCTCCTTTATTTGGTACCTTTGAACTCCTTTGGTCCTCTTCAACGACCCTCCATGTTTTCATAGTTTGTACGTTTTAACTCAGGACTTTTTCTTAAACTCCTTTAACTAGTACGCGTCAACTGGTTGATTGCTTTTTTTATGATAGTAAGTAAAAGGTGTGGTAGAGAGTAAAGGTTGCGTGACATCGTCTTTGCGCGACGGGGTCGGGCCCCACGCGATCTCCGCCGCCCCGTCGTTGTTTTGCTCAACGTCGGCAGTTTGTTTACGTTCCGGGCGACGGGAGAAGCTTTTCTGCGAGCACGCTTCCAAATCCGAACGGGCTTCTTTCTGTCCTCCGTCCGTCCGTCCGTCCGTCCGTCCGTGTCCTCCAACGGATTGCGCAGAAGTGAGAAAAACGCGAGGCCGCTTCTCTGCTCAGCTCTCAGCGAGTCTCAGCATTGTGTCCACAAACAGTAACAACAAGGTACTTGGAGAGTTCAGGCCCGGGTCGCACATGTTTCTTTTGCGTCCTTTTTCTGGACAAACGTGTTCAACACCCACATTTATCCCAATCGTTATTGCACAACGCTGCGCCAGCTTTTGCGGTTTACTTTGCGTTGCCACCAGAGGGCGCGTGCGATTCCTCGGAAGCAAAGATTCGACCGTTAGCGCGACCTTCACCGGCATACAGACGGCGCGTCGCTCTCGCCGCTTTTCCGACATTAAGCTGCAGGAACGGAGGAAGACGTCGCGGACGTCCTGTCCGACGCATCCTGGCTGGCTCGCTCCAGTCACGACGTCTTAACGCCTTCCATCTGCTCCCCCCACCCCCCACCCTCATTTTCCAGTCTAAAACAAAAAGCGCAGTAGCGTCCCTCCAGATGTGGAGGTCAGCGAGCGTAACGGGGGGAACAGCGCCCCCCCCCCCCCCCCCCCCATTCTCGGGGGAGCCATAGACGGGTTATTAATGGGGCCTCCCCGGGGGGTTGTAAAACTGCCGCATGTGGTCACGGTCGGAGCGAAGTCCAGCGGTGGCCAAGGGATTGATTACATATTAAATATGTGTTCACAATATATTTCAAGGAGAAAAAGGTGAAAATAAAAAGCAACAATAGGATGATTGTCCCGTTAATGCAGTTTTGTTTTTGTTGTTTTTTTCCAAAGTGCTATCTTGTGTACTTTTGTTACCTAAATCCTGCTAGCAGCTAATGCGAATCATTGATTTGTTTGGAAGCAAAAACAGCCGAGCAACTAAAGTTGCATTTCTAACCACAGGCGGATGGATTTAATAAAAAAAATTCTTATTATTATTATTATTATTTTAAAACTGAATGCTAGCAGCACACCTAGCCGTTAGCCCGTTAGCCCGGGCTGGCTGCGCGGCAGATGTGCGGGACATTCCTGGCGTTCGCCGTCCAATTGTTATCCGCGCCGCAGGAGCCGCGGTCCAGACGAGCGCCGCTCGGTCAGCCGCCGGGCTCGCTCGCTTCCCGTCACGGCGGGATGTTTCCATTGGAAGGATTTCACGCAGATCGCCGCCGACCCGTGACGGCGTGGAGCATTACGACGTGTCCGTGGAGACTTTCTATTTATGTAGCGCTGTAGCGTGAGGACGGGCGGCTCGGCGCGCTCCGCCGTCTCCATTCTGGATCCTTCCGGACCATCGCCGCCGCCGTACCGCTTTGATGGGAGGGCAAATGTTCCGACTCCGTAAATCGGTTAAATGTTACAGTTCTGATTCCGTGTTTCAGTTCCACGCTCTGTCGAGTTTCGCCAGCCAATCACAGGGCGCCTATAGGCCAACACTGGACTGCTCGCCAGTCAGTTGGTTTGGTTTCGTCCATTAGCTTTCAGTAAGCTACAGAACAAAATAATAAAAGAAGCAACAAAGGATGGAGCCAAGCGAAAAGGCCGTAGGGTGAAGTCGTGGCTTATTATGCCGACGCCGAGCTTTACAAAACAAGAACATCGTTCGGCAAAAAAAAATCCCTCAAAGCACCAACAGAAATTTCAACATCTTACAGAGTGAAATTAATTTGAGACTTTGGGTACTTCCTGTACCACCGTGGCCAAAGTTTCGAAGTGTCCGTCAGTGGACAGAATGGACCGCCTTCTAGCCAATCACAGGGCATGTTCAGACAAACACTGGACCGGACACTCGCTTAATGTGTTAAATACCTCCCGTAAATTGGTTTTGACCATTTGTACTCGTCTTTGTGTGTCCAGGTCTAGCTGAGCCATGTCTCTGAGAAGCGAGGGGTTGCGACGGCGGCCCGGCGGCCCGTCTTTCTGCTCTCTTCTTTGGCGACCGCTCATCTACTTGCCCGTGGTCCTGGTCCTGCTTCGTACCCCCGTCGCCGTCCTCGGGGCACTGGAGCTGCAGTTGGACGAGGAGCAGCCGGCGGGCACCATCGTCGGCGACATCAGCGCCGGGTTGCCGCCCGGCGAGTCCGCCAGCCTCTACTTCATCTCGGACCACGAGGGCACGGGCGTCGGAGGAGACCTAAACATCGACGAGACCACCGGGATCATCGCCACGGCGCGCCGCCTGGACCGCGAGCGCAGGGATCACTACAGCTTCATCGCCGTCACCATGACGGGCATCACCATCCAGGTGGCCGTCACCGTCAATGACATCAACGACCACGCACCCGAGTTCCCCAAAAGCAAAGCGCTTCTCAGGATCCCCGAGCACACGGCAGCGGGGACCCGGTTTTCCTTGGATCCGGCCAGCGATGCCGACAAGGACCAGTTCACCACTCAAGGGTACGCCATCCGGGAGGGGAACGTGGGCCAGGTGTTCCGTCTGGAGACCAAGAGGGCGGCCAATAAGGCGCTGTATCTGGACCTGGTCGTCAACGGACTCCTGGACCGGGAAAAACGCTCGAGTTACACCCTGGTCTTGGAGGCCTTTGACGGGGGCTCGCCCAGGAGGGTGGGCTCCATGACTCTGGAGGTGGGCGTGACCGACGTCAACGACCACGCGCCGGTTTTCAACCAGAGCCGATACCACGCCATCATTTCAGAGAGTCTCCCTCAAGGAAGCAGCATCCTACAGGTCAGTTGACTTGGGTCCCTAGTCCTGAAATTGAAACTCGAGTCGAGTCACCACTGGCTCAGGGGTTTTCATCAGGTGTGGGGTTCGGCAGTTGACACAAGAGTATTTTTGCAGGTCTTCGCCACAGACCAGGACGAGGGTGACAACGGCCTGGTCCTCTATGAAATCAACCGACGGCAAAGCGACCCCGAGCGCTACTTCGTCATGGACCTCAAGTCTGGAGTGATCACGTTGAACAGACCGCTGGACTACGAGCTCAAGAGAGTGCACGAGCTGGTGGTCCAGGCCAGGGACAACGCAAGCCATCCGGAGGTAAAACGAAGGTTATGGTCTACGGACCGGTCGCCATGTTAAGCGCAAGCCACCTATAGACAAACAACGGACTGATCGACGGTCCAGAAAGCTGGACTGTAAGGCAGACCTTGAACATGTGCTGACAAATGTTATTGATCTTCCTTTCCCAGGTGACCAACGCTTTCGTGACCATTCACGTGCGCGACTACAACGACAACCAGCCCACCATGACGATCATCTTCCTGAGCGAGGACGGCTCCCCGAGGATCTCTGAGGGCGCCCAGCCGGGCCAGTACGTGGCCCGCATCTCCGTCACCGACCCGGACTACGGCGAGTACGCCAACGTCAACGTGTCGCTGGAAGGCGGCGACGGAAAGTTTGCGCTGACCACCAAGGACAGCATCATCTACCTGATCTACGTGGACCAGGTTCTGGACCGAGAGGAGCGCGACTCTTACGACCTCCGGGTGATGGCCACCGACTCAGGTACGCCCCCCCTCAGGGCGGAGTCTTCTTTCACCATCCGGGTGACAGACGTGAACGACAACCCGCCTCTGTTTGACCAGCGGGCCTACAGACAGACCATCCCTGAAGTGGTCTACCCAGGATCGTTTGTTCTTCAAGTCACCGCCCGGGACAAGGACCAGGGTCCCAACGGGGAAATCCACTACAGCCTCTTGAAGGGCGAGAACTCCCACTCGGACTGGTTCTCCGTGGACCCGGTGACGGGGATCATCACCACGGCCGCCGCCCTGGATTTCGAGTCGGAGCCTTCGCCCAGCGTGACCGTGGTGGCGACGGACGGCGGGCGGCCGCCACTGTCGTCCACGGCTCGGGTGGATGTGGTGCTGGAGGACGCCAACGACAACGTGCCCGTCTTCTCCAGAAGCTTCTACAACGCCACCATCGAGGAGAATACCCCCGCCGGGACCTGCTTCCTCCAGGTAGGACTTCCACTATCTGGGTCTCTTGAAATCCCCTGGTTCTGGTGTTCCTAGTTCCGGTTACATAGATTCGGTTCCAATCCGTTTGGATCTACGATGTTCCGAAAGTTCCTTAAGATTTAGTCAGTCATGCGGCGATTGGTGATTTTTGGGCCAGCTGAAAACGGAAGTGCTCGTTCGGTAGAAAGATCGTTCCGGATGATTCAAGTCTTGGATTTGTGGATTGTTTGTAGCGCCGACCAAGTAGGACCTTGGATTCCGGTTGCAGCATCCCAGTGAAATCACAACTTTTGAAACACAAATAAAATTGTCTTTTTTTCTTGAGTTTGACACCCCTGCTCCACACGCACACACACATTAAGATAGTGTGTAAAAAGAGCCTCATTAGCTTTAAAGCCTTTGAAAAGGGTTGCGGTGTTTGCACTGTGGACATAAAGGACAAAGAAAGGCCTTCCTTTCTTTCTTGGCTTTTCTTCTTCCGCCTCAAGTGGTTCCCAGGCAGGACGTGCGTGCGTGTGTCCGTGTGTGCGTGTGCTGATATTTGTGTGCCAGCATCTGATCTGAGGTGATATCCTGAGAAGGTTAAGAGGTCATGAGAATGGGGAATGAAGGAGCAATTTTCATGCTCGAAGAGCTTTTTTTTTTTTTTTTTTTTTCCTCCCCCCCCCCAGGTCGGAATAGCACATTCATAAGGTCGCGTGTGCGGTTACGCCGGTAGTTGTGTCCGTGCGAGTCGTAGCCGAGCGTCTGCCGTCCGCAGCGCGGCTCAGACTTAGCGGGGATTCGGGCAAACCCAGCCGTTCGTATCCCATCGTGTATTTCAAAAGGGGAACGCCAAGTGCTCAGGGCGTCGGCAACGAGTGAACTGCGTTCCCAATCGTTCGCTCGTTGCCGACGCCATAAGCACTACAAGGGGAGTTTTAGTGGAAATTTTAAAAAGGAACTATCTAGGTTTACTATGTAAAAAAAAAAAAAAAATACAAAATAAAAAAACGATTAGTGAGTGTTACTATACAATGTATAAAACGCCCCAAAAAGCCTTTTGGAGAAAAACGTTGAAATCTCACAAGGGTAAGTTTTAGGAGAATTTCCCTTGGGAAAAAAATATTTTCTTAGAGACTTTTTTCCTCGAAAAACATTTCAAGATTCAGAAAAAAAAAAAAAAAAAACCTTGCCAAGTATACAACAGATGTGACTTTTTTCTTTAATAAAATCGGAATACTTTTTTGCGTGAATTTTCTTGAAAAAAAAAAATCTGCTTTTTTCTAAACAAAAAATTTACCATTTTGTTTGAAATAATACAACAGTTAAAAAAAAAACAACACATTTCTTCTTGAAAACTAAGACTTTGTCTTCCTAGGGAAAAAAAAAGGAAATTTGACTTATTGAAAAAAGCAATTTTTCTCATAAGATTAACACCTTTATCCTGAAAAGAAATCTCATAAGTCTGAGTTTTCCTTTGAAAAATGTGGCTTTTAAAAAATGTCTGCCTTTCAAAAAATGTATTCCACCCCCAAAGTGACCGTTGAGAGATTGTCTTTTGTTTCCCCTCAAACAGACGTTTTTTAAAAATAAAATGTGCATTTTTTTCTGAAAAATCTGACGCAAAAATAATTATGTAATTTGAAAACTTTTTTTTTCTCTCCCAAAATGTTTTCAGATTAGAATTAAAGACCAACATTTTTGTTGAAAACTACTACTTTAGTTTTTTTTCTTACAGTTTGACTCTTTGCTTAAAAATAGGTTTTCTTGAAACATTTGCATTCTAAGATTCTAACATTTTTCTTTAAAAAAAAACACCTTAATACTCTGTATGTATTGTCTTTGTTTATGTTTTCTTCAACTTAAATGGAGGACAAGAAGTCAGGACAAAAAAAAAAAAAAAGGGATGATGTGTAAGAAATAAAAAGCAGAAGCCCGAAAGAAAGAAAGAAAGAAAAAGTGCCACGTGGTGTCTTGCGTTCTGCCGATAAGAGGCGCGAGTCATGGGGACGCTCCCTTCGCACGCCTCAATAAACAACAACAATAAGAAAAACAACAAAATCAATGAGTGAAGCTAATGCTAAGGCTAACAGCGACAGAAGAGTGAAAGCCGATCTTGCGTCACGTGCTTAAGAATTCACGCGCAGCTGTTGCTTCCTGAGCCTCCGAACGCGACCGGGCCCAGACGCCGCCGATTACACGCCCGTCGGAGGCGGCGGGAGTTTCTTTTTTTGTGCAAAACTGCCGCACGCGCACACGCACGCACATGCGCGTGTCATGTGTCAGCGTGGTTGGCAGCTGGAAGAGATTTGTGACGCGCTTCCACCGAAATACACAAAAGAGTAAGATTGATTTGCCCCCTTAAACAATACACAAATTGTCTTGAAAATGCTTTTTTTTGGTGAGATTCTACATTTTTGGTGGAAAAATATAGATTTAAAAAAATCCAACTCTTTCATCAATAAAATCCATCATGTTCTCGTAAGAATGAAATCTTTCTCTTCAAAAAAATTGCAAAATTATATTTTCTTGGCATGACATTTTGATTAAGTTTTGTTTCTTGGAAAATCACTTTTTCTTCCCACTTTCTCAAGGAAATGCGTTCTTTTATTATTATTGATTATTTTCAATTTAAAAGAGTTCCCGTCGGAGATTGCAACTTTTTGTCTCCAAAAATATGACTTTTTGTTGTTAGTTTGACTTTTTGTCTTCCAACGGTTTTTGGGATTTTTTTTTCTTGAATAAGATTATCGCTTCCTTTTCTCTTTAAGTTTAGGCCTTTTCTTGCTTGAAAAATGATATTCCTAAAGAACTATGACTTTTTCCTTTCCTTTTTTGTTCCCAATTGAAGACAGTTCCCAGGTGTGTTGATAGCAAATATGTGACGTGCTTCTGACAAAAATAATTCAAGAATGGAGAAGTGCAGCACATTTCCACCTTTTTTCTTGTCTCGCTGCAATCAGCCTGTTTGGAGGGGGCTGATCATTCACCCGGCGGCTGGGCCAATGGCGGGTAAGGTGTTTGTTACCATGACAACCACGGGCGTAGCGACAGGGCGAGCGGTGTCTACTTTTGGAAGAGGAATGCAAATATGGGGGAAGAAAATTTGACTCCCTCATGAAATTCTGAGGCGAATATGTGACCATTTTCATGGATATTTTTGATTTTTCTTAAATACCCCCCAACTTGTCCCACTCCCCCGCCATGTTCCTCCACGAATGAAGTGTGGCCTGCTGGGAGGCGAAGGACGCAACAGCTGCACTCGGATGCCAGATTGGATTTCGCTTTACAGCTGCTGACAACTTTAAAGCTCTCCTAATTAAAATCGGTCTGGCTGGATTATGAATAACTAATAGACAACACTTTTTTTTTTTTTTGAGACTAAATTTGATTTCATGACGATACAAGAAAAAAAAGCAGACATGTCAACATGAAAACACTCAATTTGAATGAAAAGGAGATGAGATCATCAGTTATACAGTTCTTTTCTCCCTTTTTACAGGAAAATATTTACATATTACATACAAAACAATACAAGACAAAGATGATGTAATCCTAAATTTCTCTTGGAAAAAATACATTGATTTTTTGTACTTCTTTTTTTTTTCTTGTAAGATTCTGATGACTGTTTGGGTAAGATTTGAAAAACTAATAGTTTTTCAAATTCAGACCTTTTTCTTTCAATTACGACGATTTTGTTTTTCTTAGTTGAATTTATTTTCTAAAAACATTTCCTAGAAAAGATGTGATGACTTTTCTTCTCATATAATGAATGCCAACCTTTTTCAAAGACAAATATGACATTTTGTTTCTTGGGAAAAAAAGAAAAGAAAACAATACTCTCCCCCCCCCCCCCCCCCCCCTCACAAAGTCCTGACTTTTATTTATTTTGTAGTATTTATATTTACTTATTTAATTACAGAAACAAAACGCGACTTTATCCTTGCATGTTTCAGACTATTTTCTTCTGCTGTCTCTTTATATGCGGTATTTATTAGATTCGGTCAATCCCATCGATACACAGAAGAAGAAGATTTTTTTTTTTTTTTATGAATAATCATCTTTATTGTTGTGCACACATGCATGCGAACACATTCATCCATTTCTATACATGCGCTGTGTGTCTGTGGGTACGTGTCTATTTGCGCGGCGGTGGTCAGCGAGGGCCCAACGATTGGCCCATTGAGTCACGTGACCTCTCCCTTCCCCGCCGCCCTAATATGGCGTGCGGGTTTATCGTCCCGTCCACGGTGCCAAAGCACACAAAAAGTGTCCCGACTGTGAGATCACAAATATGGCAGCCGCTTGAAAAGTACTCTTTTTGTGGGTGAAAACTTCGAGGGACTCTCGCTCGCTCGCTCACCTCCAGCGACGGCAGCCAAATCAAGGCCAAACGCTGAAATATTCAGAAGGGGAGGATTCTAGATGACGTCCGTTTTCAAAAGGCCAAAACGTACAGGACACCTCATTAGGTACAACTTCCAGTGAGAGCCAACGCAAATAAAGATAATGATCACGTTGACACTGGGAGACTAAAGCTATTTATTCATCCAACAAGATTTATTATTGTGGCTGTGTGTCTAGTATTTTTTTATATTATAAATATTTGCTATTAAGAACATTTTTTTTTTTTTTTAAATAATATCGATTTTATGGAGGTTTCAAGAGCTGCACATTAAAATGAAAAAAAAAAATAAACATCTGAGGAATAAAATGCATATTTGTCAAGAAAAAAGTCAGCATCTTAAGGTAAAAGGTCATTTTTGGGAGAAATATTTTTCCGAGAAAAAGTCACATTTTTCAATATTTTTTTTTTTTAAAGGAATGTCATACATTCCAAGTATAAAATATTAGTTTTTCCTAGAAAAGTCACATTTTTCCAAGACAAAAAAAATGGAATCTTACAAAGGGAAAGGTCATACTTTTTCAAGGAAATATAAGTTTGTCATGAACAAAATATGACCTATGCTTTTCTCCAAGCATAGGTCATATTTTCAAGGAAAAAAGTAAAAGTTTAAGAAATAGAAAAGTAGTTTTATTTATTATAAAATAAAATCTTGCAAGGGAACATTTTTTAGGGAGGAAAAGGATAGCAATGGCGAAAAGTTCCGATTCAAGGACGAGGTGGACAACAATCGTCTGACTTCTTTTTTGACTGCGCGGATGATTTCTGGTGATGAGATGATTTGGATTGCGCTTCCGGTCATTTTTGAGACGTCAGCCGCAATTTTGTGACAAAGGAGCAAAAAAGAAAAAGAAAAAAAACTGCACTTGTGATTTCCGCAAGACATCATTTGTACTTCACGTGCGCCGATGTCGTTGACTGCAGCCTGATGGCATCGGTAGCGCGCCGCACAAGTGGAAATGGGCGGGAAAAAAGATATCAAAAGTTTTCCAGGTCATTTGTTCCTCTCATGTGCAAACACTCCTTGAATGTAACGTGATGCATTCAGGAACAGTCTGGCTTTCGCAGACATAACCCTTGTTTGAAACCCTACTTTGAAGCCTAATTTCAAAACATGAAGCTTTATTTTAAACCTTAAGCTAGTTCATAGCTTGTAATGTTTCAGTAACAATTGTTACAAACGTTATCCAGGAAAAATGCGTCGATGGGAATTATTGACGGCGTCTCACACGAGCACACACTGGAATTTTCTCAATTACGATTCCCTCAAGAAACAAAGCGACGCGTCAGCGAATGCGACGCGAAGGGATGCCGGTCGCCATGGTGATGACAGATGAGAGAAGAGGGGCGAGGAGGGGCGGGGACACTTCATCACGACCTCGCACTCCCACTCGTGTGCGTGCGTGTGCAGGGGGTTCGAACATTTCTCACGATGATGTCATCACGTGACACGTGTGTGTGCGCACACGTGCATGTGTGCGCGTGTTGGGGCATAATGTCTTTCAATAGGTCGGAGTCATCCTTCAGCCGTAACCATGGCAACAGGTCTCAGAGGACCACAGGGAGGGAAGAAAGGGTGGGAGGTTCCTCGGGGGGGGGGGGGGGGGGGGGGGGGGGTTGGCCCCATGTGTATTTTGGGATGGACAGCACAACATATTGGAGCAGTGGGAGGCTTTTGGGTGGGGGGAATCGAACGAGCGGTGCTTGAGTCGCAGGCCACATTGTAAGCGCTTTGCATTCGATTGCTGTTTTTTTCATCCTCCAACCTGCAGACCCAACTGACCGCTAACGTGCCGTGACGTCAAAGTCGCTGCGGAAAACACGGTTGACTCGTTTCCGGTTTTGTGCAACACGACACCCGTGTTTTCCCTGCCCAGTCTTAAAAAGGTCAATTAGTGTCGTTTAAAAAAAAAAAAAAAAAAAAAAAAAAAAGGTGAAACAAACATTCGCAAGACGTCGTCAAAATTCATCGTCCGTCATTTGAGACAACGCAAGATATTTTCTGCTAAAATAACTGGAAATGTTCACTCTAACATGAATACTTTGCCACACGTATATACATTTTTGGACTTTATTTAAAAGATGTTATGTGTACACTTATTTTATTACTTTTACTTGATTGGAGATGACAAAATCTAAACAATAACGACATTTAAATGGATTTGACTTGAAGCGAGCAGACTTGAACCTTCTTCCCTTCTTCCAATTACTGCCCCCTACAGGACTGGAATGGAACAACAGCATCCGGAAGGTGGTGGTCTACACGCGCCTGAGCAACATTTTGGTTCACTAATTCACCGTAATCGCATGATATTTCATTTTTATTTATCATATCATGCATTTGTTTTATAAAACATTAAACGACTTAAATGTTAACAGTTGTTGCTACTCTGTCTGCATGACGGCGGCGGCTTTAAATGGAGCCTTTTGTTTCCTAAATTATCCAATTAAAAACTGCTTGAACAGGACGCGCACGCGCACACACACACACGCCACCAGTGATTGTTAGCAGATGACGTGGGGGAGGGGGACGCTCGGTCGCCCATCCATCCACCTTTTTACGCTCTGACACACAAAAGATTGCGCCGACTTTTACCTCATTCTTTGTGTGTGTGAACATTTTCCAAGGAGGTTTAAGTGGGGGTGGAAAGTGACTCGTGCCTAACACCCCCCCCCCCCCCCCCACCCCCACCCCCACTTTCAGCTCTTGATATAGCAGCTGGTGTGTGTGCGTGTGCAAAACAGATACATGTAGTTTCTACTCCTTTGTCTAAAGAGGCTTGTTACTTTTTTTTTTTAATACTTCTGCAGAGGAATGTGAAGCAGAGAACAAAATATTCCCCATCGTCGACCTCATTTAAGAGCATTTTTGCACATTTTTCAACGGGGAGGCGTGGAAGACGATCTCGCCCGGCTTGTCTGTGAACCTCTGTTTCGTAAACCACTGTAATGATGAACAGATCCCTGTAGATGGCAGTGTTGCATCGCTTTCCATTTGAGAGCGCCACCACTTTTGTGGAGAAGAGAAAGATTAGGACACCAAATCTCAGCTTGTCCCGTCGAACGTGAGGGAGAGAACCGCCGTCACGTTGGAAGGTGGGCAAGTTTCGGCGGCTGACACTCCAGCAGGGTACATGCATCTACGGTAGAAACAGAGCATGTGTCGCAGTAGGTAGCGGAATGTGTCGTGACGGTGAGGAGAGAAGTTCATGGAGTGAATGGCGAACTGCTAATGTTCATCTGGAGCTCGGCGCACGTACAAAGTATGCTCGACACGTTTTGTTGTTTTTTTTCCCCAGAAGTTAGGCCATGTTCTATATTGCTAATTACTCAAGAATGGAAAAAGCTAGAAACAAACTTATTTTTTCTCGTGAAAGAGGAGAGTTGTCCTACTCCTTCTCTGAGGCTTCAAGAGTCTGCATTTGTTTGACTTTGACTTGAGTACAGGAGTTGAATGAGCACTTTGACTTTGACCAGATTCTTTTTCTACACATGTACATGCACAGTACTTAAGAACAGTGTCTTCGTACCTTTGTAGTCGATGTGAATGTATGTTTGTTTCCCCCACCATATAATGGAAACCACTCGACGGCTGCGCGGTTATTCCTTATTTGTGACGCCGCTGCCTCGCTCTCATCCGAGCGGTCTGGTTCACAGGTCAAAGAGTCATTTCGCGTCATTAACATAAAATAAGAAGTTATTGCCACAGATTGGTTTAAAGACGAGTAATCCCATCAAGTCTGATTGCGCAGCAGGTGCACCCTCGGTCTCCGTGGCAACTTCAAATGAAACTAACCGCTAAACACAGTGTAATCAATGCGCGGCGTATTAGGCCATGTGTTACTGTTGGCGGGCGCAAGAGGAAGCGGGCAGCAGCGAGTAATCGGCGCTGACCTAAAGAGCGTGACAGAGAAAAGCTCCATCTGGCGTACGCGTTTAGTCGTGCCGAGTTCGGGGAGCGGCCGGACGCTGAGTCATTAGCTTCTTTATTAGGAGGGCGGGGCCAAGGATTACAGAGAGGCACAAACGGTCTGGCTCATTTCTGCACGCAACGGACAGGAAGTGCGGCATTGTGCGATTTCTCGTACACGGCCTGCAAAATTGCCACACCGGAAGACCCGGGAGGTTTTTGGCCTTTGCTTTTCACACAGAACCCAGCAAAGGCGGGACATGTGCGCTGTCACGCGGCAAAACGCCGCGGTCTTCAGCGCGGTCTACATGTTGCGTAAAGTTGTTCGTCCGTGACAGCGAAGACCAAGATGGACGTCTTGACTGACCAGCGCGACAACGCCAGCCGTGTTATAGTTGTAATCTCGAGATCGCACCATGTTGGCGTGAAGCTCTCTGCATAAACTAACAGCGAGTCCAATAGTGCGGATATTCTCCGTGAAAAAAAACCGTCATGGCGAAAATGCTGAAATAGTGAAAACTGTTTAGCACCATTGAAAAAGAATACAGGGGTGGAAAGCATAAATAAAGGAGAAAGTTAACAGCACTGTCGCGAACAGACTTTCGATTCACAGGCGATGCAACAACAACTAGTAGCAAAATGGTTTCGCACGGCGAATACTAAAAAATAAAAAAATAAAAAAAGGGGTGGAAAATTACAAATAAAGGAGAAAGTTAGCAGGGCCGTTGCAACAGGTTGCCGACTCGCAGGCGTCTCTTTGACGGGATACGAGGGAACATCTGGTCAAGACCCTTTTTCAAACGGACCGATCCTCCGTGCCGAAATAGACGAGCTCCCCATTTATGCCGTGATGGAATTCGCCTCGGTGGTGTTGACTTCATAGTCCGTCTTGTTTATGAGCCTATGAAAATCGGCGTGCGTAGCGTGTGAAACACAAGCTGGCGTTAGCTTGTTACGGAAAGCGGCTGTAAATGTGTCGCTAACGCCAGCAGCTTCTTTATCTGCCCTCAGACTGTTTGTTCTGTTTGTTTTGACTTTCCGCCGCGATCGGGGCCTCAGACAGCCACTTCCCCTCGCCGTGTATCGTCTCCGGCAGAATGTCCGCTTTCTCCGTCTTCACAATAGCGGCGGGGCTGACGGCTTCCTACGCGAGGCCGCCGCTTCCCGTCTTGGCTTCTAATAACGTCTGACAGCACAATGTCAGAGCCGTCAGACTGGAAGTCCAGCAAACGGTCAATGATGGAGTTGAGCTTGCGAGGCTGGGAAAATTCTCGCCTCGAAGCAATGACGGTGTGAGGCCAATAGCCGATTTCGGGCCGGACAACAGGAGGGCTGAACCAGCTGCATTTGACACTGACATGTTAGCATTTACCAACACGACAACAAAAGTGAGGTCGCCGAAATTTTTGTGGCAGGACAGAAAATAAATCTAAAATCTTTCGCTTTGTTTTTTTGGTTTTTTATGAGCATGAAGGAACAGTGGAAGAAGCACATTCACAATCCCACACCACCACCAAAACCAAAATGAGACAAGAGAGGAGGTGGAAAACACGCCAACAAAGCGGCCCCATGTGACACGACAGGATTGAACGCGGCGAAATCGTCCGCAGGAGGAAATGAGGGCTGTCAAAAGGAGCTATAAAAAGAACGCGGGTTCAAAGGGAAAATACCCCAAAAGTTGAGCGCCACAAGGCGGCCATTGTGGGTGCGCGGCGGGCGGCAATGCGCGCTCTGTGGACGCCGTGTTTTGGCGAGGCCTTCGGAGAGCCGTGCGCTTGACGTGTTTACGGACACCTGTCCAAACCGCCGCTGCTGTCGTTTTACTGGCACACACACACACATGCTAGAAAGTTGAGTTATGAGCAAGCTTCAGACATGAAGTGAAAAAAGGGCAAAAGGAAGGCACTGAAAGTAAATTGGCAAGAGCACCTCGTTGTTGAGGCACAGAAAGGCCCAACAATCTTCTCTGCGGTGCGTCAAATTTACAAGTCATAATTACGGGGACTTTCAAATACTTTGGGCACGGCCAAATCTTCATGCTGCTCCGTCAACCTCGGCGCACTCAAAGGCAGCTTTGATCAGGCTCATAATCTTCGTTCCGACTCCCAGGCAGCTTTGCTCTGACCCGCCTTCCCCGACCTCCGAGTTCCCCACCCGCCTCCCCCAACATGTGATACGGGCGACCTCAACCACGTCTCGTCGGCCGCTGTGTGCGAACCGAGTCAGCGCCAAACGACGCCGGAGGTCCGCTCGGACCCGTGACTCCCGCCGCCTCTAATCCGGTCTGAACCTGGCAACCTCCCCTTTTGGTCCTTAAACCTTCCGAAAACTGCAGTGGTGGGAAGTAAGAAAATACAAATACTTTGTGACTGTACCGAGCTAATTTTTCAGGTATCTGTACTTTTCGAGAAGCGAGCCGTCGTTCAGCCGATTTTTGTTTGTATGGTGGCAGTGAACTCGACTCACTTGACAACCGGTACAAGTTTGGCAGGTAAAATGAGTAAATCATTATTCCCAAAAAGTGTCTTCAGCTTTTCATTGCTACTCCGAGTTGAAGTCTACTCGGTCAAAAACTAAACATAAAACAAAGAGTGACGTACACAAAACAACAAACGACAACAAAACAACCACATAGGATCCGTTGGCTTGATGCTAACAAATAATACGACAGGCTAACGAATACCATCGGTGTCACAGTGTTATGTTTGAACACGAACAGTGGAGCAACGCATGTAGACAGACAATATAACAATGCTCACAGGCATCTTTTCTCCTGTGCAAAGAACGACTACTATTAGTGCAGTATACAGCGGACGTCCGCATACTCACGGTTCGGCACCTGCAGATTCACGTATGCGTGGATTTCATTTTCATTTTTCTTTTTGTTTTCTATTTTTGTTTGGGGTGGCAACCCTAAAAACACTTATTGGTAGTTTATCCAAGAACTTTTTGCATAAAAAAACAAAACAAAAAAGAACAAACAATTATCGGCATCGGGCCTAAAAATCCAATATCGGTCAGGCTCTTAGAGGAACGTGCAGGAGGTCATCTGTTCAATGGGTACTTCCTCCACAGAGCACCTTCTCCTCTCAGTTGTGCCCGTTGTCTGCACAAGCGATAAGGAAACGACTGGCCTGTAAAAAGATGGCAGATTATAATTAGAGTCTCAATAGTTTTCTCCGGAAGCTTCCGTCTGCCAACGAGGAGACGATTCCGCGTTAAATTAATCCTCGTCGGATTTTCTTTCTCCCGCGATTCCGGTGAAGAAGCTTTTGGGTGCGCTAAAGCAGCATTTGCAACCCAAGTTTAAAGAAATGTTTGTTCTCTGTATTCTTAGTTCCTGGAACTGCGTTTGTACACCAGGATTGAAGTTTCAAAGTAGGGTTTCAAGCCAGGGTTTTATGCCTTGATTGATGTTTTAAACAAGGGTTAAAAGTTTCAAAGTAGGGTTATGGTTTGAAGCCAGTGTTAGATTTTCAAAACAGGGTTAGGGTTCCAAATGAGGGTTTCCGAGTCTGGATTAGCTAACATGCTACTGCTAATGCCCACAAAATGATGATACCCCACCGCCATTTAACCATCTTCCTTTGTTATTATTATTTTTTTTATATTTCTATTGTAGTTAAGAGCAGCAATCAACACAATCAAAGAACAAAATAATCTTGTTCAAGGTGGGCAAGATATTCATTTTCTCAAATTCAATTAAATTGACGAAATATTTCCTGTGTGGCCAAAACAGGTCATTATTATTATTATTTTAATGGAGTACTTAATAATTAACAATAATACAGACATAAAAAATTATTATGCAATCAAATTTGTATTAGTTATACTTTTGCATTTTAGTAAGTTGTATTTTCAGGGATCATTAAATCGGTAATAGTTTTATGGTCATATGATTTCCTCATGACATTTTTCATTGACATGTGATCACATTGAGAGGCATCCATTTTGTGAAAAATATGATTGATAGCCCTATAAAAAAAGGAAATTATTGAGACAAAAATGGAGCGAAATAATAGAATAAAATGCTACATCTTCATCACAATTACCCTGAGGAGGAGGATGATGATGATGATGATGATGATGATGAAGTGGTGGGTCCCGTGACTGGCGAGCTGCGATGCTAACACGCCAGCTACTGTAATTTGCTCCCTGGTGCTTACAAAAGAGCTCAAGTTGATTGCACGGTTAGCAGGCGAGCAGCCTAACTGGATTATATGGCGCCCCTTTGACCCCACCGCTGACCCGGGCCTGACCCTGCAGCCCGTAAGTCAAACGCGGGTCAGCGGAGAAGCGGCCGGCCGTTCGTCGCACGCTAGTTAGCCCAAAAGAAAAGGCAGAGAAAACTGAATGAGGGGCCTGTTGGATGAATTGTGGTGTTTGTGTGAGGCTAGCGCCAACAACAAGCTACAGAATTAATTCGATTGATTAGCCAACAGTACTAAATGTGTCGCACAAAAACACACACAGTCCTCAATGGACCTATCGTTGATTACATTAGCTAATTGTGTTAAAAATGTACTTTAGAGAACAATGATTCTCAAAGTGTGGTACATGGGCTCTCTCTTGTGGTACCTCAAAGAATCACTGAATTAAAAACACATACGATTTACATTTAAAACACGCAATTCCGTCAAGTCTTCACCTGTGACTTTCTTGAAGAAAAACTTCGATATTTCCAAATATATTTAGACTGACAACAGCAATAGCACACTCCTCTGTGACCAAGACACACATTTTGTACTCATGTTGCATTTCAATCCCTCGTACATAAAAAAAACATATTTTTCCACGTACGATAGCGCTCATGTAAATGCTCATCACTAAAAAAAACACATCGTGGTGCACTTGGTCCAAAATGCTGACCTCACTTCTTTATATAAAATAAACGTGTGTGTTATTATGTTAGCGAACCTCACACATGACCTACATATCGCTTTACACAAATATAAATGTTTATACGGAAAAATAAGACGAGCTCCACTGGAAGATTATAGAGTCCAGTTTCATGTCCAATGAGATTGAATTTATATACTTTGTGGTCTAGTTTGAGTCAAGTTGTGTCCTTTTTCCTTTTTGACTGAAACGGTCTCGTAATGCACGCGAACCGCAGCGGCGGTGATGTAAGACGCGAGCAACGGCGACCGGTTTTCATCCGTGTTTTTGTTTGAGGTCGCTTGTTCTCAGAGGGGAAAGTGTATATTTTTTCCTTTCGCTTAAGAAAAATCTAAATCTGAAGCCACAAGAGCCAAACGCAACCCAGCCGCTTTGATGTCGTGCAAACCGCAGCCATCTAACGTCTTTAAAAAGTTCTAAATAAAACACGTTTTTATATCGTGTTTTCTTTTCATCGCAAGGATGAAAACGATGCTAACTTCTGAAGCATGAGCTATGGCACCAGCCAAATTAAACAATTCAAAGTCAAAGAAGTTGTAACAAAAGAATTGGATCCTAGATAGCTTATTGCGGCGAAGCTGCTTTTAAGTCATACTTTTTTTGTGTGTGAAGTGACACGCTTTGCCGTAGTCAGAAACAACATCAAGAAAAATTGCGATGAGAAAGAACAAGAAGCTACGATTACAAGACAAGATGTTCGCTAGAGAGCTTTTTAAAAAGGCTTAAAAAGGATGCTTACTTCTTTAGCACAAACTAAAACAAATGTGAAGTTGTTACGAGAAAGAGTAAGGAACCACATCTTAGAACGCAAGATGCTACCTATCTTAAATGTAGCTAAATCCCATGCATCCATGCATTTTCTGAGCCTCTTCTCCTCACTAGGGTGGCGGGAGCGCTGGAGCCAATCCCAGCTAACATCGGGCAGGAGGCGGGGTACACCCTGAACTGGTCGCCAGCCAATCTAGCTAAATCCCTTCCCTCCAAAATGTGGCTTTTGAAGTACTTTTGGAAAAATGGTTCATTTTAGAAACACAAAGTAAAACAAAGTTGTTCTGAGAGAGAATAAAATGCTACATTTACAATGTGAGATGCTAAAACAGCTTATTGCCGCTAAACAGTTTCCCTTGAAAATGTGACTTTTAGGTAACACTTTTTTTTTTTGTTTCATTTGTAAAGTGACACACTTTGACAAAGTGAGAAACAGAACATTAGGAAAAGTTGTGATGAGAAAGAACAACAAGTTACAATCAGAACGTGAGATGCTAGCTAGCACATTGAAGGCTAAAGTCTTTCCCTCGAAAATGTGACTTTTGTGTACGAACATTTGACATTTTACTGATATTTGCTTGAAATAATAAATGGTCTTCTCATCTGTAATGGTCAAGACAAACAATGACTGTCCTTCATTTTTGTCATTAGCATGCTGACGCTAACTCGAGCGCAAAATTCAAACCTGGCATTTGTTGCCTGTAATCTCATTTTGCTACATGGATCAAAATATTAAGAACAGCCCTCAGACTCATTCGTCTTCAAGTCTTCACCCTCTTTAGATTCCAAACAACAACACGACGCTAACCCTTTACAATTCCGAGCGAACGCTTCATTTCGACTTTAAACGGGCGGCTGACGCTCCAATACGCCAGGGAATAAAATCCTGTGGCATTCAAGTCGGGGAGAGGAATAGGAAGAAAAAAAAGATTCTTTGCTTTCTCTACCGCTTCCTGGCCGTGTTTTTATTGGATAAGATGCCACAATGCTAAAACTGAATTCTGCATCCAGTATGGAAGACGTGATTTGGACAAAAGTATTTGTACGAATACTACAGGAAGACAAAACGTGACGGAAAAGATGAATTGTTGATTCTGCTGCCAAAGTGCAAAAGAAGGCACGATATGCTCTTGTCAACACTTGCTTTTCCCTCTCCAATGCTCACAAATGAGCACTAAAAAGCTTGATATTCGCCATGTAAATTGGTTGGGGGTCACCATTTTTCACAATTTAAAGTTTTAAGGTCAAAGCAAGGTCAACTGAGTCAAACAATAAAATGCATCATTTCTCCATCATTTTTATCTGAACTCGGTGGACAGGTAGTAGGTATCGAACCACTTGACTGTTTTTATTTTTTATGGTGATTGGCTCTTGTCCTGAGGTGGTCGCCTGAGGTCAAAGTTCACTCGTCATAAAAACAAAAATCACAAACGACATGGAGTCATATCTGAAATTAAAGGCGTCGACAAGGGCTTTCAAGATCACGAGATAGCTTGTCAAAATATTCGACTTTGATGATCCAACCATCCATTTTCTGTAGCGTTTATCCTCACACGGGTCAGGGGTGTGCTGGCGCTTATCCTAGCTATCTTCGGGTGAGAGGCGGAGTACACCCTGAACTGGTCGCCAGCCAATCACAGGGCTCATAGAAACAAACAATCATTCCCACTCACATTCACACCTACGGGCAATTTAGAGTCTTCAATCAACCTAGCACGCATGTTTTTGGGATGTGGGACGAAACCGGAGTACCCGGAGAAAAGCCACGCAGGCACGGGGAGAACATGTAAACTACAAACAGGTGGGGCCGGGATTTGAACCCCGGTCCTCAGAACTGTGAGGCAGATGCGCTAACCAGTCGTGCCGCCACTATGATCAAGTAATACAGGAAAAATGTGTGTTTCGCTGAAAAATCAGTGTAAAGACTTTTTCAAGTTTTTTTTTTTTTGAATTTTTTTTCCAATTCAGAACCAAAACACTAATTAGCCATGTGAGTTCTGTAGGGTGACATCCTTTCACATGTTCAAGTTTTAAGGTCTAGTTTAAAGTTCAATGTCAAAGCAAGGTCAAATGAGTCAATAAAACGCTTAATTTCTCCGCAATTTGTATCTGATCATCTCCAAACTTTGTGGAAAGGTAGTGGGTGGATGGCCACTCATTTTATTTTTATGGTGAATGGCTTTGGTCCTGAGGAGATTGTCTAAGGTCAAAGTTCATTGGTGACAAAAACAAAATCATACCTCATATTAAGACCTTTTAATAACAAGGGCTTCCCGCATCACTAAATGTTTTGTCAATGCGTTCTACTACGATGACCTAATGGCCCAAAACACAATTTAGCGGCCGAGTTTGACCCAAGACTTTTGTCTGTACATACATAGCACACATTTTGCAGCCGCAACTGCGAAGACATTGTCCATTTTCCTCTCTGATAACCGACACCCAAAGCTCTTCATTAAAAATTCCTCTTCGCGGTTAGCGAGGTTCAAGTCCTCGCTCATCTCAATCAAACACACGCGTATGTGTTGATCTTTTTCTGGCACCAGACGGGGTTTAAATGAACAGTTATAAATATTCAAGACCAGCTGTCCGTCACGGCCCGCAGCATCCACTTCTATGAGGGTTCAAACCCACGCTCGCATGTGGAGGAGGAGCTCTTTCGACTGACCGATAGGATCGGAGGCGGCGGCTTATCGTGCTGCAGAGTCCGCGGCGGTGATGTCATCGCTTATTGTGCTCCTTCCTCTCGGCCCGTGACCCCGTTTTCTGTGGCTTTTCTTCTCCTACCCGAGTGTTGCCTGATCGCATTCAAACAAACAATAGACACGCTTCCATAGCTAAAAGCCAGCGGAGAGATGTGCCAGATAGTAGCGACTTGCATTGTTCTTGTGGAACTCATCAGCGTGGCCTATTTAGGGTGCAGGAAGCCTGCCAGTTTGGTTCGGAGCGAACATTTTAGGTCCGATTGGCTCAGTTACCTCTAACTACATTTTAAAGACAAATTTGTGCCCTGAAGCTAGTTTCACTTAGCAACATGACATTTGGTAGACGCGTCTATCACGAGTAGACAAACAAAAAAGTCTCAAAGTGCCAAGTCCAAAAAGACACAAGGAGTCCGACATTTTGGTTTGAAGCGGACATTTTAGGCCTGATTGGCTGCGTTGTGCCAAACTGAATTAAAAAAAATGTAATTCAAAGTTGGTAGACATGTCTATCACAAGTGGACGCACAAAAAAGGCTCATAAAGCCATGCCCAAAAAGGCACAGGAGGTCAGCCATGTTGGTTCAAAGTGGGCAATTTAGGCCTTATTGGCTCAGTTGTACCCACCTGACTTTGAAAATGAATCATAATTTTAACTGAGTATATGTTAAAGCATGTAGTGCGCAAACTAAAGTATAATTGGTCACTAGCATGAACATGCTTGACCTAGTAATGCTAGCTTGTTTTCTCCGCTTTTTGCTCAGAAACCGGTGTTTTTTTGAGAAGTTCTACTGCTGATTACCAACGACTGGAAACAGAAAAAAATTTTTTCCTGGTGAAAGAAGAGAGTTTATTCTTTTCTTTTGATGTGTCTATTGTGCCAGAACACTGCCTTCTGTGGGTCTTGAAACATCAGTCGAAATGCTCTGATACGGCTGGCAACGTGGGGAACTCTGCTTTGAAAACAGCTGGCGGTCGATGAGTTAAGGATGTTACTAGTTTCAACTGGACAGTTACAAAAGGTTTTAGGGTGGCCGCAGTTTGACATTATTTCATCCGTTTTGGCAAATTTGGAGCGTGGCGAAAGTCTTGTTCTCGTTGTTCCTCTTTTCCCTCATTATGTTCATCAGCGACGCGAGCACGCCGTTTTTCTTTCCCCAAATATAGAAGTAAATCTCCTTGCTGCGTCCCATTTCCCTCAACCCATTTAACCTCTCATCCCTCTCAAAATTCCAATAATAATTTCCAGCTGTGAACGCCACATGAAAGTCGCGGCTGTAATGGGGTGATGAAAGGAGCGGCGAGGGGAGATGCTCCGGAGGAAAAATAAGAGGGAGGAGGCGCGGGAGGGTCTGGGGGGGCTTCACTTCCAAGGTCTCATGTTATCATCGGCCCTGCCTTTTGTCTCTTTGTCAAAATAAAAGACTCCCCCTCCCCACGAAATCCCCTCGCCTCGCTCTGTAGATCTTAATTGTGCTTAACTCGTCAGCGCCGGAGGAACAAATTGATTAGGAGGCTTGGGAAGGCTGAATGTGAGGAATGTGTCGAGAGGAACAAAAAAAGGAGGAAAAAAAAAAAAAAAAAAAAAAGCAGTCAAAACAACAGAATGATGTTTTTGCAGTCAATCCTCACTAGTCCAGGTGTCTGTCTTTTTAGGGTTGACATACACTGGCCAAATTGCACACTAGCAATGAACAGGACCACTCGAAATAATCCGCAGACTCAAAACAAAATACTCCGTATATGGTGTACATAATAGTCAATGTGTTTTCTACTCTGGTGATCCATGTTAACCGATACCTTACACAATAGAAACGGGGGGAAAAAAGAAACGATTCTAACTTTTCCACAAAGTCAAAAACCAACATGACATGCAAGCACACACAATGTATGTGTCGTGATGTCATGCCAGTTATTCATGATAGCTGCCATCTTGCACAAAGTAAACAAGAGCTAGAGATAATCCACAGAGTCAAACAAATAGTCCACAGGAAGCTTGGTCACATGTGTCATAATTCATGTTTGTTCCTTTGGTTATTTGTGATAACTGCGGCCAACACAAATGAACAAAACAAATTGAAGTAATCCACAAAGTCAAAAAAAAAAAAAAAGACCAGCACTCATTGTCACGCACAGCACAATTTAAAATAATCCACAAAGTCAATAAATAGTCCATGGAAAGATAGATCACACGTGTACATTTCAAAATTCCTGCGCTCGCTCAAGTTCTTCATGATAACCGCCACCTTTCACAAAAGAAATCAACAGAATAACCAGAAAAACAATCCACAAAATCAAATGTGTCTACAGCAAGCTTGGTAATGTGTGATAGTTAATGAATTCAGTTCTCTAGTTATTTATGTCACCTTCACCTTGTGCAATGGACGTGTCATGACTAATGCAATTGCTCCTCTCACCAGTTATTCACAATACCGGCCTCCTTGCACAATAGAAATAAACAACTAGAAATAATCCACAAAGTAAAAAATCTAAATAAAATAAAATAAAAAAAGTCAAGGCACACTTAGTCGTGCAGTTTCACGTGTCAAAATTAATGTGATTACTCCTCCTCAAATTATTTGTGATAACCGGCACCTTGCATAACAGAAACAATCCTCAAAGTCAAAAAGGTCCATGGCACAATTGGTCACGTCCTAATTAATGCGATCCCTCCTCTTTGTATTCATAACCACCTCCACCTTGCCCAATAGCAAAAAAAAACACAATCACTCAAAATAACCTACAAAATAAAAAAAAGTCCATGGGAAGCTGGGCAAATGAGAGTGCAATACACTACTACTGTTCCTTCTACTATTATTATTGTTATCGTTCACATTCCACCTGTTGTTGTGTTTGTCTTGTATTTATTGCGTTGAGCATTTTGTGAACATAAAATGCGCCGCGCAAATAAATCTCTGCTTACTTAAAAGGTTAAACCTCGAGCATGTCGGCTAATTTATGTTAGCGCCTTCACGTGGCACGCAGCTGTTTTGTCGACACGCTTCACGTCGACCATTTTTTCCGCCGAAAAAGTCGCCTGAAAGTCAGCGTGCAGCTGCAAAGACCCCGTTGGACTGTCAGGACCACACTGCAAACATCCTGCTAGGCCATCGTGGCCATTTTGGGACAAAAATGACGCATGGCTCATAGAGATCCTTTCGATTAGCTTCATATGCTCCTGACTCATTTTAGGGCATGCTGGGAAACGCGCCACCTTGCACAAGAGAAATCAACAGAAAGACTAGAAATAATTCACAAAGTTAAAAAAAAAAAAAAAGTCTGCGCTATATTCAGACGCATGAAAGCGCAAAGTAGCGTACTGCCATTGCTCCTCTCGTCAGTTATTTATGATAACAGCCACCTCTCACAATTGAAATCAACAGAATGACTAGAGCTAATCCGTAAAGTAAAATAAGTCCACTCGACATTCTTGAACGCGTCTAGTTATAACTATTGCTATCGCCCGTCTCATCAATTCTTCATGATAAAGGCTGCCTTGCACGATAGCTATGACCAGAACAGCTAAAAATAATCTCCAAAGTAAAAAAAAAAACACTCAGGCACAAAGTAATGTACGTGTCATAACTTTTGCGATCTCTCCTCTTAACAATTATTAATGACAACCACCACCTCGCACAATAGACATCAACAGAACAACTAGAAACAATCTACAAAGTCAAAAAAAGCCCACCGTACACTCCTGCATGATGTACGCGTCTTACTGGGGGTGTAACGATTTGTTTTAACGATGATTCGATTTGCATCACGATTGGAGGTTGCCAATTCAATTCAACAATGATATTGGTTCATCTTGAACGATACGATACGATTCAGTGGCTTGACATCGATATGTCATATCATGTGATATAAATACCTGGATACAGGACAGGGCAGGTGAAACTTCCTCATAAAAGTTGTCACGTAAAATTAATTATGGATACATTAATGGCAATGCATTCACACTTGATTTGAATAAAATGCAATTTACATCTCTTCAGGTTGGATGAACACCAGGTTTACCTGCTACCGCTGACGTTTTTCAACACAGAAACAATGCAAATGTTAAGAATAACCCCACTTACTGTAATTGATCACAAAGTACGTCATGCTCAAAATGTACTAATGGTGTTTATTACTGCTCATACAGGAGTGAGTAGCTTGTAACAAACAGTACGGCTAACTAGCTGTGGTGTTAGCGCTTCGTGTTCACCAACCTTTTTAGCTCTCATGAGGGGGAAAAGTGCTCGAAATGTCTCACGAATTGATGTTTGCCTCGTTCCCGGTGATTTCCAGTTCTCATATTACTTGGAGACGACAGCGGTCAGCAAAACGTTTTTTGAATGCGTGTCATGTTTCCTCCTCGATCGTTTTATTGATTCTTTTGATTTAAGCTTCGCGGGACGTTTGCGGTTTTTTTGGGGTTTTTTTTGCCCTCGACTGTGCCCTTTCCTGCACTGCGCATGCGCATGGCGCAGGTACTGCGCAGGGGATCCTGGGAGATGTGGTTTGCTACTCAGACTGGCCCACTCAATTGCGTCAGAAAAAAAAATACACTGTGTAATACGCCCATGATCCCTTGAGACGTCACAGACAGGAAAACTTAATGTAATGCTTAACATCTTCATCATTAAAAGTGCTAAAGACACACACATCCATATAAAGTTATTTCCCAGTATCAACATCATCAATTGATTATTTTTGAAAATGTTTTAAATGTATATATTTTCGTCTGGAAGGCATCGATCCAGTTGGATGTAGGACTATAAATGGATACATTGATATTAAAGGGCTATAACAGCGCAACTATTGATGCTATTTGTTAGCCCGTCTATGCCGTTTTGCATTGTGTGTCATTCATGATAACCGCAACACGGAAAGCTTTTTTAAAAATTGTATTCCTGGTCTCACCTGGCGTCTCTTTCTCCTTTTGGCTCAGGTGTCCGCCACGGACGGCGACCGCGGTTCCTTCGGCGGCGTGTCGTACGCGCTGGCTCCCTCTGGCGGTGCGGCGGCCGCTTACTTCATCGTCGACGAGGAGAGCGGGCAGCTGTGCACCAGCGCGGTCGTGGACCGCGACGAAGGGCTGGACGCGTTCGAGCTGAAGATCACCGCGACTGACGGGGTAAGGAACAGCATTTCGGTGTGAGTCAAGACAGTCTGGCATTTGTCTTTCCCCAGGAAACGGGCAAAATTAGGCTCAAATTGTCACTTGGAACCGATACATGTTGAACACACCTGCTCCCCATGTACACCTGGGACCTTGTACCACTAAAAAGTCACAAGACACCAGGAAGAGAAAGTGGCTTAATGTGTCCAATCTGGACAGTTTCACATAGGGGTGTAGTCACTTTTGTTGCCAGCGGTTTAGATGTTCATGGCTGTGTGTCCAAGCTGCACACTGACTACGTTTGTTGCATCACAGTGTCATTTCACTAGTGTTGTTCCGTGAAAAAAAAAAATACAGAAAATGTAAGTACTCATTTTTGTGAGATATACTTTGTTTTACCATGAGACATCAAACTTTGCCGCCATGCCCCGCCCACAATGACAAAAACATTTCCCCATCTGACATCACCCATATGTAACATCACCCCATGTGTATACAATCTCTTTTAAGGGCCACTGGAAATGGCCAAATTGAGCGGCCATTTTAGGACTGCTTTAAACCAAAATTGCAGACTTCCTGTGTCTATTCCAGGATGGCTTTTGAGACTTTTTTGTGTGTCTACTCATGATACCAAAGTTCTTGTGGCCAAATGAAACTAGCTGAAATTAAAAACATTTTACGGCAAGTTTTTCAACGTCTACATTTTTTGCAATTTAGCGTTTGCCCATCTGTGCCCAGAACAATTGTCAGACTTCCTGACGCATGACTTCTTGAGTTCTTGAGTCTTTTGGGTGGGTCTGCTCATGGAAGAAACGCCTACCAAATTTCCTATTGCTCAGGCGAGCTGGTTGAATACCCCCCTTATTCTGGGGGGGTGGTACCAATTTTTGAGAATCGTGCCCTGCCAAAGTTAGGTTTTTACCAGGATGACTTTTGGGAAATGGGAAAGCCCTTCAAACTCTAACTCACTAATTTATAATTGAATGACAAACAAACTCCCTGATGGATGGACCGGACGACTAGCTGACAAACTAATTCATGCATTAACTAACTATAACTGACTAACTGACTGACAAACAGATGGAGCAGCTGACTAATTGACCAAGGAACTGAGTGACTGACAAACTGTTGAATTAACTAACAATAACTGATCAACGTAACCGACTAACTAATCAACAAACTACTTGAATGAAAAACTGACTTAGATAGAATTTCCGACTAACTGGCAAACTGAATGGATGAAATAACTAACCATATCTGAAAAATTTGACTGACTAACTGACTGATTAACTCCCTAAAAAAGAAATCAAGACTGTCCGACCGACTAACTAGTTACAACTGAATAACGAGCTAATTTACTGTCAAAAAAAGTTCCAGAAGTCAACTCCATGCCATCCATAACGGCGCAATTTTAAGGGGGCCTAAATGATACTGATAAAGCTAATATTTTAATTAATACATTTTCTTAATCCTTTACTACGAGGATTTCTTTTTTTTGTTTTTAATTTCGAATCAAAGACAAAATTCAATGGCGGGGATTTGTCTCAGCAATATATGTCCGCACTCAAGTATGCAGCCGAGTGTAAGAAAGCTGGTCTTGGAAAAGCGCATCATTCGTAGGATTTGAGAAGTGTGGCTGAAGCAAGCCCTTCATTGCCGTTCTAAAAGTATTGAAGGAAAGCTAATGTGGCACAAACTGATCTCATTCATCCCTTCGCAGACACTTTGTCTTTCCGACAGTCGCTTGGCTCTGATTTGCAACTACGAAGCCAAGAGGAAACACGTTGATTGCCGTCTGTGGGCATGAAAAAGAGGATGTTCATCCTCCCTGCAGTGAGATAAGGTTTTTCATATCAATTCCGCTGGCTCATCTGAAAGCCGCTGTCGCTTTTACCCTCTAAGGGTGGCCTGAGCTCGGCGGCCCGGGTGAGAGTGTCGGTGGGCGACGTCAACGACAACAGGCCCGCCTTTTACCCGGTTCTCTACACGGTCAGCCTGAGTGCCCACAGTGCCCCCGGAACCTCTGTCGTCAGGGTGACGGCCCGCGATCCGGACGCCGGGCAGAACGGCCGGGTGACGTACCGAGCGACACCTGGGGGAAGTTCTGCCTTCTTCACCCTCAACAAGGATACAGGTACGTTCATAACCCAAACAGTTAGGTACCTTTACAGTGCCAAAATTTGCATGGTGAACCAGTTCCCTTCGGCACCTGTTGCATGGGTAGGGTAACCGAGACCCAAATTTAGGTAGGTTGGAGAAATCCAGTGGTAGGAACACAAGTCAGACTTTACCATAATGCAGTGATTCCCAACTACCCAATTTCACTTAATTCGTCTGAAAATTAGATTTGCAAAGGGGTGGAAAATTTCCCCCACATTTCTTGTAAATTTCCATAGGAATTCAAGCTGTGGAGTTTTGAAAATATTCTTAATTGTAAACTTTCCATGGTATGATTCCTCAAACATCCTCCTTTCTGGGCCCCTTAGGTGTGATATCCCTTTCGCGCTCGCTCCACGGCAAAGCCAACTCGATCATCTCCATGGTGATATCGGCCGAGGACGGTGGTGGCCTGACTGCCCCGGTGGACGCTAGGGTGAACGTGAGCGTGGTGGGGGGTTCCATATCGTCGCCTGTGTTCGAGCAGCCGCAGTACTTCTTCACCGTGTCCGAGGACGTTCTCCGGGGCACGGCGGTGGGCGTGGTCCGCGCTGCGACTAAGACTGGTCAGGAAATGGTATCTCATTAAATTAAGTTTTCAGACATACATTTTTTAATGTCCCCTATGTCTTTGGTTCAGCTCTTTCCAAAGACATCTTCTACTCCATCTCTTCCGGAGATCCCGATGGTTATTTCACTGTGGACAGTGCAACCGGAACCATCCGCACCGCCCTTCCCCTGGACCATGAAACCTTCCCAAGACTGGACCTAGAGATCCAGGCACGCTTCGGCTCCCCTCCCGCTTTTGGGACCAGTCGTGTGCGCATATCAGTCTCGGACATCAACGACAATGCACCCGTCTTCCTGCCCTCTTCATCTGAGTCCCTGCTCCTGCCCGAGGTCACCAAGATGGGAACGATCATCTACCACATTCAGGCCTCAGACAAGGACTCTGGTCATAACGGTCAGCTGAGCTTCGACTTGGTGTCAGCCGGAGTTGCGGGCAGCGGCGGCCAGAGGACGTTCGGCGTGGATCGAGGCAGCGGGGAGGTGCGTCTGATAGGCGGTCTGTCCTATGAGACCATCCCCCGCTATGACCTTCAGGTGGTGGCCAAAGATGGCGGAGCACCTCAGCTGAGCTCCACCTTCACCCTGGTGGTTCACATACAGGTGCAGGACGCTCAGGGCCCCCACTTTGACACTCTGACATATCGCGTGGAGCTTCGAGAGAATGTGCCTCTCAACACACGCTTCCTCCAGGTTCGAGCTCTTAACAAAGACACCTCTGGGAACGGCGGAAGCGCTTCCTCATCTCCCGACATTTCGTACCGGCTCCGGCCTGACGGGGATGCAGCTGGCTTTGGCATCATGCCTGATAGTGGTTGGCTGTTTGTGCGAAGTTCTCTGGACCGGGAAGTCAAGGACATGTACCTGCTGACCGTTGTGGCCACCTCGGGCCAAAGCGGGACAGGAAGGACTGGCAGCGCCACCGTCAGGGTAACAGTGACGGACGAAAACGACAACTCCCCCAAGCTCAGCCAGGACAGGGTGTTCCTGGCAGTACGGGAGAACCTGCTGGCGGGGACGGGCTTTGGTAGGGTATCGGCGATGGACCGAGATGCAGGACTGAATGCACGACTTACCTACAGGCTGCTGCACGCTGATAGACACTTTCAGATTAACGCGCAGACAGGTGAAGATGGACACCAAAGCGGTTTGTGTTGCTGTTGTTAGTTACTCATCTGTTTTTTTGTGTTTTTCATTCTTCCCTTCAAGGGGAAATCAGCACTCGCCAGCCATTGGACAGGGAGCAGCAGTCTAGCTTCCAGTTGGTGGTGGTGGTCCAAGACAGTGGCACGCCTCCCCGAACCGCCACCGGGACCGCTCACGTCAGCGTGCTGGACGAAAACGACCACGCTCCCAGTTTCAGCCATGCCCGACCCAACCGAGAACTGATCTTCCAGGTTACAATTGTCCTAAATCAGTGAGGAGATGTTCAATCTGATTCCTTGAAGAAATACAACGCAAATGTTTAATAATGTTTGCCCGTTGTAGGTGGATGAGGGGCTTCCGTCTGGTACTGTCCTAGGTACGGTGTCCGCCAAGGACCCGGATGAGGGTGAAAACAGCACCATCTACTACTCTTTAGCAGGCAAGATTTACTGTACAGAAACATTTCAGATTCCAGCCTACATTTATTGCAGAGGTGGGGAACTTGAGTCACCGATTTTAGGACTTGGAACTTGGCTAAAACTGAATTGTGAAATGACTCAGACTTAAGCTGCATCGCTTGACGTCTTGCCTGTTTACATTTAAAATATTTCACAAGACAGTGTGCCGTTTGTTTCTGAAAGAAGTTATTTTTTGTGTAGTGTGCGCAAACCTGGCAACTCACCAGTGCTAAGTGCAGAGGCCACCTTGTGAAGCGAGTAGACATGACAGGAGATACATAGATTATGACATTTTGATTCAAAGATTATGTGTTAGAAAAAGAAAAGAGCAACATGCCCTACAATGTACAAAGATTATTATTAGCTAAAACTATTTTAGCTCACTTGTAGCTGGTCAACATCTTTATGCCGGTTAAGTGTTTCATTGAGAAAACAAAGTAATAGACAATACAGTTTGCTATTACTAAAAAACTATCATTGCGAATGTACATCTCCCTAACACAAGTATAGATACTGAGTACAAAGTGGTCAATGTTGTGACTGAGCAAGATTGTATGACTTGACTAGTGACTTGCTAAACCTAAGTACTATTGACGTGACTTGCTTGATTGTTGCCTGAGTCACTTGGAACTTGAGACATACTTCTGACTTCTTGTCTCATACTACGATTTCCTCCAAAGGCTCCAGAGTGGAGCGCTTCTCCCTGAATGCTGCCACCGGGGAGCTCCGAACCGCCGCCCCGCTGAGGTGGGCAGAACGTGCAGAGTACGCCTTGACCGTGACCGCTGCCGACCACGGAACGCCGAGCCTCAGCTCTGCCTGCCAGCTGCGGATACAAGTAATCAGACTCCCTCAGCATATCCAGATCTGGTGGCTAGAGCTAAAAAGAAGGGGAAAAAAGTGTCACGCCAAAGTCTTTTTATAGTTATTTCCTCAGTGCGGTCTGTCAAGAAAATTAGGTGAATATGAGACCGGGGTCCTATGCCTATGCAAACAAAAGAATCCCTGTAATCTGCTTGAGTGCTTCCTGACCTAAAGGTTAGTGGAGTAACCAGAACATCGACTTGTTGTCATGAACTCGGGCCGATCCCTGCAGATCAGCACTGGTATTTTAGGGGATGGCGAAAAGCTTTTAGTGAGTTCAGAAAGGAAAAGGTTGCTAATCTGAGGAGGGGGTGGCGGGCCTCGTCTTAGATTTCTCCTCACCACGCCGAGATTAGACCTCGGAATCAAACGCTCCCAGATGACGTGACGAGCCAGCTGCGTACAATAGCAGCAAGTGGAAGGTGCCATAACCACCTTACACAACAGAAATGAACACAACTAGAAATATTGCATCGAGTAAAAACACAGTCATGCTTGGCCACACTTCATATGGGATCTCTCCTCTGACAAGTCAGACACGTTTTAAATAAAACAACCACGTTCATTGTTTCACATGTTTGAATGTAATCAAGCAGGAATTAATTTAGTGAAGGAATTGCATGCAACGTCTTCATGCAGGGGGCTGTAATTACCTTCATTACATAAAGAGACAGACTTTAGCTCAAGGTTTCTTCCAGGGAGGTTCTGGCTTGATTTCTTCTAGCTGTATTGCCTTCAGAATCCCTCAAGACTTAGTAATGGACCAGATGCAGACTCTTTACCTCCATAATCAAATCAAATCAAATCAAGTGATTGGAGTGGGCAGGTCTTTTGCGTGAGAAACATTGACCCAGCTTTTCCCTCTCCTGGTCTGCAGGTTCTGAGCTCCGCCAAGTCGTCCCCGAAGCCCAACGTGCTGTCTATGACGCTGAACGTTGTAGAAGGAGCTCTTCCAGGTTCCGTGGTGGGCTCAGTACACCTGCCAGAAGCTGCCAGCCCGGATGGCCAGGTCACGTACCTGGTGGTGGGCGGGACGGACAGAGACGGGACCTTCATGGTGGACCGCTTGAAGGGCGACGTGTACCTGCTGCAGGAGCTGGACTACGAGAAGGGTTCAGAGTACACGCTGCACGTGGAGGTGTCCGACTTCTTCCGGGCCTTTCCAAGCAGCCACCTCGTGAAACTGAGCATCCAGGTGCAGGACAGCAATGACCATTCCCCACAGTTCACAGAAGATCCCGTGACCATCGTCGTCCCTGAGAACCTCCAACCGGGAGCTTCCATTTACACCGTTCAGGCTGTGGACAAGGTACCACAACAAAGATTCTTCTTCTAAAGTCATTTTAACGTGCTCATGTAATGGCTGTCAGCTAGCGCTCTGCGCCAGTACATTAGCGCAGCTCACTTCCCCAACGCATGGGTTCAAGCTGAGGGGCATTTTGAACAGACAGTTACTCATGGTAACCTCCACCTTGGACAATAGAAATAAACACAACAACTAAAATGAATCCACAAAAGTCATTGCAGCATTTTTCAGTGGATGTAAGTGAACAGCTGTTGTCTATGCACAGGACGGCAGCGGTCCCAACAGCGAGCTGCGCTACTCCATGGAGTACCACTGGCCGGACCAGGCTGACCTCCTTATATTGGACACAGTCAGTGGTGTCCTCACCCTGGGGGAGACGTTGGACCGCGAAACCACTCCGTCTCTTCACCTGGTGGTCCGAGCCACCGACCAAGCGGCGGACCCCTTGCAGAGGCGCTGGGGTTCGATCACAGTGCAACTGTTTGTCACCGACCAAAACGACAACGCACCGGTCTTCAACTCGCCGGCGGCCGTCAGCGTGATGGAGGATCAGCCCGTCGGGTATGTTAGCTTGTGTGTCTCATCTTGAAAATGTTCCTGGAATTTAACTGGGTTTTCGCTTTATTCCCGGACAGCTTTGTGATTTTGTATGTGATGGCTCAGGATGAGGACGAAGGGGAAAATGGCCTAGTGTCGTACAGAATCCAGACGGGAAACAGTGCTGGTCACTTCAGTCTGAACCCAAACACCGGTAAGCAGACCTGCTTCCACCAAGTGTGGGTTCAGGAGAAGCCCACCAGATGAACACGCTGTTCCACGGTGCAGGGCTTATGACAGTCTGCACTAGACGATTTTTCTAGGAGTAATATTTCACCTCGGAGGTGTGTGAGGTTGAGGTTAGGCAGTCACTTGATGGAACTTCCAGATGGACCAACAGTCTTCTGGGTGCGAGTTGTATTAGCCTGCGGTTTGTTTTCTCATACGGTATTAAGCTTTAACAGTAGATAAGTAAAGTAAATACGTACACCAGTTACTCATAACGGTAACCATGCACAATAGAAATCCACACAATGGCTTCAAAAATAATTCAGTTTCAAAAAAATCAAAAATAAAACAAAAGTCCACACACAGACATAGGCAGGTGAAATCAAAATGTATGCGATCATTCCTCTTGCCAGTTATGAAGTTGTAAAACCAACCCATGTTCTTCTGCTGATTCCAAAAGAATGGAAAGACAGAAATTCACTTTTTTTAACTGGTGAAAGAAGAGAATCTACTCTTTCTTTTGGTCAGTGTGATGCTTGGATTGTCACAGAACACAATATTCTGTGGGTCTCGAAAGATCAGTCAAAATTCTTTGAAACGGCTGGCAATGTGGGAAATTCTGCTTTGAAAACACCCGACAGTGAATGAGTTCATCTGCACAATCGAAATCTGAAGGACTACAAATAATTTTCCAAGTCCTGTGGCAGGCTCTCTGTCCATCCTGAAAGCTCTGGACCGAGAGGAGCAGGAGGTCTTCAACTTGACGGTGGTGGCGGAGGATGGGGGTACGCCTTCGCTCTCCACCTCCCAGTTTCTCCGCGTGCAGGTGATGGACATCAACGATGAGGTTCCGGTGTTCCAGAAGGCCGAGTTTGAGAGCCAGGTTCTGGAGAACCAGGGGCCTGGCACCACAGTGCTTACAGTGGTGGCCACCGATAGAGATCAAGGTTTGGTTCTTGGGACGCGACGCTGCGGGTAGTTGTATGGTTGTTCCTTCACGTGTTTGTACGCAGGGTCCAATGGGCACGTGACGTTTGGGGGGGTGACGGAGGAAGGTTTTGTCATCAACCCATCAACCGGCGTCATCACTACAACCAAAGAGCTGGACAAGGAGCTTCGGGATCACTACATTCTCACCGGTACTGATTCTGAAACGTGTGTTCGAAAACCGCAAAGGCAATATGAAATCTTCAGCGAACCTGAACATGGTGTTTTCAAGACTATCAAAAGCAGTGAACAACCTTTGGAACATATCAATGAAAATGTAGTCTCAGTTACGTCAAAGACGATTTCCAGTCTTCAGTGAACCTAAGAGTTTTGGTAAAGATCAAAACGACGTTTTCATCAAGACAATTTTCAAATCTGACAAACCCATGTTTTCATGAAAATAAAAGACAATCTGGAGTCTTCAACAAACCACATGTGGTTTCAAGACAATTTCAAGTCTACGATGAACCTGGCGAGTTTCCAAAAACATCAAAGATGATTCCGTCTTCCGCGAGTCTAACAGTACACTCTTGCAAACATTAAAATCATGTTTTTATAAACGGCAAATGCAAATTGTTCAATGACTCTTGCATCCGTTTTCATAATCATCAATTTTGAGTCTTAGTAAAACCTGATGTTTTCGTAAACATCAATGCCCATTGGGAGTTTTCAATGACTAACATACTGTATGTATGCGTTTTCGTAAACGAGAAAAATCTAGCCTTCAATGACTGCAACGTTTGCATCATCGTGAACATCAAAAAGAATTTAGTCTTCGGCGAGCATATTGTTTTCAAGCACATCAGAGACCATTTATTTTTTGCATCATTCCAGCTCGCCCCTGATTTAACTCTCTCCCCCGCACACCCTCCAGTGTACGCCCGGGACAGAGGTCTGCCCCCCAACTTCGCCAAGGCGACAGTGCGGGTGGAGGTTGAGGACGTGAACGACAACGCTCCGGTCTTCGCCCAGCCGTGGTACGGACTGGAGGTGCCCGAGAACCATGCCGCCGTGGAGCTGTGTTTCCTCAAGGCCACGGACCCGGACTCTGGTGCCGGCGGGGAGCTGGAGTACAGGATTACCGGTGAGATCCATTTCGCCAGTCCTTCTCGCCAACTATTTCATTAGTTTGCTGGCACTACACACTTGTTTCTTGCTTTTGGCGTGGTCTTTTTGCATATAAAAACAGATCTACGGGTTTGACACAAGTCTGGCTCTTGATGTCTAACTTTAAAAATAGTACTTTGCCTCTCTGGCTCCAAATGGATGTTGCCTTTTTTTTCCCCCTCCAACTGCTCCCTCTAGCCGGAGACCCGGACGGGGATTTCCGCCTCCACGCCAGCACGGGAGCCTTGTCCACCCAACGGGGCCTGGACAGGGAGACCAAAGCCGAGTACACCCTGGAGGTGACGGCCACGGACAGAGGCGGCCCGGCTCTCAGCACCGTGGTCACGGTGAAGATCCGAGTGCTGGACGTCAACGACAACAATCCCGTTTTTGGCAGGAGCAGCTACAATGCAGATGTTTCGGAGGATGCCGCTGAGGGATCACAAGTCCTGATGGTAGACAGACATTATGTTCTTGGCCCTGGTCCTCATCGTGCCTTTGCTTTGAATATGTTTTGGGCGGTTAAAAAAAACAACTTCAAATGTCCAATTTTACAAAAACAAACAGGCCTTTTTGTCTCAAAAAAAAAATCTAAGATATGCGTTTTCCTCACGTGTTTCTCAAAAAAAAAAATTTAAAACAGACATTCCTAAAATGTCTAAAAAAAAATAATAATAATAATGTAGAATTTTGGCTTTTCTTTCCTGCAGAAACCTTTTTCTTGGAAAGAAAATAAGTGTCTTCTCAAAGATTCTGATAGTTTGTCAAAAAAATTTTGTCGGGAAAAAAAATCTGACTTATTTCACACAAAAATGACTTAAAAACATCTTTAACTTAATTTTGAGAAAAGACATCTCACAGGCAATCATTTTAATTTCATTTGTATTTAATTTGATGCCGTCAATGTGTTTGCAGGTGTCAGCAACAGATGCAGACGATGACGTAAACGGGAAAGTTGTGTACTTCCTCAGCCACGAGGCTCACGGAGCGTTCGCGGTGGACGAGCAAACTGGCCGCATCACCACGTCGGCACCTCTGGACCGCGAAAAGCAAGCGTCGTACAGCTTCCAGGTGTTTGCCGCAGACCTTTCCCCGGCGTCGCCCAGGAACTCCTCCGCGCAGGTGAAGTGAGGTTTTAAGGAAAATAGCCCAAAGATCAAGATTTGTCCATTATACATTGCATCTGGATTAAATAATGTTTCAATGTGAATCTTCTCTTCCAGGTGACCATCACCATCACGGATGTCAACGACAACACGCCCGTCTTTGTCCAGGACCCGTTGGTCATCGAGGTGTCCAGCAGGAGGTCCCAACGGGTTCTGGCCACCATGAAGGCAGAGGACAAGGACTTTGGAGCTAACGGCTCTGTGTTTTATCGCTTTGCCGCCCCGGTGAAGGGCTTCAGCATCAACTCTCTGACTGGGCAGATCCAGGCTACGGAGCCTATGGACACTCTGTCCCAGGCCCAGAGGACCCTCATCGTGGAGGCCATGGACCAGGGTACCCCGGCTCAGTCAGCACAGGGGGTGGTGGTGATCTACGTGAAGGAGGTGGAGTACCATGGCATTCGATTCCCCAGGAACGCCAGAGACGTCAGCATACAGGAGAACGCGGCTAAAGGTCCGACATAGTACAAGGATGATAATCTTATTTATTGTCATGGAATCCTCTGTAATTCTGATTTCTTGAAATTAGGCACAGCTGTGGCTCAGGCTCAGGCCCAGTTTCCAGATGGAAACCGCAAGGGGATCAGCTACAGCATCTTCAGTGGGAACAGACAGCAGGCCTTCAGGATCAGCTCGTCCACAGGTGAACACCATCAGTCACAAGACATATTGATCTTTTTTTTTTTTTCAAAAATCAGATCTTGTTTGTTGAAAGATGTTTCCAAATCTTCATTTTGAGAAAAAGTATTTTTTTCCCCCCCCAGTCATAAGACAATGGTAAATGGACTGCACTTATATAGCGCTTTATCTATACCACCACAGTGCCCAAAACGCTTTACAAAGCCTCACATTCACCCACTCTCACACACAGTCATACGCCAATGGGTGACTGCTGCCACGCAAGGCGCTGCCAGGCCCACTGGGAGCAAATTAGGGTTCAGTGTCTTGCCCAAGGACACTTCGACATGCCGACAGTCGTGGCCGTGATTCAAACCAATGACCCTTGGGTCACTGGACGACCCGCCCTACCTACTGAGTGAGACACAGCCGCCCAATTTCACAGTCTCAAGACAGTCATTTCACTCTCATGTGTTTTGCAAGGAAAAAAGTCTGAATTGTATGTTTTGCCTTACTGTTCAACAAATATATATTTACTTTCGTCCCCCAAAAATTTCAAGGAAGTCAAAAGCTTTTTTGACAAGTCAGATTTCTTTCAAGAATAAAAGTCAAGATAGGTTTGAGAATTAACATTTTTTGAAAAATTCAGAATTTTAGACAACTATAAAGACAGCCATTTTTACGGAGAAAAAAAAGTCATTTTGGGAGAAAAACATTGAGGAAACAAGTTAAAAACCAATTGCTTTTTTTTAAGTCAGATGAAAAAATATTTTTAAGAAAAAGTCAATCTTAATGTCAATTCTTTAAGAACATATACATTTTGAGACAGAAAGTAAAAAAACAATCAGATTTTTTGTTTTGTTCAAGTAAAACAAAGTTTTATGATAGTATGATTTTTTTTGGGGGGGGGGGGGGGGTGAGGAGACTGAGATTGTGTGTTTCCACACAATCTCCAAGTGTAATGAGAGTTTGGGGGTGGGAGGGAAACAGGAGGGAGAGGAGATGAATTTCCAGCAAATGTTAATTCATCCACGGGTTCTCTAGGTGAAATCTGGGTGCAGAGCTCCAAGGGTCTGGACTTTGAGGACACACCCAGGTTGCGTCTGGTGGTCAAGGCTGAGACGGTGTCCTCGACCTCCTTCACCAGTATCAACTTGATGCTGCAGGACGTCAACGACAACCTGCCTCGCTTCCAGCTACAAAACTATGTGGTGTACATGAAGGAGGCACGGGGATATGAAACACCGATCATACAGGTAGCACTCAACGCAACTGCTCGTCCCGGGGTCTTCTGGCATTTTTAACCATAGCATAAATGTTCCCAGGTTGTGGCCCAGGACGTGGACCAGGGCCAGAATGGTCAGGTGACCTACTCCATTCAGTCGTCGGGTATGAGCGGCTTGTTCAAGATCGATCCCATGACGGGAAGCATCACCACGACAGCTATCATGGACCGCGAGATCTTTACCCAGACCAAGTAAGTGCAAAAAGATAACACGATGGTATTTCAACACAGTAGGACATGATGTATCATTTTTTTCCAGGCTGGTAATCACAGCAACTGATAGGGGAAGTCCAAGACTAGCAGGTTCCGCGACTCTGACCGTAATCATCGTGGACCAGAATGACAACAGTCCTACTATACCATTGCCACAAGAAATCCGCATCTCAGAGAGTACTTATCAGAAATACTACACCATATATACTGTGGTGCCTTGACTTGAGGTTTTTGTTTTAGTTACGAGCTGTCGATTGGTAGATGTTTTGCTTTGTGTTGTAAGCCAAAATTTGACTTAATGCTTTTGAAGTGACAAAATTATTTTTTTAAATGGGATGGCAAAAGTTAAAACCCAAAACCAAGGTGCCACTGTACGGTGTTGTGTGTGTGCAAGATTGAAAGCAACTGACATGGCTTTGTGCCCATTAGACACATTAATCGGCACAGAGATCACCCTGGTGACAGGCAACGACGTAGACTCCGGTCCCGCCCTGGCCTACACCTTGCACCTGGACCCGAGCTCCGTGGGCAAGTTTGGGATCCACCGCTACACCGGAGGCGTTTCCCTCACCGCCCCGCTGGATTTTGAGGAGAAGACGTGGTACACGGTGACCGTCAGAGCCACCGACAGCCAGCACCACACCGAGGCCAACATCACCATCCTGGTAGAGGACGTCAATGACAATGTACCGGCCTTCACCCAGGACCTCTATCAGGTAGCATGACCAAATAAGGTAGTGTATTGCTCTTGCATGTGTGCAAGGACAACTTCAATCGCTAATGCACTTTCAGATGTCAATTGACTGAGACAAACAGTCAAACACAAATATACAATGAGAAGATTCACATAAAGAATCTACCACAACTTGTGGAGTGGGGGAAATCAAGTCAAGGTACCATTATACTTTAATGGCTGTTATTGATATTACCCCCCACTCCCCCAGGTGACCCTACCCGAGCACACGCCAGCTGGGAGTGTGGTCGTCACGGTAACAGCAACCGACAGGGACTCTGGAGAGAACGGAAGGATCACCTACAGTGTGATGTCGTCCACTCAGGAGGGCTTCTACATTGATCCCAACAATGGTAGACAAGCAGTTCCTACTGTTGGAAAGTAAAAACATCAGACTCTCTGATTCTCTGACCCTGTTTATGGGCTTCCAGGAACTTTGTTCATCAGCCACCGAGCGGAGTTTGACCCCGAACGGCCTTCCGTCAATGTGGTCATTGAAGCTCGCGATGGAGGTTCGCCAGCGCATTCTGCTCTCGCCACCGTCCAGGTTCAAATCACTGACGTCAACGATAATGTGCCCGTGTTCCACCAATCAGAATACAGGTCAGTTTGTGTCAGAGAGATTCTCGATCTGTTTGGCAAATATTTCAAGGAGACGTTGGATGCATTTTTTCCCACAATTTAAAACTGATCCCAGGCGTATTAATAATAAATCTGTGACATGGTTTTGTGGACTTACCACAAGATTCAAGAATTCCAACCTTTTTTTTTGACCCTCGCTGAAATTACCGTGTTTTGATGGGCCGTTCCTGTCTCATGCAATTGAATGGCTCTTATCCCCACCCCATACACTGCTGGGCCAATGGCAAATCAGGCTTTTGTTACAATGACGGCCAGCGGGTGGAGATAGGACGTTGCAACTAGGCAAGCACCCAGCAAAAACTAATTTTCACTGTTGGAGGCAGCACTTCATATGTGGATTACACAGATTTCGTTACGTTGGAAACCAGGGCGGGAACTAGTGTGTTGTGACTGGGCACGAGACTTCTACTTACAGAAGCGGAGTGCAGAGGGTGTTCCAAAAAGTGAGTGAACGTAATGAATGGAGCTCTTTTTTGACATGGTACTGTTTCAGAGAGTTAAGTTGCTTGAAGGTGGTTCTGGATCTTGGGACAGTCTAGCTGTCAACTCATGGGCGCAGAAACTTGGTGTGTGGGTCGGCTTGCTCACAAACACATTTTCAGAAATTGACAGATAACTAAAGATTGACTCGGTTGTTTACTTTCACACCTGATGGGTGGGGAAGGCCCCCCAACGACACCATTTGTATCCAAGCAATTAGAAAGTGACTTTTCCATAATATTTTCCCTTTTCGGTCTTCAAGGGCGACGGTTTCAGAGGACACCATCCCAGGGGTGACAGTCTTGACATTCGAGGCCTTTGACAGCGACCTCTCCCGGGAAAACTGCGGCTTCGACTTTGCTATCGCCAATGGCAACGAGGGCAATGCCTTCCAGATCGAAAGCAGCGTGCGCTTCCTGGAGGACCGGGGCTTCCAAACCGTGGGGACGCTTCTCTTGGCCGAGGGTCTTGATTTCGAAGCCAAGCCGCTGTATAACCTCACCGTGGTGGTGTCGGACCGTGGCATCCCCCAGAGGAGCTCCAGCGTGGCGGCCGTGATTATGATCGGCGATGTAAATGACAACCCGCCGGCTTTCAGTAGGGCGGAATATGCTGTGGCATTGAGCGAGGGTGCTGCTGTCGGGACCGAGATCATACGATTAACTGCAACAGGTATCTAAAAGTCGTCCTGGTTGGACCTCTTGATCTCACATATTCTGAGTTAATCGAAATCTTTTGCTTCCTGTTTTCCCCAGATCCAGACTCAACAGCCAACGCGGAGGTCCAGTATGCAATCAGCTCCGGGGATGAGGTTAACCTATTCACCGTGGACCAGTGGACCGGAGCCTTGCGGCTTCAGCAGGCATTGGACCGCGAGCACCGGTCTACTCACACAGTTGTCGTCCAAGCCACAGACGGTCAAGGACATTTCGCCCTGGTTCCCGTGTTTGTCGAGGTAAAAGACATGAACGACAATCATCCTTTCTTCCCTGTGGAAGTCCTGACTGTAAGCATCAGAGAGAACCAACCGGCGAATTCCGCCGTGACCGTTCTCCACGCTATAGACCACGACACAGGAGTCTTCGGCCAGCTAAGGTACTTCATGTTAGAGCGGTCACCCGCGGGAAAGGACTTCTTCGTGGATTCTTCCACTGGAGAGATCAGGAGCAGAAACCCCTTTGACTTTGAGAAGATCAATTCATTTAACTTTGTCGCACTGGCGGTTGATGCAGGAAACCACTCTGCCACAGTGACGGTGCAGGTCTTTGTCACAGGCGAGGATGAGTACGATCCGCTTTTCACATCCTCCGAGTTCTCCTTTGAGGTCCCAGAGGACGCCAGGAAAGGCCAGAGCATCGGCCAAGTCCAGGCCCATGACGAGGATGGGGGCGTAGACGGGATCGTCCTCTACTCCTTCCCCACGAGCTCTCCGTACTTTGAGGTCAACAAAACCACCGGTGTGGTTTTCCTCAAGCTGGACAGCGGTCACAGCAGCAACAGCGGATCGGGTCGAGCCAAAAGGGAAACCAGGCTGATTACTCTGGACGTGAGCGCTCACAGTCCTCTAGATGCATCTCGCCATGCCACGGCGCACATCTCCATTGACGTAACCAACACAGGTTTTGGCCTGTCCCCCGACGTTAATATCCTGCTGATTATCATTATCGCCGTGTCGCTTGGGGTGATCGTTCTGCTCGTTGTCACGGCGGTGGTGGTGTTTCTGGTGAAGTCGCGCAGGAGGAAGAAAGCCCAGAATGCTACAAACAGAAACGTGGCCTCAGGTACCGCTCTGAAGAATCTGGACAACTGCAGTTCCGGACAAGGAGGGGAAAGAATCTACCACCAGGCCTTGCCAGGCTATGTTGGAGACCAGACGGGTGGAGGTGGGGGTCCGTACACAAGAGGTGGGTCTCTGGATCCGTCTCACTCTAGTGGGAGAGGATCTGCTGAGGCAGCAGAGGATGACGAAATCAGGATGATAAACGAGTACCCTCGCGTGGCCTCCATCAGCTCGTCCATGCAGGAACACATCTCCGCCAGAGGACCAGACTCTGGGATTCAGCAGGACGCCGACCAGCTCTCCGACGTCTCCTGTGAACCAGCGGCTTTGGAAGGGAGCACTTGGTTCAAGGGCAAAAAACTGGGCGGCAGTCTTAGCGGGACTTTGCTCTCTGGGCAGCTCCCGGTCTTCAGGGACGAGGGAGGGGGGTTCCTTGGAGTTGGCCGGGGCCTCAATATTTCCCTTCCCAAGGATTACGCCTTCCCTGAGGATGGTAAACCATCCGTGGGCGGTTCTCTCACAGCTATAGTGGCCAGTGATGAGGAACTCCGCGGCAGCTACAACTGGGACTACCTGCTCAACTGGTGTCCCCAGTTCCAACCCCTGGCCAATGTCTTCACAGAAATTGCCAGACTGAAAGACGAGACGGCCCAGCAGAACCCCAACCCGCGCCAGCCTTTCCAACCCAAGCCTAAAATGGACCCCAAACCCAGAATCGACCCGCCGCCACTCATCACATCTGTCGCCCACCCTGGGGCCATGTCGGTGCCACCCAAGGTCCCTGTGATCGGACGGACGTTCCCTCACCTGGCGTCGCTCCGACGGTCCCCCATCAGTCATGAGGGTTCCATTTGCTCAGCGGCCATGTCGCCCAGCTTTTCGCCCTCGCTTTCCCCGTTGGCGGCGCGCTCACCTGCCGTCTCCCCGTTCGGTGTCAACCAGGGGCCCTCTGCGTCCATGATTAGCACCCGGGAGCCCTCGCTGGACCGGAGTCCGGATCATGAGATGAGAATATGAGGGCTTCGAAAGAGGACCATTTCGCATACTTCTGCGTTTTTGACACTTAATTCCATGGACTGGCACTCAGCGTGGTGACTGGACCACCCTTTGTGGTGTCTACAGCAGGGGTTCTCAAACCTTTTAGGTCCAGGGACCACTTACAGGGGAGAAAGATTTCCAAGGACAACCCTAAATATATTTTGCCAATGTCACATTTATGTGATGATACATCACAGTCTTATCAGAACATTTAATTGGCCCAAAGCTAAGGTCGAAAGGAGTAAACGGTTTATTATGTTTGTTTTACTGGAGTGCCCCCCATATATGTAGGTATAGACTTTTTTAAATTATATGACACACTAATTTATTGTCCCCGGACCCCAGTTTGGGAATCACCGGTCTACAGGACAACTCACTGTGGTTTCGTCAGTGACTTGCGGCGTTGCGGTTGGTTTTCACGTTCCCTCGCTGGCTGGCCAGAGAGCACCTCATGTGGTTTTGCGTTACAGTGTTCGTCATTGGAAAAAAGGAACACCAACGGATTGTTTGGACGTGCCAATGTGGGACAGACATGGAGATCATTGCCTGTTTCTTTGATTTTGATATATTTTTTACATCCAATATTGATTTGAGATTGTGTTTGTGCATTATGTATATTAGGATGTATGAAAACTAGGCTATGTGCCTCTGTGATTGTTAGCCGGTTAGCGCCTCTAGTCGGCACCGATATGCACGTTTGGTAGCATTATTTATACGAACAAAAGGAGGAGGGGATTTGACACTGTTGTTGATTTTGTCCAAGCTCAGATCAAAGCAGTTCTCGAGGGGTCACCTCTTGTGTCTTTACAATGAAAGTGCTTCCCGCATCGATGACGACGGCATTCATCTCAGCACAAAGGGAAATATGCAAACGTCGCCACACATCAGCCAACACGACCCAAAGCATTTGAGGTTTCGGGTTGGGTTAGGGTTCAAGGGATAGCGTTACAAATTCGATGCAGGGTTTGGGGTTAGGACAGGGATTACGGTTAGGGGTCGAGTCGAAACGTACACAAACATCATCCGGTGCAGTATTCTTCTCCGCATCCATCTCATTTACATACGATTGTGTTTTCTAAAGCCTCGAAAAACAAAGAGCTGTACTGGACTCGTATTTAAAGCAAAATAAATCCCCCACTGATCCCTTTTGACACAAACTGGAGTCTGTTTTTTTCCTCTTTGAAGAGTCGAACAGCGATCGCATGTTCTCGGAATGAGAGTTTTGGGGGCAAAATGTTTCTCATGAGCTCATTGTGAGTGGACGTGTACCACTTAAAATGCTACACATATGACGGTAAGTAATACATATCAGACAGTGTAGGTGTATCCATTCAAGTGTCCAGGAAGCATAGAAAAACATTTTCATTACCTCTTCGAAACAAAAACAAAAGTTTCAAAGCCTTGAGGGAGGTCTGGACCACCACTCATCTTTTAATATGACACTTAAATGATCTTTTATTCAAGCGCTTCACAGGAGATGTCCCCTACTGTCGTTTTCCCAAAACACGAAAACAGACCACCGGATTGCAAAGGTATCGATGACACCGTGCCTGTTAAAATCGGGTTGTGAAAGTGTCCAAAAAAATACAATTCAATAAAATAAAAAAGTTTTGTCCAACCATTATGTTAGCCTGTCGAGCATTTCTGTGACAGGTTTTAAACAAATAAATACAAATAAGGGATAGTGCTTAACATCATTAGCACTAACGTGAAGAGTTGGTTGCACCAAACAAATTGTATTTGTATTTTGTAACACAGACTGGTTCCATTCAGTCTACTATACATTAGATGAGCAGCTTTAGCACAAGTATTCGTTCTTCCATCCATAAAAGCACTTAAGGAGGAGGTTAGGGTTCAGCCATCTAAACTTTCTAAGCCTCAAAAATATGTCAGCCTTCCATTTGTAACAGCACATCATATTTCTTTTGTAGCAAATCCTACTAAATTGTCAGGACAAGCTCAGCATCCATTTGTCTGTCTGCACGCTCCAAGCCTTTAAGTGCAGGAACACGGAAAAGAAGCAAACTTCCAGGGCGGATCAGCGTGAGTGACACACGCTGGAACGGAGTGACGCTTATGACTAAACGCATGAATCTGCTTTCATAAATACGGAAAAATCAGAGCCAGGAGGATTCGTTTGTGGGTTTTTGTTCTTTTTTTTTCTTTTTGTAGCTGCGCTCTCAGCCTGGGAACGTTCACGTCGGACCGATCCAGGTGCTTCTCGTTTTGGCTTTAATCGGCTGGGCTTCACAAGTGTGCGCGCGCTTGCAGCGTGAGGAACAGCAAACGGGAATTGGGCGCACATGCAGAAAGACGATGAAAAAGCAGGCTAGAGCGAATATAGCAAGTCGGGCCGCAACTAACAATTATTTTAATAATTGATGAACGCAGGTTTTAATTCATCGACGAATCAGATTTGTGGAACCGTTTGAATTGACGTCCCTTTATTAAAAAACTGGACATAATTCCAAATTGACGGTGCAGAAAATGCAACGATACATTTGAAGAGCACATGCATCAAATTTCAAGCTTGTATCACAACTTGAATGATTCTTTCACTTTCTGCTCCGCGATCACACCAAACATATTTTGAAAGTTTTTTTTCCCAGCATTAACGTCGTCAAACTTCCACAGAAACAATCCAAATAAATATTGTTTCTTCGTCTCTGAATTTCTTTGGTCAACATAATCACAACCGCGCTCGTCGATAGTTGCCATGGCAACCCTCGGATATCTCATTTTCGCCCTCTCTCATCTTCGTGGAGGCTCGTGTTGCGTTAGCACTAGCGCTAATGTTAGCCAAAACATTCAGTACTGACTTCACCACGTGATGTAATGGTTCACTTATTTCTATACATGAAACTTCCATGGTACAGTTAATGAAGGATTTATGAGGGGCACCATTTGACCCGGGAACATAATATTTCCATTATCTCCGACGGGGGGTGGGGGGGGGAATGTCCCTGCCAATTAAAAGTGAACGTTATTAGCCTCGCAAAGGCACTTTTGGTGACTAATGAGTTTCCCTTGACGAGAACATTTTCTCTGATGTTTTCTCTCTGTTTTCCAGCAACATGATTTACAGTCCGACATTCATAAAATGCTTCAATCTCTCTCTCTCTCTCTCTCTCTCTTCCCGACATGGAAATTTATTAGGCGGCCTTCTTCTGTCAGCCCGAAGCCGGAGAAAGTGCAGGAGTCTGAGCCTTTTCTTTTTTACGACTTGGATCACAGCACAAGTATTCCGTTCACGCAACAGTGAAACGTTATCTTATTTTATCTTATTACACCGAAAATAGAGTTGAGTTTTTTGGGGATTTTTTGGGAATGCGAGTTAAATTTTGAAGGACGAAAACATTGCCGAGACTTCAGGAGTCCACTTGAGCAACTGGAGTGAATGGGGAAGCTTTGACCACTTCAAAGCAAAACGGGAGACTTGATGTCTTTTCGGGCATTTATTTTCCAGACTTTGTTTTTAGGGGTCAACTGATGATAGATAGACATGCCTACCAAGTTGAAATGGCCCAAAATAAACCTAAAATGGTAGTTTCAAACCAAACTGGCAGACGACCCGTGTCTCTTCAGGCATTTTTGTGGGTCTACTTGCGATAGACATGTCTGCCAAATTTCAGGCTGCTCAGGGTAAATGGCTTTGTTGGCGGAATTTTCAAAACATCCAACTGATGATCTTAAAAATGATGATCTTAAAAAAGTGTCTTCAAACCAACATCGCAAACTTCCTGTTTCTTTCCAGACGTGGCGACTTTTTTCGCGGCCTAGGCATGATTAATTAACATGCCGACAAAGGTTCAAGCTGCTAAGTGTAAACGGCTTTGGGGGCTGAATTTTCAAGGTGAAAATGCTCAAGCTAAACCTCAAATGGAAACTGGCAGACTTCCCGTGTCTTTTCCAGCATTGGGTTCTCAGACTTTGGACTTTTTTACCAAATTTCAAGTTGCTAAGTAAAATAGCTTCTTGTAGAAATGGCTAAAAGAGAAGCCTAAGACGGTGTCGCCAAGCCAAAATGGTGGACCTCCTGTTTCCTTTCAGATGTGTTTTCTTGAGACTTTCTCTGTGGTCCACGCATGATAAATTTCATGTTGCTAAGTGACACTGGCTTCGGGGGCTGAATTTTCTGAATGACTTCCAGTGTGTGCACCCTGCGGAGAACTTGCTTCAACATCAAACTGGGCTGTGAACTTTGCTACACGTTTATTCATGACGATTGGCATCCATAAGTTGGCCGCCCTTGTCGAAGGAGCAGATGTTTCCTTATGGACGCTGCAGGCTCTAAAACGACTGCTGTGGTTGATAAGACACTCAGGCAGGCGTGCTCCAATGGTTAAGATCATCGCCTGCCACCGTGGGGGACCTAGGTCCAAGACCCCGACCGGACCATCCGCCAACATCTCCCAGACTCACGGCTGCGGTGTCCTTGAGCAAGACACCAGTGTATTCCACTAACAACACTGTGATGGGTAAAATGCAGAGAACAAATTTCACGTGCATGCGTTCATGACAATAAAGGTGATTCTTCTTCTTCTTCTTCTTCTTCTTCTTGTTCAACGGAGGTTTTCCATTTAAACACGATAGCAGAGGATGAACAACATTTCTTGACGTTATGACGATCTTCGTCGAAAGTTGCCGTGATTTTCTTTGACGATCAGAGAACTTCTCTAAAGACCTCAGAGGTTTTTCGCGTTCCACTTTTGGAGATAATACGCCTTAAATCCAGCGTTATCCACCGCACACTCTGGCAAATCCTCACCCCGCTACGGAAGGCAGCGTCCTCAACGTCAATGTGAGCGAGCGCAGCTTAAAAGCGACGACGACTCAAAGCCAAAGCAGCTCATCTTCGACCTCTCCGTTCTTTTGTCACTTGCTGACCCTTTCCGAGTAAGCTTAGCGAGCAAAGTCGCTTTCTTCATCCCAGGATGTGCAAAGTCGCTATGAATGAACCTTGAGGCCCTCTCGGTGAACTTTCAGTCAGCGAGCGTGTTCGTCGTCTTCGGGGGAAAAGGATCAGGTGGCGGGAAGCTGATCTATCTACTGTGTGTGATCGACAGTTTGGAAAACCTCTAACGCTTGTCAGGATTGACGACCGTCAAAAAAAACAGCTGACAAATTAAGAGGATGAATGTTTTGCTCTTTTGGCCGTGATGTCGTCTCTCTTTTTGTTCGGATCTCGCTTCCTGCCGCTGGAGATCTCTTTGGCGGTGGGGGGTTGGGTCGTCACAGGAACACGAGATTTACAGCACGCAATTTTTTGATTTGTATTTTTTGGTGGCCAACGAAACTGGCAGAATGTCATCAATGAGTCACACTCGCCAGAGAGGCAAGAATGGAGACTCTGTTACACACAACATCCGGGACACCTGCGAGGCAACTTGACGTCCAATACTCGAGCGATAGCCAAAATTGAAGCGGTACAAAGACAACAGTGCTTACTTTTCATTGACACCGTGGCTGCGGCCAACTATGAGATGGCTGAAGCGAACCACTTCTCATTGCTTTCCCTCTCAGGCACAAGAACCATTGCAAGCAGAAATTGACAGGCCCTCTCAGTTGTGTGTTTTACGGCAAATCATCTACTTTGCGGCACAAACGAAAACGTGTTTTGCAATCGAATGCCGTCTTGTATTTGTTGTTGCAACTTGGTCGAAATCGGACAAAATCCCCATCAGGAATCCATCTTTTGGACACAGGACTGCTGAAAATGACCAAAATAACAGCCGAAAGTATTTGTTGTCTTATTGCAGATGCCTGTACGTTTCCTGGGTCGCTATCTGGTCGGCCTCACGCGACCGTGCGTTTGCTTCACGTTTTGGCAAAGAAACGCGCTGATGCTCCGCGCAGTTCCGTTGGAGCCAATAGCCATCGATGAGGACCTCCAGATCTTAACCGTTAGCCTCTGTTTTCGCTTAGGAGCGCGCAATAAATATTTCCCCCCTTTGGGTTTTTGAGAGAACGTCAACATGTGTGAGGTTTGTCGCTTGGAAAAAACCAGAACGTTCCGTTGCGATATGTCTCCTTTTAGTTCACCGAGTCAGCGCTTTTCCACATCACTGATCTGGCGTCGGTAAACCATTTTGGTCTCTTTTAACTCTCTCGGTCCTCTTCATTCCGTTGATTTTCCATGCGCACATACTGTAAATCGTGTGTCCTGGGTCAATTTGACCCAGACCAAGAATATCCTCATAAGATTGTCCATATGAAAGGATGAACTACAGATCTTTTCAAAATATATTTATGGACTTTAATTCATATATTCATTTCATTAATATACATTAATATATGGATGCTTCAAAGAATATATATATATAGATTTTTTTAAACACCACTGGCGGCACGGTGGACGACTGGTTAGAGCGTCAGCCTCGCAGTTCTGAGGTTGCGGGTTCAATCCCCGGCCCCGCCTGTGTGGAGTTTGCATGCGCTGCCCGTGCCTGCGTGGCTTTTCTCCGGGTGCTCCGGTTTCCTCCCACATCCCAAAGACATGCAGGGTAGGTTAATTGAAGACTCTAAATTGCCCATGAGTGCGAATGGTTGTTTGTTTCTGTGTGCCCTGCAATTGGCTGGCAACCAGTTCAGGGTGTACCCCGCCTCCTGCCCCAAGATAGCCGGGATAGGCTCCGTCCACTGCTCCCGCGACCCCTTGTGAGGATAAGCGGCTCAGAAAATGGATGGATGGATAATGTTGAACACCATTACCACTGTCCCATAAAAAAAATATACACGTTTATGGAATGTACAATTTTACAGTTTCAAGATTCCCATCTTAAACAGGCTGTTCGGTCCCTGTACAACCGATGTCAGAGTTTGGTCCGCATTGCCGCCAGTAAGTCAGATTGGTTTCCAGTGATGGTTGGACTCCTCCAAAGCTGCCCCTTGTCACCGATTCCGGTCATAATTTTTAGGCACAGCCGAGGCGTTTAAGGGGTCCCGTTTGGTGGCTTTAGTGGTGCATCTCTGCTTTTTGCAGATGATGCGGTTCTGTTGGCTTTATCAAGCCGCAATCTTTAACTCTCACTGGAGTGGTTCGCAGCCAAATTTGAAGCGGCTAAGATGAACATCAGCGCCTCCAAATCTGAGTCCATGGTCCTCAGTCAAAAAAGGGTGGATTGGTCTGTCCAGGTCCGGAACGAGAGCCTACCCTAAGTGGAGGAGTACAAGTATCTTGGAGACTTGTTCACGAGTGAGGGAAGAATGGAGCAGGAGATTGAAAGGCGGATCGCCGCAGCGATGAAGACTCTATTGGTCTGTTGTGGTGAAGAAGGATTCTTCATTTAGCTGTCGATCTACGTTCCTACCCTCACCTTTGGTTAAGAGCTGTCGGTCGTGAACGAAAGAACAAGATCACGGATCCAAGCGGCCGAAATGAGTTTCCTCCGCAGGGTGTCCGGGCTCTCTTAGAGATAGGGTGTGAAACTCCGTCCTCTGGGCTCCGAGACAAGCCGCTGCTCCTCCGCATTGAGAGGAGCCAGATGAGGTGGCTCGGGTATCTGGTTAGGATGCCTCCTGGACACCTCCCTGGTGAGTTGTTCCGGGCACGTCCCGCCGGGAGGAGACCCCGGGGACGACCCAGGACACGCTGGAGAGACTACATCTCCTGGCTAGCCTGGGAACACCTCAGAATCCCCCCGGAAGAGCCGGTTGAAGTGGGTGGGGAGAGTGACGTCTGGGCTTCCCTGCTTAAGATGCTGACCGCACGACCGGACCTGGATGGATGGAAGATTCCCACCTTAGACCCAGTTTTCCTTGATTGAACACACACTGAAAAAAAGATATGAGCTATTTTTATTGCTGTAAATGACCAATGTCTTTAAAACCCAACTTGAAACCCTAATCAGAATCTAATTGGAGATCTGCCACATCCTCCTCCAACAAACAAGTAAATCAAAGGAGGCACACATTGTCCTCACAGTGGTGGGGAAAATGTAGCGCAGGTCGCTTTGAGACACTGGAGAAGGTTCGCCATTAAGATGAGCTGGAGAGGAGAAACTAGCGCAACAATAAGACCTGTCACCTCAGCACCTCATGACTTATTCACGGCCCCTCGGTGGCGACTGAGGGTCCCGCAGGACATCATGTGACCTCGCTAGATGCTAAACCACCATCTTTGACTGAATGAATGCCTTGACCATAAACGTACACTACAAGTCTGAGTGGGGTCACAAGGTGGCACAGTAGCGGCCCCTGCCAGCGATGGACGCTGACGGGAAATGAGGATGAAGATGACGGGTGTGAAGAAACTCCAGTTGGTCATCTTCAGTGGTGTATTTCTAGCTACTGCTAAAAAGTGGGCCGATCAAGGTACGCGGCTAGCGCCTCCTGTCTTTCGCTTGTCACACGTGGCCGTTTCGGCTCATTGTGAGGAAAGAATAAATGAAAAGAAAAAAGAATCTGGGCCGAAGCTCGGAGAACACAGCCGCGGATCTTTCGGCAGCTCAACTCTTCTGACCTTTTCGCTGACGATAAAAGCTTAGCTTAGCTTAGCTCCGCAGAGAGCAGCAACGTAACAATTTTACACCAGCCGTGCTATGTCATCATTCCCAGAATGCTTTGCGCACACTAAAACATGGCGGCGACAGTTAATCAAATGATGGTCTGTTTCGAATGGTGCATCCTTTAATATCGTTGCTCGGTTGTTAAAAAACATAATGATATTTCTGATATTACTACAGACGTGGTTTATATCCAATCAGACTTTTGTGCCGCCGTTGGCAGCAAACTGCTTTTGTCCACTAGCAGTACAAGCGAAACACAGGAATTTAGTGTCTTTCTGGTTAGTTGAATCTATTTGAAGTCTATTTTAATTCGAATTTGCCTTCATGGTGTAAGAACAAGAAGTGCTGTGACAGCTGACTCCAAAATAATCATGGCTTTGGTGGGTATTTAAGTTGTTTTTGCTGGTACTTAGCCTACGCTATGTCCTATTACACTGCCTTGGGTGCCATAGCCCATATAAAGAGGTGGCGAAGTCGTTGGCTAACTCACAAAATGTGTCTCGTCTGTTATGTTTGACAGACCGAGCCCAGTGACTTTTGAGCCCCTATCCCGAGCGTACCGTGACCGGGTAGATGCGGGAACAACATTACCAGATGGATGTAATTCCCTTCGGCCGATGCGCTGACGCATGGATTCAGCGCGGCTCCTGGGTGGACTCCAGAGCCTGAGCATTTAATGGGACCCGGCCGGGGATTGCGGTGTCGACTCTCCCGGTTTCTGTGTGGTAAGCGTCGGTTATTGTTGGGCCTGCAGCAATGGGATTGCTCAACTGACGACTTTGAACGTCGTCGCCTTCACCGCAGCACCCGACGCTAATCGCGAAATGCCATCAATCAGTCCTTAAGAAAATGGGATGGGTTTGTCCGCACAGGAATGTTTGTGAGTCAGATGGAAAAAAAATAAAGAACACAAAGTCAGCAGTGCCTTTGGCATCATCACTTGTTGAGTTTCACAATGGACAAGCAGCAATCCAGTTCTTGTCAATTCCAAACAAAGGGGCGAATCTGGCCAGGGGGGGAAAATAAACAAGTTATTTGTCTTCAAAGATATTAGTTTAGTAGCTGCTGGGAGAACACGGGAGAAATCATCACCAAGCACAACAATGGAGGACGTCTTCCTTGCCATGTGGCCAGGGTTTGAGTGCAACCTTGAAACTTTGCTGTTGACGTGTGTGGTTGGGGGATTTTGTACCGCTTGTTTCGACGTTCTGCGCATTTGTTGGGGTCGTGGTAGACGGGAGGGGGGGTGTAGGATGGGTGGCTTTATTCGGCTCAGTTAAAGGTTTAAAGTTACCGGTTTGGGTATAGTAATAGCAATTAGAGTTAAGGGTTGAGATTAGTGTTAGGGGTTACCATTCATGGGTTTAGAGTTTAGGAAGAGGCGTTGAGAGATAGGGTTAGGATTTCTTTGACCACGAATATTATGGTTTAGGGTTGGGGTTAAATTTTGAGGTCAGGTTTTAGGTTTAAAGATACGTTTTAGGGTTAAGACTGGGCTACTACCTGTTCGGTAGCTTAGCAACCAGAGCCAAATATGGGGAGGCTCACGCTGGGCCGCTGTCGTCCTGGCGCACAATGAACACCACAAAAACAAAGTGCAGTGTGAAAAGGACTTGACGTTTGGAGAGATTCTAGGCCTCTTCTTATTGCTCTAGAGCTCAGTCTGCCCAGCATGTTGCGTAGCATTACATTGAAAACACATCTCGAAATTAGGACTTGACCGTATACTGTAAAACTCCCCCCAAAAAACAGTTAAAATAATGAGAAGTCTTCCATATAGCGGCGGTGCAAACAATATACCGGGGGCACTGTATATGGATCAGTTCTTTGAGTACCCCAAACAACCTTTTGACAGTAGACACTGAAGCCAAGAGATCTTGGTGGAAGCAGGTCATCAGTAGCATCATTTTCGCTACTCATCGTACAGGACAGCTTTATGCCCCTGTAGTTGTTCTGGAGGGGAGTTAATGCATTTGAGTAAACTCCCCCAAGTGCGTGGCGAGAGACAATAAAAAGAAGCCGAGCGCCGCTAGTGCGGTGACACGGCGAAAAGAGCGGGTCAAGAGCGAAGAAGAATGGATAGAAAGAAAGCGACAATAAAATGGTTCAGGGAGGGCTCTTTATTTAGTTTGGGACTCAGCCTCTCAAGTGAAAGCAGATGGCTCTTCCGTCTGGAATAGTTTCCACTTCAAGTCTTTGACTGGCTGTTTTTCTGGACCGCGTCCAGCTCGCGGCAACCTGCAAGCACAGGTCTGCACCGGAGCACCTCCGCAGACATGGAGGCTTTAGCATTCAGCATTTGGCTAGCAAGGTGGAATGCATCTGTTATGGATCAGGGTCATGGTTTATGATCAGGTTTAAGGAATACGGTTCGGGGTTTGGGTTAGCTTTAGGGGTTGGACTTTCGGTTTTGAGTGCGACCGTGGACAATTGAAGGCATTCAGATACTTTCCGGAAGAATCAAAAACACACAACACCTGACCACAGAATGTTCCTTGGATCTCATCCAAAACCCCCAAAAAGAACAATTGTAGCTTCGTTAGCTATCTTGTGACGCACAAACAAATCAATGGCACTACAAATACGTTTGCGTCATCACCATGAAGTTGTTTTTGTACCCTTCCAAAGCATTATGCTAATTTGGCAAACTCAAACCAGCAGCTACTGATGTCTTTTTTTTATTTTTATTTTTTTAAACAAACAGTGAATAGTCAATACATAACTTGACAGGTATAATTGTGAGCGTTCAGCACGCTAGCGAGCGACACCGGCATCCATTCGGAGTCGCGTTACCGACCACTTAAGCGGCGAGAATTTAATATTTGCTCCACTCCTGTCCACTAAGCCCCCCAAGGGAAGTATCGGGTTTCTCATCTGCAGCTGCTAAATCCTCCATTGGATTGTCGCGCGCTGGGTTTGTTGTTCTTGCGGCTTTTGGCGGAGAAATTCCGCCTGGAAGGGAGATTAGCCAAAGCGACGTGACGAAAGACACGGTGAGGCGACCAGTAACTGTCTCGTGTGTAAATGTACTGAAAGGCAGCACATAAATCTAACTTAGTAAACTGTTAGCTTCACGTAGCTTTTTCTGCTATGCTGTTATCAAGTGAGTTAGTGTATGGATTCCGTAAAATGACAAGTCGTGTAAAGTTACGGGAGAAGTGTAAGGTTCGGTTTCGTTTTCAGTTTGGATTAGGGTTGAGTTTTACAGTTGGGGGTTTAGGGTTGAAAGTTTAGTGATCGAGTTGGGCTTGGTGTTTAACGGTTACATTTACAAGGAGTTTACAAGTTGGGGGACATTGTTAGGTTTAGGGTAAGGGTTTTTGGGGTTACTTTGCACAGGTCTGCCATTTACTGTACTTTGGTTTGAAATGCTGCGCCGCTACTTTGTTTCAAATAAAATGGTTAGGCTTCGAGGCCTATATTGACAACATTCTTTGTATCCAATCCACCCATTCCTAGTCCAGAACATCCACTCTGTGGATTTCCAGGTTTTGGAAGCCGGAATAGAATTTTCTGGCCGATACCATGATTTTTGTGTGTGTGTGCGTGTGTGTGTGTCAGCAAGTCGAAAAAGAAACTTAACATTTCACTTTTGTCCCAGGGTATTAAACGCTGTCCTCATCCGTCTTGCTCCTGCGCCGCCAGGAATTTGGGTTATCCGAGCTATGCAGGACCACGACCCGTATACTTTACCAGGGGGCCCCATTCAGGCAGATTGGGGTCCACCTTCTAAAAGACAGGAAGACCTCTAATGTGTTCCAGTAGTCCTGTAGCTCCACTTATGTGCAGGCCAGAGGTTAGCATTACAGTGAACCCGTTTACCGTGGCGCATACAGTTTGTTCCAGACCCACGCACGCAGAAATGAGTGACGTCGACAGACCGTATAAAAACATTGTTTATAGTTTCAGGCTGTTTGTCACTTCAAGTTGAAGTTTACCGTAAAAGTGATACGTTAACGTGATACATTAACGTTCGGGTTAAGGGTTGGTGTAAGCAATCAGGGTTAGCGTGAGAATTAGGTTAAGGGTTAGGGTGAAGAGTTGGGATTGTTATAGGGGGTTTAGGATTTGGGATTAGGCTACAATTAGATTTGTGAGGGTTTAGGGTTCAGGCTGCCAAAAAGTGGTCCTGGTGGTCCGATAACAAGTTTGCTGGAGAGGGTCTTGCATCATCTGATGGTGTGTGAGTGTCAGCAATTGGATTACAACAACCTCGGGGTAGGTCATCTCAGTTAGCACGAGCGCCACGGGCATCCATTCATCTTCGTCACTCTCTTCAATGATTTCTTCGTTCCTCACAATCGCCAAAGCAGCTTGTAACTTTTGTTTTTTGTTTTTTTTGGAGACACAGGTCCTAATCAACGCCAGGAGGGTTCTGCCCCAGCCCGCTAGCATTCCTGACTCACTCCCTCAGGGAAACACTCAGATGTGATTTATTAACACCAACGTGATGACTTGGTTTCACGCTGGCTTCCTGGAACCCGCTGCCAGGTTGCCTTTGCTTTTCCTCCCACCTTCTCTTCGTCTCCGCTCCACTGGGACATGCCAACAAATTTGCTTTTCAAATTAGTTTTTCTATCCTCTTCCTGAATAAAGTCTTAAGTCTTTGAATTAATAATAATACACAAATGTCTTATATAGGACCCCTGCTGGACCCCCTGCAGTTTGCCTACCGAGCAAACAGGTCTGTGTTTGACCCAGTCAACATGGGACTGCACTTCATCCGAGAACGCCGCGAGGATCCCGTTCGTGGACTTCAGGTCTGCGTTCAACGCCATCATCCAAGAACTCTCCTCCTCCAAGCTTCTCCAGCTGAGCGTCTCGCCTGCCATCTGCCAGTGGATGTACAGCTTCCTGACGGGCAGGACACAGCAGGTGAGGCTGGGGGACGCCACCTCATCTGCACGCACCACCAGCACCGGGGTGGACCTCAACACACCTGGCTGTCAAACTCCTGAAATTTGCACACGACACCACAGTCATCGGGCTCATCAAAGACGGTGACGAGTCTGCGTATCGACAGGAAGCGGAGCGGCCGCAGCGGCCGGAGCTGCGGTGTGGCCGATGCAACCTGGAGCTGATGATCGTGGACTTCAGGAGGCATCCTTCGCCACAGCCGCCCCTCAGGCTGTCCAAGTGCCCAGTGTCAACCGTCGAGACCTTCAAGTTCCTGGGAATTACAGTCGCCATCAACTCCATCCTCAAAAAGGCCCAGCAGAGGATGTACTTCCTGCGGCTTCTGAGGAATCACAGCCTTCCACGGGAGCTGTAGAGGCGGCTCGACACAGCAGTCATCGAATCGGTCCTGTGTTCTTCCATCAGTCTGGTTTGGCGCTGCGTCAAAAAAGGACAAATGGCGACTGCCGGAAAAATTGTTGGGACCCCGCCCTTACCCACCCTTGAGGACTTGCACGCTGCCAGAACTAAGACAAGAGCATGCAAAATCCTCTTGGAGCCTCCACATCCTGGTCATCACCTCTTCCAGCTCTTCCCCTCAGGTAGGCGCTATCGAACAATGCTAACTAAAACCAACAGACATTCCAACAGCTTCTTCCCTCTGGCCTTTAAATTGCTAGCGGCTATGCGACTCTCCGTCGTGTGTTTTTATATTTCAAAATGATTGTGTCTATTGTCATACTAGAGCGGCTCCAACTACGGGAGACATATTCCTTGTGTGTTTTGGACATACTTGGCAATAAAGCGGATTCTGATTCTGATTAAAATTACGGCAAGTCCATGTGGGTTGTTAGCACGCTAGCTGTTAGCATTGTTGAAATTAGATCAAATCAAAGTCACTCCATCCGTTTTTTTTAAAAACAATAAAATCTGTCAACGGTCTGAACTAAGCAGGAGAAATTATTAGTTTTTCTTCCTCGGGTGACGGCGGGTTTTAGGGAGGGGGACTTTTTTTTAGGGGGGCTAGCTTGCGGCTTCAAAGGAGCGCTAGCATCCATCTTCTTCCGAGTTGATTCCAGCAGCTCAACTCCCAGGAGCACTGAACCGCTCCTGACATCCCAGAAACCAAAACAAATGAATCAGCGGCGATCGAAGACAAGTTGGACGTCAGACCCGACGAGACGATCTCAGCACAGCTGATGGACGCTAATTTGTGTTAAAGGTCCTGGAAGGGACATAAACGCATGACAGTTGTACGAAGTATTAGGGCCACACAGAGGGAAAAAATGTCATAAGATTATCGTTGACGGCGACAATGTTTGTTCGATATTCGTTAGAAGAGGCGCATGAAAGCGACGTCCAAAGTGTTGGAAGTGTTCTCCGTTTGTGTCTGTGTCATTTTGGACTACAATCTAATAGCGGCTGACAGCGGCCATTTTTACAGTGTACTCTCCTCTAACCGGCCACTTCATTAGGTACACAACCAATACTAAATGTATGCCTTTTTCAAAGATAATAAATGCTCACATTTAGTGCGGGGAATTTGTACATTCGTACATCTGCAATCTAGATATAAATATTTTTAAAATCATTTTAACTGGGGCCCGGCTGATAGGGATTTTTTTTATTTTTTTTTAAATGGATTCCAATATTTGGCACAATAAAATTCAGATAACCGATTAATCGGCCAATTCATTTAGAAAACATATAAACGCTGAAACTTACCGAAAATTTGCCATTGGTGTTTTTTTGAATGTCATTATCTTTGTCTTGTTAAGTGTACAAAAAAGAAGGCGGAGGACGAACAACCTATCAGAGACAGAAGGTGTGACCGAGGTGTCAATCATTTGCGACGCACGCGCAGAAACTCAAGAGTTACGGTTTGCGATTTGGATTTTAAGTCTGTGAGTTTGTGTTTCGGACAAAGGATTGGCTTTCAAGTTCGGGCTCCAAACCAAGGTTGGGGTTACAAATAAAGCTCAAGGTTTCAAGGCTAGGTTAAGGTTCCAAATTAGGGTTTCAAGCCAGGGATGGGGTTCTGTTTCAAGCCTGGCAGGGTCCACGATGTGGCCAAAACTACGGAGACCTCTGAAATAGGCCAAAATGTAACACAAAACTCTTTGTTTGGTTTTCAAATAATGCAAATCGTAAAATAGCAAATACGAGTGTGTCCAGCTGCTGCATCGTTCACGTGATCATAAATCAATCATTGGCCTGAAGCGGGATTTTTATTTGATTTTTTTGTTGTTGTTATTATTTTATTATCTGAACATGTGTTTGTGTGCTGCAATTATTTTGTATGACTTTTCGATGTTGTCAAATATTGGCACGCGCGACTCCTTTGTCATCTGGTGAAGCGCAAGCCATCATCATGTTTAAAAAAAAATAAAAAAATCCTGTTTTTTGCTGTGGTTGCCATGGAAACGGTGACTGCATCGCGGTACCTTCCCCCCCCCCCCCCCCCCCTTAATTTCCTGTGTCATTTCGGTCGAGCTGTTTATGTTTTTTAATACGCGGCCAGGAATTAAAAGGGGGAAAAAAAGGAAATTGGAAAATGATGGCCGTGCATGACGTCATTCCACCCAGCGGATTTGTTTCGGGGCCGCTTGCGTGCCGACAAACACAAAGGACAATAATAATAGTCGCCATAATGATCATCATAAAGACCACACAAAAATATAAGACGGCAACCACAGATGACAACCACACAATCAAAAAGAAAAGAACTCAACGATATCAAATTCACGATCAATTTTTGCCTCAACAGTATTTGCTATTTGGCGCCACCATCAGGGCTTTAAGCATATTTTTTTTACAACTCCTGTTATGGTTTCAAGCAAATCTTACTGCTTGAGGCCAGGGTTTCGAATTAGGGTGTACGCTAGCCGGATTCTAGTTTTTAACTTCCTCCTTCAACCTTCAAGCAAGTTGTATGGTTTCAAATGAGGGTTTTAAAACGGTGTTCTGGTTTCAAATTAGGCGTTTAAGCCACTGTTAGTTTGGATTTCAAGCAAAGGCTAACGTTTCAAGTCCGTGTTAGGGTTTCAAATTAGGGTTTGTATTAGATTAGGCTTTCAAGTCAGTGTTATGGTTTCAAATTAGGGTTTGAAGGCTTCAAGTTGGGTTTTAAGCCAAGATTCGGGTTTTAAGTCACGAGAATACGGCAGCAAAAAAACAAACATTGACAGGTTGAGCAAAGCCGATGACGCAGTTGTCTCCCCAACTATATTTATTTACAATTTCACAATTTACATAAATGTCCGAACTTTATAAATAGTACTTGCTTTGTCCCATTTACTTCGTTTACCCAGTATTAAACAATACTTTATTATCAAGACATTATTTATATTTGCATTTTCTTCTTCCATTGAACACCGTCACATCCAAGAAAATACACCATTCCGTCATCTCGGTCTTCATTATGTTCTACGTAAACACAACCTGCAGCTTTTGTATCATTTTCGATTACAACCCCAAATCCAATGAAGTCAAAGATGGAGACAGTGACGCCCCTGTCAGCAGTTCATCAATTCTCCTCGGTTCTGAGGAAATGGCCTCGCGCATGCGCTCTACATACAGCGTCAGGCAACCATTGCCACCTACTGACCCAAATGAGTAATGTGCGTGTTATACAATGTAAAACGCGAAGGGGGTTTAAAAGAGAACATAAATTACAAAGCCTCTCAACAAAGCTTTTACAAAATACATAAAACAATACACTAATGTGACACTTCGTGGACATCACATCAGCGGTCGGGTTTCAAATGAAGGATTTAAGCTTGGGCTAGCTTTCCAATCAAAGGAAATGGATATTTCAAGTTAAGACTTCTAATTAGTTTTTTAAGCCTGTGTTAATGCTTTAAACAAAGGTTAGGATTTCAAAACAGGGTTAAGGTTTCAATTTAGGGTTGCAAGTCAGTGTTAGGGTTTCAAATAAGGGTTTCAGGACAGGGTTAAGGTTTCAAATCAGGATTTCGAGCCACAGGCTGTGCGCGTGCGCGCTGCTGTACACCTCGTCACCAACAGGGGGCAGCATAGTCGCTCCCAATTGTATCCCAACACGACTGATGTCATCGTTGTAAAATGAGATTTACCTGTTGTGTTCGTCATCATTCCAATTTATATCACATGTAAACCACAAAAATGGGGGGGGGGGGAATAAGCACAAAACAAACAACATAAAATATAATCAACAAAAATAAGCACTCAATCTTAAAGAAGAAGAATGATAATAAAATATGCAATTACGAGCTTTCAGGCTTATAGTGTTGGGAGATTGTGATGCGTTAAGGAGTGCAAAAGTGAGTTCATGTTTAGCGTGAAGGAATTGAAACATATCCTCAGCAGCAGCGCGACACGGGCAAGGACAGTTGGAAAACTGGAAGTACCTCCCGGAAGGCATTTTCAACATCCACTAATGAATATCATCGTCGTTGGCAGAGTGTTTGCGTCGTTCGCTTGACCGCCGAGTGCGTCCTCTTGTCCTAAATAGAGGCTCTCTGATGCGCGTCACTTCCGCCGCATCTTCTTCTCCTTCTTCTGCTTCTTCTTCTTCTGATTCTTCTTCTTCTGCTTCTTCTTCTTCGCTGGCGGGGAGAGCATCCTGTTTACGTAGCCTCAAGTACAACAACAACGACGACGACGACGGCGGCGGCACTTGAGTTGTGTTATGTCATAAAAAATATCTTTCTTTCAACCGGGAGGGAGGCTCGTTTTGTTGCGCTTGTTTCGCCTGAGATGCTCCGTTTTCGCCGCTAGCAATTCGGACGACGGGACCACACACTCCGGTAATTCATTTCCCTTCTCTCGGATGATTTTTTTTTGTAATGATTGGGTTTTATATTTTATGAACGAAGGTATCTTTTGACACATTTTGAGTAAGCAGCTGTTTCTCGAGCCTGTCAGCCGGGTGAAGCTACGTGCCCCTCCGGTACCCCTCCGTAGCTCGAATCAGGCCTTTTCCAGACTCAATTAAACAATTGAAGAATGATTTTGTATTTAGCGTGTAAGTAACGTTCCTAAACCATCTTTAATCATGCAAATGACAACAATAAGCGTTTCCTTCTGCACGCCTGAGCGGCTGCACCTGCCATATGGCACCTGAACGCGGAGGGTTCCTTCAGATTCTCTTCGGGGGGGACTTACAATTTGTATTCGTTGTCACTACGACTTTTCAACAGGATATTTTTATCATTGTCAAGTGTAATCTCCAAAATTCCTACTTTTTAAGGAAATCTAAAAAAAAAATGTCTCGTTGCTTGAGTTCCCAAACACCGCATTGTCCAAATAGTTTTTTTCCCCCCTTATATTGCAACCCTATATTGGTGTGCACCGACATCAGTATAGCACTAACCCAAAATCGTGCACAATCACTCATTTCATACGCTAAAAAAAATTGCTAATATGTTACGCTGTCGTTGATTAAAAAAGTTTGACACGTCGCCAGACGTCCCCATCAAAGTCTGCCCAAACTCTTTTTCAGGATCTTGGAGCCACGAGTGCTGCAATGACTAAAATAATCAGCTGACTAAGTGGTGTAATAAGCAGAAATGAATTTGCACGCAAACTAACCTTCGTGGCTGACCAGTTCCTTTTGCACTGAACGATTACAACAATCAGGATTTAAAAAAAAAAAAAAAAAAAAAAAAACGGGCTTACTCAAATGTATGTAACTTAACTATTTTCACAAATGATTGCCCCAAAAAACCATCCAGACTTTCAATCTTGAGGCGCCGTGATGCCGCAAAGTAAGACGGAGGCGGAGTTTTACAACCCTTCTCAGTCGAGCATTCATAGATTTGTTCTGAAGCAATTTGGAACACTTTAAATTGGTTAATAATGCATGACGATAGCAGACAAGGCGGGGAGAGACCAATATTTTCAATTTGGGGAAAAAACAAAAATTGACCATATTTGGACGTGAGTTTTTTTCTGTCCGACAGTGACAATTCGGCATCTTTTTCTCTGTGTGAGCCAGGGTGCCATGGCGGACGGCATCATGAGCAAAGCGGCCACCATGGAGATCCCAATCAACGGCAACGGCGACACGGGCACGCTAGCGGAGGACGACGGCCTCGAGCAGGTGGGCGACGCCAACTGGTCTGCATACGCGTTCCTCATCGGGCCGATTGTTAACTTAGCGTCCGTCGCGAAGAGAATGGTACCCACGTTCTTTACGCGTGTGTGCGCGTGACAACCACCGGTGAGATTGCTTCTGCTTCTGCTTCTGCTTCTGCTTGACGATTCACTGAGGAAGTTTTTGTTTCCACAGAACGAATGAGCGCAGTTGCGCCGGCTCAGGTCACTTGAGATTGGAAAGCCGGTTAAGGGCGCGCGGCTGGCTCGCTAGCATATAACGCCCGTCGATGATCTGCGGATTTTCGCTATTCGCGGTCGGGCTAACCCTAACCCTGTCCCTTGTGAATCACGGGGGTCCGCTGTGTGTTTGTTTTTTTCTTTGTTCATTGGATTTCAAAAGAAAAAAGCAGACATGTTTACATGAAAACAACATTTGAATGAAAAGAAGCAGAGAGAAGAATGAATACATCTGATGCTCTCTGTCCCTTTTAACAGCAATATTTACATTTCACATTTGAATAAGCCATACAATATTATTTTGACACTTTATACCGTGATGGATACCATGACCGTGATGGGATTCAACTTATAGCATGACATGAATTTGAAGCCGTACCGCCCAACCCGAATTGGCGCCGACCGCTTTACCGATGAACATAAAAATGTTTTGGTTGCAGCTGTTACATCCGGCAAAAAGCAGCCCTAATAGAAATAAATGTTTATATACTGACAAATTTCAGCAGAAAGCGTCAACGTCTAATTAAGTTGGTTGAAGGTGGTTCAATTGCATTAAGATGGTTTCGGTGGAGTCACGATGGTGCGGAGCAGTCGAGCTGTTTTGGGTGAAGGTGAAACCCGGTTTAATCCAGTTGCGATGGCTCAGGTGAGATAAGGCGGTTCAGGCGTTGCGATTGCCAAGGTGATTCAAGGCGGTTCGGGCTGGTCAACCGAGTGGGGATTATGAAGATGACTTAAGGTGGTCCGGCTGAGTCCACTCCTTCAGCAAACACGCAAGTTCCTGCACCAAACGCTGACAGTTGCGTGTTAGGTAACCAAACTCTCTCTCTCTGTGTGTGTGTGTGTGCGTGCGCGCATATGTATGTGAGCTGCAGTGTTTACTGGGAGATAGCGACCAGTCACCATAGCAACTGCACGTAGGCGGAGCGTGGCTTAGCAATACCGCAAAAACTCAAAATCTTACCATCAATACGTCTTATTTCTTGTCAAAAGTCTCAAAACGAATCTGATAACACTTCAAATACGACTCATCTCTGAAAACATTTTTATTTATTTTTTTTTAAATCAGTTTTCATTTTTTTCAAGCTAATTTTTACTTGAAGTAGAACAAATATTGCAAGTTTATTTATTTATGTATTTTTTGATTTGATTAAATTTTTGTTCTCCTCACTCCACTGGCAATTTGGTTCCTACTTATTTCCAGGATAGATTAGCATGAAACAAGTGAAAATTGTTCAAAACAAGTTACTTTGTACGCGATGAGTGTTATTTGAATTGGTTTTGACGAGAAATAAGACGGGTTCTTGGTAAGATTTTGAGTTTTTGCAGTGCATCGTGGGACGGTGAGGCCGCGCGTGCGCACGGGCGTATGTGTGTCATTTCTAGCAAAGCATATTTCCTGTCAATGTAAACAATCTGAATGCTGAAAGTCACCAGTGCGCGTCACACATCTTGTTGATTTTCTTTGGCATCCTCCTGATTTCAATCATGTTTTTCTTTTTGTGTACTTTTTGGTTCTGTGTGTCGTTCGTGGTGGTCCTGGTGTGTGTGCGTGTGTGTGTGTGCGTGTGTGTGTGTGTGTGTCTGTGCGCAGGCTACAAAGCTGCAGTGGCGTTTAGATGAGAAGGTAGGATGCGGCAGAGGCGCCAGGGTGAGCGGACATTTGTGTGCCTTTGTTTGTTTGTGTGTGTGTGTGTGTGTGTGTGTTTGTGTGTGTGTAGTTCCTAGCACCGAAAGTCACAAGTGACTCATTTTGCGGTGACCAAAGCACTAACCCTACTAGGGCTGCACAATATATAGTTTGAGCATCGTCGTCGCAATTTACGTTTGCGCAATAGTCACGTCGCAGGCTGCTGCGCAATGTTGCTATCGTGCAGTCAATCAGCTGTAATATTAATGAGTGACCAGCAGAGGGGGCCTGGTAGGACACGCCAAGGAGGTTGATTAGTACCGATGTTGCGGTGAATTAATTATAACCCGTCAAACAACACACACGGAGCAGCCCAGAGTGTTACACACTTATTTCATTTTTTTGTATGGGAACTGTTAATGAGGACACAGGAAACAATTAGACGCCTGCATTGATTGTATTTCTCTTTAGAACGCGACGAACAAATTCACGTCGCGACCGATTACACTCGGGGGAGGAGGGAGAGCCGCGGCATCGTTGAAGGGATGAACTTCAGGTGTACACGGTAACACGTTTTGCGTAAACTTATGCACTCAAATGTAGAAATACTATTGTATACATTTAAACATAGGTGTAAAATAACAGATTGATTAAAAACAAATGAATCGTGTTAGGAATGTGCTCATGACAGCAGCATACGTGGGCATGAAAAGCAATGATTTTAACTTCATGTCTGGCTGAACTATTGTGCAGTACCAAGTGCAAAAACTTCATATGCGCATACTCCGGATGCGTTTGTGCTCTCCTGAGCCTCGTTTTTTTTTTTTTAATTTAGAATGAAAAAGAGAAATGTTTGCTGGTTTTCACATGTAGCTGCATTTTGAACTCGTAATATGTATCACAGGGTTACGGAAAACCGCAGTGTCACCCCCCCCCCCCATCCCCTCAATATCGTGCAGCCCTATAACCTACTGACTGACTCGCTACTAGTACTAGTGTGCTGCCTGGTCAGGCTGCCCTGACATGTAGAAATAGTTTTTGGTCTCACCTGGGTGACTTTCGTACGACTTCTGTCTCTGTCTTACTTTGCGGCATGACTACTTGTCATCGTACTAATGCTCTAACATAGATCATGTGGCAAAGCGATGGAACATTTGCAGAAACTTTCCATTGGAATTAGTTAGCTGGGACTTTCGGGTAGTTACATCGAAAGTATAGCCTGTCCATCACAATTCATCAAATCTGCTTGTTTTAGACAGGATTATGGTCAAATATGTTTTTATGCCCCAGCTGTATTAGGTTCCCGATATCCTCATTGACTGTCAGCCATTTTCAAAACGGAGTCCCCCACATTTGTGCTTTTGTGACACCGCAAACTATTAAGACAACGAAACCAAGACTGAGGAAAGGCTTTTCATACACGTACTTACTCCGTTGGACTGTGACCTATCTAAACTTATCCAACTTCCGATGTGTTGACATTTCTCTCGCTCACATTCGACGTGACAAGCCGAGGAGTCACACCCTAATCTTTATCCTCTACTCCAAAGCTGTGCTGATCTAAAATCCAAAGCGATGCAACGCTGCCATCTACGGGCATCTGTGAGACATAACCGCAGTTTACAAAGCCCACAAGCTGGTTGAGACCCTCTTCCACGTCGCAAAGCAAACTTGACGAATGTATTCAACATTAAAATGTATATAAACTTCTGCGGCAGTCCATGAGTTAAGAGCAATCTTCAACTTGGTCAAATTCCGCTTTATTCCCGTTCATTTCCATGGAAAGTTTCCGACTTGGAAAATGTCTTTGCTATTAGGCTAATGGTGCATATTATTTTTTTTCTGACATATTATCAATGTAATGTAACAATAATTGTGTTATTTAAGACAATAATGACACGACAATAAAGTCGTATAAGGGAGCGAAGCAAAAAAAAAACCCTTTTGATGATTTCAAAGCTCCTATGTTTTGGTAAACCAGACCTTATCTCTGTAAGTTCCAGACCTCCAGCTGAACAAATCGCAGTCAGCAAGTTTCCGATGCTATCGTATGCTTTCTCCTCCTCCTCCTCCCTTCAGCTTTCCGCTACACTTTCCTTATCAAAAAGTCTCCAGAGGCTAAAGCGTGTTCGTACAACTTGTATCGCCCGTAACCTTTAGTTAACCTTCCTAGCGTTGTCCTGCATTGAAAAACCGGCTGTGTCCAAGTGCTAATCTGCCCTCGTGCCCCCGCCCCCATCCCGCCATTCTGTGCGGACCCCGCCTCTCCCCTTGTGGCGTACGCAGGACCTGCACCAGGTGATGGTGTCGGGGCCGAACCTCAACGAGACCAACATCGTGTCGGGCGGTTACGGCGGCACGGCGGAGGGAATCATCCCCACCGGATCCATCAAAGGTAGCGACCGCGTCGGCCTCGCTCGGCGTACGGACGGGCCTGATGGTGAACAACGTGACGTAGCGTGACGTAACGTGACGTAGCGTGACGTAGCGTGACGTAGCGGTTCGACAGATTTGCTGCCTAAGCGGGCCGGACGATTTTTGCGGTCAGGAAGTAAACAGGCTAAGTTGAATGCGGTGGCCCTGGAAACAAAAGCCAAAGAGGTTCCTTCTTTAAAAAAAAAAAAAAAAAGAATGATAAAGTCCCCAGCGTAACACAATACCTTCCATTTAAATCATGACTTCAAGTGACCAAATTGAGTGTGTAAATTCATTCATCGTCTCGCCCGACAACGTGGACGCCCAAGTTACCAAAATGAATCCTCCATGAAAGAAACGCCCTCAAATGCTCGTCGGCGGGCGGGAACGAACGCCGGGCTAACGTTTGTGCATCTCCATTGTGTCTCTCAGGCCCGGCTGTGCGCTACAACCCCGACTTTAACAAACGGATCCCGGTCACAGGATTAGGTTGTGTACTTTTTTTTTTTGGAGTCTTTCTTCACTAAAATCCACATTTGGACAAACTAAAATTCTCCCGGGTTGCTTCCTCTCGCTTCATTGTTCCAAAGGCGGGTCAGGGCTGGTGCGATCCTTCTTGGCGGGCTTCTCCTGTCCTGACAAAATGTCGTTCTTGACTTTTCTTCTCTCGGCGCCACCCGCAGGTCCCGGCATGCATCGCAGCGCCAGCAGCTCGTCTATGGCGGCGGAGGAGGCCACCCGAGGCGTGGCAGTGGAGAAGCTGGAGACTGTCAAGAAGTGGGGTCTCAACACTTACAAGGTTCAAAGCCGCAGTGACTCGCTTTTTGAGGGTTTTTTTTTCCAAAGTGATGGTTGCCGGAACGGGCTGGGCTGCTCTAGATTTCCGATCATGAAGTTCACGGGTAACGTTGAGTGCCGGAGACCCTTAGGGAGGAACAAACAAAGTCATGAAATTCCTTACGAATAAATACGAATATGGAGCGTGGATATGGTTACAACTAGTGTCCTACCGAAAAGGGCTGCCCTATCTTTTTGAGTCGTGAAGTGAAAAGACAAAGTTGAAAATGGGATCATTAAAAACAAACAAGAAAGTTCCTCGGAAATACTTTTTGTGCAGAGCAAAGCAAATCGACCCAACTGGTTCATTGGCTCAACGGGCTGCCCTGCACCGCCGAAAACCTCATCTCGAAAGCTTTTATTTTTCTTCCTCAGTGCACCAAGCAGATGATCTCGGAGCGTTTCGGGCGTGGCTCGCGGACCGTGGACCTGGACCTGGAGGCCCAGATCGAGCTGCTGAGGGACACCAAGCGCAAATATGAGAGCGTGCTGCGACTGGCCCGAGCGCTCACCAATCATTTCTACAACATGGTGCAGACGCAGCACGCGCTGGGCGACACCTTCGCAGACCTCAGTCAGAAGTCGCCGGAGCTTCGGGTGAGGACACCAACCAAAAACGTTTTCTTGTTGATCGTATGTCCAGAGCTTAGACGACAAAGACCGCCAAATGGTTTGCCATACATTTTTGAATCTTGAAGTAAATAGCCGTTGAGTTGAGTGCGGGGGTCCGGTCATCGAAAGCAAAGTCAAGAAATACCTTTTCGGATACGTATCGGAATCATGAAGTAAACAAGCGGAGTCGAGCGTGGGACCGTTAACAATGAAGAAAGTTCCTCATAAGTCCAGTCTCCGTCTTTGCGTTGGCCGTTGGCGGGGGTTCCGTAACGTCACACCTGTCCCCGCAGGACGAGTTCGGCTACAACGCGGAGACCCAGAAGCTGCTGTGCAAGAACGGCGAGACTCTTCTGGGCGCCATTAACTTCTTTGTGTCCAGCATCAACACGCTGGTCAACAAGACCATGGAGGACACGCTCATGACCATCAAGATGTACGAAAACGCCAGGTAAAGACCGCCGCGCCGTCACGCCGCTCACAAAGCCGCGCGCATCTTTTGAGACGAAACCGCTACAAAACGGCCGCTCAGGTTGGAATTCGACGCGTACCGGTCGGACCTGGAGGAGCTGAGCTTGGGGCCCCGGGACGCGGCGGCCGTGGCCCGCATTGACGCGGCGCAGCAGCAGTACCAAGTCCAGAAGGACAAGTATGAACGACTGCGCTCTGACGTCACCATCAAACTCAAGTTCCTGGAGGAAAACAAGGTCAGTGCATCCTCGGGAGGGAAATGCAGAAAGAAAAACATCATACCCAAAACGTTTTACTGCCTAAACGGGTTGCCCTATATTCCCAATCGTGACATCCAGCAAAGTAACACGCTTGTCGTCCCCAGGTGAAGGTGATGCACAAGCAGCTGTTGCTCTTCCACAACGCCATCTCGGCCTACTTCGCCGGCAACCAGCAGCAGCTGGAGGAAACGCTCAAGCAGTTCAACATCAAGCTCAAGCCGCCCGGCGCCGACAAGCCATCCTGGCTGGAGGAGCAGTGAGCGCCGCCGGCGCAGTGGAGGACGCCTAAACCCTCCCCGTCCCCCGTCCCCCGTCCCCCGTCCCCCTCGCCCGCCCCGCTCGAACCCGACGACGCAAGTAGGCCAGTTTTCCCGGAACCTTCTAATATTGTGCGTTTTCATGTTGACCGAGCGGACTGAATGCTATCAAAACACTACCCAATCAAAATGGAGGAAATGCCAAGGGGACATTTTGAATCAGTGTACATGGCAAATTTGTGTCGTTTGTTTGTTTTTATTGTTGAAAACGTTTTTTTATTCATTATTATTTCTAGTCGGCATGACTCAGCCAACATGCAAATTTGTTGACCAAACCACTTTATCTTGTAATATTATTACATTCATGTGGTATTTTCTTTTTTTTTTTTTTTTTGGTAATGATTTGAAGGATTCACAGCGAACGTTCGCTATCCAACGCATTGTTTCCCAATCTTTGGTAAGCCCGGGTCCATATTTTACATCAGAAATATCTCACGCCGCCAAACTAAAATGTCTACCGTGAACCCGTTCATCGCGGGGTTCGGGTTAACTGTCGAGCTAGTTGTCGCTCCCCGTGCACCAGTTGAAAAAAAAATAAAATATATATATCTATATATATATAGATATATAGATATATAGATATATTTTTAAGATCAACTTAAACTTAGAAGCTCTCGTAGCAATCAATCGGCAGTCGAAGTCTTTGGAACGCTGCACTCCTCGCTCGTTGACTTCGTGCAAGAGTGAACGTGTCCCCCAAAATAATTTTATACACTGAAAGACGTCAGAAAACGGCAAAATGTCGTTCGTGAACGCGCCGACAAACAGCTCCGATTTCTAAGAAAAAAATAATAAGATAGATATTTTATTTGTGTACGTTGGAAGCTGAAGTGATGTGTTCTTGTCAAGTATGGATGATGAAGGATCACGCCGCCCGCCAAAACCTCACACCCCCAGAAATTAAAAAAAGTAATTTTCAAATGTTCCAGTTGTGTTCTTTTTTTTTTTTTTGGTTTTTGCATATTCAAGATAAAAAAAAAAAGCATCTTAAAGTGCAAATAACATAGCAATACTGAATGGGGGGGGGGGGGGGGGGGGGGGGGGCTCCGTTCATTTATATATGGGCAAACTTGTATTCAAGGGTCACATTAGATTTTTTTTGATGGGTAAGGTCATAGATGAGGTTAAAAAAAATTGAATAGTGATATTGTTAATTTTATTCAAGAATAAAGTCAAAATTCTCATTTTAATAATGAACCCCATGTTTAATGTAATTTTTAACTGCGACTAACGGAGGATTCAATAAATTGAAATATTTATCTCTTTTTGTGTTATGTAAAATGAATGAATGAATGACTTTCTTTTAACGGTGGACGACTGGTTAGCACATCTGCCTCACAGTTCTGAGGACCGGGGTTCAATCCCCGGCCCCGCCTGTGTGCAGTTTGCATGTTTTCCCTGTGCCTGCGCGGCTTTTCTCCGGGTACTCCGCTTTCCTCCCACATCCCAAAAACGTGTGGTAGGTTAATGATTATTAGGCGAATGGTTGTTTGTTTCTATGTGCCCTGCGATTGGCTGGCGACCAGTTCAGGGTGTACCCCACCTCTCGGCCGAAGGTAGCTGGGGTAGGGTCCAGCACGCCCGCGACCTGCGTGAGGAGAAGCGCTATGGAAAATGGATGGACTTTATTTGAACATAATTCATGCTCATTTTTTAATGATTAAAGAGTATAACCAATTGTTTAAAATATAATAACTATACTACTAACAACTAACTAACTAACTAACTAACTTTTACTCGTTTTTCTATGATTTACAATAAACAAATTAATGATTTTTTTGTTTTTGAATGGCTAAATGTATGCAACAATTACAGGACTCTTGAGCATGTAGATGCTCGTGTGGCATACTACAATCAAAATGGATCTATTTTTATTCAAAGTGAAATTTTGTTTTACTATTTGAAGTACATTTCTTAAGCTTTTTTTATGGAACATTTAAGATTTTTTTTTTTTTTTTTTAACTACGTCAATTTCCGATCGTACATGCTTTGGTTTTTCGATCGACCCTATCAGTGAGGCGGTCTTTCAGAGTATGAAGCCAATGGGAGGCTCTTCTCGCCCATGTGGGCACCATCTCGGAGTCCGATTGGTGGAGACGTTCCTCACACCAATTTTTGATTGACGCTATCAAAGAGGCGGTCCTTCAGAGTGTTAAACCAATGAGAGGTTGCTGTTAAGCGCATTGCAACAATCTCGGGATCTGATTCGTGGAGACGCCAATATTTGTGCGCGCCCACATGGACTTTAACGCGAGATCTGATTGGTGGAGCGTTTCCTATACCCGCGCGTACTTCCGTATTTTGTGTGTGTGGTTTTTAAACTGACTTTTACTTCCTGACTTGACAAAAAGCACACCACGGCGTCGTTTGGACTTACTGGACAGCTCTATTTCTCAAATATTACGGTGAGTAGAGTTTAAAGTTTGGTGACGCTTCGAAAAGGAGAGGTTTTAAAACGATGCTAACCGTATTTGGCGATCAATAAAGATCCTGAAGCGAATCTCTTTGAGGAAAAGCATGGTTAAACATCGTGTTCATTGCAAAAAGGCTTTTGATGTTTTCTCTCTGCCGAGCCTAAACTATTGTGACGTTTTTTGATTGCATGCATTCGGCGCTTTTATGGTCCACCCAAGTTTCTAGAAACAACAGAAAGCGGCTGCCAACGCTCGCTTGACGGATGACAACCACGCCGAACACACCGGCGGACCTTCAAACGTAAGTGGACGTCACCCAGTAATCGGGGCAACGCACCTAAAGTCGGTTTTTGAGTAGCAGTGCAAAATAAATGGACAATCTCAATATTGAGTCCGCTGAGATCTTTTGCAGGGGACAAGTTTTGGCCTGTTTATATTCAGGGAGGTGAAGTTCAAACCATTAATCGCTCATCAAAATAGCTGCCCATTGATGTGATCATTGATTGTTTGTCGATCAATCAATAAATTGTTGCCCCTCGGGTGAAATGTGGAGTTCTCAAAAGCATCTTATGCTGGTGGTATTGACTCGGATGCAACATGTGAATTTGTAGATCTGGATCTACTGCACCTTTGATGGCGGAAAGTGCGACCATGTCGTCGTCGTCGTCGTCGGGCGTTATGGAGGCGGCACCGATCTCCTCTCCGGAACCTCCGCCTCTTCTTCTTCCTCCTCCTCCTCCTCCTCCTCCGCTGCCTCCGCCACCTCCTCTTCTCCCTCGCCTCCTCCCCCAGTCGTCGTCGTCGTCGTTCCAGCGCCGCTCCATGAAAAAGTTCTACTGGGACGCCATCCCCAGCCAGCGCGTGCTGGGCAGAGTCAACGTGTGGACCTTGGAGCTGCCCCCCCGAGAACTGGTGCTGGACACCCGCAGCATGGACGAGCTCTTCAGCCGCGTCGACCGCCGTGCGGCCGGCTGCGGCAGACTGAGGTCCCGCGGCACGTACGACATCCGCCCGCACGAGCCGCAGGTGGGAAGTTGTCCGGCCAGGGAAGTGTTTCGTTCCCTGTGAAAGTTCCTCAAATATGTCACGTGATGCAACCTTTTTGTTGTTGTCGTCTTCAGGTGGGTATTCTGGACTCCAAAAAGAGCATGAACATGGGCATCCTCCTCAGATGTTTTAAGAGGTAAGACTGAAAGCACAGGGTTCCCCCGTTTTCATTTTCAGCAGCATTTCTCTCTGAAATGCTGAAAAAGGTGTTTAGAAAATGGTAAACAATAAAGTTGCGATCTTAAAAAGTTTGTTTTAAAAAAAACTATATACAGAGTATCACCCCCCACCCCCTCAAAAAAACTACTTTTGTATCAAATGAATATATTTCGCCTTGAAAAATAAAATAAAAATGAATTGAATAAATCCAGTTTTCCCCAAAAAGACCTTTATTTTATTGTTTTAAGTATATATTTTTTAATCATTTATTTAGTTGTGTTTTATGGGGGGGGGGGGGGTCATATTTGCTATATTCAAGGGGAAAAGTCAAATTTATTTCTTTATTTTGAAAGCTGAATCTTTTCGAAGCAGTAAACCGAACGCCACAGCCTTCTCCAATGCGGATGTAAATGCCAAATGTGACTTCCCCCGATGGAGACAATCGAACAAGTGAGTTCAGTCAAAACGCTGAAGCGGAGCCATGCAAATGCGCAAGTGGGTGGCACCGGTCCAAAACTTGAACAAAAGGAGAAGTAGTGTCACGTTTGGAAAAAGGAGACTGAAATAGGAGCTGAAAAGTAGACAAATATTAGAAGACAGACGGAAACAGAAAATGAAAAATGCAAAGGCAACTGAATGGGAAATACTCAAGCATGACAAGAATATTACAAAATAAGACTACTAACATGTTTGACCAAAACAGAAATGATTTGACAAATGCATTAGAATATTCTAAAATAGTTTTGGAGGCAAAATACTCAAAGGAAAATGCTGGGGGGGGAAAATGCAACAATATTGGATGGAAAATACTCAAATATTCAACAATAATGGAAATGACTTTGTAGGGATATAGAATCATTTGGGGCAAAAAGGAAAAAAATATTCAACACAAAAACATTTTTGACAAAAGTACACAAATATTACGATTACAAAAAAAAAATAAGAAAATGGAAAAATATTACAAAATGATACAAACAAGTGCACAAATATTAAAAAATAAAGTTTAATCATTTCTAAAATACCATGAAATAGCACCAAATATTGGACAAAAGTCCTCAAATATTAGAAAAATCTAAATAAATACCAACTATTAGATGATGAACACAAATCAATTGTGCATCGCGACGAATGAATCTTGGGCTCAGTTTTCACAATCGATCATTGAATGTCGGAAGGAACAAAATGAAATGCGCGCGTAACGCTTCTACGACCGCGAGCGTCACTCCATCACTCCTGTTTTGAGCACAATGAAAAAGGTCGATGTGCGTCGCGTACCGATCCGTTCCATTGCCTAACGCGTACGCGGCTCCCTCTGCAGGCCGCCGGCAGAAATGGTGGACGACATCGTCCGGGGCGACTGGCGCGCCTTCGGCGGCGGCAAACTGTCGGAGCTCTGCAAGCTGCTGCCCGACCGAAGCGAGGTAACGCGGCGGTAACCCGTAGCGACGGCCGCGTCTGACCTCACGGGCGCTTGTGAAACTGGTCGCAGGTGGAGCGACTGGTGTCGTTCGCCGGTAACCCGTCGCTTTTGCCGGAAGCCGATCGGTTCGTGGTGCAGCTGGTCAAAGTGCCGCAGTGAGTAAACAGAAAAATGCAAAGGGGAACTGCACAAAACGTACCTCGACTTGGGTTCTAGTAAGGAGCCGCCGTCCATTTTCCCATTTTGCTCGATTTCTATGCGTCTTTGTTTAATCATGTGAAAATAAAGTTTTGGATCTTTGGGGGGGATTAAAAAAAAAAAAAACAGTCATACTCTTTGCAGCAAAAGTTAGCGTTCAAGCAGTGCCACCCCGGCTCAAGAGGGGCAGCATGGCAAACTAGTAGTAGCTTCCGTTCAACGGGTAAACCATGCTAACGTCCCTAGCGTGCTTGCCCTAACCGTCTTAGCTACGAGGAACTGCTGAAGGTGATGGTCCTGCGCCAGGAGTTCTCGCCGCTCGTGGACGAGGTCAACAGGTCGCTGACCGTCATGATCAAGGCGGCTAACGGTAAGCGTGCTAACGTGAGGCTAGGGTAGCCACTTCCTTTTGGCTAATGCTAATCCAGGGTGTCTTTTTTTTTTTTTTTTTCCCGCGCAGAGCTGCTGGACTGCGACGACCTTCACGCCGTCATCCGCCTGGTGTTGAAAGCTGGGAATTACATGAACGCTGTCGGTATTTATTTGCTCTTTTGTCGTTTTGTGCACTGTCGTGCCGCTCGACTGTGATTGGACGCCGCCCGAATGATTTCCCGCGCAGGGCGGCGACAGCACCGACAGCACCGACGCCATCGGCTTCAGGATGGCGTCGCTGCTCAAGATGGCCGACACCAAGGCCAACAAGCCCGGCATGAACCTCATGCACTACGTCGCTAAGGTCAACAGCAAAACAAAAAAAAGACAATAAACCCCTAAATCAAAAAATGGAAAAATCTAAAAAAAAAAAAAAACTCTTTATTCTCGTAAGGCTACAAATTTATGTTAAGTTATTATTATCTAAAAAATATGTTTTTCCATTCTCAAAAAAGGTTTTTTTTTTTTTTTTTTACATTTGAAGTTGGACTTTATTGTGTAGTTGCTTGTTAAAAAAAATGAAGTGACCTTTTTGGGGGGGAAATTACTTTTCCCATCAAATGGCACAATTTTCCCTTAGAGAAATGTGACTTTTTTTCTTTGAAAAACTTTATCAACTAAAAATGCTTTATTATTCAGGAAGGAAAAAAATATATATATTTTTTGAGAATTAACAAACTATTTTTGAATTAAAAAATAAAGGCGTACCAATAGAAGTTGGTTTATGAGAATGAAGTGTTTTTTTGTCCCTTTTGGGGAGATGTTTTTTTTGTTTTGTTGTTGTTTTAAGAATCTAGTAAGTAAAAAAAAAAAAAGTTTTAAAAAAACAAGGGGATTAAAGAGTTACACTTTTTTTTCATAAATTGATTTATGTTAAAAATAAAATGTGATTTTCTTTTCCTGTTTTGTGGCAGCAGCAAGCGGAGGACATCGACGCTGACCTGCTGACCTTTCCCGGCCACCTGGAGCACATCGGAACAGCGGCCAGGTGCGTGTTGACAATATTTCGTATTGATGACGAGCTCCGAATTTTTATCTCATTACATCGATGTTGCGGAAGAAGAATCTGCAAAGAGGAAGTGGTGGTCGACTTGGAGCGACAAGTCGAGAAGCTCAACCAGGTCAAACTGGACGCTGGCACGCATTCCGACCTCCACCAGCAGATGGAGCCCTTTCTCAAGGTAATGCAGCACACTTTTTTACACCACGACATACAAAAGGAGTACTAGGACCGCACCGAAAAGGACTACTATCAACTATGCCAATAAAGCAGCCATCTTTTAGGGACATAACGTCCTGTTTTTACAGAGAGGTCTTTTTTTAAATTTATTTATTTATTTATTTTTTTTGGAAAAGTTTTTCAAAATGTATTTTTCACAGAAAGAAGTTGTAACTGTAAGAGGAAAAAAAATCATTTTTGAGATGTAACAAATAAAAAAATAATTAAATATAGGGGGATAAGTCCAGATTCAAGGGAGTGTTCCAATTTCAAAAAATAACGATCAGATTTAATTAAAAAAAAATTCTTGAATGTCTTATTTTTATTTTCAGAAAATTTATTATAATAAGAAAAGGATACATTTTTATTTTTGAAACCAAGAAAAAAAATTTAATCAAATGTGTAATGCTTTTTTCAAGGAAAGGTTGATCAAGGTCTCAGAAGCTCACAACTTCGTCTTTTGAGGAAAAAAAGTTATCTGAATAAAAATGGATTTCAGGGTAAAAAGAGTTAATTGTCTTTTTCTCATTTGTCAAGAAAAAAACGTTTTTGATTTTGAATCAAAAATGTATTTTTGGAGAAAAAGATGTTGAATTTTTTTTAGATAAAAACATTTTTAGAAACAAAACGCGTTGTTATATATTATGTGAATAAAAGCGCATTTCAAGTCAAATCTCTTTCTTGACCTAAGTTCTTATTCATCAAGACAATGAAATTTTTCCATGGCAAAAATGTGTAACATAATGAGAATAGTGCTATTCTTTCAAGAGGAAAATGTTAGCTCTTGTTTTTGTTTTTCTTTGTATCAGGAATGCGAAGCTCAGCTCGGCGACGTCAACTCGCTGCTGCACGAGCTCGAGGTGTCCAGCTGCGCCGTGGCCGAGTTTTTCTGCGAGGACCCCAACAACTTCAAGCTGGAGGAATGCTGCTCCATCTTCCACTCCTTCTGCCGACGCTTTGACACCGCCGTGCAGGTGGCGCTCACAACGGGAAGTGGGAAATGCCATTCGTCCGTTCCGGCCTCTGCCAAAAAGCTGGAGAAATTCCCACGGGCTGATTTCAGGCCTCTCGGCAGAAAAACGTCTGCAACTCGGAATGCGTGAGGCACCAAAAAGAGACAATGTTACATCCCGAATCCGAGAAACATTTGGTTTGATCAAATATGGCACGTTTAAGTACACAGCGTGGAATTCTCTTTGTTTTCTGTTGTAGTTAGTTTTGCGCTAATTGAAATGCAAGTCTATAGTTATATTAAAGGAAAATGATGACGGCAATTTACAACAAATTAGGCCTGATTTAAAAATTCCCGATACAGTGAACTGCAAAATGGCGAGGGACGAGCGGCGTATTTCCACATGTTTATTTCTACTGTGTAGCTGACGTTCATCCCAAACAACTCATCGCTTTCTTCCCGACTGAAGGAGAATCGTGAGCGCGTGGCGGCCGAGCAGCGTCTGAAGCGCAAGGAGAGCGTCCGGCTGAGCGCCAAGCGCGTGCCCGCAGCCCCCGTCCCGGAATCCAGCCTGGAGTCTGCTTTGCGCAGCCTCCTGTCCGCCGGCCCCGAGGGACCCTCCTCCGGCAGATCCCGGAAGAACACCCAGCCGCCGGCCCCGGAGCCTCCCGCCGGGGACGAAGAAACGGCGGCGGAGAGTCCCGAAAAGAAGCAAGCCAAACTCGAGGAGGACCGGGAGGGCCCGTCCACACCGCGCACCCCTCGGCCCAGAACACGAGACGTTTTCTCAGACTATAACGGTGACGGGGGCTCGCCGTGGACCGTCCTGAGCCCGCTGACGTGCTCCCGGCAGCGGCGCCCTCTGCGGGGCGGCGTGTCCGACGCCGAAGAGCCGGACGACGGCGTGTGGGAAAGCGCGTTCCGAGGTCCTCGAGGGCGCTCGGCCTCCGTGGACTCCACACGCCAGTCGCCGCTGCCCGCCACGGCCGCCGCCTTCCGGCTGAGGACTTTGTTCCAGAGGGGCGCCCCCCAGCGCTCGTACTCGTCCGGCTCCGGGACGGACGGCGTCAGGAATGCGGCCGGCTCCTTCCGCTTCATTTCCTTCTTCCGACGCTTTGGAGGCAAAAGGGAGGCGGAGCAGCCCCACCTGAGACGAACAGATAGTTGAACCTTGTCATTTCGTTTGTGATTTATTATTATTATTTTTAAGTTCTTTTCACCATTTAAAAAAAAACAAAAACAAAAACAAAAAACTACAAAAAACAAGGCAACTGGGAACTTGTCTTGGATAATTTGGAATTTTGGGAGTCAGTCAGCACTTAAAAATCCAGACATCTTTAATATTTGATTTAGCTGAGCATCTTTTTTATGTCTTTCTGTGAGTGCAATAAATGATATTTTGCTACCTTTTTACTTGTGTATGCTTTTAGTGAAGTAAGGCCTTAAAACATCCAACTCTCCTTTAAGCAGTAATTAAATAGCATTTACAGCGTATAAAGCACATAAATGAGATGGTATATACAGTGGTTGCGGAACATATTCGGACCCCCTTAAATTTTTCACTTTTTATATTGCAGCTATTTGCTCAAATCATTGAAGTTCAATTTTTCCTCATGAATGTACACACAGCACCCCATATTGACAGAAAAAAACTGGAATTTTTGACATTGTTGACAGCCAGTAGTATTGAGACCCTTTGCTGAGTATTTAGTAGACGCACCCTCTTGAGCTCATACATCCAGGAGTCTTTTTGGGAATGATGCAACAAGTTTTTCCACACCTGGATTTGGGGATCCTCTGCCATTCCTCCTTATAAATCATCTCCAGTTCTGTCAGGTTAGATGGTAAATGTTGGTGGACAGCCATTTTCAGGTCTTTCCAGAGAAGCTCAATTGGGTTTAAGTCAGGGCTCTGGTTGGGCCATTCAAGAACAGTCACGGAGTTGTTCTGAAGCCACTCCTTTGGTATTTTAGCTGTGTGCTTAGGGTCATTGTCTTTTTTTTCGGCCCAGTCCGAGGTCCTGAGCACTCTGGAGAAGGTTTTCGTCCAGGATATCCCTGTACTTGCCCGCATTCATCTTTCGTTCGTCCTGTCCCTGCAGCTGCAAAACACCCCCACAGCATGATGCTGCCACCACCGCGCTTCACTGTTGGGACGACCGTATTGGGCAGGTGATGAGCAGTGTGTGGTTTCCTCGACACATGCTACTTAGAATTAAGGCCAAAAAGTTCCATCTCGGTCTCATCAGACCAGAGACTCTTATTTCTCACCATCTTGAGTCCTTCAGATGTTTTTTTAGCAAACTCCATGCGGACTTTCATGTGTCCCGCACTGAGGAGAGGCTTCCGTCGGGCCACTCTGCCATGAATCCCCGACTGGTGGAGGGCTGCGGTGGTGGTTGATAGCTGCACAATGTTTACGTTTTTAGGAGGACATTTGTCAAAAGGCCATGACCCCGACGTGATTTGAACACGCAACCTTCTGATCTGGAGTCAGACGCGCTACCGTTGCGCCACGAGGTCTCGATGCAATTGAGGGATATTTTATATTTTATAATTTTTAAATACCGGGTCTGTCGTTCTCGTGTCTATTCTGCATACGAGACAATCATCCAAATTGGATGTAATGAGCACGCAAGCTTTTTTTTTCTTTTTTTTTTTGTATCCAGAAGAAGATTCGGCGGTTGTCACGTGGCTACACTCAGCCAATAGAAATGAACATTCAAACAGCCCCGTGTGTCACGTGACTCCAGTCACGCAATAGCGGGAGCTCTCAAACCGCCACAAGATGGCAGCCCTGCCATTATCCCGGAAGTGAATAAACGAACAACTATCGTGCCTAATGTCGCGAATTTAAAGACATTTAATTAAAAAAATGCATACATTTGTTGTATTTTACGTATTTATAGAAATTATGATGTATATAATCGCGCAAACTGTGACCAATAAAGGAGCACACAATTTTTGTAGCTTGCGAGGATTGTGCCGGTTCTGACGACACTCCCCTCAGCCAATAGCTGGAGTTCTCACAAATGGCCACCAAACGGCGCTCGATCATCGCGTAAGTATCCGAATAGAAACAAATAGGAAATTAGCTGCTTGCTTCTATATGAATTATGGTGTATAAAGTGCAAGATGACTCGGAAAGACAGATACACACCGCTTGATAACAATAACTTTTAATATTCTTTTCTGTTTGCGTGCTTGCTTGTGTTGGGAATCCTCCACTGTCTCCTCTAAAGTGTCCAATGGTCACTTGGACATTTTGTATTGCGCTTCAAACTTGGAGTGATTATAAGTTATCTCCTTTATATTGGAAAACACAAACCTGAAAACTTTTGAATCTCATTGTCATCTAAGGATTTATATGTATATTTTATCCGTATGGAACTTTATTTGGCAAGCCCTGTTAACATTTAGCATCTCGATTGGATATGTGTCGCACATACTGTATCTGTAATTCAAATGTTCAAGTTCGAGATATCTTTAATTCACCTCAGTTCAAAATATCTGAAATTAAATTAATACAATTTGAACTGAGCAAAATGAAGTGATACATATCTCACCAAAATCAAATATTACAGTAGATATCTGAAACGCTCGTTAGGTTATTTCATTGCAATTATCTGTAATTCACTAGCAGATATCTGCGGCCGAATCGTGAATATCTGTAACGGCAAGCGCCATACACGTGAATGGCAAAAATGACGTCATCCATATGGGGCGGAATGACCGCTTATATACTTTCCAGATATTTTGGCATAAAATTCCAACTCTTTCAGTTTTAGGAGTTCACTGTACTTTTCAAATAATAGACGTCACGTTATGATGCGAGTGTATGTAAACGTTGACGTTGGCCATTGTTAGCTGAAGACATAAGAATACGGAGGTTTATATGTGCGTGAGCAGAGCGCCAAAGTTCACGCTTGACAATTTCTGACGTTGTCGATATCGCCAATGTGAGTTGTCGACGTCATCGCCCTAAGAGATCGCCTTTGGACCTTTTTCATAAATCAGTAAGCAGGGGGCTGGACTAGAAGTCGTCCTCTTCTCATCGTCAGCATCGTCACACAAGACTCATATTTTGTCATTATTTTAATTTGGGTTCAACAAGCAAGTGAAAGGAGTGATCATGTGCGATTTCAGTGAATTAGCTTGCAAACAACACGGCAGGCTCAAAAGGAAGAAGAAAAGTAGAAGAAGAAAAGTAGAAGAAGAAAAGTAGAAGAAGACGCAGCAGCAACAGCAGCGCGTTGCCGAAGGTCGGGCGTCGCGTTCAGGTGCGCTCGGTTCATCTCGGCTCTCGTGGGGTCGGAGGGCAGGCCCGGCCTCACGCAGGCCAGCCGGCGTTGTCGCCCGCCAGCGCCAGCGTCACGCCGCCCAGGCCGCTGCTCAGCACGGCGGCGTCGATCAGCTCCTGCGACCAAGCGCCCGTCTCACACGCTACTCGAAACAATTTTCGCGTTCTGCCGAAACGCTCTCGCTTGCCTTACCCGAAATGATTCGCTCACATTACATGCTGCGGAAATTGTACACAACATTTCTGTAGCGCGTGACAGAGCGTTTCAGTCGTGTGCGTGCGAGCGCGCGCGCGAGAGAGCGAGAAAGAAGGACTCTTGAATGAAGTCCCTGACGGCCTCTCGCTTGCGTGTCCGCTAATAATGCGTTTGCGTCGTTGCAGTTGTTGCCGCCCCTTCCGTGGACAGCCGTCAAGGAAATTGGAGCAAACAAATCCCAACTTCCTTCATTTGCTCCACTTCCTCCTCCTCCTCCTCACCTTCATCCTGCGCGACTCGAGCCGCGACTTGTAGCAGAAGTCGAGCAGCGCCACCATCATGGCCACGCCCAGGCCGCCAATCAGGATGTAGAAGATTCCCGCCACGTTGCTCAGGCTCAGCGCGCTCGTCTTGTCCTGTCCGAGAACGAAGGGGGCGGGGTCAAGAAAACCACAGCTTCTTTTTTCTTTCTTTACGCATTCAAACGGCACAGGATGAATGCGTTCTATTCCGACTAGTTGTCTGCGTCACCACGGTAACACAGCAGAGGCTGTTGGGAAGTGTAGTGTCGTAATGCAAACGGGGAGGGGGCGTGTCCCAGAGGAGAGGGAAAAAAAAAAATCTCTTATCAAATGTAACTATTTATTTTTAAAAAAAAATCTTTAATATATAAATCATCATTTATTTAAAAAAATCGTCTTAACAAAATATTACACAAGAAATTTTGAAAGTTTCATTAAAAAAAAAAAAAGTTTCGTTAAAACCAAACATGAACGTTTCTTAAAAAGTTACCTTTGAAACTTTCAATAAATTTTGTTAAGGTTAAAAAACTAAAAAAAAAACGCCAAAACTGTTTCTTTTCAAAACTTAAACACTCAATGTTTTATGAAAAGAAAAGATGATTAAAAAGTACAACTTTCTTTGAGGAAAAAAATAATAATTTTTAAACAAAAAATGAGTTTTATAATAGTCTAAACTTGAAAAAGTCCTTTAAAAGTAATGTTTCTTACTAAAAAAAGAAAGTGAAAAGGAAAACCACTTCAAAACTTAAAAAGCTTCTTTTCAAAAAAGTTTATTTCTTTAAAAACTGTAAAAATTTCTTAAAAAGCTTGAAAGTTTCTGAAAATGATTCAAAGTTTCTTTAAAGTTCCTTTAAAAAAAAATTCTTTCAAAAACGTAAAGGTTGCAAGGGGTTTTCGGCGTTCGTGACACATGACATCATTTGCATGCTGCTGTCGAAGTGGGCGGGGCCTGTGGTTCCTAATGCTTTTCTCTCCAAAGTGTCCTGTTGATCGACAGGAAGCCTCATGTACTTTTCAAAATAAAACGTGCCGTTAGCTTAGCTTACATGATACGTGTTCGTTGGACAACAACAAAAACATGCTCGCAACGTTAAGAAGTTTTGGCGGTAACAGGAAATTAACAGGAAGTTCATAGGAAGATAACGGAGCTTACAAGAAGTCAACACGGCGTTAACAAGAAATTGACAGCACGTTCGTGAGAAGTTAACAGCAAGTGAGACGACGTTAACGAGATTTTAAGATGAAGCTAACAGGAAGTTAACGTAAAGTTCAAACAATTTAAAATGAAGTTAACAAGCTGTTCACAAGAAGTTACCAGGAAGTTAACAGTAAGTTAAGACAAAGTTCAGAACAAGTTAACATGACGTTAACAACGTTAAATAGAAATTCAGGAATTTGTGACAGATTGGAGAAAAAAGCATCGTCTTTTGTTGTCTCAAAAACGTGACCTTTGACATCAGAGAGGAGTGGTTAAAAGATGGGCGGGGCCTCAAGGGAATGTCAAAGGTTACATTTCGTTGTGGGCGGGGCTCCGCAGGTTGCCGGACTCATGCCGATTTACGAGGGGTTCATGCTCCGCTCGGAAGAACGGGTGGGGAGATGACAAAAAATGAAAATATGTAAAACAAAAAGTAAAGGACAACAAACTACCCAAAAAAAGGCAAAAACAAAATGGAAAATAAGGATAGATCAACAGAAAAAAATCAAAAATAGTCCCAAAACATTATAATGATGCAACAAAAAAAACTGAAACAAGTAAAAATAAAAAAGGACAATACACAAAAGAAGAAAACAAAAGGGAAAAAGGCAGAAATAGTTAAAAAAAAAAAGCAGAAAAAAAATCATAAACTGGATTGAACATGAAAATGAAACCAAAAACCAAATGAAACCAAAAACTGAAAGACAAAAAAAAAAAACTACCCTGACAAAAGGAAGAAAAAAACACCAGAAAAGGACAGAAAAACTGACATGCAAAAATCCCAAAGACCAAAAGCTTACAAAAATCACAAAAAGGAAAAACAAAAGCAAGATTTGAAAAAATACAACAAAACAAAAATAATCACACACAAAACACAAAAGGACAATAAAAGGTTGCAAGAAAAAATAAAAACAAAACAAAAAAGGGAAAAAGATCATAGAAATAAAAAAAATAGAAAACATGAAACTTCAAAACAACAAGGGAAGATAATGAGAAGGTGGGGGTATGACGTGGGAGCTAAGAGGGGGGGGGGGTCGGGGTCGGGGGTGCGTCCAAGCGACCTCTAACTGACCTTCCTGCCGGCGTCCTTGTGTCCACATTGACCTTTGTCGTACCACCACTTGTTCTTCAACTTGTCTAACACGGCCTGCTCATTGAGCTTGAGCACGGCCAGGTTCACGGGAATTCTGACGGCCAGCACATCACATCACATAACAGCATAGCATCACATAGCGCCACATAGCGCCACATAACGTCAAATAGCGCCACATAACGTCACATAACGTCACATAGCGCCACAGCGCCACATAACGTCACATAGCGCCACAGCGCCACATAACATCACATAGCGCCACATAAGGTCACATAACGTCACATAGCGCCACATAACGTCACATAACGCCACATAACGTCACATAGCGCCACAGCGCCACATAACATCACATAGCGCCACATAAGGTCACATAACGTCACATAGCGCCACATAACGTCACATAACGCCACATAACGTCACATAGCGCCACAACGCCACATAGCGTCACATAGCGTCACATAGCGCCACATAGCGCCACATAGTGTCACATAACGTCACATAGCGCCACATAAAGCCACATAACATCACATAACGTCACATAGCGTCACATAGCGTCCAGCAGAGGCATGTTATCCTATGTTAGCCGCACTACTACACTCGTGGACACTCGCGTGTATCATCATACAGCATCTACAACATCGACACCGACTGACATTTATATAAAAATACATGACTTTCATTTCCGTAAAAGCCACTTTAAAATCATATATGTATACGCCGGATGTGATGGGAAAAAAAATGTAAACATGATCTCATCACACACAGGAAGTGCTTCAAAAGAGGACAGGGTTTGCATTTACTAGTGTCCTCAAACACACACACAAAACACACTAAACGTACATGTTCACAAAAATATATACACACACACGCATGGAACATACATGCACATACAAAACACACAAACATTATATACATCGACATACAACATCCACACAAAATCAAAACACCTGCACACTAAAGATACACAAAAACACGTACAAACACACAAAGCACAAAAGACTTACACGGACATGAAAAAAATATGCACATGCAATACAAACTCAGAAAAACATACACAACAAACAGAACATAAAAACAAAAAAGATACACACACACGCATTAAACACACACACACAAAAACCACACACATAAAAGACACACACACATGCACGGACAAATTCATGCACAAACCAAACAGATAAAAAGACAATTATACAGGCACACACAAAGACATACACACAAACACATTTACGCAAAAATATACACACACAAATATATACTTTAAAATATACACACACAAACGGAACATACAGCCAAAATATACACAAAGACATACAAACATATTCACACAAAAACAAATAAAAACAAACAAACACTTACAAAACACACACACACACACAAAACCTTAACACTCTAAATAGCAATTAAGTCTGTGCGCGTGTGTGTGTGTGTGTGTGCAGAGACATGTTGCTAAGCAACTGCAGCCCGAATTGTCCTCGCCGTTGTTGTAGTAAAAGTGCTGAGTCGTGCGTCGGTGTGGACAAAAGCGCAAATGAGGGAAAGCGAACAATCGCATGCTGGCCGAAGAAGTGGAAGACGGCGCACGAGAACAAAAGCAAAGCTTCTCTTTAAGGCAACGCTTGCTAGGCGACACGCCACGGTTGTGTCACGCGTTGCTAGGACGTATCGGATGTTGTCAGCGTGTTGCTAAGCTAGCATGTTGCTAAGCTATGTGGCGTCACTGACCCGAGCGTTAAAAGGCGTCCGCGGTCGGCAGCCGCGATCGGCCCACGCGCAGATGAGCGGACGGACACGCTGGCGTGGGGGCGGAGTCACGGACGTCAGACAGACTGACAGACAGAAGAGAGAGACGGACATGAGACAAAGACACACATGCACACACACGTGTGACAACACATAAGGCCGTGTACTGTAATCCCACAACTAACACATATTAACACGTACCAATGTGTAATAACATGTAACGACATAACAATACTAGATAAATGCCAGAAGACATTGTTATAACACGTCATACGAGTGGTAACACATCATGGTAAGATGTCCCATTGTAGTAACATGTACATAAGTCATAATACATATAATATCGCATAAAAAAGTGAACACACTCATGTAAAGTAACAATTAAAATAGTAAGTAAAAACGCGCTATACTAAAACGCAACAAATGTCATAAAACATCACAATGAAACTTAACATTTAAAAAAAACAAAAGAAATGTAATAACACATTCTTGTCAAATGTAAACACACGATAACATTCGATGATTGTCGTCATATCAGGTCGTAGTAATTCCACATCGTAACGCGTCCTCTAACTTGCTAACCCTAACATGCTAACTTCCTGTCAACAAGCCCTCCCTTGGGGTGAACAATGCTAATGATGCTAACAGGGCAGACTAGGCCAGCGTGGCTAAGGTCGCTCACGAGGTTAACGACGCTAGCGGGGCTAACGATGCAACGCGAGTACCTGAGCGACGAGCCTTTGGGCGTGGCCACGCCGTAGCCTTTGGAGTCCAGGTTGCCGCCCACCTTGATGGTGTCGCAGGGCGCGCGCTGCTCGATGTACTCGTTCATGGACGACTCCAGCAGGTAGGCGTACTTGCCCTTGGACTTGCGCACGCGGCTCACGCCTTCGTCCGTGTTCTTGACGAAGACGGACGGGTCGGCGCCGCGCATGTACGACCACATCTTCTCGAACACGCCGATCTTGGACCTCTGACGGGGCGCGACAACAAGAAGACGAACGTTTGGCAAAAGTCTGCAAAATTCTTCGCGTGTTTTGTAGCTTCTTCAAACATACAAAATACACACCCGTAAACACAACACAAACATAGACACACAACTCACATCCGCTCATACGCACGCAAAACACATGCACGCACACGCAGCAGACGAAGAGGAAGAGGAAGAGCGTGGCGGCCCTCGCTCACCCTGAAGAAGTCTTTGGTGGAGCCGCCGTCCAGCGTCCCGTAGGTGATCTCGCTCTGCTTGGCCAGGTCCTCGGCGCTCTCGATGGGCGACACCATGCGCTCCACCGTCAGGAACGCCGCCAGGTTGGCCGTGTACGACGAGATGATGATCAGCGTGAAGAACCACCACACGCCGCCCACGATGCGGCCCGACAGGGACCTGAGAAGGGGGGGGGGGAAGCGTCCACACGTGAGCCGTCGTAACGAGACGCGCCATAAGCCGTGTGACGAGGCGCGGTGTCAGACCTGGGTGAGATGTCGCATCCTTGCTGCATGAAGGCTCCCAAGGAGAACCACAGAGAGTTGAAGATGCCGAAGTCGTTGGTGTGCTCCGGACTCTCTTTTTCTTTGTCTTTGTGGAGCGCAGGAAGTGGAAGTCCTGGCAGGAAGACATCACGTCACATGACGCTCAAGCAGAAGACACGACGGCCGAGTGGACGAAGATGATCGCGATGACGACGATGTCATACCGGCAACGTGTTTGGAAGAGGTGGGCGGCGCTTCGTCTTCCTCCACCTCTTCTTCCTCCTCACTCTTCTTCCACTCGTAGGGACTGAAGCGACTCACCTGACACGTCGGGAACCGATCACATCAAAGCTCCCTTTGCTACGCGTGCGCGGCGGGGGCGGGGCCTCACCAGGAAGAGCACGACGCTCACGCCGATGTAGGCGAAGACGATGCACATCCAGATCTCGTAGGCCAGCGGGTCCAGGAAGGAGAAGACGCCCGGTTTGGACTTGGTGGGCTTCTTGACCATGATGGAGATGCCGAGCGACATGAAGGGTTTGGTGAAGTCGATCACCTGCTCGCGCACCAGCGTGATGGTCAACGGCGCCACCGCCACGTCCGCCTTCTGCGCCAACACGCCGACAGTGCTTAGCACGCCGAGCTAACAGGAGCTAACGCGTTCAGTACATGAAGCTAACGGACGCTATCATGTTTAGCACCGGAAGCTAACGGACGCTATAGCGTTTAGCACGTGAAGCTAATGGAAGTTATCACATTTAGCACGTAAACCTAACGGACGCTATCGCGTTTAGCACTGTGAAGCTAACGGAAGCGGCCGTGTTTAGCACATGAAGGGAACGGACGCTATCGCATTCATCGCATGACGCTAACAGATGTTATCGTGTTTAGCACACTACGCTAACGGAGGCTACCGCGCTTAGCAACCTAGGCTGCAAGTTGGCCGCTATACACTCAAGATCTCAAATCATCTTTGCCCATTGGGATGAATGCAAATGCCATTAATCAGTTGGAGCCTCACCCCAAAAAATCGACAACAAAACATGAAAAAATAGCACTCCGTAATATTTACTGGAGGTGCAACAGTTCATTGATTAATCAACAGCTATTTTGATAACCAATTAAACGTTTAACGACCCTCTTGAACTTAAAATGATTTCAGCCTCTCAACAGTAAATCTTATCTTTGTGTTGAATCCAAAACAAACATCGGCTTTTACTTTGGAAAAATTAATTTTCTCTGAAACACAAATTTATCTCTCGATTTTGAAATAATGTCATGTTTTTGTATGAAGGGATGGAAAGTCAAAGGTTTTCCAAAAATCTGATTCATTGAATAATCCCAAAAATGGACAGATTAATGCATTGTTAAAATGTTCACGAGTTCCATCGGTAATAATTACTTTATAAAACATATCGTAACAACAATATTAAGTAAAATGTAAACAATGAAACAGTCTGTGCAGCATGATGGGTTCGTTGCGACTCCTTCTGGTGTGTGCGACTTGGCCACCGGGGGCAGTATAATGCAGTTATGAAGCGATGAACCAGGAAGACTTTCGCCACGAGACTTATTTTTATTAATATTTCACGACCTGCCCAAATGCAGCGCGCTGTGAAGGACTTGCGTTGGGTTCACCACTTATTCTTTTTTACGGAAGGTCAAGCTGCCGACATCGATGGCGTCATTAATGACCTCGTGATTATCGATAGCAGCAGACGGCGCACCAGTTTCAATCAAATCTGTTGTCGCGATCACCCGCGTTTGCCATGCACACTCTCTCACCCCGTAGACGAGCTCTCCCACCATGCCGTTCCACATCTTGCTGCTGGGGTCTCGGCCGCCGTACTTGCCGTCGCCCACCAGCTCCAGTCGGTAGGCGAAGCCCACGTGCTTGGCGATCTCGGCGGCCAGCTCGGCGCAGTAACCTTCGTATTTGTCGTTTCCCGCCAGCTGCTCGTGGTTCTTCTTCAGCATCATGTAGGGCGCTTCCTGGAAGGGAGGACGAGCCACGCCCCCTTTTTACTCTCACATGACCCTCCTCTCTGCTGAGGCTGAGACTGGACTGCTCGGGGGAGGTTTTCACTTGCGGGTCTCACCAAGATGGTAGTGACGATGTAGGTGCGGTTCTGCAGCCCGTAGAACTCCTCCGGGGTGGGCTTGTACCGGGCCGTGTTGACGTAGCCCCTCCGCTCGCTCCACATGCCCACCTGGATACCACGCAGACACACGCGTATGCGCACACAATCCAACGCGGTCACAAAACGCAGACACGCACACACCTTCCGGGGTCCGGTGCGGCTCAGTTCCACGACTGTGAGGGTAAAGTTGGTCCGCTGTCCTCGCTCATCAAACTGAACGCGGCCCGTCAGACCCTCCAGACGGACCTACGCGTGCACATACACAAACAACAACCGGTGTGTGTAAGCGCTTATGCGTGCGCGTCTTTGCTCACGTGTGTGATTTTGTGTGAGCACGCGTTCGTGCGTGTGGTTTTGCACGTGCGACCTGCTGCAGCGCCCTCTGGATGTCGATGCCCTGCCCCCAGGGCGCGGGGGGGTTCCCGAGACACTCGCCGGCGTTCCCGCGGCGAGAGACGTCGATGCGCTGGCGTCGGAGGTTCTGAAAAGCCGCCGCCACCGCGCTCACGCCGTCATAGGTCAGCGCGCCTGCGTACTGACCAATCAGAGCAGAAGACCAGCGTCAGGGCCGTGGCGCGCAAAATGGGAAGCGCCGTATGCGCCGGCTCGTACCCGCAGACCGCGCCGCGCCGCTTTGCCGTCTTTGGAGTCAAAGTTCATCCAGTCCCGCTGGACCGTCAGCACGGACGCGTGGGACCAGTCGACCAGCTGGAAACCCGTCACGTTCGGGGACAGCGCGTGGAACTCCGTCAGGTTCAGCTCCACAAAGCCCTCACACGCGCACACAAGATATAAAATGAAATAAGAACCTCGTCGTGTTAAATCTTCAAGTACAAAAATCTAAACGTACGGAATCTAGAAGTACGGAAATTAAAAGTATATCATCTAGAAGTATAGAATCTACAAGTGGACCTGTCTCCATGTACAGCATATAGAAATAGAGAATCCGGAACTATAGTAAGAATCTACAAACCGAATCTAGCAGTACAGAATCTAGAATTATAGAATGTAGAAGTATAGATTCTACAAGTACCATTTGGAATCTAAAAAGCATAAGGAAATATAGAATCTTCACCTCTATAATATAGAAGTACAGAATGTAGAGGTTCCGGGTATGTGTAGAAATGGAGTTACCATATTGAGGAGGATGTACTGATAGTTCTTCAGGTTTCTTTTCTGCGCTGAAATCTGCCAGAAAACAAGACAGCGGACGCTGAGTCTGAAGGCGCCGGTGGACCGGCAGGAAGAGGACGCGGCGACGAGGACGCACCAGGGCCAGGATGGCGTTGAGGCGGTCCGACTCGCAGTCCAGAACCACCTGGAATTCCTTCTTGAAGTCCAGGTCGGCCAGCAGCTGGATGAAGCCGGGCTCGTTCAGCGAGTCCAAGTTGACGGACATCACCTGCCAGCCTCGCGAGGCCGCCCGCTCCAGAACCTTCTTCAGGACCGACACGCCTGAACGCATCGCAAGCACACGCTCGGCTCATCGGCACGCCACTGTCAGGTGACCGTCTGGCGTCACGTGACCACCGGGTGGTCACCACGCGACGTGTGACATCATGTGACAATCGTGTTCCCACCAGTCATGCGACAAAAAGTTGTGGGGGTGTTTAGCAGAATTGTCTCGGTCAACACATTCGCATGTGCGTGTCTAACCGCGTGTTAGCATTAGCATTAGTGGACCGCGAACAGAACCAAAACGTGGCCGGGGGCCCATCGGTGCCCACCGAAACGTCATCAAACATTCAACTCAAATGAAGAACACGCGAAAGTTCTCCAAAGACGAGCGTCAGGATGTCACCTTCGTGCACGCTGTACATGTAGACGAAGCGCTGCCAGCCGAAGTGGTCCAGCAGCGACACGAGCGCCTCCCGCAGGCCGGGCCGTAACTGCAGCACGAAGGGGCTGTCGGCCAGCCCGGGAAATGACGGCGTGACGAAGCTGACGTGAAGCGAGCCGCAGAAGGAAGACACCGTGTTGACGGTCCGCTGGTCGTACACGCCCATCACCGCGTGGACGCCCTTGGCGAACTGCGAGCAGACTGACACCGCGCGCACACACGGTTCACATGGTATCAGCGTCACCAGCACATAGAAGTTCCTCAAAAGTTTCGCTTCACTTACTGGTAGACAAAAAGAAATATGGCCGGCAGCACTCACAACACGCCGAGGCTAGCATGCTAACAAAAGGCGGATGCCCCGCGGCCGAGGCTCTCGTGCTAATGAGCTCACTTTCGCTTAGCGTTAAAGCTGAGTGACAGAACGCGACGCAGCAGATGGAGGGGGAGGGGCCGCGAGAGCGGCCGCGCTCGAGGAAACGGTGGAAGCGGACAACAGGAAGTGAAGACAGAACAGGAAGTAGAAAAGGGAAATGGAAACAGTGCAGAAAATAGAAACAAACGAGAAGTAGAAGCAGAACAGGATGTAGAAATAGAAATCCGGACGTAGAAACAAAACAGGAAGTCAAAGTGGGAGAGAGATTAGAAAGTGGATAAAGAGAACAGGAAGTGACGGGAGAGCATGCGTGGTTCTTTGTATGTATTTATTTATTGAGTTTTTTGTGGCGGTTCCGTCTTTTGTGGTCGGCTCGACCGAAGGAGGTCAGCACATTGTTGACTGCAGCGACAACTTGACACCCTCGGGCCCTCGCCGCCGCTCCTTTTAGTGCGCCGCCACAAGCTTTTGATGGACTCCTCCATTTAGGACACCGCCCCTCCCCCCCACACCATGTTGCACAAGGTGCTGCAAATGATGATTCGGAGAACGACGAACACAAAGCTGTGGACGACGACGACGACGAAGCGTACTCACAAGCGTACGTCATGGCGAAGCTGCTGCCGGCGTCCACGGCGTCCATCTGAGGCAGCAGTTTGGGAACGTCGCCGGCGCGGCGCGTCACGGCGAAGCGGAACACTTCCTGCTCGTGCGACCCGGCCGGGAAAAGTCCTCCTGCGGGGGGCGCCGCGCAGACCGATTGAGACTGACTCGGCTGTCGATCAGCCACGCACGCACACGCGAACACGCGCAGGGCCATCGGGGAAATAATTAAAAATGCACAACCTCTTGAAATGTTCACAAACTACAACAATTGTTTTTTTTTAATTCACACACAATACTGACAGGCTCTGACACAAAGTACTGAAAGTGTTTGCATTCACGACCGAAACACACACACACAAGACTCCAAGGACTTGAACACCTTCTACTGCAGATTTGAAAAGGACACTTTCACACCCCACACCCACCCGGCCGCACCACCGACCACCATCACATCTCTGACTTCTGCGTTAACCATCCACGAACGGGATGTGAGACGCATCCTCACACAACAAAAGATGAACAAAGCGACAGGCCCGGACCTTGTGTCCCCATCCTGCCTCAAAGTCTGCGCGGACCAGCTCGCTCCGGTCTTCACACAGATCTTCAATAGATCTCTGGAACTGTGCGAAGTAGCATCCTGTTTCAAACGCACCACCATCATCCCAGTCCCCGAGAAAACTACAATCTCGGGTCTGAATGGCTACAGGCCTGTCGCCTGAAGTCCTTTGAACGCCTCGCGCTGGACCACCTCAAGAGAGTCACAGGTCTCCTGCTCGACCCCCTGCAGTTTGCCTACCGAGCAAACAGGTCCGCGGATGATGCAGTCAACATGGGACTGTACTTCATCCTAGAACACCTCAACGGCGCCGGGACCTACGCGAGGATCCTGTTCGTGGACTTCAACTCTGCGTTCAACAGATGACACCACTGTCATCGGCCTCATCAAAGACGGTGACGAGTCTGCGTATCGACAGGAAGCGGAGCGGCCGACACAAACTGGAGCTGAACACGCTCGAGACTGTAGAGATGATCGTGGACTTCAGGAGGCATCCTTCGCCACAGCTGCCCCTCATGATGTCGAGACCTTCGAGTTCCTGGGAATTAAAGTCTCTCAGGACCTGAAGTGGGAGTTCAACATCAACTCCGTCCTCAAAAAGGCCCAGCAGAGGATGTACTTCCTGCGGCTTCTGAGGAAGCACGACCTGCCACGGGAGCCGTTGAGGCGGTTCTACACAGCGGTCATCGAATCAGTCCTATGCTCTGCCATCACAGTCTGTTTTGGTGCTGCTACAAAAAAGGACAAACTCCGACTGCAACGGACAATCGAAACTGCTGAAAAGATTGTCGGTACCCCCCTACCCGCCCTTGAGGACTTGCACGCTGCCAGAACTAAGACAAGAGCGTGCAAAATCCTCTCGGACCCTCCGCATCCCGGTCACCGGCTCTTCCGGCTCCTTCCCTCAGGTAGGCGCTACCGAACAATGTAAACTAAAACTAGTAGACATTCCAACAGCCTCTTGCCATTAACTTCTTAAACAGTTAACCTACAAGTCCATTGCAACATGCTGCCAATTTTTTTGTCTTGAGTTCGTTGTCACATTTCTGCGGGGCCAATCATACATTACTCGTGTAGCAGTCTCGCCACGCTGCACTATTTGCGTATCTGTTGTTGACCAATACCGGCCACTCATGTGCCTGAGTAGCATCGGTACCATTTGCACAATCGACAGAGTATAATCTGCAACATTTGCACAATCGACATTGTCCCAGAATATCGCACTACTGGTCACTTTAAACTGCATACATTTCTTGAAGTCTCTGCGCCATTTGCACGATGGTCACTGCACCGGACTATTGCTCTATTGGTCATTCAAACCGCTCTCATTGCTAGACAACTTTTTTGCACAATTGTCCCAAAAAAATAAATAAATAAAAAATTGTACCGGCATTACCAGATAACTATTAACCCCTTATTGCTCAGTGACATACACACATACACACACAAATGCGCACACACACACAAATCCACTCACAGGCATACACACCACACACAAAAGCACAAACACCTACATACATGAACATGCGCACACATACAGACACGTTTACACAAATGCACAAACACAAAAATCCACACATATTCATATACATGTGTGCAAACATGCGAAAACACACAAATCCACGTGTACGTATACACTCACAGACATGCACACACAAAATGCAAAAACACGCACACGCAAACTTGAGTTGAAATGAACGTGTAATGACTTTCTGTGCACGTGGATGAACTTCAAACACACTTTGGAATGTTGGACACACACGCACACGTGCGTGTGATACATCCATAAATATGGTGGACACGATGCAATGAGGCATGTGGAACGCATATGTCTCTGATGCGCGTAGCGATTAGTATGATGATGGATATGATGAGGCGCGTGCGAGGTGAGCTCACCTATGTTGACGCTGGCGGGGAAAGCGGCGGCGGCGGCGAGCGCGAAGCCGAGCATCAGAGGATGCGGAGTCCTCATGGTTCTCGTCCGCAGCCTCGAGAGCTCTGCGGCCGTCTCACACTCGCACGGCGTGCGCCTGAGAGTGCAGGCGTGGGATTTCCCGAGAATCAAGCCCCGCCCCTTAGGTCCTCCTCTGGTCCTATCAATTAGCAGTGTCAGCAACACACAAGAACACGCACACACACGCACACACACGCTGCAATCATATGAGTAATCAAAACAAGTCGGCTACTTTGTAGCCACTTTGTAATTATTACTCTTGTCTAAATGCTAACATTCGTCACTTCCTGCGTCTTCGCGCCCATGTCTCAACTTCCTGTCCTCACGTCTTCACTTCCTGTATCATTTCCTGTCTTCATCCTGACTCCACTTTGTCTTCTTCGCTCCTTGTGCGTAGATTTCATCTTCACTTCCTGTCCTCGAGTCTTCACTTCCTGCGTCTTCGCGCCCATGTCTCAACTTCCTGTCCTCACGTCTTCACTTCCTGTATCATTTCCTGTCTTCATCCTGACTCCACTTTGTCTTCTTCGCTCCTTGTGCGTAGATTTCACCTTCACTTCCTGTCCTCGAGTCTTCACTTCCCGCGTCTTCGCGCCCATGTCTCAACTTCCTGTCCTCAAGTCTTCCTGAGGGGGAGTCCTGTGTCGGGGGCGGAGCCAGCGGCCCACGGAGGCAGAAGGAACATCGGAGGATGGCGACATCCAATTAGCCGGTCCACTTCCTGTCTGCGTTTCCACATGTTGGCCTGTTCAGCGCGGCGTGAACAAGCGCACGCACACGTGTCAAATGGCGGCGGCACAATATGTCGTTATTTATTCATCCTCATAAAGTGTGCAACCGTGACGAGGAAGTTGACCTGAAGTTTTCAGTCAATTATGTTGACTCGACAGGAAATGGCGAAGGCGCGCGGCCGACGTGCTGTTTTATTCATGTGGGAGGCCATTAACGATGGCAGACGGCGTTCAGCTCGCTCAGCGAGTCCGCTTCCCACTGGTGGCAAGTTACAAAGTACAAACACTTGGTTGCTAAAGTAAGTCCATTTCTCAGGTATCTGTACTTTCATTTCACTTGCTACGTTGGAAAACGTATCTGTACTTTGGAGCTTCAGGTGACTGCCTTCACTTCCTGTGTCCTCACTTCCTGCCCCCCCCCCATCACCTGGTGAACTTCCTGGAAGTGGCTGAAGTGAAATGATTGACAGGTGAGTCACGGGATGTTGTTAGCAAGCAGCGGCCAATGAGATCGCCATCAAAAAGCGTGTTTGAGGCCATTATGTGTTTTGTTGCCATGACAACGTAAACGCATGAAATAATAGAGTAGGCAGCCATTAATGTAAATACAACACATGCATTAAACATCCCATAATAGCATCAATTATTTGTCGGCCTTGTCAATCTTTCATGGGCCTTTCACACCTGATTATGACATCATCAATTCTTCTTTTGTGTGCACGTCAACAAACGCGCGTTTCTAAAAATAGACACACACAATCTTAACCATAGTTAAGATTACACACACACTAACAGACAAGCGCAGTTTCTCACTCACACACACACACAGACTCTCACACACACATATGCACAAACACACGCACATGCTCACACGCTCGCTCTCTCACGCTCAAACCCCCCACCCACCCACACACACACACACACGCACAGACACACACACACACACACACACACACGCATATTAGTCATGTCCGATAGCTGAAGCCGTTGTTGGCATTCGGAGACGCTGGCGCATGTCGACGTCTTACGCTACAGATGAGTCACATGACATGTTCACAACGTCTGTGTGTGCGTTAACAGCGGTCATTACCCACAATGCAACAGTGCAGTGTCAAGCGCTCGTTAACGACGCCTTGATGGGCCGTTTAATGTTCTTGTGAGCCTCGAGTAAGACGAAGATCAAGAGGAAGCGAATGAGGATGCGGACGAGGAAGATGATGATATGTTCTTGTGTCAGGGGTGCAGCTGGGGGCCTCACAGGGGGAAAGGGTGGGGGGGGGGGGAATTGGGGCAACACAGCTGGGGGACACTTATGCACGCCCCTGGGCAAGACATTCCAGAACATTCCCCACCTCATCTTCATCCTAATCATCATCGTACTGTCTGACATTAGCATCGTAGGTGCGCCTCGTGAGCAAACATGGCGTCCCACAGCAGTGAACACACAATCGACTCTGTGTGACATGACACACGCACACATGCGCACACACTACACACACACACACACACAGACACGAACGAACACGCACAAACAATGGCCACTCATTGTATGCAAATTGACCGCACATCACATCTTAGTGCTTTCCTGTGATGTTTTCCCTCCTCAGCATCTTTTGGAGCGCCATTCAAATATCGAGATGACATCATCGGGTCAGCCAGCGTGTGTGCGCACCGTTGCTAAATGGGAGCAGCTTTGCGCTGAGGTGTGTGTATGTTTGTGCTGACTTCAGCGTGTGCGTTCAGCACAAACAAATTGTTTAATTCCTGCGTGGGCGACGTCTTTTCCTGACACGCGCACCCTTTGTGGGCCCGCGCACGCCCTCGTACTCGCGCGCACCCTCACCCCATCACCCGTCACGGCAGTGACGGGAAGTGCTGCGGCGGGCGACGGGAAGCGGCTGACAAATGTCCACGAAACACACGAATACACACTACAATTATACTTAGCATAATGATCATAATAATGCGCCCGCTTCTCCCCCTCGTCCACTGACAGATCATCCTCCTCGTCACCCTCATCATCATCATCATCTCCGAAGTGCTACCAAATAACTCTGGCGTACCCCAAGGAACTGTTCTGGTACCATTCCTCTTCACAACGAGATGATGCCAAGCCAAGTGCGGCATTCTAAAAAGGACGCCATTCCAAATGGGGACGATGCCCACCGGCGAGGAAGGACGTGACATAGTGAGTCACCAACTCATCTCAAAGAAGCCCCCCCCCCCAAACGAAAGCTCCCCCCTAGCAGCACCCTTAACCTACTACACGAAGATACCCTATGATTACCTGAACTCACGCTCAGAAAACCATCACGCCACCAATCAAATGAAACCACTGTCATTTTCTCAGAGGGGAAACATGAAACATGAGTTTGGTTTGGGGTCAATAAACCCAAAAGGGGTCTCTACAAAGTTGAACAAACCAATGTGAACCCACAGAGAGGAATAGGTCATTTTGACCTCCATTGAGTAAATGTACAAAAGCATCTAGCGGTTCCTTCTAAGGGAATTACTCCTCTAATGGGTTAGTGTCATCATGATTCCAAGAATGGGGGGGGGGGGGGGGAGTTGATAGTCTTCTTATTCGTTAAAAACAAAAAGATCCCTTTAATACAGAATCATTTCAAGAAATGTGTGTGTCCACACAATGATGCTGAAACGCTGCAGTAGATATGCCAGGCCAGAGGTGGCGCTGTAAGGCCGCCACAGGAAATCACCCAAAACCGAATAAGAAGCCCGTGCGATGTAAACGTGCAACACCGGCGGGGGGATGCGAAGAGCGCAAGGACCAGCTCGAACTTACGGCCCACATCAGCGCTAAGGTCAAGAACAACCGACACGTCCGGTCGCGCCACAACTGGCACAACCGCGTCATGCGTATGTGTTGCACACGCGGAAGCGGAGGAAACGTCAAAACCATTCAAAAAAACATCTTCATCCTCCTCATCCTCATCATTATCACCATCCTCTTCATCCTCCTCCTCCTCATCATCTTTTCCCCCGTTTCCCCCCCCTGGGGCCACTGGGGTTATCACGGTCTCGCTTCTTGTTTACGGGAGTTCCTTACGTTCAACATCTTCATCATCATCAACTTCATCCTCCTCTTCATCATCCTCATCCTCATCATTATCCAGGCTTCCTTTTCCCGTTTTTCGCTCCCGGGGGCCAGCCACTCTTGTTATGACGGTTTCACGCACTTCCTGTTTGAGGAAGATTCTCGTCTTCATCGTCTATCATCGTCATCTCCTTCATCGTTTTCATCATCCTCTTCATCCTGCCTGCAGCTGTGCAGCTGCGCATTCGTCGACCTCTGACCCGCAGTGGTCGATCCTGGCCACGCGCAAACATCAGTGTGTGTGTGCACGCGCGCGCGCGCGTGTACGTGTGTCTGCGTGTGCGCGCGTGTGACATACGACGGTCCCGGCGGGCCGTGGAGGTGACACGACAACAGCAGCTGTGCCAGTCGATGCACCCATGAGATTTTTTGTGGGATTCCCGTGAGATCGAGCGAGAGAAAGAAGGCGAGCGAGCTTCTAAATATGTCAACACAACTTTGTCAACAACCTCCTCCAACCACTAATAAGCGAATAACCGCTCATTATTGATGATTGCGCATCCATTGTCGACACTTGTTGGGGATTGTTGTTGTACTTTAAATGAATAAGCCAGTTGTAGTCGAACATAAGGTCATGTGACTGACTCGGTGAGCTCCAACGTCATCGTTATTATTGTTATTAGTTCTGCCAGCATCCCATGTGATGAATGGTGCGCTGGCGCCCTCTGCGGTTGTTTTTATGTCACTGCAACAGTCGCGTTTCAGCTCGAAGGTCAACGACGACGACGGTGACGTCACAGGGTTCGTTACAACAGTGAAGTGATTCATGACTTTCAAAGGTTTTTATTTCTTTGCTGGGTCAGAGGTGACCGCAAAAGTAAAGCCCGTCATCATCACCGTAGCAATGAACCAGAGGTCAGAGGTCAGAGGTGACGTGTCAGTAGGTCACACAGACAACAACAACATAGAAGGGTGGAGCACGCCGATAGCAACGACCTCAAAGCTCCGCCGCCGCCGCCGATGTGGCCCGCACCCTCGTTCTGGTCCACCACGTACACTGGAACACGACATTACATCATCGTCAATTAAAGTTATCAACATTTATCCAGAATAAGGAGAGAAGCCTTTGTTTAGACCCTTTCTTCAAAGTCCGAAGTGGCCCACCCGTGTGTTTGGGCGGCCCCCCGTAGGCCTTGGGGGCGTCCCAGCCTGAGGGCGCGACGTAGAAGGGCGTGCGGTAGCCGGGCGGGGTCACGTACTGCTGCGGGTCCTGGTAGTAGGAGGAGGGCGCCGCCTGCGACAGGGGGACAGACAGGCGGTGATGTCATGAGCTGTCGCCACATCCGCGCCGCCTACCGCGTCGCTCGCGTTCGCCTACCTGGTAAGGCGTGGCGCCCGCCGAGCCTACGAAGCCTACACACACACACACGGAATCACAAGATGGGCCCAAGGTCGATTTTATTTGTAACCTCAAATGGTAATCACTAGTGCGCTAATGCTAATAGCCAATACCAACTGTTTCGCAAAGGCTTGATTTTGTTTTCTCAAATTCTATGCAGTTTATTGACACTCTGTACCAGCATAAGTGAGAATAAAATGCATGTTGGTAGTAAAATAGTAAAATATATCATTTTGGTGCTGATGACTGGAGTACTCGACAAAATATCGAGAGCATCTTTGACCCACCAATGTCAAGAAAAAGAAAAACGTGTTGCTCGAGTGGTGTTTTTGGAAATGAGGAACTAAAACTGCGCCAACAAAAGCAGCCAGCGCAGCACGACAGCCCGAAGGACGTCGACAACTTTGCATTCCTGCAGCTCGGGCTGACTACGTTTGATTTTGATCTATTCTTATATTACAAAACAAATCATGACAGTGTGATTGAACAGCTTTAACTGAAGCATTTTGTCATTAAACTCATGATTTAATCATATACAGTCTCTCTATCTATCTAATTAACCAGAGAACCTTTGGACCAATCAGCACCCACCTTGGGCCGGTGGAGGCGGGACATACGGGGGAGGGTGGTCGGCACTCATCTGGAAGGACAAAGATGATATCGGCGATGACGTCATGGCGACACGTGCGCTTAATATGGGATGGCGGCCAGAGAACAATGTCGCGCTGTCGGACGCGCATAGCAGCGCTAATCCAATTGAGGCCTGTTTCCACGGCAACCGCACTGTTGATTGTTCGGAGGAAAACCCTCGGAAAAAAACTTACACGTATACAAATATGGATTGTATATGCAGCATGTGAAGTTTGGTAACGTCCAATTCAATGAACTTTAAAGTGTGACGCAGCGCCACTTGTAAGCGCCAATTTTGTGCATTTTCCCAAAAAACATTTGATTCAATATTTGCCATTAAAATGTCAAAGTCGACGTTTCGATGAGGCAAGTTAGCGCAAGAAGAAGACGAGGAGGAAGAAGAAGATGGTGAAGTTACCTTCTTGACGCTCAGGCGCGGGATCGACGTCGGCGCTCCCTCGGGCTGGGTCACGAGGCCTCGGGGGGGAGGTCGCAGCTTCCTCCGTCGCCTCCCACCTCGCCTTATTCCTTTGCAGTGGCGTGCAAAGGCGCGTTGCCGCCGGGGCACACCGCGCTATGTGGAGGTCGGCGGTGGGGGCGTGGGGACATTTTCCTGCTTCAAAACACGCTTTTCCCAAGCGAAGGTCCTCCGACGAGTTGGATGCCGCCCATCAAAACCAGTTTGGATGCCCCCTCAGCGCCCCCACTGTCCCTTCTTCGTTATGGTCATACCGCAAGCGGTTTGAAAATGATTTTTGAACATGAAAAATCTCGTTTAAGATCAAATACGGAGAGGGGTGCCTTGACTTCTGACTTGAATCTGTTCAGCGACTGAGCTTGTAAGTCTTTTGACTCACACGTCAAATTGTGCGAAGTCGCGCGGACGTCGTGTCGTTCTCTGTCGGCGTCTAGCGGCGGCGTGTCTGAAGCTCGCGCATCAAATTTTGTCTTTCAAAACGAAGGAAAACGTCGACCGAGTGACGGACGGCTCAAAACTGGTCCACTTTGAACTGGTCGCCAGTCGACGTCGGGACAATTTCTTCATTTTACATGAAGCTAACATGCTAACACGCTAACATGTTTTTGGAATTCATTCATTCATTCATCTTCCGTTCCGCTTTATCCTCACACGGGTCGCGGGTTTGTTTTTTCTATGTGCCCTGCGTTTGGCGGGCGACCAGTTCAGGGTGTACATCGCCTCTTGCCCGAAGACAGCTGGGATGGGCTCCAGCACGCCCGCGACCAGCGTGGGGAGAAGCGGCTCAGAAAATGGATGGATGGATGTGAAAGTACTGCTTATTGTGAAGTGAGTTGGATTGAATTGACTGCCGCCGTGAAGCGCTCGTATCTCAAGTTTGCGCTCCCAAGTCAAAGCAAAAAGGCGACCAAATGACGGCTCGTATCTCGAAAAACTCGTAAGTCGGGTCACTTGTTTCTCAAGGTGCCACTGTATATATGCATATTATATACTGTATGTATGTTTATATATGTCTGTGTGTGTGTGTGCGTGTATATTTATGTCTTGTGACATCACAACCCTCAAATAAAGCCTGCGTGCATCCAATCAGATCAACATTAAATTTATTTATTTCATCAGCGGGCATCCGTGACACAGGTCACATGACCACGCGTCGGCGGTCACCAGGAAGTCCAACCCGAGCTCTTGCGAGGGACCGTCTTCCATTTTGTGCGTCCACCGTTATGAGGTGGCAGCCTGTTTGTTCCGGAAGGTGTCGAAGAACGCCATCATGCCCCTGCGAACGCCCACGCCGTGGGCGCCATTTCCCTTCCGCGGCGACACGCCGCCGTTGCCGCCGCTGTGGAAAGTGGCGCCATCCATGGAGTTGGCGCGTTTAACCTTGGGCGCGGCGGCGTGCCACAGCCGGCTCCTGGGCGGCGGCGTCTGAGCCACCAAACACTTCTGATACTGAACCTGAAAGGAAACGCGAGATATCAGTGAAGGAAGTAACAAAGTACAAATACTTCAGTCAATTTCTTTTCACTTGTTATCATAACCTAGCATATTTTTTTTTTAGCCACTTCACAATGTTAGTAAAGCTACGGGAACAAGTTGTTTTCATAGCATTAGTGTTAGCATTAGCATAAGTTAACAAACAAGGGAACCTATCTTGTCTGCAGAGAACATTTTTCTTATCGAAACGGTATTTTATATAAGTTTTAAAAATGTACTTTTGTACTTGAGTATATTTCACAGTCTACCTTTTTACTTTTACTTTAGTAAAGTAGTGGAATCGGTACGTCTACTTTTATACGTGAAGTATTTTTTTTAGGGTAGGGTTAGCGTTCGTCACACGTGTACAAGTATGTTTACTTGTAGCGGTAATGTAGTCTGTTGTTTATCGCGTGCGTTCCGTTCCCGAACCTCGCAACATACATGAAAATTCTGTTAAGTGGTGACCATACATTTATTTTATTATTGATATATATTTTAAAGCTTGACGCATAATACCAATGGAAGATATCCTGGTGAGGGGCAGGTATTATTTTTGTCCACTTGGGGTCGTCATCCTCACAGTGTAGTATTTGTGACCTTGAATGTGGCCATGTGCGTCAGTGACATTAAATTACTGTTAAATAGTTTACTTTGCAGTTGTGTAAGCCAGTTCTGCTTTGCAATAGACGCATTGCCATTTCTGATCAAATGTAATGCTAAGCGATGCTAGACTAAGCTAAGCTAGCTCACCATGCACGCCGCCTGGACGGCTTCCGACAAGAGGCCGGCGTCCGGCTCGCACCAGAAGACGTGACATTCGAAACGCTGCCGGCCGCCGTCCACGATGACGGCGAAGGTGCGATTGTCGTGACCCACGCCCAGGAAGCTGAGGAAACGCACTTGACACGCCCACACTGGCTCCTCCCCTTCCTGCTGCTGGAGTTACAAAATAAAACAACAAATCCAACTTGGACATAAAACATGAAGTTGATGCAAACAAACAAAAAGGTTCACATAGGACGTAGGAAGTTGTAGCAAAATAAAAAAAATAAACGCAGATAGACAAAGTAAGTACTAACAAAATAAAACAAGTGCCACATTTGCCACAGACAGGAAGTTAAATCAAAATAAAATGAGTAGTCCAACAGATAGGATGCGACATCAAAATAAGTCTATGTTTGGACACAGACAAGAAGTTTTACAAAATAAAACACCATGTCTGTATGGGACATAGGAAGTTGTAGTCAAATAAAAGAAGTCCATCTGGGACACATCCAGGAAGTTCTATCAAAATAAAGCAAGTGCACCTTGAAGACAGACAGGAAGTTGTCCGTCACGTGGATGACGGTGGCCTCCCACTCGTGGCGTTGGGTGGAGTTCATGATGCTCTCAATGGCCAAGTTTAACACCTCCATGCCTTTAACACACACACACACACACACACACTCGGGTGAGTGGTTCAGCGCAAAGGAGCGTGGCCTAGGCGGTCATGTGATGTCGGTGCCGGGTACCCATGGCGCGGGACACGGGCAGGTTGCCGACGTAGTAGACGTCAAACTTGTGGACGCGCTGAAGCCCCGCCTCCAGGAATTCCACTAGAAGACACAAGTAAGGAGGAGGAGTCAACAGGCGGCCAATCAGAGCAGAGCGGGGGCTTGTCGGCCCGTCACCTTGTCGAGGCAGGTCTTCGGGTGAGATGCTGTCCATGGAGAGCGAGCGGGACGTCTGCTGGGACATCGTCTGAGGACGCCAACGGGGGAACGTCATCGGGTGGGTGACATCATCATGTGATGTGACACCATCGTGTGTGACATTGGCATGAGCGACATAAGATCGTGTGACCTTATCATTGTGTGACATCATCATGACGTGTAACATCAACCTGTATGACATCATCATAAGTGACATCATGGTGTGTGACATCATCACGGTGTGTACGAAATCATAAGCATGGGTGACATGATGATCATTACGTGACATGATCGTCATGGTGTGTGACATCATCTTGTATGACATCATCGGATGTGTCTGTGACATGCCGTGTGCGCCGGCCTAAGGTGCGACTGACCTGCGAGCACATGCGATGCAGCGCGGTGGCGATGGCCTTGGCGGGCGCGTCGCAGCGGAACACGTGACACTTGAGCACGCAGCTGTCCTTATCGGCCGCCACGAAGGCGAAGTCCCTGAGGACGAGTACACGCGTGTCCGGCCTCCGCGCTTGTTTACCTGCGCTGTGTGCTGTGTGTGTGTGCGAACATTACCTGTCCCTGCCAGGTGGGGGCGTGGCGGCAGGCAAAGAGACACACGTGATCAGTGACGTGTTAGCTTAGCACAGTGATCTTAGCTTAGCTTAGCTCAGCATCAAGACCTAAGCAGGAGCTGTGTTTTGTGGCGAAAAAGGAGGGCGGGTGAGACAGTGAAGGCAGCTTCCTCCCGAATGGCTCACCTGCCGTTGTCGCTGCCCACCCCCCACACGCGGATGTTGATGATTGGCTGACAGTACAAGGGGGTGTGGTCTACCGGGTCCAGGAGAGTTAGCGTGTCCCGCTTCAGAAGCAGCCTCATCTCGCTCCCCTGCAGACAAACAGACAGATGTCCTTCAAGAACGGCAGACAGACAGACAGACAGACAGACAGACAGACAGACAGGCGGAGGCACGTCTCACCTCCCTCAAGAGCCCCGGCCTGTCTCGCTCCTCGGGGGGGCCGCAGCGGGACAGCTGTTGGATCACGTTGCCCACCGCCAGGCTGCTGCGACCCGGCGACAAGTCGTCTTCCTCCACCTGGAGCCAGCCCAGCGAGCGCACCGAGAAACACTGACGGACGGACGGACGGACGGACGGGTGGGCAGACGTCACCGTGGACAGATGTGGAGAGAAAGGAGGACACGCAGATGAGATTAAAGGAGATTAAGCGGAGATTAAATGCGCTGCTTTGTGTGTTTGTGTGTGATGTCATACCTGTGAGTTGTCGTCATGGCGACAGGAGTCGTCCGCCCTCCGAGACCTTCAACCGCAACATAGACACGATGTGTGCACGCTGTGTGTGTGTGTGTGCGTGTGTGTGTCTGTGTGTGTTTTGTTACCTGGTGTCAGCTGGGACCGCACTGAAGCCTTGTGGTCTTTGGTCATCCTTCGAAGAGCAAACACCAGAGAAGAAGAAGTTCTACATGACAGGAAGTTGGTTAAAAAAACAACAACAAAAAAAAGCCCACTTTGGCCACAGACATAAATTTGTAGAATGGAATAAAACACGTCCATCTCGGACACAAACAGGAAGTTGTGTCAAAATCACAACACAGCAAGAGAAGAAGAGGACGGACCTGTGCGTCAGGCTGCGGCTGCGTGGGCGTCCCGTTGAGTCGGGGGTGCTGCCATTGGGTGGCGCCGGTGGGCACGTGCCAGTAGTAGGTTCCCGTGGAGTCTTGGATGGTCTTCCAGCCAGAGGGAAGGTCCGGGTCCAGCAGCAGGTTCTGGTCGCTCCAGATATTGTCTAACACACACGAGCGCACGAGACATTTGACACTCGAGTCAGCTTCAGATGGCGCTAGCAAACTTCCCTCCATCCGGTCACCGTCAGTTCACCTCGCAGTGAAAGTACAGGCACAGTTGTGTTTTGTCTTTTCAGTTTTTTTTCCAACCGTGATCCTAAGAAAGTGAGAAGCGGATGTTGTCCATCAAATTGTTCAATGATTGAATTCTACTCATTGGCAAGACGCCACCCTTCTTCCGCTCTCTGCTCACGATACATACCACTACCCGCACTCTCTGTTCCAGCGGTATCATCAACCTTTCCCCCTCCAAAGTCGAGAGGTGCATCAATTTATCGATTAATCGACAACTAATCGATTGTAAACTAATCAACAACTATTTTGATCATCTATTAATCATTTAGAAAATGTGTTTAACTTAGCATTGTCCAAAATATACGGAAGTTCAGCCTCTCAACAGCATAAGACATAAGACATTTGCAAACGTCTGCTTTTACTCTGCAAAACAGCGATCAACATTTTGGATGAGTTTCCCTCGGATGTGACTGACCAAACCAGGAACCAAATCGTAATCAGTTTATGTTTGCAATTTGAAATAATGTCCTGTTTGCAAATTAAAAAATGTTTTTTTTATCCGATTCATCGATTAATCGGAAAAAATATTGACAGAATAACTGATAATTAAAATTGTTAGTTGCAGCATAAAGAGGCTTAAATAATGAATGAGGCAGCGCAGACAGGAAGTGCAGCGGTGGACGCTTCTTTGCAAACTCATCTTCTTCTTCTTCTTCTTCTTCTCCCTAAACTTCAGAAACCACGGCAGATGTGCGCACATTTCTTGTAAGTCGTGTTAGCGTGTGACAAAGTTGATATAACGAAAGGGCCTTACCGTCGCAGTTGACAATGATGATAGCCAACATGTAGTCCTTGCCCATCATGGCTCCAATCAGCCGCTTGCCCTCCAGAGTGCGCACACACCGCAAACACACTCATAGGCCTACACGTTCACACACACACACACACACAAACTCAAAAACCTACACGCACAAGGGCCTTCCAGCTCTCTGCTTGTCTTTGTTTCCACGGCAACAGCATCAGTCTCGTGTACTTGTGTGATGGTGTCTTCTTCTTGTCTCACTGATGGAGGAGGCAGTGGCGCTACCACTCCCTCCCGCTCTCCTCCCCCTTCTGGTGACGTCATCAGCGCCCAGCGCTCGCTCCTCGTTATGGCGACGTCACCGTGCTCCTTTCTCGCTCCGCCTTCCAATTGGGTTACGGCACGACAGCGTCAACTCCACTCAAGTTTTTGTTTTTAATTCTGAGCAGAAAATATCAGGTAATAAATAAATAAATAAAATAAGAAGAAAGAAAGAAAGAAATTTGTTTTTTTAAGATATGAAGGATTTAAAGAGGCAAAGTTTATCATATTCACATGGTTACTTATTTAACATTTTAGATCTGAATAGTATAGGTTTCCGCTCCATTGGTGTACGTACTTTGCGACAGACAGCGGGCGCTTTACGGCAAAAGCTACACACAACTAATCTGGTTACATTGTAGTATTTTGAAAATACCGTTTTCAAACGTTTATGTTAACAAATAACTACGCCGAAGTCCCCATGACACTACCTCTTTTGTACAACACGAACAGTCGTCATACATGAGGACAATCCTCGTGCGACGCCGGAGAATTACCCAAAGCTAACGCAAGTTAGCACTGACGCCATCAGAGCGCTGCCCCTTAACCCGGAAATAAAACTACGTTTTTTTGTTATCTTAGCGTAGAGTTTGTTTACTCTCGTCAACATTAACACACAATGGAGGACATATACGTCAAACCAGGTAAGAGGATTAAAATACAGCGTTAATTAGCAAATACGATGTGCTGTCGAACTAACAGCTAAGTAGTAGCTAGCACGACACGTCACATATGTTATTATGTACAAGTGTGGTCTCCTTAACACTGAAAGCTTAATTGTATATCCTGCCAAAAGCAATATTTGACAATATTTCTTCTTGTATGCGGTTTTTGGCGTTTTGACAAGGTAACTCATAGATATGAAGACTAGAAACGCCAGGGCGCTGAAGCAGCCTGGCTAGCCGACGTGCTTACGTGGCGGCCATTTTTGGGAGGTCGACGTTCCCAGCAAAGGCAATGCATGGATATTGAAATTAAGTCATAACTTGCTAATTTATCAACCAATTTTAACGATGTTTACTTTTTTTGTCAACGCCAAAGCGTGTCTCAATAATACAGAACAGCCCCCATTTTGTAATTGTACAACAGCACAATGTACGGGCATCTTTGGTCTTTTGGTTTTCTTGCCGTCCACACACATTGAGGGGTCTGACGAGGAGTGTCGTACCAGCTGTTCATATCTATGAGGATATCGTATTAAATGTCATTAAATCATCAAATCTGAATGTGTCGTCCAGGTAACCAGGAACGAGGATGGAACGACCCCCCTCAGTTCTCCTATGGGCTCCAGACGGCCCGCACGCCACAGAGGAACGTCCTGAACAAGAGGCCTGTGATGCCTGGTCTCACAACGTTTCTTGTACTTGTGTAGCATTAGTAACTGTGTACTTGTGTGGTGGCATGCTGCCGTCTACTTGTGTAGTAGTGTTAGTCACAGTTTTGTGTTGTCAGTGTGTAGTGTTAGTCCCGGTGTTGTGTTGTGTCACAGTGTTGTACTTATGTAGTGTCAGACGTGTGTTGTAAATGTGTAGTGATGTTGTTGTACACGAGTAACGTTGTAGTTTACAATCAGCGTGACTGTCTTTTCCGTGATTGGTGGGTAGACGCTGCGGCCCCGCCCAAGACTCCTCATTCCAGCCCCTCCGGTCCACTGCCATGTGGTGTGGCCCCGCCTCCCGCAGGTCAGACGCCGCCGTTTTGTTGGAGTCAAATCAAGTTGCGTGTACGCTGACATCTTTCGTCCGTTCGGCCCCTCGTAAAGGTCGCGCGCCCGAATGGAAGGCCACGCCTCCCGCAGCCACCGCGGAGCCAAAGAGGATTCAGGGTGACGAGGACTGCGGCCAGTCGGAGGCAGAGCCTGACGCAGAGGGTGTGGCGGAGGTTCTGCAGCGAGCGCTGGCCACATGCAGGGGGGACGTCGCGGTGAGTCGTGCGATCCGGCGATCACGTCGTCCACTATTGCTTGATTTGGAACACGTGGTTTATCCTTTGCGCAGCCCCAAGTGTGTAACGATATGGAAAAGAGACTCCGCCTCTTTAAGGACAACTGGACATCGGGACGACTAAGTCTCCCTGTGAGGAGACGCATGAGCGCCTTGTCGCGAGGTTGGTCCGTCTGCCGTTGTGGCTGTTTTTTATCTTCATGTCCGTTCTTGTGTCTGTGACTGTTGTCGTGTGCGTTGGTTGTTGTGACTTGTCGTTGTAGGGCCCGACCGATTAATCAGCCAATATTAGCCCTTTTCTAATCAGTAAAAATCTGCGGATTTTTTTTTTCCCCACTGATTATAGCCGAGCGGCACGGTGGACGACTGGTTGAGCGTCAGCCTCACAGTTCTGAGGACCGGGGTTCAATCCCCGGCCCCGCCTGTGTGGAGTTTGCATGTTCTTCCCGTGCCTGCGTGGGTTTTCTCCGGGCACTCCGGTTTCCTCCCACATCCCAAAAACATGCATGAATTGGAGACTCTAAATTGCCCGTAGGTGTGAATGTGAGTGCGATTTTTGACAATTCCTTTATCTTCTTCACATATTAACACATTACAACATAAGACAAAGATAATGTCATACAAACTCAAATTAAAAAAAATCTCAGCCAAAAAATCTGATCCAATTTTTCTGTCTTGTACAACAGTCAAATGTTTTGCCTTCAATTCATATCTTTCTTGCTCTCAGCGTCAAGGAACTAAAAAAAGAAGTTATTCATGATATATTTTTCAAATTAATCGGCCGATTAATCGGTTATCGGACTTTTATTCTGCCAAATATTGGAATCGGCCTCAAAAAATCCATATCGGCGACTGTCTCGTGTGTGTCCAGAAGTGCAGGCGGGACGCTGGGACCAGGCCGACGAGATCCATCGCTCCCTGATGGTGGATCACGTGACGGAGGTCAGCCAATGGATGGTTGGCGTCAAGCGACTGATCGCCGAGACCCGAAAGCTCCACCCAGAAGTGTCGGACCACGGCGACGCCTGTCAGTTGTGACCTTTGAACCTTTCAAAGCAGACGGCGGCGGCGGGAGGTCAAAGGTAATGAGGAGGCAGGGAGAATGTTGTTGCCATAGCAACCATCCAGTAGCTGCCGTTCTCCTTGTGCTGACTGACCAATCAGAGTGCTTCAACACCAAGGAAGTAAAATGTTGTTGTTTTTTTGTCCTTTCTGGACGTTTGACTTAATAATAAAAAAATATACATGATGACGTCATGAGTATCACGCATCATTTTATGCTCTCAACCGCCACGTTAGGCCTGCAGGCACCGCATGGGCCCAGCAGGGGGCGGCAAATGTTCATTTGTTTGTTGGGGGGAGGGGCTGCCAGTAGAGCTTGGCTGACCAATCACGTGACCTGACGAGCGGGTAACGCGCCGAACACGCAGGTGAGGTCAAAGTCTGCCCGGGCAAAATATCGATCAATATTTAGTCCGATATTGAATGTTGATTTTCATGTGGTGTAATATATATTTACAATTCGTGTCTTTCATTTGCAGCACGAGCAGACAAAGTGAGAGGATGCAGTTGCCATGGCGACCCTGCCTGCGCGTATCCTGGCCCGCGATTGGCTGATTGGGGGGTGGGGGGGTGAGTAGGCGGGGAGCTGAACCTGGTGAGGAGCCGCTCTTCATCATCTCCATCTTCTTCATCATCTTCTCACTTGGGCAGAAAGAAACGAGTTCTCCTCCTCCTCCTCCTTCCTCCTCTCCTCCATCCAGCTGCTGACCTTCATCATCATCACCATCATCTTCCTCCCATCCCTGACCCTCACCCCGCCGGGTCGCCATGGCAACAGTCATTTGCACTCGTTTCACTGAGGAGTATCAGCTGTACGAGGAGCTGGGAAAGTAAGTTGCTGAGTTTTATGACAATTGTTTGTGCGACGACTTCAAAACTTGCGCATATTTTACATTCCTCTTCATGCGATGGATGGATGGATGTGTGTGTAGAATGTGCAATGAGCTGGATGGAGGAGTGTAAGACCTCTCTGACCTCACCCACTCACCACCTTCACACGCGCACAGGTCTCTTACATAAGTTGTGTGGGTGTTCTCTGGAGACGCAGCAGACATATTTCCTCATTGGTTTGATTTTTGTGAAACCTCCAGAAGAATCATCATCAATCAAAATATTGATCACCTGATTGCTTTCCTGCTATGCTTCCTTGTTTCCTTCCCCGCTTACCGAATTAGTTTTCCGTTTCCTTGTTCTCATTTCTTTTCTCCTTTGTTTCCTTGCTCCATTATGTTTCCTTGTTGCCTCGTGTCCTTGCTCCTTTACTCTCCTCTTTCCTTGCTCCCTTGTTTCCTGTCTCCCGAACTTCCTTGCTTCCTTGTTCCCTTACTCCCTTACTATTCTCTTTCCCTGCTTCCTTGTTGGCTTGCTTCCGTGGTTCCTCCGGTCTTTGCTGTCTCCCTTATTTCCTTGCACCCCGTTTCTTGTCTCCTTTTTCCCTTTCTCCCGTTTCCTTGTTGTCTTGTCCCTTGTGTCCTTTCTCCCTGCTCCCTGGTTTCCTCAGTTCCTCCTTTCCTTGCTCCCTTGCGTCCTTTCTCCCTCAGTTGACGAAGTGTGTGTGCGCGTGTGCGTCGGCAGGGGTGCGTTCTCGGTGGTGCGCCGCTGCGTGAAGGTTTTGTCGGGTCAGGAGTTCGCCGCCAAGATCATCAACACCAAGAAGCTGTCGGCCCGAGGTGAGACGCGCGCCACCGCTTCGCCGTCTACGGCGAGGTGGGAAAAGTCGACGCTTTGGGGCCCGAGCGTCGGCCGAAATCGGACGCGTGGGCGTGGTCCGCTGCGGACCGCCAACGTCGTTGGCGCAATTGAAACTTTCTCTTTCTGTGTTGTCAGATCATCAAAAGTTGGACCGCGAAGCTCGAATTTGTCGCCTGCTCAAGCACCCCAACATCGGTGAGTGAAAAACGCCCGAGGGTGAAGATGATGAATTATGGACACGGCGCTTGCCGCCGTGCCATCGATAATTCATTTGATGTCATCATTGTGTGACCGAGATTGTTCTAGAACGGGAAAAGGGGAGGCCAGGCAAAATGTATTTATTCAGTTTTTTCGTTCTCATGAAGTGTTTTGGGAATTGATTTGTTGTCAATTAAAAAAAAAACTGTACAGATACATTTAACATTTCTAACTAAATAATAATTATTATAGTTAATCATGAAAATGTATAAATAAATTAGTCATTCAGTGTTTTATTTTTTCAATTACAATTAAATTCATTAAAAATAATAAAAGTAAAGAAATATTAATAGGAGCCACAATTTTACATACTCAGGATTTTAGATTAATTAATTGGTTAAGTAATTGAAAGAACGCTGAGTATAAGGATCACAAAGAAATGAATATTAGTAAATCAATTGTATTTTAATATTTATATAACTATGAGTAAAATAGTGTTTCATATATATTCAACGGTGTACGACAGGTTAGCACATCTGCCTCGCAGTTGTGAGGACCGGGGTTCAATCCCCGGCCCAGCCTGTGTGGCTTTTCTCCGGGCACTCCGGTTTCGTCGCACATTGGTTAAGTAATAAGTACAGCATTTTAAATGAAACTTGTTAATTAATTAAAAGTACATTTTAATATAAGTAGAAAAATAAATAAATAGAGGAAAAATGTGCATCTTTTTTCAACATTTTAGATTAAATAATTGGTTGATTATGAGAAATTTAGTTATGAATAATAAAATAAATATTTAAAAAAAATACATATACCTTCCAGCATTTTTAAGCAAATAATTGGTTAATTTATTCACTAAATTGCTCATAAATCATTCAATAAAATATTTGTAAAAATGACACACAGTAAACATTCAACATTTTCAATCAATTTTTAAAAGTCATTATAATTAATTATATCTATCTATCCATCCATCTATTTTCCACACCGCTTATCCCCACGCGGGTCGGGGGCGTGCCGGAGCCTATCCCACCTGACTGTGGGCGAGAGGCAGGGTACGCTCTGAACCGGTCGCCAGCCAATCGCAGGGCACATACAAGCAAACAACCATTCTCACACACAATCACACCTACGGACAATTTAGAGTCTTCAGTTAACCTAGAACGCATGTTTTGGGGATGTGGGAGGAAACCGGAGTACCCGGAGAAAAGCCCCAAAGGTGAACATGCAAACTCCACACAGGTGAGGCCGGATTTGAACCCGCAACCTCACAACTGTGAGACAGACGTGCTAACCAGTCGGCCACTGTGCGGCCAATTATATTTTCTATAAAATAAATTCATTTTTGTTTTTACCTAATCCATTTGTCTCATTTGAAAAAGATTCGTGAAAGTGCTTCAGCCAATCACAGCACACCTCTGAAATTGGTTCGTATGGCACATGTCACGCGTCTTATGTCACATGACCATCTCATATCGAAATCATGACACGCTAAATGCAAGGCACTGCATTTATTTTGGATGACTGTGTGGAAGCGAGCCTGCTGCCCACGCGCGCGCGCGCACACACACACACACACACACACACACACACACACACACACACACCTGTGTTAAAAAAGCTCTTAGAGAGAAACAATTAGATTTTTCTCGCCAAACACTCCTACACGTTGCATCAGTGTGTGTGTGTGTGTGTGTGTTGTCAGGAGGCTTTTGACGTTTTCACCTAAAGACACTGTTGCCTGGCAACACACACACACGCACCGAGTTATGTTACGTAAGCCTCCTCGGTATCTGCGGCGCATCACCCACCCACACAGAGCCGCCATTGGACGCTGGGCCGCAGCGAGCGTTCCGATTGGACGCTTCGGTGCACCTGAGGTCATTTTCCTCTCAAACGCACCTGCTGGCCGTCCAGTGCGCATAAAACACACAAAGTGATCACGTTTATGATTAAAACTGACATTTTTATTGTCAAAAGCACACAGAATTATTGTTAAAAGTTTCTATTTACCTTGCTCCATTTCCTTGTTTTCTCGGGTACTTTCCCTCTTGCTCCCTTGTATGTGTACTTTCCTTTCCCCTTTGTTTTGCCCCCTCGTGTCTTTTTTCCCCTTTGTTCCGCTTGCTCCTTTGTTTCCTGACTCCTTAACGCTCTTCTTTCCTTTCTCCCTGGTGTCATCTCTCCCTCGCTCCCTTTTTCCTCTCTCCTTGGTTTCTTTGCTCTTTTGTTTTTCCTTCTCCCTTGCCTTTTTTTCTCCCGTGCTTCCTTGTTTCCTTTCTCCCTTGTGGCGCTACTTCCCTCTCCTTGCTCCTTTTGTTTCCTTCCTCTCTTCTTTCCTTGCTCCCCTGTTCCTCTGGCTTCCTTGTTTCCTTTTCCCTTGCTCCCTTGCAGTGCGCCTTCATGACAGCATCTCGGAGGAGGCTCATCATTACCTCATCTTTGACTTGTGAGTCTTTTTTTGGCCGACCTATGATGCCCTAGTTTTTGCGTTCAGTACCGATGGAAAATTGGATGTTACATTGACTCCTTCTTGTGTGTGTGTTTGTATGTATGCGTGCGCGTGTGTGTGTCAGGGTGACAGGTGGCGAATTGTTCGAGGACATCGTCGCCCGAGAATATTACAGCGAGGCTGACGCCAGGTGAACGACTCGCAATTAGCAAATCTTCAGCCGGCGTGTTTAACCTGCTACGTTTTTCACGTCTGACCTTTGAACTTTGTCAACAGCCACTGCATCCAGCAAATTCTGGAGGCGGTGCTTCACTGTCACCAGATGGGCGTCGTCCACCGAGACTTGAAGGTTTGCACTGACCCCTCATAGTAGTAACAACAATAATTCATTTTTCGGGGCTGACCGATTAATCGGCCGATATTAGCCCTTTTCAAATCAGGGCGAAAAATAAATAATCCGATTTTTCTCTTAACAAACGCTAATGGACAAAGTCTTGTAAAACAGTTCAATGTTCTGCTTGTAATTCATGACTTTTTATTGTTGTAAGAATGACTGCGGTTTGATGACATCATATGATGGGTTGAAGCTGAACTTGCTAAAATGTTGTTTTCTTTCTGGCTGGTGTCTTCAGATCAAAGTTCAATACATGTATTTCATTTATATACAAATATGATATGTGTAAACCCAAACGAAGCCTCAAGATTGGCTGTTGTCATCTTTGCTGGCTGTTGAAGACGTTGAAAGTTCCCACGGCTGCTCTGTTGCGATCTCCTGCTGTTGACTTCCGCCATTTAGCCGAGCCAGAAGGAGTTGCTGCGGCCCTGGAGGGATGTGGTAACCGGAGAGGGTCCTTGCGATAATACGGGCGGTCGGCAAGGTTCTGGAGAAGCTGCAGTTTTTGTCGTGATTCGGGGAGACCAAAGGGGAAAGCGTTGCAATAATGCAGCCGGAAGTGACGAGGCTACGAAGTGTAGGCCGTTGAAGCGAACGTGGGCAGAGCGGGTGAGGTGGTTTATGTGTGCTGTCGGGTATGACAGCCAGACTCTTAACCTGAGGGGAGGGGGAAACAGAGGAGAAATTGGAAAAACACATTTTGGCTTTATCACTTGAGTTGTAGAAAGTTGGATGAGAACCAGTGGTTGAGTTCAGAGAAGCAGTCAGTAAGGGAGGAAGGGTGCCATTGGGTCATGTAGGGAACTACAGCTCTCAGCAAATGTTGCCAAGAGGGAGGATGTAGGTGATAAAGAGGAGGGGACCCAAGTCAGAGCCCTGGGGCACAGCAGAAGAAACGGGGGCACGGATGGGATTTGAATGATTTCATTTGAACAAACTGGCCTGTTGTTAGTATGGTTAGCACACCTGTCGTTGTTGTCGTCGCGCAGCCGGAGAATCTGCTACTGGCCTCCAAGTCCAAGGGGGCGGCGGTCAAGCTGGCCGACTTTGGGCTCGCCATCGAAGTGGAGGGCGAGCAGCAGGCCTGGTTTGGTGAGAGTGCCACGTCGTCATCTTCACCATCACCGTCATCTTAATATCACCACCATCATCATCGTCCTCATCACTGTCACCGTAATTATCTTTTTTATCATTGTCGTCACCACCACCACCACCACCACCCCTGATGGTGTAGGAAACATCTAGACTCACTTCATCTGTATCTCAATGAGGACCACTTAGCAACCATGTTGTTAAGGTAGCTGCTTTGTGTGTGTGTGTGTGTCCTTAGGCTTCGCAGGGACTCCTGGATATCTTTCTCCCGAAGTTCTTCGGAAGGATCCTTACGGGAAAGCCGTCGACCTCTGGGCCTGTGGTCAGATTCCATCCGTCGCTGCCTTGTCTCCTTCACTCCGCCACTCCTCTCCTTGTCTCCTCCGCTCTTCTCCTCGTTGCTTTTACTCCTTCACTCCTTTCCTACTTTTACCACTTTGTGCCTTCCTTCTCTTTATCTCCTCGACTCTTCTCTGTGTTGTGTATGTTGTTCTCTCTGTTCATCTCCTTCTTTCCTCCACTTGTCTTCTTGTTTCCTCTCCTCAGGTGTGTCCTGTCTCCTGGCGTGTGTCTTTTGTGTCCTCAGGTGTGTATTGTCTTCTCAAGGCGCGTTTGTCTTTTTGTTTCCTTGTGTGTGTTCTCGGGTGTGTCCTCGATTGTCTGTTTTGCATCCTCAAATGTGTCCTTCGGTGTGTCCTCAACGATTTGTCATTTGTCGTCTGTTTTGCGTGTGTTTTTCTCAGCCCTCAGACGCATCCTGAGGTGCGACCTCAGACGCGTCGTCAGTCGTTGTTTTGCTCCCGCAGACGTTTCCTCAGGTCTGTGTTTTTTTCCGCCCTCAGGTGTGATCCTTTACATCCTTCTGGTGGGCTATCCTCCCTTTTGGGATGAAGACCAGCACCGTCTGTATCAGCAAATCAAAGCGGGAGCGTACGACGTACGAGGTCACACGGTCACACGACGGCCACTGTCGGTTCCTGTGACGCTTAGCGGCCTTCCTTGTGCTTCGCAGTTCCCGTCCCCCGAGTGGGACACGGTGACCCCCGAGGCCAAAGATCTCATCAACAAGATGTTGACCATCAATCCGGCCAAACGCATCTCAGCCGCCGAGGTCCTCAAACACCCTTGGATCTCTGTGAGCGACCTTTTGCCTCTCTCGTGATTGGTCCAGGGTGCCGTGCGTGTTAACGCTTGCGTGTTAACGTGTGCGTGTGAACGTGTGCGTGCAGCATCGCTCCACGGTGGCGTCCTGCATGCATCGACAGGAGACGGTGGAATGTCTGAAGAAGTTTAACGCCCGCCGCAAGCTCAAGGTAGGAAAGGAAAGCGTCATCTGCGGCCAAGAGCTCGTCTGATTGGCTGGAAAGTCTTTGTGATGTCACACGTTTCCGTTGCAACAACAGCAAGAACGTGTGGCGTCGCGACTCTTTCCAGGCAATCGCAGTTCACATCACTCATGTTATGCTTCTTGCCATCTTTCCTTATCTCCTCCTCTCCTTCCTTCCTTCAACTCCTTCTTTACTTCCGTCCTTCTCTATACCTTCTCATTTTGTCTCTTCTTCTGTCCTTCCTTCTCTATTTCTCTACTTCCTTTTCTACTACTGTCTATCCTTCTTTCCTTTTCTCCTTTCTCTCCTCTATTTCTCTACTTTTCACCTTCCTTCGCTTCCTTCTTATTCTCCCATCTCCTCCATTTTTCTGTCATTTTGTCCTACCTTCCTTCCCTCTGTCCTTTCTTCTTTCTTTGCTGTTTTATCTATCCTTCCATCTCTCCTTTGTTCCTTCCTTCCTTCCTTCCTTCTTTCTCACCTCTTCTTCCTCCCCAGGGCGCCATCTTGACGACCATGTTGGCCACCCGCAACTTCTCGGGTAGGTCAGCGGCTGAATGGATGAAGTTTACTGAGACTTGGTCATAACGCTAGTCCTTGTCCTGGACCTGCTGGTTGTAGTCCTGCACCTTGTCGTGTCCTAGACCTACTGGTACTTTTTCCGCACCTTGGTCCTAGCCCAAGACCTAGTCCCAGAGACTAGACCTAGTCTAGGACTTGGTCATATCGCTAGTCTTGATCCTAGACCTCTTGGTCCTCATCCTGCACCTTTTCCTGGTCCGACCCTTGGTCCTAAGCCTGCTGTCCTTAGTAGTTCCTATCCTGGTCCTAGCCTTAGACTTGGTCTTGGGTCAAGATCAGATCAAAGTTCTGGTCCTAGTTCTAGTCCTGATCCTAGAACTGCTCGTCCTAGTCCTGGTGCTAGATTTGACCAGAGCCCTGGTCCTAGTTCTAGTCCTGGTCCTAAACCTGAGCCTGCCGGTCCTGATCTCGGTACTAGATTTGGTCTGAGACCTGGTCATAGTACTAGTCCTGGTTCTGGACCTGCTGGTCCTGCACCCAGTCCTATCCCCAGGCCTGATCCCAAGTTTTTCTGCCAGGGTATGTGCGGCGGCACCGGTGTACGGCGACGTTGTGTATCTTGTGTCACGTTTGAGGAATGTTTGGTGTCAAGTGCTTTCTAAATGTGGACTCTGACTCGTACTCATACTCGACTCCGATCTGCTCGTTCGCTCGCTCGCTCGCTCGTGTCTTGGTGGGCCGCACGCACGCTGCTGGACGCTTGGGGTTTTTTTGTTGTTTTTTTTTTTTTTAATTTTAAACTTTGATCTGGATATTTTTTACCCTCCTGACGCCTTTGATCACCTGGACCACATCGAGCTACAGATCTAGACGTACGCCGATAGAGCTGTAGCAATGCAGCGGTAGTCAGTACAAAGGAGTAGCTCGACAACTAGTCAGTATAGAGCTAGTGTAGGCAGAACAGTACACCTAGAGGTAGGGTATTAAGTGTAGATCTAGTTTGAATATAGCAGTCGTAGCTCTACTGTACAGTAGTAAGGATAGAGCTAGTGTAGCTAGAATAGTACCTTTCGATATATAGAGCTACTGTACATAGAGTAAGAGCTAGGATAGTCAATATAGGGCTAGTAGCATACGTAGAGCAGTACATCCTGAACGTATTGTAGAGATAATGTATGTAGAGCAGTACATCTCGGGGTAGGATAGCTTGTGTAGGGAGGGCAGTAAGATCCAGCTAGTAGTACTAGTAGTAGATATAGATCTAGCGTAAACAGACAATAAGGTACAGTAGGTAGAGCGGTGGTGATGTGGCCGTTGGTCCAGGCGGTGGCGCTGTTCGCTGTGACGGTCACGCTCTTGTTGCTGTTGTGCGTCTTTGTTGTCGTCCCGCCCGCAGGAGGAAAGAGCGGCAACAAGAAGACGGACGGCGTCAAGGTGAGGGGGGGCCTGGGGGGACCGCAGTTGACCAATTGGTAACAACTTCCTGTTGAGTAACACGCACTTCCTGCCACCGCAGGAGTCGTCAGAGAGCACAAACACCACCATTGAGGATGAGGACACTAGAGGTACACACAAACAGGCAAATTCTCACACGCGCGCACACACACACACACACTTTTAAACACATGCACACTCACGCACACAGACATGTACACACACGCACATAAAAAACATAAACAAAACATATACGCACGACGACACACGGGCACTGATGCGCTCACATATCATTCACGATAGTGTGTGTGTGTGTGTCTGTGTGTGTGTGTGTGTGTGTGTGTGCGTGCGTGCGTGCGCACGCCCCTGTGCGTGTGCTAGTGAGGAAGCAGGACATCATCAAAGTGACGGAGATGCTGATCGAAGCCATCAGTAACGGCGACTTTGAGAGCTACACGTGAGTACGCGCTTTTATTGTGAAAGTGGAGAGAGAGGAAGTGGCCGTCGCTCACCGCCGGAAGTGCCTGCGCTTCGTCCTCAGCAAGATGTGCGACCCGGCCGTGACGGCGTTCGAGCCGGAGGCGCTGGGGAACCTGGTGGAGGGCCTGGACTTCCATCGCTTTTACTTTGAAAACTGTGAGCCCATTTCCTGCTTACTCCATGCTACTTCCTCTTCCCTAATTGTGTTTTTGTGTATATTCGTGTGTGTACACACACACGCACACTCGTGTATCTGTGTGTGCGCACACACACGTTTATCTGTGTATCTGTGCGTGTAGTGTGGTCCAAGAATAGCAAGCCGGTGCACACCACAATCTTGAACCCTCACATCCACCTGGTGGGCGAGGAGGCGGCGTGCATCGCGTACATCCGCGTCACTCAGTACATCGACGCCAACGGGACGCCACGCACCGTCCAATCGGAGGAGACCAGGGTGTGGCACCGCCGCGACGGCAAGTGGCAGATTGTCCACTTCCACCGCTCGGGCTCGCCTTCCACGCTCAGCAAGTACGGCGCACCTTAGCTGCTAGCGGGCCAGCAAGTTGGAAGTTACTTGGTTAGCAATATCGCAGTTAGCCTGCTAGCACTTTAGTAGCTAAGCTGGCTCCAGATATAGAAGTTAGTCAGGTAAAACTAGCAGTAAATTGACTCGCACTTCAGCAGTTAGCTGGCTAGAATTGGCTCACATTTTATTTTCATTTCATTTTATTTTTTTTATCACTTTAGCTAATGCTGGCTTGCACTTTAGGAATTAGCTGGCTAACACTTTGAAAGTTACTTGGCTCGCAAATTAGGAGTTAGCTCACTAGCATCGAAACTGGGTAGCAGTTAGCTGGCTGGAATTTAAGTAGCTTTTTTTTTTTTTTTTTTTTAAACCAGCTCTTTAGCTACTACTTTTGCAGCTAGCTGTCTACAACTTTAGCGGTTCATTAGATGGAAATGTCGCAGTTAGCTGTCCAACATTGGCTATCACTTTAGCAGCTAACTGGGTGGCTAACAATTTAGCTGTTAATAAGTTAGAAATGTAGCAGTTGGCTGACTATCACTAGGCAGAACGTAATCTGCTAGCTGGCTACAACTTTCGCGGTTAGTTGGCTAGAAATGCAGACGTTACCTGTCCAGCACTACTTGCTATCACTTTAGCAGCTACCTGGCTAACACTGTAGCAGTTGGCTGACTAGTACTGGTTAGAACTTTAGCACCTAGCGGGCTGGCACTTTAGCTGGCTAGCATTGGCTTTCACTTTAGCAGTTAGCTGGCTTGCTCTTTAGGAGTTATTTGGTTAGTAATTTAGCAGTTAACTGGCTGTCACTTTAGCATTGGGGCTAGCACTTTTAACTATCTAGCTAGCAGTGACTATAACTTTATTTAAATACAATTATTTCGGCTTTTTTTTTTGTCCTGTGTTCGTCTTCACCTAGCTAACGTCCTGTGTGGGCGGTCCTTGGACGAGGTCATCGTCGCCACGACAACCGATTGATTGACAGCAGGCCAGTCACGTCGACAAACAGGAAGAGGAGGAGCCCAGGGCGGGGCCAAAGCACAACGACCCCTTCATTGTCTGTCCCTGACAAATCCGACCACCCCTTTTTTTTTCTTCAGCCACGCCCCCTTGTGAACTCGTTGATCTTTTGTCATGTGACTAAATTGACAGGACGCCTCCCTTACCGCATGCGTCGCAGTGCCCCCCTGTGGCTGGAGGGCTTATAGCTTAGCATAGCAGGTGCAAAGTGGATTGTATATTTATTGAATGTAAACAGACTCGAAGTGACTGGTGCGTGCGTGTGTTTGTTGCTAGCTAACCAGCAGGGGGCGCTATGACAGAGCCCGGTTGTTGTTGTTGTTGTTGTTGTGGCAATTGGTTCCATCCAGACGCTTCCTTTGTCTCCGACCTTGCGAGCTTCCATACACATCTGCACTTAAACTCCGCCCCATCAGGGGTCTGCTGCCTCCAGGCCCCGCCCCCTCCATTACATGTGGGAGGAGTCTAACATACTTAGGATGTAGTAATAATTTTTTTAAAAATTTGATGTCTTTGCCAGGGTTTTTTAGCTTGTTAGTTCGATTGAAGAGCTTGAATGATCAATTAGCTGCTGCTTCTCCTGTGTGTGCGTGTGTTAGTGCAAGTTTGTGCGAGTGTGTGCATGCATGTCTGTCTGCGAGACCCTCCCAGATGTGTGTGTGATGATGTGTTTGTGTGTGTGTGTCCACGTGTGTGTGTGTGTTCATGAGTGTGAGTAAGTGCCCGTGTGTGTGTTCTCCTTCTTCTGCTTTCTATTGCATGCGTTTTGACTTTGACAAGCAACTTCCTGTTTGGAGCTTTGTAGTCATGTGACTCTTGGCTCGTTTACATCCAAGCAGACAAATGTTTTCTTTTTTTTTTTTTTTTTTCATTGACTATCTATAGGCTGATCATTCCTGATTGGTTCTTCACGGCTAACCGGCTGCTTTAGATTTTCTTTGTTAGCTTAAACTGCTTCGAAAATGAAATCTTCTCGTGTACTCAGTGGAAATCGTCCTGCCGTTGTGATTGGGCGCTGATGACGCCATCACGGTACTTGGACAAGAAGCAGTTTTTATTTTGTCGTTGCACTTTTTAGCATTGTTAGCCTGGTGTCTGAGGCAAAGTTTAATCGGCTACGTTTGTTTTTCTTTGGCTAGCAGCTTTGAAAGTGAACTTTTCTCGTGTGCCCAGTGGAAATCTTCCTGCGGTTTGCTCTGACGCCGCTGACGTCATCACGCGTCACATTGATGAACAGGAAGTAGTTTTTCTTTTCCTTTTAGCTTTAGCATTTTAGCAGCTGTTGCTTGGGCTCTGAGCTAAGACGCTAACCCGACCGGGTTTGCTAAACATGGTAATGGTCACGTCTCTCAGGTGAAGCGACGACACAAAACAGGGGGGGGAATATATAAATATATATGAAATAAAAATAAAAAGTGAGTCAGTGTTGTGACGTGTAAGCGGCTGCATGCTCGCTGCGTAACAGGAAGTGAACATGACGTGCGTGCACGCAGGTGAGAACGTGCACGTGTTTCTCCTGCGTTGTGCTCCAGTGTTGTCAAATTTTAAAAATCTATTAAAAAAAAATGATCACAACAACTGACTTCATGTGCTTTATTTTTTTCAGGGTTCTTAATATTAATAAATAATTCATTTAATAGGGTTTGATATATTAATAATAAATTCTTACATTAGGAATATAACAAATAATGCAGTGTTCCCTTGTGGTTCACCTATTGTGGATTTACTTCATTGTGGATTTTTTTCGTATTCGTATTGTGCATAATTGCCACATATTGCCGTATTTTAAGTGTATTCACATTTTTTTATTGTGGTAAAATAAATGCTGCCTAGCCTAAGACATTCAAACTGAAGCCAAAAAAAAATACACATTACAAGGCATGACTGTATAATATTTTAAAAGGTGTTTAAGAGTATACAAAGTGGTGATGACAGGGTTACTACGCAAGTATGTAAATGTATGGAATTTGATTTCATAAATTTCCAGTTCTGGCAAAGTATGGAGAATGGAATGGGAAAATATTCCTGTTTCCGGGAATGTTGTAACAGCTCTCTTTTCTAAAGCAAAAAAATATAAATATCTACAAAAAAAGAGTGTTTTTGTTAAGGCGCTTGGAAGCGCAGCTACAATGTTTGTGTGAGAGCACAAAAGTATTAAACGCTGGTCTTGGTGACTACTCGATTCTGATCGGCTCAGAAAATTCCATCGGACGTCTCAAGTGGTTCCTGTCGAAACGACGTTCCCTTGTTCCAAATGAACGCACAGCACGCTGAGCTGTTGGATCATACACGAGCAAACCTGACACACTCCCATTTTCTGAACCTCAACAACTCTGGGGACAGAGAAACAAGAAAGAGATAGAAATAAGCACATTTTTAAAAAATCATCAGTGACTTCATCGTTGACTTCATTTGGTGACAGGGTCAGGGTTTCAAATTCGAGTTTTTAAACGGGATTAGGGTTTCAAATTAGTATTTTAAAACCGGGTTAGGGTTTCAAAACAGGGTTAGGTTTTCAAAGTAGGGTGTGAGTTCCACTCAATGCAGACTATGTTTTTGACATTTGGGGAGGCGGCAGTTATGATTAATATTTTTTCATCAAAAGTGGTCTCGTCGTCTGGGTTTGCGCTTGATTTGCATGAGCTAGATTAGCTCGCTAGAATCTTCTGGAAATGATGTGGCCACAAAATGGAAGCTCCAAGAATCCGAGTGACGCACATCTATTTACTCAAATGTCACAGATCATTTGAAAGTCTGGAAATTCGGGTTTGGAAAAAGTATGGCATTTTGAACTTCAGCGCATATTAGCAGTTACCGGGAGTGTGGGGAAGATTCATCAGAATGCGTACAGCTTTAAAATATGTATAAATACTCAAAACACGTGGTCAATTTCTGTAATGGGGTCGTAGCATTTTATTTTCAGTCCTCAATATATGTGGAACATACAGAGGGCCAAAAGTACTTTTCTAGGGGGCCACTATCCCAAAAAACAATAACATTCCTTGTTAAAACATATAGTAGTGACACAATTACATTATTTGTGATGAATGAAACCGTTTTTTCCACATTTTTTGCTTCACTTCAATGCACGTTGTGCTGCTCCTTGTGGTGTGCGTGTAGTATAATACAGACATCCGGACAGTCCACTCGGAGACGGTCACAGCTTCTCAGTGAGCCGCAGTAAATTAGTCGTTGTTCGCAGAGGATAAAGAATAGATTCCCATGTTGCCCCACCGTTTGTGTTCAAATCCCCGTTGCTTTTAGCATGTGTGTCAAACTCAAGGCCCGGGGCGAGATCCGGCCCACCGCATCATTTTATGTGGCCCGCGAAAGCAAATTGTGTCGACTTCTTGTTTCTTGCTAAAATACCCCCAATTGTAAAATGTCTTCACTTTCATATTGTTGAGATATTGCAAGCATTTTTTTTTTTTATTACCAATCACTTTTTCAAAATAAACCGACTAATAGTTGAACAAATAACTTTTTACTGGCTTCTGATTTCATAAGTAGTTATCCATCAACTTTTGTGTATATTCACAATATGAGGCGATCATAAGTCAAACATTTCCATGGCTGCGCCGTCATGACGGCCCTCTGAGGGAAGCCATAACTACGATGGGGCCCCCAGCAAAAATGGGTCACTCGTATCTCAAGGCGCCATTGTATAAAAAACATAATATAATAACATAACAATCCGAATAGTATTATTTATGTTGTTATTATTGACCATTATGATTCATTTGTTTAAATATTAATTTTAAAAATGTATAATAAAACAATCATCGCTATTTGATTTGGTTATAGTAATGATAGGGATTAGGAATTATGAATATTGATGGCCTGGATCACAATTATCATTATTATGTTCCGTTTTTCCAGTTGAAGCTGAGCTAATCTTCCCCGCCTCTAGGAGGCAGTGGCGGCCACAGACGCTTTCCCGCGTCAAACGCGTCACTTTAACCCCGGAAGCACTTCTGCCCTTCCTTTCTATTTGGAGCCCCAGAAGCGAACCACCGAGGTGAGAGCTGTTCTTTTTCTATCCTTTCCAATCCTGTTGCTACAATTTCATCGGACCTTTTTTTTAACTCTGTGTCGACTTTGTGCCACTCGGTCTCTCTTGTTGGCCTTAAATTGTCGCTGTAGGCGCGCTCACTTGCTCGCTTTAACACCTTTCCCGACTGCCTGTCGCGTCGCCGCCGTCAACATATTCCTATTGTTCGTCTTTTGACCCCCAGCATGTCGCGTTGCACTAAAACAAACATGTTGGACGTTAAAATTGGCAAAGTCAGAAATCTCTCGGGGGATGAAAGCTGCTGGAAATGCAGGCGTGTGACGTCACGCAACATGGCGTCGTCCAGAAAAACATTGCCACAATTCCAGTTCATTTCTTCTGTGGTGGGAATCACTCACAACATAGTGAGTCGGACATTTGTATTGCTGTTAGAATAGCTATTAGTTCCTGTCAAACCCATTCCATTGTTCCAAGGTGAAGTATAGCGCACGAGTCAATAAATCGGAACACATTTGCAAAGAACACTAATCCTCTAAACTGCACTTTTCACCTCTTGTATCAGCCAAAAAGTTTAAGGCGGCATGTATGGTTGCAATTTAAGAGAAAAAAGTGGGGGGTTGCACAAAGCCCCCTGTGACCCTTTCAAAAGGTTGTGTATTTGTGGGGAAAATAAATGGTTAAAGAAAAATACTTATTTTAGGGGGAAGAAAAGTTGCTTATTTTGCAGGACAAAACAAATCTATTGTAGTGATAAGGTGGTATTTTTAAAGAATTTTGTTTAATTTGAGGAAAGTGACACATTTTCAAGAAGCTGTATATTTTGGAGGAGTGGACATGTGACAGTTTGTTTTTGTTCTGTTTTTGTGTGCGTCAGACAAGATGGCGCCGCGCAAAGGCAAAGAGAAGAAGGAGGAGCAGGTGATCAGCTTGGGCCCTCAGGTGGCCGAGGGCGAGAACGTCTTCGGCGTGTGCCACATCTTCGCCTCCTTCAACGACACCTTCGTGCACGTCACCGACCTCTCCGGGAAGTCAGTCAAGGCCCACGTCAAAAAAATTCCATCTGGCCACAAGTCTGCTTGTCGTGCATGAGTAACCTTTGGGGTTTCCTCAGGGAGACCATCTGCCGCGTGACAGGCGGCATGAAGGTGAAGGCGGACCGAGACGAGTCGTCCCCCTACGCCGCCATGTTGGCGGCGCAGGACGTGGCGCAGCGCTGCAAGGAGCTCGGCATCACCGCGCTGCACATCAAGCTCCGGGCCACCGGGGGGAACCGGTGAGACGCCGCACAAACGCTTGCTTGCTTATAGAAAAAGCAAACGCACGACATGCGATTTTTCCCCAACAGGTTTGGCTTTTGTTTCCTTGAAGGATGCCGCTCATTGTCTTTTTGGAGGAGGGGGGGGGTCACTAGATGTGTTGTGAACGTGGCAAAGTTGTCAGCACCGACTGTGCTTTCGTAAACTCACTTCACTCTGTTTGCTGCCATGTTGTTAGTGTCAGCAGTGCACATTAGCGGGCCGCAATTTTAATTAAAAAAAATAAAAAATAAATAGTAATGCCAAACTGGAATTATCGGTTTATGGTCGCAGTCCGTGCTAAATTCAGCTTGTGCGCTGTGGCCTTTCAGCACCAAGACGCCCGGACCGGGAGCCCAGTCGGCACTCAGGGCGCTCGCCCGATCGGGAATGAAGATCGGACGCATTGGTGAGCGGAACACGCGCGCGTGTGCACACTCTCTGGCTAGCTCGTGTGTGACGTGCGTCTTTTGTGCTTTCAGAGGATGTGACCCCCATCCCGTCAGACTCGACGCGCAGAAAGGGAGGACGTCGCGGACGCAGATTGTAAAAACGCTAAACTTTAATAAACGAGTTGACGTGTTCAAGTACATCGGGATGTCGGTCGTGACTTTCTTCAAACAACTTCCTGTTAGCCTTTTGCTAGCGGGTTTGATTCTGTAGCAACCGAACAAGATGAACCAGTTTGTTTAGCAGAAGCTTTTATTCCTTTGAGCTCACATAAATAGAAAATGAAGGCTTTTTTTCTTCCCATGATGCACTGTGGGCTTCAAGTAAATACTGTACACGTTCTTTTTGGAGTCACCCTTGGGTAGCCTCCTCATCTTCGTCCCGCTCGCCCGCGTCGTAAGGGGTGTCCTCGGCGTCGTACAGGATGTCTTCGGGGTTGGGCGCGGGAGGGCAGAAGTCCTGGTCGGGCACGATCTTGTGGAAGATGGACTCGGCCTGACAACAAATGCTCATTCATTGATGAGGTTAAAATTTTTTTTATATAAATTAATACATTTAAAACTACTGTTAAGGGGGGGAAATGCTTCATAACAATCAAAAGTAAAATGTAACTTTTAAAGCGTTTATTTAGTTAACTATTTTTCAAAAATGAAATGGCTTCATAGTATATCATTTTTAAACATTTCTAATGTATCAGGGTTTATTTTACAAATTTTGTATTCATGTTTTAAACAAACGTGAAAAAAATGGCTATATTTATAATTTCATTATAATTCAGGAATCCTACGTAAGTATGGAACTTGATTTCCAGGTCTGGAAAATTATTTCAAGTGGAAAATATGTTATGCAAAAGTCATGTTTCCAAGACTGTTAAAGGAGCTCTGTGTTTGAAAACAAAAGAAAAATTGAGATCTGTGAAGCGCAGCTCCAGTGTGTGTGTGGGCACACGGAATTATATGGCCTTGGTCAATACTAGATTGATTGGCACAGAAAATTCCGGCTCAAGTGAAAATGAATGGATAATAAAAATATACAGCACCTGTTTGATGGCGTGCTCGTGACCCAGCTCGCTGTCCGGCCCCGAGCACACGTACACGTTCGATGGCAAGCGGTCGCCGTCCGCTTCTGTGGTGGCGGCGGCGACGTCCATGTTGAAGTAGAAACTCCACAGGACGCCGGGACGCCGACCTTAGTGCACAGAAAAACAATCCTGTTGTCGTGATTCGGGGGGGGTTCAAATACCAGCCTTAGCTTGATGAATAGCTAACCCACAAGCTCGTCACGATAGTAATAGGAACAAATGCAAGTAAACAGCAACGTTTAGCTTGATTTTCAACAACTACAGTAGTGTAATTAAAAACGATGCATTTTGCTTTTTGCTGACTATATTGCCAGGACTGTCAGTGAGCAAAACAGTGGAAATGGTTTACCCATGTTCGCATTGGCTGTTGTTCAAGTCACTCAAGCAGGGCACGCCCAACGGGCATGCGCTTATGTTTGGTGTGTGTGTGTGTGAGAGAGAGAATGGCGACCTCAAGTGAACAAATACCTACACCTCTTGTTAAAGTGCTATTTCACAAATTGGAATTGAAATGAATATAGTAATATAATAATTGGTCGCTACTTTGCAGATTTCATTTACTATGGGGGTTTTCCAGAACATAACCACCACAATAAACGAAAGTTTACTGTATTCCACGAAGTCATTAAAAATCCCTATGCAGCGATTACAGCGAATTTGATGAATCGTTTCAGCCCTATTAACGCCACTCTATAAAAATCCATCAACAGTCCCTCAGTGGCAAGTAAACTCTTAAATTCAGTTCACCTTGGTCATGTGGCTGCGTGGCGTTAAACATCCTGGTCACCACGGGTGACAGGTCGTCGTAGGCGGAGCCCAGTAGTGATTGACAGGTGAGGTGGACCAAATCTGAGGAGGCACGGCGGACATGTTTGTTTTGGGGGTTTTGTAGCTGTGACCAAAAAGACGTCAAATGGACGCTCACATGTTCCCGGGGCGCACGTCATGGTGGACGGCGACAGCTCTACCATCCTCACAGCGGGAAGTCCCGCCTCCGCCGGAGGGATGGTTACCAAGGAGACCTTCACGCGCACACACAACATTAATGCACTCATTCCGCGAACTAACATGGAGGCCCAAAGAATGACTGGCAGTAAATTGAGCCACTGAGAACAACAATGGGTTACTCCACAAATACGAAATCAAAGTTCAGTTCCAATGTTGACCTATAGGGGGCAGTCATTTGATTCATCTGTGCACCACTGATATATATAAAGATATAAATCCCCCAGATTTGATCACTCTCCCGCAAAATGACAAAAATGGAGTTACCCCACTTTAGTTCTCCGTGGCACAACTGCTTTTTCCTTTTTAAAAACTCCATTAAAAAATAAGATCTTGTTGTCATCGCATTACAACACCCCCACAATAAAAAAATGGTATTGATCGTAACAGTTGTCAGTGCTTGTAGCAAGTGTGGTCATGTGACCTGATCCTTGTCGCCGGGCAGGATAGAGCGGTCCGTGATGAGAACGCCTCTGGAGATAGACCTGCAAGAGGACACGCCAGTTATGCCCTTCAAATAAAATCGAGATTTTTTTTTCCCCCCCACAATACTCTGCTTTAGGATTTTATAGAAAGAGTAAAATGACAACTGTCTTGTCACCATTTGCAGCTATGTTGTTAGTGTAAGCAGTCCACATCAGCGGACGCGCGCTTTCAACTACGAAAATAATTGGCCGGCCCATGCCTCGCGAATTAGAGAAAATGTTTAAGATGGAGGAGGGGGTCATACCTGGTGGGGGTGGCCTGGTTCTTCAGGTGTACGGGCAGGTAGTTGTCTTCCAGCACAAAATGGCTGCATGTGATTCGCTGCCCGTGGCCGTCAATCAGCGTGGTGCATCTTGGGGGGGGCATGAGCCATCGTCAGCATAGACCAAATAAAAACTAGAAGCCTTATGGAGTGCTAAATCGTATGCCACCGCCATATTGGATGTGTCACAGTGTGAAGATGTTGGAATGTGTTATACTCGGGAGTAAAATCTTCCCTCGGGACTAGACCTCTCAAGACTAGAGCCTTCACTCAGGACTAGAACCTTCTCTTTGGAGTAGAACCTTCTCTTGAGACTAGAACCTTCACTCAGTACCAGAAGCTTTTCAGGACTAGAATCTTCACTGAGGATTAAAACCTTTCGGGACTACTACCTTTTCTTGGGAGTAGTACATACTTTGGTACTAAAACCCTCCCTTGGGAACTACAATTTATAATCATCACCTTGAAAGTGTCAAAGATTGTTTTTCCAAATATATGAATGAATGAGGGTCATCGACTTGTGCACTTTTCCGATTGTCACTGATCAAGCGCTTTGACGTGCACGAGATTACGGGGCAGATCTGCCACATCCAAAATGGCGGACGCACTGCTGCATCACAACAGGCCAGGCCGCCATATGAGGCATTTATTTCATGTTTATGTCTACGCGTCTTCGTCTGTGAGGGTGAGCAGGAGACGTGGCTACCTGTTGGCGCTCTTGTCTAGCAGAAGGCAGCTGATTGGATGCCTCAGGCAGTACACGCCCCCAAAGACGGCGCACATCCTGAAACGTCAATCACACGGTCACACACCCGCCGGCCGTCGTCCACCACCCGCCGCAGGCTCACCGGCAGAAGCACTGCGGGATCTCGCCCAGGCCGTACACGGGGAACAGGAAGGGCGTGTTGCCGTAGCGACCCAGGCAACGCAGGAAGTGACGCGTGGAGGCCAGGCCGGCAGGGGTGTGCGTGTGCTCCGTCGCCATGGCGATGGAGTACAGCAGGAAGTGCTCCAGGTTGTCGCCCAGCTGCTGGTCACGCAGGAACTCCAAATACGGTCGCCCGCTGTAAACTGAAAGGACGATTACCCACAATGCCTTGTGAGGCCAAAGAACCCCACGCTGACAATCACATCCTCTCACCCATACATAATTAGAAATATGCTTTTTACCCTCGAGCTCGTCCTCCCTCTCCTCCAGACAGGAAGCCAAGAAACGCATCAACTTCCTCTTTTCCACCATCGTCAGCTGGCGGCTGGCGAACACGTCGGCCCGGCTGCACGGCACCTGACCGTTAAGGAGGAGAATGAACTTTATTCATGTAGCGCTCAAACAAACTTACGTGACGCGCACGAGGAGTACACACCTGCTCCACGTTGCCGTGGCGATAGGTGAGGATCCTGGTGACATTTTTGAACTCGGCATAGCGACTGACGTTGGATTTGATGAGCAGCTCCACCAATGAACCGCGAGCGTACATCAACTGAGGAAGAAAACAGCGCCCGTCGCCCGTCAGGACGTATTCGGGCAGACTACACCATAGATTAGGATAGATAAACATCAATTATGATAGACTACAGAATGATGGGACGGTAAAGATTAGGGTACAGCATTTTATGATGGAGTATAGATTAAGACAGATAAACGTATATTATGAGGGTTAGGTTTAATCCTATTATGGTGAAATATAGATTACAGATGGTATAGATTGCAATAGAGTATTGATTATAATAGATCAGAGTAAAGATTATAACAGATAAGAGCCTAGAATACAGTAGAGTAGACCAGTACAGATAATAGATTAAAGTATAGACTAAGTAGCTTTCGAGGGTATAGACAAACAGATGATATATGAGTAGATGATGATCGATCATAGATTATAATAGTCAAGTATTATGGATTATAAAGGGTTTGAGTATAGATTCGAATAGAAAGGCGGAACAGTCGATTATGAAAAGATTAGATTATAACAGATGATTATTATGATAGTGTATTGATTATGATATAGCATAGATGGATGATGCCGATAGATTGGGACTGCTCGACAAGAGTAGAGATGCTGATGATAGACGACGGTTACCTTGGAGATGAGATCTATGTTGAACCTGCGTCCTTCTTTGAGCAGGTGAGCATAGGTTAGCTTCTTCCTGCTGGGCTCTGATTGGTTGGCCGTCTCCTGGCGGCGTGGCGGAGCCGGCTCCTCCTTTTCTGCGTGTGCGCCCTGTGATTGGACAAAAGCATCCATCACGTGGCCTGAGACGAGTTGATTACCCATCAAACACTTCTCACCTCCTCCTCCTCCTCCTCTTTGTTATGCTGCATGTCAACTAATTGCTCCGTTGACTCTGTGATGCCAAGAAAATATAGAAAACCATAGTTCATTTCAAATCATTTTTGTATTACAGTCTAAATTTTTATTTTAACTAACCTGCACATGATTCCTCTTCTTTTTCCATTTGCTGCTCGTGAGCTGTTTGCTCCGTTGACTCTGCGACACCCAGAACATACAGAAATACATATTTAATATCGAGCCATTATTACATGCATTTTGTGTTTCTCTAACAATTAACCTGCACATGATTCTTCTTTCTTTTCACTTTGCCGCTCGTCAGCTGTTTGCTCCTTGGACTCTGACACAAACAACACAGAGAAATATAAACATTACATTTACATTTTTTGTTTTACGATCACAGCTGTGGAGCCAAAGTAACCTGCACATGATTCTTCTTCTTCTACGCAGCAGTGAACCTCCTCCTCTTCTTCTTCATCCTCCTCCTCCTCCTCACTGACAACAAATCATCAATGAAATATGTCATCTTCATTTTAACAACAACAAAGAATAAAAGTGAATGAATAATCAAATGAAAGAAAAGCTGACCTGGTAGAACAGAACACCTGCAAATTCCTGATGGAGGCGGAGTCTGCATTTAACAGACAGATTGGCTCCTCCCCTTCCCGCAACAGACCGGACCAATCGTGGACCTCATTGCTGTCCGACTGCTCCTGCAAGAACAAACGAAGATAGATGCCGACGTGAACTTTCTGTCTTTCACAGCAAACAACCAATGAGGACGCAGCAGGGAGTCACCTGATGTTCCTTGATCCACGTCAGCAAAGCGTTAAAAGTGAAGCTGGCCCACTTGGATGCGTAGTAACTCCTCCTGAAACGCAAACGCACAAATCGGTCATGGCGGCGTGTGTAAAGACGTGCGGGAAGAACATCGGCAAACTCACGTGTCCAGGTGAAGAACTTTTTGTCCCGCTCGAGAACAAGCTGCCGCCACCACCGACTCCGTCAGACCTTCAATAATCAATAATCAGCAATCAGATCAGTTGAATTCGTCAACGGGAATCCAAGCGATTACTGCCACCAACAAATCTATTCGTCAAGTACGTTTTTCAACGGGTAGGCGAGGCGTGAGGGTCGCACCCGGCTCGTCTGTGAAATTCAAGCTTCTACAAAACTGCAATGGCAAACGTACGCCAGTAGATGGCAGCGTTGTATCGCTTTGGTTTTGAGATCAGCACAGCTTTTGAGCGGAAGAGAAGAATTAGGCGCTGAATCTCGGCTTGTCACGTCGATTACGAGGGAGAGAAATGGCAACACGCTGGGAGTCGGAGACGTTTAGGCGCCTCACACTTGACCAGAGTGTACGCTAATAACAAGATATGTGTTGTGATAGCAAAATGTGCGTGTCGAATGGCTTGTTAAAAAAAAAAAAAGTTTTGGTAGTTTCATATCTGTAAATAAATAAGCCTTTGCTCAGTTGTGTTTTTGTCGTTTACAGTAACAGTGTTGATCATATTTGATTTCAATTGCACAAATCAGTCACGGAAGCGATTGTGTGACACGCGCCAATGGCATGACATCATCTTTATTTGACGTTTTCATGAGACGAGGAGGTGGCCAATAAAAGAAAAGGACATTCAGCCTTAGACTTTATTGAAATTTTGTACAACACAAATAGCAGTCAATGATTCCAAACCGTTCAGACTATAACATACGTAAGCAAATGTCCAAACACACCGGAAAATAATAAAGATCAAGAAAAAAAAAAGAGGAACATACTTCAAACCTAAGGCCCGGGTGCCAGATCCAGCCCGCATGTCATTTTATGCGGCCCGTGAAAGCAAATCGTGTGTGTCAACTTCCATTATTCTAGCCAAAATCTGGAATAAAATTTCAAATTATATGTAATAAGTAACGTTGCGATATTGCAAGCATTTTTTTGTGTGACAAACCCCTTTTTACAGTAACTTGAATTATAGTTGACTATTATTACCATAAACTATTATGATAGTAGTATAGTAAACTATAAAAAAAAAGGATAAATTATTATCCTTGACTTCTGATTCCAAAACTAGTTATTCAGCAATGTGTTGTGGGTATATGTAATAATAATAATATTTGATACAATTGTATGCTTTCAACGTCATAACTGCCCTCTGAGAGAAACCGAAACTCCAATGTTGCCCGCGACAAAAATATGTTGGTCGCCCATAAAGCTAGCCTGTGATGCCACCGTGACGTCATGATGTAAAGGGTGCCTCACTGCTAGCAAACATTAATTAGCTTGGCAGCGCGGAGATGACATTTCAAAACGCTCACTCAACAAAAACACTATTATTGGAATAAAACTCAATTTAGTGGCAAATGCTCAACTACAAGTTACGTTTATTCGCGAGATAACGAGCTTGGCGTTTGCTAGCCACGGCTATTGAAAATGAACAGGCTGTTAACCACAAGCTAATCGAGGTGTGCATCAATTAACAGGAAAAGATTGGTTTATTAAAACAGTTCGAATAATGTGACGTTTGTACGACCCACAGCCTTCGTGACAAGAACACACGTGACATCGCAGACAAAGGCGTTTTCCAAAGTTTACCTGTGCCCACAATGACGACGTCGAACTCGGACGGAAGATCCTCGGCAGCCATCTTGCCACAGGCGCGTTGACATCAGTGTGCTCGTCACCGAAACAGCGTGCGCGTTTCCATGCGACGTACACTAATGACGTCAACACGCCGTGCGTACGTGGTTGCCATGTTGGAGAGGTCGCCGTTCCCGTAGAAGGCAACGCAGAGACATTGAAATTAAGTATTAACTTGCACATTTCTCAACCGATATCCTTTTGGTCTTTCGGTTTTCTTGCCATCCACACACGGAAGGCGCTGACGACTTTGACCTTCCTAGCTTAGCGTCGCCGGAGGGACGCAGCTCAAAAGGGGCGTGTCCTATCTACCTATAGATACCTGTGGCATTCAATTCTGACGTGAAAACTCAAAACTTTTTGTTAATTTTGACATTTTGATTTTTTTTTTTTATTCACGTTTGCGTGTGTGATTATTAACACAAGCAGGTCATGTGATCCACAAGTACAGGAAGAACCAATCACAAGATTCAGTCAAAAGTGATGTTTTTCTTTTTAATCAGCTGAAATTGTGTGTGTGTGTGTAAATAAAACCAATAATTGCTAATACTAATAGATCGTAGTGATTGATCAAATACAACAAATAAAGGACAAAGTTCAGTATTTGGGGCGCTTCACATCCACCCTGCGGGGGGGAAATAAAACAAAGTGTTAGAAGTCAGCATTTGGGGGTCCAGGAGTTGTTTTGTGGACTAGTGGACTACAAAAAAGTACACTACAAATCCCTTTGTAGTGATTAGGGAGGCCACTATAGAGGATGGAGAAGGATTATCAACCCAGTTGAGACTCACCCGTCGGCCTCCATTTTCTTCCTCTTCTCGATGATCTGAAAGAGAGAGGCGCACGATAATGACATCATAATGGTGACACGACAGCAGAGGTGGACGGCGCGTGCTCCGTCTTCTCACCGCGCTGATCTTCTTCCACTGGCGGTCCAGTTCGGCCTTCTCGTTGGTCTCCTTGAAGCGGCGCGTCTTGCGGCCTTCCGACATCTTGATGCCGTACTGGAACGCCGCCCTGTGGGGATGCACGCGCGCGCGCACACACACACACACACACACCGTCATGTTGTGGAGGTGGGACCTATAAACATAGATGCCTCATCTTGCGGGTTGAGTGGCTGCGATGTCAGTTCGTCAGCCATTTTGGATGCGGCAGATCTGCCTTGAGAACTAATTCAAGTAAATAAATCGAAGTGAATAGAGTGCCGACTGATAAAGTGCACAAACGTAACGTCACTCATTCATTCATTCAAAGAGTTGGGAAACTAAAAATGATGTATATAAATTTTAGTCTGATGATTATAAATGTTCTTGACCTGATCTGGTGAACTCCATGCCCAAGGGGGGAAAATCATGGTGGCCTTACAAAATATTGACACATTGGGCCCAACTAGGACATTTTCATTTAGAGGTGTACTCGCTTTTGTTGCCAGCAATTTAGACATGAATGGGTGTGTGTGTTGATTTATTTTTCGGGAACAGCTGTAATCAAATTAGGGCGGCAACTAACAATTATTTTCAAAATTGATTAATCTGTCGATTATTTTTTCAATTAATCGAATACAAAAAAATACATTCCCATCCCTTTATTCAAAAACAGGGCATTGTTTCAAATTGGAATTAAACGGATTGGTCCGTAACACGTCAGAAAACGGGCAAAAATGTTGATCATTGTTTTGCGAAGATGTTTGCAAACACAAAGATAATCCGTCTGCTTTCATTGAGGACGACCGCATTACACCCACGGCGGGCGTGGCCTGAGGAGTCAGACTGTACGTACTTGGGCAGCGCCTCCTTGTTGTTCATGTAGTCGGAATATTCCTCCTGAGTGTCAAAGTCCCAGCGACCCAGCGGACCTTTCTTGTTGCCCTGCAAGGCCACACACGGTCACGTGACATCACACGCTCACCGGCGCCCTCGTCGGGCCGCACGGAAGCATTACAAAGCGTTATATGACGCGCAATGGGGGGCGGGCGCGACTCACTTGGTCCATCTTACTGTAGTCCACTTCCTCGTCACTGTCCACCGCCAGGTCATCCATCCTGCGCGCACGCGTGACGACGTGTTTTGTTTACATTCAAACAGCAATTACGTTTGTGTGTCTGCATTTCTTACGTGGCAGGATAACACTCAGCGTAAGAGTTTGATCCTCCAAAGAAATCTCCCAGATGTTCTTTCGTCTCTCTCCTCTGAGACGGCGTGACACATGTTAAGGACACACACACACGCACGCACGCACGGACACACGGTAACACGCACGTTGGGCGCCACCCGCATCGTTGTGACTAGAGAAGGATATGCATCCTGGCCCTGCCACTGGCTGCCTGCTGCGCCCGCAAACTTTTCGTTGATTAACTTCAGCTGATCTCGCACTGATCCTGGACCTGTCGCACACACGCACGACATTAACACACAAAGTCAATGTTGTCCCGGCTAACAAGAGAGTTGATGTTCATCTATCACATACCTGTATCTGCCTCCTCCACCACCTACACACACGCACACACGCACACACACGCCCCAGCAGAACATGTTTTGTTTTGAGTCAAACAGCACTGTACATAGTGTGTGTGTTACTCTTGTGTGTCTTCACGTAGTGTGTTAACATTGATTGCGTGTGTACAATATGTGTGAAATGTGTGTGTGTGTTGTAGTGTTGTGTTACTGTAACGCTGTTCTTTATGAAAGTTGTGTGTGTGTGTGTTTGTATGCATGTGTTAACCTGTTGTTCTTTGTCAAAGTAGGCGTGTCTTCGCTTCTTCTCGTCGTCTCTGTCGCGGTCTCGTCGCCGCTCTTTGTCTTTGGGAGGTTTGGACGAGGGCACGGCCGACGACACGTAGTCGCCGATGTCGTCAAAGATGCTGCGCACGAGACACACACACACACACATAATCACACGACGTGACGGCGACAACAACAAGGAGCCGACAACCGCGTGTTTTGTTACTGACCCGATGTCGGCTTCCGGAGCTCTTTTTTCGTCTGCTTTACCTGAAACACATTATTTACACGCCCATAACAACAAACGTGTTCATGTTACGTCATAATAAATACAGTGGTGCCCGGAGATAGAAGATATGCCAACTCAAAACAGTCCCAAAAAACAGCAACAAAAATGCATGTAATGTGCTTTTTAATAAGGAAATTAGCACTCGATATATTATTTGACTTTATCAAAACATACAATAATGTCAAATAATTAACATTAGCACTCGATATATTATTTGACTTTATCAAAACATACAATAATGTCAAATAATTAACATTTGAATTAAAAATGTTATGCTTCGATTCAACGGACATTGTGCCGCTCCTTCCGGTGTGCGCGCCTTGGCCACCTGGGGGCAGTATAATACAGGCATACGGCTATGCAGTCATGGAAGCAGATTGATGAGCCCACCCTCGTTTCTTCAGCATTCTGTTCTTGTTTGTGTGTTTTACAACTAAAGGTACATTTGTTGGGACAAATATAACGATGACAACCAAAAATAGCTCATAAGAGTTCGTATATAGTATAGTCATTTAGGAGCTGATGGCTCATCATTTTCCACGGTTTTCTTAATAACAACCAAAGTCACCGGGAATAGAGTAAGCTCAAGCATGTCAAAATGTCTTGCGGAGTCCGCGACATTTTGTTGTGTTCACTGCATTCTTCGGGTATGAAGAATGAATGATTATGAATGTTGAATGTTGAACATGATTAAGTGAATAATCACCTTTGTCCTTCTTCTTGATCTTCTTGTGTCGAGTTCCTTGGCGGAGGTAAGACAGAATCTGCGTCAGCTTGGAGATGACGATGTCGTTGGTGCTCAGCGTCGTCTGAGCCTGTTCCACACACACACACACACACACACAAGATTAACGCATACGCACGCCTTCTCGCGTGTGCGAGCGCGTACCTCCATACTGGGACAGTCGGCTTTGCTGCGTATGAGCGTGGTGGGAATGTCGGTGTCGGTGAACTCGTCGTCGAGGTCCACCACGTACGCCATACGGCCCGGCAGGAAGAGCTCGTTCCGCTCCAGCGCCCCCGAGCGGAACACCATGCGGTAGATGTTGCGACCTGGGGACCGCACGCCGGCAACAAGGTGACTCGGCGCCTTTTCGTGACACGGGCGTTCATGCACACGTCCACTATTAGTTGTTCTTTGCAGAGGTTAAAGTATACCGTATGTGCCTGCCTCTGAGTATTGTTATATTGTCCGTCTACACGTTGTTTCGCCGCTTTTCTTCAAATATCTTTCGCTTAAAGGGTTGTAAACACCGCAACATCGATGCTTGTTTTGTTAGCCCCTCCAGGGTGTGTTTTGCATTGTGCGTTAGCATTAAGATAGCAGACGGCAAAGTTTCGTGGTTGTTTCAATTGTCTTTGTTTTATGTTTACTTTGACAGTAAACTTTTACACAAAGCAAAACATAAACAAAATCTACCAAACAACAGCAGTTTGTGTGTGTGTGTGTGTGTGTGTTAATGTTGTAGGCAGCGCCGCCAACCTATAAAAATTCACTCGCAGGAGAATTTGTCCAAATTTGTCTGAATTTCCATATTTTCAAAATGTTGTCAAGAACATTTCCATGCGACAGTCATAAAATCATAATCGGGAATAAATTATGGCTTCAATATTTGTCATTTTAATGTTTTTATTACGTCAACCTTATAATGGATTCGGATTCAAAGTGCCACTATTTGAGATTTTGACGTTCCATCATCCAAAATATCTGCGTCGGTGCATGAATTCACCTTTGCTAATACTCTGTTTTCCACGCTGGTAACAACCAAAAATGTCAATGTAGAGAAGCCTCTCAAAGCACATTAATTATATCTCAAGCGTCAAAGTTAAAACTCAAGCACTCCATTTTGCAAATAAACAAATAACAGATTGAATAGGATAGTTTATGTCTGGTTTCTAGTTTGTGCAATCCACTTCTTGTACACGTACAAGAAGTACGAGTGCTTGCAACAATAGCTTAGCAATTAGCATGGCTCCGACAAGGTCTTGGCCTATCCACTCCTCGTCCTCCCTCTGTGACACTTTTGGCAGAAGCATTCTTCGCTAGCATAGAGGCGGAGATCAGTGACTTTAATGCGTTGACACCGGACGCAAGGAGAACTTTCGCCTCCGCGTCTTGGCAGTCGTGGGACGGAATAAAACGCCGCGCACCGAGCAGCTGTTCAATGCGGACGCGCCGGTAATGTCAGACGCTGGATTTGATTTTTCCCCATTATCCGGAACATTCAGTGTTACGGCCGTAACGGGTCAACGTTCAGTGATTTCCGTAACAAAATACGGACGCGAAGGAGTACGTGATCATTTTGTGTTTGTTAACGTGTGTGTGTGTGTGTTAATGTGCGTGCACCTTTGTTGATGTGTGTGTGTGTATTTCCTCGACACCGCCGCAATTTGTGACGACGCTAAACTCACCGAGACGAGTCTTGAATTCAATTTTCTCCTCTGGTTCCACATCTTTCCTGTCACACACACACACACACACACACACGCGCACGCATGGAGTGTGATGTGAAGGTCACTGAGGATGCCAAAGGCACGGAGAGTGAGTGAGGTCCTACTTGGCTTCCTTCTGGACTTTCTCCATCATGTCTTCTTCTTCTTTCTCTTTGCTGTTGATCTCAGCTCTCACCTGACGCACAAACAAACAATGCGATTGGTTTTGGGCGGAGTCGCGGTTGGCTTTTGGGTGGTGCCGTGGTTTTCCTGACTCCCCGATCACTAGACAGAGATTTTTAACGGGCGGACTATAAGGTCCGCTGTAGAAAGATCCTGTGTGCAAACTGTGAACGTGCGTCACCTTCTGCAGCAGCGCAAAGTCGAGGCCTTTCACCAAGTGAGTGTGCTCCATGTCACCACCCAAGAACTTGGACTCCTGGATCAGCTGACGTCGCTTCTCCGCCGCCGACTTGTCCCTGTGTCACGTTAGCAAGTTAGCACAAGAGGCGTCGTGGTTGGAGTCAGACGTTAGCCGCACTCACGCCTCGGCCGATGGTCCGACGGCTCGGTAGTTGGCGGTGGTGCTGATGAGTTCCGTCTCCTCGTAGTCTTTGTTGACGCCGTCCCGCCGCTCTCGGGCCCGGTCGCGATATTTCTCGGCCAGCTCGCGCTCGCGCTCCATCTCCTGCTGGCGTAGCTTAGCGTAGTAGCTAACGGCCACACAAATACGACATTGGTCAGTCATCAAGTCAAAATAATCAATAGGATCAATCAAACCAACCTCTTCTTCTTCCTCCTCCTCGCCGCAGGATCTTCATCCTCGTTGTAGTCCCTCGGCATTCTGGGTAAAAAAACAAACAAGCAAAAAACGTCAAGTTAGTGTTGTTGCTTAGTTATGTTGTAATGTTTTGTTGTCACGTTATAATACTGTATTCAGTTGCTGTGTTGTCGTCATATTGTCACATGGTTGTAGTCATATGCTAATGTTGTAGTCATGTTGTAAAATGATGTTACGTTGCAGTGATGTTGCAATGTTATGTTGTTGTTGTGAGGTTCCAATGTTATTGTTGTAGTCATACTGTTGGCGTGATGTAATGTTACATTATTGTTTTCATAACTGTTAAATGACTTTGTAATCATACTGTTGTCATATTGTCACAAAATGTTAGGCTGTTGCAATGTAATTTTATGTCGTCGTATTTAGATAGTTATTGTCATGTTGTCAAGTTGTAACGTTATGTCATCATCACGTTGTCGTCATGTAGTAATGTGCTGTTGTAATGTGATGTTTTTTGTAGTTATGTTGCTGCGGTCATATTATTGTCATGTTTAGCCACGTTTGTGTCACATGATGCCAATGATGCCATGTGATGTTGACATCTTGTCATTGCCGGTCGTCGTCGTGGCGGACGCACTCATGATGTCTGGACTTGGAGGGCGGGGCCGAAGAAGGCGTAGCACGCGGTGTCATCAGCAACTTCCTGAAGTCGTCATTGGTTAACTTTGACCTGCAGACACGCACATACATTTGAGTTAGCGCCCACACAGATGAGAGTACACAAGCGAGGCCGTGAATACTCACTGAGCAGCTGATCTGTCGTCCACATCGTGACCCTCAGGAGCCAGAGGGTTGGAATAACTCTCCGCTGTCAACGCACACATTCCCAATGTTAGCATATGTGTGTGGACCACTTTGTATCAATGAAGTGAACCAGGTGCACACACACTCCCATTTTAGACACCCGAATGCACTTCTAATCATCTTCGAATCTTGCATCTTTATTTCTACATTATTGAGACACAATCTCCCAATATATACTCATACCTCTTTCGTGCACATTAAACTGAACAGCTTTTTATCTGTTAGCCTATTTACATACAGTATACACGAAATAAAATACGATTACCGCTTAACTATCACAAAGGGAGTATATAGAGCACATCTCTGAACAACCGGCAGCTGACTAGCACGGTTAGCTCCTGCTCCTGCTCGCGTTTGCAGTCGTGGCATGCTCGCACAAGCGCGAGCATGCTAGCGGGCCAACTTACTCTCGGGCATGTTGGCGGCGTCACGTTGTCACGTCCCCGGATGGGAAATTTGGGGAGATGGTTCGATTTGTTTGCGTTTAACGACGATGAAGACAGATTAGCTCGACTAGCGGAACACTGGCGATGCCGACTGCTTCTACTCCTTCGTGTTGAACCAACGGCCCTTGCGAACCGCATCGCTCGCTCGCCCCCTGTTGATCTGGAGTGGTTACTGCGTTGCTTTACAGACAAAGCTGTGAATTCACATGAAGAATTCACATCAATAAAATGGCAAAATCAACAAAAGAGAGGGAACATTTTCAAATGTCTAATGAATGTATTTACCCTTCTCTAAATTTTATTTGTCTATAAAAATGATACGATAATGTACTGTATTGTCATAATCGACTATTAATCGTTAAATCAATGCAATAATATATTGTATCAATCAGTCAATACAGAAACATGTTTTCCTTTGGTTAGAGTTGTAGATAAAAATACATATACAGTACACTGATTACATTCATTACACATTTGAATACAATAAATGTATTGTGTTGCGTATTGTTTTATTGTAATTAAAAAAACAAATGGAATGAGTACCAATCAATCAGTGCAAAATTGTAAATAGATCCTGTATATCAATGTATAGATTCCACCACCTCACATACTTGTTTATATGCTTACTTATTTCATCACTTCACCCACGTTGCCCATGAATGAACGCGGTTGGATGTTTGGTCGTGGTCGGAGGAGTCGTAGGCACAGAATGGCAGCCACGCTTCCGGCAGACTGCCCCCTGCAGGGCAGCTGTGGCTACACAAGTAGCTTACCACCACTTGGCGTGACTGTGGAGTGAATGAATAATATGTGAAATTGTAAAGCGTCTTTGAGTGCCTAGAAAAGCTCCAGACAATGGTAAGGCATTAATTATAACTACGTATTATTTATGTTGTAAATTTAGTAATTCATAATCCGAGTTTTTTTTTTGACTTGTTTTCTCAAAATCTCTCTCCTGTGTCTTCATTATACTTCTTTCGGATTTGCTCTTCTCTCTATTGTTTTACACTTTCGAAATAGCTTTTGGTGAGTCGAGTTGCGTTCGCAGAGCACATATCTCAAATTTGTGCTCTCAAGTCAAAGCGACAAAAGAAACAAAACGGCTGATTGACGGTTCGTGTGTCGGAAAAACTTGTATGTTGGGTGAAATTGTCAAACAACATCAACAAACTTCTATGTCCATTCAGAAAAGTTTATTTTTTTAGGAAAAATAATCTCATTTATTTTGGTGGCAGACAACAACACCGCTGCTCTCGTCACCAAGCCGCCGGGCTGCGCTAGGCTCGGCTGCGCTCGGCGCTCAGTTGCAGTAGTTCTGCAGGTCAAAGATGTTGCAGGGCCTGTGGCAGCACTGCTCCACGATGCCCCGCTTGACCAGCACCTCCATGTGGTCCTGGAGGGCCTGGAAGTCCAGCTCCGCCGCCTCGTTGTCGCCGCCCGCCGCCACGCCCACCTTCGGAGGGAGGAAACCTGCCGCACGCGCACACAAATGCCCTCAATCTGCATCATCGGCGGCATGACGACGACGATCGATTGATTGTTTGATTGATGATGTCATCACGTCACAAACAGCACTTTGTGTTTGCGTTTGTGCAAGTTTGTATGCGGTGTGTGTGTGTCCTTTTGTGTATATCTGCAAGTGTGTGAGGGCGAGTGTGTTTGTGTTTGTGCCTGCATGTATGTGTGTGTCTGTGGGATGACATCACTCCCGGTGGCGGCGGCTCACCCAGCAGGGGGTTCGCGTCCCTCTTGGGGTTGTAGAAGAATCCGCGGTCCCCGCAAACCAGGAAGAGGGCGTCCACCAGGTGCGAGCCACACAGGTGCTGCGGCTCGGCGGCGGCGGGCCGGCAGGCCGCCATCAGGACCAGCACGGTCAACGCCCGGAGCCACGACGACGCCATCACAGGCAGCTGAACACACCGCACGTCAGGACCGCACGCCTGTCGACCGCGGCGCTTGGAGGCGGGGCTTACCTGCAGCGGTCCAATGAGGATGAAGATGATGATGAAGAGGAGCCGAGCGGTGTGAGGTCGAGCACGCCACCTGCGAGGCCTTTATAGCGCCGGGCCACGCCCACTGGCAGTGTGCACGCGTGCGTGTTCGCTTTTAGTCGAACAAACACGACAAATGAGGCGACTTGATGTGATGAACTGTCGCAAATATTGACTCACTTCCTGTGATTACCTTCACGTCTTCTTCTACTACCGATATGAGGGAGAGGTCCTGGTTCTCCAGCAGGTCCTGATCCTTCAGCAGGTCCTTGTCCCCGGATGACTCTGCCACCCTGTCGTGCACCAGGTCCTCGTCCTCCAGCAGCCCCTTCAAAATCAGTTCCTTGTCTACCTGTAGGTCCTCATCTTCTAGTAGGTGCTTGTCCTAAATCAGGTCCTGGTTCTGAAGTAGCCCCCTTTCCACCACTAGGACCTGGTCCTCCAGCAGATCCTTACCCTAAAGCATGTCCTGGTTCTCAAGCAGGTCCTGGTTCATGATGAGTACCTCCCTTTAAAGGATGTCCTGGCTCTCAAGCAGGACTATAAGTAGGTCATTGTCCTAAAACATGTCCCGATTCTCACGTAGGTCCTCATTCTCCAGCAGTTCCTGGTTCTCAAGCAGGCCCTTGTTCGCCACTACTTACTCGTACTCCAGGAGATTCTGAGCAAGTTCTAATTCTCCAGCAATATCTTGCCCCCAGGTCTTCGTCCTAAATACAGTTCTGCTTCTCATGTGGACCCTTGTTCACCAGTAGGTCCTTTTTCTCTAGCAGGTCCTGGTCCATCAGTAGCCCATTGTCCTAAAACAAGTCCTGGTTCTCAAGTAGCTCCTTATCCTTCAGCAGTTCCTAGTTGTCCAACAGGTCCTGGTCCTAAATCAGGTTCTGGGTCTCGAGTAGGCCCTTTTCCACTACTGCGTTCTGATCCTCCAGCTGACTCTGAGCAGGCCCTTGACCTCTATCAATTCCTTGTCCAGCAGAAGGTCATCATTTTCTAGCAGATCCTTCTCCTACATTGGGTTCTGGCTCTCAGGTAGGCCCTTGGCTGCCAGTATGTCCTCATCCTCCAGCAGGTGCTGATCCTGCAACAGGTCCTTGTCCTCCAGTGTTACTAAGCCGCTACTTGTCTTCCAGCAGTTCCCGGTCCTCCAGCAGGTCCTTCTGGTCCTTGAGCAGGTCTTTGTGCCAAAGCAGTTTTTTTCCTCACCACTTTTTACTTTGACTATTCCAAAAACATATCTGTACTTTCTCCTTAGATTGTCCAAATAGACTCGTTGTTACTTTTTTCAATGTCCTTCGCACTACGTGAAATCGGGATTAGGAATGAAAGATTCCGAACAAAAAAAAAAAAGAAAGAAGCCAACAGAAGGTTTGATGATGTCACTGGAAAGTCAAGTCGAGAAGGAAAGAAAAAAAAACACGATCACGCGTGTCGGCAACATGCTGACACGCTCACATTGAACACCAAAGTCAACAGTCACCATGACGACAGGTGCCACAATGACATCTCCATGACTACGCGGTCGCGGCACTTCGACGTCAAGAATTTCTCCGAAATGTCGTAACGAGGTTTTATGAAGAAAGCAGATTTTGGTTGCCTGCAAAAAGTCCTTTCTTCGAAAGAAAATCCAAAGCATACCACATCACCGAGTGAAAACATGACTCAAGACCACCAAATTGAAATTCAAATCAATCAATGAATGGATGGCTGCTACATTGCGTAGCAGTGAGACTTGCAGTACCCAAGTGACCACATGAGGGCGCAAAAACACAACGAAAGCCCAAAAATGTTTGTCACTCTAAGAACGCTTCGACCTAAAACACACACACACAACCAAACTGGAAACTGACTACAATCAGAACCTCACCAGAACTTGTCTAGAAACTGACCAGAGCCTGAAAAGAACAAGAATATAACCTGGTCGGAACCAGACAAGAACCAAACCAAAATCAGACCTGATGCCAACCAGAATCTCATCGAGGCCTGACAGGAACCTGACTAGAATCAGAAACTGACAAGAATGAAATTTGAACTTGACTACAACCTGATTAGTCTGACTACTACTAGGCCAGAACCAGATCCTAACCAGTATCTAACCTAAGCAGAACCTGGCAGGAAATCAACTTGACCCTGACTAAAACCTGACTGAATCCTGATTACAATCTGAGTAGAACCGAACCAAAACCTGACTAGAAACAGACTTGAACCCAACTAAAACCTGACTACAAATTGATTATAATCTAAACACAACCTGACTACAACCAGAACCTGACTCAAATCTGACAACAACCTGATTACAATCTGACTAGAACCTGACTAGAACCAAATCCTAATAAGAATCTGACCAAAACCATAATGTAACCTTATTAGAACTAGACTAAAACCAGACTACATACTGACCAAAACCTGAATGAAACCGAAGTAGAACCTAACCAGAACCTGACAGTAACCAGTCTTGAACATGACTAAAACCTGATTACACTCTGACTAAAACCTAACCAGGACTTTACTAGAACCAGAACCTGACGAGAATCTGAACCTGATTGAACCGGACCTGGTTAATATCTGACTATTAACTGACTGGAACCTCACGAGAACCAGACCAGATCCTAACCAGAATCTGACAAGGATCTGACTACAACCTGAAGCAAACATAACTAGAACCAGACCAGCACTTGAATAAAACCAGACTTGAACCTGATTACAATCTGTCTAGAACCCAACCAGAACCAGACTGTACATAAATGTATAACGTAAATGAAGGTTTGTAGATGCTTGACTCACGTGTGCATAAAGTTTTGAATCAAACATTTTTGAAACGAGAGCATTTAGCGTTCATCTGTTCACGCTTTTGCCGTGATTGGTTGTTCAAGTCTTCACGCTGCCGCGCCTTCACTGCAGTGTCGCTTTATCTTTGACCACAAGAGGGCAGCATCGCATTACGTCACACGATGCAATTTTTCGAAGACGTTATTGTACGCCGCAGAAGTGTGTCAAGGAGCTGTATAATATTAAAAAAAAAAAAGGCGATGGCGGCCATGTTGGCCTGTTTAATGTTTGCTTACGACAGGTGACACAAGATGGATGCCGAGCACAACACACCTTAATACACGTATACTATACACACACTATTATTGTATTTATAAAATTTAGAGAATTAGTCATGTAAACAAATACTGCAACAAAACAGAGTTTATATATATATATATATATTACAGCCTAAGGATCAGGTTTTTTTGTATTTCATATTTTCATCATCCAAATTTACGATTAGCTTTGTATTTTAAAAAAAATATATTCTTACTATTTATTAAATTATACTATTTCCTCTCATCAAAATTCTAGAGCCACACCCAAAATAAATAACATAAAAAATGTACTGCGTTTTTTTTAACGATGCTGTTGATCTTAATTGTGATAAAAACATTTTTACAATTACCGTTTTTACTTTTATAAGTTGTTTTCTCTTCTGAACTAATCCGTTTAAATGTTTTTCACATCAAAGAACAATATTCATAATTTATTGACATGTCAACGATTGAAATAATACTCTTCGACGTCTTTGAGCAACAAAAATAATTTTACGACGACAGCGAGCATTTATGATACACGATTCTTATGTTATGGTTGATTTGCTTGTTTTGCTTTGAAATAAAAAAAACTAAAATAAACGCTACTTAATTTTACGGCTTTTCTTGGAAGTACGACGAATTCATTGAACAACAAAAATGAGATGAATGAGGTATTTTACGCACACACGCACGCACGCACACGCATAGAGAGCTGAAGGGTGGGTGTACCTAATGAAGTGTCCCTTAGGGAAAAGTCATGAGTGTAAAACAATAAAGGCAAACTCGTAAATCCATAAATCGACGACGGCGACGACGACAGCTGGGCAAAAATTTCACACGCTCCAAAAACAACCACGACAAGAAATCGACTGATTTTTTTTTTATTTTTGTTTTGCTTCATTTTCATGAAAGTCAAAAAAATGAAGACGTCGATGACATGTGACCTTCAAAATGGTCGCTTCTTCGAATTCGTTTCCGCAAGAGAATATTCCATAAACTCGAGTGTGCGCCAATTGGAACGTCACAGATGAATGCAACAAACGAGAACAACAACACGACAGGAGCTTCTTATTGTTTAATAGTTGAATAGTTTGTAAAATGGAGTATTCATGATGAATGAGAAAGAATAGCATTTCAATAGGGAAAAAACGAATAACAAATCTTATTCTAATATGCATGATAGAAATAAATGGTTCAATAATAATAAATGAATAATGACAATTGACAAATTTCATGAATGAGAGAGTTTCTTTAAAAAAAATGAGCTTGAATTCTTTCATGGGCAAATATAGAGTATTAATTTCAAATGGCATCGATATAAATGATGATGATGATGATGATGATGATTATAGTTGGTTTGAATGATGAAAACCTTTTAAAATAACCTTTCATGGAGATTTCATGTCTGTTGGGGGCAAAAAATCAATATCATAATAATATGAAGTTGCTTTTTGAATATAAAGTCATTATTTGAAGTGGATTATGATTCTAAATAAGCTTCAAAATGTGTACAAATTCATTCGAATTGATATGAATCGAATATTGATGTGTTTGGAATCGGTAGGTTAAGGTTGTGTTTCAAAATAAGTTTTCATCTTCAATTCATGTTTTGTCTGTCTGTGTATATGCACACACACACATGAATGTGTGTGTGTGTGTGTGTGTGCATACTTATTTTGAAATATGAAATCACAGTTTGATGGCGGTCACGCTGAAAAACGAGTTAAAAATAAGTGCATATATACGTGCAAGATTCATGAAAATAGAAACATGAGATGTCAATGTGCAAAAAGTCACACAGTTTTCTGGAGCTTACGTAAAAAATGCAAGTCATTCCAAAATTTGTATTCAAATATTAACATGAATGTGAGCATCGCGTATGATGAAGTTTCAAGTTTTCAGGAGCTTGTGAACAGGTGAGTGAGGGGGAGGAGGAGGATGTGTGTGTGTGTGTGTGTGTGTATGTGTGTTGTCAGGTGAGAGCAATAAAGCAGACCACGTGACCGGGCCACTTTATAACGGGCGGCGGGGGTGCGTGAGGGGGCAGCAGGTGAAGACGCGCACTCGCACCGCACGCACGTCAGGTGAGTGGGCCCCCCGATCCCACCCCCCACCCCCCCACCCCCGGCCAACATGTACGTGAGCTACCTGCAGCTGGACAAGGACCCCCCCATGTACCACCAGAACCCCGTCAGCAGACACCCGGGCCTCGGCCTCAGCTCGCAGAACTTCCCAGTGCCCGGTCCGGCCCAGTACTCGGACTTCTCGGGCTATCACCACCACCACCACCATCACCACCCCCACACCCACGGCCTCGGCGCGGAACCCCACCCGGTCCAGCAGAGCGGGCCGGGCGGCGGAGCCGGGGGCGGCTGGAGCCCGGCTTACCCGCCTCCTCACCCGGCTCAGCCCGCCCGGGACGACTCGTGGGCCGCGCATCACTACGCGGCCGCCGCCGCCGTCATCGCCGGGCCCTCGGGCAGCGCCGTGGCCGGCGCCGGGGGCCCCAACCTCGGCTTCAGTCCTCCGGAGTTCCCCGGCCAGGCGCCGCCGTCGCTTCTGGCCGCCTCCCTCAACGCGCCCGCCGCCGGGCCAGTATCGACCGGCTCCCCGCAGAGGAGGAGCGCCTACGAGTGGATTCGACGCGCGACCACGCCGCTCGCCAACCCCAGTAAGACGCCCCCCACCAACCCCACCCCACTCCAAAAAAAAATATTATTATTACCATTATTATTATTATTATTAACACATTCAAATTAATTGACTATTGTCGTTATAATTATTATTACAAACCACATTTTTGACTTTGCGTACAAATCATAGCAACAACAACTATAATCGACACATTGACCATAATAATAATCATCATCATCCTCTTCCTCCTAAAATAGTGACTTTTGTCTATTTTACTATAGTAAAAATTTGATATTATACTCGCATGCTACAATTATGATATAATTACGTAGTACTATTATTATGATTATGATGATTATTATAGTGATATTATGAATATTAGGATTATTATTATTATCATCACTGCTGTTGTCAGCATACCGGCTGATGTTCCTCAACCACAGTAATACTACAATCTTGTTAAATAATGAAATTATTATAAGTTATTCATATTGTTATATTTATTTTCGAAAGAAAATGTTTATTGCTATTGACGTTTATTGATATAATTGACGACACTGTGATTTGTTACATTTTGTCCCTGTAATAATAATCCTATTTTTTTTTTCAATTATAATTGTCAACTAAAAAGGCGAAATGTTTTTCATTATGGTCACAACAAAAAAAATGCTTAATTTTCAGTTGCACATGATTAAAATGTTATAAACTCAGTGACTCTTACTCGAGAATAATCAAATAGTTGAAAACATTTTTATCATGTGCAACTGATGTGCATGTTCAAATTCAACTCAAGATATTTCTTCAGTGTATACAGTATAAATGAATGTAAACATACACACACACATTATATATATATACACGCACACACATACATACATATATATACATATACACACATATACTGTATATAAACACACACACACATATATGCATATATTTATATATATTAGTGTATAAAGAAAGCACGAGAAGGCCTTCTCGGGTGGGGAGTTGATTGTGTTTGTTTTCTTGTCACTTTTTAACAAGACATCTGTTAATTTTGAGCGGGTGAGTGTGGCGGTGTGTGTTTAACGTTAATTGTCAATCACGGCGTGCTAACGACACGCTAACGCGTACCAGATGAGCAGCGCGCAACAGTGACTCGCCAATGCTAAAGGAGCGCCAAGAGGAAGTCGACTTCATGGGAGCTACATGCTACAAGCTAACAGAACGTAGACAGACGTGACTTCCCGGGTGCTAAACGGGAAGCAGACAAACGTGACTTATCGGGTGCTGAATGCTAACAGGGACGTGTGCGCTCGCAGACGGCAAGACCCGCACGAAGGACAAGTACCGGGTGGTCTACACGGACCACCAGCGCCTGGAGCTGGAGAAGGAGTTTCACTACAGCAAGTATATCACCATCCGCAGGAAGGCGGAGCTCGCCGGCGCCCTCAGCCTATCAGAGCGACAGGTGAGGGGGGGCCGTTCGCGTCTAAAGAGCTGGCAACAAAAGTGAGTACACCCCTTTGTGAAACTGTCCAAATTGGGCCTCCAGGTGAAGATCTGGTTCCAGAACCGACGCGCCAAAGAACGCAAGATCAGCAAGAAGAAGCAGCAGCAGCAGCAGCCTGCTTCGTCCTCCTCCGGCAGCGTCGCCATGGTGACCAGCAGCAGCAGTGGCCTGGTGTCGCCGTCCGGCCTGGTGTCGCCATCGTCGCTGTCCGTCAGCATCAAAGAAGAGTTTTAAACCCGTCTCCCGCCGGCTTTTCTTCTTCTGGTGGTCATCGGGCCTCCACCAGCTCCACGGCGCCTCCCGGAGGATAAAGAGGAACATTGCGTGGCGACGACCCGGGGGAAGAATGACCACGAACGAGGGCGATGACGTGACATTGAAACAAAACAATAGTTAGCTACATTAGCATGCTGATGCTATTAGACTGTGGGACAGGAGGTAAGCAACATTAGCATGCTAATGACCTCCTGATGCTGGACTAGCAATTCGCTCCTTTAGCATGTTGATGCGGTGAAACTGTGGCACTAACCGTTAGCTACCCCGCCAAGGTTGACTGACGGCAACTGGACTGTTCGTGTTTGTGGAAGACGTTTCACTTTGAATCCAAAGGCCTCCTTCAGTTCTCATTTTCCGCTGTGGAGTCCCTCTAGTTGGGCCTCGTGCATGTGTTCCCTTAGGGTGGCCAACAATAGGGTGTCGCTGTTGTTGCCCGGTGTGATTAGCGAAACGCCCATCTTCTTCTTCTTTTCCTTTCGGCTTGTCCCGTTAGGGGTCGCCACAGCGAAACGCCCATCCCGCGTACCAATCTCTCACTCTTCTTGTGGCAAAACAGTTTGTTAGCACCACTCTTCCCGTGGAATGAGGCAATCTTTGAGGGGAGACATGTCACGACATTGGTACCGGCAGACGATAGGCGATGTCTATTTAGAGACGGCTTTTCTCCTCTGACATAAATGGCTTCTCTTACACCTCTTTCAAACCGGCGGGCCTCCCTATCCACGATTCGGACGTATGCAAGGGCCACTGGGACCAAACACCGTGTGCTCTTGTTTTCTTTCAAATTCAAAAAGTTCAATGCCAGCAAGGCTTTGAGGTACTCAACACACAACAAAAGTGGCTTTAAGGGAGAATGCATCATTTTTCTTTCGTGGAACATAAAACTGAATCTGACTGTCAGCCGCATAGACATTTTGAAATTTTGAAAAAAAGCAGGGGCCTTAAAATGGAACCCTGTGTAACTCCATAAGACAGTGGGTCAGAGTGGGACTCCGCGCAACCCCACGTAAACAATGTTGCTTAGTTTTCTTCTCAGGATTTTGCCCTTGGGGTGAACCAGCTTTTGTCTGAGGGTGTTAGTGGATTTAAAATTCACCGGGATGTTATGTTGTGAGAATTTACAGTTTCTCTGGCAAACCGGCCACATAGGAGACCGCCACACTTGACCTCCTGAAGACGCCGTTTGGATGAATGAAACGTCTCCAACCAACAAGAAGAGTCCAGTTGCCAGAATTCGACATTTGCGGATTACCAAGACCTGCATGAATGACAATCCACACAGACATACTCAAGCACAAGACTAGGAACTAGTCACACTGGCATGCTAATGCTATTCAACAATAGGGCTAACATTTAGCTACATTAGCATGTTAATGACAAATTGATGTTCTACTTGTAGTTTAGTCTGGTTTGGTCTCAGCAACAACATTAGCATGTTGATGCTGTCCAACTGTGACTTAGCTACTTTAGCAATCAGGTGCTATTCAACAGGTCTGTTAGCTACACTAGCATGCTGATAACATTCTGATGCTGGACTAGCAATTTGCGACATTAGCATGCTGATGCTACTCAATAGTGGGGTTAGCTATTAGCAACATTAGCATTTCGAAGACCAACATTGTTCGAGGCTTTGGAAGCACTTGTGTGTTATTTGAAAGGCCCCGCCCCCAGCCAGCATGTTTTCTTTGTTTGTCTTTTTATTTTATTGTTGACTCTTCCCGATTGGTCCCCTGGTAGGTGTGAAAGGCCGCTATCAATCAAGGGATGCTAATCTTGAAAATAATTGTGATTTTCTTCAAACACGTCTGCACTTCTTTTTCACGTTTTCTTCTTTTCTCATTTTTCCATTCGCAGCCAGTCACATGACCTCACACACGCGCACAAATGCACTGATAGCAGGATCCTTCATTGTGTTTGCTCTTTGGACGCCACACCTCAACAAGCACTTTGTGTGTGTGTGTGTGTGTGTGTGTGTGTAAGACCTTTGTCCTTTTCTCCATTTTGCCTCGTCATATCTCGCTATCGTGTGTGCGTGTGTGTGCACACTGACAGAGATGAGTGCCTATCTTGACTTTTTGTTTCATTGCTTTTAAATCTGCCTCGCATTTGTGTGCGTGTAACAGAGGTGAGCAGCCATCTTGATCTGCGGCCTTGTCGTCGTGTTTTAAAAGGGGAAAGTCGCGGCAGCACGAATGTTTGCGCGGCGCTTGCCGTGTTGCCGCCGTTTGGATGTTGCCCCCACACTGGCTAACGCGCTACCAAGGTTGGAGGAGCTTCCCCTGGCCGCCGTAAAGTTTTATTGAGGATGACAATAAAACCTTTTTTCTTTTTTCACCACAGAGACGCGCCAATGTTTACTCACTTGCCTGACCTTTCGCACACGCACGCATGGACATGGACATACACGGGCACATACACACAGAAAACCTCATTGAAAGGTTTGTGTATATATATATATATATATATATATATATATATATGTATGTATGTATATGTACTCACACGTAAACGTATTCGTGCGCACTCACACGCACACAAACACGTGTACACGCACACAAATCCGCATGCATTTACGCAAACTCGCACGTAAAAACAGACACGTATGCAAACAACCGTGTGTATTCCTGTGTGTATCTGTGTGTGTGTGCGTGACCTTCGTCCCGGTGATAGCTTGTTCCTGATTGGCTCAAACGCGTCATCTGCGCCACCAACAGACGCCATCTTCTCCTCTTGAGCGCTACAGGGGTGCTAACGCGTGCGCCGGTCGGTCGCCGTCATCGTTGCGCCTTCGACGGCAAACACAAAGAGAAGAAAAGCGTAATTCAGCAATCATAAATGCATGACATGCTAAATATGACGTACATTTATACATTGTGAGCTTATTGATACACATTTATGACATGCAGCGCCGTGAAAAAGTATTGTCCCCCTTCTCAAATGATATATTGACAGCTTCCCCACTTTAATGTTTCAGATCATCTAACAAATGTAAATATCAGACAAGTATAACCCAAGAGAACTTAAAATGCTGTTCTTAAATGGTAATTTCATTTCTTAAGGAAGGGGGGAAAAAAACTATTCAAAGTGAACTGGCCCTGTGTGAAAAAGTAATTACTTTGAATTAAGTACTTGTTAAATCGTGAATTAATTGTGGCTAATGACAGTTTTGGGTTGATTTTCACTGATCACACCCGAGCCTGATTGCGTCCAGACTTGTTCAACCAAGAAAGCACGAAAACAGAATCTGTCCCGACAAAATCAAGTCGGACAAAAGATCTAAAAAACTCAAGTCATCGACGTCTATCGGTTCCAAAAAGCCTTTTCTCAAGCTTTAGGACTCCAGCGAACCATAGGGAGAGCCATGAGCAAACCGGCCTACAAAGATTACGCCAAGAGAACAATCATGACTCAGGAAGGAGAACTTATTGACATACATTTATACATCGTGCACATAGCTATACACATTTTGGACTTATGTATGCACATCCTTCCTGGAGGACATGTTTATACACATTTTTAAAAAATATATTGACATATTTCCATCATAATATTCTCATTTTGGAATATCAATACAAATTTATGACATATTTATACATTTATACACATTTATGGACATACTTATACATAGTACATTTATGATGTCCACATTTTGAACATATATATGCAATTTATGATATAGTTATGTACAGTTCGCATTCAGGACAAATTAAACACTATATATGACATATATTTAGGGCTTATTTATATACATTTATAATACGAATACAGATTTATGACATCCGTACACATTTCTAGGACATGTTTATGACGCAACATGGTCCATCTTGTAACGCTTGAAATGAGTTGTGATGACGATTATTAATATGATCTGTGCACGTGTTGTCATCGCGCCTTTGTTACTACGGTTACCGAGCGGACGAAGGAGAAAGAAAACGCCGCCTAAATTTGACGAGAAAGAAAAATAAAGTGGCCTGCAAACAAAATGTCCTCCGCTTTACCGCCCTGTGGCCACGCCCACACGCTTGTAAAACTTAATATTACACGCACACACACACACTGTACAGTCCCACGTTTATGGCTGCTGCTGCTGATGATGATGATGAAGAACACTGGCTGTGGGGAAAAAAAAGTGACTTTCCGCATGAGGGTTCAGAGGTCACACAGCAGCGGGAAATCGACGCAACGTAATACGCACGTACGCCGGGCGGATGAATGACGATTCATACATCGAGAAGTATGAAAGTATGAAAGTAAGCAGGATGTTTGGATCGTGTGCTTGAAAGAAGGAATTTAGGCGAGTTGTTTTGATGTTAAAAGACGCACTTGTGCTAGTATGAACATGAACGTTTGCGTGAGTAGAATAAACAGCCGTCCTCACTACAGTAACACCACTACTACTAATAGTGGTAATAGGGCAGGGGTTTTACTCCTAAAAAGTATATTTCATATTATTGTAAGGCACTGTATAAATATGCACAGGTTGAATAGTAACACTGCGCTTAAATATAGTCAAATTCATTTGTGTTCATGTAACTGGCCATAAATAATTGTCAAACAAATTGTCATAAAAGTTGAAAATGGTTCCCATAGAAATGTTTTGAAAAATAGTTATGAAAGATTACATGCAAATTGAAAATTAGAACAGAATTGTACTTGGGCAGTGCTTCGTTTGCACACCACCAGAGGGCGCACACACTCCACATGTTGCAGACGTCTGCAATTCAGTCTTGCCGAAAGTCCAAAAGAACATTTGAGACCACATTCTTCCTATCCACAGTCAACATTTCTCATTTCTGCATGAAGTCACTTTTGTGTGGCCGTTGCCACAAATCAGTCAATAAGTCGGTGATTTAGCATTGAGGACGTTCAGAGTTTTATTGCCTCTTGTTGCACCTCGTGTGAAGCTGCTAGTACATATTATTATTTCCAAAACAAAAGTTCGGACAATTGGAATAGATCACGGGTCGCAACCTTAAAGCCATTTGGACAAAAACAAAACAAAACAAAACAAAAAAACAGGAGCCACAAAACCCTTTAGACATCTTTTTTTATTTCTGCGTGCAACAAACATTTTGAAGCTCGATGTGACATCGCCTTGATAAAAAAAAAAAAAGTGTCATTCAGATGTGTAACAATTAATCGAAAACTAATCCATTGCCAAATTCATCAACTACTTTGATGGTCGATGAATCGTTTACAGACATCTTGTTCAGCTTCAAATTGTCAAAATCTTCCGTCAGGTGTAAATATTCTCTGATTTCTGTAGTTCTAGAATATGTTGGTGTTGAATCAAAGCAAACATCTGCTTTTACTTTGGAAAACGACAATCAACATTTTTTTTTTTGCCGATTTTCTGACCAAACCACAAAATGAATCATGATCAATTTATATTTAGCGTTTTCTTTTTAAATAAAGGAACGGAAATGATTTTTTTCCCGTTCATTGATTAATTGTAAAAATAATTGACATGAATCGATTACAATAATTGTGGGTTTGATGTCGTTTCAAAGCTATATGCGACGGAGTTCATGACATTTACAAAACAAAATACATTGGAAAGAAGACGAATGAGGGAGAGAGCTTTTGAAAAACGAAACAAGATTCGATGTAATAGAAATACAGGAAAAAACGTGAATATTGTTACATTTGTATACGTTTCCTTAAGGCAACAGATGTGCTTATTGTACCTGATCGAGCCACACTTCCTACCAGTAGGTGGCGGCAATGCACCGACACGCCGTTAAACCTGAAGATGACGACGAAGACGATGCCGGCCGAGTTTTGCCGAGTTTAGCCGAGCTCGGGGATCAGCTGACCCAAAGCCTCCGCCGACGTCGACGTCGGCTCAGCCCGGCCGTCGTCCTTCCTTTCGTGGGCTGACTACTTCCTGAAACGTTTTGGTCCTTGTCGAAGGGCCCCAAAAGAGGAGAAACTCGTTGTTGTGCGCGACTGTTGATCCGAGTTGCCCGGGAAGGATGCCGTCGTTGCTCTTCTGCGGCCCCAAGATGGCCGCGTGCGGCATCGTCATCAGCATCTGGGGCGTCATCATGTTGGTAAGAACAAGCGCCCAAGCCGCAACGTTCTTCTTGGTCTCAATTAGGATTTAGGATGAGCGACGTGACGACGATCGTGCTCTTCATCGTGGCCAAGAAAGAAACGCTGGCCGACGTTGGCCTCCAGTGTGTAGACGGAGCCGCACCAAACAAACGCAAAAACAACTTCGAACAACAGTCACGAGAATGTTCGTTGTTTCCGGATCAAATCAACGCGTAAAGGGAAAAGAAAGTATAATCCGTTGATCACGTGATTTATTTTCCCCCTCTTGTCTTCACGTGACTTTGACACCGCAACCTGTCAGGTGACTGAAAACAGGAAGTGCGATTGTGTTAGCATGTATGGACGAGCAATATTTGTTTATTTCAATATTTTGGGGATTAAACCGTTGACGTTTACCATGCAATTTAAGCATTTTGTTAACTATTTCAAAGCAAAGTAAACATTCGTTAACAATTATGAGGCAAACGGGGAGTTTTGTTTTCAATGATGATGCAAATAGAACATTTTGTTGACGGTGAAGGTGAATGAAAAATGTAGTTTCCAATTACGAGGCAAATTGTGAATTTAAAAATAATTATAAAAATGGGGAGTTTTATTGACTACTTTGGTGTGAATGGAAACATTGTTGACAATTATTTTTGTTTTGTTGTTAGCATTTTGTTAACAACAATAATGCCAATGGCCAATTTGTTTACAATTTGATGCAAATAGGGCACTTTGTTGCTGACCATAATGTGAATAGAAACATTTTGCTGTCCGTTATGATGCAAGCGTTGCATTTTGTTCACAATTGTATAGCAAATGCAACATTCCGTTCACAATCACAATAATTCTGATGCAAATGGCACATTTAGCGACCAATGACGGCGTTTTGTCGGCAATTGTGATTCATGATGATATGAGGCGTTCAAGTCATTGTTTGGTCATTTGTGGCTGCGCTCTTTGTCGTCGCAGGCGATGCTGGGAATCTTCTTTAGCGCCAAGTCGGCCGTGCTCATCGAGGACGTCCCGTTTACCGAGGACGACATCCGCAACGAGTCAGTTATTAGATTTGATAGATTATATACATCCACACTGTATATACTGTACATATTTCTCTTTACACAAGTACTGAAGTAGATTTGATACATTTTCAGGCCTGGGAAAGCAGAGAAAAAGGAAAGTATCGAAAGGAAAAATATTTCAGTTTCCCAGACTGTTACCACTCTTATACTATTTTATCTGATCATCGTCTAATTAATATTAAAAGAGAAAACCTTTTTTAGTTCCATGCATTCAGCTTATCTGTGTTTGCTCGTCATTTATTTGGATATTTACGTCTTCTGGAAATGATTGAATGACGCAATTGAACACATTCACAATAATGAAAACATTTATTTACAAATATTTTCCTTACCAAGGAGTCGGGCAGTTAGTGTGTGGAAGAAGTATGGAATTTGGAAATGCGCAAGGTGTAGGAAGGCCGTTTCCTGTTCCGACAGGAAGTGAGCTCACGCGGTTGTTGTTGTTGTGTTTTCTCGCAGTCAACACCCTCCCCAGAACATCTACGGTCTGTACAGCCAAGTGGGCATCAACTGCTTCATCGCGGCCGCCGTCTACGTGGCGGTGGGCGCCGTGTCGCTGTGCCAGGTTCGACTCAACAAGCGGCAGGAGTACATGGTGACCTGAGATGGCCCCGCTCCAGCCGACTGGCCGCCGCGCCCTGTAATTTATTTCCAGTTTAAACGTTCCGTGTTGATGTAGTCATTCCTCAACGTGTTTTCTGCATGTCGAAATGTGTGACAGGAAGTGCCGATGTCAAAATAAAAGACGTGACGTGCTTTTGTGTGGAAATGAAGATGACCTAAAAATCATTAGGCATCGGGAATTAGTTTGGAAAATAACAAAATATTGACACTGTGGGGCCAATTTGGAGTTTCACGAGGAGGTGTACACACTTTTGTTGCCAGCAGTTTAGACATTAATGGCTGTGTGTTGACTTAGTTTGAGGACGGCAAAGGTACACCCATTTTGCAAGTTGTTTTGGTGCTTATTTAGTCAATACCCTAAACATTAGAAGTACACAAAATTCAAATAGACAAATTACCCGTTTCTCAAATACACACAAATTGGAAAATCGCTCACCTCAAAAACAAAATGTGCAACTTTTCATATGATGATAAGGTTTTGCTTTTATGTACAATAACTAAACCAACATTTTTGGAATGTTTTTACGGGTGTACAGCAAATGTATCGAACACTTATTGCGATTATATGTATTCAAACATTAAATATTGAATCGAGGAAACCCTGATCTTGAAATGTAGATGTTAGCTAAGCAACGACCCACAATCAGAGTAGGCAAATCATTCAAGACACATTTGGTGTCACGTTGAACTGCCTGCGAGCTCTGCTGCCCCCCTCAGGGCACGAGAGTCACTGCAGAAGGATCCCCAGGACCAGCAGGCGCAGCAGCCGACAGCTGCTTTGATGCGCCGTTGCCAGGACGACCGCACACAAAGCAGCACACACACTTAAGTTACTTAATGGACAATATTTTATTCATTTTTTGCATCAACAAGCAAAAATCTCTCTCTCATTCACATCAGCGCATGGCAAGACCGGTGCTGGTTGTCGCAGGTTCGTCACGGCGCAGACCGAACCAGAGTTTGCAGACTTTGGGCCACCTGATCGGCAGACTTGTTGTCCAGGGAGACGCTGCGTTCCTTCCCGAAATCTGCCAGTAAACACACGTAGAGTCTGAAGCCAGGACTCGGAGGCGGAAACATTCGGGGTTGAACCGACTGGTTGATGCGTCAACTTTACCGCTCCAGCTCGCGAGGGCGCCGCCGCCGGCGGTTGGGAACATTGGACGAGAAATGAGATCGGGAGCACGGTCACTCGCAAAATAAGCAAGTCAATCGTCAAAACATGACAAAAGCCAGAGTGGCCATCGGAAGACGCTGACGACGAATAGGCGAAACCCTCGTGCCAGCCGGCAGCAAATTGGCCGAACGGCCAGCCGAGCCTTTTTTGCAGTCGACCACGGACGCAACTAACTATTAGCTGTCCATTACTTTGGGGGGATTAATCCGATAAAAGCCATTTTCATTTCCATCCCTTTATTCAAAAACAGGACCTTTTTTTTTTCAAATTGACAGTGCAGAAAATGCATTAACACAAATTGATTGATTCCGTCGTCAGAAAATAGGCAAAAATGTTGATCTTTGTGTTCCAAAACAAAGCAGATGTGTGCAAATGTCCTAAGTGGAACCAAGTTTACACTGGACGCATCTTAGCAAACAATTCTTTTGGAGGATTGCAGTCTTTAAAAACGGGAACAGACTTTGTTGTGAAAATGGCATCCGCAAAATTCTAATTCCGTCACACGACGTTTGTTTTCAATTGAATTTGTTTTTTTTGTGTGTGAAATCCATGTTTTGCTCTTTGAACAACTCACACGTGCACAAATAAAATGCATCAACGGTTTTGAATTTGAAATCAAGCATATTAGCTTTTTCCAACCAAGCACCTCCAACCGAGTTGAGTCCGAACCACCGCTATACAGCATTTAAGATTTGTTTTTTTGTTTAAAGAATTCCAAACAAAGCCGCAATTCTCTCCCATGATGCTTTGCTGCCACTCACCGTAACGAGCCCACAGTCGGGCCTCCACTCCGGAACATTCTCGGACCAGGATGGGGAAGTCTGCGTTGGCTCGCTTCAGGTCCACGTAGTGCTGCTCCACAAAGTCTCTGTAAAGTGGGAACAAAAACAACATCAAGCTCAAAGCACAAAATAAAAGCAAGATGGAAGATTCCTCTTAAGCCGTTCAAAGAAAGGGGAAAGTCATTTGTTTTTTTCCCCCAAACTTTCACACCAATTGTTTGTTAAATATCTTGCAGTCGTTATTAATATAGTTGATCATTCTTATGTTAGTTTCTTCTACTATTTGTGATTTTCTGCCACGACCCTTCAAAGCAGAAACAGGAGCACGTTTCAGCGCAAATGTGGAATATTTCTAGAATCCATCATTCTATTAAACATTCCATTGATTAAGCAGATTGTTTTTTTTTTTTTTTTTTTGCTCTTTTCCTGAATACTGTTTGGTAACCGATTATTGTTGTTACTTGGTATTGTTTACCAATTAAACTGCACCAAATACTGCTTAAAGGCTGATCGTTTGGTATCCACATTTGTAAAGCTGCCTCAGGCGCAACAATTCATACCACAGCTGCAAAGAACCATTATTTTCTCAGAGATTCAAGTGACTATTTTTTTCCATCAACAGATTATGATTCAGTGACTGTTTTGTTCGGTAACATCTGTGAGAAAAATCAGCAAACATGTTGATCATTGTTTTCCAAAAGAAAAGCAGATGTCTTATTTCGATTAAACACGGAGAATCAGTTTGGTTTGATGAAGGGCAACAGAAACCGGAGAAGATTTACCGTTGTTGCTGAAAACAGGTTTTGGACAATTTATGAAATTTATTTAATTATGAAATGCTAGTCGATTAACATGATAATTGAGTAATTGTCCATTAATCAATGCACTGTTGCACCTTTAGTTTCAAGATGTGTATATTTCAGGGCGAGAGAATGAGATTTGTCGATTTGATTCTATTCACCGAGTCGAACACTTGGTGAGGGTTGGACGTTAGCAGTTAGCAGTTAGCAATTAGCAGCTGCTAGCTGCTTCTCAGGTCGCTGAGGACAGAGGAGCTTCGTCAGCTTCGTCTGCTTCGTGTGCGTGCTAACATCTGCGGCAGCATGCTCGCGGGCTCACCTCGTCCCCTTGCTCGCGGCGGAGGTTTGGCAGACGTGGATTCGGATTTCGCGGAGGTTTTTAGCTAAAGCAGAGCCGAGACCTCGGACGACTGCGGCCGCCATCTTGGCTTGTAGACGCGAGCCCACTTTTCGGCCTGGCAGGCGCCATTCGCACGCGCACTTTCGCCCCCGAATTTGCCCGGACAGGCAACCACATGTTCGTTCGTCTGGCTTTGGAAAACCTTTTTAACATTTAACAGCTTGACTGGATATGTGTTGATATCTGTAATTCAATTTTGCCTAGTCAAAAAGGACATTATATTTCGCCAAGGACAATTCATTTGTAGATATCTGCTATCGGAATTACACGTATCTCTAACTCCACTTTGAGATATCTACGAGTTGATTCTGACTCGTCATCATTCCAGTTCAAGATCTGTTTAATTCACCTGAATTCAAGACGTGTCTCTTTTCAGATATTTTGAATCACGTTTCAAACTGGACAAAATGAATTCCGACTAGTCAGAATCAAATTGTAGATACCTCAAAGTAGAGTTAAAGATACAGTATCTATAGTTCCATCGCAGATATCTGTAAGTCACGAGTGGATATTGGCGGCTGGAGAATAGATCTCTTGAATGAGAAACTCGTACACATGCATAGCAAAAGTGACGTAATTTGTCGTCGGCAAAATGACTTTGCAGATATTTGAAATTCAGTTTCGACGAGGCTAAACTCATTTACAGATATCGATCTGTCGTTTCGACTCGTCGCCATGACGTTACAGATACCGTATCGGCGATGAAAATTCCAACATTTGAAACTGGAATTACGACGGGTCAGAGACGATGTCGCTATCTACAGTATTCATTCTGGATAGTCAAACTCGGCTTTTAAATGTTAGAAAGGGTTCCCGTATATTCTGAACGCTGAAATAAATGTCTATCTCCAAATTTGTATTAATCTCGGAGTTGGACCAAAAATGCTTTCCTCCCCTTCCTGGCCCGTGTCAAAATGAAATCTGTAAACATATGGCACGAATGATCCAATGAGACTGCTTGTCTTGTCACCTTTAGCAGAAAGCTCGGATGTAAAAAGTCTACACGCACCTGTTCAAAGGCCAGCTTTGTGTAATATGAAAAAGGAGACCAAGATAAATCTTTTTTTTTTTTTTTTAACCATAAACGTTATGTGACCTATAAGCTGTACAAGTGATTGGGGGGAAAGAAAATCAGTTATTAGAGAGTGTGCATACTTTTTCTACCACATTATATCATCTGTTTCATTTTACATCCCTAAAAATGTCTTTTTCCCCAAATTTAGTTATAGAAGTTATCGTGGTGGAAAAAGTTTTGAAATGATTTATCTTGATTTGATTTTTTCATCACCAAAACCTGGCATTTAAACGGGGGTGTTTGGATTTTGGATTTTTTTTAGGCCGATGCCGATTCCGACATTTAGATAGGTCGGCCGATTCGTAAAAAAAATATATTATGAAAAAGAGAATGTATTTTTTGGTCACTTAATGCTTACAACAATAAAGATTTGAACTACAGGCAGAACATTTGACTGTTTTACAGAGCGAAAAATCTGTAAAAATTTCTAGCCGATATTTTTGATACGTGTAAAAAACAACAACAAATTTGTAAAGAAAATCGGGCCATTTGAAAAGGGCCAATTTCGGCTGGCGATTAATCGGTCGGGCCCTCGTGTCCTGCTCATTGAATTGAAGTCATCATGTGGTTGACTTGATCAGGAAGAGTTGAGACTTTGCCTTTTATTGGACTCACAAAAACAAGCCAGCGCCACCAGACCAACGAAAACGCAAACGACGCGTCCTACAAGGCGCCGGGTCGGCGGCGCCGTCCGGGCCTCCGCAGCTTCTCGTTCAGAAGCTCCTGGATGCGTTTGTTTTGCGTCCGCTCCCGGACGGGGGGCACCCGGGGCACGAAGTGGCTCTGCGGGCCCCTCGTCCCGTCAGCGTCCAATCCCACGATGCCGTAGGAAATCTCGCCCGCCGAGTCCTTCGCCACCTTCGGCGACGTCGCCCGAAAGGAAGACGAACGTCCGCCGGCGGGGCGCCTCCCGCTCGGGGCGATGACATCGGCGACTGTCCCGAGCGGCGGGGTGAGTGCTGTTATCCCCGCGGCGGTTACCATAGCAACAGAGGTTGCCACAGCAGAAGTGGGCGTGGACTCCGTGAGGAAAAACGGCGGCGCGGTCACGGGAGTGACGAGCGCGTCGTCGTCGTAATCCACGTAAATAAAGTCGGTGGTGCTGGGGGGCGGAGTCACTGTCCATGTGCTGCTGGAGGGGGTGGGGCTCGGCTGTGGCGTCACTGTGGCGGAAACGCTAAAAAAAGCAAAAACCAAAAGAGCATTATGAACACGTACGAACGCTTCGAAACACTTCCGATGGCTTATGAACATGCAAATGAAGTCTTAAACGTACGAACGCTTGCAAACGCTCATGAACACACACAAACGAAGAACACACATGAACACGTATGAACACTCCTAAAGGCGGTGTTGCAGGTCACCTGAAGTTGCTGCAGGACTTGCAGCACATTTGTCGGTACCCGGCGTTGGCACAGTAGCGACTGAGCGCCTCCAGCCGACAGAATGCCGAGCGGTCGCCACGGCAACGCTGCCCTGCAGAAACAACAAGGTCAGCTGTCGCCTAACAGGAAGAGGAAGAGGAAGCGGAAGGAGTCTGCCGTACTCGAGGCGGTCTTAGCCGGCGGGACGTCCGTACTGGATCTGGACAGCCATTGGACCATGAAGTTCTTCGGGTCGCCTGCGCCGCAAAAACAAAAATGGGCGAGCAATTTGAACTCTAATTTTAAACAGATCAAAAATGAAAATAAAAACTCCACATGTACAACAATACATTCCATTTAGTGTAAAAGAATTCAACATCTGAAAAATTCAGGGTATAAAATGCATTGTCTCAACTCGGATGGGCCAATAACTCATAGATCAGCTTCGCCCAAAATTCTCCCACACTGTACGCAGCGATACCTCATCAGCGGCCCGACGTCAGCCGTGCGTGTGCGGACAACGCGGATGACGACACTTTCATTTTCAACAGCAAAATGGACGATGAACTCCTGGAGCGGCGAAATACGCGTCCGCCATTTGTTTGCGCTTGCTTTGTAATGCGGGATTTCCTTGTTGCCATGGCAAGTCGTTCCTCCCTAAAGCGAGGCAAACATGCGCCATGTCCAAGGAAACGTTTTCTTTTGGAACAATATTTGACGAGAATAAAACACATTTTCATCATAGCACTGAGTGCCGAGTACTCAAACGTTAGTACTCCGTACGCGTACTTGGTCTGAAACGAGTGGTATCTTAAAAATACCGGAAAAGGTTTACAAAGGAACGTTAATGTTATGTTAAACCTAACCTAATCGAGTAACATGTGGGCAGGAGAGAATTTGTGTTTCTTTTTTTGCAACGGATTAATAGCATTTCCATTCATTTCAATGGGGAACATTGATTTGATTTGGTTAAAAGTAGTCCTCTAAATCGTTACTTGAGCAAAATAAATACTCAGGGAAAAAGTAACTTATTGATTTTTTGTAACCAGAGCATGCACGTAAAAAAGAAAGAATGCCCAACAATATGATGATATATTACTCCGACAGGTACAATTTCAAGAAGTTCAAGTGCTAAGGCTCAAGGTATGAGTGTCCTTCCGCATCCACACACGGCCTTCGAGACGCGACGCATGCTTACCGCCACACGGTGGCGCTCTGCAGGTGCGGTTGGCGATGGGCGGGACGAGACTGCAGTTCCCCGAGGATCCTTCGGGCCGGAAGCAGGCTACCTGACGCTCCTGCGTGCCGTTGCCGCAGGTGACGGAACACTGCGACACAGAAGCTGCGTCAGTGCCACGCGTGAACCCGCCTCGCGCCCCCCACGCCCGCCCTTTACCGGCGTCCAGGGCCCGGCCCGCCACACCGCCGGGCACGGGAGGCGGTTGCAGGGCCGTTTGGCGTCCGGCCGGCGGTCCTGGCAGAGTTCGCTGTTGACGGAAAGCCGGCGCCCGCCGACGGACACCAGCTGGCAGCCCACCCAGCGACGCTGCCAGCCGCTTTGTCCACAGGAGGCGCCGCAGGCCTCCCAGCCGCCGGTCATCCAGCTGATCGGTTGAGAGCAGGAAGTGCTCAGTGTGTATACGAGGGGGCTCAAAGAGTGTTACTATGGTGACGCGATGTCGCAGTCAGTTGAGTGTTACCGTGACGACTGTCTGATGTTATCGAACAGTGGAGTCTACGATGTTACCGTGGCGGCAAGCAGTGTTAGATATTGCCGCGCAGTGTTACCGTGACAACGATCTGACATTACCGTGGTGCCCATTTGAGGGTCGCTGTGGCAACCGTCTGACGTCACCGTGGACACCTTTGAGTGTTGGGTGTTACCGTGACAACCGTCTGATGTTACCCTGGTGACCGATAGTGTTAGTTGTAGTAATAGTGTTGCTATAGTGTTACTACTGTCTGATGTTACCGTGACGACTACGTGTCGTTACCGTTGCGACCATTTACGTGTTATCGTGACGACTGTCTGACTTTACCGCGGTGACCCTTTGAGTGTTACGGTCAGGACTATCTGACGTTACCACGGTGACCAATTGAGAGTTGCGTGCCTGACGTTGCTGTTCCATTCGAGTGTTACCGGGACGAACGTCTGACGTTACCGTGGCGGGCTGCAGACGTCGGTGTTGCAGCTGCGCGTGATGGCTCTCGGTTTGCTGATGTTGGAGCACAACGTTCTCTGAACCATCACCCCGTCTGCCTTCCGGCGGCATCCGAAGCGGGTGTACTGTTTCCCTGGTGACCAAAGGAGGAGGAGTCAACCGGCTTTCCCTTTCCACGGCAAGCGGGCGACGCCGCACCTCCTCCGCATGACTGGGAGCACTGAGACCACTGCTTGAGCGCCCACTCGTAGAAGATGGCGTCCTCCTGCACCAGGTTGGACTCCAGCGAAGAGCGCAGGTGGTCCTGGATCACGTACTTGTAGGACACCATCAGCTTGGCATCGCCATGGGAACGGAGCTGATGGAAAGAGTGCTCGTCACGCTTCATGCGGCCCGATGCCACCAAACAGTTAAGTGTTGCCGACAGTCTGCAACGAGTTTGGTGATCTCAAAGGTCCTTCACCTTCAATTTGTGAAACATGTTTCATTTATCAACATATGCAAAGCAGTTGACGATTTGTAAAGAATAAAAAATACTAAAACTCTAAACCTCAGCTTAGTGTTACTGCTGTTACCAGTACAAGTCTGACCTGTAATTATTTCTAATTCCAAATTGTGTGATCGCTTGTAACATTGACATTTATTTTCTATCTGATCATTTTATTGTTTTAACCTGTCGAGTTCCGCTGCTGCTTGATGCCCGAGTGGCGGATCTCGCCAGGATGCCACGAGGTAGCAACACTTTGATTGCTTTGGCCTGGGCACAAAACAGCAACTAGATGAATTGTTCAGCAAATAATGGAGAATAGTTGAAAAGAAAATCTGCAAATTTGGTTGTCAATATTTTCCATGACTTCTCATTTCAAATCCAAATTGTAGTTCAAATAGAAAGTATCTAAGAACAATGGAATACAGGGGCAAATGTGAATATCAGTGACTCTGAATATGTGATTTGCGTGCCACTCGTGGTTTTCAGGTTCTCTCCAGTGGTGCGCCATAGTGCGACTTTATTTCTTGTAAGATTGACATTTCTTCCGCTCCCTAAAAACATTTTTCCTTGAAAAAATACAATTTGAAGTCGGACGTTGCGTCTTCCCGCGTCTGGGTTTACGTGACAGGTTCCGAGGTCCAGGACTCACCATGAGGACCACGGCGTACTTGAGCGGGCCCTCGGTCTGGACCACCTCCTGCTCCTCGCTGCGGGTGTACCGCCAGGCCACGCCCATCTCCACCAGCACGCGGGACGTCGGCTCCGTGTCCTCGTCGTTCAGGAACAGGCGGCCGCTCTCCTGGTTCTTCACCGCTAGACGAGCGACAAAGTCAAGGCGAGCCGCACTGAGGGATACGCGAGTCGGCTCGAGAAAACGGCGGCGGCGGCGGCGGCGCCTACCGAGGACGTGAGGGGTCCTCCTGAACTCCTGCACCAGGAGGTGTCGAGCGCCTCGAGGAATCTCCAGGATCTTCAGGTAACCTGGGCCACAGCCGACAATCAAGCCACTCAAAGACACCCTGTGCAAAATTGGATTCGGAGGCCCAGTAATATTCACTGGTGATCAAGTCACCTGTTTTGTTGGCGCTGCGACTGAAGTTCCCTTTGACCACACGACAGCGGGAATGATCTCCACCGCACACCCCGCAACGGTCCTCCTGGAGGTCCGACGCGATCTCCCCGTCGCAGCCGACGTGCTGCGAGGGGGCGAGGAGGCGAGGAGGCCGGGACATGAGGAAAGTAGGCAATTGGACAAGTCAACAGGGATAGGACACAAAGAATTGAGATGATGAGACAAGTAGGAAAGGACCATAAATGAAGAGACACGTCTTGCTCGCCTAATGGCGCTGACGTGAAAAATCCAATGCATAAATACAAGATAAGATGAGATGAGCTAAAGACCTCACACTCTCCTCGAACACACACGCTGTAGGCGTCCTTGTAGGAGCACAGCGTCCCATCGTGCGCTGCTCTCTTCATGGACACCAGTGCGCCCGTCTCGTCGGAGCGACAGAACAGATTGCATCGCTCGTCGGCTGTTAAGAAACGTGAGACGTGGACACGCATGGGAAGTGTGACATTGCGGGTGGGAGACAGCGCCCGCGCCCCCCGTCAGGCGCAGTCCTGTCTGAGGATTCCACGTGTCTGTGACTTGCTACCAAAACTACATTCCCAGATTACGGCCTGATGACTCGAACATGTGGTGCGCGCGTGTGTGTGTGTGTGTAGTGTGTAGTTACGGTTGGCGTGTTCCACAGGCAGCCAGCGATGTTTTTTTCCTTCATGTTCTAAAAAGTCATCCCAGGCGCTACACTGCTCCGCCCTGAAAGACACCACATGTCATGCCAAGTCATCGCCGGTCCTTCCCGGTCATGCCAAATTATCACAAATTCTAATAATTTACAAGTCATTCCAGTCATCAAGTTCTTCCAATTTCATTCCAAGTCATTGCTGGTCATTCCAAGTCATCAAGTAATTACAGTCATTCCAGTTCATCAGGTTATTCCAAGTTTTTCCAGGTCAATGCAATCCATTCCAATCATTAGGTCATTCTAAATCATCAAGTCATTCCAAGTTATTCCAAGCCGTGGCAGGGCATTCCAAATAATCACAAGTCACTCCAAGTCTGTCAAATCATGACAGTAATAAACTCATTCCAATTCATGAAGTTATTCCACATCATTCCAGTTCATTCCAATTTATTTCAGTCATTAGGTCATTCTAAAATTCATCCCAACTCAATCCAGACATCAAGTCATTCCAGGACATTCCAAGTCATCACAAATCATCAGCTCATTGCAATTCATCAAGTTCTTCAGTCAAGTCATTTCAACTTCTTCCAAGTCACTGGAAGCCATTTCAAGTCATTCCAAGATACTCCAAATCATCCCAGTCCTCAGATCATTGTGATTCATCACACTATTCCTAGTTATTCTACGTCATTCCAGGTCATTTCAAAGTCATCCCAGACGCTTCACTGCTCCGCCCTGAAAGACGCCACATTACGGGTCCTTCTCGGTCATGCCAAGTCATGCCAAATTATTACGAGTCAGCAAGTCATTCCAGTCGTCATCTCATTCCAATTCATAAAGTTATTCCACATCATTCCAGTTGATTCCAATTCATTCCAGTCATTAGGTCATTCGAAATCATCAAGTCTTCTCAGGGCATTGAATCGATCACAGGTGGACCCTTCTGTTTTTTTCCAGGACAACCAGAACAGTCCAATCACGATCAATTCGATGCCCTGAGAATACAACGACGTGGCCGAATGAGACAAGTCACCGAGTCTTTCCAAGTCAATCCGGTCACCAACGGATTCCAGTCATCTGTTCAGTCCACTTTGGACTTTGGATTCTTACTGACCTGAAGTCTGTCATGGCGGGGCACTGGTGCTGTTGGTTGCACAGTTGGAACTCGAAACTATTTCCGAAGCAGGTGCGCCCCCCGTTGGCTGGCCTGGGGACAGCAACAGTAAGCTTCTCTGACTGTGATCTACAGCTGTGTTTGAAAACATTCCCTACTCACTACTCCCTCTATCGGGGGGATTTACATGTATATTGTGGACTACATAGGTGACTGTGTAGTCCACTTGAATTTCTGTTAGAATTTCAACTCACTATATAGTGCATGATATTGTGAATAGAGAGTGATTCCTAACACAGCCTTCAACTTTGGGTTTCGACGGGCAGCTCACTCACGGCGGGCTGTCGCAGTTCCTGGAGCGGATCCGGACACCGCCCCCGCAAGTCCTGGAGCAGCTGGCGTAGCCGCTCCACGAGCTCCAGGCGCCATCTTGTCGCAGGAGGTTGGCCGTCAGCGTAATGCAGGAGCCTTTGAAGCAGTGCTGAGGAAGATGGAGATGTTCGTCGTGGATATAGTTCCATTCAGAACAGCGATGAACTGGGCACTCACCTTGCCGGGTCCGCACGGCGTCCCGTCCAGAGGCGGACCCTTCTTGGATCTACAGAAAAAAGGATGGTTGTAGTCGCTGCACCACAGCTGCTGGCAAGGCTGCGTGTTGGGATACTGACAAGAACATCAAACAGACCAGCGTGGATCAACACCTTCCTAATAAAGAGACCAGCACAGGTGTACCTAATAAAGAAACCAAATTAGACCGCAGAGAGACCGCTGCGTCCACAACCACAAAAATGACAACTACATTGATGACAACAATGACAACAAAATCAACAACGATGCGATGAAAAGAACTATGACAAAATCAAAAAGGTGAAAGTTCAAACTTACAGCATTACAGGTTCCGTATCCTGGGCCGAAGTCGAAGCTGCACTGCTGCTCCATGGAGTACTCGAACCCTGGCAAAAGGGGCGGAGTCGGCCAGTCGGGGCTGAAAGGGTCGTCCCGGAGACAGTCGTACGTGCTAACCAGGGAAACACAAGCACTCGTGACATGAGGACAGGACAGGGAGTGGACAAAAAGTAGACTGGAAGGGGAAAGAAAGTCTACAGGTAGCAGAAAGGAAGTGTACATTCAATAGACAGGAAGTGGAAAAGAAGGTGAGAGGAAGTCAGAGAAACTGGATGGACAAGCATTGGAAAGGAGACAGTGGGCGAAAAGCAGACAGGAAGTGCATAGGAAGTGGACAAGACCAGGACACACAGTGGATGGGGGGTGGACAGGGAAAGGACAAGAAGGGGGGCAGACAATGCACAGACAATGGACAGGAAATGCATCATAAGTCGACAGGAAGGGGACAATTAGTGGACAGGAAGTAGGCAAGATGTGAGTAGGAAGTGGACAGGAATTAGACATGAAATGGACAGTAGGTTAAAAAGAAGGGGACAGGAAGTGTAGCGTAACTGTGGTCTTGTCTCACTGCAGGTACTTGTGCAGCTCGCTCCAGCTGCATCTGGACCAGTGGTAGCGGTAGAACGTGGCCTCCACTTGTGGCGACATGATGCTGCCCAGGGACACGTCGTCGTCACAGTCGTTGGCCTCGCCGTCGTGCTCCATTCCCAACCTGAGCAAGGACACGTGGCTGATGCTAACGCTAGCGCGGGCTAACAGCGCCATGATTTTGTGTTTACGTGTTTGTGCGGCTCACACATGTCCGATTTCATGAGCAGCGACGAAGGCTGATGAGAAACCGTCTTCCAAGACCAGAACGCAACTCTGGTGCATCTGACACATTCCTGTGACCGGAGCGTAGCCTGCACAGAGCACTACTATTACTGGAATATTAGTGCTAGTATTATGCATCAACATTTTTAGTAGTATAGTGTTAGCAATAATAGTCGATGTCATATTAGCATTAGTATAGACTTAGCTATAGTTATAGTAGAGGTCATATTAGCCTTACTATTATCATTAGTGGTGTTAGTAGTAGCAATCATATTAGCAGTAGTATATTGTTAGCTGTATTTGAAAAAGTAATATTAGGCTGCGGCACTCCCGATAAGCGGTATGGAAAATGGATGGATGGATGAATGTTGTTAGCAGTAGAGGTCATATTAGCATTTGTGTTGAGTGAGCAGTAGTCGTGGTATTGGGGAATATTAGCATTACCATTAGTATTGGCATTAGGTGACAAGAATTTGCATTAGCTCATATTAGCATATTGGCTGGATACTAGCATTGGTACCCTGCATGCCGGATGGTCCAAACTCTCGTCTGCTCAGGTAGACCAGGTGGTCGTGCTGCTGGTTGGGGTTCTGCTCTCTCTGCTGGATGTAGGACCAGCCGCAGACGTTCTCCAGACTCCTCTGGGCGTTTCCCACTGAGATCAGCTCCTGGGACTGGAGGAGAAACCCGGGAGCGTCACAACTATTGATGAGTATTGCTCTTCAGGCTGTGCGATGTTAGCGGTACCTTGGATGGAGACAGCATGATGATTCGCACCAGAACAATGTTGACATTGGCACCAAGGGAATGATCTTGATATATCTCGTTAACCTGCAACACATCAGTTAGAAGAATCTGCTTCAGCTTATCCGTGTTCTTCTCAAACGTTAGCACTGAACTTGAACCATAATATCAGAGGTGCTCAGAGAACTCCAGTAACGACTTGACTACAGTCAAACTTAAGGCGCCAATTCTAGGACTTGGGACTTGCTTGGCTAAAACTTATGAAAGACTCCACTTGACCTGATATTCATGAGACTGGACTTTACTTAGACTAATTATGTAACTTGACAGGTGTTGGCTGTTGACCATTTTCAAAATAGTGTGCCACTTGTTTTGTTTTTGGAAGAAAAGTTTTTGTTTGTGTAATGTTTGTGCAAACCTGGCAACCAACCAGTATGCTATGCTATGCTATGCTATGATGCGGAGTGCAGATGCAACTTCATGAAGCAAGCATCGTGGGGGGAAATCGCAATATTATTACATTTGGAATCAAAGATGAGTTTTTTTCCCCTTCAAATTGGGAAAAAGAGAATGACAACATGCAAAGTCTTCAACTCAAATATAAGGGCGACAACAACTACAACATCTACTTCATTTGTCACTATAGAATCCACGTTAACTTCACAGTTTAGCTCACCGACAAACATGAACTAGATGCTTGACATGCTTGAAATTTGGTGGGCACGCCACTTGACCTGCTTGATTTTTGCCACAGTAACTTGGGACTCACTTGAAACTTGAAGGTTAAGACTTGAGACACACTTATGACTTGCACATACAGTATGTGACTTACTCCCACCTCTGGTGCGTCCACTTACGATGTTCATCAGGGTGATAAGATATTTCTGGACGTGTTCTTGTCCGTGAAAAAGAAGGACGGAATAATCCACAGCTAGCAGGACCTGCGGAGGCGGGAGAATGAGTGCTGTGATTGGCTGTGGAGGAACGTGATTTCCTTTACCTCTATGTTGAACATATCCGCCTCTTCGATGTAGCGGCGCCGCCGCCGACCCGAACTGGATTTGGACCTTAGCTGTTCCAAGGAACCTAAGAGCGGTCCTGAAGACACCACAAGGAAAATCTCAACAGATGTCATTGTGGGATTGGATGACTATGAGCAAGAGTTCTTCTGACCTCGCAGGAAGTCAGCAGTTTGATTGACTGCCCGTTGTTTGGACTTGATGATAGCGGACGATGGATAGACGATGTGTTGTCTTCCTCCTTCATCATGCTCGTCTTCGCCCTGGCCTCCCAACCCCCAGCGATGCAACGGCTCGATGAAGAACTCCTCCTCACTTGTTCGGATTATCCCAGCCTGCCGACACACACACAATCTACTCATCCATTGGAGATCTACAGAAGATCTACTGAAGGTAAAATTTAAGGTTGACAGAAGATCTATGGTCGTTTATTTACGACCTACTGATGATCTACTTAAGTTCTACCAAATACCTACTGAGAATCTACCTTGGGTTAACTGAAGAACTAGGATTATTTACTTAAGCGGTATTGGGGATCTTTTGGAGTTTTACTGAAGGTCTGCTGAAGATCTACTGAGGGTGTCCTGAAAATCTATCAAATATCTAATCAGTGTTTACTAAAATCAAATGATCTACAGAGAATCTACTGGAGTGCTACCGAGTGTCTGCCCAGGATCTGCAGATGGTTTACAGAAAGTCTACCGACAATCAACTCAATGTTTACTGAAAATCTACTTTAAGAGTTGCAGAACATCCTAAAGATCTCCAGATCGACCGAGGACCTACAGAAGCTTTTCTGTGGACCCACTGAAGATCCACTGAGGGTTTACCAAAAGTCGACTGAATACAGTATCTGCACAAGTGTTTATTGAATATCTACAAAATATCTATGATGTTGTAATGAAGATCTACTTAGCATACATCTAATAAGGATCTACTGAGGATCTACTGAATCTCTCCTTGGGGTGCACTGAATATTTACTGAGGGTTTACTGATGGTCTGCTGTGGTTCTACGAACTGTGCACTGAGGGTCTAGAAAGACTCTAGAGTGGATGCAGTGGACTGAGGATTGGCATTGAAAGTGAGTGGTTGGTGGAGAACAGAGCAGAACAGGAAAGTGTTGGGAGCAAAAGGAAGTTTGGAAAAAAGACACGCGTTTCACAATAAGAGGGAGTGGGAGTTAGCGTGACGAGAAGTCCTGCCCTTGCGAGTGTTTGTGCAGCTCATTCCTTTCAACAAGTCTCATCTTTCCGCAACATCTGGATCCCATCACAGCTGCACTCCGGCAGTCAGACGTTGAAAAAGCTTCAGCGCACCGCCAGTGCGGCCAGTGTGCACGTGGCGGCTGCTGCTTTTTACAGCCTTTGTTCGCTCTCTCGCTTGATCTCTCCAATCGTCTCTGCGTCTATACATCAGCTATCTCACATTTTTACTCAATTGTTTCCTAGCCTTTATTGAGCCAAGGAACACACACACACACACACACACAAAAGCCATAATTAGGGGCTGTGAACAATGAACCCCAAACTAGTGGAGGCCACTGTACACTGAAAAAATGACGGTCTTGTCTCAATTTCCTCACAAATGTACCTCCTGAATTGACCTGTTTGGTTGAACACAACGCTGTTAAACTGTTATATGAATGGCAACAGGTGGTTACACAGGTTCATTGGACCTTCTGCCATCTAGTGGAAGAGCATTTCATTGTTCTACCTGTCACTATACATCACTGGCATGGACAGATGACCAAAGAGACATAAATCATGATTTTCAAACCAGTGGAGTGAAATGGGATCACTTCCTGGGGCACACCAGCACCCCAGAAGATCTCACATTAATGCGCTAGTGGCGATACACATGAGTGTGTGTGTGTGTGTGTGTGTGTGTGTGGGTGGGGTGGGGGGCACTGGGGTCACCCCACTTTTTACCCTATATGCACCTATCTGTGTGATGGGCCCCTTTTCGGCAATGGAAAATGCCGATCCCACCCCCTGTCGACAATTATTTTTCGGGATGGAAAAGTTTGACTAGCCCTGTACTTGATACTATACTCAACAGCGGACTTGACCGTATACTGAGCGAAGCTAATCAGCTGCCAGTTGAGTAACAGAATGTTAGTGATGCTAACATGCCAGCAGCTAGCTAATGAGCCGATGGTTAGCATGCCGAACGTTTTTGAGAGGCGGCACCCACCAGTCCATCACAGTTGCTAAGGGCAACGCTTGTGCGCTCCATGTTGGACACGCCCCCCGTGTAGAAGCAGCCGGTGTCTCTAATTGGCTCTGAGCGCTTAAGTCCTGACTCCTCCCACCACTCCATGGTGGCTCGCGGGGCCACCAGGCGGCGGTTGGCGCGCAGCCGCAGGTGCAGCTCCCGCCCAAACACCGTCACATTGTAGAAGAGCTCCGACTCAGAATCCGCCGGGTGTGTCCACGATGTCTCGTTCCAGGGGGCGTGTCTTTTGCTGCGGGACGGAGAGTGGGCAGAGACCGACGCCGACAGGAAGCGGCCCTGCGCGTCGGTTCTGATTGGAAGAACCACGCGGAATTCGGACAAGACCTCTTGGAGCGAATCTGAGAAAGACCATCACTTCATTGAATGATCACGTTTTTGAAATGAGAAAGACAATCCATCACCTCACTGACCAATGATCACTTTTCTAAAATAAAAAAATTCAATCCTACAATTTAATCATCAATGATCAATGGTTACTTGAGAAACACAAATCCATCACGTCATTGATCAATTATCTTTTAAAAAAAGAGAAACACAATCCATCACGTCATTGGTCAATTATCTTTTTTTAAAAAAGAGAAACACAACCCATTACATCATTGATCAATATTTTTTTCCCATGAGAAACATAATCCATCACGTCATTGAGGAATTATGTTTAAAAAAAAAAAAAAGAGAAACACAATCCATCACATCATAGATCTATGATGACTTTTTCAAATGACAAACACAATCAATCACCTTCACCTCATTGATAACTTTTCCAGCTGTCAGAGAAAAGACTTTCCAGCACATGATTTGCGGCCTGGAAACTTGTTGGAACGCTACGAAGACTCCTTCTTGTTTCTTACTAGAGAAGATCGCAGACGCCACTGGTATGTGATGACTATGATTTATGGAGTCTTTTGTTTGTCATGTAGACTGAAGCTGTTCTGTTCGATGGAAATTGTTATTCACCGAGTACTGGACAACGCTCGGCCTGAGAAGTCATTCTGTCTATTTTCTGTGTCTGTCTTTGATTTGAGGTGGGCAACCTAATCTAAAGCTCCTGTAAATAGTTCAAGTGTTAAATAAAGCCCAAGAAAACTAGATGATTAAGTGTCCTCTTCCATCTCGTCAGCCTTTTCAAGGTCTGGCAAGCTAAAATCACAAGAGAATTCAACACACATGCACACCCCATAACACATTCTTACAGCTTTAGGCAACTTCATCATCCTATCAAAATACATATTTGCACTCCACATGAATGATGTAAGCACGGTAAGCACATTTTCTTTTGACGTGCAAAATGGAGGAGTCAAGTTCAATCAATGGCAATTTGTGGAGTACGACTCGTAGTGTTAGTAGTATTTGTGGTTACCTGTGCCGTGTGTGCTGAGGGCGGCGGCGCGCGCAAACACAATGAACACCGTGCACACTAACAAGTCCATGTCGTCATGTCTTCACGGGTTCACGTCGTCATGCGTTCATGTCTTCTTCACGTCTTCATCTCCCGGCGACTGACTCTCGGTGTGTGCGTGAGTGTGTGCGTGTTCACACGCAACCGACAAGTCCTCTCGACTCCGGACTCCACCCACAAACTCTATTCTGTGTGCGTGTGTGTGTGTGTGTCGCTACACACTCAGTCAGTGAGAAAGAAAACAGTAATATGATAAAATAACAACTTTGTGCACGTGGATTCTGCACCGCGGCCAATCAGAGCAGCTGAAGCTGGGTGATGTCATCAGTCGTCCCGGCCTTCACAGGGAGCAAGAGGAGCAAGGGAAACAGGAAGAGGGAGAAGAGAAAGAAGAGGTGAATAAAGAGGAGGAGGTGTAAGAGCAGGAGGAAGAGGAGTAGAAGGAGGAAAAGGGAGAGGTGGAGGAAGAAAAGGAGGTGGAAGAGGAGAAGCAAGAGGAGTAGATGGGAGCATTTGATGGGGGCTCCAGTACTCTGAAATGCCCTCCCCGTGGTTATTAGCGCTGCGACCTCAGTAGAATCTCGACTTAAGACTTATTTCTACTCTTTGGCATTTACTGTAGTTAAAGTACACCTTGGCCTGTTTTACTGCCGCTTGTCATATCCCCTCCCCCCTCGTCTCCTGCTCGAAGAATCTGAATCCGAGGCTGTTGCTGTTTGGGTGCTACACCGACCGACTGGGACGAGATCTGAGGTGGACCGCTTCCCCCGGAGTCGTTCCAACGGAGGATTCTGCTCCGACCGACCGGGCAGAACCACCGACGGCGTCTACCTGCGGCACCTTTTCTCTTTAAATAGACTCGAATGCCATCTTAATGTACAACATTGTACAGCACCATACCATGTGACAAATGTTGCCCACTCGACATCCATTGCAACCTGGTCATCCTGGAAGGGGCATCTCCCCATCTGCGGTTCCTTCTCAAGGTCGCTCTTCCCCCCAAATGCGGTTTTGAGTTTTTCCTTGCCCGATTGGGGGTTTAGCTTAGGGGATGTCGTCAATCATTGACAACTCTGGGCCTGTGAAGCCTATTGAGGCTCTTTTGGGATTGAGGGCGAAACAAATCAACTGGTCTTGACAAGAAGACTAGGAAGAGAAGTAGAAAGAGTAATAAGAGGAGAAGGAAGAAAAAGAGGAAAAAAGGAAGAGGAGGGTGAAGATGAGTAGAAGGAGCAAGAGGTGGTGCTGCAGGGAAAGGAGAGGAAGAAAAGGAAGAAGATGAGGAGGTGGAGGAGAAGAAAGGTGGGTAGAAGGAAGAAGACGAGTCGAAGCATGAAGAGGTCGTGGTGCAGGGGGGATGATGTGTAGAAGGAGGAGGGAGGAGTGGTGGTGGAGGAAAAGAACAAAGAGGTCAGTGAAGAGGAGGAGGAAGACAAGTCAAAGGAGGAGAACAATCTCAAGATGAGGATGAGGAGCGTCGCGTTTCTGCGATCCAAGCGACGAAGGCCGACACTCTGGCGTAGACGCCGGGCCGGTCGGGCCGACCGCAACCGATCCCGAAGGACGTGACGCCTGTCGCGAACAATCACGCAGGAAGTTGGCACCCGAGTGTCGGTGTTGATAAGGGACGCTTTGAAAAGAAACTGACCAATCAGAGTCCAGCGTCCCTCCTCCTCACACATGAGCGGACCACCGGAGTCGCCCTGTTTGAAAAAGACACGCGATGAACTTTGAACTTTCTTCGGGACGACCGACCGAGCGGGTGGATCGCGGATCACCTGACACGAGTCGACGCCGCCCTCCGGGAAGCCCGCACATAGCATGTCGGACGTGATGGTGTATTCGGCCAAGGCGCGTTGGCACCAGACCCGGTCCACCAGGGGAACCTTGGCCTCCTGCAGGATGTCTGGGAGAGAACCTGAGCAACACACACACACACACACAGGTGGCGAGACAGTCAGGTGGACAAACAGATCAAGATACTGATGGGCAGACGGGTGGATGTTCAGATATTCTGGTGACTGACCCTCCTCGGCCTGTCTCCCCCAACCAGCGAGCCAACATTTCCTCCCCGCTTGGAACTCTTGACCATTTTCAGGTAAACACACTGGCTGGATCAGATCTGCGCACAAACGCACGAGTTCACAAAAGAGGAAGTCCACTTCCTTGCTACTCTCACAGGAACAGGAAGTCTACTTCCTTAAAACTGTCAAAGTTACAGGAGGTCCATGGAAAAGAAAGTCTACTACCTCCCTCCTATGAAAGGAACAGGATGTCTACTTCACATGCATTATGGCAGGAACAGGTAGCATTGGGAAAACCAAGTCAAACTTCCTTACGAGTATCACAGAAACAGGAAGTCTGCCACCTTAAAACTTTTACAGAAACAGGACGTCAATGGAAAAGGACGTCGACTACCTCATTACTATCAACGGGACAAGAAGTCTACTTCACCAGTATTACCACAGGAAGAGGAAGTCGATGTGTGTACTTGTGTGCCGAAATACCAGTGAAGTTGGCGGGCGTGCTGAGGCGCATCATGGCGATGTCGGCCTGTTTGCTGAGTCTGTTGTAGTGCGTGTTGATGAACACGCCATCAATTTGGAACGAGTTTGCGTCCCCGGCGTGGCTCTGAGCCTGAAGACCCAACTTGGCGGACCACCGGCTCAGGGGGCGGTCCTTCCTGTCAAAGGCACGTCAGCCCGGCCGTGGCGGCGTGCCATCAGACACGTCAATCATCTGCCCGGGGTCTTACCCGTACACACAGTGGGCGGCAGTCAGCAGCCAATGGCGACCAAGTAACGTGGCACCGCACACGTGGCGACCATTCCAATGCAGCGACACCATCCACGGCCACGCCCCTATTGCTGCATCTGACCCACCCACCACTCTGACCTCTGAAAAAGTAAAAGCTAAATCTTTTTGGAAATAGCAAAATATTTTGTATAGTGAACCAAGGGAACCGCAAGTAATTGACGAACAGGTGATTTTTTTTTTTTTTTTTAGCAAACACCTAATGTAAGGTTTCAGAACACAAACAGGTGAATTCAAAATGGTTAAGTGTAGTATCCGGCTTTTACCGTCTCTGGTTGCTGAGTGGTCCACGGTGTCATGGGCGACTAAACGAGCTCCACAGGCTGAAACACAAAGACAAAAACAATGAGACACGGTGACTTCAGAACGGAGATATGAATATTGTAGAAACTCACGCTGGTTGTCACAGTGGAGTGAAATCACGTGGTCGCTGACACAACGGTCACTGAAAGACAACAACTGACTCTCGTGACTCGCCATCGCCCTCAGTGAGCATTACGTCAACTGTTCATGTTTTCTACAAAGAGACACTGTTCTCGCGCTATGTGCCCAGATACCTCACGCTGGATTCCAGACTTCCATTACTGGTGACTTTGACAAAGGTGAAGGGTGAATCGACTGGTAAGGCTGGCAGCAGAGCGGCCTCGCCGGACCTGGAAAATGACAGTTAGCTACAAGGCCCTACAAGTCGTCCGCTTGTATTCTAGGTGCTTACAAATCAGGCCCAATAGTTGGTCTTCTTGTATCCCAGGTTGTGTCAGGTCAGGTCTGACAAGTTGTCTACCCGTCTCCCAGCTATTGACTGGTCAGGTCTTACAAGTGGTTAACTTGTCCGGTCCTACATGTATTCTACCTGTAAAACAGGTACTGACTGAAAGGATAGGCCCTACAGTTGGTCTTCCTGTATCCCAGGTTGTGTTGGGTCAGCTCTACAAATGGTCTACCTGAATCTCAGATAATGGCGTAGTCTATCTGTATCCCAGGTAGTGGCGGGTCAGGTCTTACAAGTGTTACACCTGTATCTCAGTTACCAAAGTACAGTAGTCTACCGTATTCCCGGTACTCAGGTCTTATAAGTGCTCGTCCAGTATTTCAGGTACTGACAGGTCAGGAAGGTCCAACAAATTCTCTACCTGTATCCCAGATACTGAGGTAGACTACCTGTCATCCAGGAACTGATTTGCCAGGTCTTACAAGTTCTCTACCTGTATTCCAGGAAGTGACAGGTTATGTCGGTCCTACAAGTCATCTACCTGTCTCCCATTACTGACAGGTCAGGTCCTACAGTTGGTCTACAACTGTATTAGTATTAGTATTAGTATCCCAAATACTGAAGTAGTCTACCTGTATCCCAGGTACTGACAGGTGAAGTGAGACAGGCGTGGGGTCCAGGTGTCTGCACACACGGTGAACCGAGAGGAAGCGATCTGAAACTGGAGACGACTGGAAGAGTTCACCTTCAACACAACTGAAACCACACGTCTGTGTAAAGCACTCGGTATTTAGTATTTGTGACCAAATCCCATTTCACATCATCCAGGCAAACCTCACCACAGTTAGCTTCATCTGAAGCATCGCCACAGTCAACCGTTCCATCACACTGATGGTTTCCATGGATACAGCTGCCTGTCTGACACTGGAACTCGTCTGCGGGACACGGCTCTGGTTTTTGTATAGAAGCACAAATACAGCTTAGTGAGACCTGTCAACTTCATATACTGTAGGTTGTTGCTTCAGTTCAGCAGAACTCACCTGGAGACCCCAAGCTGACCCCGGAGGTAAAGTTGGCTTTGAACCCTCGTCCGTAGCCGGAACTATCCGTAAAGAACCAGACTGTCACCTGATTGGTTGTTGAAATCAAGTCATGGTCGGGGACACCGGTGCCAGTGAGAACGGCTACGAGAAGCAAGTTGACAACAGTTATTGCAAAATAGCCATACGGCCGTTTTCTATAGCGCTTATACACATTAGGGTGGCCGGTGAGCTGGAGCCTAAGCCATCTGACTTTGGGCAAGAGGTGAGGTGCACCCTGGACCAGTTGCCAGTCAATATCAGGGCACATATAGACAAACAAGCATTCATACTCAATTTCATGATCTTCAATTAGGCTAACATGGCAACATGTTTTTGTTTTGTGGAAGGAAAAATCCAGGCAAACACACCTCAGGACTGTGACGCAGACGTGCTGAATAAGCACTTGTACATTGTGCCGCCTTAGTTACGATCATATATTAACAGCCTAACATAATAAATATCAGCTCACTCAGTAAGGTGGAGTTGGGCCCCACCCCGTCGCGCACCTCCACCATGTCGTAGTTTTCTTCAACATCAAAGTCCAGGAAGTGGACTTGGATGTTTCGACCTGGGACAGTGTGGAGCGTCCACACACCTGTGTGAGCAAAGGGAGCCTTTAGGTGATTTGATATCACGTTCATGAACAGCATGTGTTGGGCTGCGTTAGGAATCATTCACGCATTCCCGAGGGTGTGATTCCCAACACAGCCGAGGTGTTCTTACAGCGAGCTCTGTTCCCGTAGGATTGTGGGTAATTTGGCGAGTTGAAGGTGGAGTTTGGCTCCCACATGTCGAAAGGACCTCCGCAGTCAGCTGACCAGTCGGAAAAGAGGTGGCAGAGTCAGTCGGTTTTCACACGATCTAATAGTGCCCCGCTAGAGTGGGAGACGTGGTCACCTGGAATGGTGGGCGCAGGAGTAGGAGTGGGCACCAGGGTGGGTTCAGGGGGGGCAGGGCCACAAGGCTCGGACATCAATGTGATGTCATCTAACGCGATGTCATTCCTCATCCCACCTCTCTTCAGAGCTTCGAACACAACCTGCGCACACCGGACTTGGGTCAGGTTGAAACCGGTCAGAGACATTTTGAGCAGCTTGAAATCTAGCAGCTTGAATCAGGTTTGAAGCACTTTGCAAGAAGTTTGAAATCATTTCAAAATCAGATCTACAGCAGATTGAAATATGTCTGAAAGCAGTTCGTAATAAGGTTTATACCACTTGAAAATCAGACTTAAAGCAGTTTGAAATCAGAAGGAATTGAAATTAGCTACAAGTAAAGTTTAGAGCTGTTTGAAATCAAATCACACCAAAATCAGGCTAGAATAAGGTTTAATCCAGTTAGACTTCAAGGTTTACAGCAGTTTGAAAACTGTAATTAGCTTTAGATCTGTTTGAAATCAGGCTTAAACCAGTCTGCAATCAACAATCTGCAGTGAAGACATTTGAAATCAGTAGGAAAATCCTGCAATCAGATTGAAATCAGTTTGATATCGGTTCGGCGGAACGGTGGACGACTGCTTAGTAGATCTGCCTCACAGATCTGCGGACCCGGGTTCAAATCCGGCCTCGCCTGTGTGGAATTTGCATGTTCTCCCCTTGCCTGCGTGGGTTTTCTCCTGGCACTCCGGTTTCCTCCCACATCCCCAAAACATGCGTGGTAGGTTAATTGAAGAATCTAAATTGCCCGCAGGTGTGAACGTGAGGTTGTTTGTTTCTATGTGCCCTGCGATTGGCTGGTGACCGGTTCACGGTGTACCCCGCCTCTCAACCAGAGTCAGCTGCGATAGGCTCCAGCACCCCCGCAACCCTAGTGAGGATAAGCGGTACGGAAAATGGACGGATGGATGGATGATATCAGTTTGAAACCAGTTGGAAGGGTTCATCTTAAAATCAAACCTAAATCAGTATCGAATAAATCAGTTCGAATTACTGCAATCATATTTAAAACAGTTTGAAATCAGGTTTAAACCAGTTCAAAATCAATTTGTAATCACATTTACATCTGTCTCTAATAAGCTTTTGATCCATCTGCAATGAACTTTCTAACCAGTATGTGATTAAATCCGTTTGAAATCATGGTAGAACTTTAGTTCAAAATCATTTTTTAAAGCGATTAAAAATCATTTTATCATCAGCTTTAAATAAGTTACAATGTCATCAGGTTTGAATCAGTTTGAAATCAGATTGAAAGTAGTGTGAAATCAGTGAGGAACCTGCTTGAAATCTGTTTGTAGTCAGCTTTTCATCCGTTTTAAATCAGTTGCAAACCTGAACTCGACCCACCTGCGTGCCGTAGGTGAAGTTAAGGAGCACTTGTCCGTAGTTCCAGTTGTCGCCATAGTTACCGTCCCTGTGGAACACCACCGTGGGGACGGCGCCTGGAGACGCACTATGCAGCAACACCTGAAGACGGTGGACATCTTCTCCAAACATGTGATACCTTTGCACACACAGTTCCCGTTTGACAATTGTCAATCATCTCCTCATTAGCATGTGTTGCTTACCAGAAACGCAGGCAAATGGGACGGTTGGGCGGCGTCAGAGGCAGACTGTAGATTCTGAAGCTCTTCAGCCATTGGCCGGGACTCAGAGGGGTGACCAAGTAAAAACCTGAGTCAGCAAACGTGTGATTAGCAGCTATGCGAACACAATGCTAAGATGCAAATCCAGGACCTGACCTACACCTGACTCAAAACCAAATCCAGGACCTCGATATGCCTGAGTCAGGAAACACGTCACATTAATGTGTGATTAGCAACTATGCTAAGAGAAAGCTAACTCACCAGACATGTTTCCCAGCGTGTGGTCTACACTCGGGCCGCTGAGAGGCGGGAATGTGGCGCCTCTGTTTCGAAGCCAGTCGCCGTCGTCTTTGTGTCCCTGCCTCCAGAAGCAAAGTCCGCGCTCAAATGTGCACGACAGCTTCTCTGAATCTGAAACACACCAACGACGTCAACATGTTGATGCTACCTACATTATCACACTCCGGGCGGAAGGTGGGCAGCGCCTCACCGGTGAGGCCCGACAGGTTGCTGGCACTGAAGGTGGCATTGAATTCTGACACACCATCAAAATTGTCCGTGGAAAACTCGATGGTGGATTGGTCGGTCAGCAGCCACACGGTCCCGGGAGGGTTGGCGCCCGAGATCTCAGCTACAATTGAAGAGTTAACGATGCTGATTCAGTACTGGATCCTGATCAAGACCCCTTCCAAGTCCTTATACAGGAACTGATCCAGGATCTGAATATCCAGCTTTGACCAAAACTTTGTCCAGTAATGGATCCTGAACTTGAGCAAGGACCTGACCTACATCAGATCCAGGACCTGATCAAGGACCTAATCCAATACCTGTCCAGGCCCTAATCCAGGACCCGATCAAAGATCTGATGCTGAACGTGATCCAGGACCTTTTCCAAGACCTGATTGAGAATCTTTTCCAAGACCTGATCGATGAGCGGATCAAGGACCCAACACAAGACTTGATTTGGACCTTATCCTAGATCTGATCTAGGACTTGATCCAAGACCTGATCCAGGAACTGATCCAAGACATGAGCCCAGGACTTGATCCAAAACCTGATCTAGGATCTGATCCAGGACCTGATCCAAGACCTGATCCAAGACCTGACCCTGGACCTGATCTAGGATCTGATGCAGGACCTGATCCAAGACCTGACCCTGGACCTGATGCAGGACCTGATTCAAGACCAATCCCAGGACCTGATCCAGGACCTGATCCAAGACCTGATATCTAATCTGATCCAAGACCTTATCTCACATCTGATCTAGGACCTGATCTAAGATCGGATCCAAGACCTTACCAAAGACCTGATTTCGGATCTGATCAAGTACCTGACCCAGGACCTGATCCAAGATCCCATCTAGAATCTAATCCAGAACATGATTCAGGACCTTATCTAGGATCTGATCCAGGACCTCACTCAGAACCTGATCTTGGATCTGATCCAGTACCTGACCCTGACCTGCCGTGGGCTCTCCTGACCTGCCATCTTCTTCTCAGCACCGACTCCTTCGTAAAGTCTCACAATGTCGACGTTCTCTCGGCTTTCGAACTTGTGGAAGTTGACCTGAACCGAAAATCCACTTTGGACCCTGAAGGCGACAACAAAAAACATTTGTGTTTAACCTTCAGCAACGAGTCGTTGCTAACCAATTGCGGTCAGCGCCTTCTACTAAGTCTACGAAGTCTGCTTTTGGGACCTGACGATCCAGCGGCAGAAGCTGCCGTTCGCGGCCGAGGCCAACCATCCCGTCGGCCCGCGCAGCACGAACTGTCCGTCGCAGGCCGTTGCTGCGGAGACAGAAGGATGCGGTCGTCATAGCGACAAACAAGCAACTCACGCAAGACAAGCGGAAGGGAAAGCACAGACCGCAGCGGGCGGCGTCTTCGTCAGAAGCGTCGGCGCAATCGTCGACGCCGTCACACAGGCGGTGCGTCTGGACACACGTTGACGAGTGGTCGCAGGAGGCGTGGTAAGGAGGGCACGCGACTAGATGGACGCAGGAAATGTCAGGGCAGTGACAGTCAGCGTAGGGCACATGGCCAATTTGTTGGTAAAAACAATCATGAAATTCAGATTTTGGCATGCACGTGTGGAAAAAAAACTAATTGGAGCCCGGAACCTCTGAAATGCAAGGCAGACGCGTTAACCACTTTCCAACCGTACTGTCGAGACAAGAAAAATGGCTTCCTCACTTGTGACAGGTGTGGTTGGCATCTGCGGCGTCAAGTTTGTGGTGGTGGTCGCCTCCTGGTGTTTCTCTGTGGAAACGCGTCATCATGCTTGTGTACTCTGACCTCACGTCAGCCGCGACCTTACCCGTGACGCGGAGGCTGTCTCGGTCGACGACCAATCCGCCGCTCTCCTCCAAGCCCGCCTTCATCTGTCGCTCCGCCTCCCGGCTGTCCACCGGCTGCGTGAACCACAGGTCAAAGGTCACCAGCACGCTGCCCTGACTGAGTGAGGACGTCATCGTTAATGAATAATCGATGGTTAATGTGTTAAAAAAAACAATTTTCAATGGTCAGCAGTCAATGTGTTTTGGGGTCAATCAGCAGTGTTCAACAATCAATAATAAGTGAGCTCAATGATCATAGGTCAATAATTGCAAACAAATAATAAACAAATAATGACAAAATAAATTTGCAAAAATCAATCATCAATATATTCAGTCATCGATGTTTTCAATGATCAATGATCAATCATCAATGTGTTAAACAATCACTTATCCCTTTGTTAAATAGCCCATTATCTTAGATTGGTAGTCAAGGTGTTCTGTGTGATCAATAAGTGTGTTCACTAATCAATGATCAGTAACCAATAATCAATTATCAACCATCAATATTTTTAATAGTCGAGGAATTGTCATCAGTGATCAATAATGAATGTATCAGTAATCACAAATAATGTTTAACAATTAATAAGGACTGTTTCAGATAATCAATTGTAAATAATCAATGTGTTCAATAATAACCAGTGTTCCATACTCAATAAGTGTGTGTAATCGTCAATGTCAGTGATTAATAATCAGTGCTTTAATTAAGCAATATCAATTATCCATACTCATTGTGTTTATAATCAATAATCAGTGTCTATTATTCAATCATCAGTGGTAAATCATCACAAATCAGTTAATTATCATTTGTTAATAATCCTTGTATTCAATATTCAACAATCTGTGTTAAAGATAAAATAGCAACGTCAATTATTAATTCTTAATAATCCTTGTGCGCAATAATCAGTGTGTAAATGATCAATAATGAGGAATAATAAAGACGCGTGTGCGTGGGTGTCGCTCACGCGAATCTGATGACGTCGCACGACACAAAGCGCCGCCTGAACCCACCGCGCCCGAACGCCTCGCGCACCTGTCGGCCAATCACAAGTCAGCCCGGCGGACGGCCCCCCGCCGGTCGGCTCTCGCTCACCAGGCGCTGGACGTCGAAGGCCAGCGACTTGAAGGCCACGCTGCTCTGGTTCCGCAGATCCCGGCTGAACTCGGCACCGCGCGTGATCGCCATCTCGCCGCTCAGCGCCGACGCCGGCGCGTCTTCATCTAAGACGCGAGTCGTCGGTTAGTGTCAGCGCACGCGTAGCGCAGTTCCTACAAAAAGGTTTAGAATTGCCCACAGATGCCGCAAGAGGGCGGCAAAGCACTATTTGTGTCTAAATGAAACTCCTCAACTCACTTCACCGTAGTTCCTTCGCACCAAGACGCCACGAGATGGCGGCACAGCAATATTTTTTGTCTAAACGAAACTCCTCAACTCACTTCAACATAGTTCCCTGACACCACAAGATGGCGCAAAGTAACACTTTGACGGCATTATCATTGAGGATGAATTGAGGAGCTCACCTGCTGGCCGAGTGTCCGCCCAAATCAACGCCGTCAGCGCGGCGCAGCACAGCATCAGCAGCACGCACAGCGCCACCAGCAGGAAGTTGACGGAAGAAGCAGCGCCGCGCACTCGCATCCTGGACCCACCGCACATCGGCAACTTGATCGATCGATCGATCGGTTGATGGCCTCGAGCCGACACATCAAAACTTGATCCAAAACTTTCATTATCTTACAATTATTGTTACGTTTGAGAATTAGCTACAAAAGCTCAAATTTGGTTTTCATCTCACGTCCTCCTTCGTAAGGTGACGCTTGTGATTGGCTCTCACCGGTCATGTGCCAGTCTCAAACATAACATTTTACCAAATATGGCGACCCCGCCTCCCGCCCGAAGATAGCCGGGATAGGCTCCAGCTCCCCCGCGACCCTCGTGAGGAGAAGCGGTAAAGGAAATGGATGGATGGACCTCGAAGCGCCGCCGTGTAGGTGCCATCTATTAGTTTGTCTGACATTTTGAAAAGGTTCGACTCATAGTTCGACTCTTCAACACATAAGAGAATATTTGATTTGATTTTATTTTTTAATGGAACATTCACTTATCTGGTTGTCATTCGAAGTGATATTGTCGAAATTGTGCACATTTGTCATTTGGTCAACAGGGTATCATGCTTTCCACAAATATAATACAACAAACATTTTTGGGGGGGGATTATGTATTTACATATGTCATCATGGTTTGTTATCAGTTTATTTGTGTAAAGGTTGATTCCAAAATAATGTTGCATGGTTTTAATGCCTTTTTTTTTTTTCCGGAAACATCGGAAGGTCGCTGGTGCATTCATTCTAAATCAAGAAAAGTCATCAAAGTACAAGCAAACATAATTGGTGAAATTACGACTTTTACATTGTCAACAGGGCAACTTGTAATTGTAACTAAGGTTTCCAAAGTTACCTTCAGTGAACGTATGAATATATAATCAAGTGAATGAGTACATTTGGAAAGTGAAAGTGAAGTACAAATATGATTGAGCGAGGAATTGAGCGAACAAATGAACGCAGAGTAAATGAGTGAATGAATAAATGAGCGAACATGTGAATGAGTGGACAAATGAATGAATACTGCACGAGTCAACGAATGACCGTGTGAAAGCGGGACTTACCTTGAGCTCTTTTCCGTCCAAAGGTTTTGAGCACGCGAGAACTTTTGGCGACTTTTTATAACTGAGCAGAAAACACGTCATGCTGATCACACACAAATGTTTTGGGGGTTTTTTCACTCCTCCCTGCGCGTGCGTGTGAAAGAAAGTCCAGTGGCAGTAAAAGTGTCACATGATTTCTGCATTATTATTATTATTAATGTGGTGGAAAAGTACAAGAGGACAACGTGAGCAAACACGCGTCGATCCATAAACCGTCGCTCAACATCGGACCGACAGACTTCACGTACAATATAATATGATATAGTGCAGTGGGGCTGTGTTTACACGTTCCAGACCAACTCACAATATTGAGCGACCAGAAGAAAAACAAACAAAAAAATGTTTTCTCCATCCACACACACTTTCAACCCATTTAAACTGATTGAAACACACTTGAAGTTAACAGAAGACACTTTGCCAGATTTGGGTTTTCGTAGCGTTGGTGTGGAGAAAAAGCCAAAAAAAAGTACGACAGCACGTTGACAAAATACGGAATTCAAAGTCCCAAAAACATGGTGCGCAGCAACAAAGAAAAATGGAAGGAAACAAAACACTCGCCGCCAAAGACGATAAGGAAACGTGACAAGGAAAGCTACGTGACGTGCGACGACAACAACCACCCGACGCTGAGGGACAGAAAGCGAGCGAGGAAATCCAACCCAATTGACGAGACAACGAGGCACACCTGGACAAGACACTAGTCGCCGGAGGAAGCCGATTGGTTGACACAGGGAACAGTGGAACTGAAAACCTAACGAGCAGACAAGATATGAACACGGCACACACACAAAAATAAGACATAACAGGAAACATAACATAACAAATTCTAATCCAAACAATGTAGAAGTAAAAAAAATACAAATAACACACCGAACAAGCAAAAAGTCACTCAGGTCATATCTCGAAATATCACTCGTATCTCTAGGCACCACTGTCGTACTTTTGAAAGTCATCTTGAACATTTGATTTTCACTCTCTGGCTGGCACACTTCTCCGAATAAGAGGCAAAGCGTGCTTGTTTCAAGCTGTTTATTTGTCACTCCCACTTGAATTTGAACATAAAACTAATGCGTAAAACGAAAGGGAAGTGTACCGTGTACAACAATAAGAAAAGTCCACTAGCTTAATGGTAAAATATAATGCAAAACGCCATAGACTGGCCAACGCAAAACGAGCATAGATGTTGTGTTAATTCTAAACCTTTAACCGACTGCTCCTTCAACGCAGAGCAGCAACATATGCTTCTTCTTGCTCTTAATGACAATGCATTTACATTCTGTACAGCGCAGTGCTGCCCGGCATGCTGTGGCAGAAGGTGGTACTACACTGAAAGCGCCAACCCCCAAATGGGACATGCACGTATACTGTAAAAACACGTGAAAAAAACTCTTCCAAATCACTGAACAATCCACGATATAGTGAGGCTTTATGATCTATGATATGATATGATATGCATACTTATGTGGCTGTGTGCGTCAATGACAAAGCGAGTAGCGACACCGTTATTTGTCGCGTGACGCGAGCGTTCGACGTGATGTTGAGTCGTGAAGGTTCGGCCTAGCGAGCGACTCGCACTACGGGAAGTGGTTCGCTTCGTCTTTCAGAATAAGAGCACAATACAGGAAGTGCTATGTCGACTGTGTAAATGTGGCTAACTTAACAGGTTCCTTTCTTATTTGTAAGTTAACGCACTTGAAAATTGCATTTATTTTTCCCGTACTTTGGTTGTCTGAGTAGTTCTGCAGTGGCGCGTGCGTGCGTGCGTGCGTGCGTGCGTGTGAGATCACCGATGACGACAAAGGAAAACATGAGTCAAAGCTGATTGGACGAGAGGATCAGGAAAGCTGGTAGATGTTGTTGGTCATCTGCATCATCTTTATGGACTCCTCGCCTTCCTGGCCGCCATCTGCAGCAGCAAGGACACACTCAGTGACAGCCGCGGTCGAGTTCCAAGACGCAGGGGCAGCGATAGGAGAGCGAAGACGCAATCAGAGACGGCGGTCGAGATTCAACAAGGGTTAAAGACACGCGGCGAGAGGAAAGACACACTCAACCTTGCTCCTCCCCCTTCAGCGAGTCTCCGCCCCTGCCCTCCTCTTCCTCGCTCTCTTCGTCTTCTCCCCGCTCGTCGATGTTTTTGTACATCGGCTTGAGCGACAAAGAAAACGGTGGAACATTCGAACTGTCGCTCAAAGCGCCAGCCGGCGCGCGATCGGCCCCACCTGCTCGCCGGGAGCCGCCTTATTGGCCGACGGGAGGAGCCTTTCGATCAGCTGACCGATCGTCTTGAACGTGGGCCTGTCCGTCGGCTCCAAGCTCCAACACGACGTCATCAGCCGATACCTGAAAACTGAATACCATCAAAAACCTTATACTATATCTTATTTTTAACCCAAATCTTCTTTCCCATATTTTCACCCATATTCTTCTACAAATCACCACAATAATCATATTACACCTTCCCTAATTTTACATTCCAAACATTTTTCTACTCTTCTTTTATTATTATTTTACCTATATTACTTCTCTTAATCACTCTTATCTACTTTCTTAACTCTTTATCCTCATAATCCTTCCTCTACTTTCCCCCCTACTCAATCCTATACCTCCATTCTCATACATTTTTCCACCAACTTCTCTCTAACCCCACCCCCCTCCCTCTATCTACCCCAATCTTTCCATACCCCACCCCACCACCACCCCACCACCACCAACCCCACACAAAAAACCAACCACCCAACACAAACCAACACAACCTCAACCACCCCCCCCAACAACAACAACACCAAACACCACACCACAAACAACACCACACCCCCCACCCCCCCCCCACCCCCCCCACCCCCAACCCCCCACACCCAACCACACAAAAAAAACCCACACACCAAACAAAACAAAACCCCCCCCCCCCCCACCCCCCCCAAACCCCCCCCCACCAAACACCCCCCAAACCCCACAAAGACCAAAAAATCAAATAAAATATATACACTTAATATCACCACATAAAATAACCTTTCCCCCTTTTTACCCAATCACCCCCCCCCCCCCCCCCCCTTCCCGGCTGATGTCGTGCAGTTGTCGTATGCTCGCTGTGAAGTTGTTGCGCAGCAGTCGGCGTGCGCATATGTACTGACGTTTCCTTGTACGATGTAGCTGTCGTCATTGCGGATGTCTCTCGCCAAGCCAAAGTCGCAGATTTTGGCCACGTGGCGGTCGGTCAGCAGCACGTTCCTCGCCGCCACGTCTCTGTGGATACACTGACGCGCACACGCGCGTCGAATCACCACACTCGCGTGTATGTCGAGTGTGTGTGTGTGTGTGTGTGTGTGTGGTTACGTTTTGTGTCGAGAGAAAGTCCAACCCCTGAGCCACCTGGTAGGAAAACCTCATCAGGTCACTCACACACAAACGCGCGCTTCGCTGTACACCTGAAGGACACACACACACACACACACACACACACTCAGGTGTCATTGTGTGTGTGTTTGAGACGTCTGTGTGTGTGAGAAGTATGAGTGTGTCTTCGTGTGACGCATGTTTGTGAGAAATGTGTGTGTGTGTGTGTGAAAGACCTGAGTGTGAAAGCATTGGTTGCATTTCTTGATATTCGGAACAACACGAGATCCCGCTGTCACTGCAACAGACACACACACACACACACACACACACACACGCAACATTATTGTGGGACGGGTGCACACGTGCGGAATAGAAGAAGAAGAAGCGGATGTCGGACCTCCTGAGTCGGACGTTGGAATACTTGGCTTCGTGCTCCGCCGGCTCCGTATTCAACATGGCCGCCACCAAGTGGTGAGCGTGCTCGCGCAGGAAGTTGAGCAGGTCGCCGTGGAAACAGTACTCGGTGATCATCAGCACGGGCCCTGCGAGTGCGCGGAACTCAAGTTGACTCACTGAAGTGAGGTTAAGTCAAGTCGGTCGAGCGAAGTGCAGTTGCGTGACCTCCTTGGGTGCAGGCTCCCAGCAGGTTGACGATGTTGTCGTGGTAACCCAGATGGCTGAGAATCTTCAGCTCGCACATCAGCGCCTCTCGCTCCTCCGAGTGAGCGCTCGCTGCACACAAAACAGCGTGTCGCTGTGTAGTAGTAGTCGTCGTGTAGTATCTGTTGTGTAATTGCGTTTTACGTTTGAGCATCTTGACGGCGACGCGGGTTTCGTCCCGGCTGCCGAGACCGTAGGCCGTGGCCTCCACGACCTTCCCGAAAGCCCCCGACCCCAACACGCCCCCTGAGCGAGATTGCGCGAGAGATCAGCGGCGGCCTCGCTCCGGTGACGGACGGACGGACGGAGGTCAAAGGTTACCCAGGCGCAGCTTGTCTCGGGGAAACTCCCACTTGAGGTTGTTGTAAGGCAGCAGGCTGGGGTCCACAAAGGTGTAGTTGTTACCATAGCAACTCTCCACGATCTTCCAACGGATTTCGTACTTTGGTCGCTGACAACGAGGAGGAGGAGGAAAAGCAAAAAATATGACGATGACGATGACGATGTTGACGACGACAAAGACAAGACAAGGCAGAAGGAAGCGCGTCCAGGTACACGTATGTAGTCGGGGTCACGCCTTCGTTCGCCTTTGCGGCCGACTAACCCGCCTGATCCTGAAGATGAGGAAGATGACGAGCAGGAGGAGCAGGGTGGCGCCAACCGAGGCGGCCGCCAGGGGCGCCGTCAGCACGCGTCCGCCGCCGGAACCTACGGAACCTGAAAAAAACAAAGTGGCGTAAAAGAAGCAAAAACTCAACGTTAAAGAGTGTTCAAATCCAACAAGGCCGATAAACAACACCAAACCAAAATCGTTTCGTTCTTAAGCGCTTACGCAGGAAGAAGACGTCTCGCGAGCGTCCCACGCTGCTGATGGACACGCACTCGATGGTGATGTCATCATCCGGCGCCTGCGGGAGGGCCAGGTGTTTCTTCAGCCCCTCCCGCGCGGTGACCTCATCAAGCCGATCGACCGAGACGTCGCCGCAGCTGCGCAAGGACGTCCGAGAGACGCGGATTAGCCAATCAGAGAGCAGCGGCGGGGGCGAAGACGGTACATACGTGTCGACGAGGCCGCTGCATCGCGACCACCGGAGGGTGGGCGGCGGGAAACCCGAGCCGCTGCAGGTCAGGGTATCGTTCTCCACCGTGATGACGGCGCTCGGAGAGCCTGAGTCGCGCGAGAACAACCGGTATCGGTCGATGGTGCGGCTGAGGATGAGGAAGATGAAAAGTTGCTTACGAAGAACTCGCAGGTCAAAGTTGAAGGAGCCGCTGAAGAGGGCGTTGGCGTAGCGTAGGGCGTAGCGACCTTTCTCCAAGTCACGCACGCGTCGCAGCAGCAGGCTCGCTTGGGACCTGCAAACGAAATTCTTTACGATGAGGAGTCATCTCTTGAAATATTTCGTTTTTCAGGGGATCCTGCCTTTACCCAACAACGTACAGAATAGTCACGAATAAACAAGCAAACAAAAACAAGGCAACAATAGAACAACAAAACAAAAACCCAAAGTACAAGTAAAAAAAAAAAAAGTCATTAATAGTGAGGCAACGGTCCACTCTGTTAGAAAGCGACCCAACTCGTAGCAAATAGGACCGGAGACGGGTCAAGGTTAGTGAGTCAGGTAGTGCGACACCATCTGAAGAAGAGCCGCAACAAGTAGCCAACTGGACAACGTGGACAGGCCAGGGCTAGCGAGCCAGGTAGCGCTACAACCTGCAAGGAAGGAGCGCAACGCAAAACAGCAAACAGGAGAGGACAAGGTGGGTGGTGGGAGGGGCTAAAGAGTGACAAAACGCAGGCCTCGCGGGCTCACGCTAACCTGTAGCCATTAGCCGTGTAGCTCTGTGTGTGCGCCGCGCTGTCGTTCTCGGATGTCGGCGTGGTCCATTCGAGGCTCCTGATTGGCGGGTACGCTTCCACGGCGACGGTCAACATAACGTCTCCACCTTCGAGCACGTCCACCGCCGTGCTGCTGCTGCTAACCCGGTTAGCCTCCATTGTGTCCATGCTAACGTTAACCAGCACTTCCCAGTCGCTAGCATTAGCATGTAGCCCTCCAATGGGCTCCACGCCGCTTGCGCTCACGTTAGCGCTGCTTTGAGCGCTAGTATGGCGCTGCAGGCAGGCCGTCAGGAAGGGAGCGTCTGCCGGAGAGAACACGCGACAAACACATGATGGACCTCCAATTTTGGGGCATGATTTAAAGACTTGATTTATGACTTGCCTAACCTTTGTCAGGACTTGAAATTTAATGGGACCCAGACTTGAGTCGCTTGATTTTTGCCAAAGTAACTTGGGTCTTGCTTGAAAGTTGAACATAATGACTTGACAGTTACTTCTGTCTTGCACGTATGTGACTAAGGCCTGGATTTTTCATATCTTAAAAGAGTCTCCATCTGTGACAGAACTCCACACACAAGGACAAAAAAATCTGGCATTTAACAGTTTTGGTCCTATCGTGTGTGGTGCGCTCCGATAATCTCAACGCAGATCAACACACGCCGAAAGATTCTGTTCCACCGCCGATGTCGAAATCCCGCGTGATCACACGTGATCTCTCAAAAACAACGACACCGCCGGGCACGCGCCGATCTTTGCCGAGTGTCGCCCTTGGGAATATGGAGGCGGAAGTGGTGTAGATGAATACTTATGGCCGTCTGAGGAATCTACTTTTAGACGCCTTTGATTGGCTGAATTACGTTTCACTTCACAATTCATGACTCGGGGAGTCGTCGGCTTTCCCCACACACGAACATTTGTGGTCGGGGAGGGGCAGAATCGGGACAAAAACAAGCCCGACTGTCTTTATGAGCGCACCGGGCCTGACTCCCACCTCTGCCGACTCCTCACCTAAGACGCGTAGCCGAGCCGTGGCTGTGGCGTCGCCGGCCTCGTTGCGCGCCGTACACGTGTAGCGTCCGCTGTGCTTCCCGCTGACAGAGGCAACGATCAGCGTGCTGTTCATGGAAGATCGGTTGCTCGTATAATGACGGGTCAGCGTCACATTTGGAGCCTGTAGGCCAGCGCGAGACCATCCGTCAAATGTCAAGGAACATCAAACCACATCGAAGAGCATCGGGTCTCACCTCTACGTCAGGGTGCGTCCAGGAGACGCTGTAGATGAGGGAGGGGTTACCGGTCATACACGTCACCGCAAAGGTTTCCCCCGCCACCCGGAAAAAATCTGTCTGATCCACCGACGCCTCAGGAGGACGGCGCTGTCCTGAACACACACACGCAGAAATGTGAGGCACTAATCAATGAAAGACGAGTTTCAAGTTTCAAGTTGTTTTTGTAATGTGGTTTCCCAAAGCACTTAACAATATTAGAAACAAATGCACACAGATGGATCAACAAGAGTACACATGAAAAGAACACACAGTGCAATCTAGCAATACAATATGGGAGCTTCACAAGAAACAACCGGAGATAGGATGAAGCTTAAGGCTGGCGCTGCGATCGTGAGGTGGGCCCAGTTGCTGAGGCCTTCATTCTAAGTCCAAATGTTTTGTGAAGACGCGTCTTGCGAGTCTCCTGTGAAACAGCTGCATTGAAAAAAGCGTTTCTAACATGAAGCGAAAGCTGATTCCACAGGCAAGGAGCGCGGTAAGAACGCCCTGCTTCCTGCTGTGACGGGGGAGAGTGAGGTAGCTAGCGTCTTATGAGCGACGGGGACGGCGGGGACAGTAGAAGGGCTGATTAGGTGAAAGACGGGCAAAGCCTGACTGGAAAAAACAGACAGACAGGTGAACAATGCAACGATGAACGGTAGACTGGAGGTGAGATGGCCAGGTGAGAAACCGACTAATGCGAGACAGACAGCCAGGAGAGACACTGGTTAGCATGAGACAGGTACAGGTGCGAGACAGATTGCTTAAAGAGAGCCCTACTGACAGAGAGTTAGACAGGCTCCTTACTTGGCGTGACGATGAGGTGTAGCGTGTTGGACGTGACACGTGTCTCGTTGTTCCAAGCGGCGCAGACGTAGCGTCCGTTGAACCTCCTGTCCACTTTGTGTATGACGACTCCTCGGCGAGGGTCGGCGCTCACATTCATGCCCGGGGGCAAACCCCGGCCCCGCCCTCCGGCCCGGTCCTCCTCCGGTAGGAGGGTTAGGTTGGTAACGGACGGGTCGGTCAGCAGACACCGGAAGAGGAAGTCGTCCCCCTCCCTGACGCTGGGCGTAAAGTGAGGCGCGACGAAGACACTGGTTGGGTCCAACGGGTCTGAGGGATGATTGACAAGGGAAGTGACATCACCTAAGGGATGATCCACAAGGGAAGTGACATCATCTGAGGGACGATCAACGTAGCTCACCTTTGATGTACAGGTGCACCGAGGCGTGAAGGTGTTCCAGACTGCGGTTGGTGTATGCGCACCGGTACGTTCCCGTGTGTCGGGGTCGGGCGGGCCGGAACCTCAGCTCGCCGCGCCACTCCTCCGACGCAGAACGGAACGCCGTTCTGGACCAGTGCAACGACGCGTTGCCGTGACAACTAAGGGTGAAGGCGGAGCCGGCGGGCAAAACCGCCTCGGACCGGTTCTGCAGCAGGTCTGAATTCAGACGAATGAACGGAGGAGAAAAATCTGGAAGGAAGAGAAGAGTCTCTGCTACGATGAAGGGCAAAGTTTAGAAGACGGTAGTGAGGCCAGCCAGGATGGACGGATTAGAGACAACAGGAAGCAGAGCAAATGAAGATGTTGAAGTTCTCTGGAGGAGTCAGAAGGTTGGATAGGACTAGAAATGAGCTGGCCAAGGTTAGATGTTTTGGAGAGAGCAGAGTTGGATGGTTCGGACACGTCCAGAGGAGAGAAAGTGGATCTTTTGGTAGAAGGTTGATGAGGACGGAGCTGCCAGGCAAGAGAGCGAGAGGAAGACCAAAGAGAAGGTCGATGGATGGAGTGAGGGAAGACATGAGCGCAGTTGGTGTGCGAGAGGAGGATGCAGGAGAAGAGGATGGCATGCTAACGGGACAAGACCAAAGCAAATGAAGAAGACCCCTAATGAGCTCTCACAGCAGACGGGTTGGGAACCACTGGTGCGGTGGTGCTGGAGTCAATCCCCCAGATGACGGAGACCGAGAGGCGAGGGAATACCCGGGACCGGCTGCCAGCCAATGCCAACGCGTACTCAAGCGAAGCGCCGTACGCCGCACAGGAAAACCACAGCCTAGATTCCAACCCCAACCTCAGAACTGTGCGGCGGATGTTCGAACAACTCGACCGCTGTGCCTCCCTTGCACATTAACATATGTATAAGTATACATAAACAATGTAGGCAAATATTTGGAAGGTCTTTATTCTTCTAGACCATTCGGGAAATGTAGCTTGAACCCAAATAAGAGATTTTTGTCGACATGACGGTTGAGTTTCACAAGATGGGGAGAAAAACAGAAGTGAAACTTTTGACTTTAACGTCTGTCAGCAGTTTGGAGGCCAAATGTGTGTGTGTGCGTGCGTGTGCGCGTGTCTGGAAAAGAGAAAAAGAGGAAGAAAAGGCGCTGTCCTCATCAGGATCAGGGAAGACGCTCCAAACGCTCCAATTGTCAACATCTAACATCAAAAAGGAATCGACAAAATACATATTTTCGCTGGCTGGCTCCCATTAGCCGCTAACCCACCTAGCGCCGCGCTGCCGCAGACAGCAGGTAGCTCCGCCCACAAGCTTTCAATCAGTGGACTGGCTGTCTCCAAATGCGTGTTTATCATCAGTATTTCACGCATGCTATAGTTTGACAGGCTCAAACGAACATGAAATTGAGTACCGCAAGAAGAAATGCCCCGCGAGGAGGAGCGGCTCAGAAAACGGATGGATGGATGAAGAACAAATGTCATAAACATGACTCGATACAAAGTTTGGTTTTTGCCACAAGTTCCTCTTTCCACTAAAGACCATTACTAGCTACTGGTGACTTTTCCATTAATAACATCAATGATTGTTTGTCTTCTTACCTTCAGCTGAGATGATTGACAGCAGGAACAAAAGCAACACCATCTTCATCTTCATCGTCTTCATCTCCGTGTTCAGACTGACTGACACTCAAGCACCTCTTCAACTTCCTGTTAGTCGCTCACTGGCTCAGCCCACCTCGTCGGCCCCTCCGCCTAACTCACCAAGCGCCCTCGCCCCTTCCTTCCAGGGTCTCAGACGTCCAACAGTCTGAGACCTTCGACGGTGTCAGGGCTCCGGCAGCCTCAGACGTCCTACAATCTCAAGCCTTCCATGGCCTCAGACCTGCAAACAACCTCAGTCCTTCAATAGTCTCAGACCACAAACAATGACCTCAGACCTCAAACAGTTTCAGACCTCCAATAGTCTCAGACGGCCAATGACCTCAAACGTCCAACAGTCTTAGACCTTCAATGGTCTCAGACCACCAACAGTCTGAAACTTAATATGTCTTAGACCTTCAATGGCCTGGATGTCCAACAATCTCTGACCTTAACCAGTCTCAAACCTTCTTTGGCCTCAGTCCTCCAATGGCCTCAGACTGGTAACAATCTCAGATATCAAACAGTGTCAGACCACCAATCGCCTCAGATCTCTGACCTCAGAGACCTAAACCAGACCGTCAAACCATTTCAGCACGTCTCAGAGTTCTAACAGTTTTTTAACTTCAGTAGTCTCTGACCTCTAACAGTGAGCCCAGACTGCCAATGGCTTCAGACTCCCAATGGTCTCAGATCTCCAGTGGCCTCAGACTTCTATCAGTCTCAGACCTCAAACTATTTCAGCCCACCGATAGCCTCAGATCTCAAACAGTCTCAAACCTTCTATGGCCTCACACCTTCAACCTTCATACCCCCAAGAACCTATGGCTTAAGACCTCCACAGTCTTAGACCTCCAGTGGCCTCAAAGGTCTCACAGCCTGAGACCTTAAGTGGTCTGAGACCTCCAATTGCTTCAGATGTCCATCAATCTTGGACCACAACCGGCCTCAAACCTTTTATGGCCTTGGGCCTCCACCGGCCTGGAAAAGAAGAAAAACTCTCTCTGAAGGAGAAACATAAAACACAACCTAGACTCCATCTGGTGGGCGGGGCCACCTTTTATGCGCGATTTTATTGGTCGAAGATTTCATGTTTTCATGTTGAGGGAATAAAACAGAACAAAGCAAACTCAACGGGCAGCTGGAATTGAAAATGTTTTTAATTTATGTTGAGCATAATATGTTGATATAAAAGAAATGACAGGAGTATTGCATCACTATAATGTCGTCTTGTACTGTATGTGACATGTATGCTAACATGCTATATGTACATGCTTCTCACACGCAGCTTTCCTCCACTTTTTCACGTGATGATGTCACTTCCTGTGAGGCCGGCGACTCCTCGGCTCTGAACGGGGAAACAGACCAGCCGTGATCACGATCGTAATGATCATCATCTTCGTGACGGTACCTGTCTGCGTCCAGCGCAGCGCCGCCGCCGTTGCCTGTCCCCACTCTGACAGGAAGGATGTATTCGCCATGCGAAGGTCCCGCCTCCTCCGGCCCCGTGGCCAACAGGTGAACCGTCGCCTCGGAGGTGTTACTTCCTGTACAGAGCGGCGACGATTGACATTGAATGTTTCCGGCGCCTGATCAAAAACATGCGACGCCGTTTCACCGTCGGTGTCGCTTGGCACGTCGACGGTCGTGGACGTCAGTCGGGATCGAACGACGGCCGGATGGTCGCCCGTCAGGAAGTCGTCCGTCAGCCTGGCGTACGTCTGCGAAGGACGCGAAGAAGTGGACACCGTTGAGGGAGGGAGACGGTCACGAGACGCTTCCGGCAAACGACGCGGAGGACGCCGACACCTTTCTGCAGTCGTCCGTCAACGTGGCGTCCAGAGACGCCACCAACGACGAGAACGGCGGCCTGGAACCGGGATGCTCGCTCCAACACGCCTGCATCACGTCGTAACTGAGCACGCGCATCAACTTGTCATACATGTTGTCATAACATGCAATCATTTCACGTCATGTATGTTTTTGCAAGTCATACATGTTGGAGTTGGCGTGTTGTGGCCGCGTCAAGCGGTGTCCTCTCTTCAGCGCAACGTAGAATTGGTGCGTCACGGGGAGGTCCGAGTACGGACTTTCACCTGCAGCAAAACACACGTGACACTCGTTTGACGTGTCGTAACGTGTGGTGGCGTCTTACCCAAAGAGAAGATCTCCCACAGCAGAACCCCGTAGGACCACACGTCGCTCTGCGATGAGTAAACACTTTGGAAAATACTCTCCGGGGACATCCACTTGAGCGGCAGCAAGGCCTGCTGGGAAAAATCAGGTGGAGAAAGTCACGTGACGCCACGGACACGGCGCTCGAGACGTCACGCGTCGTCGTGTCACACTGACGTGTCCTCGGGCCACGTAGTCCTGATCCTTGAGCGGATCTCGAGCCGGGTCAAAGTCGCCCACCTTCACCAGCCGCTCCTCGCACACCAGGACGTTCCTGGCCGCCAGGTCTCTGTGGACGCACTGCGACACATGACACGCGCTAACCGCACGTTAATCACACGCTAATCACACGTACACCTGTACGTCGAGTTGCGTCGGCGTACGTTGCGCGAGGACAGGAAGTTCATGGCGTGGGCGACCTGGAAGGAGAAACTGTGCAGGTCGCTCACGCCCAGGACGGTAGAGTCGCTGAGGAGGGGCAACGACGCCTCCTGCTGGTCTGAAGGAGAGGAGCACACTGGCAAAGGTATATACACGCAAACAGGTACGAGAGCAGGAAGAGGGACACAAAGGTCTATACGCGCAAATCGAAACACTGGTATACACACACAAACAGGTGCACAAGCAGCAATAGGTACTCGAACAGACCAATACATATACATAGACCGACAGGTACACAAGCAGCAAGCGATACGAGCAGGCAGTGGAATACACGCACACAGGTACACAAGAGGGAAGCGGTGCACACAGTTACAGGTGCACAAGCAGGTTGAGGTACACACAGGTACACGCATACACAAATAAGTAGGTAGAAGTACACCGAGGCAAAGCTATACACACTCAGATGCTAAGTACATGAGAATGTATCGGTACACACGGGAACAGGTAAACACACAAGCAAGCGGAGGTACACGCAAATATACACAGACAAGCGCGAGGACGTAGACGTCACTGACGCCGTTGCCGCCCCACCTGACGCCGCGCTGTCGCTGCCGATGACGACGGCTCCGCCCTCCCGCTTGCTCATCACGTCCATGTAACCTCCGTCCGCCTCTCTGCACGCACACGCGGTCAGTGTGCGTGTGTGTCTGCTTGTTCATGTGTGTTTGGATGTCTTTGTGTTCATGTGTATATGTGCATTTGAATGTGTATGTTTGTGCGTCACTCTTTGTGTGCGTGTGCCCTGTTTGTTTGTGTGGGTTTGTGTCTGTGTGCTCATCTGCATGCGTGGGTGTATGTTTTTTTGTGTGCGTGTGGCTTTTGTTTGTATGCATGTATTTGTGTGCATTTGGGTGTTTGTGCGCGTGTGTTTGTGTGTCAGCGGTTTTGTAGGGTGTTCGGTTTCTGTGTCTCTGTGTTTGTGAGTGTCTTGGTGGTTTTGTGTGGGTTTATTTATGTTTGTGTGTGTCTGTGAGTGTCCCTTTAACGCGTTCATTTGTGTGTTTACGTGTGAGTTTGTCTGTGTTGATGTGTCTACCTCTTAGCGTGCGCGCTGCCGTGCACGAAAGTGTGTTTGTGACGTCGCAGGTAGTTAGCCAGGTCTCCATGGCAACAGAACTCAGTGACGACGTAGACGGGACCTGTGGAGAAGATGGACGTCAGCATGCCGGCGGCCGGCAGGGGGCGGCGTCGCTTGGTCACCTCCTGACGTGCACGCTCCGAGCAGGTTGACGATGTTCACGTGAGGGCCCAGATGACACAAAAGCTTCAACTCAGACAACAACGATTGAGATGCGCCGCTGTTGGCTGAACACACACAAGCACAGAAATACACAAAAGATACACATGGGTATACACACACGTACATACGACATACAAGCAGGTAGCAGTGTAGACAGGTAAAGACACAGGGACTGGTATACACACACAAACAGGTAGAAGTACCATACGGGCAGGTAAAGCTATATAGACACTAATAGGTACACAAGCAGGAAGCGGTGGGGCAAGGGTGAAGGTAAAGGTACTGGATAAACACACAAACTGGTACCCAAGAGGTTGGAGGTACATGTAGCGAAAGGTATACACACACCAATTTGTAGACAAACAGGAAGAGGTGGGGCACACAAACATGTAGACACAAGTGCAGGTATAGACATACACCGGGTACACAAGCAGGAAGAGAACCAAAAGGGTAAAGGTATAAACACACAGGGACTCAGGCAGGTAGAGGAACACACGCGTACAAATATACACAGGTACAGGTACAGGTACAGGTCCACACACAGAAGCAGGGCGAGGTACACACATTTGACCATCTTGACGGCCACTCTGGTGGTGTTCTGGTCCCGGAGCAGACCCGACACCTTGGCCTCCACAACTCGGCCGAAAGCTCCTGAACCCAAAACCTCACCTGAACACACAATACGGAAACTAGGATCTCGGGCAGACTTCTACTTAGTACTATTACTGTCCTGCACAGAACTACCACTACCTAGTACAATGTTGTCCCTGGGTATTTCCCAAGAGCCATTGTAGGGCAGCTCGGCGGGGTCCAGGTAAGTGTACTCCAGTCCATCGGGACTCACGGAACCGATCAGCTTCCAGTGGACTTCGTAGCGAGGTTTCTGAAGGACAAGAGTTCCCCGACTGCACTTAGGTGTCACGGGAGAGAATCCCTGCATCGAGTACTACTGACTTTTCTCCACAAGATGATGAGAATGAGCAGGAAGACGATGGCGATGACCACCAGAACCAGGACCAGCGCCAACGTGGCCACCTGGGACAATAGAGCTGGACAGGAGGTGCTTCGTCACCAGGACTTATTATGGGATGGAATGTCAGCAAAGAGTAGGTCCGTCTTCCATCATCCGATCATCCGATCGTCCGTCCCACTTACAAGATGACACCAGTCTGAGGTCTCGGGCTCGACGTCCGGCAGAGTTTGAAGCCTCACATCGGACGGCGGTCAAGGTCGTCGTGGTCTCCAGCCTCAGCACACTGCGCACCTGCGAGGGCGAGGACTGATGATTTCACGGATGCCCGGCGAAGAGGTCGCAGGGGCGGCGATGTCATCGGTTACCTGGGTTACGCCCGTGTCCGCCAGGACGGTGACGTTCTCCTGCAGAACCGCGCCCTCTGAAGCGCCTGATCGGCGCGTCCAGCTACCCGTCCCGTTAGTGCACCTGCACTCAAACACACAACGTCTGTCATGTCACACTAAACCACTTCCTGTGAATGCGTCAACATGTCGGTTCTTGTTAGCTAATACTAAGCTAGGTGAAGTTATTCTGACCCGTGTGCACTGTGACACGTCAACCAGTTGACGGAAGGGGGCGGAGCTCCTTCGCTGACGCACAACACGGCCTGAGTGCTCGTCTCCGTCAGCGACGTGATCCTCGGCGGTGCTGCGGACACACGTGCACAAAGGCCAACGCACGCACACAAACACACGACAACACACACACACAAATGCACAATCGCACACATACACACCCAGCCACACGCCCGTGAGTTGTAGGGAGACATTCATTCATCAATAGCGATTGCCTTACATTGAACTTGCAGGTAGAAGAGCACCTCCTGCCGGTCATCTTCGTTGTAGACGCTGGCCGCGTAACTTCCTGTCTGCTCCAAGCGGACCCTCGCCAAGGTCAGCGTGCTCACGTATCTGCCGACGTCACGGGCCCGACAGCCGCATTTTGATGGCATCGCAGTTAGCATTGTTGTTAGCATCGCAGCTAACATCGTCGTTAGCGTCGGTGTCAGCATTAGTGTGAGCACCGTGTTGGCGTCGCTGTTAGCGTGACGTTTAGCGTACCTGCCGGCCGTCACGCGGGTGCTGGACACGCCGATTGTTCCCGTGGCGACGACAACGCTCCGGTTGTCCTTGTGCCACACCACACTTGGCGGAGGGTGGGCGTCCACCGCCACCCGCAGGACCGCCGTGTGGCCGACCAGCGAAGTCACGTTGGTGTCATGCGTCGCCCGCGCAGAAATGTAACCCCGATCTGCGGAGAATCCATCCGTGTGTTTGTTTGCGTGTGTGTTTTTGTGCATGTTCGTTGTTTGCTGTGTATGCGCTCACCCAGTATGTTTACTGTGATGTTCTTTTCCACTCGCCCTCCCTGCAGCGTTTCCTGGACCGCACACACGTACACGCCTGCAGGAAGCATCCCCAGCATCTCACAGTTACCGTGGCAACCGCCCGCGTCACCAACGATGAGCGGCGTCGGCACCTACCGGAGTCCGCCAGCGTCGCCGAGGGGATGTTCACGAACGAACGGATTTGATTGGGCAGAAATTCTGTGAGCGGCTCGATTTCCTGAATCAAAATCGGAATCGGAATCGGAATCGGAATCATCTTTCATTGCCAAGTATTTCAGAAACACACAAGGAATTTGCGTCCGGTAGCTGGAGCCGCTCTAGTAGGACAACAGACGGCAGACGGCCACTTTGACAAAAAAACACCGCTGAGACAGAGAAAGAAAAAAAATCACACTACGGGGAGTCACTTCGCAATAAAAGCCAAACACGACCTCACCCGTCAGTCAGTCCAGCATGCGGGCGAAGGCAGACGTACCTCTCTGCGCGGGAAGCTCCACGAGAAGTAGACTATGTCGATGTCTTGGACGCTGCAGTTGACGAGCAGCTGTTGTCCACGCTTCAACACGCCGCCGGACGCCGTCAAGTCCACCCGCATCTCCTTGGCAACTGGCAGACAGGTGGGACAGATGGGTGAGGAACGCAGGTGCGCCGCAGACGGGTTGTCTGGACAGGTGAGCGCTCAAACCTACCCACGACGCTGAAGACGTAGTAGACCTGCGACCGCGTCTCCTCAAAACCATCGGAGGCCACGCACACGTACGACGAGTCGTTCAGGCGTCCCGTGAAGCCGCGACTGGGTTCGTACTTCAGTCCAGACGCCGGTGTTTCATCCCCGCGTTCGTACAGTTTGACTTTTAACAGCGGGTCGGACACCGCGCAGGGGATGGTGTCCTCGTCCTCGTCCTTCATCACCACACCTGGACCCACCGGGACAAACCACTCGTCCGCACCTGCGGGGGGCCCGAAGCGATCGTCAGACTGCGAGACGCTTCATCCGGCCGGGATCCAAAGTTCACCTTGTCCGGGTATGAAGATGTCCATCTTCCTGATCTGATCCGACGACGACTCCTCGCACGCGTATCTCCCGGAATTCCTCCAGGTGACGTTGAAGAGCTGCAGGACGCTGCGGGATCCCTGCTTTTCCACCACGACATCGCCGCCTTGAGACTCCTGCCACGGCAAGCGCCAGGAAACCTCGCTCCAGCCGGAACACACCTGACAGACCACCGGGGCAAAACGACACCCGAGAGGCGCCGGAAGAGTGAGCGCGAGACGAGGCCGTGGAGAGCCGGACAGGCGAAGTCTTACTGACCACGGTAAAGTTGGAGTGAGACTGGAGCAGAACCTGGGAGGCCAGTGGAATCAGTTCCAGACAAACGCCCCCTTCTGGAAGAACCAGGAGCACACCTACACGCGCAAACACACACAGGCTGGCGCGAGTCCATCCGGCCGATCGGGACGGACGGACGTTTTCTTGTTGTTGCCTTGCTACTCACCCAGCAGGAAGCGCAGCGGTTTCAGACTTGCGGTTCGTCCCCCGACGGACGCCGGCATGACTCCCGACTCTGACCGATCACGTCACAGACACACGTTTATTTTGACGCGATTGGAAACGAATACCGTATCTGTGCCTGTCGTGTTGCGCGCAAGTGGTTACCTCGACATGTCGTATTACACTTAATGCAACTTAACTGTTACATGTCACACATGGTATGTTGCATGTTACACGCGTCACATGACACTCGTCGCATGTTCTTTGTCACACAATGCGAGTTACGTGTTGGCTGCGACTGGTCGCACGCTCCGTTACACGTTACGCGGCGCTTGTCGCACGGACCTGGTGACCGGACAGCAGACGGGAAGTCGTCACGCTCGCATCAGTCGGCCATCTTGAATCGACCTCGGTGAGGATCAGATGGTGCGAAAAAGATGAAAACCTGCACATAGATCAACACGACAACGTTTGACATCGTCGCCGGAAGAAGACGAAGACGTAGAAGAAAAAGAAGAAATGAAGAAGAGGAAGAAGCAGCAGTAGCGGCAGCTTGTGGAAACTATGAGGCTCGCCCCAGGGGGCGGAGTCAAATATCGCCAAGTCAACACGTGTCTGCTAAAAGCATCAACCAACTTTCTTGGTGGAAAGTCTGCTGCTGATTCGGATATTCACAATCCGGTAAGTGAGTTTGAAAAAAAACATCGGTCCGTCGGAGGAGTCAAGTCAACAAGGTTGCCATGGAAACAAGATTTCACACCCCCACCCAAACCCGAGTCACATCAAAGGAGTTTTCTTCCAACCTCGTCCTTCCTTGTCCTCCCTTTGCTCTTCTTTTCCTTCCTTTTCGGCCGCTCTTCTCTTTTTGGCCTCTTTTTCTTCCTGCCGCTCGCTGACTGGAAACAAAGTGAAAGAGAGAGAAAGAGAGCGAGAGAGAGAGAGAGAGAGAGCGTCTGTTTCCAATCTGCATCCCTGCCAAACCCGACAGGAAGTCAACACACACACACACACGCACAGTGAGTGGGATAGCTGGAAAGTTTTGAAGAAAACAAAACAAAAACAAAAAAGGCTCCACAAACTTAGACATCAACTCTCGTCTGCCTACGTCGACGTGTCTGCATTTCAAATCTGCTCTAACGTGTGTACATCTACGACACACGGATCTTCTCTAGTAAGTCCACATGTGCAACAAAGGCGTCGCTCGGCCTGAAGCCCAATGAACCCTGACTAAATTGGACGGAGGCGTGGATGCGAGTGCGATTGGCTGGCGACCATTTCCGGGTGTAACCCCGCCTCTCGCCCGAACATTGCTGGGATGGGCTCCAGCACGCCCGCGACCCGCCTGAGGTCGATCGGTGGTTGGCAAAGCGGCTGAATAGCGCCACCAACTGATATTGTCCTTCCACTGCAAGGAAACCAAGGCGAATGGATGGTGGTGTGAAGTTCGCCGGCGCCATCTAGCGGTAGGGCTATGAAAGCACACGTCTTAAATGTCTGCTCCTATCTCAAGGCAACAAACTCGGCCAAGCAACGGCTCGTATCTTGAGGAGCCAGTGCATTTCCTGCCCAAAAATGTCGCCGGTGCCCTATTGCACATTCGGTGCATTGTGGATTTAGTTCATATTCATATTGTGTACAGTTCAACACAACATTTTTGGAATATGCTGTAAAAAAACAAAAACAATCATTAACCTCTCCCGCGATAAACGAGAGATTAGTGTATTGCGTAAAGGCTGTTAGTACTTTTATACATGTGATTTCTTAGTTGTTGTTATTTTTTGAATACATTTGCAAAAATCTTTATAAAAACATTTTTAAAAAACACACACACACACGTTGTCATCATAGGGGGGGGTTGTGTTTAGGATGAATTGAATCCGGTTTTGAAAATTGTCTGTAAATGAGCAAAATGAAGCGCACACACATAAAACACACACACACACACGTAGATGCACGTGTGTGCACAAGTGTATGCATACTTGTGTGATGATGTGAGCGAGAGGAACTGGTTGTGTAAAAAAAACAAAAAAACAACAACAACAAAAAAAGTAAGTGACTGAGCAGGTTGGACGATATCTACTCGTCGCACGAATGCGCCCGTCCTGCAAACGCCACACGGGGAAAGACGCGTGCCACGCAAACAACAGAAGGCCGCGAGACACCGGACCCAAGCAGGAAAGAAGACACGCGATCAGCGGATCTCGGGAGTCACACGGTAAGGAAAAGGCCATCTCGCGACCCAACGGGAGTTAGCTTCCGGGACCGGGCGCGAGAAGCCAATTTCCATATTCATTTCATTATTTGACGTGTATTTTGACCTTTTAAAAGCCTCGCTATCATATTATTCATATCATAGGATATCACACGATTGCACACTACTTGGCGGTAGCCATTCAAATTAAATACAACAATAAAGATGGGGACTGTACTGTAAATAACGGCCACATATAACCTAAAAACCCCCCCGAAGTTGTCGAACCGCCGAGTCGTGAGGGTTCACTGTAATTGCATTAGCGTGGTTACCACGCAAACGCCGCAATGTTTCTATTGGATTGACGACAGCCAATCCGGCGTCAGCGTCCGATACTCTCTGATCGCGATCGCCGATCGATTAATCGCGACGGGTCCTCGCCCGCAGATGGCCCCGCCCCCGCCCGTCCCCAAGCCCAGAGCTCGTTACGCCAGGGACAGCCGAAGCTCCGCCTCCTCGGCAGACGGCAGGTAAGTGTGCACGCACGCGCACAAACACGCTCACACACATAGCCACAAAGAAACACACTCACGTACACACACACAAGCGCACTTAAACACGCTTGCACACAAACACGTGAACATATACGCTTAATTACACACGTTCACGTCCGTCTGTCTCTTCAGGGAGTGACCCTGACACACACACACACACACGACCAGGACAGACAGACATGAACATTGTGCGTGTGTGTGTGTGCCAGTGGGAATATTGTGCGTGTTGTACGGCAATGTGTGTGTTCTTGCCTTTCAGACATCAGCGTGCCTCCAATGGAACTCGATTGAGCACAGGTACACACAAACGCACACGCACACGCACGCGCACAGTATGTACATGCGACAGAATCTTCTTTGATTGGAAGGAGATAATGAGCTAAGGTCAGGCCGACATCTTTGTCACAAACTGGTTTCCAAACTAGTTTGGAAACCAGTTTGTGACATGACTTGAAAACACACGCGTACACACACGGATAAATATCTCCAACCCCGATTTCAATGAAGTTGGGGCAATGTCGGGTGATGCAACACGGCGCTGAACAATGAAATATAGATTTGCCAATCAATCATTGTATTCTGTTTTTCCCAATTTAATTGGAATTGGGCTTGTCGTGCCATCCAGCCAATCGTTACATGACGATGTCACTGTCTCCTCCCCCTCAGATGAAGACCCGCCCGTTGATGCTCCATATATGGTCGCTTCCGACTCCGCCTCCAGCCCGCCCTCCATTCACAGCATGGCTAGCACCATCGCGAACCACATAGCTAGCTTAGCAGGGGCCGCTAGCGGCGTCGCTAGCTCCGCTGCCGCTCCCATGCCGAGCTCCTGTGGCACGCCACCTGCTCGCTTGGGCGCCGTCGCCAGCTCATTATCGAACATGCCCAGTTTAGCGGCTATGCTCAGCACGGTGGCTAATTTGCCATCGCAATCTGGCAAAGGCATCCCTTCTTTGACACCGGCTGGTAAATCAATCAGGACGGACTTTCTGATCAGAGATGATTGTGTGACCGTCATTCATTGTTTTTCTCCTCCTTCTGGTCCAGATGTTGTTGTTGTGGACTCACCAGCGCCAACAGAGGGCAATGTTGGACTCGCAGGACCAGGTACCATTGGACCGAAGTCAACGGCACGATATAGATAGTTTTCTTGTGACATCGCACACCTCTGGACACGCCCGCGGTCGCCATGTTGGAGGTGGAGGCGTTGTTTTGTTCCGGCCGGTTTCCCATTCGTATTTATAAAAACCAACGTGACCATCTAGAGGAAGTACAGCCAAAGCTTTTCGGCTGGCAGGTAACCCTGCGGAAGGATCGGAACTGAAGCGAAGGCACCGGCCGAGTGCGGCCGACGGTCAGGATTGAGGGCGGCCCCGTGGACCCGGGTACCCGTGCGCTCAGGTTCTGAGGACCGGGCTGGGCGGGTGGAGCGGGAAGAAGGGAATCCCTTCTGCTCCAGCAGTCTGATCTCCGGCGGTGGCACGGCCTTCAGCGCCGCCTCTGCCACTTGACCGCGCGAACCCTGCTTACCGGCTTCAATGTCTCCGCACTCATCTTTGCACATCTGATGAGATTAAGGGCTGCAGTAATACAGGTGGGAGGGACAAAGTCTCATCTCACAGTTTACCGGCACACATTAGGAATCAGGGCGAGAAGATTGCGGATTTGTCACGGCAGAGACACAGATTGAGTTTCACAAACCAGCAGAGCTGCCCTCCCGCCGGCCAGATACGTATTTGTCTTTCTAAAAGCAAACTTGACTATCGATAGGAAGTACATGTCGTAACGTCGTGGTTACGGGCCTCCCCCCTGCGTCCGCCGCCAGCGGACCTGCGGTCTCCGGTCGAAACACGGGCGGCGGTGAGCCCCCGACGGCGCCAGCAAGGCTCGGCCGCCTCGGACCCCGCAGAGCAGCTTCGATGTCCTCACGCTTCTCGTCGGAGACCTAACCTAGCTAATAGTTATACAGAGAAACCACCGCGACTCGCTTCCGAGTCTTTCGGTTTCAAGCCTGTCGTGCGCTCGCCATTTCATAATGCTGTTCAAATGTGTCGTGAGCATTTTGTAAACATGTCCTGCATAGGGCTGGCCATATTGCCCACTGATGACTCAACTGTATCATTTAGGGAGTATTCAATTCGTCGTTTTATCCCGAGAGTCCACGATATAGTCCAACGCATATAAAAATCACCTTGTAGTGATTCGGGCGGGTATGATTGGAATTACAGCCGCTGCATTCAGAATCATGCACATCCACTCCATTCCTCACTCCCGAATCACTACGAGGGGATTTGAAATTGGCATTTGACGGAACTTACAAAAATCCCTATCTTGTACTTCCTGCTTCCTCTTTCTGCCCCGCCCCCAAACACCACAGAAGAAGAGGAAGACGCTCTCTACATCACCGTGTTGGAAAGTTGGGACGACGACGCGGATTCCGACTCGTCCAATGAGGAGGAACTTTATCAAAACTGGCCATCCTCGTCCGCGGCTCATGGACCAATGAGAGGAGACCACGTCCAAAACCTGCTCAACAGCGCCAAGTAAACCTCGGACTACACCTGCTACTACATCTAATCCGACATACAGTGCTCCACCCGGTATGACACTTGTTACTAAAACTAGTGCTCCACCTGCTACGACATCAGTGCCACACGTGGTGCTTCCTCCAGTACGACATCTAGTACGAGAGGTGCAGTACCCGGTGCTGCCATTAGCGCCACATCCGGTAGTCCACCTGGCACTACACCTGGTGCTATTCCTGGCACTACATCTAGTATGACACCCAGTACTACACCTAGCACGATACTTGGCGCTACACGTGGTACTGCACTTTGGTCGACAATTATGACGACGCTGCAGCCGGTACCTGATGCCACACTTGTTACTGCATGTCATTGCACACGCGGCGGTACACTGATACTGCTCGGTTTGCCGCAGTCGTTCCGCGAGTGTGACGCCCCCTCGGCCGGCCCCGCCTCCTCCTTTACACGTCGGCCAAACAGCAAAACAAAAGACTCCCAGGTACGCAACAGACACACGACTGATTGTGTCCATCAGAGGACTCGCACGCATATTGATGAGTGTTGCTGCTGTTGTTTTTTGTTGTTGTCATCGTTGTTCATGTTTGTTTCTTTGTCATTGCTGTTGTTCTCAATGTTCTTGTCGTTACTTTCGTCGCGGTTGTTGTTTTTGTCATTGTTGTTCTTGATGTTCTTGTGTTTGTTGCTGCTTGATGTCTTTGTCATCGTCGTTGCTGTCATTATTGTTGCCGTCGCGGTTGTTGTTCATCGTTGTTTTTGTCGTTGCCCCGATGGTGGTCGTCGTCCTCGCCGATGCGATGGCGTCGCAGCGTGGCAACCATCCGAGTGTCGAGGAAGAAAGGACACGGCCCGCCCGCTGGTCCGCAAAGCGCGGTTGCCCGAGCGAGCTGGTTGGACGTTTGGAAGGGCTTCAGGTAGAAGAAGAACAAGCTTCACATCTACACACGGATTGATTGATTGATTGATTGATTGATTGATTGATACTAGATGTCTTTTTTTTCTTCCTTCCTTCTTTTAGACACAATGTCTTTTGGGCAACGCTGGACGGACAGTTGATGTCTCTGTGGAAAAAACGAACAGTAAGTGTGTGTGTGTGTGTGTGTGTGTGTGTGTGTGTGTGTGTGTTGTGTGAGTGACAGTTGTCGTGCTCGATCAGGACCAGTTCAGCGAGGTTCTCTTCCACGTGTCCAGCATCACAAACGTGAAGAAACTCGACACAGGAAGATTCTCCGTCTACTTCAAGAAGAAACATTACGACTTCATGGCTCACAGCGACGGTCAGATACGACGCTGCGCTACACACTCCTCTGCTTTGAAAATGCTGCACTACTCTATTTGGGGGTTGAACGAATGAGTCGACTAGTCACTGAGTCCCATTTGAAGGCGACTCATCGCTAATAACGTTTTTTGTTGGGCTCAAAATATCAATGACGTCATCGGTTAACCGACTTTGACTCTCCCCTTTCATCAAATGAGTGTTGAGTACAAAAATCGTTGAACCCCTCCTCTACTACTCTATAGCTCTACGTTCTACTTATCTGCTGCTCTCTAACCCATGCTGTCTACTCCACTGCGCTATACGATACTGGTCTGCGCTCTACTCCTCAATGCTCTACTGTTCTATGTTTGACCGCTCTATACTCTACTATCTATGGCTTGTTCTCTATGATCGAGTGCTCTATGAACTAGTTCCATTTGCGCTGCACTCGAGTTGTCCATGCGCAACTGCTCTGCACTTTAGCGCTCTACACGATACTGCTCTATACTCCCATCAGTCCAGTACTCTCCATCTACTGCTCGACGCTCTCGTTGCGGATACTCGACTCCTCCACATTTCAGTGCTCTACCTACTGTGGTACGCTCTACTGCTCTATACTCTAGCACTCTACACTGTGGTTCTCAATACGCTACACTCTACTGCTCGAGTTTTCGACGCTCTACTATACAACACTCTAGTTGTCTATGCTCTTTTGCTCTACACTCTCTGTTCTCATTGCAGACGTTCAGGACGGTTGGGTCCAGTCTCTGCTGGCGTCTCGGGGGCAGCCCAGTCCCGCCGCCCCGGACCTTCACGGACCCATCACGGTCAAGGACCCCAAGAGCCGCTTCTATGCCGCCGTGTGGGGCCACGACTTCTGGATTTACCAGAACAAAGACGGCTTCCAGCTGGGCGTGGCCTGTTACAGCATTCCCCTCAACCTGGTCACAGTCCGGACCACCGGGAGACACTCCTTCACCCTTACCACGCCGTTCAGGACCGTCAAGTACGCACGCGGCGTCTTTTCTTTCGTCCTTTCCGTAGTGTACGGTATGTGGTGAATGTGAGAGCATTTCTTTCGTGTATGTAAGCGCAAAAAATCTGTAGTGTGTGAAAGTGTTTGTGTGGTGTGTGAAAGTGTTTGTGTGGTGTGTGACAGCATTTCATTCCACAGCGGTTCCAAAATGGGTTTGAGAACATTTCAGTAGCGCACGTGAGAGCGTTTCAGTTGTGTGCGTGTGAGCGCATTTTAGTCTTGCGCGTATGAGATGTCAATGAAGCGCGTCCGTCTTTGCGTGGACCGTCCTGTCTGACTCCCCCTCTTTGCCCCGCCCGCCGCCGACAGCCTGTCTGTTGATTCGTCGAAGGATCTGTCCGTCTGGCTGGAGGGTCTGTCGTCATCTATCAGCAGCGCTCTGTCCTGCAGCCAGGTGGCGACGCGCCTGTGGAAGAACCCGTCCAACCGGCACTGCGCCGACTGCGGCGCCGCCGACCCCGAGTGGGCGGCGGTCAACCTGCTGCTCGTCATCTGTCACAGCTGCGCAGGTGACCCCGGCGCCCCGCGCAGCCCCCGTCGCTGTCACCAACGCTAATGAGCTAACGCTAACGGCTTTTCCTCAGGGCAACACCGAGCTCTGAGCAGCACCCTGTCCAAGGTCCGCAGTCTGAAGATGGACAACAAGGTGTGGACTGAACCACTCATACAGGTGAGGAGGAAGCGGGGAAAGAACACGCCGTTCCGGAAAGGTGCTCGTCCGTCTCTCTCATTTCGGACCCCCTCCTTTCTCGCAGCTGTTTGTTGCCCATGGTAACCGTCTGGCCAATCAGGTATGGGGCCCCCTGGTGCCCTCTTCAGAGCAGATCGGTCCAGAGGCCTCCGATGAGAGCAGGTCAAAGTTCATCCAGGATAAATACAGCAAGGGGTGCTACCGACGAGTACACGCCCTCGCGTCGTCTGGAGAGCTGATGCAGCAGGTGTGACGCCGTGCCGGCGTGCCGCCGTGCCACCGTGCACTGACTACAGTCTTTTGTTTCAGAGGCTGCGAGAGGTTGTTTGTGGCGGCGACGTAGAAGAAACTTTCTCGCTCATCTGTTCGGGGGCAAAGGTCACACACTCACACGCACATGTGACATCCTGTGACATCGTGTGACATCACTTCCTTTCTGCAGGTGTGTCAAACAGAACCTCAGAGCCCCTCCGCTATCCAGCTGGCTGAGAGATCAGGGCAAGCTCTGCAGGCCGAGCTACTCAGACTCAATGAGTACACAGGTCAAACACGCACACAAACACATGCACACACACACACGCACACACACACAATATTCATATTCTATCATTTTATTTCTTTAACAGAGATTCTCCCTTACCTGCCAAAATCAGGATATAGGAGATCTGAGTCCACCCCCTCAGGTATTTATTTTTTTTATTTACCGTCATTTCTCGTGTATAATGCGCACCCCCAAAGTTGACCTCAAAATGCTGGAAAACCCTTCTACCTATGTATAATGCATTTTTCCAATGCATGATTTTGCTTCTACCCATATGATCAAACCATGAAGTATTATCTGTATTTTGTTAATTTTTTCTGAAGCACATTATTTGAAAACGTAATACTTTCTTTTTATTTACTTGCTCTTATGTTGAAATCCACAACCCTATTTTATTCAGTAAATGAGAAAAAAAAAAAAAAACACAGTTATGCTCATGTTTGATTACCCAGGCAGAATTTGTAAGATGGGTACAATTATTGAAAGAAAACATGAAGGGCCAGGCGAAACAAATTTAATTTCATATTAATGGGATTCAAATGTAACTGTCAAGCATTTCAGAAAAGCATTATCATTACATAAAATGTAACCATAAAAAAAATTATGATGGTTGTTGTTTAGTCTTCAGTCATATTAAAATATAGATATATATATATATATATTTCACAAATTCTGCCAGGGTATGTAAATTTAGGAGTACAAGTGTACATATGCAGTCATACTGGCATGAAAGTGTACACCTTTCTCATAACCTCTAGGTGGCGGTGGCATATTGGAATGAAAGTGTACAGCTAACGTCTAGATGGTGGTATATATTTATAAAATGTGAACGTTTTTGTCACTTTCCCCTATACCTATGTATAATGCGCATTATTGACTTTGGACAATTTTGGGGGGGGAAATGCGCATTATACATGAGTAAATTACAGTAATTACCACATGGTGTGTGTGTGTGTGTGCGCGTGCATGCGTGCGCATGTGTAGGAGAGGAAGACGAGGAGCTTCACGGAAAACTGGAAGAAGATCGCTTCCTCTTCTCTTTGGAAAACGACTCAGCGGCTTGCGACGTCCTCGACTTGCGTGAGGTTTTGTCACTTTTCCGAAATGACGGGTAAATATTCCACACGCAGCGACAACAGCACGAGCAATCGATACCGCTGCAGTCCGAGCAACTGGAAAACGAACGAGTGTTTCTTCGTTCAGGACGACTTTTCAGTTTGAGTTGATCACTTTGGACAATCAACTCATTTGTGTGGCCGAGACCGAGGACGAACTCCTCATCCACCTGGTCCATATCCTCAAGGTAAAACTGCCAAGAACTCCTGAAAAAAACAGACCATGCCTCATATCATAAGGCAGACCACCTGTCAAGATGAAGACAACCCGATGAATTCAACTCCAGCTGACTGACTGGCCTCGGACCACCAGACAAGACAGCTGACAAGCATGCCTCATACCAACTGACAAAGATCCCCTGACAAGACTGACCTCATACTACGTGACAAAACTCATAAACCTGACAAGATTCCGACCAACTGACGAGAAAATTGTCTGAGCTCTGACCCCCTGACCAGACCCGGACCATCTGACGAGAGTCAGACCAACGGACAAGACAAAAAAACACTTGAAAGGACAATTGACTGGTCTCAGACTACCGGACAAGAATCAAACCACCAGAGAAGACTCAGACCCCTGACAGGCCTGATACCGGCGCACAGGACAAACACGACCTGACAGGTGAAACATCACCTGACAAGACTCAGACCACTTATTTAGCCGTTTTTCAGGTGATTCTTCCGAGCGGTGTGTCCTACGCGGAGGTGTGCGGCGCAGTGGGGGTCAGTAAAGTGTGCGTGTTGGAAGACAGCGGAACCTCGGACAACTCCGAAGCCTGGTTGTTGCTGTGGGACGGCGGCGTGAGCGTCCACCGCGCTCACAGAGGCTCCAAGCAGACGCTAAAAATGGAACTGCGTGCGCTCAGTCACCACGGTAACCATCCTTCCGTACTGTGTGTATAGCGTCTCAAAGGTGTTGATCCACATCCAAAGGAACATTAATGGATATTTCTTCAGAGATGGATCCGTTTGAAGACATCATTACCCTGGTATTAGGACACAGGTGCGTGTGCGCTCCAACACACGGGTTGCGTTCTGTTGTGTTGCCATGTGGGCTGCCCACAAGATCCAGAAAAGTGACAGGCCTCAGACCACCTGACAAGGCTCTTCTCACACAAGCTGGCTTCATAGACTCAGACCACCTGGCAAGACAAAGAGCATCAGACAAAATTAAGACTACGTGACAAGAACCACCAGACAAGAAAACTGACTAGCCTGATACCACCCGACAAGGCAAAGATCACGTGACCTGAAAGGAAAAACTAAGACGACCTGACAAGACTCATACCACCTGACCAACACGCACGGTTTTGCGTTGTGTTTGGTCAGGTGACACATGTCGCGTGTGTGCAGGCGTGTTTCACTGCACTTTGACGAGCACGGCAGCTGCGGCAGATGGTACCGCCTCCTGCACGACGTTCTGGCCAAACACAACGCTGCGGAATCTCCCGTCATGTCCACTCAGACTCTGTACCCGCTGAGCGACCTCAACGAGATGGACCGGGTGCCGCTTGGCGTCCAACGATGCATCCGACACATCAAAAACCACGGTGGCCATTTGCTCTTCTTCGACCGCTTCGACTTTAACGTCGTCCTTCTTCTTCCACTCTGTAGACATCGTTCTTGCGTTGTGCGTGGTTCAGGTCTAAAGGTGGAAGGCGTGTACCGGCGCTGCGGCCTAGCCTCCAAAGTGTCCCAGCTGGTGGAGGCCCTGGTGAAATCCCCGGGTGCCGCCCACCTGGAGTCGGACGAACAGGGTGTGCTGGACGCCGCCGCCGCCCTCAAGCAGTACATACGGCAACAGGAAGCGCAACTCTTCCCCGAGAGCGACCGCAAGGACTGGATGCGTGCTGCGGGTGGGTGGGTCGTACTGCCGTAGTGCCTATATACTGTCGTGCGCTATATACAGCGGTAGCTCGACTTAGGAACACAGTCCTAGTCCTAGTCCTTTGTGTGTCCAGTCATTTCAGATGAGCGTGCCAGGTTCTCCGCCTACCGCGAGTTGCTATGGCAACTGCCCACCGATAAGCGAATGACGCTGAACGCTTTGTTTGGACACTTTTACATGTAAGTAATCGTTCGGGATTACCTCTCGCGCGCACACTGAAACTGAAACACCAACACACCACTGAAACGCTCTCACACGCGCTTCTGGAACATTGTCGCACACGCTCCTAAATCACTCTCCTACACACTACTGAAACGCTCTCATACACACTACTCAAAAAGGACACGACTGGAACACTCTCACATGAATTCTGAAGAAATGCTCTCCCATTATATTGAAATTCTCCCCTAGAATGCACTGCAATATGCATTTCAGTCGTGTGTGTGTGGGAGAGATAGTCCTGAATTCTGTCCCTGGTGACCACTCACACTGACTTAATTTCCCGCCAGGGTCCAGACGTTCTCTCAGGTCAACAAGATGACGGCCCACAACCTGGCCCTGGTCCTGGTGCCGTCGCTCTTCCACAGTCTGAACGCCGACCTGCTCAAGCTGACCCGCGAGTTGGTCCTGTACCACGCGCCGCTCTTCCTGGTAGGTCACGTGACCGCCGTGTCGATCGGTCGGCGACTGTGAAGGCTCACCTGGAACGCTTTGCAGACGCACGGGCAGCAGCACCGGGAGGAGGAAGAGGAGATCACTGTCCTCTGAACAACAACAACAACAAAAACAAGATGTATGTTGATTATCAGTTCTCCTCATGTTGTTGAACTTTGAAGTCATTAAAGGTGAACATTAAAGAGCTTGGGCTTGCGTGGCTTTTCTCCGGGCACATGCTGGGCTACTCACACATTCCAAAAACTCTGAAAACTCTAAAAATCATCCAGACTGGCGACCAGTCCCTGGCGTACCCCGCCTCTCGCCCAGCTGGGATAGACTCCAGCTCACCCACGACCCTAATGATGATAAGCGCCGTAGAAAATGGATACATGATGACGATGAACATGATGCTTGATTGGACTTCCACTTGACAATGACAATCGTTCCCCTTCGGGGATCGTTAGTATAACTTCAACAGTCATCTATACGATCACCAAAATATTCTTATTATATTCTATTTTAATAATGATAGGAGTAATATTGATGCAAAAAAATGTATTAAAAATATAATTTGATCATCTATTGAACGTCGACGTCTTGATAGTAGTATGGTAATTTGCCTACAGGGGGCGGTAACAAGACATTGCCACATAGTCCCACACTGTATTGCCTTTTAAATACGTGAGCGAAAAGACGTACGTCAAACATTTCAAGTTGTCTTAAAACGACAAATTCGTCAGTTCTGCACCAGAATTGGACTTAATCGTAGGAAACAGAAACTAGTGAAACAGAAGAAGAAGAAGAAGAAGAAGAAGAAGTGTAACCCGGAAGTGCTTTGGCTAATTCGTCGAAGGCTGCCATTGCTGTCAGGTAGGACAACAAACCTGACGATTTGGACGTTTTTTCATCGTCCTAATGTGACTTCGTAGTGCAACTATTAGTCGACATCGCGGCGGCAGCTGTCTGCATGTTGTTCGGGCGTTTTTGTCGACTTTTTATCCGTCAACTCCGCTCGTAAAAAACATAATTCCGCATAAAATGATTCTAGTTTTACAACATACAATTCGTATTTATTCTCGGTTGTATGCAAATGAATTCATCGTGACATCAAATCTCATCAAAATCATTCCGCTCCTTGCCGTCCACTAGAAGGTTCTAAGCGTCTGCATGTTCTTGTGGCGCTCAGGCAGGTTCTCCAAGGTTGCGAACGTGGTTACTCCGGGTGTCGTGTTCTACTGTTCTACAGCAGTGGTTCTCCGTGTTGTTAGCTCAAGCAACACCTCAAAAGATATTGCGGTAGGAAGTGACATATTATTCTCTCTGTTAGGATGAGCCGGCCAGCGGACGAGCAGGACACTGTTGACCGGGAGGACTTTTTTGACTGTCGCGAGACTTTGGAGCTTCCCGAGCGAGGAGACGAGGAGCGACGGCGCGTGAAGACGGACGCCAAACACGAGCCGGAGCCGGCGGAGCCGCTTGAGGATGCGCCCGTCGGAGAAGTGGAGGAGGACGACGACGACCAGCCGGAGGAAGAGGAAGAGAAATTGTCGCAGGAGGAGAAGGAGGTAAAAGCGAATGACGTTAAAAGTCGGAGTGCATCGCCGCCGCCGCCGCCGATTTCACCTTTCTTGTCACCTCAGAGCCGACGACTGCGCAGTCTCGCCTTGAAGGAGGAAGGCAATTGTCACTTTAAAAATGGAGGTGAGCTCACTATCAAATCTTTTTGGAATCACTTATCCTGTCAATCAATCAAATAATCGGACAGAAATGCAGTCAGGTTTATTGCATTTTTTTCAGATGACACTTTATTAGCCAGTCATTGATGAAACAACTCCAAATAAAACACAAAGAAGTCATACGACTCACACGTCGTGTCCGAGCTTTCTGAAATGGAGTTCTACTGATTTATTGCCAACGAAGGCCTACAAGTTTGAAGTTCACCTCCGAGGCGGCTTCGCGCGCGACTACACGTTAGTCAGACTACGGCTGCAAGTAACAATTATTTCTGGAAAAGATTAGACGGACAACCTTTTTCTATAAATGTATTATGGTTCAAGTTACTGGCTTGGTCCGTAACATCCGTCAGAAAATCGGCGCAGATGTTTGCAAATGTCCTTTTTCTGATTAAAAAGTCTGCTTTCATGGAGGACAACAGAAATCTGAAATTCTGAGAATTTGGACAATTGGAAATGAAATAATGGCTCGAAACTATGAATCGATTGTCGATGAATTGGATAATTGATGAGTTAATTGTTGCCCCTCTACAGCTTAGAGACCGGTTTGACCAGCGTACAGACGCCTTTTTGCAACGGAGACTGTTTGAGCAGCGTTTAAGAATGTGTTTGTGCAGATTGGTCTGTGGCGGAGCAAAGCTACACGCAAGCGCTGCGTTTGTGTCCGCGCGGTTTCGGCCAAGAGCGAGCCGTGTTGTTCTCCAACAGAGCGGCCGCCAGACTGCACTTGGTAACGTAGCTCACGCTATCGGCGGAGGTCCGGCTAGCGACACGCTAACACGAAGTCTCGCCCTCTCGCGTCAGGAGCGCAAGGACGACGGGATAGCGGACTGCTCCAGAGGTGAGTGATGTCATCGACGTCGTAGAGAGCACGACGGAAGTGCGCGTGACGTCCCGGCCAGAAGGTCGATTGATCGATCCGTTGATTTCGGATGCCAGCGTTGGAGCTGAATCCCGACTACGTGAAGGCGTTGCTGAGGAGGGCGGAGCTCTACGAGCAGACGGAACAGCTGGAAAAGGCGCTGGACGACTACCAGAAGGCCCTGGAGCGAGACCCCGAGCAGACGGGAGCCAGGCAGGCCTGCGTGGTGAGTTCAGGGAGCGCCGCCAGCGCTGTGGTCGTTGTTGTCCTTCCTGCTCCTTAATCATTTACTACGCTAAAATAAAAATCATCTTTAACCACTTCCATCTTCTACAGTATAGCGCTTCTCCTCAGTAGAGTCGCAGCTGAGCTGGAGTTAGCGTACAACCCGGACTTGTCGCCGCTCGTAAAGACGAGCAAAGAGTCGCAGTCGCACTCAATTTAGACAATTTAGACTTCGCGATGAAGCTAACAAGTTTTTGGGCCCGAGAAGGAAAAACCCACGCAAGTAATGGCGACATACAAGCAAACTCCAAACAGGAAAATGTCTTCCTTGAGAGGAAGGGATGGAAAAAAAGACAAAAAAGACCTCTACAACAAAGTTAAAAAACGAGCGACTTAAGGCTTCTTTATACTCGCGTGGGCAGCGACCGCGCTGACGTCACTGCGGCTGTCCCCCGCGCGCACTTTCGAAAATGTACTGCAGTTCACCTCCAAGTCGGGGGTGTCGCTACTGCTGCTATTGGCTAGGACGCCGCATTTTGTGTCATCACAGCATGTGACTAAAAGAGACCAATCACGCGAGATGATCTCCGCGGCGGTCTACGCGCAGCACCAATTTTTGCCGTTTGCGCCTCAAGCGACGCGGAGGTGCCGCGCGGGCCAACGCGTCGGTCAAGCGCTGCAATGTGGGCGCTGTCGGCCACGGGAGTATAAAGAGGCCTTGAGTGCTTTCATTTTGACAAAAAGTTCTTTGCCGCCATCTTGTGGCCTGTAAACTCAGAAACTGGATAGCTGACGTCGTGCGTGACCGCTTTGAAGACGTACGTGATAGTTGGAAGCCGAACTTGCTAAAATGTTTTCTTTATGGCTGGTGTCTTCCATAAAAAGTTACATCCATGTAGATCATTTACAAAAATATGATCTGTAACCACGAATGAAGCCTGAACAGGTCATTGTTATCTCTGGTGGCATTTCGTGTTTAAAAAAACTAAACAAAACAAAACAAAGCATCGCCGTTTGAAGTAAGTACGGGCGCTATGTCACAGCCCCTTTGCCAATCACCGAGCGAGGAGGAGGAAGCGCTTTGACCCGTTTTTGCCAAATGCGGAAGAAGGTTGCGCATATCCCGGTTTGCGGGGCTTTCACTCTTTTGGTGTTTTTATTTGGGCTAAGGTGAGCTGTGCTTCCCGAATCCCATTTGGAAGTGAGGTTGTACTTTTGTTCGGTGTTGTGACTGTTTTTCTTTTTGGTGGTGTTTGATTTGAAAAGAAAACCAAACTAATTCTTGGAACTCCAACTACTTCCTGTCCCTGCAGAGGTTACCTCAGCAAATCCACGAGAAGAACGAGAAGCTGAAGGAGGAAATGTTAGGTAGGAACACATGCGGTCCACGTGACTTTGAGTCTATATGATCGATGACCTCTTGACCCCGGGCAGGTAAACTGAAGGAGCTGGGCAACATGGTCCTGAGACCGTTCGGCATGTCCACCAGCAACTTCCAGGTCAACCGGGACGCCGACACGGGCTCCTACTCCATCAACTTTGTCAACAAGCCCAACAACACGTGACCGCGCCGCGCTGTTCTTTCACAATAAAACTTTCCTGTTGCACCCCAACGCGAGGCTGATCAATGACGCAAATCAATGGCGTGATGACACAAGCGGTTTAATGAACACCAGTTGAAGCCGGCCGATCACTGAGCCCTCCTGGACAGCAGCATCTCGCGGATGTTGTCCTCCGCCTCCTTCACGCTGCGCTCCAGGTACACCTTCTTCTGCTGGAAAACACACACACACACACACAATGGGGTTCGGTGATGACATCATCAATCAATCAATCGGGTCGCCGGGGCTGGACTTGAAATTGGGTTGATCGTAAAAAGCCATAAAGGCAATGAAATGGGCCCAGCTCCCAATGAATGAATGAATGAACAACGCCTGTCCGTTCCTACCTCCAGTTCTTTGATTTTCCCCTCAGCCGTCTTCTGCTTGATCTTCAGCTGTTGCGTGATGTCGTCCTTGGACTGCAGGATGAACCTGAAGCGCACACGCGCGTGTGCTCAGAGCGTCAATCGTTCAGGGGCGGCGGCGACCGACGGACCGGGCCACTCACATGCGTCCGACGCCCTCGTACGTGCGCGTGTCGTCGCTCAGCGTGTTGATCTCGGCGTGCGTGAGCTTGGCGTGCTTCTGCACGTGCGTCAGCTGCTCGATCTGCAGGTCGGCCAGCTTGACCTTCTGCTGCGTGTCGATCATCTTCACCTGAAGTTCCGAGAAGGCCTGACGACGCCCGCCGCCGGTCAATATGCGTACTTTCATTCAAATCGCTCTGACAAAACGTTTTCCACAGCGGGTGGCAGGTCAGCTGGAGCCGATCCCAGCTGACTGAGCGAGAGGCAGAGTACACCCCGGACTGGTCGCCAGCCAATGGGAGGGGACATATACACAAACGAGGGACTGACTGGTCGCCAGTCCGTTTCATGGACAATTTAGTCAGCATGCAAAAGCCACACAAGAATTCGAACCCTGTATTTCAGGCGAGGTGACGCAGACGTGCTAACCGCTTTTTACACAGCACGGTCGAGAATGGCTCAATTAGATCGTCTTGCTGACAAGCTTGGTATTCTAAAAGTACACATTATACATGTCGATATCGAATTAAACTTATGAGTTCGCGACCGTTTTAATTTAAAGGGTTACCTTCTTCAGCTCCAGATCGACGGGCGCCGCCATTTTCGGTGTTTTGGAGCGCATGCGAAAGATCCACTTCCGGTTTGACAACCTCCGCTCCCCCAGCTGCCGTATAATTATTATTTTGTTATTATTGTAACCATTATTATTAACATTTTATTCACTATGTGTTTTATCTTTATGTGTGTGTTTTATTTTAATGTTTTCAAAACGCCTTAGTCATCCAATGACACTGTTGCTAAAGCAGTTCAACTAAGCTAAGTGACTCACTCAAAAAACGTTATATAGATATGTTATCAGAATCAGAATCATCTTTATTTGCCAAGTATGTCCAAAAAACACACAAGGAATTTGTCTCCGGTAGTTGGAGCCGCTCGAGTACGACAACAGACAGTCAATTTACAGAACACTTTGGAGACAGAAAGACATTGACAAAAAAAGAAAACAGTCACTGAGCAGTAAAGGGTTGCTAGTTATCTGGTAATGCCGGTACATTTGATGCAAATCAAGATAACCACAAGACATGGAATTACAACTACAATGTTCTTAAAGCAACTCAAATATAGTTTATGAACGCATACTTGAAGAACACAGTCAAACAAGGACAGAGTGGGACGTCTTGTCGGCCGTGGCGTGTGAGCATATCTTTACAACCCGGAAATACATTGCGCGTGTCCGGCCGCGGGTTTGTAATATGACGAAGAAGACGCTCACGACCAACAAACAAACAAACAAACGACAGTAGTTTGCTAACTAACGCCAACACTAAACAACAGACAAGCATGGCAATTCCTCCAAAGCTTGCACGTTCGTTTCTCGGTAGTCCGTCGGCCTCTCTCGCCGACACAAAAAGATTTCAATCGAAGGAAACATCGGTGAGTTCACTTGTCATTTCTAAAACGTCATAAGTATGAAACTATTTTTAAAATACCTTCATATCGACATAGACGATGCCATTGGATGGAAGGGTCTTACACGAATAAGATGAGCCCAAATGTGTAAGAGTCTGAAAGGGATGAAGGATTTTAAGTCACTTTTTATGTCGAAAATGTTGTGCCCAGAAATCAATGGAAGGCATGAGGAAATGTCAGCCCGAAAGTGTGCCTCTTTCGTAGAAACACGCCCGCGTTTCATGTGAACAGGCCATTTTCACACTTTTTTTCAATAGGGTCCGCTCGAGCATTCTCAAACTGAGAGCAAGCGAGTCGCTGGAATGACTTCAAACTTCACAGAAAGCAAGAAGAAGAATAGCGAGTCAAGGACATGGAAGGTTTCGCCCGTGGACGAATCCTATGAACGTGGGAAACCGAGGAACGCTTTCGTCTTTGTCAGAACCACAGACAATTGAAATGGAGAAATTCCAAAACCAGGAGGTAAAGGGATTTCACAACGACGTCATTGGAAAAAAAAAAAAAACTAGGAGAAAACGCAATTTTGGTAGACCCCCACCAAATCTCTTCGACACAGCGAAATGGAAATAAAACGGTGGTCGTAATTCTGGCTTTAGTAACATACACGCACATTTGTTTTGTTTTGTTTTTGTTGTTTTGAAATGAATGGACTTTTGACTGGTTTGTGGTTCCAGCGGCGGGCAAGTCCACATTTGTGCGCCTCCTGCAGGGTGAGGTCATCGCCGAGCCCATCGGCAAATGGGGCAACGTCCACGACGTCTGTCAGAACCAAGTTGTTTTACAAAAGCCTTTGCACATTTTTACGTAGTCTTAAGACCCAGTTACTAGGGCCTTACCGATTCATCGGAGGGCCGATTTCATCGGCAATGAAGGGCAATTGTATTTATTTATTTATTTTTTTACATTTTTATTTTATTTGCACAAACAAATGACAACATGAGACTGAGATACTGACATTCAAACAAACAACAATGTGTGAAATAAAGACTAAAATAACCCCAGTACACAATTCGATCAACAATCAGCATAACAAAACTAGACAAACGTGGCTTGTTTCGCGTCCAGGTACGTGTTTGGGTGTGCGCTGCTGGAGGGCGGCGGCCTGAGCGAGGCGGAGTGGAGCGTCTCCCGGGACTGGCACTGTTGGCCGACGTCGCCCTGGACGCCTTCATTTACCTCAGGGCCCGAGGCGCAGGTGCTCCTCCTCCTCGCCAACTTCCTGTCACGTGTCCTGGCACACGTCAGCTAACGCCATCATTGATCGGGCAATTTCTGATTCTTTAACAATTTAAAATGTTGTTTTATTGTGGCATTTTTGTGTTCTCAGTTGCAAGAGTTTCTGTCCATGTTGTAGACCCCCCCCCCCAAACTCAGTACCACTGGGATTGGTCCATCTGTTGGAAGAAACCAATCCGCTTTTCATCCGCCCCTGAACGCACCACGAGATAGACACTGACCAGTTGCGTCAAGCTGGTCTTTTTTATTCAAACGACTTTTCCACGGACGCTCACACTTAATTTGTTTTGTGAATGAGTGACATTAAATGCCCGTCTTGCTGCCGTTGGCAATCATTGTCCGGGCGATTGCGCAAGCGCCGAGCCGGCCGTCAATGTTCAACCGAGCGGTCGCTGCGGCGGGCCAAAGGAAACGTTCCCGCAAAAAAAACCGCTGTGTTCAGCTGGTGACCCGCCGACTTGTTTGTTGCTTCGAGTCGCGGGGGTGAATTCCGAGTGGAGGTCGCCTCTCGTGTAGTGCTTCGCGCAGTCTGGGGGATGCGGTCCCGCTCGGTGAGCGGGCGGGACTGTTGATCGGTCTGCTGTTTGTCTTTATGTGCCCCGTGATTAACTGGCGACCGGTCCGGGGTGTACCCAGCCTTTCGCCCAAAGTCAGCCGCAATGGGGTCCTTCCATCTCTGGTGATCCAGATGGAAGTTACGATGAACCAGGAAGTTGTAATGACTACGAGGAAGTTGTAGTAATGTTGTACTAGGACGTTTTAGCGAACTAGCGCAGTGGTTCCCAACTGCTGGCACCCTGAGCCTCGCATGTTCCTATTGTTGCAAGGTCGCAACCCACTTTTAAAGAAGATAAGAACAAGGAAGATTTTTTTTGTTTAAAAATAGCCTATGAAAACATCCGTGCATCCATTTTCTTGCGCGTATCTGGGGTCGGGTTGCGTGAGCAACAGCATAAGCAGGGAAGACCAGACTTCCCTCTCCCCAGCCACTTCATCCAGCTTTTCCAGGGGGATCCTGAGGGGTTCCCAGGTCAGCACCGTGCCTGGAACACCTCAGCGGAGAGGCGTCCGGGGGTCATCCTAACCAGATGCCCGAGCCACCTCATCTGGCTCCTCTCGATGCGGAGGAGCAGGGACTCGATTCTGAGCCCCTCCGGTATGTCTAAGGGACAGCCGGGACACCCTGCGCCTAGAAATTCTATCCATAAAAGGGCAGCCCGCCGGAGTCCAACCCTCACTGGAAAAAATCCGACTTACTGCTGGCAATGCGGACCAGACTGGTTGTACAGGCACTGATTAACCCGTATTGGGCGGTCCTATATCCCATACCCCTGGAGCACCCTCCACAGGTCGAATGCCTTCTCCAAGTCCACGAAGCACACGCAGACCGGTCGGTCGAACTCCTCGAGGACCCCGCCGAGGGTGTAGAGCCGGTCCGCTGTACCACGGCCAGGACGAAAACCACACTGCTTCTCCTGAATGTGAGATTTGACTTTCCGACGGACCCGTCCCCTCTATACACGGTGTTGACGGTGCACTGCTTCCCCGTCCCGAGACGCCGGACGGTGGACCGGAATTTCCTCGAAGCCGCCCGGAAGTCGTTCTCCCTGGCCTCGCCGAACTCCTCCCACGCCTGAGTTTTTTCCTCGGCGACCACCAAAGCCGAGTTCCGCTTGGCCAGGTGGTACCCATCGGCTGCCGCCAGTGTTTCTGACCTATGAAAACACGTGTACAATATATTGTTATAAACACTGTTGTATGACTTGCCTCCAAAAGCATATTGCTAGCCATAAAGTCCACTCGCCAGAAGCTGAGCTACACTGTGTTTGTTTACAGCGTAAACTAGTAGCTAGTACGCAAGGGGGTAACATTTCCTGTCGCTTACTTATTAATACTGTATGTTCAGTGTGGGAACTTGGTACGCGTCTGGACTGAAAAAATATGAATACTGTCCTTGTCATTTTTCGGAGCTGTTCGCAACCCACCCAAAACGGGCCACTTTCGGGTCCCGACCCACCAGTTGAGGATCACTGATCTGGCAGGAAGTTGTAATGATCAGCGGGCCGTGCGTGTTTACAAGTTGCGTGAACAAGCACGCAATGATGAGTTGTTGCATCATCGTGCCCACCAAGTTAATGACCACAAGACTCACGGGAACATTAACAGACGCCACAATGGGGGGCTCGGGGGCGGGAGTGCGGGTCGGGGGGGGTGTCACGTGGAGCTGAGCCGGACCCGAGCGAGGTGCCAAAGTCTGCACGTCCCCGAGGAGGACGCGTCCCGTATTCCGCTCGTCTGGTCCACCGGGTAAGTCGAAGTCCGCCGACGCGGCGAGGAAATCCTCTTGTGTTTGTGAATGTTGCACACTTGTAATCCTTTAAGGCGACTCAGCAGACCACCCTGCAAAACTGTGAGAAAGAGCGGACGCCGCTGCCATGACAAGTTTCGGCGGGTTGGATTTGAGATTTTCTCTCTTTTTTCGGGCAGGTTGATTTGAAGGACGAAAATCATCGTGGTCAGCCGTCAGCATGGGCTTCAACGAGCTGCTAGACGAGGTCAGTCATGGGATCACAACGGCAAACCTTCGTGCGCGTGGAGTTGAGAGCGGCGCGGCGCGCGGTGGTTCGCACAGCGGCCTCGCGGGCGCACAGGTTGTGGTTGAAACATGACATTTGAATAAATGCTGCGGTGTATAACATGGAAAACATGATACCATGTTGGCCTAATGACAAGTGTGCACAATTTAGATTAGTGCTTCATAATAATGTTACGTAAAAATGTCCAAAATTCTAAAGAACTGTTCAAAAGTTGTTTTTTTTGGTGTTCAAAAGTGTAACTAACTAAAAGTCCAAACTTTTCATAATCTCAGACAAACTAATGGATTGCACCACAAGGTCATATTTGGGCAAAATGTTATGTTTCAAACGACGTCAGAATGGCACATGACCAGAAAGAGCCAATCACAAGCGTCGGCTTTTGCCGCCATTTCTCAAACGTAACTAAGATTGGAATGGAAATTTCCCAAAACAACTAATTGAATCACTGCACTTGTTTTCCAGTCATGTAACGCGTTTTTTTATCATTAAGAGATGTCATCGTGTACTTAGTTCCTCCCCAACACTTGTCTGTGATTGACTGGCGGCCAGTCCATTGTCTTGTCTCCGTGTGCCCTTTGATTGGCCAAAACCACAGGAAGTTGGAATCCTGGCTGGAGGTCAACTTCTGGGTGTTAAATCTCCTGGTGTGTGCAACCTGTCAGATGGGCGGTTTCGGGCGGTACCAGTGGCTCCACGTGACCCTCATCAGTTTCCCAGGCCTGCTGATGGCGAGTCAAAACCTCCTGAACAACTTTGTCTCAGGAACCCCCGGCCACCGCTGCAGCTTGTCGGCCAATCACAGCCTCTGGAACCTCACGGAGCAGGTATGCCGTCGGGGAGAGTCTCACGCCGCCGGTCGCCGTGCGATTGATGCGACGTCGTCATGTTTCAGGTGGATGGCCAGGACGTGTTGAAGGCCTTCATCCCACTGGACTCTTCGGGAACTGGACTAGACCGCTGCAGGAGGTTTTTCCCGCGGCCTATCCACGTTTGTCCGCCGGCGGTGTGTCTGACGGCTAAACGGCGGCTTTCTTTCAGGTACGTGATGCCTCAGTGGCAGATGCTAACAGCTAACGGCTCCGTTAACACCAGCCACCTGCAAACCGAAAGCTGCGCCGATGGTTGGACCTTTGACGACTCCGAGTTCCTTGCCACCACTGTTTCCGAGGTAACCCAAATCGCGTCAGAAGCCGAGATGGAAATCGTAGTCCACGTTTTATCTGGCAGGAAGTTCCGAGCAAGTCATCAAGTAACAATTAGGCAGTAGGCTGTTTTAGTCATCAGGTAGTTCTAATAATTATTCCTTAAGAAGTTGTAATGGTCCCGCGGGAAGTAGAAGTGAACCAGCAAGAAATACTAATGATCCAGTAGTAAGTTCAAGAGATCTGTAAGGAAGGCCCAGCTCGGAACCTTCTCATGATCCTGAAGGAACGTCACGTTATCTAGCGGGAAATCCAAGGGATCCAGCAGAAGGTTCAGTGATCTAGTAGGAAGTTGTGTGTGCCAGCGTGCGTTGCGTTGTGTCATGCGTCTTCAGTGGGATCTGGTGTGCAGCCTGCGGCCCCTCAAGCAGATGATCCAGACGGTCTACATGGGCGGCGTTCTCGCGGGTGCCGTCCTCTACGGTGGACTGTCCGACAGGTGAGAGACTCGTTCTCGTTTCTTTCAAATGGCAAAAGGCCAGCACGCTTTCCAGCTCTTTCCCTCCGGCGGGCGCTGTGGAGCGATGCACACCAGAACCGGCGATTACAATTCCATTATCAATCCGATTCCGTATTGATTCTCTGATCGAATCTCATTGGGTGAGGGAATTAAATAATGCAAATTACATATGAATAAGGAGGAGACCCCGGGGACGACCCGGCACACGCTGGACCGGGAACGCCTCGGGATCCCTCCCCGGAAGAGATGGATGAAGTGGCTGGGGAGAGGGAAGTCTGGGATGTCCCTGCTAAAGCTGCTGCCCCCGCGACCCGACCTCGGATCAGCGCTAGAAGACGGAGTTGTAAAATGTCCTGGACACCATCAGGCTTTTTGGGACCGATCAGCGAGTTTAAATAACCCATCACAAGATGGAGGAATGTGTCGTTTCAAATGACCTGTTCAGAATTGTGTACTTAATTGCCCCAAAAATTCTATTTCCAAGAAATAATGTATCTTTGTTCCTCTATTTCTGCCAGTGAGGCACAGTGACAGACGGAACAAATGAATGCTCTTCTATTGCATGGCAGGAAGTATAAACGGTCGTGGATGGATCCACTTTTTGTGACATTTTTGTTTGTTTGGCCGTTACCGATCAGGCCGATAAAATCGGTGTAAAGTCTAGTAGTTTGCATATGTGTGTGTATATACATAAATACATACGTACATATGCACATGCATGTATGTGTATGTAAAAGAAATCAGAAAAAGCGGAATCTTAAAATGAATTCTAAAGTGCACAGGCAGCCGGTCTCCGGGGGGAGGCCTGAATGGGAGGTTTGCGCTCCCCTCCCCATTTTGAACCAACTGGAGATGTTTGAAGGAGGACTGGCTGACTCCAAAGTAAAGTACATGACACCAACCCAACTGAGAGGTGATGAAGGTGCGGATCGCTGTTTGAGTGCTGCTGTGTAACGAAAGGCTTCACCTTTGCTAGCTGGAAAAAAAACCAACCTGCTGACATTCCTGCCCACAATCTAACTGCAGTGTTAGCGGAGAAGGCTAAAATGATCGTCTCAACCGTTTACCTCGACTTGTCAATCACTCTGCCTTGATCACATGACACAGAAGGGTGTCATCTGAGAGCGCTCCATGTTTTGCCACCTGTGACAAAAACGTCTATACAGTATGTCCTAAATGTATATTTTGTTAGTGGAAGTACTTGAGTAACTCCAACCAGCAGAGACAAAATCCTTGGCAGATAATCGGTAAGGATGATTCTGATCACCAGAAACATGTTTGTCACCTTTTTCACATTTGTATCAGGTTCGGGCGGCGCTCTGTCCTTATTTGGTCGTACCTGCAGCTGGGCGTCCTGGGCTCTTGCGGCACACTGTCGCAGTCCTACTCGGTCTACTGCGTGTTCCGCTTCCTGAGCGGCATGGCGGTGTCGGGCATCATACTCAACTCCGTTTCCCTGAGTAAGACGTCGACGCTTTTGCATTGTTGTTCTCCGTGGCCGTCGAGCAACCCCACCGACACTCTTGGTGTTTGTCATCAGAGGTGGAGTGGATCCCGACTAAAACCAGGACTCTGGTGGGCACGCTCACCTCCTTCTACTTCACCTTTGGTCAGCTAATCTTGGCGGGCTTGGCTTATTGGCTGAGGGACTGGAGGAAGCTGCAGCTGGTGGTGTGCGCGCCCCACATCCTCTTCTTTGCCTACAGCTGGTCCGTCGTCATTCCAGACTCGGGCGGTTCCCCTTGAAAATGTCCGTGTGATCCAAATGTGTGACCGCTCAGGTGGTACTCTGAGTCGGCGCGGTGGCTGGTCCTCAGGCGAAGATCGCAGGACGCGTTGAAGACTCTCCACAGAGTCGCTCGGATCAACGGAAAACCCGAAGTGGCGGACAAGCTGACGCTGGAGGTTGTCCTGTCATGCGTCTACAAATGATGTCTTCTAGGCCCTGATTCCCAACCACCCACTGCAGTAATTGAACCCCCTAAAAATGGAAGTTTATATTTGCCAATGTCACGCCACACCTGATGATGATGATGACATTTGGTGGCAGAGTGGTTGGGAATCACTGTTCCAACCAATGGGAGCTTGACGTGTGTGCCGTGTGACCCGCAGGTGCTTCACTCCCACATGAGCAAGGAGCTGGCGTCCAATCGTAAGACGCTGACCGCCTACGACCTGCTGAGGACGCCGGGCATGAGACGCATCTCCGTCTGCCTCATCGCCGTCTGGTGAGGAACAACCTGGGAGAACCAGACTGTCGCTCCTCACGATGCTAAGAGGCTAACGTTAGTGGGGGAGGGGGGTCGGGGGGGGGGGGGGGGCAGCGGCGTCCGGTCACATTACTTGACTCTCGTCAGACTTATGATGCCAATTTTAGGACTTGGCTAAAACTGAGACTCCTCTTGACTTGACACAGTATGGATGTACAGGTACAGTGGGGACGGAAAGTTTTCAGGCCCCCCCTTACGTTTTTCACTTTTTTTTAATTATTATTTTATTTTTTTATCTTGCACTCATTTGCTAAAATCGTTAATTTTTTTCCTCATTAATGTACACACAGCACCCCATATTGACAGAAAAAAAACTGAATTGTTGAAAATGTTGCTGATTTATTAAAAAAGAAAAACTGAAAATCACACAGCCATAATTATTGAGACCCTTTGCTGAGTATTGAGTAGAAGCCCCCTCTTGAGCTATTACAGCCATGAGTCTTTTTGGGAATGATGCATCAGGTTTTCCCACACCTGGATTTGGGGATCCTCTCCAGTTCTGTCAGGTTGGATGGTGAACATTCGCGGACAGCCATTTTCAGGTCTTTCCAGAGATGCTCAATTGGGTTGAAGTCAGGGCTCTGGCTGGGCCATTCAAAAACAGTCACAGAGTAGTTCTGAAGCCACTCCTTCGGTATTTTAGCTGTGCACTTAGGGTCATTGTCTTTTTTGAAGGTGACCCTTCGGCCCAGTCTGAGGTCCTGAGCACTCTGGAGAAGGTTTTCGTCCAGGATATCCCTGGACTTGGCCGCATTCATCTTTCCTTCGATTGCAACCGGTCGTCCTGTCCCTGCAGCTGCAAAACGCCACCACCGTGCTTCACTGTTGGGACTGGATTGGACAGGTGATGAGCAGTGTCTGGTTTTCTCCACACTTGCCACTTAGAATTAAGGCCAACAATTTCTATCTTGGTCTCATCAGACCAGAGTCTTGTTTCTCACCATCTTGGAGTCCTTCAGGTGTTTTTTAGCAAACTCCATGCGGGTTTTCACTGAGGAGAGGCTTCCGTCAGGCCACTCTGCCATAAAGCCCCGACTGGTGGAGGGCTGCAATGATGGTTGACTTTCTAGTACTTTCTCCCATCTCCCGACTGCATCTCTGGAGCTCAGCCACAGTGATCTGTGGGTTCTTCTTTAGCTCTCTCACCAAGGTTCTTCTACCCCGATGGCTCAGTTTGCCCGGACGGCCGGCCAGCTCTAGGAAGGGTTCTGGTCGTCCCGAACGTCTTCCATTTCAGGATTATGGAGGCCACTGTGCTCTTAGGAACCTGAAGTGCAGCAGAAATGTTTTTGTAACCTTGGCCAGATCTGTGCCTTGCCACAATTCTGTCTCTGAGCTCTTCAGGCAGTTCCTTTGACCTCATGATTCTCATTTGCTCTGACATGCACTGTGAGCTGTGAGGCCTTCTATAGAAAGGGGTGTGGCTTTCCGAATCAAGTCCAATCAGTGTAATCAAACACAGCTGGACTCCAATGAAGGTGTAGAACCATCTCAAGGACGATCAGAAGAAATGGGCAGCACCCGACCCGAGTTCAATATGAGTGGCACAGCAAAGGGTCTGAAGACTTATGGCTGTGTGATAGTTCAGTTTTTCTTTTTTAATCAATCAGCAAAAGTTTCAACAATTCCCTTTTTTTTCCCGTCAATACGGGGTGCTGTGTGCACATTACGGAGGAAAAAAAAAAGAACTGAATTGATTTTAGCAAATGGCTGCAATATAACAAAATGTAAGTGGGTCTGAAAACTTTCCTGTAGCCACTGCATATACGGTATACAAGTTAGGGTTGAAAGCATCATGTGATCAAGCCATAGTTCTGCGAGTTATTGCGGCATACGCGGGGGAGCCCGATATCCCGAGGTCCGGGTTTGCTCACGTGACATTATCATCAGTCAACAGGAGAGGGTGATATTGCCCAACTTGAGGTTCGTCAAAATGGATGTTTCGTTCTTATTTCACAAACGTAATATTTATCAGAACACTGTGTTTAGACTGGTTGGGGCACATAGAACGCATTGTTTCCTTCCAAATTTGGACATTTCCTTCCTGCTCGAGTCCAACATTTTGCTGTTCTCAAACAAAAAGCAACGCAACGCTGCAATCTGTTCGTTATTGCTGTGGTTCAGAAACCTGAATTTGGCAGACGAGGCGAAACCCTCTCCCGTGCCTTCCTGTTAAATAACGTACTTGACGAATGTGCGCGGCTGTGGCAGGTGACGGGTTGGATTTCGGCTGACGAAGGGAAAAAAACATCCACGGCGGTGAATGACTTCGTGACTATGGCACGGTAACATCTTTTGGGGACAGGTGCGGGGCGGGTAACCAATTACACGAGGGCTGCCGCCGCATGACTTGACTTGCGACCCGCTGGTAGTTTAGTGGGTACTCGACTTAAACCGGAAGAGAAGACTTGAAACTAACTTGCGACTCACGCAAATGTGTCTGACTCACACGGCAGCTGTTCACAATACGTCCACCCGTGTTCCTTCGCTAGGTTCTCCACCAGCTTCGCCTACTACGGCTTGGCGATGGACATGCAGAAGTTTGGGGTGAGGGTACAAACATTTTAGCCCGGAATGTGGTGCATGCTAAGCTAAGCTAAGCTAAGCTAAGCTAAGAGCTCCCGTTCCTCGATCCAGGTGAGTATTTACGTGATGCAGCTCATCTTTGGAGCTGTGGATTTTCCTGCCAAATTTGTGGCTCTGGGCATGCTCAGTTTCCTCGGGAGGAGGGTGACTCAGGCCCTCTGCCTCTTCATGTCCGCCCTCGTCATCTTCGCCAACATCTTCGTCCCAATGGGTAACATGCATCCACACGCACAGGATTTGTTTTTCATTAAAGGGACATGCACATTAAAAACAACAGTATGTTTTCACAAATGAACAATTTCTTGCGAGTTCAAAATTTGAATTACAAGATTTTTTTCATTCATTTTTTATTTTATTTTTTTCTTCAATGTCTGACTTTGAGACTTTTAAAAGGGTCTTATTCCCACTGCTGACCTTGCCCTTATGTACCTTGTCTTTGTTGTTCCTGCTGCAACATCAATTTCCCTTTTGAGGGACAATAAAGAGATTTAAGCAAGCTTCAGATACGCTGCAATGTCAACAATTAATGGCGGCGGTCCCCCTGTCAGACATGCAGGCCATCAGAACGACGTTAGCGTGTCTCGGTAAAGCCTTCACGTCGGCGTCCTTCACCACTGTCTACTTGTACACCGGAGAACTTTACCCCACCATCATCAGGTATGACAACATCACTTGATTAAAAAATCCCTATATTGTGTTGGTTTATCCCCGCTTATTCAAGACTTTGGGGGGGTTAAAAAAAAATATATCCTTTTGCGGTGCAATTTTAATGGACGTCAGTTATCTGCGGATTTTCACTATTCGCGGTCTGGCCCGGTCCCCAATCCCCCATTAATAGCTGGGCTCCACTGTGTGTGTAGTTATTTTCACATGATGGACTATGCGCCTGCAACTATTAATCAAATACTCTGTAATATACAGGGATTTTTATCTCGTTGACTATATAGTGTACCCATCAGTCAAATGGTTGCCTTTGCATCTTTTTAGTCTGTGTCGTCATCCGCAGAGGTTGAAATAAGTAGCCAGCCTATATTTTGACAAAGAGTAGGAACCCTACAAATAAATACTCGGGTAAAATGCAGATAGCTGCAAAATGTACTTAAGAACAGTCCCAAAATAATTGTACTTTGTTACCTGCCGCCACTGTTGAAATGTTCACTTTGAGCCTGGCGTCTGTAGGCAAACTGGAATGGGTCTGGTGTCCACCATGGCCAGGGTGGGCAGCATGGCGGCGCCCGCCGTCCTCATTCTGGACGAGGTAACCCTTCCTTTTTTTTTTTTTTGTTGTTAACGGCGTTTTAATTGCAGCCGTGACCTCGCGAATGCCGTGTGGTGCCCCCGCCAGGTGTTCCCTGCTCTGCCCAGCGTGGTGTACGGGGGGGCGGCCGTGCTGGCTTCGGGCTTTGCTTGCTTCTTGCCAGAGACGCTCAACGTCCCGCTGCCGGACACCGTCCAAGACGTGGAGGAGAGATGGTGAGCGGTGTTAGTGGCTAATGCTAATGAATGTTGCCATCCGACCACCATCTTGTTTCACACAAAGAACAGACGTGTCAGTTAACATGGCATTACAATAAGGAATATTAATAACTTGGATAAATAAGCTAATGAACTAAAAATAAACTAACATCAGAAGTAAACTGTCTTCCTTAGCTCAAACGTTAAAGGTAACTTTGGAAGCGAATGTTAGGATTCACGTTGGAAGATAAGGGAATCTAACGTCGGAGATTAACGTTAGATACGACGTCGGAAGGTAACAATGGATTCAGCGTTGAAAGCTAATACAAGAAGCAAACATTGGAAGCAAATTTTTATGATGTCGGAAGCTTCTGTTCGACGTACTGTTAGAAGCTAACTTCGGAATCTGAGTGAATGTTGAAGCTAACCTCAGAATTGATTGATGAACGCTAATGTTGAAGCTAACGGAGTTCAAGTTGGAACCTGTGTTTATGCCAACTTTGAAAGCTAATGGAGCTAACATTGGTCTTCCTTATCTGTAATGTTACGCTTAACTTTGGGAGCTACCGTTGGAAGCTAACATTAGCAGTCATATTAAAGATCATTTTGGAAGCTAAAATGGATGCCGGCTTTGGAAGCTAATGTTGACCTTCCCGAGCTAGAACATTAGAGGTAACTTTGGAAGCTAATTTCTGAAGCTAATGCTAGAGGTAACATTGGTAGCTAACTTTGGAATGTAATGTTAGAAACTTATGTTGGAGCTGCGGAAGCGGACGTCCTTGGCAATTTTCATGGATCAGTCACCTGTTGTGAATGTTTCTGTTCGGCTCCTTGTTAGAGAACAAGTTGTTTAAAACATACAGAGTCCGAAATGCCATCAAATGACTAAGAACAAAGTATCCGTTGGTATTTTTTCCAGGTTGCGAAGCGGCCACATAAACGCCAGCGCCCTCGCATTTTCAAATCAATTGCATTTGAGTGTTTTTGATTTGATTGACGTGTCTGTCGGAAGGTCTGGAAGAAGTCCCGCTGACCAGAAGGAGAAGGAGGCCGTGTCCTCGGAAGACGAGCAAGTGGCGTTGTCTTTAAAACAAGTGAAGGAAGTTGAAGGGAGCGGTCTCAACGCCCTCTGACCAATCGCACCTCACATCCTAAGCCGTTCATTCGCAGACCCGATCATGTGGTCCGCATTTATTTGGTAGACAGCACAGTAATCACGTGACTTGTGAATTTATAATTGTACCGGAGTCACGCGTGGCTTTTCCGAATATGAAATAATGATTGATCGGAGGCCTCGTCAATGTGTCCTTGTATAAATGACGACATTGATGAAGGGGGCAATGTCGTTGGTTGAATCTACAACTGTACTGCAATCCTCATCTTGTATGTCCACAAACGAGTTGAAATAAATGATGAATGAGGGCTCATGTTCAGAGATGAACCTATTCAGTAGAACATACAAATGAAAAGAAAATGATCATGTGGGGGGGGGAAAAAAGGGGTTAGGGTTACTAATGTGCGAACTATTTGGGTTAAGTTTAATAAACGAACACATTAAGTTAGGCTTAATAAATAAATACAAAATACGGGTTTGAGTTCATGAACACGTGAAAAAAGTTACGTTGGAGTTGAAATACGAACGTAGTATATATGAATGTTCACGAGCTGGGTCGCCAAATGAGGCTCCTTGGGGAGAAAGTTCCTGGGACCACCCCGGAAGAGATGCACGGGGGCCGGGGGGGGAGTCTGCCGGGCTTCCCTGCCCCCGCGGCGGAAGAAGATGGATGCATGGGCGAACGTTGGGGTTGGAGTTCAACCATCCATCAACTGGAGGTCAAACGCGAGGAAACCACTAAAACAAGTCCTCACACTTGTTTTGAATCCGAGGATCGGGATAGAATCGTGGATAATCGATGATTGTCGCATCAATACGTTGCCAACAGATCTTTTCCCAAAATTATTTATGGTTTGCTAGTTTGCATGAAGTGTTTGCAGAATGGCAAGATTGTGTGTTGAATGAATCGCGTATGTCGCCTTTTTCTCACTCAGTTCATCAATGGGATGCTGGCCGATGTTTTGTTTCGCGTAAAGACGAAGACTTCGGTGACGTCATCGCATTTCCGCCTTTCAGACGAATCGAATGCGTGCTCCTCGGTCTTCCGATTGACTGACAGCCCCGGCAGCCAATCGCGGACCGCATATCGGCTGACCCTTCGTAAAGGGCGGGGCGACGCGCGCTCGCCCGCATAGCGGAGCAAAATGGCGGCCGTGGCCACCGAGCCAGGAGCTACGGCGATACGAACAACAGCGACCACCGACGACGGCTCACCGGAACCGGGCACCAGCGGCTCGGGTCACATGCTAGTCTCCCAGGAGCCCGATCAGGCCGCGGAGCTGCGTAGCCCTCGCTCGGGAGACGGTGGGGGCGGGGAGGAGCGCCGCCATGTCGGGCCGGAGCCGGAGCCGAAGCCGGAGCCGGAGCCCGCGGGGGGGAAAGTCCAAGGTGAGGCCGCCGCCAGCGACCAACTCGTCCAGAACCGGATTGGCACCGGGAGGGAAGCGGCTTGGAACGGCTCGGCGCAGGCGGCGGCGTGCCGCAGCATCCTCGAGCAGCCCAAGCCCTCCTCCTCCGCCGTCTTCCTTCACTCCTTCCCGGCCGCCCGGCCCCCGCCCGGCGCCGAGGCCGGCCTGTCCCTGGCGGAACCGGCGGAACCGACCACGAACGCCGCGGGCCGGGACCGGGTATACCCGGCTTCGGTCCAACCGGAGCGGAGGCCCGCTGCTTCTCAAGACGGTACCGCGGAGGGGGATCCGGAGACGGGATACGGCGAGCCCGAGAAGGGGGACGCGTGCGGCGGCTTGCGAGAACCGCCGAAGCCGGACGCCAACCCGGCCGAAGTCGCTCCGTGCGCTCCGAGGCTCGGCGGCCGCGTGCAGGACCTGAGCCTCAGCCTGGGCTCCGAGGTCCGGGTCTCCTTGGACCACGTCATCGATGACGCGCTGGTTGTGTCGTTCCGGGTGGGCGAGAAGCTCTTCTCCGGGGTTCTGATGGACGTTTCCAAAAGGTACGGCGAAATTCATCGGATAATCGAGAGGTGCAACAATGAATCGATACGACCAGCAATCCGTTATCAAATTCATCGATTCATGCCTTTTTTTGTCATTGAAGACTTTGTCTGACTTCAAATTGCCCAAACCCTCAGAATTCTCCCGATTTGTGTCGTCGTCCGTGAAGACGGACTGATTATCTTTGCGTTAAATCAAAAAAAAAAAAAAAAGACATTTGCAAACATTTGCTGCGGAAAACAACTATCAACATTTTTGCCGATTTTCTGACCAAACCAGTTCAAGTTTATGTTTGTGCATTTTCTGCACCGTCAATCTGAAATTGTACGGAAGTGTATTGCATTCACTTGGATTCCCGCAAAAAACTTTTTCCTGAGTCATTTTTTGGAGGGCTTTGTTTTTTTGAATATTTGTTATTTTTGTGACTAATTCCCTTGCAGTTCGCAGGTTCTCGCGGGATTTTCGGTGTGTCCCGATAACGCCGAAAACATTACTCAGAAAAACGAAGCCCTCAAATAAATTGCTCAGAAAAACAGCATTTTTTTTTTCTTTTTTTTAATCCAAGTGATGCAATACGCTTCCGTAGAAATTGTGTCCTGTTTTTGAATAAAGGGATGAAAATTAGAAAAGATTTGGGTTTTATCTGATTTGTCAGATAATTGAGAGAAATAATTGCCAGATGAATCGATGATGGAAATCATCATTCGCTGCAGGCAGCCCGAGAGCGAGGACGAATGTGCGCGATTTCACGAAACGCGCCATGAAATAATGTCGTCGTCGTCGTCGTCGAGCGAGAAGGAGATTTGGCCACGCGTCCTGCTTTTCGATTTCCTATTGAAACGGACGTTATCGCTGTTGCGCAACGCATCGTCGGCGTTTGTCTCACTTTTGTGCTCTCGCCACAGCCGTGTCGTGTGTGGAAATATTGATTTGGAAATCATCTTTTGGCCAAGGAGGAACTGCGTTGAAGTGAGAGGAGGAGCTTCATTTAGACAGAACATATTCTTGTCTTGTATTTACATTTATATTTTGAAAGGTTGTCACGTTTGAGTCTCTAAGGTTCTCATGTGGTGTGCTCAGGTTCGGACCGTACGGAATTCCCATCACGCCGTTTCCCCGTCGCGAAGACCAGAGTCGACCTCAGAGGGTGGCGGTCCCCGCAGAGGCCGCCGCCCCCACGTCCCCAAAGCGGGAAGTGCCCAGTGAAGACGCGCCTCCTTGCCCGTGGACCGCCAAGCCGCCGCCGCTGTTCCAGGAGGGGGCGCCGTACCCGCCCCCGCTGTTCATCAGGGACACCTACAACCAGGCGTTACCTCAGCCGCCGCCTCGGAAGATCAAGCGGCCCAAGCGGCGCTACCGCTGCGAGGAGCCCACCTCCATCATGAACGCCATCAAGCTGCGCCCCCGCCAGGTGCTGTGCGACAAGTGCAAAGGCGTGGTGGCGGCGGCCGGGCGGCGGACGGGCCCCGTGGACCTGAGGGGCGAGGAGGCGTCGCGGCGGGGGAAGGCGGCGGACGGGCCCGTGTCCGCCGAGGTCAAGCGACTGAGGAGCGACGACAGGAGCGGCCGAGGCGACAGACGCGCCCCGTCGGGCATCGGGGGCTCCGCCGCCTCTTCGCCGTCCTCGTCCGCGTCCATGCGTCTCAAGCTGAACTCTAAGAAGGTTCTTGGCAAAGGAACCTCAGCGGATCGCTCCAAAGCTCGCCAGGTTCTCAAGAAGATGGCGCGGAACTCGCAGCCTCCGCCGCCGCTCGGTGAGAACCAGGACAGAGAGGGCGGCGGCAAGGCCCTGACGCGCGCCGCCGCCTTGCAGAACCACAACCAGAAGGTCCACTTCACCCGCCGCCTGCAGCACCTTAGCGGCGCTCTGGTCGGCCCCGCCTCGCACACGGCGCTGCCGCCTCGAATGCGCCTCAAACCCCAAAGGTATCGTACCGACGACCCTCAGGGCCCCCCCCCCTCCTCCTCCTCTTCTTGCTCCTCCTCTTCCTCGCCTCCCAAACACAACGCTCGCTCGGCCACCTCGAGCCCAAACCTGCCCGCGTTCAACCCCGTACCGCCGCCCCCGCGCCTCGCCCCCAGTCCGACGCCGCCCTCTTCTTACTGTGCCGCTACGGAGGACAAGGAGGCTCCGCCTCCTTCAGAGACCGTAGACCTCCCCCCGCCCCCGGACCCGGCTTCCTTAGTTCCCCCCTGCCCGTCCTCCGTGGAGGTGGCGCTCGGCGACAAGGAAGGAGGTGAACTGAAACGGCGTCGCAAATCTTCCACGTCGTCGTCCTCTTCCTCGTCGTCGACGTCGTCGTCCTCTGTCTTCTCCAAGTCGGTGTCAAAATGTCTGCTGCCCGACGGGCGCACCGTGTGCGTGGGCGACATCGTGTGGGCCAAAATCTACGGCTTCCCCTGGTGGCCGGCGCGGGTGCTGGGCATCACGGTGGCGCGGCGGGCCAACGCCGTGTTGGCGGCGACGAGGCAGGAGGCGCGCGTGTCCTGGTTCGGCTCGCCCACCACCTCCTTCCTGCCGCTCTCGCAGCTGTCGCCCTTCCTGGAGAGCTTCCAGTCGCGCTTCGACAGGAAACGCAAGGGCCCGTACCGCCGCGCCATCTCCGAGGCCGCCAGCGCCGCCAAGCAGCTGACGCCCGAAGTGCGCGCGCTGCTCACGCAGTTTGAGACGTAGCGGTAGCCCGGGCCGTCCTCTCGCCTCGCGCCCTTTGCTGCAGGAAGTCACGCGTGCCCCCCCCCCCCTTGCCCGCCCGCTGCCCCCATTGTAAGAGTCCTTATTTTGTTCCTCTGAGGCGAGGCTTCTCTCCACGGAGGTTCTTCGGCTGTCGCTCGGCAGATTTCAAGCGGCTTTGGCATCGCTATGCCAAGCCGGCGCTTCCCAACCTTTGTTGAGCCGAAGCAAACATTTGAGATGAGAAAAGATCTCACAAAAGGTAGAATCATTAAGTCGCTTCTGAGCATTTCATTGTTCTCCCTGTCACTACAGTGGACGCCCGTTATTGGGGGGAGGGGAGGGGGGGTTTAGAGACCGGGCCCGACCGCCAATAGTGCAAATCTGCAAATTATTGACATCTATTGCAATTTCAAGCCCCCAAATTCTTGAATAAGCTCCCACATCCCCAAAACATGCACGGTAGGTTGCTTGAAGACCGAATTGTCCGTAGGTGTGAATGGTTGTTTGTCTATATCTGCCCTGCGATCGGCCGGCGACCGGTTCGGGGCGTACCCCGCCTCCTGCCCGCAGTCAGCTGGGATGGGCTCCGGCACGCCCGCGACCCGCGTGGCAGAAAATGGATGGATGGACGGACGGATACCGCCAAGAAGCGCTTCCCGTGCAAAACAGCGGTTGCGCCCCAAAAAGGTGAAAACAAATCAGTGAACATGAGAATCCGCAGCGCCAATATGTTGGGGGGGTCTGCTGTGTACGTCGCTGGCATAGATAGAAGAACAAAGCTAGAGCGGACCCCCTCACGTTCGCAGATTTGGGGGGGGAGGAAAAAAAATGTTTTCTTTGTTTCCATGGGAATTCTAAATGAGCGTCAAGTATTTGCAGACATTCGCGGTCGGGCCCAGTCCCCGTCCGCTTCCAATTGTGGGGGTCCACTGCACATTGTTTGGCTAAATAGCTACTTTTTGGACCGCTTCAGACGAAAACAAAGTTAGGAAAACCTGGAGTACTTTTGTAGCAGCGCGACACCATTCCCCAAAAATGAGAAAGTCCGGTTGGACGCGCCAAGAATTTTGAAAATGGGGTGATGGGTTGTGGCGAGTTTTTGACGTTGGGGGGAAAAAACGTTTTGTGTGATGTCATCTATGGAAAATTGGGTCAAACAGCACCCTTAAATTAGAGGGTTTTTTTCTCCAGGCGATAGCGCACAAAAACAATCATCAAAAAGGGTTTTTTTATTTTTTTCCCCCTCCCAAAAAATCTCACGACACAATCTCACAAAATGGAGGTACGGGATCATTCTGCCATCGAATTGTTCTGCCTGCCACCGTACGTCGCTGGCAAAGCTCGCTCGCTCGCGGAACACATTAGAATCGTTCTTGGGCCGATGTGCGGAAATTGTTGTCATTTGCAATGCTAACGTGTCGGGCTGTCACTAGCGAATATATCTGTCGACGACTCCATCGATGAATCGAATAATCCGATAAATTATTTTGGTTGAAAGTTTATTGCGCAATCTTCTGTTTCCGATTTCTGTCGATTAACCGATTGTTGTCGTTTATTTGCCGTTGTCGTCTGATGCGACAAAATCAATTAACGAACAACGAAGCGGAACGAGCCGAAGAAACGGAGATCGACATCTTGGCTGGCGAGTCATGCGCTACCGACCTTCAAGTACAACAGCACACTAGGCCCAAGTGTTCTTCAAGGAGCCGATTTAATCCCTGCGCCGTGTTTAATAACGCTGTGAACATTTTGAACATCAATACTGCTCTTAAATATCGGAAAATCCAACTGTTCTCGAATAAAGCTTCAAATATGAAAGTTACAAATTGTACCCAAAAGAAACAGTTCGAAGATTAAGTACAAATGTAGATTATGCCAAAGTTAAATACAACTAAAGTGTACTTAGCAAATGTTTAAGCCCCGTTAACCAAATGCACATTTGAGTGAGTAGCACTCGTGCCACACTTTGAGAACCACCGGATGAATTGATGACCTCAAAAATTGATCGATTAGCCGGCGATGAATTTTGACAGCCGCTAATGCGTTGTTGGGAAGCGCTGCGCTCAAAGCTAAGCTAGCCGGGGAGGTGGAAACGCTTTGGATTTATTTTTTTTGCCGCGTGCGTTTTAAATTTTGTCTTTTTTTGTTGTTGTGCCGTGACGGAGACGAAGAACCGATCAAAGCTGTGAAACTCTTTCTCCAAACTGAGGTCGGGGGGCCTCAAAGCGGTTCGAGTCGTTCACGCGTCATCATCAATCCCAAATTGACGCCGCGGCGACGTTTGCCGGGCCAGCCCTCAGCCGCCACCCCCCCCCCCCCCCCACTTCCTTCCTTCCTTCCTTCCTTCCTTCCTTCCTACCTCCGATGATGATGATGATGATGGTGATGATGGTGACGATGGTGTATTTTCCCTCTCTGTTTGTCTCCTGCTCCACTTTGGGACTCTTTTTCCCGCCTGTTTGCAGATCAGAGATTCTGAACAAAAGCGAGTTTGTGTAAATGTTTTTTTTTTTTTTTCTCTCTCTCTGATGTTTCAAATCTTAAATAAAATTTCTCTTGGAATTGTGGTTGAATTTGAGCTTTTTTTCTTCCGCCGCTGCGACTGCGCCCGCGCGACTCACTGCTTTTTTTTTTATTATAATTTTTTTTTTCCTCCTTGGATTGTCTTACCTGCAAACAGTGTTTTGAAGCAAGCGAGCAGAGTGGGAAAATACTAGTAGCACTTTAGCGTCGCTACATTAGCAGGCGGGCTAACCGCTGTGGGTAACAAAAATAAACAAACAATCCAAACGCATACTGGGAAACGGCGCCGCCAAGAGGCCATAACTCAATGGGTGTTACGCTCATGCAAATGTACTAGTACACTTTCTGTCCTCATTTGTAAAACTGACTTAGTAATGTTTTTTCCCCCCACTATTGTATGACACTGTCACGCACTAGTAGAATGACTAGGCCACACGAGTAGAACAACTACATATTATTCGTGAGACAAAACTGCACTAGTTGAGAACGACATGCTACTAGTACAACTATCTAGTGACATAAAATGTTACTTCTTAATATCTAGCACTTCAATTGTAGTGCCCCCTAGTTGTTCTACTAGTGCACAGTAGTGGATAAAAACTACTAGTAAGAGAGTTGTTCTACAAAAATGTTCTTACTAGTGAGGACAAAGTGAACTAGTACAGATCTTAAGCTGGATATCAAGGACACTGAGTACATACTTTAATGGCTTGCCCACAATGTGGCATTCCTGTGCACTAGTAGAATGACTAGGGCGCACTAATAGCCAACTACTCGTGAGACAAAACCAATTTGGTTGACAACTGTGTGACACTAGTAATTCTTGTTACATAAATTCTACTAGCTAACATCTAGCGCTTCACTAATAGTGCACACTAGTGTAGTTGTTCTGTTAGTGCACAACAGTAAAGTCGTACAGTAGTGGAAAACCATCACTAGTAAGCCAGTTGTACTAGTGTGCTGAATTGGCTTACTAGCCAGGACAAGGTGTACTAGTACATGGACCTTAAGTTGGATATCGCATAAATGCTCAAACAGCTTTTTGTGCACTAGTAGAAAGTTAAAAAAAAATCCACTACTGTATGGCACTAGTAAAACAACTAGGGCACATTTATAAAACAACAATATTTAATAGTGAGACAAATCTGTGCACTAGTTGATGTCTTGAGTGCTACTAGTACTACTTTATGTCACTAGTAATAATAGTCATTATTCTACGAGTGCGCCCTAGTTGGTCTAAAAGTTCCCGGTTATGTCAAATAGCAGTGGAAAAAATGAACTAGCATAGTCGTTCTCGTAATGTGCCCTAGTCAGTCTACTAGCGCACTGAGTTGTCTTCAAGAACGAACAAGGAACTAGCTACCCTTACCCTTAAGCTGATACTTTGTAAGCGCTCGAACGGCTTTCCGCACGGCCAAAAACCTCCCGGCATGCATTGCAGCGGCGTCATGTGACCGGCCGCTCGCGGTGACATCGTCGCGTGGTGACGTCACCGTGCGATGACATCATGTGACGTCTGTGTCGTTGCAGCTCCGCCTCCCTGAAGAGCTGCTGACGTCGTCTGCGCCGCCATCGGCTCGGCCGTCAATCACGCCGACTCCATCCACCGATCGCCGATCGATATTTAATGACAAATATATTTATCAAGCCGAGCCGCCGATCACGGAAGGGACGGGCGCCGCTTCTACGTTAGCCTAGCTTAGCACGCCGGCTTGTAATTATTGTTAGTTGTCATAGAAATGAGATGAGCAAGGCAATAAAATGTCGCACGTGGTGTCAAATGTGATTGGTTGATTTACTGAATGAGGGGCGGGCATTTCATCGATTTTATGGATTCGACATGGAGTTTGTTCGGCCGAACTAAAAGTCCCGAAAGATAGAATCCCGATATGAATTGAACAAAATCGTCAGCATCGTCACTGTAAACGGATGAAAAAGGAATTTATTCTGTGTCCAAAATTGGATTTATCGTAAACGGGAGTGCGCCCCCATTCGATGGGGGGGGGGGGGGGGGGGGGCAAAGTGATTTTAGCCAATTTCTTTTCTCGTTCGCTACTAAAAAATATATCGTGAGATTCCTGTGGAAAACGTCGGACATTCGGTCCGTCATCATATTGCAAGTGACTTTTTGTGCGTTTTCGCACATTTCCACATTGTACAAAGCTAATTGTATTTTGGTTGTTGCTATTATTATGACATCGCTATGATGGGCCTCTCTCCAGTGGCATTAACGGTAAACACGTCATGAGTGACGTTTGTAAAAATGGAACTCTTTGGACACTGAGATGCATTTGTGTTACTTACAAATGAAGCTTTTCAATTAATAGGAGAAAAATCGGATAGATCCCAAAATTGAATTAGCAAAAGTCAATTTGGCACAAGCGCCTTCGTACGCGAGCTGCACGGGCACAACTGGCGCCAGGCGCTCCCTAAACATGCAGTTTGGCTAACGGGTTAGCCGGTGAACAGCCAGGCAACGCTGCACTCTCGTTCGCCGACTCGCACGTCCCTCAGCTTCAAAGTCACAGATACTACAGTGGCAAATGTGAGGGTAGCATACGTAGTCGCTCCTTTTTGCTAACAGATTTTCATTGGGTCTCGGGTGTTCCGGAACGTAGCCCCGCAATCAACGAGGGACTCGTCGTCGATTCCGCTGCGGTGATCGAATCGTACGAGTCAGGAACGGTCACAGGTTTTCCATTTGGGGTCAAGGTTGCATCAGCGGGGGTCTTCGTGGCCAGGATGTGTTTGTCTGTTTGTTTTTAGTAACAAATGGCAACGAACGGAGCAGCTGAGACCCTCGCTCACGCGGGAAGTGATACGACATCGCCGGACGGAGGCCACGTCGCTCACTCGTGGAAGGAGACGAGGTAAAGAGGGGCGACGGAGGGCAGTCAATCGCAAATCGGACCCAGCGACATTTTACCGAATGTTTTACGGAAAACACGGCAGCTGTGGACGATTCGGGTTTAGCGCAGCCGCTGGAAAGCGCAGTAGAATCCGACAATTTGATTCCCCGACTCGAGTTACCGGAGTCACCGGAAAGACGAGACTCGGAGGATTCGCTCGACGGACTCGTGGCGGGAAAGTCATCGGAAACGCTGCGCCTTGACTCGACGGGAAATAGCAAACAAAGGAAAAATGGAATCTTTCAAAAAAGAAAATCTGCAGAAACCGAATGGCAAACTGCGAATACGTGGGCGTTCATCGAGGAGCGCGCTCGTATCTCACATTTTTTGCGTGGATCTCAAAAAGCGCCGGCTGATCTAAAAAAGAAGCTTGTAAGTGGAGGCACTCGTATCTCAAGGCGTCTTGTATCTCAGCTATTTCGGACGGCCAAAACGCTTTCAAAGTTGGTTTGGTTTCAGGAGAAATAAAGCAAAGCCCAAAAGGGGGAAAACAAAGAGGAGGCCATGTTTTCAATGATGTCGCCGTCTTTTGCTTGGAAGGCAAAAAGGCAAGAAATCCCATTTTGGGGGGAGAAATGAAAATGCGATTTCATTTCAAGGCCACGTCGGCCAGCCCGAGACGGTGCGGGGGCGTCGTCGAAGTCGTCGCGGCGGAAGATTCGGCGTGCAAACTGCAGCTAAACGTGAGCGCGCGCTCCAGGCCGATGGCTAATAGTGTAATCATTGATGAGGCGACACTCCTGCAGTAATTGATTTAGCGCTTTCGGTGCGTTTCAGGTGAAAGTCCACTCAGATTCTGTTCACACCGCCAACGCTCGCCTTTCGGGTCTCCGCTGCGTCAACATGGCCGCCGGTCGAGACGACTGCAAGGTAAGAGGATTATTGATGATCGCAGGTGGCGATAAAAGAAGTACAAGTGGCGGCGGATGAAAAACGAGTAGAAGTTCGCGTTCGACTGTCGCACTTCAGGAAATTCTCGACGATATTTGCTTGGATAACTTGGCGCATCGGAAACAAAAAACTTCTCCAATCAAGCTAGTTATCGAGTTAAGCTGGTAAATTGCATTGTGGTCATACTATGGAGGGAACAAAACAACGTTATATTTCGCATGCAGCGCTAGCGCAACATCGATGCTATCAAGGCAGCCATATTGCTAACGTTGTGAACTGACGAACACAAAAATACGAATTCTGAAGACCAGTTGACTTATTTTCATCGTCGTCTTCTTCGGCGTGTCGTCATCTGCAGACGTTGAAAAACATCGAAAAAGGGAGGAGGAGAAAGTACAAATGTCGGGAGTAAAAAGCAAAAAGTGGAGTAAAAAAATAAAAAAAAAAAAAGGATTTGTACTTGTATTTATTTCCCGACCGCTGTCGGTCACGGCCGTCCTCGCTCGCGTGGCCTACATGGCGACGCTACGACGGTCGCGTCGCCATGTCGACTTTGACCGCTAGCCCTCGTTAGCCGTTGTTGCGGCCTTCGAGGGGTTAACCTGAGCGCGTGGGCGCCTTCCGGAAGCGCTCGCGGTAAACAACGGCGTCACGTGACGTCGAGCGGGAAGTCGCGTGACGCGGCGTCCGTCGATAAAGCCCGAGTGCGATTGCTCAGAAGACGTTCCCGGGAGGCGGAGCGGAAAGTGTCGCTCGCTAACAGGAAGTGTTCCGGTTCCTAATATTGTGAGATGGTGTGTTGGGACCGCGTCAGGATGAGGTCACTAAGAGGCGGCGCCACCAGGCGAGCGAAGAGCCAATCGGAGAGCAGCGGTTGGCGGAGGACATGATTTACACCATCGAGGACGTGCCGCCCTGGTACCTGTGCGTCCTGCTGGGCCTGCAGGTACGGCGCAAAGACGGCGGGCCGTGCGACGGCACGCACACGTGTGACCCGCGCCGTGTGTCCAGCACTACCTGACCTGCTTCAGCGGGACGGTGGCCGTGCCCTTCCTGCTGGCCGAGGCCATGTGCGTGGGCCAGGACCAGAACGCCGTCAGCCAGCTCATCGGGACCATTTTCACCACCGTGGGAATCACCACGCTCATACAGACCACCGTGGGAGTCAGGTGACCGGCGCCGACACCGGACCGCCTCGGAAGGAAGAGCGCCGTCCGTCGCTAATAGGGGTTGAACCGATGAGCTTTACTTCTGCGCAACGGCGGTTAGAAAGCCGAGCCGATGAATCGGCGCTCGCGTCTTTTGGCTGGAACAACACAAGACAGTAGTGGGCGACGCGCAGCAAACTTGCGACGGTGCCCCAAGCGTCCGTCCGTCCGTCCATCGACTATTTTCTTCCGCTTATACCTCCCCCTCCCCAGCCGCTTCGTCCAACACTTCCGGGGGGATTCCGAGGCGTTATCTGAAGTCGGGTCGCGGGGGCGGCGGCCTCAGCTGGGAAGCCCAGACCACTTCACCCAACACTTCCGGGGGCCCAGCCGGGAGACGGACGTCCCTCCAGCTTTCAGTCTCTCCGGTCGCGGGTCGTCCCCGGGCCTCCTCCCGGTGGGACGCGCCCGGAACACCTCGCCGGGGAGACGTCCTAACCCTATACCCCAGCCGCCTCCTCTGGCTCCTCTCGATTTCTGTCAGTGCAACTACGAATTCTTATTACATTGTAAACGTTTGTGGGTGGCGGCCACGCACACTTCGGACACGCCGATTCCCACCTCGGCGCAGGTTGTTCATACATGCTAAGGAATATTTCTCGGAAGCTCGTGGACAATGAAAACAACAGGGAGATATTCCCTTCAAAGGAAAATCCCGAGTTCTCGAGGTCAACCCAAGATGTTGACGTTAGTTCGTTCACCGTATCGTCCCCCTTTTGGGGTCAACTCGCAGGGTCGCTGCAATATGTTATTGCGCAGCCATTTTGGAATTCTACCGTCGCGCGTCGCATCCCCGAAGTTGAGTTACGTGAGTCGGAGTTAAGGTCCGAAATGTCGACCGTCTGCGAGGCGGCGATGGCGACTCGACTGTTACCGCCTTAATCGTTCAACCCCTAGCGGCGAATATTCGGAGCGTCGCTCGCCGATATTCCGTAAGCACGCGGGAATTTTCGGCGTCGGCCTCTGACATTCCCGATTGTTGTCGTTGTCGTCGGGTAGACTTCCTCTGTTTCAAGCGTCCGCTCTCGCGTTCCTGATTCCCGCGCAAGCCATCCTCGGCCTGGAAAGATGGACGTGCCCCAGTCGAGGTGAGCACACCGGACAAACTGCGCGCGTGCGGCGGATTTTGTATTTTCACGTTGGTGTGTGCGCGTGTGTCGACAGAGGAGATTTACGGCAACTGGAGTTTCCCGCTGGACACGTCGCACGTTTGGCAACCCCGCATCAGAGAGGTGTCCGTCCGTCCGTCCGGCCGTCTTCGAGCTTGCGATCGACGGGAACGTTTGACGCGCGTACGTGTGTGTGTGTGTGCGCGCGCCCGTCAGATCCAGGGCGCCATCGTGGTCTCGAGCACGGTGGAGGTGGCGATCGGCTTCCTGGGACTCCCCGGCATCCTGCTGGAGTACATCGGCCCGCTGACCGTCACGCCCACCGTGTCGCTCATCGGCCTGTCCGTCTTCACCACGGCCGGCGAGCGCGCCGGATCGCACTGGGGGTTCTCCGCGCTGTGAGCCGCCCGCCCGCACGCGCGCACGCGCTTGTCAACTGTGCTGAGCTTGTAGTTTTTGCGTGCGTGCAGGTGCATTCTCCTCATCGTGCTGTTTGCGCAGTACTTGCGGACGACGTCGCTTCCTGTTCCCGTGTGCACGGGCAAGAAAGGCCTGAGCTTGAGCAGGGTTCACGTCTTCAAGATGTTTCCCGTAAACGACAACTCGCCGCCTCGCCGGAAGGTTTCCAAATGTTTTTTTGGGGGACTCGTTGTTGTTTTTCAGATCATCCTGGCCATCGTCCTGGTGTGGCTCCTGTGTTACATCTTCACCCTCAGCGACCTTCTGCCCAGCGACCCGCGACGTTACGGCCACAAGGCGCGCACCGACGCCCGCGGGGACATCATGACCTCCGCGCCCTGGTTCAGGGTGCCGTACCCCTGTGAGAACAATCGCCATATACGTCAACATCCATCCGTGCAACCGTACATCTACCTTTACAACTACAGTGCCGGGAAAAAGTCGATTTTTATTGGGGGGGGGCATAGTTTCCACCATGTTTTCATGGTTGAGATCATCCAACAAATGTCAATATCAGTCAAAGATGACACAAGTAAATATAAAATGCAGTTTGTCATTTGTTGACCACGCTTCCGTCTTTTCTCCACTTGTGGATAACGGCTCTCGCCCCAAAAAGAATTTCCCTCAATAAATAAAAGCACCATTGAAAAACTGCATTTTGTGTTCGCGTGGGTTGTCGCCGTCCGATATTTGCACTCGTTGATGATTTGGGGCAAAGCGGACCGATACCTTTTCGTGGAGCCGCACCGCATTGATCTCCGCAACTTAATCGGTAGGCCAGTGGGGGGTGCCGGTGGTGACGTTGGCGGGGGTGTTGGGCATGTTCAGCGCCACCCTGGCGGGCATCGTGGAGTCCATCGGCGACTACTACGCGTGCGCTCGCCTCGCCGGGGCGCCGCCGCCTCCGGTCCACGCCATCAACAGGTGAGACGCGTCACACCCGCGCGTCACCTTCGACCCCGGGTGGGCGCCGACATCAAGCGCTTGTGTGTTTTTTTTTTCGCAGAGGGATCTTCACCGAGGGCGTGTGCTGCATCATCGCGGGACTCTTGGGCACCGGAAACGGATCCACGTCCTCCAGCCCCAACATCGGCGTGCTCGCCATCACCAAGGTGCTCGCTCGGTCTCGCTACGTGCGTGCGGACACAAATCGCAACAAGGCCGCGACATCCGCAACGTCTACGTAGACGGCTCCTCTCGTCGCGCGTCATCTACGCCGACTGCGATGACTACGTGTACGACTTATCATGTGATGTGTGCGTGCGCAGGTGGGCAGCCGTCGCGTGGTCCAGTACGGCGCCGGCATCATGTTGCTGCTGGGATGCGTCGGAAAGTTCACGGCGCTGTTCGCGTCCCTGCCAGATCCCATCCTGGGAGGAATGTTCTGCACGCTCTTTGGTGAATCTTCTCTCCGCGGTCACGCACTAGTAGCCACTACGTTGTGCACTAGACAGCGAGTCGGACGTGTTGGAGAAATGAATTGGGAGTTGTATATTCTCTATGTGCGGTATCAAAAGTCACATCAGAAAACAAAAAGTGTGGCCTTTCACGTAAAGGGGGAGATTTCCCCCAAAAAAGGAAAAAAGGTTCCCTCCGCCGGGGTACGCCCTCAACCGGTCGCCAGCCAATCGTAGGGCACACCGAAACAAACAACCATTCGCACCTACGGGCAATTTAGAGTCTTCGGCGCGCACGTTTTTGGGATGTGGGAGGAAAGCGCAGCGCCCGGAGAAAAGCCACGCGGGCACGGGGAGGACGTGCCGACTCCACACAGGCCAGGCCGGATTTGAACCCGCAACCTCACGACCGCGAGGCAAATGTGCTAAACAGCGGCATATATTTATAACTATACATTTCCATTTAAAAAAAAAAAAAAAAGTATTTTCTAGATATGGTCGTTAGGATTGTTTTTCTATGTTCAAGATATGTTTGTCTATAATTTGTCTCCGGGCTTTTTTTTTTTTTTTTTTTCCAGGGATGATCACGGCGGTGGGGCTTTCCAACCTGCAGCTGGTGGACCTCAACTCGTCCCGCAATCTCTTCGTGCTGGGCTTCTCCATGTTCTTCGGCCTCACGCTGCCCGCCTACCTGGACGCGCACCCCAACTCCATCGACACGGGTGCGTGCGCGCGCTCGACGCCGCATCCGCGCACGTGCGACCAACAAACGAGCTGTTTTGCGCTTGCAGGTGTGGAGGAGCTCAACCAGATCCTGACGGTTCTTCTGTCCACCGAGATGTTTGTGGGAGGTTTCCTGGCCTTCTGCCTGGACAACACCGTTCCAGGTCACACACGCAAACCTTCGTCTTCATCGCCGTGACGACGCCCGCGACAATTATTCCAATAACTCGAATAATTTGATTACATCATTTGATCATTTTGGACGAACGTTACTGCAGTCGCACGCGAGCCGGGACGAAGAATTTGTATCCAATTCCTAATTCCTTAACTTTAACTATTAGTCGGAAGAATAATCCATTCTAAAAATGGATTGTCGCCACAGCGATGTCGTCGCGTCATCGTGACAATGTCGAAGGCGCGCCAATATTTTGGCAAAACGTGCACGACGACGGCGTTGCCGTGGGGATATCGTTGCCCAAAAAGCGTCTCTGTAATCAAGATGTGGTCGTGGCGCGTTGTTACGTGACGATGTTTTTTCGCCGTGCCGATGTTTGCGTGTTCAGGGTCGAGAGAGGAGCGCGGCCTCCTGCGGTGGAGCGCCTCCACGTCCTCGGCGTCCTCGTCGCCCTCGTACGACTTCCCCGCGGGGATGGCGCTGGTCCGACGGGTCGACTGCCTCAGGAGGCTGCCCGTCAGTCCCACCTTCAGGGGGTGGGGCGCTTCCGGAGACCGAGAGCGAGGGGCGGAGCTCGCAGAGGAAGATGCCGACGCCTCGACCAAAGTTTGACGTGTGTCGCTGGAGGTTTTGGAGCGTACCCACGTGGCACTGCTGCCTGCGTGCATGTACATTGCGTGTTGGAATGTTGATGTAGAATGCCAAACACAGGTCATGTGTAATGTGTGTGAAAGGTATTTTCATGTCTTGATGTCTTGTGAGCTGTATTTTCATTCGTAATAACTTCTGGTCATTTTGAGCAACTTATACACATAATGTACGTTCTTATTATCTAACGCGAGATTTTTAACACATTATACAACACATTATCAGTGTGATTTTTGTTTTTCTTGAAAAGCCAGATTTATACTGTGAAATATGTGCATGATACAAAATCTAAAATCCCCCAAATATTTGTTTTGTTCAAAAGGACCAATAAAGGCTCCAGTTTGATAGAAATGGAATTTTCCGTCAATTATTGAACGGTTTAGTCTTCACAAGCAAATTTGATCTGCCTGGCAGAAAAAGTTCTTCTTTGCTTTGATTTTTCACCAAATCACCTTTCAACATACATGAAATAGTTGTACACTTAATGATTTGCAACCCACCATTTCACGTACATTTGGATTTTAAAATTAAGTCTGCCATTAAAAGAAACCACAGCTCCCAAAATGTCTCAGATAATACACACACACACACACACACGCGCGCGCGCGAAATCCCCCCAAAAGCACGAAACGGCCAAACTTCCGTGTTCGCTGGAGGCCACAATGAGACGATTTCTGAAGAAGAATTGGAAAAATGCTTCACATGCGACCACTGGAGCTGAATGATTCCATTCATTTTCAATGATTATCATTATTATTATTATTCAGTTGTAACGCCCTGTTTATACCGCTACGACTCGCGTCGACGCGAGGGACACTCGTGTTTTCTGTTTTACGTCTCTGTCGTCACGCGTTTCACGACATTGGCGGACGGTTTACGGTAATTAGCTGCTCCTTTAATCCGGAAGTTGAGCAGAGTTGACGAATCCGTCCGCACCATCCAAATCCAAAACTAAGATAAAACGCTTATATTCGATCATTAATCGATCATATCACAAGCGTCTAGTCACACGTTAGGAACATTGATAATCATAATTATTGCTGTTTTTGATCAAATATGAGCCACCTGACGATTGACTTCAGGCCGGGACACGTGAAGCTGCTGCAGGTAACTTGACACAATGACGTAGTTTGACAAACGCTCAAATAACAATACGTGTGAAAATGCGCCATCAAATCATCAAATGGAGGATTTACGATCATTCGAATGGAAAAGGGATTTTTTCATGTAGTATACAAATAGTCGTGTGTTCGTGTAAAAGGTGTGTGTGTGTGCGCGCGCCTTAGTGTAATGTGTGTCTTTTAATGCACGTGTGTGTGTGTGCGTGCGTTTGAACCCTTGAATTGTTTTTAACGAACTATGGTGATAAGAATGCAAATGCTGAGTATTGTTTGTGTGTTGGCGCAGCAGGAGGACCCCCCGGCGGGCGGTCTTCGCGTCCTGGTGACGGGCGCGAGCGGCCTGCTGGGCCGCGCCGTCCTGCGGGAGTTCGAGAAGCGCGGCTGCGCGGCGACGGGGACGGCGTACCGCAGGGCAGGCCCGCGCCTCCTTCGCTGCGACCTGATCGACGAGGACGCCGTCAAGGCGCTCGTGAGCCGATGCGAGGTAACGAGCGCGCAGACGGGTCCGAGTCGAGTGGGGGCGGCGAAAAAGGCCCGCGGTCGCCATTTGCCAAACGGGACGAGCCTGCGATTACTCTCGTTCACGGGGAGTCGAACGGACGGACGTCTTCCAAGACGTTTCCCCTCTCGCCCGAGCGCCTTCGTCGGTTCACGCGACGAAGCTTAAGTAAAACCCGACAACCGCGGCGGTCCGACTGCCATCGATTCAATGCCCGGAGAGTTAAACGCAAAATGAAAACACTCGCAAGGAGCTGCGGTAAACCTCCGCCGGAGAGGCCGGTCGAGGCGGCAAAGTTGCCCACCGAACGGGACGTAGCGACGACGTAGCGCGGTGAATCGTGAGCAGCCGGAAAGGAAGTCGAGCAGGAAGTAGAAAGCGAGCAAAAGCAAAGAGACCGAGAGAGCCAGACGCTCAAACGTGTTGGACAAAAGTATTTGCAAAAGTGACAGAAAAGCCAAAGAAAAAGCAAAAGTCACACACGGTCAACGCTTTAAAATGATGATGTCGTGCGCGTGTGTGTCGCGTAGCCCGACGCGGTGATCCACTGTGCGGCGGAGCGCCGTCCCGACGTGGTGGAGCGCCACCCGGAGGCGGCCGACGACATCAACGTCCGCGCCACCGGCGCTCTCGCCAGGGAGGCGGGTGAGTCGGCCGAGTCCGTTTGTGTGTGTTTGAGGCACGTGGGTGTGACGCGTGTGTTTGCTCAGCGCGCCGCGGCTCGTTCATGTTGTACATGAGCAGCGACTACGTGTTCGACGGCCGCCGCCCGCCTTACGGCCAAGACGACGTCCCGAATCCCGTCAACGCGTACGGACGCAGCAAGTTGGAAGGAGAGCGACAAACGCTTCGACACTGCGCACGTGAGTGCCGCGCGCGCCCGACGATCGAGCTGTATCGATAACGCGCGCGATTGCCGTCGGTCAGGCTCGGCGGTTCTGCGCGTTCCGGTTCTGTTCGGGGAGGTGGAGTCTCTGTCGGAGAGCGCCGTCACGTCGCTGTGGCCCGAAGTCCTGCGGGCGGGCGAGAGCCGCGCTCTGGACCACTGCCAGCAGAGGTTCCCCACGCACACCCGAGACGTCGCCGCCGTCTGCTGGAACATCTGCCACGCGGCCGCTCGGGTACATCTTGGTTCTTCTCAATAAGCTTGTTTTTTTCCATCTGCCGCGCTTTCTTCGGGGTCAACTATTGTTACTATTATGAATTGAGACGAGTGCTAGAATGTCAATAAGGATCTGCAGCACTGTCGCTCTATTGTTCATATTCTCCATTATTCATAACCGTCAACTGGAACGTTTGCCGCCGAGGTACATGAATTCTGATTAATAACCGTCTGCTGTAACATCGACACGGTGGCCGCCGCAAGTACTATGAAATCTTGTTCGGATTTGTTTTACGAGGATTATCGTCCGCCATTTGTGCGCGTAGGACCGATCCATCCGAGGAATGTTCCACTATTCCGGGAAGGAGCAGATGACGAAATACGAGATGGCGCTGGCGATGGCTCAGGCCTTCAACCTTCCGTCCGATCACCTCGTCCCGGTAAGGAGCCTCCCGTCGGCGGCCCGCGCGCCGAGCGGCCGTTAACGTCCTTTTCCCGCCGGCAGCTGACGGAGCGGCCGGCGGCGGCCGGCGCTCCGCGGCCGCTCGACAGTCGCTTGGACTGTTCCCGTCTGGAGGTCCTGGGCCTCGGCGTGGAGCCGCGAGCGTTCGCCCCCGCCGTCAGGGACTGCCTGTGGCCGTTCGCGCCCGACAAACGTTGGCGGCAGACCGTCTTCCACTGATTGCCGTGGCGACCGTCTGCTCAATAAAGTCTTCACAACCAAACACGTTCTTCGTTTTAGAGTTTGTGAGGGGAAAACATGTCTTTTTACAGAGGACACAAGTTTTCACTAAAAGGGAAAAATAGAATGTATTCTTGAGGAATAAAGTTTATTTTCTCGAGAAAAAGTGAAATAGTTTGGAGGGGAAAAAATGGGTTTCAAAACAAGGTTAAGGTTTCAAAGTAAGGTTTCATAACAAAATTCCATACTTGTGTGGCAACCAACCCAATTCGTAGAATTGTATTTTTGCTCGAGTGCAAAATGGTTGAAGAACGATGACAAAGATGCCAAATAAAAAAAAAAGGACTTTATTACACAGAATTCTTTATCCAGTCGCCCTCTTCCAACAGAAACAAAGCCAATGGCAACATTTCCTTCTCATCTTCTCAACTTGTCTCTTGCGCAACGTGACCTTCCGTCCCATTTTCTGCTTCCACCGACGACAGCAAAGAATACGGGACGCGCTTCAGCACAGCTTGGGGGGGGCGGGGCCACAACAGACGCGCCGATTGGTTTGGGCGAGCGCGCAAGCTAGCAGATGTCGCCGTTGTTTTGTCCGTAGATTTCCCGTTAAATCTTTGACACGATTTACAATATGAACATGTTTGACTGTACATTGCACCCGTGACATCACTCGATTGTTATCTTCATGTACATATTTACACTTTGATTGACAGGAGAAAGCCGCTAACAGATTCTGTCTTGATTTTGTTGCCAGGGGGCGGGGAGGGCGTGGCGGATGGTGAGGAAGGTGACGCGGAGCAGGGCGTCACGACAGGGAAGGATTGGAACTTAGGAGGGTCGTAGGGGAAGAAGGTCAGAAACTAGGAAGCGAGGAGGCTAACAAAGTAGGATGTAGGAAAATCAGAAGCTAGGAAGCTCGGCGGGAAAGAAACTAGGATGGTGGGATGGAAGGAAGCTATGGAAATCAGAAGCTAGGAAGGTAGGAGGAGCACAGCAGCCAATCACAGCATGGCCTCCTGCGCATAGGACGCAAAAACGACTTGAGTCCAAATGTTTTGTTTTACAGTTCAAGTAAAACAAGCAAGTTGTCGCCGCCGTCTCGTCATTTTGCAGCGCAGTATTCCATCGCAAAATCCAGCATTCTTGTTTTTTTGTTGCCAAATGTCGTTTCTGTTGCAAAATTGACATTCCGTCAACGTTTCCATCTTTTCTGTGCAAATATGTGAGCCATTTTTGTCGCAAAATACATTTGAGTTTCTCAGCCAGTGACTCGGCAGAAAGGCTCGACGACATTCGGCATTTTCGTGGCATAAGTGACCAAAATATGCCACAGACTTGGGAATTCTTTTCAAATTGTAAAAACAAATGCATCACGCCCTATCGACGTGTTCTTAGGGTGTTGCTGTGAATGAGGCTAACGCAGGACTTAGCGGAAAGTCAACAGCTAACATCGGAACGACACGGTTAGCTGTTCGCTACGCTAGCTCTGCCTAAACGTCGTCTTTTTCCCCCACACAAACCGACGGGACGCTAACAGGAGACTCGCGCGACCCTGATGCTAGTTTGGCAGACATGACGCTGAACGGAAACTAGCAAATAACTAACAAGTGGCTAACAGTCATGTAACACTAAAATGGCAGCAAGGACGCTACTATGATGCTATCTCGGCATACATGACACTTAGTATAACACTAGCATGATGCTAACATGACAGAAAAAACGCTAATACGGCGTTAACGAGAGATTAGCATGGCACTGACATCGCACTAACATGGCAGTCATGACATTGAAATGGCTTTAGCATGGTGCTAAAATGGCAGACATGACACTAGCATGATGCTACCAAGTGGCTAGCATAGTGCTCTTAGCTTCTAGTAGGGATGTTTGATAGCGCTTTTTTTCAGACCGATAGCAGTTGGAGTAGTCGCTCTTGAATACTCTCCGATACCGCTCGTACTTTGGATACATCAAATTCCAACGAACACAATGACATGACTGTGACCTTTTGGAAGCACACGACGACTCGCCGGCGAGGAGGACTAAGTCAATGTCAGATTAATTTTGCCTGACGTGTCGGTGGCTGGCATCGGCAGCCTTACCGAGTACCGGATCACTCGAAATAAGGCCGTCTTCGCCCATCCCTACCGAGCAGACACGATACCAGCGTGACGCTGACTTGAATCTATCTCGGATCCAGCTTTTGAGTTTCCGCCACTTCCTGCGAGCCACGCGGTGGGTGACCCTTGTGTTGCCATGGCGATGTCAGGTGCGCGTCATGTGTAGGAGAGGTGCGAGGCGTTGGAGGCGATGCTCGCGCTTCTGCTCATGCTCTGTTCGCCCCTCCCTCCCGATGACGTCCTCCTCAGGGCCTGGGGACTGTTCCTCACCACCCCGGCCCCCGCGCCCCCCCTCTGGCCGCCGCCCGCCGGGGGATGGAGGCTCCAGGGGGGCGGCGCCCCGGCCACGGCGGGCTGGGCCCAGGGCTGCCGGGGGCCGCCCTGGTGGTGGTGACCGCGATGGCCTCCTCCGGCGGGCCAGTGGCCGCCCCCCGGGGTCCCCCCGCCGCCGCCCCAGCCCCCTTGTGAGTCGGGGGCGACGTTGGCCAGGACCATGTTGCTGAAGCCCAACCTCATGGACTCTGAGTCGAAGGCTTCGATCTCGTGGGCCTGCCGCTCCAGGAGAGAACGGATGCGCTCCAAACGCTCGTTCTGAAGAGAGAGCATCTCCTCCTCGATCTGAACACGCAAAAACAACGTCAACATACACACACAACACAGACGAGTGCTATTGATGAGGCAATACTATATTCATTCTCCCAAATGTGAACAATTGTATATTCTGGACATCATTTGTCCACTTTTTTTGTTTACCTTGACGCTGCAAATCGGGAACTGATATTCATTGTTCCCGTGACTCGGACAATAACGCGACGACTGCTACTCGGCATCAAGGTGTAAAAGCTTAAAGCGGACGAATCGCCAGCGCATCCGGAGCCGGCGGACGGCCGACGCAAATGCTGCTGTTGTTTTTCAGGGAGGCCCACTAAATAATCGGCTTTGTTGGGAATTACCGACTCATGGCCTCCATCCTAATCGCTATCGAGCGATGTTTATATCGTGGACTGCATATTCGACTCGAGGGCTGAAACGATTAATGGAATCCCAGCTAATAAGTAGCCGACAGAGTCTGACAAAACAACTAGGACATAGGGCTTTTCAGTGGACTTCTCCACTTTCCTATGTTAGGCGATTACGGAGGGGGAAACATCCGAGCGCCTCGTTGCGCTGCTCACCTTCTGCTCCAGCAGCGCCCTCCTGAGGCTGACTCGCTGCTCCAGGTCTCGCCTCTCTTTGTCGTGCTGAGCGTCCGTCTGCATTTTGATTTTGCTCTGGTAGGCGTTGAGCAGTTCCAGTTCCTGCTGCAGCTGCATGCGCAGAACCTGACACTCGCCCTCCTGAGCCTCGTCCAGACGCAGCTGCGACACACAAACGCGCGCGCACAGTTACAGGCTCGCCCCGGTAAATCACCCGGCTTTCAACCGTCGCGCCGAACAAAAGCGCTTCCACGGCCCGCAACCGACGCACCGGCTGACGGCTTGCCAGTCGACGACCGCGTCAGGCCACGCTCAGTCAAAGCCACGGATACTACAGTGTAGAACGTGACGGCGACGCCAAGTGGACAAAACAAAAATAATCTTACATGCATTGTTATTGTTGTTTAATAACGCAAAATCAGGTTTTATCCGATTATTTGATTCATCCATCGATGGGATAATCGGTAGAATATGCGGTTCGGAAAATATTCCATAGCTGCAGCACCGATATATAGGAATACCGCATACTACGTTCGACAAACAATCACACTTAAAAGTCGTAGATCTTTGGAAAAAGTCTCTTTTTGAAGGAAAATACATTCAAATTCAAATGTAATTGAATTTCAATGTATTTAATTGAAAGGTTTTCAGAAAAATAGTTCCCAAAAACAGGATATTTTCAAGAAAGTCGTAGACTATCTCAGAAATCATATTTTGTTTTTGAAAATCTAATTTGTCTGGCCCGTCAGGCAAGAAGTATATTTCCGTATATAATGCCGCCGCCGCCGTCGGTAAGGATCGCCTTTGCTGTATGGCGCCTCATCGGAAAACTTTGGAAGCGTGGCACTTTGGCGGCATTTACCCGGAGAAAAGCAAGAATTTGACCGAACGATGAATTATCGAACAATTGAAAACGACTCCTCTCGCGACCGTGGAGTCGGCAACGAGCCAACGACGAACGGACTCGGATCGAAGACGCACGGCGGGATCCGTTCTGAGCGAGCGTGTCATTGCGCTGCGAGTAACTCACGGCCTGCGTGGAGAGCATGTCGTTGATGGAGTGGTCGTACTGCTCTGCCAGGATGGCCAACTTGCGCGTCTGCTCCTCCTTCAGCCTCTTCAGCACCGCCTTGTGCTCGCACTTGGGCGTGCTCTCCAGAAGATGGTTGCGCAGAGCTTTGTACTGACGAGTCTGAGTCTTGCACGTCTCCTGGAACTGCTTCTTGATCTGGAGCTCCTTACACTGCTCGCGCACGCAAATACACACATGAACAGACACCAACGGACGGTTACACACACACACACACACGCGCGCACGTACCTTGAGGCTCTTGGGCTGCTGCCGGACCTCCATGAAGTGTTTGCGCCTCAGCTCTCGTTCTCTCCTCTTGTTGTACTCCAGCTGGTTGGTCAGCTCCGTCTGGTGCTGCGTGCGGATGAGCTCGGCGCGAGCCTTCTGGATGGCGGCCAGGTGCCGGAACTCCAGCTCCTGCATGGACTCGTGATGCCTGAGGAGCATGGCGTGCTCCAGGTCCTTCTGCGTCTGACGCTTGTTCAGCTCCTGCGAGAGCCCCGTGAGCGTGTGTGTTCGCACGTGCGTGTGCGTGTGCGTGTCGAACCTCTCGGGCGAGGTCCTGCTCCACGTTGTGCCTGGCGATGAGGATCCTGCGCTTGAAGCGCCGACATTCCAGCTCCAGGTACTGTCTCTGCCTCCTCAGCAGGTTGGCCTCCTCCTCAGCCTGCGCCGCGCAAAAGACGTTACACCAACAGCCGACAAGACAAATCGGAAGAACCAATAAAAGCATGAGAAGAACAGAAGATCCATTCAAGTGTCGGGAGGCCCATCAGAAAAAACATCAAGAAGAACCACTCCAAGAACAGATAAAGGCAACAACCGATAGAAGCGTTGCAAGAACCAAGAGGAGAACCATCAGAAGTACAACCAGAAGAACCACGAGAAGAACTTTACAAGAACTAATAAAAGCCACGCCATCCGAATAAGCATTAACATAATCGATTCGAAAAAGCAATTAAAGCGTGAGACCAACCAAAAGAAGAACCACTACAAGCATGAAAACAACCAAGAGAAGCCTCAGATGAAAGACCCCAAGAAACATTTAAAGAACCACCGTTACAAACCCCAAATAGAAGAACCGCTACAAGCACGAGGAGAAGCGTTGGAAGAACCACCAGGAGAAGGAAAAAAGGAAAAACCACCAGGAAAAGCAGTGTGTGTGCACGCGTGTTGACCTGGAAGTGCTGGATGTTCTCCTTCTGCTTGGACAACCACTCCTGCTTCTCCTTCTTCGGAGTCGACTGGTTCTCGCTCAACTCCTGGGTGACGGGCAGAAAGAGAGGGAGAGAGAGAGATTTTTTTGGAAATAGTGGACCTAGCTAGTTCCTAAAAAAAGTCCACTGAAAACCACTTTGTCGGGATTGGGGAGTCGAGGATGACGAATGATTCCCAGCGCGGCGACTGCATTCAGAATCATCCAATCACCAGTAGGCCATTTTTTTAAAGAGTGGGGCTAGATGGTCCCTTAAAAATCCCTCTCAACACATTCACTGCCATTGACGGCTTTCCATGTTAACTGTGAAGGAGTGCACCCCTCCCCAAAATAAAAGTCGCACCTCTTTGAGCTGCTCCTTGCGCAGCTTGTACTCGCGCTTCTGCGACTCCAGGAAGCTGCTGAGCTCCTTCTTCTGCTGCACCTGAATGTGCTGGTGGAACTTCTTCTCGTCGTTGCTGAACGTCTTCAGCTGCACGCAGGTTAGCATTAGCGCATCGTCACACCGACCGACACGGATTTGTGGAGGCTGATTTTTCTGTTTTGTTTGTTTGTTTGAATGTCGTTACCGTATATTGTAATGTGTTATATGTTAGCCTTAGGAAAAAACTATTCACCGTTACATATTTTTCGTATTCATTTATACAATGAGATAATTGTTGAAGTGATTCTTAGTTAACGGCGGCGGTCTTACGTCCTTGTCGAGGGCGGCGTGGTGCTTCTTGAGCAGCTTGTCCATCTCCTGGGCGAAGCCGCTCCTCTGGCCGTCCAGCTCCTTGTCCAGGCGCAGCCGGTGCTCGTCCATCTCGCCCTTCAGCTTGTTCTCCAGCGCCATCAGGTGCTTCTGGTGCTGCCGCCGCATGCGCTTGTAGCCCGACATCTGCTCGCGCAGCTCCGAGTCCTGCTCGTGCTCCTGCATCTCGCGTGTCACCTGACCCGCGGGAACAATAACGCTGTCCCCGTTAGTCTTCCCCAAGTTTGGATTCGTTTATCTCAGTAAATAATTGGCCCTTTGCTGCCATCTGAGCAAAAAATTGGACTCAAAGAAACATCCATCCATCCATCCATCCATTTTCTGTAGCACCTTCTCCTCACAAGGGTCGCGGGCTTGATGGAGCCCATCCCAGCTACCTTTGGGCGAGAGGCGGGGTACGCCCTGAACCGGTCGCCAGCCAATCGCAGGGCACACAGAAACAAACAAACCACCATTCGCACCTACGGGCAAGTTAGTCTTCAATCGACCTCACGCAACCTCACAACTGCGAGGCGCACGTGCTAACCAGCTGTTTCATTTATTGTGGATAAAATATAAAAAATACAAGTAAACAATTTCATCATTGGTTTCATTAGTTTAAACCCATTTTAGTCAAATTTGAAATATACTACTCATTCTATCAATTTCAGAAAATAATTGTTTCATTAATGAGAACTAATGCAATTGAAAATGAGGATGCATGCTATTTTTATGAATTACCGGTGAGAACTTCCCCCCCCCCCCCCCCTTCCCTCACCTACAAATGACGTGCCCCGCCCAAAATCCCAAAAGGGGCTTTGCGCAACAACAGAAAGGTGCTGCCAACGTCGCGCCTCTCTTACCAGGGAGGCGGTGCGGATGGTGGCGAAGTGCTCTCTGTTGCGCTGATGCTTCCTGGGAGCCGCCCCCGCCGCCGCCGCCGCCGAAGCCTCCGAAGGCTGAGCGCCGGACGCCTGCTCCCCCGAGAACGTCTCCCCCTCTTCGTCCTGAGCACACGGCGCACCTCATTAAGCCAAGCCATTTGGGGAAATGGGGGGGGGCTATGTCGCTACATACATATATTTTTGTCAAGAATACCCATCTGCACTGCACAATTTTCTGGTAAGCTGTTTCCCTCACAACAACTTACATTGTGTGGCAGTTTACTACAAATAGAATAAAAAGGCCGTTTATTGTCATTTTTCCTGCACAAACCAGCATTTAGTGGCGCAATACGTTTTGCTAGGATTTTTGGAACAAAATATATACTTCTCTTTTTTTTTTTTTTAAATGTGTTGTTTTCGTTGCAAAAATTAGCATTTTGCAGTGCAATGTGATTGACATTGAAAAGATAGCATTTTGTAGCCAAAATGTTCATTTGTTTGCGTTTTTAACACAAACGTACTTTGTTTTCTGAGCAAAAACGTTTGCTTTCAGTACAGTAAGGAGCATTTCCTAGCAAAAGAGCTTGTTTTCATTGCAAAGCCAGCATATTAGTCACAACAAGCCACTCAATGATGTTTTGGACCTTCTCAAGTGTCCAATAGGCGTGAGTGCGTACGTACGGGCTTGAGGCGTATGACGGAGCTGTTGGACATGACGGTGTGGTCTCCGTCCATGAGCTCGAGCTCGCTGCGGCTGTCGTGCGCCGCCGCCGTCGCCGCGTCGTTGAGACTGTTGACGGAGCTGCTCTGCGAGCTGGCGCTGATGGACATGCTGGGGGTGGACTGGTTGCTGCCCACGCTGTTCACCGTGCCCGTGCGCCCGCCGCCCGCCTCCAGCTCCTGACCGCCGCGCCGTGGATGTAACACACATGCGGCATTGTCACTTTTTATCGTTCATATTATACCGCGGTGCCTGGAATGATCGTTCCCCGTTGAAATGAACGGAAACGCCATTAATCCTTCTCGTCCACCAGGGGGCAGTCAAATAAAGACAATTAAAGAAGAGTTTCACAACTACAGTATGTGACTCGGCTGCAGTAATAGTTGTCGCTCTTCGCAGAGGCTAAAGAATGTATGCCCGTGAGTATTGTCATATACAGTACGTTGTTACAAGCGTTACTACCATTTGTGTTTAAGTACGCATTGCTGAAAGGGTTGTAGCACAGTCACACCGATGCTAGTTTCTTTAGCCCGCGTATGACCTTTCGCATTGTGCGTTAGCACTGAGCTGGCGGACTTTGCAAAGGCAAAGGCGTTGTGTTTGAAATAGACAACATGTAATTGTGTTTGTCTTCGTACGGGAGTGCCGATAAACAGCTGGAAGCGTCTTTGTTCAGGATTCGCTAAACTGCTGCTGACTCCTGGCGAGGAGGACTTATTCCATGTCAGATTGTTTTGCCTTAAGTGTCGGGGGCTGGTCTCGAAAGACTTCACGGGTTTTAAGACCCTGGCAACGGCACTCGCCCGTCCTTATGTTTGTACAATATCGTGGCCTTTCTCTTGAATAAAAAGACTTAACAAAAAGATCGCAGTGGTGTCGTTCGGTTTGAGCGCCTGGAACGGATGATTGGCATTTCGGTTCATTTCAACGGGGACATTTGGTCGGCCACACTTGACGGAACGAGCGGAACCGGTAAGTCAAGTTACCGCTGTACATATTAGTATCTGCGCACCTCGTCTGGGTCGGGGGCTTCTGGCGCGGGTCCGTTGTGGGCCTCCTGCAGGAGGATCTTCTTCATCTTGCGGTACTGCAGGTTGTCCAGCTCGCGCACGGCGTCCTTGGTCCTCATGATGAGGTCCATCAGGACCGAGTCGGGACGCTCGCGCTGCAGGAACGCGTGCTGGGGACGCGGGACATTACAACTGTGTTATAGCTCGATATCGATCGTATGGACACGAGTGTGCATCTTTTCGATCTTTGTCGAAGCGGGCCTACAACAGGCCCGCTACACCACAAGTGGCCCCGAGGGGCGCGTGTGCGCCTACGCCGAGCATGTCGTCCGAGTGCGGGCGGTCCTGCGGGATTTTCTGCAGGCAAGAGTCGATGAAGTTGCAGAAGTAATCCGTCCTGCGACAACGACACAAGCGGTCACTCACAATTTCGTGCAAAAGAAATATTGCCTTCCTGACACAACCTGCGTTTTTCTAGCAGACTACGGCCGGCCTTTTCATTTTTGCGGCAAAATGATTTGATCCCACTGCAATTCAAACCAAAGTACTTCTTTTCCTTTGTCTCGCTGATGGCTACTACTGATAATATGTTTTGAATATTTTGTATTTATACGACTGTTGCCCCCGATTGCTATCGTCGTCTCCCTCGACCGCAAAACAAATTCCCCCACTGAGGGACAATAAAAACGACCGAAAGCTCGCACGTTTGTTTCCAAAAATATATTTCAGATTTTCATTTGATTTCAAATTCCCCAATTTACACTGCCAAAACGGACCTTTTGCGAAAAACAACGGCACTGTCATGACAAAAACTAAGCAGCTAACCCTCCAGGGCTCGGAAAAGCCTTCCATCCAAATGTCAGGTTTTACACATCATCATATACGTCGAGCAATAAAAAGGAACCTGACAAGTGACAGCTTTTGATTTGACTTTGGAGTGATTTCTTTGGATCAAAATGATCCATTTGAATTTGTCCTGAAATATAACAGCAATGATCATGAAATTCCATTTGCGACATTTCAATGGCCTTTTCCCTGACAGCCTATCGAAACCCTGCGGACAACCCGATCTGGCCCGACGGCGTGTGGCGGACATTGTCCAGCGTGTGCGCGTGCGTACCATTCGCTGGACTGCAGCGTGGGACTCTCGTTCTGCGCTATGTGGTATAAGGCACTCATGGCGTTCATGTTAAACAAGGGCGGCTTCCTCTCGGCTGCAACGGGCACAAACAAGTCAGAATTATTCTCATTTCAACACGACGCCACGAAATATAAACATGTATACAACGCAGACAAGCGGTACCTAGTTCTATACACGTAATGCCTAAAGACCAGACGTCCACCTTCCCGTCGTACTGGCCCTCGTCCATGGCCAGGATCACCTCGGGCGCCATCCTGACAAAAAAGGTCATTTGAAAGGGGACATGGTATGGGGGGGGGGGGAAGAGAGATAGATAGATATGTCTTGTATACTACTACTCCTTTGGAGTAAAAGAGAATGATTAGGCGCCGAATCTCAGCTTGTCACGTCAACTATTAGGAAGAGAAATGGAAACAAGTTTAGGCGACTCGCACGCCAACGGAGAATGGATATGTGCGGTATGAGCGGAGTATGCGTTGCGCTAGGTAGCGGAAAGTGTGCGTCGACGTGCTGAGAAAAGCAGACGCGTGTCAAAACGCTGCTGGCGCGGCGAGTCGGCCTCACTCGTCACGTGTTTCTTAGCGGGACATTTGGAAAGAGAGGATTTTCTCGACATCAAAAGGCCTTTTTGTTGTTTTATACTTTGAGGTGTCAAAAAAGCCAAAAAGCTCCAAGCTCTACCAGTGACTTCTTTGTTTTGACAGATGCTGGCTTCTCCCCAGGTCGTCATAGTAACACAATCTGAACGTGCCATTGTCCCGGTTCTCGATGGGATGGGGATAACAGTTGCATGAGATCGGACCGCCCCCACCAAACGGGCTAATATCGGTCATGGAATTTTTTATCCTTGTTTCTTTGTATTGTATTTTGCATTATTTTGGTCATCAATGACGAGTTGGAATGCTTCCAATTGTGAGAAAGTGTCACTGACCAGTACGGCGTCCCCACGAAGGAGTTGGCGGGCGAGGCGATGGAGGCGGAGCCAAAGTCGGCCAGTTTGACCTGCCCCGGCTCCGTCAGCAGGATGTTTCCCGCCTTCACGTCCCTGCCGCACGGGACAAACGTGTTACAGAGGGCGCGTTGGCACGCGCGCGTACATGCTGCGAGACCGGCGGGGCGCCACCTGTGGATCATGTTGTGCGAATGCAGGTAGGCCAGCCCCTGCAGTGCACCGTGGGTAATGGCGGCGATCTCCACTTCTTGCAGAGGCTTCTTGTGAACTGGCGGCGCAAGACACAACTCCAAAAAGTCAAAGCAGCTCGATTCAGCCGTTTCCGACTATCCTATTGAAAAAGCTTCGTTTGTTAAAATCCCTGGGAAGTCAAAATAAAGGTCGCCGAGAGAAGGGCGTTGTTTTTTTTCCCTTCCCTGAAAAGTGATACTTTTGGAGGTACCAGAATTTCGCCCAACACCAGCGAATATATGCCACTAGGTTGTCGCCGGGACAACGAGGCACTCTAAAACGGAGAAGCCGACACGAAGTCGGACTTTCGTCTGTATTTCCCCTCTCCTCGCTCTTCATTCTTTCTCTGAGCAACGTGCGCGCACTCACGGCCGACAACGAGGCGCTCTAAAACGTATTTTTGTGCAACACATGCACTCACCTTCCAGGAGGTCAGAGGCCGAGCCCAGGCAATACTCCATCACCAGCTGCACAATACACACACACACACACACACACACACACATTTGCACTGGAAATTTACTTCATCTCTGTTTGTTGCGTTGCAAGCTTATGTGAAAAAAAACAATGTCTAGGAAAAATGGTAGAGGCAATAACATAAAAATAAAAGGAATACATTTATTGATATTCGATATAAACATCTCTCAAGACCACTTCATGCAATATAATGAAAATTGCACATAAATAACCCTAAAAATAATGACATGAAAGACTGAAGTACTTTGATTAAAGATCAATAAGTAGGGGGGTAAAAATATATTCAACTATTTTGTCATCCATCCGACAGGACTGGAGTGGCACAACAGGGCTGTCATTTTAGCCAATCAGAAGCCTGAAGAAAGTCATTTCCCGTAAAGGCACGAGAACCACGACGGCAAATCTCCGCCAAGGCAGAATAATCCCCGGATTAAACTGCTACGCCACTTTTGTCCTGTAGGAGGCGGCATTGTGTACTTGCCATTTTGGATTATTTGGCCTTGGCGGGAGTTCTGCTGTCTATTGAGTAACGTTGTCACTATTCCTTTTTTCAGACTAAAACGACGTTACAGGTTACAGCAGCACCTGCTGCTTCGGCATGGAAACGTTTTCATTTGTCCTGTCGACCAACGTTTTGTTTTTCTAATTGTATAATAAAAGCAAAGCAAAACCGACCCAGGCCGTGTGCTCGCGCAGGTAACATCCTTTGTACTCGATGCTGTTGGGGTGTCGGATCCTCTGGAGGAACTTCACTTCCTTGATGATGTCCTGCCACTTCTGCGGAGGAGAACATCAACGCTTACAAGATGCCTCACAAATCTTCTCTGCGTGCACTTTTACAAAGATACGGTCTGCATTGCCCAATACATTTGCCATCTGAAAAGTATTTTCCGATGTGTTGAATGAATTTGAATAATACGGTTTTGCTTTATTTCTCCTCAAGTTTTTTTTTTTTTAAACCAATAACTTCAAATTCCCCCGCAAACCTGATGAGGATAAGCGGTACTGAAAATGGATGGAAGTTCAAATTCCAAAGAAACGAGAAAAAAATGTTCACTTATCATCGAGGGAAAAAAAAATTCACTTTTGTCAAAACATGTATAAAACCACAATCTTTAATGAGGATTTAAAATAGAGGTTGACTGTGCTTTTTTAAACTAGCTTCTTTATATTTGAAGCCATGTTGTTAGTGCAAGCATTGCATGTCAGCGGAGACATGCTTCCACTATGGAAGTCACACACACACAAACAATACAAATCAGTTGTAATGAAAAAAGTGACAAATCGCCCAGGCCTCATATGTTGTGCATGCGTGCCACATGCCGCTTCACCTCGTTGGACTGCTTCCCGCTGTACGACATCTTCTTGATGGCCACCACCTCGTTGGTGCGCACGTCGTGTGCCTGCGCGGTGTTCACATGGAGAAGAAACATCAAACACGAGCAAAACGTACCTGCTGGAATATTAGGAGCCATGTTTATTTGCAATGTGCACTTTGACTGTTTTGGGGGCGGGGGCAGAAAAACAGCACCGTTTGCTTCACTCAGTGCAAAACATTTATTGCACAGGTGTGCCTTAGGCTGCCCACAATAAAAGACGACTAAGGTGGCCGCCCCCTAGAGGTATACAAAGGAATCGCAGCAAGTTTTGCTATATTTCACTTTTAGGTCCAAATATTTGCATTGAACCTTTAACAACTGCTTGTTAAACATAACCTTCATTTATGTACAATTTGGATTGCCCTTTGAAGTGAAATGCATTTGAATGCATTCATTTTCTTATATTCAAGCACAGTGTTAATGTTCAAATTGTGTTGAAGTAGGTTAAAATGATACGAAACACACTTTAGTTTTTGGAGGGTTAGGTTAACGAGTGAGTTAGTTAATCATACTCGCAACTGTATCTCAATGTTAGTCACGACGGTGGTACTTGGAGAGCCATTTTTTTTTGGGTGGTGTAGAAAATTTGAGAACCACTGATTCAGAGCGTCGGTTAACTGAAAATGAAAAATGGTCAAAATATCAAAAAAGTTGCTGTGCTTTTCCTGAAGCGTTTGAGTGATCGTGGCTGCCGACAACAGGATGCATAAAGTATGCAAATAGCGCGTACGGCGGACATACGTACAAAGTAGACGGCGCCGAAGCTGCCATGGCCGATCTCGCGCAGGTCGGAGAAGAGCTTCTCGGGGTCTTCCTTGAAGAAGAGCTCGGCCACCTCGGGGTCCTTCAGGCTCCCCGCCCGAGCCGACGACGGCATGCCGGCCGGCTAGAGGGGTCCCGGGGCGACCCCCGCGAGGACTCGGCCGCGCGACGCTGAGGCTGCTGAGCTACGGCGGAGCGGCCCCGCGCTCATCGGAGGATACGGCGGCGCCACGGGGATGCGCGCGTGGACGCCTGCGGGCACAAGAAGGACGGACGGACGGACGGACGGGAAGTCAACAACAGGGAGCGCCTTACGTACGTCCGTGTCGACTGTCGGTCACGCAGGTGGTGAAAATTCACCAAGGTTGAATCAAGGCAACTGCCCTCTTCTCCTTTCTTGAAGACGTTTCACCTTTTGACTTCAAGATAAAACGTCTTCAAGAAACTCCAGATGCTGAAGGACTGGAATCATGAGGCAAAATCAATTCGTTGGCGGATTACATTTTTTTTAAGCACATTGACACATTACAACATAAAGCAAATATTGTTCGAATCCTATATTCTATCCACGAATCGGATAAAAATTGTGTGCGTAAAATCTGCATGATTAAACACAACAACATATAGGTGTGAGGTGCAGGTATTATTTTTGTCCACTTGGAGTCGCCATCCTCACCTTCCAATGTAGTATCTGTGACTTGTGACTTTTGTGCGTGTACAGCTGTAAAAGGCGGGGCCCGGCCCGCTGAGCGACGTGGGCGTCAGGCTCAGAAAATGGATTGAAGGATGAAGTTGGTTTTTTTTTTGGGGGGGGGGCTGCTTGTTTCCTGGCTAACCCGTCAGCCTCAGACGTCATCAGACCACAATGGAAAAACGGCCACCCTCATTTCTACACAGGAGGCGAGACATGATTTCACTTTCTGCATTTTATGAGATTTTAATCACAATGCTACAGGCTAACCATGCTAAAAAAATGCTTAAGAAGCCACGCCCATATCTCATTACTGTCAACACACGCTTGTCTTAGCTGTTTTATCATCATTGTGACGTCTACAACTATCCATCCGTCCATTTTCTGAGCCGCTCCTCCTGACGCGGGTCGCGGGCGTGCCGGAGTCTATCCCAGCTATCATCGGGCAGGAGGCGGGGTACGCCGTGCCGCCACGTCTACAACTAGTACATTCAAATATATCGCTGGCATTTTTCACAAATCAATCTGTGATTTATTTTGCTATTATTTTACAATTAGTAACCAATCTAAAGTGTTGGCTTTTGAGCAAATCGCTTAACTCTATTGGACGTGTCAACTTTTTGTCAAGTGTTGTAACATCTCCTCTTTGACAATTTCCCACTTGGACGATATCCTGTTCAACGGTCGTCGTCATCGTCATCATCATCATCATCATCATCATCATCATCATCATCACACTTTTGCGCTGGGAAAGGAATGTGGTGACCTCACAACCCCAAAAACACACAAAGAAAAAAAAGGGAAAGCAAAAAGCATGTCAGTCCTCGAGCTCACGTGGCGCGACATTCGTTCTCGTCTCGGCATGACGGCTGTCAATCACGTCAACAACACGAGTGTGTGTGTGTGTGGGGGGGGGGGGGCCTGATGACATCATCATTGTCACCTTGGTCACCATCATCAATCTTCAGTCCTCCAGCTCACTCATCCTCACGGGCATACAGATGGTGATTGGAAGCGTGCTCGCACGACGACAACAAGCGCAGCTTCCTGCAACGCTGTTACCGTGGTAACGTAACACAGTCGCCACCCACGGTCATCAAAATGTTTAACTATGTGAGCATAATCGTACAATTTGCGTGCGTATTACGTGTTTTAGCGATAACATGCTGCAATCGCTACTTTAGAAATTGAAAACACTTCGCAGGTGTCTTGATAACATGTCTGTGGGGTCAAGGGTCAACAAGCACACACATGTATTTTTTGCCGTGTTGAAATGGGCTGCTTTTTGGGACAGTACGCCAGCGCTGATCCCACTACAAAATAGCGCTGGGCCAATGGCGAGCCGGGCCTTTGTTACCATAACAACCAACAGGCTGGATTTAGTAAGGTCGGCTGTGGCATTTCATCACAGAGTCGAACCGCATTAAACTTGAAACCCAAAACGTTGAAAAACCTGAACTCGGAAGCCAAACTCTGGCTTGAAACCCTCTTTTGTAATTCTTCTGGCTTGCAATCCTACTTTGAAACCCTAATTGTGAAGCGCAATTTAGGCTAGATAATCCAAACTTGAAACTGTAACTCTGGTTAGTGGAAACACCATTTGGGAAGCTGAAAGCTGGCTACAAACGCTACTTGGAAACCCAAACCATATTTTGGAAGCCTAACCAAGGCTTGAAACCCTAATCGGTGAAAAAAGTCTCGCTCCCAGATGCATTTCCGGAACTTAGTGTTTAGTTCGGCACTCCATGCCCACAACTGTTTATATGAAAACACTAAAAAGTCCATTTTGCCCAAGACCATATCGCTCAGCACTATGAGAACATGGTGTCACTGATGGCTGACTTTTAGAAAACGGATCAGGAAAACAACACCTTACTGTATTTTCCCTGTGGAGTGACGTAGGTCCCCGTGAATAAACACAAGCCCCCCCGCCCCCCCAACGTCACATGAAGCCCCCTGAAGCCGAGTGTTGTGCGGTGTTGAGGGAGTGGCAGGCAGGCAAGCAAGCAAGCAAGCAAGCTAGCTAACTAGCTAGCTAGCTAGCTAGCTAGCTCCCCCGGGATAAGAAAGCGGATTAGCTCGCTAACGTAGCCGTTAGCACAACAATCCGCAACGGTTCCATTTTGCCTGGCACATCCACGCCGTGCGTCCCCGTTTCACACACGCACAGTCCAATACGCACACAAGCAAACGGCCAATGTGACGAAATGATCGCCGGGGGTCATTTTGAAAGCTGTCAGAGAGAAAGCGCGACAGTAACTTTCGCCTAGCCAGCTAGCATCGGTGCTAACAGCTAGCCGCGCAAGGCTCACCCGGCCAAAGGCGAAAGGCCAATCCGCGCAGCTCGACGACGACGATGACGAGCGGCGGGCGGCGGGCGTGCTGGTCACCGACGCCGCCGCCGGTGAGTCCGCTCCGGAGGCCGGAGAAGGGCGGCCGACGCCAACGCGAGCCAGCGTCCTTCCGGGAAATCCAAGCTCGGAGCGTTAGCCGACTGCTAACCGACACCGCAGCTCGAGTCTTGCCGACGAGGGAGCTAAAGGGCCGGCATGCCGGGGGGAGGCCTCCCGGCGGGCTGTCAGGCGGCTGTCAGGCTTCTTCTCGTCGGTCAGCTCCGCGCTGTGTGCCGTTAAGCTCGACGGCGAGAAGCTTCGGCGGCCTGCTGCGTCGGACACAGGCAATGTTGTGAATGACAAGCTCGCGAGAGGAGGGGGAGGCGGCTGATGATGGAGGCTTGGACGGATGCTGCCTGGCGACGGGCGACAAAGGGAAAGTGCCTCTTTTTTAATCATTACATTTGTACTTATTTTTTGGTTTACAATTGCGCTTATTCAACTTCAACTTAAGGTTTCAAGAAGTAGGGGCTCTAGCCTGGCTGAGGGTTTTAAATGATGGTTTCAAGGCAGGCTTGTGCTTTTGGCGGAAGCCCCTTCCTTCCTGTTGATTGGCGTCCGTGACGTCACAAAGACACATTTCAGATTTCAACTTGAACGCTGGCTCTGCGTGTGAGTGGGCGGCTGTGAGCTGTAGCCGACAGCAGCTCGGACGAATGTGCATCGTGTTTACGCGCGACTGAAGTTCATCAGCGGCTGTTCTCCTCCCCAAGCACATCCGAGGGCATTATAAAAACCTTCATCCGTCTTTCCGCCCCTCTTAAATAAATTCATATAAAAATGACTATGAAAGGATTCCAGATTGACACTAGTAATATTTGAGGATGATAATGTGCATTTGGGCCGCATGAATGGCGCGAAGCGTTGTGCCACATTCCCGCAGCTCGGCGGACCAATCAGAGCGCTCGAGGCGCCACGCTGCTCGCTGATTGGCCGCCGCCTCGGCCCCTGTTGTCATGAGCTGCTGGCAGGCGGCGGCTCGTGCGTGGCGGTGGCCGCTGCTGCCAAGGCGAATCCAATCCAGCCCTCGCGCAGTTGCCAACTTGTTATTCAACTCGTCCCAACACGACATTTTATATTACACACTTGTGGAATACGCGCTACTACTATTATATCGTATATCATGTAGCAAAGTGAAAACTGAATGCCCCTTCAGGGATTGAAAGAAGAATACGTTCAAAACTTTGATTAAATGAAAATCCATAAAAAATAAATACAAAATATATATTTTTAAAAAATACAATTGTGAAGTATGTGGTGTGATACAAGAAACATTATGAAACATTATGTAATATGGCAAAGTCAACGAATTTCTTTTGCAGGGAAATGAGTAGAAGATAATGATAAATATTATTAAAATACAGAGAAAACTATATAAAAAATGTAATTCCCCAAAACCGATTGATTACATTTAACTTTAATTGAACAAAACAATTTTAAAGTTTGTAAAAAAAAATTATAAAAAAACCTAAAGCAGTACCAATTTAAAATGAATGATTTCCACACAGTTTTGTTGGATTAAGTTATAGGTCACATTAATGGCGGAAAAGTTTTTGAAAATATTTATCTTGGTCTCATTTTCATCACAAAAAAAAAGAAATGAATTTGAACAGCGGTGTGTAGACCTTTTCCATCTACTGTATATATTTTTCAGATGATTTAAATGGAGTGTGTATAATCTGTCTGTGAATAAAGATGATTGACAATCACAACAGCATCATCATAAACACTTTAATGACAGATCAGGCGAAATGTTTCATCAGGTTGCCCGGCCGCTAAAATACAAAACAGCCGCGCCGCAACACCAGTGGAAAAAAAAAAAAAAACTGGAGTCAAACAAAGAAAAGACACACTCCGGCCGGAACACAAGATGAAGACGCAAATTACAAACACAAACATGCGCTTTGTCCTTGGAAAGCTCTGGCAACAAATGCCACATTTTTGCCATAAAAAAGCGTCACACATGAAAATGCAAAGTCACGATGAAGGAAAAAAGTCTTTTCAAAAGTTGCGAGGATATTCTTTGAAATTTTCACTTTGAGCTAACTAGCAGCGGAATGGAGCTTCAATCCGACACAAACGCACGCAAAGCACAACATTTGCCAAACTGCTGCTGATTTGATTTCTCACGAAGAAACAAACTTTCTCTTTCAAGCGCTTCAAAGTCAAGTGAGAACTTCCATCGAAGCAGGAAACACCTGCACGGAACGGAGCGCAGCGCCGCCTCGGCGCCGCGCGCCAGAGTTTCTCCGTTGTGGCGACAGGGAGCACGCCGTTCCGCGTCAAATGGCCGCACTTACCGCCTCGCTCGCACGCGCGCGTCATCCCGAGGAAGAGGAGGATGAGGAGGGGCAGGGGACAATCCCGTGTCAAGCGGGCCTCGGGCAGCTGGAGGCGTCGGCGGTCCCGTAGCGCGTTCAGCCCACTTTGGCCCAGTTGAGGAAGGCGGGGATGTCCCGGACGGGCACGTTGCGTGTCAACGCTTTGACGCGCAGGTTGCGGTCGTCCGTGAGAAGGACCACCTCGCGGTGAAGACGCACCGTCCCGTCTGAAAGGGGCCGGGGATAGAATAGTTCAGCATTTTTCTGCACTTTTACTTCTTCAAATACATTACATTTTCAGTAGTCTTGCAGAAAATAAAAAATACAGAGAAAAAGGAAAACACATTTTAAAATTTTCAGTTTCATCGAAAAATTTTAATACCTCCAAATTTTATAAATAAATTCTTGCTTTTTACCTGAAATATTTGTACTTTTATCCACTTAAATCCATCCAAGAACTTTAATGCATTGTGCAAATTTTTTGCGCACATCATCGGCCGGATCGGGATGCACCCCTAAATTGCAAAACCACTAAATACACAAAAGTAGTATTCTTATTCTTAAGGGCTTAAATAAGAAGCTCCTTATGAAATCATTGTTGAAATTTACATTGTATAACCCTAACCCTAGATGGCAGCACAGCTATAATTATAGTTCCTCTGAATTAGTTTCGTAATGTAGCTTCGGTGATGGTTTCTTTCCCCCCTCCCCCCCCACACACTAGTTTCCGTTTTTTTCAATTCTGTTTTTGTTATTTTGTGCATTTTCGCTAGCTAAATGGCAAACTGAGGACAGGTTCCATACTTCTCTGATGGGGCATGAAGTCCTTGGCCTTGTCCTGGCAGTAGTGGAGGCAGCAGGACAGGATGACGTCATCGTTGTTGCCCTGACGACAGGAAACACTGTCGATTGGTTCGTTCAAACGACACAGGCCCAGTAAGAACCCCAGTCGCGCGCTCTTCCGTTACCCCGGGACTACATTCCGACAACAAAGCTCCCGTCGCTGTGTGACGTTCTGACCTGCTGTCCCGAGGTGTCTTCGCTACGGAAGGCGATGGACTCCAGCTGGCTCCCCCTGCTGGTGAGCGCCCGCAGTCGCGGCTCCCGCGCCTCGAAGGCCTGCTCCAGGAACAGCACGGCCTGGCGGGCCTTCTCCTGCACGCCTCGGGCGTGCGCCGCCGCCGCCGCGACGTGTCCTCCTCCTCTTGCTCCTCCTCCTCCCCCCGAAGCGTCCTGGCCCTTCGCCAGGCCGTCCAGCTCCGTAATCACTGCCGCGGCAAAACCACAAAGACGCTGAGGAAATTGGGACTCGTCCATTTGCGGCCCGCGACAGATACGACGGATCAAAATTGATCGTGCCCGCAACTACGACCCCTACAAAAAAGCAGTGGGGCGGGTGGTTTGCGACCTCCGCATCACTCCCTGAAAACGACAATTACTACTTCTTGCTACTGTAATAACCGGCTTTACATCTTACCGATGAGGGGCACCACCACGATGTAGCTTCCACAATGGAGGAGCTTCTTGAGCGCCACCAGGTGGTCGATGAAGCCGTTGGTGTCGGGCACCAGGAAGAGAGGCCGGACCTCCAGCTGCAGCCGCCCGCTCGTCTGCAGCACCGCCTGACGCGCGAAAAACATTTGACTTTTCGACTGCAAAATGTCAGAGAACTTTCAAGACACCTGGGAACTCCGAAACGATCACAAAATGCCCCACAGTTCTGAGGACCGGAGTTCAAATCCCGGCCCCGCCTGTGTGGAGTTTGCATGTTCTCCCCGTGCCTGCGTGGCTTTTCTCCGGGCACTCCGCTTTCCTCCCACATCCCAAAAACACGCGTGCTAGGTTAATTGACAACTCTAAATTGCCCGTAGGTGCGAATGGTTGTTTGTTTGTATGTGCCCTGCGATTGGCCGGCGACCGGTTCCGAGTGGACCCCGCCTCTCGCCCGAAGACAGCTGGGATAGGCTCCAGCACGCCCGCGACCCGCGTGAGGAGAAGCGGAACGGAAGATGAACGAATGAATGCATGCGTGGCCGTCAGATATTTACAGTACGACATCAAAAGACGCGCGACAAGGCTCAAAATAAAGTCGCTTTTGGAATCGAATACACTGTATACAATACACGCGGCCGCGCGGACTCAATGTCTTTTTCTAATTCGGCCAATTATGACATTAAAGCCGATCGGCCCATCGGCATAAAATGCTACTTATCGGCAGAGACCGATCAGGCCGATCAAATGGGTGTCAAGTCTATTTAAAATGCGTTTACTTGTATTTGAAATGAGTTTTGTTGTGTTTGAAATGGATTTACTTGTATTTTGTCGCGGCGCTTCTGCTGCTGCGCCAGCTTGTTGGCGAGGGCGTGCCGCCGCGCCTTCAGCTGTCGGATGTCGCTCTCGCCGTCTCCCTCCGCCTCCTCCTCTCCGTCGTCGTCTTCCTCGCCTTCCGACGCGGACATCGAGGACTCCACGATGACGTCGTCGGCCTGCGACCACAAAAGCGTCCACAAACTGAATACCTGTCACATGACCCACACCACAGACATGACGAGGATCATAGTTTTATGTCAAGAAATGAAGTTCACTGGAAAGTCCGGTGTTTCATGCGTCAATTTTTGATGTATTTTTTTCATAGTTGTAGCTTGACACTTTTTTAACAACAGTCAGTAGATTTGCTGCTCGTCTATTTTTTGAAGAAATTCCTTATCGTTTTATGTACAGCAAAAATATGATGTCAAGGGAAACGTCAGTGTTCGAGGTGTCAATTCTATACGTTTGGCTTTTTCTTCGGCTTGAAGACTATTAGCGGCGGTCCATTTGACGCTCGTAAGACGTGCGAAGGACTCGTCTCGTCACCTCTTTGTCGGACAGCGAGTCCTGCCCGGTCTTGCCGTCCGTGGAGGCGGCGGAGGGAGGCGGCGGGGCCACGGAGACGTATTTGCCGCCCTTGAAGGCCAGCAGAGGTTCTTCCTGCCCGCACAGCGCCTCCAGGAAGTACTTGAGCACCGTCACCCGTTTGCAATCGGCGGCTATGGCCTGAGGCGAAAGACGGCGAGAAGGTCGCAAAAGGGAGCGCATCGGCTTGTACGTGAGGCGCGCGCGGTACCGTGTCGGTGTGGCGGTCGACGTAGCAGGGCTCCTGCGGCGCGGCCAGCAGGGGAACGAAGCCGGCGAGCAGCCTGTCCTCCTTCAGCTGCAGCACGGTCAGCTCCTCGTCGCCCTCCGCCTCGTCCGTGTCCACCTTGTAGAGCGGCACCTCGCCGTGGTCCACGCGCGCCAGCACGTTGCAGAGGCGGGCCAGGCACCGCCACACGTCCGGGCCGACGCTGCGGGACGGAGGAGGAAGAAGTGAGGGAACGCGGACGGCGAGGAGGACGCGGCGAGGAGAAGGAGCGCTCACTCGATGCGGCAGGGCGGCGGGTTCCACCGGTCCGGGTGGCCCAGCATCCAGTCGGACCAAACCTTGACGGCGGGCAGGAGTTCCCGCAGGTCCGCCGGGAAATCGGAGACCCTCAGCAGAGCCTCCGGCTCGCCGTCTTTGTCCTCCTGCTCTGCGGCCGACGCGGACGCAGAGGCTGCGATGCGCAAAGAGCCGCAAATGAAAAGGAGAACAAGCGGAGATCCTTCGGTCAGAATATTTCGCACTTATCGCACTTGTGGCTGTCGTAAGTCATGGCACAAAGGGAGTTGTTTCTTTTTGCTCCATATTTCACTTTTCTTTTCCCGTATGCTGAAGTCATGTTGCTGACGCATTTGTGCGTCTTTTCCTGCATGTTTAGCTTTCAGCGCGAGTTCAGCGCGTCAATACACACCCGAGCCTTTTCACTCACTGCTTGACTCGGGTTTTCCTTGATGTTTAACTTCCGATAGCTCGGCAGTTGTGCTTTTTTCGCCCCTGTCCTAATACTTTTGTCCACATAGGTGTAATAGCGGCGCAGTACCTGCGGGGGTGTCGGTGAGGATCTGCGTGCAGCGTTGCACCATCAGCGCAAACACGGCGAGGCCCAGCGCCGTGCTCTGCTCCTGCAGCATCGAGCGAGACTCTCCTCCTCCTCCTCCTTCTTCACCTCCGCCTGTGCCACGGACAGATGCACACGTGTGTCACGCTTGCGTTGTCGCGTGCGTGCGTGCGTGCGTGTCACCTCGAGTGAGGGCGTTGTGTACGGCGAACATGTTGATGGTGACGATCTGCAGCAGGTGCGTGCCGCCCAGGAGCGACGGGCCGTGCCGGAGCAGCGCACCGAACTCCTGCAGAACCCGCCGGGCCACCCTGGGGAACGACTCCATCCTGCGTGCGCCCGTGGAAGAGGAACGTTGCATTTTAGCACAGGTGCGGGGTCAACTGGAGTCACGTGATTGACTGGAGTCGGACTCACCCCACTTTGGTGAAGAGCTTCCCGTGCGCGTGCAGAAAGCTCAGGATGAATCTCTTGTTGAGCTGAAACAAAAAAAAAAAAAAAAAAAAAGTCATTCATCTGAATGCACCCGTCTTTGATGTTTAAACATCAAAAACTGTATTTCAGGGATATTTGAACTCATTAATATCATGAGTAATCTAAAATGGTTACATAAATATTTTATAACTACAATCCCAAATTTCCCCATTGTGGAACTTAGCATCATTGTTTCCCCCAAAAATCTTCCATTTTCAATCGTGCGCATTATACAAAGGTATAGGAAAATATACGTATTGAGGTTCTGCCACTTTGTAATCAAATGTTTTCTCATTGAAATTAATCATATACTGAAAATGATTGACCCTGAATAATGTGTTCAATATTGTTTTGTTTTATGCTGTGGGTGGGAGGGCGTTAACGCCCACCTTAACCCCTCCCACCAACACATTGACATGTGAGCCACCGGCTTGCACGATGTCGTCAAAACTAGCCATGTCATCTGTCGGGATGATACGTTCACTTCTGGCTCCAGAACACACACGGCAAAAAGATGCCGAGGGGGATAAGCACACGAGGTCTATGAACATTCACGTTATGAACTATTGAGGGGATTAGAGGGCTAACTGACATTCAACAGCATTTTAACAACTACTTACAACAGCGCTAGGCATGCTGGGAAATACTCCGACACTGCACGGTGACGTCATCGTTAAAACATGGCAGCATGCTATCGGAGTATTTCCCGTCATGTCCAAACTAATCTCTACAGAGTGCATCCCAAACACAATATGAAATACATTAATCAGGAGTTACGGGAACTCAATTTAGTAAAACTGATGAGAGGAAATTAGAGGCATGGACTAAAAGGCGACTTGCCACCACCATTTATAGCATGCCATCATATAGAAATATTGGGTGCGCATTGTACATGGGTAGAAGACTTCTCGATTTCTGTCGCCAACTTTGGAGGTGCGCATTATACATGAGAAATTACCGTAATAAAGTTAATCTCATCATTGTTTTGAGAGGCAGCTCTTACGTCACTAGCGCTGAGACCGCCGAGCTCTGCGTCCAGTTCACAGTCCCCGGCGGACTCGCCGGCGGCCCCTCGCGCGGACGCGGCCTTGGCGCCCACGCGTCCGCCGGGGCGCAGCCAGACTTCGGAGCGCGCCCCGTCCTCGGGTGCGGCGCGCCCTCTGACGGCGGGGCCCCCCGAGCCGCCGTCCCGCTCGTCCTGCCTCCTGCGACGCTCCAACTGCTCCGTTTTGCACTTGGCCTCCTCGAACAGGCTGGTGAGGCTCTCCTTGGCCGTCAGGATGGGGTTGGACGCCGCCAGGCTGCGCATGTAGTAATACACGGCGTCCAGCTTGCGCTTCTGCGGGTGGGGACAAACGCTCGGGGATCAATGTGCTACGAGCTAACTAGCCGCCGCTAAAGGTCCGCGTTTTGTCACTCACGGTGTAGACCGCCAGCAAGGCCAGCTGGTTGTACGGGCGGCCATTTTTGGGGGCGATCTGCTGGGCTTTCAGGTACCAGCTAAGAAAAAGAATTAAATACATAAAGATGTTAAATATACTGCGCAACCGCAACGCTCACTAATTTAATTTGTTACGAGAGTCCGTTCACAAACGTAATCCATTTTTCCCTTTGAAATGAATGGAAATCGAATGAATCTGTTCCGGCCCCCGAACAAACTTATGTTTCACTTGTTTTGATCGTGTCGTTAAAAATACAGCACAAGATAGAAATAAGTGAAAACATGCAATATGAGCAAATAACTGTTTGACGTAATGACAACACTGTCGAAAGTGAGCGCTTTTTTTATTCATCCAAACAAACAATCATTTTCCTACCTTTTCTATAATTGGATCAATGATATCATAATTCTTTGTGTTTTTGTTTTTGTTTGCTATTTGCAGCAGGGTTCGGCGGGGATTACCATCCAAGGAACAAATTCTAACGAGACAATCATCATCATTTTCCGCAAATGCCTTCGTACCTGCGAGCTTTTCCGTAGTTGGCCGAGTCGCTAGCTTGTTGGCGGTAGCGAGCGATGTCTCCTTGACAGATCATACAGCGCTGAGCGCTGATCAGAGCGTACTTCACCTGAGACAGCACAAACTCTGAGTACAGTACAGCAACCGCTTCCTTTTGGCTGTTCCCAAAAATCGGACGTGTCCAAATCATCTTAAATCAGTTTAAAACCAACTTTTAGTAGACCACATTTCAGCTTTAGACTGGTTTTCCCATCACTCATATTTCAAAGGAACATTTTCGGTAAGACCCCGCCCGTACCGTTTTGCGCAGCGGCCGCGCCCTGATGGCCATGCCGTCCATGTAGTCGTCCAGTTTGAACTGGTAGACCGTCTGCATCTTGTGGAGCAGCGTGTCAAAGAACTGCGCTCCCTGGAAACGAGGCAGAAATCAGTCCCGAGTGGAAATCTTCAACGTTCAAGCGAGTCCCCGAGCCGCGTTTTTACAGCCGTCTACCTCGTCGAGCAGCGTGAGCAGCACGTTGCGGATGCGCGGCGTGTCGTCGTCGGCGGCGGGGTCCTTGAGCAGCTGGCGGAAGCGCTCGATGACCTGGTAGAAGACGTTCTTCCACAGCGCCTGGTCCACGGCGTGGGAGTCGGCCAGCTCGATGTCGCTCAGAACCACGCGCTCGTACACGCCCAGCAGCTCCGCCCTGGCGGTCGAGAACATCACAATCGACATCCTTGCAAACGAACGCGCATCGCAACATCAACGGGCTAGGGAATCATTTGCAATATCACGCACATGTATGAACCATTTGAAACATTTTAGAAAAAAAAAAAAGTCGAATAATTGGGAAAGAATTTGGGGAACAAATCCGCAAATAGGTGAATCCGCGGGTGTCGGACCGTGAATATGCAGGCGTCCCCCGTGTACCTTTTAGCATTACAACGTACGCTACTGTATTTGAATGTTGCTGACGAGAGCCAAGTACTTTTTGAGGCGCTACTGAGTGTAAAACGGTTGAGAAGTGGCGATGTCGATGATTTGGAAGCCAATGTACGCGTGTGATTCGGAGCGTCCTTGTGACCTGAGCCGGGCCATGCGCTCCAGCCCGTCGGCGCCGAGTCCGTCTCGGGACAGCAGGTTGCCGAGCTGAACTTCCTGGGAGTCCGCCCCCCTGAGCACGCGGCCCAGCTCGCCTCTGGCCTGCTGCTCCGCCTCCTCCGCCGTCAGCGCGCCGCCCGCCCGGGGGTAACCTCTGTACAGCTGAGCCGTCGGGTACGCGCCGTCGGCCGCCTGGTAGGGCGGCGCGAAGGGGAAGGCGTGGCGCTGGCCGACGGGCGCGGCGCAGCAGTAGGGGTCGTCCGACTTCTGGAACTTGTAGCGGGCCGAGGCGGCCGCCCGCCGCTGCGACACCGGAGGACTCCCCGCCGCTTCGTCGTCCGTGTCCAGGAAGTGCAGCTGACCGTATCCCGTCTGCGGGTAGACGGCCCGCGGGAGGGAGCGCCGGCCGCCGGGGGACGGCGCCGGTTTCTGCTCGGGATTGTTGGGGTCCCACAGGCGCCTCGCGCCTCCGCCGCGGCCTCCTCGGACCCGCGAGGCGGCTCCTCCTCGAAGCCCGCCGAAAAGCATCCGCTGGCCCGCTTCGGCCGGGTCGGAGATGTCGCTGCGGGACGGCAGCACCAGGATACCTGGTGGACACGCCGGTCTTGATGTTACTATACCTCGCAATTCGGAATCATTGTTGAAGAATGAATTCAATGTTGCATACATTGTACACTTTTTAGGGCTGTCAAAGTTAAAGCGATAACTAAAAAGGATCGCATTCATCATGTATTAACTGAGATGAATCACACAATCTATTTTGACCACACACGCTCCTTGACCTTCACGGCGGATGGATATGTGAAATGCGGCGCAGGTTGCTATAAGGTCAGCGATCGGGTCAACGCGAAGATGAGTGAGGGGATGCCCGGCACAAATTTGGCTTCAAAAGGCAGGCCGAAAAAACAAGCTCATTTGCATATTTCATCCGAGCGCAACCTGCTTAAAATACCATCTCAAAGCAAAACGTGGCGCCTGTGATGAATTGCAAATAATCCAAATTCAAAAGCGTGATTAATCGGATTTTATGAAATGAATCGATTGACAGCCCTCATCCTTTCACATCACTGTCATTAATATATAATTTGTTACCTACCACATACCAAGATCTTAAACATTTTCTTATTTTCTTCTTCTGCAGCTATCAAACAGTTCACTGATTTTCCCATCAATTACACAGATCAAAATTGATTTTGCATTATTGAGCAACACCAACACAAAATGCGCATATGAGGTGCAGGTATTATTTTTGTCCACTTGGGGTCACCATCCTCCCATTTTATTGCGTCGTACCTGCGACTTCGAATGTGTGCGCGTCAGCGAACGAGAGTGCAGTCGGCTGCTGTTAGCTGACGTTAGCGAGTCCGCGCGTCGAGTGCCTCGCATCTGCAGCTCGGGTCACCCGCTTGCTTTCTTTTCTTAAAACGTGTAGCGGCGGTACTAATTAGCAGTGGTAGGCTCCATAAAATGAGCAAACAATGCTTGCGTTACTTTGCGTTTGCCATCGTAGACGTGCGGCTGATGTTTTCTTCCTCGTTAAATGCGAAATGAACGCAAACTTCGGACATTCTCAATCATCGACGCAGTCTCGGCGCGGTCTTATTTCTCCACGGAGCGTTGCGCGTCGGCAGTAACGTCAGTCCGTTCGGAAAAATGATCCCTGCGGCGCTACGAGAAACTCATTTTGGAATTGTTCTACTCAAAAATGGTTTCAGCCCGAGTGGAATGAGCTACAAAAGTCTGATAATTCTGCCGCAAAGCTGCTCTTGTTTTTGTTTCGCCATTGCGCCTTTGCTACTGACATGAATGTTGACGTGTGAATTCTGCTGCTGTGTGCTCACAGGATGACTAAAGTAGCTATGTTTCTATGTAACGCTCCGAACTCTGACCTCTATTACGCCACTTTTGGTCATTTCCGTACGTAAACTTGCGTCTCGACTCCCTTTAACGCCTTGCGTGTCCGTCATCAATCCACGTCCGTTCGTACCTCCGCCGCGGCCGCGAGGAGCCGGCCCGTGTTTGTGGCGATCCCCGGAGACGTCCCGTTTCTTCTGCGAGGAGACCCCGCCGATCCCTCGCCCTCGGCAGGCGTGCCGCTCCTCGCACGCGCCGTCCGTCCCGCGCGTCCGCCCGTCGTCCGCCGCGTCGCTCGTCTCGCTTCCTTCGGCGGAGTCGGCCGAGGACTCCCCGTCGGCGTCGCGGCCGCGGAGGTGCGATCTGCGCCCTCCTCTCTGCGGGCGGCCGTCGCCGGCGACGCTGCCGGCCGAGCTGCTGCTGTACGTGCGCCGGCGCGGGCGTCGGATGTCCGATTTGGAATAGCGCTTGGAGGCGGGCGCGGCGCCGTCCGATTTGCGGCGCTCGCTACGCTGGCCCTCGCGCTGCGCGTTCCTCCGCGTGGGAGCGTCTTCCCCGCTGCGCTTTTTGTAGTTGATATCGGCGCTTCTCCTTCGGCTCCCCCTTCCCACGTTTGGATGCGTCTCTCCTGATTTGTGGGCCTCGTCGGCGTCCCGTCTCTCTTTTTCCCGCTCGCTCGGCCCCGCGACGACATCTTGGCTCTTCTCCTTCTCGCCGCCTCTTCTTCGGCGGTTTCCCTTTTCTGGCTTCTTTTCCTTGTCTGTCGTTTTGCCTCTCCGGCCGGCTGCGTCCTCGGCGCCTTCGCGAGACGCTTCTGCCTTGACGCTGAGTTTTTCCACTTTGCCCGCAAGTTTCTCCACCGTGACTTCTTCCGCAGCCTGCCGTCCTTTTTTCCTGTTTGTCTCCTTGAAATTCGTATTTTCTTGAGTGCATTTTCCGTCTTCTGCGTTCTCCTTTGCCTCTCTTTCTTCGGCGCGCCGCTCGGCTTCACGGTCGCGATTCCCCGAGGGGGGCTTATCCTGCTCTCGCGCCCCGCCGCAGTCTTTTCCCTGTGCGTTCCGGCGGATTCCGGGCTGGTAAAATTCCCGGTCGGGCTTGCGGGTTTTCTTTGGCTTGACGGCTCCGGCGGGATCCTGACTTTCTTGGTGGTTTTGGGGCACGTCATTTTCCCGAGCGGCCTCGCTGTTGACGTCGGGAACATTATTGTCGCCGCCTCCCGCCTCGTCGTCGGCGCGGACGAGGAGGTTCTTTTTGCCGTTCTTCGGTTTGGGACCGCTTTCGGGCTCCTCGCTGTCGCGGCGCTGTCGTCCCTGTCCGGGCCCTCGCCGGTAGCGCTGCAAGTCGGGACGGCGCCAGTGCTTCTTGGGCCCGTGGCAGTCCTCTGCGTTCAAGGAAAGAACACACACACACACACACACACAAAGATTTGGCAATCGGGATTTCGAGAACCTCGTGCGTGCTGTAATCCAAGACAGCTATGCCACTGACATACAGGCAAAATGAAATGCTCTTGGTGCCAAGGAACTATGTTGACAAGTTTCAGGAGCTTCATTTGGACAAAAGTAGTGCTTCGCTGCCATCCTTCTTTCTGAGTTTTCAAATAATCAAATGGAATTTTTCATTTGTTGGCCTATGACATGCTTTTATTTCAGAATAGTACATGGAGTAGCGAGTCGATTCTGAGACGGAAGTCATTCGTTACTGTCAGCACGAATAACGAATCGGGATTTAGCGAGCCCTACTTTTGTTTACAGTAACTCGACCAACCCCTCAACAAACTATTATCCTTGCCTTCTGATTTCCAAAACTAGTTAGGCATCAATTTGCCGTGTATGATGTACGTATGTATGATGAGGTGATTAAACCGTCATAACGGCCCTCTGAGGGAAACCGTAACAACAATGTGGCCCGCGACAACAACGACTTTGACAAGTTTCCGCATGCACAGCACAGCACAACACAGCACAGCACAACACAACACAACACAGTCACACGACGAAGTGCTTCACTGCTTTGCTTTTTGTCGCACAAGTTTCTCAAACTCTCCCTTTGGTTGTCCTCGTGACGACAATATCGTTTTAAGTTCACTTGAAAAGGCACAGACTCATGTCTCGCACTTAAGTGTGTAATGTTAACGGTTGTGGCAAAATGTCCGCGACGTTTAAAAGCAACGCGCGCGGGCTGACACGGCTAGCATGAGCATGAGCACGATTAGCATTAGCGAGATTAGCCGAGCGCGCGCACGTTCGGCAACTACGCGAGTTTGCGAGCTTTTGAGCTCTCTGCCGTCGTCGTTGTGTTTTGTCCTCTTTGCACCTTGGTCAAGTGTCGAATTGGACGCCGCGGCGCTTTGGACTCGAAGTTCGGCGGCGGAGATTCTCACTCGGTCCAGCTGCTCCGCCATCTTGGTTGGTCCAACGCACAACAACAGGAAACCACGAAACACATACGGAGGCCGCGACGGGACAAACTTCGACGTTCCGACGGTGGCCTCATCTTACCGACGACTACAAACTTTTGTTTGTAGATACGTATGGAAGAATCCGTGTAGGCGTCCCGTACTTATTGGTATTTTCTCGACCGTTTAAGCCCGGTGAGTAAAGACGATTTGCGTCTGTCTCGGCCATATTGACGTCTCCACTCCCGAGTCAGTGCGCTTTCAGTTCCGCGTAAGATCCACTAGGTGTCACAATCGAGGAAGGGTTTGTATTGGCCCGATGGAAGCGCATTCCCGTGCACTTTTATTTCACATCCACTTTATTGAACACTTACCATTTACAGCTGCTCCGCGTCACGTCCGGTGTCGTCAGTGCCAGGGCGCAGGTGGGCACGTCACGATGTACGTGCAGGTGCGGTATGCTCCCGTGCAGATGATGCGCCGCCGCCGGAGTCAACACGTCCACTTCCGCAGCAGCAGCAGCAGCAAAGTTATGGAGCCAAACGGGAATTGTCACCCTCGGCCGCTGAATTATTCATCTGCACTCTTTGCTTCCCTTCGTTGCCATAACGATCAGAAACATCCACACAAACTCGTCACCTCGTAAGTAAGTCACCTGAATGACTTTTACAGCACTTTTCCTCACAGCAAAATGATCCGTTTGGTAGGAAAACAGACAAAATGGCCAAAAATAAATCCAGAATTTCCTTACGTTTGTTCGGTTAGTTACAATATTGCAGAGAGGATATTTGAAGCGTTGGCAGGTCAAATGTTGTTGAGAATAAAGCTTTATATATATATATATATATGATGGGAAATCGCTTAAGCAGCAATGATTATTGCAAATGGTGAAAAAGTGCCATTTTTTTTCAAAGGGGTTTTAGTACTGACAAAGAAATCAAGCAAATATACAGCAATAAATGTATTACTTGACATACGTGATGATATTGACAAGTCACATTCATTGAAAATGGATGACATGCAATCTGGGATTTTGGCGAGCAAATATACACAAAAACGCCTTCGACTGTATTTTGATATGACTTGCTGATTATCAGCACTTGTTACGCATCATTGGGCCCCTTAATCACGATGCGAGGTCTATGAATGCGTTCAATATTGGCCACATTTGATTTTGTTTCGCACAAATACACCGAGAAGACGTTTTCTTTGCTTTTAGGTCACGAAATGCTCTCGCCGTCTTATTTCCAGTCTGCGCCACTTTGAGGGTGTTGCGTGTGCGCGAGAGCGCGCGAAGGGGGCGGGGGGGACACGCCGGAAGTGCTGGGCGTGTGCGCGTGTGCGCGCGCTGCAGCAAACTGCAGGTGAAGCAACGCAGGATGACGACACGCGCGCACACGGGAGGAGGAAGATGAAGAGGAGGAGGAGGAGGATGGGGGCTTGCGCGAATACAAATGAGAGAAACGCGGGGGCTGGTTTTTGGTTTGGTTTGGTTTTTTTTGCAGGTGAATCTCATCCAGCCGCCGAAGGGGGTTTCACCGGGCGGCCCGATCACGCGCCCTCGCTCGCTGGCTGGCTGGCTGGCTGGCGATCCCCGCCGCCTCCGCACGGGGGCGTGACGTCAGAGGAGGAGGAGGAGGAGGAGGAGGAGGGCGAGATGAAGAGCGACCGCGAGGGAGGACGGCCTTCATGACGCAAAGTACACGTTACAGAGCAGCGCAAACAATTCGAACCGTGTTCAAGTAGCAAAATTGTACTTTATAAAAATCCTCACTGGAGGCAACAGTTTTTGTCCCAATCGAAGGGCCGTCGCGCGCCTCGTTCCGTCCGCTGTGCTCGACAGACAGACGGATATTCTGCTCATCTCCTCTCGGCTCACCGGTACGGCACTACATGTTGCTCGTCACGGAGGATGAAGAATATATGACTGGCTGGACACGAGGCTTTTTCAACACGCACACGCAAATTCTTCAATAAGCGGACAGATACTGCTAATAAGTGTTTTGGAAGAAACCGAAAATTCAACAGAAAATCTGCGAACAGATGAATCTGCAGGTGCGGAAGCACCAACACTTGTACTTGTATATTGTCTGTCTCCACGTGCTGCTGCAGTGTTGGTCTTCAATCTGCGACATGCTAGCAGACTGAAAGGCTAAGCTACGTGCTCGTTTCGACTAAACAGAGTTGAACCAGTGGCACGCAAAGGGGGGGAGCGAAGGGGACGGCGGCCCCCGGCGTTTCGGTGGCCATTGGAACCGCGATCGGGCAAACGTCTGCGAGCGCGCGTGTCCACTCGAGGGGAGTGTCCGGTCCAATACGCCAAGCGTCCATTTCTTGAGGTTCGTCCGCGTGTTCTGGTCGAGTCGATTCAAACGACGAGGCCGCTAGACGGCCACTTCATTAGGGACGCTAAGTGGCTAATCGCACGCAGCGTAGGACTTTGGCGTGTGTGTGAGTCACACTTGGATGACTTTGCAAAAAGTTCCAGTGTGTGTGCGCGCACGGAGGGAAGGACGCGGGGGCGCGCAGGGATCTCCCTCCGCCTCCTTGTCCTTCTTTCTTCTCCTCCCCCACATGTTCTTCTTCTCATCGCTTCTTCTTCTGCTCCGGCCCCATCTTTTCCTTCCGTCACTCCTCTTTCCTCCCTCCTTCTTCTTTCACCCGCTTCCAGTCCATCTCGTCCTTCCCCTCCTCCTCCATTTGTTCTTCCTCCGTCGCATCCCCTCGACCCGATCTCGCATCAATCTTCTCCTCTTTCCTCCCTTCTTCTCTCTCGCTCTTTCAGCTGCGTTCTCACATCGGCAATCAAAGGGAGAGAAAACACACGCGTGCGCGCCTGAGTAGGGGGTCTCGCAGGGATTTCAGGATGAGTCAGAATGGGGAAAAAGGGGAGGTGGGCGGCTGCAAGGGAAGAAGAAGAACTTTTCGTTTTTAGGAAAACAGTTGATGAACAAGCAAACTCGGTAAGAATGGCGTCGGGACATGCTGCTCGAATTCCTTCCGGGAAAAAAAAGCCCAAATCTCAAAAGTCGTCAAATTGGTTGCAGAAGGCAAACTGCTGCAGCGCCACCTGCGGGCCAACTTGGCTTCCCGAAAGAATCTCATTCAAACTTGTCTGCCTTCTTGCACGCTGCAATATTACAAGAAGAAAAGTCATATCGCCTTCTGTGAAACAAACCCGAAAAAGCTTTCCTGGCGGCCATTTTAGACTGCTTTGGCTTTCAACACCTACAGAAAATTGTGTTCTGTGACAAAATAAAGAGCGACGCTACCCAGAGAAAACAAGTTTCTTCAGTCATCAGCAGTTGCCACGGGTTAGTTTCACCAAAAACAGCAGTTTCTCACCAACAAGCGGACAAAACCAGCTTTTTGTGAACAGATTTTTGGTTTTTGGGACACCTCCAACTATAAACACGCAAAAACAAGACTGACGAAGATGACACAATACTTCTTCGTTTACACACAGACAACGAAGAAACGCACTGTTAGCGACGCTCACTCACCGATGGCTCGAGTTGAACGTCAGTGGCTTTTTTTACACGCCGTTTGCCATTTGACTCCATCAAAAAAAGTCTGAACAATAAAGCCAAACCAAGAACAGGTTTGGACTTACTGTTAGCAGAGAAATCAGGAAACCAAAAACAGAAAGCACACAGAAGTTAGCGAGGGTAGAGAATATGTAACAATACGCTAACGGGCACACGGGGCGAGCGAGCGAACGGCCGCCCAAAGGCTCGCAAAACGCCAGAAGACCGAGACGTGGCATGCTGATCTTCTTCTCAAAAACTCTCACGCAGCGCTGCCATCTACTGGCGTCTGCATGTCATTATTGTTGCGTGGAGCCTGCAATTGACCGCCCGTCGAAAAACGAGTAGATACGTCGGTGGCAGTAAACGCTCGGATCTCGGCTGTCCAATAGAAACGTTCGCGGCGGTCAGAGTTAAGATATGTGACATTTAAGTGACGTCACCACGCCATCATATCAAAAAGGAGAAGCTCAAGTCCCGCTTGTGCGTCCGCCCCGCCCCCCCCCCCCCCCCCCCCCGCGCCTCAGTGACGTGTCCACGCACGCACATGAGTAGGTGAATCTCTGAATGAATGAGCTGCCCCCCACTCACTCGCCCCACCCCACCTCTTCCTTTACGAGTTACTAGGGCATCGCTATAAAAAGCCCACGGAGGACGGGAGAGCCGCTCTGTGAGGGAAGCGAGCGGCGGACGCGCAACACACCGCGAAAACTCCGAGAAGGCGAAGGAGGAGGACAAGAAGAGAAGCAGTGAAGAAGAAGTGTGCAGCAGGTGAGTGCAACGCGCGGGTTTGATTGAGTGATGAGGAGGATGGCGGTGATGAAGGTGAGCGTTGCTGCAGTGTGACTCACGCGCACAATTCGACGTCATCGTCGTGAAAGCAACGACAGATACGCCTGCGTGGCTCCTTTTCCACTTCCGGTCAAGTCGAGCGTCACTTTCATGCCCTCCTTCCGGCCGGGAGCCCCTTCGTCCTTATATGGACTTCCAGCGGTTGTTGTGACGTCAGCCCTGCGTCACTCTTGCGCACGTTGCGGATGACCGCCCACGCACGCGCCGCAGTGGGCGGGATTGCGCAGTTCGCTCGTGCATGAGTGAATGCACGAGCGCGTGTTCATTCGCATGTCGTCGCTGCTTGTTTGCGCGGGAAAGGGGAGCGCGAAATCGCCCGGAGCGGATGAATCGCCGCCGCTGCCGCTGCTGCCATGGCAACCGAGGAGCCCGAGAGAGGTCTAAGCCCATTGGTTGTCGGAGCGGGTGACGTCTCTCACACACGCACACGCACGCACACACGCCAAATCAGAACCACGGAGAGCGCGTGTGAGTGGGGCGCTGTTCAGACCACGTGGTGCTGAAGTGGCGGGAATGGACACTTTTACGCACTCAAAAAAAAAAAAAAAAAAAAGGATTACAAATGCTAAACGTGTGATGATGTCAATGAGCATTAGTAACATTTCCCTTCGTAAATATATTATGACAAAATATTTGGTTGGAAAAAAATCATCACAAAATAAAAAAAAATACTTCTTTCAAACGTACATTGGTTGATGATAAAAATGTGCTACACTGACATCATTTCCCCCTCTTTTCCTCGAAAATAATAGAATAATAATGTTACTTTTAACACATTGGAACCATGTGCGACCAATGCACGTCAGTTCATTAGGTACACCTGTTGCCCACTCTCATCAAAGCAAATCCGGAAAAAAAAATCCAAAATCCAGGAAAAAAGGATTTGAACTGGAAGTAGATGCCACCAGATGAGTTTGTCGAAATGAAGCTTTCAAATCACCGCAACAAAGTTCCCTGGCCCTAAATGTCACAAGATGGCGCCCCGTAACCTTTTTACAGTTTTATCCTGAGAAATGTATTCCCTTTTTTGCGCATGCAAGTAACAGGGCTCGATCGATAGATAATGAACAAGCTCGCAACTGAAGTCGAGTCAACAAGATGGCAGCCAATAAACGTCATTATCGTCAATAAGAATAATTTTACTTCAAAAACAAGTTTACATATTTATTGTTAGTATTATTATTCATGCCGAGCACCCTGTAATATTTGTAATTTTCATAATTGCAAATTTCCCCTTGGTGGGACTAATAGAAGTGATTTTGTCACCATATTTCATGCATTCATTTAGTCATTTTTTTCCCTAAACTCAGTTAATTTAAAATGTCTTTCTTTCTTTTTATTACATTTTTTTTCCATTCCTTAAGCTCATGAAATCGGCCATCTTCCGTTCCGCTTCTCCTCACGCGGGTCGCGGGCGTGCCAGCGCCCACCCCAGCCATCTTTGGGCGAGAGGCGGGGTCTCTGAACCCTGAACCGGCCGCCAGCCAATCGCAGGGCACATAGAAACAAACAACCGTTCACACCTAGGGACAATTGAGACTCTTCAGTGAACCTAGCACGCATGTTTTTGGGATGTGGGAGGGAAGCGGAGTTCCCGGAGAAAACCTACGCAGAACATGCAAACTCCACACAGGCGGGGCCGGATTTGAACCCGCGAGCTCACGACTGCGAGGCAGACGCTCTAACCAGTCGAACACCGCGCCGCTTGATTTATTGGAAATCGTAAAATAGAAAATGTTAGTCAAATGAACAATTTCACAATTTTTGTGATATGATTACATTTTGAAAACTAATTTGCCCGACAAACAAACAAAGAGTTCTAATTCTACAATTGGACATTCTCGGCATATTTTAAAAAGTGCTTTCAGTCTCACCGTCTCTTGAATTTTGTTATATTTTGTGTCCCGTGAGGTCCGCAGAGTCAAAATGTGTGTTTGTGCTTCAGATGTCGACTTTTGTCCGTGCAGGTTCTCCGCTGAGGAACTCTTGGCCATCTCCATCTTTTTTCTTCTCCTTGAGCGTTGCTCGCCGCAGCGCGCCCGTCGGTTATTTTGAACGCGGCCGGAGAAAACGAGAGGATGACTCCAAATCCAGAAAAGTCCACGTTGACCTTTGACCCACGACATGGTCGCACGTACTAGTGAGCGAGCCTCCCGTGCCACGTGGTCACGACAGCCCGTTGAGAAAAACGGGCTCAGATTACGATTTATTGGCGATCGAGTGTTACCCTTGACACTCAATTTATCGGTTTGAAGGTTTATGAAAATGAAAAGGCAATCAACTTACCTGTCGGGCAGAAATGTTGCTAATTGTGCGTGACTTCTTGCCAGTCTTATGCCCAGTTGTTAGCTAACGAGGGATGGGCTTTTTGTTGTTGTCGCTGTCTTTTTCCCCCCCAGAGGTAAATATTCCAACACCGTTTGAGCAAAGTTCCCGAAGCCCGAGCCAACAAGTCAGAGTGCAAGCGTGCACGGCAAATAACTGACACCTTGTCTCTTATAGGTTGATCTTCCTCAGACATGATGGCTTAAAAAAACAAAAAATCCGACATAGTGCGCACAATCGTCGAGGGACTGGCTCGTCGAATGAATTTTGCGTCGCTCGGCTTAACGGCACAGACGAGCGGAAATTGGATGGCGTGCTGTCAAGATGAGGTCAGCTAGCAGGCTAGCATTACGTTTGGCAGCCAAACTTTTTCTCGCAAAAGCCGTCCGCCTCGCCGCCGCATTCGGCCTCCTCGGCAGCAGGTTCCGACGTACCTCGACTGGTTTTGAATGACTTCAAAAAAAGCTTCGGGGGAATATAACGCAAGACGTTTGCTCACTGTTTTAAATGCCGCTGACTTGTTGCCCCCCCACTCCCCCCCTTCCCAGATGTCTCCCGCATGGCACCAAATGTTTGCAAACATTGTAAATGTATATTAGGTGAGACTTTGATGTTTTGGAGTTTGAAGAGCCGGCCGGAGCATCAGCACCTTGGCTGTAGACTGCTTACTGCTGCTATGCGCACTCCCGCCACAGTAACAGTCTACAGTCATGGCTACTGACGCCTGGCAACAACAACAACAACAACAACAACAACCGGGCACGGACCGACAGATGGGCACAACTAGGAGTCCCGGCGTGCGCCAGTGAGAGCAGGCCGCCCTTCAGTTGCCATGGCGACCAACGCCGGTCCGCTGCTGTCTCCATGGCGACCGTGGCTTTAGATTGTTACTTTAGCGAGCGGTAACCACGGTAACAGTCTACAGCCATGGTCGCTAGGGGCAGGCGTCGTCACGGAGACGCAACTTTGGCCTCTGCTGCCCTCTGCGCGCCGACAGCCGCAACTACAGCAGTCTTCGAAAATGCGCAAATGTCTTGTGAAAGTCGTGTGGATGGAAATTGTTCAATGTGGCGAAAGGTTGAACTTGAGCAGCATGGAAACAATAAGAATTGAAAAAAAGCATCATTAAAGCGGATGAGCTTTATTGTTTGATGTGCAATTTATCCTCGTATAAAAGCAAGCAAGATTTTTTCCTATTCAGCAGCTTTGACACGGAGGCCACAAAGTGCTTCACAACGCAAAAGGTCAAAGCGGGATGGAAAATAAAATGAAGCCTGAGATCGAGGCGAGCCAAAATTCCTTATGGCTTCAATGATTATGATGTCTTTTCCACTGACACTGATTTTTTTTCCCCCACACAAGCAGCACATCTTTTCTAAAAGGTTTTTAGGCAGGTGCATGGTACATTTGAACAAATTGGGCCGATTACAATTTAAAAAAAAACGAAACAGATTTCATTATTACCAGAGCTTCAGTAGCCTTTCGTTGATTTTTTTGCACTCAATATTCATGCCAAGCATACAAGGACAACAAAAGTATTGCATTACTTAACCAATGTGTTATTTAGAACCCTTTCTACAGTGGAACCTCGATAGAACGGACAAATACGGTCCAATTTAGCCGATTGTCCGTTACATTGAAGCACTTTTATTTTTTGAGGCCATTTGCATTTACTACTGTACAGTACAATCTTTTTTTCCCGTGGCCTAAAATACCCAGTACAGTACAAAGTTATTGTAAATAAATATAAAAAAGCTTGAAAAGCTTAGAAAAGTTTTACATTTCATCCAAACTTACCACATCAGTGCGCTCGGTCGTGGTGACATTGTTGACGTGCAGTTCTCGTCGTAGGCCAGTCGCTTGGAATTAGTGCGCTTCCTAGTTCCAAATCCGTTGCCAAAGGCGAACGACTTGACCCAAAAATATTACTGTACCAAAAATAGAATGTTCCAGACTCCAGCGACAACAATACGTAGAACTTCTGCCACCACGGCCGCCACGTCAACGCATGGCCTGGAAATCCCACCACATTCAACATGGCCGTCAGATAGGCACATCTGTTGGCTATATCTAGTCATATTGTATAGCTGTGACCCGGGAGTACATGCTGCAGTCGCTGCCTAGATTGCGCCACAGCGCCCGTAAACAACAGTGGCCAATTGTGGAACTAACAGACTTTGTCAACACTGGTTTAAGTGAAAACTGGGAAGTATTTTTGGACACTTTCCCGACGGTCCGATACCACTGTATAGCCTTATTACTTAATAAATGAATCAAAAAAATTCTAGCCAACTGAAAAGAGGATGTAAGTAACCAATGCACGAAAGCACAAACAACAAGATTTAGTTTGAGCAAAATGTTACTAACAAAAAGACAATGAACAACAACTAATTGGTGTCATTTATTAACCTTTGTTTTTTAACCTCTTCTCCCATCCGTCCATTTTATAAATCTAACGTGGCCCTTGAAGACACGCGCACACGCGTGTTGTTGCACGCAAAGCGCCGGCCGGGGAGGGAGGCCGGCAGCAGTCTCCAAAAAGGTTCGGTTTACAAAAAGACAAAAGCACAAAATCATCTGCAGACGACAAGCACGGGGAAACGCCCCCGCCGCGTGGCCGAAGTGACTCGTCGCAAAAAAGGGGACAAGGTTCCAGCGGGGCAGCCGTTTTGGCTCCCGAAAGAAAGCCTTTGCATGACGGAAGCCGTCTTGGCTTCAATGTTATTGATATTCTTCATGTTGAGACTTGCAATGTATTCTTCTTTTTGATGTTAACAGACACTCATTAGGGATGTGTAGACTTCAAAGTCAAAACTAATGAGAGTTGTTTCAAGTTGTCACACGTTTCTTACTGATATATATACTTCAAATGTTTACTAGCATTCTGAAAATTCGCTTCGGGACTTACAACCAATTTTCTTGATTCTTGTTTTCATTACAGCACAACTTGAACTGAGGCTGAGACACGAAACCATTTCTTGCGTGTCGTGTGCTTTCACTGGCACGGCGGAGCGCTGCGTCTCGGCCTTCCGTCACCGGAAGCGCTCCAGAAAGTTCTGGTAGTTTTGTCTGTGGGCGGAAGCGGCCGGCACAAAATGGCCGCCGGGATGCGTGAGCACGTGCGGGTCTCGGAAGAGCGGGAGGAGATCGCGGCTCATGTCGGCGGGAATCACGGCGTCCTCCAGGCCGAAGACGTGCAGGGACGCCGTCCCCAGCGGCGCCGAGTAGAAGCTGAGGAAGGGCGCAGGGCGGTACAACGTTTACGGCACATTTCCTCGGGAAGTCGGAAACCAATTCCAAATTGGAAACTTTCCACGGGCATTAGGACCAGTGAGCTTTTCGGCAAATAACGGCGGACGGGGTCGCACATTTTTATATTTTGCGGGCCTAACCTGAGGTGCTGAGCGCACGCGCTGCGGAAGCCGGCGACCAAGATGGCGAAGCGGAAGGCGAAGTCCGGCTCGCGCTGGGATTCCTGCAGCGCGCACAACACGGCCGCCAGGGCGGCGCCCTGGCTGAAGCCCAGGACGCCGTCGAACGGGCCGTGGCGCCGCACCGCCTGCCGCACGGCCGCCACGCTCTCGTCCAGGCCCGAGCTCTCGTCGCAGCGCAGATGCGCGCTGAAGGTCCGGGCGCCGGGGTCCGAGAACCACCAGCCTCGACGGTCCGGGTCCTCGCCGCCGTCCCGGGCGCCGGCGCTCTCCTGGGCTGCGCGTCGACAACGACAACGACAACGTTAGTCCCGATTACGGGTGGAACGTGTCCAAAAAAAAAACTTGGCAAAATTTCCAAGATAAAGAATTTTTTAAAAAGACACCACACAGCCACCAAAGATGACAACAGACGCTGTTTGGGCGTGGATGATATCATATTTGTATAAATAAACTGATATACAGGTTTTCAACTTTTGTCTGAAGTTTTGTCAGCCATAAAGAAAACAAAAGTTGAGCGAGTTGCGCTGCAAAAAATCACGTCATCAATTGTAGTTGTGCTCGTTAGCATAGCATACACAAGAAGTCACGTGACGTTGTGCATATAACGGATTGAACTATGACCTTTTTCCCCGAACTTGAAGAAAGATCTTTTGACGCGCATCGGTTGGAAGATCTTAGCTGCCGCCATCTTGTGGCCACTTCATAAACTGCGCCTTCTTTCAGGTTAAGACTCTGCGGCGAAAACGCCATTTTTCTTGAAATACATGAGCATTATTTGGACAGTTTGAACCGTCGCTATTTCACGACTTTCAAGTTAAGCGAGACAGAGAGCGGCGCTCCGACTAAGTTCGCAGTGTGTTTAGCTTAGCTTGGCGTTAGCTTAGCTTTCGCTCACCTTGTTCGAGCAAATGCGGCGCGTCCACGTACACAAAGTCGACGTTTTTCTTGAGAAGCTTCCTCAGGGCACCGGTCTTCTCCCGGAACGAGGCGCCGTTCTGCCGGTAGCCGTGCAAGCACAACACCCGCAGAGGCGCCATGGACGGGCCGCTGGCGTGCGAGCTCATCGGAGCTGCTAGCTAGCTAGCTGGCTGGCTAGCGCTGGTTGGGAAGGAACCAAGTACAAATACGTGCTCACGCACAAGTGGCAACTCAGAAAGAAAGTCAACCTCACTTTTTCCAGCGCTCTTGCTGCACTTCTCCATGTGACCACACGAGTGCGCCGATCGCTGTGTCAGCTGAGGACGAAGCTTTTTTGGGGGGGTTTGTTTTCTCCGCCCTCCTAAATCTGTTTTGAGTCGTCAAAGTTGCAGCTGGTTCCGAACATGTTCAAGACGTTCTGGCAGCGTCTTCGGCGCCCGGGGGACGGCACCCCTGGCCCGGTTCCGCCGCCGTGGCGGCACCAATTTAGCACCGCGCTCTAGAGCCCCAAAAGTCAACAAAGTGTGTTCGGACTCGATGACAAAGTTGGATCCGTCCTGCTGACTTTGGACCTCATGACCCGACGCAACTTTTGCTGGGCTGTTTTTGCGGGATTTGACGTACTTTTGACTTTCGTGTCTCGGGTCGTTGTGGATTTCGACTGACGCTCGGATCGGACCGCAACGGACCGGGTCGGTGATTGTTTGTTTGGAGGCGAAGGCGATGCGGTAAGAAGGAGGCCGCGACGCCGTTCGGACCGCTCATTCGGCCGGTCGAGGTAAGCAGCGAGCGAGGCCTGCGGGTCGGGCTTCTAGCGGGCTCGCGTAGAGCCCTTGGCCGCCTGGGAGGCTTCACGGGTCGGCGGTGAGCGCCGCCCCTCGTCGGGCCTGCGCCTGGCGAGATGGAGCGGATGGAAGTGGACCAGTGCGCAGGCGCAGCTGCTGGGGCTTTACGCCGGTCCATCAGCGCCCCCATGATCACGAGTGTCAGGTTGGTGGTACTGCAGGCCGGCATAAAAAAACAGCGTCAATCGATGAGTGACGTCACTTTGAGTGTCTGGAAACCCCAAAAGGTCAAATGAATACAAAGAAATATATTTAAATTCGAATCAGACTTTTACAGCAATACCTTGACTTACAAGTTGAATTCGTTCTGTGACCAAGCAAATCAATTATGAAAAAAATCTGACAATTATGACCGTACTAAAGTTGGGACAAGCCGAAAGTCAACAACAGCGTGCGTGTTAATGCTCTTTGTGCTTTTTGAAGCTGATTACTGTAATTTACATGCGTGAGTTGAGCCGGAGTCGGGTTGGCCGGTTAGTCAGCGTGTGAGCGTCTGGCCGTGAGTGGTGGCGTACAGCAGCTCCTCGCGGGTGTTGTCATTTTGGATTTGTGGTGACTGTCGCTATTTACAAAATTTGACTTACGACATCTCACTTTGTCCCCCCCAAAAAACAAAACAAAAATGAAGCAAGCACTGGCTCGTAAGTCAAGGTACGACCGTCTGCCGTTGCGCGTAAGACGTCGAGGTCGTAACGTGCCATTGTTGCGTTTGCGTCCCATCAGCGAGCGGATGGCCGAGTGCAGTCCCGTCTCCTGGCTGCGACAAAGACGAGTGTCCGTCAACTGCAGCTGTCCGTCACAGGTCAGTGTGCGCGTGTGATCAATCTGGGCTTGGTGAGGTGTCAGGATTTATTTTTGAAAAAAACCCAATATATATATATATATATATATATATTTTGCAGTATTGCAGAATGCGTGTCCTCGCTGATGTGCACTCCTTACACTAACAATACGGCTGTCAAGAGAGAGGAGCTAGTTTACAAAAAAAGCACAGTCAGTGTTGACAACTCAGGCCAGGTACACACATGAAGACCAAAAAAGATTTTTTGTCTGCTACTGACCCCACACATGAAGACCAAAAAGTCTGGCATTGAAAAGTTTTGGGCGTACTGTGCTGCGATGAGCTCAACACACAGAAAGATTCTGTTCGAGTACCGGTCCAAAAAACAAAATCAAAACATGTTGAGATGAAAATAATGTCACTGCCATTTGCTTTGTTTTCTCTCCAATTGGACTTTCTTTGAAGAAAAATGTGAGATTCGATTTGAAGGGCGTCTGGTGTGAACGTGACGTGTGTGCCTGTTTGCAGGAGGACAAGATGGAGGCGTCACTTCAGGGGACCGCCACGCACAGACTCAGGTGTCGACGCCTCGCTTGCTCCGCCCACTTTGAAGCCACCCGCCCTCACACTTCCTCTTTGCTTTCCAGAGTTTCCTCTCAGCTTCCGGCGCCGCCCGGCAGCCAGTGCCACCAAAACCCGCCTGAGGTGGTGATTTATGGTCACCTTGGTGTTTTTTCTGGAGTCACGTGGGTGTTTACGGTCCTGTTTGTGTCTTCTTCAGTGGTTCCGCTCGCCGGAGAGCGGAGTGACGCCGAACTCCTCCCCGAGTCCCACCAGGAGGTTCAGGTCCAACCACGTCTTTTCTTTCTCTCGCTCACTTCCTTAATTTTTCCTCTCAGATTATTATAATTTTTTTGTTTTTTTTACTTTCGCCTGCAATTCGCGTCATTTGGTTCCTCACGCTCTCTAACTTGACTTGCTGATACTTTTCCGGCAGACCCGTGGGTGGAGCCAACATCAGATGTCCTGCCTTGACGCCACTCAAGCGGAAAGGTTTGTATCGTTTTTATCGATTGGTTTCAGATTTGTATGTACCTTCCTACCTTGACTTACGAGTGCCCCAACTTACTCGTTTTTGCAGTTACAAGCCAATGCTTGTTTGTTAGTTTTTTTTTTTTTGTTTGGTTATGAGAGAGAGAGAGAGAGAGAGAAAAAAAGAGCAATTAAGGTAGTGTGACGATAACGAGCTTGGTCACGGAAGCAATTAACCTCGTAAGACAAGGTCTCCAAAATGAAAGTGGTCTTAAGATAAGGCTGTGGTGTCTCTCAGGAGGGGCGGAGTCAGACGGTCCACCCAAGAAGCTTTTTGTGACTGCAGTGTTAGACCCCTCCCACCACAGTAGCTACACACTCAGGTGACAACCAATCACAACACTCCTCCTCACTTTGGTCACTTTACAGTACACGCCCTTTATTCAAAAACAGGACATTTTAAATTGACAGCGCAAAAGATGCAAAAACAAATGGGCTTTACACGATCAGGATTGTTGAGTTTAAATAACCCATCCCATCCCAAGATGGAAGAATGCGTCTATTTAAATGACCTGTTCATTTACTGTATATACTTGTGTACTTAGTTGCTGAAAAAATTGTATTCACAATAAATATGTTTTGTTCCTCTATTTATGCCAGTGAGACAAATGTTGGCAGGAAGTAAATGCAGTAATTAATGGATCCACTTTTTGATTTTTTTCCACTTGTAAAATATGTTCCTTGGCTCCAAAAAGGTTGCAAATGAGCAACCTCGTCAGCTCGTGTATTCTAATCAGTCAGCTCAACGCAACATTACATGACAGAAATAATGGGTGCTAACTTACTGGAATCAAATGAAACTTTAGAGCACGATTCGACAGAACGGCGGCATGTTTACGTACAACCGTTAGTGCTAGCACTAGCTTGCTAGGCTACATAACGTTTTCGTTGCCTGCTCGCGAACGTGAACGTACCTCAAGCGAGCCTTAAACCAAGGTCTCCAAACGATTAATCGATGATCAAAATAGTTGGCGATTAATTTGATAATTGTCAATTTATTGATTAATTGTTGCACCTCTTGTGCAAAACTACCGTTGGTCCTCTTTAGCTCTTAACAGTAGAGGTAACAATTGAAACTAACAGAACAGTAATGTCGGAATCTCAACGTTGGCATTACTTGTTAGCATGAAGCTAGCGGACTTTGATTAGCTGAAATCTGGTTTTGTTGAAAATGTCGGTGTTTTAAGTGTGCTTCGAAATGTGTAGAAATTCTGTGGGCCGTGCGTGTAACAACAACAACACGGATCACGGATTCCGTGAGACCGGAACGTATCCTCCGCAATACATCCAAAAATTGCTGAAGTCATCGCACGAGAGCCGAACATGATCAAATCAATTGTTAAAACCGTTCCTCGCTTTCGTATACAAATATACAGTATTGCTCCTGACTTCATTTCAATGTCAACTGTCTCCGCCCCCAGTGCCTCAGCTGCAGACTCCGCCCCCAGAGGAGTTGGTCCTTTGTCTCCGCCCACTTTCACACCATTCACCACCCACCCGCCACATTAACCCCACCCCCACGCAAGTCCTGCCTCTTCTCGCGCCAATGGTGCGCCGTGATGACGTCACAAGTGGGGCAAGACCAGAGAAGTGGGCGGAGCCAGCCTGGAAGTGCCTCGGACTCGGTCCGTTTAACGTTGGACAACTGAATTCCCACGGAGAGTTTCCAATTTGGAATATTTCCACAATTCCCGAGCTTAACGTTCCTATGGAAATTTAGCGGAAACTTTCCACGCCGTCGCAACCGAAATCTTGCGCAAGAAGGACCGACGTTAAGTTTCCGCGGCCATCTTCGACGGTCGTCAATGGAGTGGGCGCCCTTCGGCCAGTCGATTGGTTGACTCCTGCCCGCCATCAGTGCGAGCAGCAGCAGCAGCGCACCCAAGTGGACGCTCCCCGTCCCTGCATCACCGCCACCAGTTTGTTTTTGTTTGTTTGTTTTCACGTGACAGTGTTGGTGTGTACACACAGGGGTTCTCAAACCTTTTGGGTCCAGGGCAATCATTTTTCTACCCATAAATTAATACCCCCTAAAAAGTCAGTTACTATAACAAATTGACACTTTTTTTCAGTTGTAATATGAGAATAGTCTTATTTTGTTCAAGTTCTTTACAAGAACGAGGATGTATTCTGTAGAAAAAGTCATTTTATAAGAATACAAATGACCTGATCATTGTGCTATATTAAAGTCAGTTTAACGAGGGTTTGGGATGGTTTAGAACAAGTGAAATTCTAAATTGCATTCTTACATTGTCTTTATATTTGGCAAAGGACGCACTAAAGAAATACGACGATATTCTATCTAATCTATCAAGATGATTTTGTGACGCCCAGTTTGAGAACCACTGGCGTACAGCGCCGTGCAGAAGTCTTTAGCCCACCGCGCGACACGAGGGGGACAATTGTGAACAAATTGTCCACTTGGCGTCAATCTGGACCAAATCAAGGATACAGGGATACTGTAGATGGATATTTCGTTACGGTGACGTAACACCGTCTGTCTCTTTGGAGATTGTGCGCTAATGAATATCGGGACAAACTAACAAGGAGGGTGCACTACTCAGATTTGTTTTCCACTTTTACGAGCAGTCTAACCCTGGCGGAGCTATGTGCTCAACGGACTGTCGTCGTAGTCGTACAGTCACCCCTGTCCCCGTATATATTCAGAGAACAGAGAACACACCCGCTGTCAATACATTTAAACACATTAGAAGGCACTTTTTCAAGTATTGTTGTCGCCGGCTCACACGGTTCTCCAAATAAGAAGCAAAGTGCCAGTTGTAGATTCCTGGAAAACTGACACAGAAAACAAAATGACTCATCATTGGACCTCACATTTCATCCAACAAAAGTCCACTAGCTTAATGCTAACGTGGAATGCCATAGATGGGCTAACAGAAATGTGCGTGTATTCTAACGCTCCAAACTGCTACTTTAACACACACAGCTGCAACGCATGCATACGGCATATATTCTCTCCGCACTGTGTGCTCAACGGATATTGCTGGAGTTTAGTTGGAGACCTTCTTTGCCTCTTCACGCGCTTCAAATTAACCATCCGCTTATCTGTACTCGTAAGATGTCAGTGTGTTTAGGGCATTGTTAATACCCGAAATGTAAAGGTGGACTAACGACTTCTGCACAGCCCGTTAGCTTAGCATGTTGTTAACATCCAAGTCCAACTATTTCTATGAACGTTCTCTGGCGGCAACAGGAAAAGGTCAACGACGAAAGGACACGTTTGTCCAGTTGCGGCAGAGAAAACGTTCGCCGACGCCAAACTGTTTTCCCGTCAGTTTGCATTTGGACTTTTTGTGCTCAGGAAAGTTTTGGTGCCAAAGACGCCGCCGAAAGCGACGAGCCGCTTCCTCCGTCCCGGATTTCGCACATCAGCCTCCGAATGACATTGAAAGAACGTTTGGCGTTTTTGCATCGTGACGTTGGAGGACGACGAGTTTGTGTCAAGAAAAAGTGACTTGATGAAGTCAAGGCACAAGAAGGAAATCTTTTTTTTTTAACAATTCAAAGAGCAAAAAGAACAACTTGCGTGAGAAGTGAAATATTTTTATGCAACCTTCTGAAAATACAACAAGGTCTACTCTGGATAATCATCGTTGATCATTTCGTCCATCAGCCGGCGTGCTTCGCAGGGGGCGTGGCTATCACAAAAGCGCTTTTATCAGAACAGAATCTCACTCGATGTTTGCAGAAATGATTGTTGTGCTCATGTTTATGGAACATTTGACGAGCAAAGCAAGCATAAACGTTTATTGTTACAATTGGAGATCTGCTCAAAACCTGCAGGCGGCGCCGACCGCTCAGCGGGACAGCAGCGGCAGGTCTCCGGGGTTGATGATGAGGCTGGAGTCCAGGTTGAGATTCTCTGAGGAGAGAAAAAAACAAAATGCTGACGGATTCGATTGCCGGATCTCGACTCGATTTTATTATACGGTGGCGCCTCGAGATACGAACAAAGACCCTTCCGGCTGTTTGTTGCCACTCCCGGCTGAGGTTTCCTGTGGGACTCCCCAAGCGGAATGCGGCTGAAGCAAAAAGTCGGAGTTCGGTGAGGCCATGGAGAAAGACTTCCGGACGGCTTCGAGGAAATTCTGGTCCACCGTCCGGCGTCTCAGGCAGGGGGAGCAGTGCACCATCGACACTGTGTAAAGCGGGGACGGGGCGCCGCTGACCTCGACTCGGGACGTTGTGAGCCGGTGGGGAGAATACTTCGAAGACCTCCTCGATTCCACCCACACGCCTTCCAATGAGGAAGCAGAGTCCGGGGGTCATGTGGGGGGGGGGGTGCTTCGGGAGTATGGGGCACCGAACCCCCCCGATACGGGCTGTTCGGTCCCCGTGCGACCGGAGTCAGAGTTCGGTCCGCATATCCGGCAGTAAGTCGGACTCGTTCCCGGTGAGGGTCGGATTCCGCCAAGGCTGCCCTCGGTCACCGATTCCGAGGCGTAGAGGGGGTCCGCTTCGGTGGCCTCCGTATCGCATCTCTGCTTTTTGCAGATGATGTGCTTCTGTTGGCTTCATCAAGCCGTTGACCTCCAACTCTCACCGGAGCGCTTCGCAGCAGAGTGTGGAGCGGCACCTCCAAATCTGAGACCGTGGCCCTCAGTCGGAGAAGGGCGGCGTGCCCGCTCCGGGTCGGGAATGAGATCCTTCCCCGAGTGGAGGAGTACAAGTATCTTGGAGTCTTGGGAAGAACGGAACGGGAGGTCGACAGGCGGATCGGTGCGACCCCACCCCAGATAAGCGGTAGAAAATAGATGGATCGTGACGCCGGGAGAGCTCATTATTTTTGGAGGCGCTACGTGAATAAAAAGAGCTCACCCTGGTCGAAGTTGAGCTTCTTGCCGAGTCCGTCCATGTCCACCAGGTCGCTGTTGACGTCCGAGTCGTTGAGCGCGCTCAGCGTCACGTCTGCGAGCAGAAACGGACCAGTGGAATTTTTCATTTGCCGCGGTGGCAAGTGCGACACTTTGAGTTCCTCGCCTCAACTGCCGCGATGATAACGCGACCTAAAACGGCGATTAGGGAGCATCCCGTTGATGGTCGACTACATAAAAATCCCACTCAGGTTCTGTACTTTGAATCGATTATTCTGATGACTTTTGACTTTTACTCCCTACATTTGAAAACATATCTGTACGTTCTTCTCCTCACTTTCATCAAAATACATTTTTAGACTTTTTTCAACATCAACAAATGTCTGGAAAAACAGACAGGTCGGGAATATTCACAACACTATTCATCCAAGAGACAATTATGTTTCGTGACCAAAAATGGTACGGCACTAAAATGCATACGGCACTTGTGGGTTTCTAAAATCAAACATTTATTTTCCTTTGGTTTTCCAGGGTCAGGAAACGCGACGTCCAACGATCTGATCGGCCGCCTGCCGGTAGGCGTGGCTCTACTTTGTCGCCTTTTGCCTTTTGTACTCGTCAAACTGAACATTTTGTCAACAATTTGTTGGTCATGACGCAAATGGAGCATTTGGTTCACAATCACGTGAAAAAACAAAAACAGATTCGATTCTGTCCCCACCTGCCGTCTTCTGCTTCTTGACGGGCGGGGCCAGGGAGGCGCCGCTCTGCATTCCCGTCGCCACGACGACCTGCGAGGCGGGCACGGCGCCGGGCGGCAGAGCGGGCGAGGCGGGGGCGACGGCTTTCTTGGCGCTCTTCTTGGGGGAGTCGACAGAAAGCGGCACCCGGCTGTCCTCGTACAACTTCCTCTTCACCGTGCTCTTGATCTGAGCGCTGTTCACATTTTGTAAAACTATTTGTTATCATTAAAATAGCACTCAACAATATTACAGTACACTTGATGAAAATTGAGTCACATAATGAGAATTCAAGAGTTTTGCCACACTTTCTGCTCCAATTCAAAGCACATTGTGCTGCTCATTCTGGTGTGCGCACCTTGGCCACCGGGGGGCAGTATGAGACGAACAAGTGCGTACACAGTGAGCGGACCGGGCTCTTCGTGGGGGGGATAGCGATCGGGCCCGACCGCGAACAGCAAGTCTGTGGCTAACTGACGCTCGTTAGAATTGCCACGATCAAAAAAAATCAATAAATGAAAAAAGCATGAATCAGCAGCGCACGGGGAATAAAATACAGCCAATAACGAAAAACTGCGGTAACCCCCCCCCAAAGTTAAATAAAAACATCTGCTCATAGGTAAGTTCGGTGCCGAACCGTGAAAATGGACGGTCAACTGTAACGTACTGTACATGGAGAAAGTCTCAGCTTCTCAGTACCACAATAATAGGAGACATTCTTCGCAGAGGATAAAGAATATGCCGGTGTATATCGTTATATTGTCTATTTGTTGCTGCACCGCTTGTGTCCAAATACGCGTTTGTCGAAGGGTTCTAACGCCTCAACACCAACGCTATCCGTTAGCCAGTCAACGGAGTTCCCATTATGCGTTAGCATGTAGCCATCGAGGGCGTTCCTTTAAATACAGAGCGTGTAATTCTCTTTGCTTCGGAGCCGGGCCGCTATGGCGCGCTGGCCTATCGAGTCCTCACATCGACTTTGTTTCGATACGGTATCAGGGACGAACTTCCATCACCTGCGATAAACGAAGCTTCACCGTAGCGGCAAACTTCGAAGTGTGGCGTTCGGTGTACATACACGGTGCGATCTTTAATCACGCTGCTGATGCTGTTGAGGTCGTCGCCGAATCGCCGCACGGCCAAGCGCAGCATCTCGATCTCTGTCTCCGTCCATTTGGCCCTGAACGCCACCGGCGCTGCCGTTAGCCATGTCAGCCATGTTTGCCATGTTAGCCTAGCTTAGTGGTTAGCGCGCTCAGCGGCTCTCTCACCCTGCGGGGCTGCTGTCGGACACCGGGTGCAGCTGCATGGTCAGCTCGCCCAGTTTGCTGAAGGCTGCGCCGGCCGCCGAGAAGATCTCGCCCACCTGCGCACGCGGACATTTTGTCAACGATGATTGGCACAAGAACTTCGTTAACGATGACCAAAATGCAACTTTTGCTTCCCGGTTAGAATGTGAAGGCGGCATTTCGTTAACAATGATGATGGAAATGAAACTTATTGCTAGCAATTATGACGTGACGGCAGCATTTTGTCACCAATTGCGATGCAAATGTAAGACGTGTGTGACTATGAATGGCGGTCCTAATCAGGAATCTCAAGCTCTGTCACCGTCGTCATCGTCGTCATCGTCATCATCATCATCATCATCATCATCATCATCCTCCTCCTCCTCCTCCCAACAATTGAGTCCTTTGCTAACATTTAATCTGCCCGCTTTCAACAATTTGTCAATCGCTCCAAATGACGTAAAACCAACGGCTAACACTAGAATTTTTTTTCATTGAATCATTCATAATAATAATTGGTAATTTACCTTAGCAGAGGCAGACGTCATACCGCTAAAAGTCCGCAGCTTTTCTTCGCCAATGCAAACAATGAGACGAGCTAACACAGCTAGCCGCTAGCTGACGTGGGCTGGCTGCCACTTGTTAGCGGCTTTCCATCCAGAAGCGGGTCACATTCCGAAAACAACAACAGCAGCCAGGAAAAAAAGGTAAAAGTTCACGAAGTTGATTTAGCGACGCGAAGAACTCCCGAGTGAAGTTAGCAGAAAGAAATGGGACACAATGCGAGGCGGGAGTCCGGGCAAATTGTCAGACTGTGAACGCCATTGGTTGGTTTTAACCGGAAAAGGCGGGGTGTCTCGAGCCGACGTTTTTCATTGGTCGCCTTGTTGCCCCATGCCGATTGCGGTCGAGGTTTTCCGAGTGAAGCCGAGATCACAAATCGGAACAAGACTCACTGGAGAGCTTTCTGTGGACTGCAGGGGTTCGAAAAACTTTTAACCATAATAACAATACATTTATTGTACAAAGACGCATTACAATTAGTAGAATACAGATATAAAAACAAGGATAAAACATGAGCAATTTCCACATTAAAAGCTATTCGAGGAAGGTAGGTTTTTAGGAGTGATTTGAAGGTCGAGAGATGTGGGCAGTCACGTTGGGGTTTTGGGAGAACGTTCCAGAGGGTTGGGTGGGGGCAGAGATGCGTGGCCAATCGGAGGGCACACAGAAACAAACAACCATTCACACCTACGGGCAATTTAGAGTCTTCAATCAACCTACCACACGTTTTGGGGATGTGAGAAGAAACCGAAGTACCCGGAGAAAAGCCAGGCAGGCACGGGGAGAACATGCAAACGCCACGCAGGCGGGGTCGGGGATTGAATCCCGGTCCTCAGAACTGTGAGGCAGACGCTCTAACCAGTCGCCCACCGTGCCGCCATATGACAATTCATCACAGCAAGCAACAAAACAAACAGAATATATATATATATATAATTTTTTGCATGTACATGTACTACGTATGTAGCCTCCATGAAGTGTATGTATTCTCAATTAGTGTCCATGTACTGCATATGTAACCTGCGTATAGTCTCCAAGTGGTGTACTACATGTATATATAATTTCCACAGCATTTGTGTAGTGTGTACGTAGCAAGCAAGGCCAGAAAAGTGTCGTCTTTGCTTTGTTTCTTCAAAGTTTGCAGAATTCGGTGCCGAATGATTTTTAGGTCATCTTCATTTCCACACAAAAGCACGTCATGTCTTTTATTTTGACATCGGCACTTCCTGTCACACATTTCGACATGCAGAAAACACGTTGAGGAATGACTACATCAACACGGAACGTTTAAACTGGAAATAAATTACAGGGATCGCTCCAGCCGACGGGCCGCCGCGGGGGGGGGCGGGGCCATCTCATGTCACCATGTACTCCTGCCGCTTGTTGAGTCGAACCTGGCACAGCGACACGGCGCCCACCGCCACGTAGACGGCGGCCGCGATGAAGCAGTTGATGCCCACTTGGCTGTACAGACCGTAGATGTTCTGGGGAGGGTGTTGACTGCGAGAAAACACAACAACAACAACAACCGCGTGAGCTCACTTCCTGTCGGAACAGGAAACGGCCTTCCTACACCTTGCGCATTTCCAAATTCCATACTTCTTCCACACACTAACTGCCCGACTCCTTGGTAAGGAAAATATTTGTAAATAAATGTTTTCATTATTGTGAATGTGTTCAATTGCGTCATTCAATCATTTCCAGAAGACGTAAATATCCAAATAAATGACGAGCAAACACAGATAAGCTGAATGCATGGAACTAAAAAAGGTTTTCTCTTTTAATATTAATTAGACGATGATCAGATAAAATAGTATAAGAGTGGTAACAGTCTGGGAAACTGAAATATTTTTCCTTTCGATACTTTCCTTTTTCTCTGCTTTCCCAGGCCTGAAAATGTATCAAATCTACTTCAGTACTTGTGTAAAGAGAAATATGTACAGTATATACAGTGTGGATGTATATAATCTATCAAATCTAATAACTGACTCGTTGCGGATGTCGTCCTCGGTAAACGGGACGTCCTCGATGAGCACGGCCGACTTGGCGCTAAAGAAGATTCCCAGCATCGCCTGCGACGACAAAGAGCGCAGCCACAAATGACCAAACAATGACTTGAACGCCTCATATCATCATGAATCACAATTGCCGACAAAACGCCGTCATTGGTCGCTAAATGTGCCATTTGCATCAGAATTATTGTGATTGTGAACGGAATGTTCCATTTGCTATACAATTGTGAACAAAATGCAACGCTTGCATCATAACGGACAGCAAAATGTTTCTATTCACATTATGGTCAGCAACAAAGTGCCCTATTTGCATCAAATTGTAAACAAATTGGCCATTGGCATTATTGTTGTTAACAAAATGCTAACAACAAAACAAAAATAATTGTCAACAATGTTTCCATTCACACCAAATTGTGAATTTTGAAATAACAATAAAAATGGGGAGTTTTATTGACTAAATAAAACTCCCCATTTTTATTGTTATTTTACAATTCACAATTTGCCTCGTAATTGGAAACTACATTTTTCATTCAACATTCAACAAAATGTTCTATTTGTATTATCATTGAAAACAAAACTCCCCGTTTGCCTCATAATTGTTAACGAATGTTTACTTTGCTTTGAAACAGTTAACAAAATGCTTAAATTGCATGGTAAACGTCAACGGTTTAATCCCAAAAATGTTGAAATAAACAAATATTGCTCGTCCATACATGCTAACACAATCGCACTTCCTGTTTTCAGTCACCTGACAGGTTGCGGTGTCAAAGTCACGTGAAGACAAGAGGGGGAAAATAAATCACGTGATCAACGGATTATACTTTCTTTTCCCTTTACGCGTTGATTTGATCCGGAAACAACGAACATTCTCGTGACTGTTGTTCGAAGTTGTTTTTGCGTTTGTTTGGTGCGGCTCCGTCTACACACTGGAGGCCAACGTCGGCCAGCGTTTCTTTCTTGGCCACAATGAAAAGCACGATCGTCGTCACGTCGCTCATCCTAAATCCTAATTGAGACCAAGAAGAACGTTGCGGCTTGGGCGCTTGTTCTTACCAACATGATGACGCCCCAGATGCTGATGACGATGCCGCACGCGGCCATCTTGGGGCCGCAGAAGAGCAACGACGGCATCCTTCCCGGGCAACTCGATCAACAGTCGCGCACAACAACGAGTTTCTCCTCTTTTGGGGCCCTTCGACAAGGACCAAAACGTTTCAGGAAGTAGTCAGCCCACAAAGGAAGGACGACGGCCGGGCTGAGCCGACGTCGACGTCGGCGGAGGCTTTGGGTCAGCTGATCCCCGAGCTCGGCTAAACTCGGCAAAATCCGGCAAGCATCGTCGTCGTGGTCTTCTTCTTGTTCACGTTTAACGGCGTGTCGGTGCATTACCGCCACCTACGCACAGTTAATAAACACGAGGCCCCGGGTGAGGACTCGTGATTGTTTTGTGTGTGTGTGTGTGTGTTTTTTTTAAATGCACTTAAAGCCTCGTACACACGTAAGATTTGTTCAAGTCTTAAATGATTATTAATCTGCGACAGAACACACACGTGAAGATAACAAATCCGGCATTTAACAGTTTTGGTCGTATTGTGCTCCGATAATCTCAAGACAGAAGGCCGCACATATAAAGATTCCGTTCCAGCCGCGCATGATTATGACATCCCTGCATTATGATGATGACACCACCATGTAAGATGACATCACCACATGATATGACATCATCAGACATGATTATGGTATCACCGTGTATTATGATGACATAGCAACATGTGGATGTGATGTAATTGCCACCACACGATGATGTCACCATCATGCACCTTGTTTGACATGCCAAGAAATCCAAAGGAGACGTTGGTGTTGATAAAAGTATGCGTCTTGTTACCATGGTAACAACAAACAACCAAGCAACAAAGTGAAAATCTGTTTGCCGGAACTCCTCAGCCAGTCCGTCTGTCAGCCAATCAGGTTCAAGGCGCCATCAAGACCGCCATCTTGTTCGGAGTGAAGATCTCGATCCAGTAGCCGTCGGGATCCTGAATGAAGGCCAGGCCTTTCCTCTTGCCTGCCGAGGCCACAACAAACAGTCGGCACGGTAACAAACGCTCGGCATTCCGTTTTTAACAATTCCGTTGTAGTCGTTAGGGATTAACTGATTCGTGTATAAAAATCGTATATTTGGGAGGAGCGGTCTCAACCATTCGTCATTCCCGACTCCCCAATCACTACAAAGTGATTTTTCCACTATGTACAAAAAAAAAAAAAAATCATGTTTATTTTGTTTATGTTGTGTGTGTTTTTACCAGAGTGTGGTTTCTTGATGAAGGTGACGCCCAGAGATTGAAACAAGTGGCAAGCGATGCCAACGTCGGGCACGGCAATGCCGATGTGACCTTCAATTTAAAAAATGTATCAATAAATAAACATGAAATGATATTAATATATTTCATATTGTGAACGAGCAGCTGCAGTTCTCACCAAAGCCAATAGGGTCGCTGTTTCCGTTGTGATAAGACAAACTTGCATCTGACTCGGACCCCCAGTTACTGGCACGCACACGCACAAATAAATCAGAATAAATGTATGATTTGTTTTAGATAACACTTGAAGTTATTCTATGAAGAACTATGACTAAATAATGTTCATAATAATGCTTTAACGTCTATTAATATTGTTGTTGTTTGCGTGCATAAAAAGATGCAAGATTTACTGTTGTAATGCTCTCTGTGACCACTAGAGGTACCTAGTGAACATTTAAACGTACAGTTATCGTTTGTGTCGCACTCTGATTTTTGTGGTTCCAAAGGCGTACCTTTGACTTTTGCCGAATTGATCGATCCATCGAGAGATAGAGTGTTTAAGACATAATCTATAATACGTATTCTGGACGCACTGCGTGAGCTCCAAGGTGGCTCGGCGCGAAAACGTCCAGGCTGTCCTCTCCCGAATGTCGGCCGGAATGTCGGCCTTGTTCTCGAAGCCCAGGAAGTAAAGGCTGAAGTGCACCGATGGGAAGTCGATTTTCTGCAGCAGCCTGACAGACGCACACACGCAGACGCGTACACACACACACACACACACACACGCGTACACTTTGTATAGTTGTGTGCGTGCAAGTTACATCGACGGGCGTGCGGGACTGACGTCATTCCGAGGATTCGCGTGTAGAAGTCGAGGGAGCGAGCGGGATCTTTGACCCTCAGCATGGTCTGCTGCATCATGTAGTCCTGAATGCAGCAAAGACACGCCCCCTCATGACATCACGGCTCATTTGCATATACACGATCAAGAATCTTGGAAGATTGCTTGCATTCATTTTGCCCCCCTAAAATAGGATCATTATGTATTCATTCATCCATCCATCCACTTTCTAGCGCTTATCCGAGGACGGGTCGCGCGGACGGTAGCTTTAGCGGGGACGCCCAGACTTCACTGCGGACGCCGCGCCGATCCGCCTGTCGATCTCCCGCTCCATTCTTCCCTCACTCGTGAACATTCATTTTGTATTTATTTATCTCATTGAATAACTGGTTCATTGGTTGATCGTAAATAAACATTTTAGGTTCACTTTTAACATTGTTATATTAGTGGATTAATTATTTTTTATCAGTGGTTCTCAAAGTACAATCTCAACAATATTCGGCTCTCCTCGTACCACTATTGACCAATGTTATAATACAGTAGTGTAGCAGGCCCAAGTGTTCAAAAACAAGGCAGGTTTTATTCCTAAAATGTATATTTCATATTTTTGTTCACCTCTGTAACATATGTACAGTTTGAACATTAACACTGCGCTTCAATATAGGAACATTTTACAAAAACTATACTTAAATTAATATACATTTAAATATACATTAAAATAAATGTTTGAAAACAAACATTTATGAATGATTAAATGCAAATGTATTGTATTTAAATGTTAAATACAACTGTACTTGACAAATGTACTTGACTATATTTAAAAAACAAGGTGTATCACAACATTATGCACAGTTGGAACTTTGAATTCAGTGATCATTTTGCATGCCACTAGAGGGAGCCCACACACCACTACTGATACTCATACCACATTTGGAGAATCTCTAATTTATATGATGAAATTCTATACTACATTATAAACAATGCAGTGGATAATATGAATGGCTCCGTATATGTCGCTGGCTTAGACGAAAGTCGACAAATATTTTGTATTATTTTCGCACCAGTGAAGTGAAATCGGATCATTTCCTGCCGAACATTTGATGACCTCTCACGGCACGCTCATGTGCTTGGGAATCAGGCGCCCTGTCCCGTAACCTTTTCTTAGACAGTACGTTGTTTTCGTTGTTTGGTCACGTAGCATTAGCAACGCAGCACGGAGCGAGCACGAGCGAGAAGGCCTCGTCAGAAGAAGGGGACCCGTCGAAGTCCGAGCGGTCGGACAGGAAGTGAGAAATGAGGCGGCCGATGCGTGACCTTGGTGGCGGGGTCGCCGTCCTTGCAGGCGTCAGCCACCGCTTGCTCTGACAAACCTCCTCTGTCCATGACGGCGACGGCGGAAAGTCTTGACGCCGCTTCCGACAATCGTAGCGAGAGCCTGCCCGTTTACCGACGCTGCGCTGCGTTCAGGTGCAGCTCGGGAAAGGGCCTACTCAGATTCTGGCTTCTGGGAATCTTTTCACAAGCTCTTTTCAAAGTCGACCTTGACCAGTTTGCCGCAGCGTCCGCCGAGGCCGGAACGTCTTTCCGAAGACGACGAACAATATTTGGCGTGCGTGGTGTGTGCGCGGCTGACGTTGACGAGTGCACCTGGAGGCATCGCGTAGGTGTTGTCTGTGCCAGGAATGCAGCTGCGTGTGTCAGCATGTGTCGGCGAGAAATGCCGCTGGCCCAAAAGGCCTCAAGGCGTCTTTAGACTCCCGCGGTCGCGTGGCCGGCAACGCCCGCATGGCGTCACGTGACCCGTTGGCCCGCGAGGCACCTCTGCGTCGCCTGACGCGCACACGGCAAAAATGATTGCTGCGCGTAGAACGCCGCGGAGATCATCTCTCGTGATTGGTCCGTTTTAGTCACATGCTGCGACGACGTACTCAGCGTGCCCCTCGGTTCTACGCCGCCGCCGCAGCCTTCTCGAGCGATTTTGCAGCATAAGTAAACGTGTCATCTGGTCTTCTTGGTCCATTTGTTCTAGCGGACACGCTGCCACGGTCGCCATTGTTGTTGCTTTGTTCCGGAAAGGAAAGGAAAGGAAAGACGGCTAGCGGAAAAGGCCACAAAATGCAGAGGAAACTCCACCATGCGGCGTCCGTAGCGACACCGCCGACTTGGAGGTCAACTGCGGTACATTTTCAAAACTGCGCGCGTGGGGGTTGCGCTCGAGTATAAATGCAAACTGCGTTCGGGGCACAGCCGCAGTGACGTCAGCGCGGTCGCCGCCCACGCGAGTATAAAGAAGCCTTGAGAAGGCCTCGAAAAGAATTCGATTCGGGGCTCCCCTACCACCATGTTGACAGTGGCCCCCAATATTGGCCGTTAGCGACCGGGCCCGACCGCCGATAGCGAAAATACGACAATAATTGACACCCCCCAAAAAAGTGTTTTTTAAGCCCCAACTTCTTGATTAAGCAAGAGTGTACCGCTAATAAGCGTTCTCCACACACAAAACGGAGGTTGTTTCCACCCAATTTTGGGGGATTGAAAACATTTCAAATGAAAAATGGACAAAATACCCGCCATAGATGAATCCTGCAAATATGCGGCTTTTTATGATTTTAGAGGGCAGGTGCTCAACCCCCCAAAACACAATGAGCACACTCATGCCGGTGCTGCTGTTGGCCACAGCTCACACCCAGTCACTCACACGTACGTACACTCGCCCACATCACAAATCTATCTATCTATCTATCTATCTATCTAACTAACTACTTACCTACACTTAAATGAAAAAAAAAAATGTGCAGGTAATTTCATGAGTTGATTGCCATTTGATTATTCCTATCGAATAAAGTTTGAGTTTGATCTCTTTCAAATACACTTTCCAGTTCTACCAGAGTACTCTCGCTCTCTCTCTGCTACTGAATGTGCGCAACGACTTTGTTGGTACGCGCACCTCTTCACAGAAACTGATGTAGGACGTGACAGTGTCCGCATCTTCATCCAGGCTGCCAGCGGAATTTTCAACGACACTCCGGTCCGTGCAGTCTCGACAGCTTTGAAGTTCCAATCCGCTTTTCGGATTAGAGACAACAGGAAGCAGAGCTGGAGGTGGCGGAAATCAAGATGTTGAGGTTCGCTCTCGGAGTGACCACGTTGGATGAAATTAGAAACGAGCTCATCGGAGGGACGGCCGAGGTTCGATGTTTTGGAGACAAAGTTAGAGAGAGCAGACTTGGATGGTTTGGACGCGTCCAGAGGAGAGAGAGAGTGAGTATATCGGTCGAAGGATGATGAGGATGGAGCGGCCAGGCGAGAGAGCGAGAGGAAGAGCAAAGAGAAGGTTGATGGACGTCGTGAGGGAAGACATGAGGGCAGTCGGTGTTGGAGAGGAGGATGCAGGAGATAGATAGGCTGACGTGGAAAAGGAGGACGACGCGCTGTGGCCACCCCGAACGCGACAAGCCCAAAGGAGAAGAAGAAGAAGAAGTTCAATTTGGTACAATGGAGTAGAGTGGCTTTCAATAATATTCAATATACTTGACGAACACGAAGGCCTACTGTGACACTGTATTTGAATGCAGGTCAGGACGGTGGTACTTGGAGAGGTATGAATGTTTTTTGTCGGTGGTCCCTGGTGCTTTAGGAGCCATTGCAGCGCGATCGTGACGTAGGTCGACCTCGACGCTCCTGGACAACTTTACTTTGGTTCGGCTCATGATGACTATCTTTTCCAATTGGACTTCTTCAACGAGCGTCTTCGCCCTCGCCCACGCCGACGGCGCTAGGACCCGGGGGCGTGCGGGTCTCCCCTCCCTCCCCCGGTCCATCCGGCGGGCGGCGGTCAGTGTGCTCGGCTGCGGCCGCCCGGAGGCTCACTCAGGCCGGCTGCGCTCCTCGCGGTGGTCCGCCCGACGACGACCGAGCGACGCTTTTTGAATGAAGCGGCGGAAGTGGACAAGAGCCCGTTTTCACGACATGGAGCCCAGCCGCCACAGCGGTGAGTTTTCACTCCAACTCGCTAACTTGAACAAGTTCCGCTTCAACTAACTTGACGACTAGCTTGCCGCTGGCCGCCTTCATTCAAGCACAAACGCTCACCGAGAAGCTCCCGAACTAAACGCTAACAACGTAGACGCGAGTGAACTCGGAAAACAACTTTAAGACAAAGTGAGTGAGTGTTTGAGGACTGAACCGTAACGGGCGGGGGAGTGACGTCATAACCAACCCGTAGAAGCAGGCGCGGTGACGTCATCAGAGACGGCGGAAGTGTGCGACCGGAAGCGTCTGCCAACGAGTTCCCTCACCCCTGTCCTGCTTCCTAGCCTTACTTCCTGTCCACTTCCATCATTCCTTTATTCCCTCGTCTCCTTCCCTTGCCCCCCCCCCATCCTTCTCTTTCTCTTGCCCACTTCTCTTAATTCCTAGCCTCCTTGCCTACCCATTTCCTTCCTTCCTTTGTTCTAGAGGTGCAACAATTAATCGATTAATCGACAACTATTTGATTACCAAATGAATTGTCAACTATTTTGATCTTCGATTAATCGAGCGGAGCGATTTGTTTGAGGTTCAAATTGTCCAAATGTTCTGATTTCTGTCGTCCTCCATGAAAACAGACTGATTTGATCTTTGGCTTTTTCAAAATAAGACCTTTGAAAACATCTGCTTTTACTTTGGATTTTCTGACGGATGTTAAAAATTCAATTCCATTTTTTTTTTCAACTGATTCATTGAGAAAAATAATCCTTAATACCAGGCAGCCCTACTTTATTGTCTGCTCCCTTCTATCCTTTCCTTGCTCCCTCGCCTGATTCCCCAACTCCTTCACTCCTTCCCTGCTTCCTCACCAATTTATTTCCTTGCTACCTAACCTCTGTCCCTTCTCCCTCGCTTCCTTCCTTTACCCCCTCGCCTCCTTCCTGACTCTTTCGCTGCCTTTCTGGCGTTTGTCTGCTTCCTTTTTATCTCTCGCCTCCTTCCTGCACTTCCTCTCCTCCTTCCCCCGCCCCCTCGCCTCCTTCTCTTGCTCCCTAGTTGTTTTTGCTGCTCATGAAGTGACTTTTGAATCCGGCGTCGTTCGAGGTCTCACACGTGTCACCCCCCACCCCCACCCCCCGCAGCGTGTTAGCACAGTTAGCGGCAAGTTGCTAAAGGAATGCCGAAAGCGCCGTGTTTTGTCCCGTCGTTGCCGTGGATACGCCCAAAAATAAAATAATGAGCCGCCGAAAGAGTGAAGGCGGCGTTTGTCCCTGCCGGGGCCGCCGAGACGTGAACTCTGACCCCCCGTGCCTCTGAAGAAGACCAGTGTCTGGAGGAAGATGAAGGAGAAGAGCGGGAAAAGCACGCGCGCAGGCACACACACGCACACACACACACGCTCTGTCGTCGGTTGGCGTGCGAAGAAGATCACAAACACCCTGAAACGATCCAAAATTGGAGTCGCATGGTTCCAGTCTCATGACTGCGCGCGTGCGATGGAGGGTGCGACAATGCCATCTGTGTGGGTGACGCCGAGCGCCAGCTGGTAGAAGGCGGCACCCGCGGAGTCACCGAGCCGAGCAGTTTTTCAAAATGTATTTATTATTATTTTTTTTTTCCTTCTTTTGGGGGGCGGGGGGGTGGTGAGCAACCCCAAAAACTCTTAGTGGCGGTTTATCCCGCTTGCCCAATCATTTTGTGGGTTGAAAAAAACCAAAAGAACAACAATTATTATAAAAACAAAAACTCTTTCATTCATCCTAATTCTATTGAATTTTGTCAACGCTGTATATGTTATTATTATAAAGTATAGTATTAGAGAGTGCTACCTTTCTCATGAAAACCCATCATCGTCGATTACTTTGAGAGATGCATTGTGGGATACATCGAGGGCGCTCAATAGGCCAGCGGAAACCCGAACGCACCACACGTTCCAGCAGTACTACAAAATATAGCGGCGACACAGCCACGGAAATAGTTGTCGACGTCCCAGACGGGAAACAACAGCTGCGCTCGCGCGCGCGCGCGCATGAATGGCTGCTCACAGCTGTGGTTTGCCACGCCCCTTTTGTGGGTGTTGTTTTCTCTTTGCATTCCTTTGAGTCTAATTCTGATCTCTTGACACAATACGCTATTGTCTCACTGTGTGTGTATGTGAGAGAATGTTGTTGTTTGCATCAGGACCAAGGAAGTCTGCCACACGCACTGGAGCTCATTCTTGAACACTCGCGCCAAAGTTTCACGCGTGCGAAGCGTCCATGTTTTTAAACTTCCATGTTTTGCTTCCACGCGTGACGTCCGTGTCGATTATTTTTTCAATTCATCAATGAATTGTCTTCAAAATCTTTTAAAAATGTCCAACCCTTTATTCAAATGTAGGGCAATATTTCAAATTGACAGCGCGGAAAATGCAGAAACAAATTGATTACGATTCAGTTCCTGGTTTGGTCAACGTCAGGACCAAACCAGTTATTTTGCAAAAACACCAAGATAATCTGCGTGCTTTATGATTATGATTATGAATATTTCCTGTTGAGAAGCTGAAAGTTGAAGTGAAACAAGGTCTCGAAATGAGTAATCGATGATCCAAAATTGTTTGTGATTAATTTGATATTGAATTAGTTGCCGATCACACCATTAATAGTCGAACCTCTGATGACGTCCGTGTCGACACTTCCGTGTTCAACCTTCGACGGTGACGTGTTGAATTGTTTTTATTTGAATACATTTGCAGCTGACGGTGGATGAAGGCCTTCCTGGTCTTCATCACAATGTTGTGGTTGTTATTGATGACGATGACGATCAATTCTCTCGTCCGCTTTGCCCTCTCTTCCTCTACGGAATTCAACATCCTGGCTGAGCGAGCGGGATGTTGCGACGTGTGTCAAGGTCCACACGCACGCGCACACGCCCAAACAGGATGCCATCTTTTCACACGAACACAATAACTTTGCAAACAAACACAAACATGACAATAGATAAGATGGCCACTATCAGATGTTAGATGTATCTCGGCCTTCAGCTGTTACACACGTGCGGAAAAATTGTGTGTGTGTGTGTGTGTGCGCGTGTCCGTGCAGAGGAGATGGAGCGATTGGTCAGTGAACTGGTGACCCTGCTGAAGATGTTGGACGACGAGAGCGTCAGCGCCGCCACCGCCCACAAGATGGCGTCCGTGCGCAACATCCTGGACACGATGCAGGTGTCGGGTACGCAAAAAGTACAGCACGCGCACACAAGCGCCTTGAAAGCGCACGTTGGCTTCCTGTTTACATTTGTGATTGAATGATGGCAAATGTGACGTCTTGACCGCGAGGCAGACAAGCGAACGTAGCGGAAACGGCATCTGAATAAATCAAAAGCCTTCCCCAATGTCGCGAGACGTTCGTGAGACGTCTGACGGCGGCGCGTTGTCCCGTTCTCCGCAGGCGGCAGCTCGGATGTGTACGTGAACAGCCGTTTCTACGGCAACGGCACCAGCTTTGTGGAGTCTTTGTTCGACCACTTCGGTGAGCCCCTCGACGGATTAGCCGCGACCGCGTGCGCCGCACGTCACGTGACTTTGGAAATGCGCTTGGTTGTATTGGTTCAATTTCAATGAATTTCTCAACGTAATAGACTATTACAACTAATTCCATTTGATTAAAGTTTGATGAGTTTTCTGAATTTGGATTGAATGCATCAACATGACTGTTGGACGTTTCCTCGAAAAAAGTGGAATAAAACGCATTGATCATTATTTGGGAATTAACCACATAGTTGTTCTTTACACAAATAATAAACGGATGAAATGTAAATAGACCATTAAAAATGAATGATGAAATGTCATGTAGTGTGGCTTTAGGAGGAGGAAGTGATATGGAAGAAAATCGGAGCTTTTGCAGCGATTTTTCAAAAAATTGTATTCGTGGAAATTTCCAAACGCAACTGTAATCTAATTCCACATTTTCTCTTGGTGACGTAATGGATTGCAATTCCGTCCATTTTGGAATGACGCTACGTAACCTCGTTACATGTCAATAGTTAGTCCCAACACTGATGGTGATGATGTCATCTCTCCTGTCAGCAGACTGCGATCTGCACGCGCTCAGTACCTCTCCCGCCCAGCAGAGGGAGGAAGAGGACGAGACGCTGCCCGACAAATCTGTGAGTCGCCCGATTGGTCTGGTTTTTATCGTACGCTTCCGCTCGCTGACGACCTTCACCTGTTGTCCTCAGTCGCCCACGGATACGCCCACGGATACGCCCCCTCCGCTGCCCACCACGCCCCTCCCGGAGGACTACTACGAGGAGGCCGTCCCAATGGACCCAGCCTCCGCCCCCCAGTACTTCACCACCAACATGGATGGTGGGCACGCACACGCACACACATTGGCTGCCACTCATATCCAATACAGTATATCGTGAGTCGGCCATTTTGTAGTGCTGTCAGAATGTGTCGTGAGTATAGGCTAAGCACTGTATAGCATCCTCGATGTATCCCACAATGCACCTCGAACAGTAGCAAACATCTGATGGGAGTTTTTGTTGACCCTGTCCTCCGGTATTCGCCGAAAAACTCATCACAAGGAATTTTCCTCTGGTAGTGTTGGAGTCACTAACAAAAAATACTTTTAGGACGTAAACACAAATGTACAAAGCACAGAGAGTCATAAAGCAAACCGTTAGCCATGCTGTGGCATCCTGGTTCCAAGGAACTATGTTAACGTGAGTTGAGGAGCTTCATTTAGACAACTATTGCTTTGCCGCCATTTTGTGGCCTCCTGGTTCCAAGTTGAGGAGCTTTGACGTAAGCGCGTTTGCGCTGCTGCTCTTCATGTTTTTGTCCAGCATCTTGCAGGAACTCTGAGGAGGACGCCTACTACGAAGACGCAGACAACAACTACCCCACCACCAGGATCAACGGACCTCCCAAAAACTCCTGTGAGTCTGCTAGGCTCGGCGACCCGATTTTCCCCAGACCCCGATTTGAGAACCGCCGTTGTCGTCCGTGCGCTCAGATAACGACTCGGACGCGGTGAGCAGCTCCTACGAGTCGTACGAGGAAGAGGACGAGGAGGCCAAAGCGCAGAGTCCTCCTCAGAAGTGGACGTCCGCGGACGGGACTTCCGGCGCTCCGGTCCAGGACTGCCGGATTTGCGCCTTCCTGCCGCGGAAGAAGCGATTCGGACAGTGGGCCAAGCAGCTGGTGGTCGTGCGAGATAACAAACTGCAGGTGAGCGAGAGAGAGGAAGTGCACAGTCCTCACCTGTTGCGTGTCCTCACATTTTTGGGTGCAGTGTTACAAGAGCATCAAGGAGCGCACACCCCTCACGGAACTTCCGCTCCGCCAGTGCAGCGTCCTCTACGTCAACAAGGACGGACGCAAGAAGAAGAGACACGAGCTGCGCTTCTCCATGCCCGCAGGGGAGGTTCTGGTTCTGGCCGTGCAGAGCAGGGAGCAGGCCCAGCGATGGATCAAGGTACGCGTCAGCACGTCGGGCGAGGGAGGAGGGGGCGCAGAATAATCATCTGGGCGACGAGGGCGGACTCCAGGTGATCGGCGAAGGCCGGCTGGTGGTCAGGGGTGAACCGTGGGCGGGGTGGGGAAAACGACGCAGTCCAGGCTGAGGGATGGGTAGAACCTCCTTCATAAATATGAAGCAAACAAATACATATTCTTTGAAGCTGTGCACATTTAGTTTTGGTTTTTTACAAGACGAATGCAAACTTCCAGGTGGCGCAAGACGTTGGCAGCCATTGTGGCAACACGGACGCCCTCAGCGCATCAACTTCTCCTGTCGTTCAGAGGAAGATGGAAATAGACAAGGTTCGTCGTCGTCGTCGTCGTCGTCATCACTAAACACACACACACACGAATGCACGAACGACAAAACCTACTTGATTTTTGTGGCGGGCCTCGTGGTAGTTGTGGCTTCTCTCAGATTGCCGCGATGACTGAAACGCATATCCAGCAGACCCCCAATTTGACCTATTTTGTCTTTTTTTCAAATTTTCCTTTTTTTCCCCCTCTTTTTGGGAGGGGAACCATCTTAAAACGCTCAGTGGCGCTTTATACCCGCTTATTCAAGAATGATTTTGTTTTTTTGACGCGATCATAATGGCTGTCAATTATCCGGAGATTTTCGCAATTCGTGGACCGGCACGGTGCCTATACTCTCCAAAACGCGGCGTATGTACACTATATTTAGGATTCGATTGAATTAGAAATTAAATGCTCTTGACTCTATGTTGAGATGCAATTTGGCGAGCGGTCATTATCACGAAACCAACTGCAATGTCACTTAGATGAGAGCAAATCGAACCACAAAAAGTCCCTGGTTTCCACTCGTCATCCTCATCGTCCACGCGAAGCCCTTCGAGTGACGGGCGTGTGTTGAAATTGACAACGCGATTCAAAAACCTTTCCCGCCGCAGATGCTGCAGGCCGACTGGCACGCGTCGGACTCGGACAGCGGGCCCGCCGCTGGGTCGCAATCGTCCACGCGCGGACCGGCACCGGGACCGGGACGGGACGCCGGTGACGCACTCGGTAGGTTTACAGTCGATCCAAATCGTCTTTTATTCTTAGCGTGCACGGATGATCCGTGTGTGAATGCAATGAAGCTGCTCATTGAATCTTAATTGCTAATTCGGTGGAGTGGTTCATAAGAATAGCGCTTTGTGGAGCGAGGGGGCCACAGGAAGTCGGGCAGGAGCACGTCCTTCCTGCCCACTTCCTGCTATTGTATCCCCGTGATGTCGTCATAACATCCCAAATAGTGACAGGGGAGTGAGGAAAGCGTGAATGATTGCGAAGGCAATTCTTGACTCCTTCCCGACCCACGATCATCTTGTTATTGTCTTTTCCTTCACGCCACAGCGCCGTCCTGTAACAAATGAAATGAACCTCGTATGAAGAGGTCATACTTGCCATCATCGTCACAAATTCGTAATCAACAGAATGTTCGTGAGGTCGTACGTTAACCTCAACCGGACCGATTTGCGCTACGTTAATTTGACCTCGTCTCAGCTCCTCGGTGGAATTCACGACAGGTCACGGTGCGCGCCTTGCTCTTCAGTCTCAAACGCTCACTTTTGCACTTTTGCATTTTCTGTCTATTTTTCTTCTCCATTTGTCGTCGCCACCTTCCTGCTCCTCGAATCAAATAGGGTCGCTTCCTCCGTGCTTCCCTCGCGGAGGTGACGTAAGCGCGTTGTGCCACATTTCCGCCTGTGCGTCCCTTCAGCTTTGAACGGTTACCCGAGGCAGATAAAGTTCCTCCGTCATTTTTGTGTAGTCGACGTACAGCGGACCTCCGCACATTTGCCGTTGGGCACCTGCCGATTCACGTACTCACGGATTAAAAAATAGATACAAATTCAAGCGTTTGAGCGCGTATGTTTGGATCGCAGGCAAAGGAAAGCGCGGTGGCACCTTGTCGGACTTAACGGGGTCCATGAGCCGCGCGGCGGGAAAGACCATCAATCAAATCATCACCTTCTCCAAACGCAAGCCTCCCGTTGCGGGAGAGCCCGCCCCCTCCGGTCGCCACGACAACCCTGGCTGCGGTGAGGCTCCTCGCCGATCGGTCGGTGCGAGCGGCCGACCTCAGTACGATCACGTCTGCCGTCTTGTGCCCCGCCCCCCCCAGGCTATCTGAGCGTGTGCGTGGGCGGAGTCTGGAAGGAGCGCTGGTGCGCGGTGCGAGGAGGAATTCTGAATCTTCAGAGGGACCCGGGCGACCAGCGGGCCCCGGTCATGGCGGTCCCCCTGCGGGAGGCCGAGGTGGTGCCCGGGGGGCTCGGCCCCAAGCATCCCTTCTCCTTCCGCATCCTGCAGGGAGGGGCGGAGCTAGCGGCTTTGGAGGTGCTTCACATGTCAAACATTTAGAATTTCATACCAGAATGTTCTGGAAAATATGCACCAAAAGTCCAACTTTGAATTTTAAAACTACATTTTTAAGGACAAATATGAGTGCAAAGTCAAACTATTGACTGACCCTGCAAAAATAGTCGTACTTTTTTTCTTTTTCCAGTCCCAAAATTTGAATGTTGAAGCAAAGTAGTGTGGAAAAAAGTCCAAACGTTTGAATACAAGAGCGGAATTTTCCGTTGAAAGATTGAAGAATATTTTGAAATCGAAATGTGCACTTTTCAGTCTCGTGTGTTCCTCAGGCCAGCTGCTCGGAGAGTCTCGGCCGCTGGCTGGGCGTCCTGCTGGCCGAGACGGGCAGCGGCGCGCTCCCCGAAGAGCTCCATTACGACTACATCGACGTGGACACGCTGACGGACATCCGCCACGCCGCCAGACACTCCTTCCTGTGAGAGGCTCCTCCTTTCCTGCAGCGCACTTCCCGCTGTCTGCCTTCATGTCACTCCTGTTTTCCTGCCTCCCTTCCCCTCAGGTGGGCCACCGCCGCCGCCACTTCCTCCCTCGGCGGCGGCGGCGGCGGCGTCATGTACGACGAGGTCTACGAAAGTGTGGCGGTGAGGTTGCCTTGCACGAAATGTCGCAATGTCGTGATAGCGTCGCTAGTATCCAGCGCTGCGGTGTTTTGTTATAAACGTAACGTTGCCTGCGGAGCACAGCGCGAGACCTCTCGCGCTGGTTTTACGAGACGGAAACCCGATTCCTAGCCTTGCCGTGTCCGGTCCGCAGCCCTGCAACCGACGGAGCGAAGGATTCCCGGCAGATTGTCGATTGATAACGGAGTCTGCTCCCGATACGGTTGTATCTTTCCCCTTGACGAACACATTGGTTTATCGTTCCCAACCCTACTATATATATATATATATATATATATATATATATAGATCTCCATATAAAATAGGGAATGAGTGAATGATTGCGAATGCTGTATTCGCAGTCATTCACTCATTCCCAACTTCCCAGTCGCTCGCTATACAGCGAACGGCCATCTTTGCAGTTCGGCAGCAGCAAATTCACATATTTGCAGATTTTTTTGGATTTTCTTTCATCTTTGTGCTCAGGCCAAAAAGTATTACTTTAGTGCCATCTTTGGGCGTCTTGGTGCCAAGGAACTATGTTGAAGTGAGTCGAGGAGTTTCATTTAGACAAAAATAGTGCTTGGTCTCCGTCTTGTGACCTCTCTAGGTAATTGTGAACCTTTTTATTCTTCCAAGGTTTTGCTATTTGTATTGTCGCGCTAATAGAATAATGGCGTCTTTTTCATAATAAATGTAATATGGCAAGAATAAAGTTTTGAAATACCCTTGTTAACATACGACTGTATGCCCTTGTTATACTTTGACTTTATCATAATATGGCGACTCTGTCTTGGAAAAGTAGGACTATTCTGGTAACATTCAAACTTTATTCAAGCAGAACATTGACTTTGACGCTAATACAAGCCCGATTCCAATGAAGTGGGGACGTTGTGTTCAACATGAATACAAAGACAATACAATGATTTGCAAATCCTCTTCAACCTATCTTGAATTGAAAACACGACAAAGACAAGATATGTCACGTTCAAAGTTTTTAGCAAATAATCATCGAATTGTATGATAAAGTCAAGTTGATCAGTTTGAAGATGACATATCTTGTCTGTGTCGTGTTTTCAATGAGCTAGAGGTTGAAGAGGATTTGCAAATCATTGTATTGTCTTTGTATTCACGTTGAACACAACGTCCCCACTTCACTGGAATTGGGCTTGTATTTTGGGCTTTTGCGACACCTCGAACTATAAAACTAAAAAAAAAAAAACCAGACAAGAGAAAGCTTTGATGGAAGAAACATCATTTATTTCAAGAATAAGGACTACTGCCTGGCTCGAGATGAATGTCAGCTATTTTTTTTCCCCACACGCCGTTCGTCATCCACTCCGCCAACTGGGCTCATCTTTTCTCAGGATAGCGACATACACTTTCTAGGACCTAGCGCGTCACTGGCTCAGTTTCTAACCATGCATATATTCATTCTCTGCTGCAGTGTCAGGGGCCTAAACTTGTCCATCATCCACCACGTGGGCCTTTCTCTGCCTCATAATCTACGTGACAAACTGAGATTCTGCACCTAATTTTGATCTTCCGCTCAAAAGCTGTGCTGATCTCAAATCCAAAGTGACGCAACGCCGGCGTCAACTGGAAATCTATTTGTCGTTCCAGTAACATTAAAACCTTGAATTTGAGCTGGTCGAGACCCTCTTGAAAAACGTACTTGACGAGTATTTACGCGGGTGGGAGGAAACGCTCGGATTCCAGTTGGCGTCGAGTCAACGGACGTCGGCAACGCGCCGGCCATCGGAAGCGTTTCTCCTTCCGACCTAAAATGTTGGAGAAGCCCTGCGTTAATGATGTCACGTGCCGCACAGGATGACGAGGGCGGGGTGGCCGGGGGCGGCCCGGTGAGACGCCACGCCTCCTTTTCCAGCAGGGACTCTGATAGGACGGAGCAGCAGGCCGCCATCAAGAGACACGCCTCCAGTGAGTTACGATCAGCCAGTCATACATCGTCGAAAGTCCCGTTGTAGTGATTGGCGAGGAGGGAATGAGGGAATGATTACCAACACGGCAACTCCAAATATATCAATGCAGTCATAATGGGCATCGATTATCCGCGGATTTTCGCTATTCACGGTCCGGCCTGGTCCCTCTCGCCCGTGAATGGCGCGGGTCCGCTGTATAGGGATTTTTAGATGGTGGACCACATAGTTGACTCTATGGCTGCAACGATTAATCCAGAGCTGCCAAATGTTACGATACGTCCGTATTTTGTGATGGAAATGACTGAACGTTGACTCGTTAGGGCCATAACGCGGATTGTTCTGGAGATTGGGGGTGGAAAAAGGGGAAAGTTCTCTTGGCAACGCATTAACGTCACGGCTCATCGCCTCTATGCTAGCGAAGAAGCTACACTTCTTAGCGTGCGTCTTCCAAAAGCCTCACGGAGTGGATAGGCCGAGACCACGTCGAAGCCACGCTAATTGCTCGGCTATCGCTACAAGTGGTCGCAAAACATCGAAATAAGTGCATCGGTGCAGTCAAAATAACAGGCCAATTAATATGCGTTTAGAGATATCATCTTAAAGTAATACGCGGCCACACAGGCATCCCCGCCTCTGAACCGGAAAGGAATTAGTATGTCACTTCACAGCGTGCGCAGGTTCAGAAAACAGAATTGGCAAAATGCAAATTAATCCATAGATGTTTTTGTCAAAATCTCATATATTGCTACTTTCATTCAGGCTGAAAGTGTTTGTAATTTATTAACCATTATGATTGTCCCACCGAAATGTTCTTGACAGAATTGAGAAAATTCAGACAAATTTGGACAAATTGTTCTGGAAGTAAATTTGTATCGGTTGGCAGCTCTGTTAATTGACTCTATCGGGACTTTTTGGCGACCGTTGAGTGAACTCGGTCCGCGTTTTGCCCTCCAGACGTCAACCAATACGGTCGCTACGGGAAACTGCGCGCCGAGGACGACGCCAGGAGATACGTGACGGAGCAGGCGGAGCTGGAGCGGCAGAAGGACGCCCTCAGACGCGCCCTCAACGCCCTGCGTGCCGAGAGGAAAACCTTGAAGGAATTGAAGGACGATCGCATCACAGGTGACTTAACACCGGTCACGTTACTGCAAAGTCGAGCCAGAGTGGACGTCACTCAGCGCGCGTGTGTGTGTGGGTGGGGTGTGTCTATTTGTGTGCGCAGACGGCGGCGTGGAGCGCCGTCTGGTCCAGTTGGAGGCGCTGTGCAAGCAGAAGGAGGAAGAGCGGGTGGAGCTCGAACTGAAGCTGACGCAAGTCAAAGAAAACCTCAGCAAGTCATTGGCCAGGGGCACCGTGGTGGCCCCGCCCACTAACGCCACGCTCGCCACCAAGGTAGCAAATTGGGTTCTGCCGCTTAAACGTGCACATAAAGCTTTCGAAATCCCTGGGTCGGTGGCTCTTGCCATTTTCAATTGGGAACTGAAAAACCAAAACGCAAACCATTATTTTGCAATATTTCTTTGTAAGGCGAACACAAAAAACGAAACATTTTATTTTTGGCTCGGATAAAAAAAATCCCACATTGAAAACAGGTCACGGGACCTAGTTTGATTTTAATATTTACCGTAATTTCTCTTGTTTAATGCACCTTTTTTGTTTTTTTTTCTAAAAATGTCATTAAAAATCAAGGGTGCGTATTATACATAAGTGTAAGAAAAAGGATGAAAATGAGTCAACGTTAAGCTGGCAAAAAGCTTCCACTCAGTGACATTACATTGTATCGACGTATCGCAGTACCTCGGGGTGTCTGATGTAACGCAACATCGGATTTACACGGGAATTTGTAATAATGTAATGTAATTATAAATCCTTCGACCGAATAACTCTTTCCGTAGATGCAAGTATCACTTTTGTCAGCACACAGAGCAAAGGTTGTAAAGTAAGTTAGTAAAGAGAGTTAGCTTATTTTTAGTTACGATCCTTTCACACTACTAATGTGTGTGCGTGCGTGTGTGTGTGTGCGCGTGCGTGCAGGAGCGCGGCAACAAGGCAAACAAAGTTTCCAACAGAAACAACGACATCATTCCCGTCAACTCAGCTTCAGAACTCCGAAAACGACCGCCCTCGCTTTACGCCTCCTCCAAGGGAAACGTCATGCAGAAGGCCAAGGTGTGTGTGTGTGTGCGTGTGTCAAGTTGTATGACGTCATTATGACATTGCTCAAACAGCGAATCTATCGGTCCACTAAGACTTTTGCATTGTGATGTACAACACACAATATAATAAGACAGAGAGTCCGTGGATAATTGACAGCCATTATAATTGCAAAAATAATTGCAAAATTTCAAGTGTCTATGTTTGGTGACAAAAATCTTTCCTTTGTGTAGCTATTTTTAGTTTATAGTGACCAAGTTTAGAAACGTCAGCAACGGCGAGAGAATCGTTTTATTTCTGCTTGTCCGAGTGAACATAATTCTAATTTGAGTATCCTTTACTGCCGAATATTCTTTTGGCCCCGGTATCGTTTCTGTATCGGTCTCCAGATCTTGTATCCAAGTCATCATTTTGGTATTGTGACAACACGAGCAGAAAGTTACAAATACCTATTTTCAAATAAGGGAGCAACATTCTAGAAGTGGTCACAAAATTGCATTTCCAAGAAAAGTACGGATACCTGACACATTTTACTGAAGCACTGGAACAAAGTGTTTGTACTTGGTTCCTTCCAGGAGTGGGAATCCAAAACATGCACGTAAACGCGCAACATGGAGGAAGAGGACGACACCCAAAGGGACACGCGGACGCCGTGACCTTGAGCGAGCGAACGACGACGGGATAGGTAAGGATAGGCCCCGCCCCTCACGTCACCTGGATATCATTAAGAAAGAAGGTGAACGACGACCCGGCGGCGCCCCTTGGCTTCTGATTGGATGACTTTTAACTCCTAAATTATTCTTATTATTTAGTGTATTATACTATTGCACTTTATGTAATTGAACTAAAAAGACTTGATCAACGTCTACTTTGTACTCTCTTTCTTGGAGTAGCAGCACCGCCTGGTGTACACTGCGTCTACTGCACCGTTGAAATCAGACCCTTCGCGCGACCAGAGACTCGTTTACAAAGTTTATTCAGTGCATGTCGAGTTCAGTCCGCAGCGGGAACGAAACTCCCCGTTGGCTCGCCCGCCTCCACGGCCGCCGTTGGCCCGTCGGTCCCATCGCGAGTGTTCTGGTTTGACGTCCTCCGGCGAGCGTGAACCTAAAGAGGAACCTCAGCATGCTGCTACAAGGGCAGAGGTCCGCCAGCGCTCATGCAGCAAGACAAGCACCACAAACAAACAGAAGAACTAGAGAGTCGTGTAGAAATGACGTGTGAATGCTGAAGAGCTGACGCTGGACTCGAATGCTGTAAAATTCATTGAAATGTGCAATCTGCGGAAAAAATGGCACATTATGGTAGTAATATAGTGAGGAATGCTAACAGTTGTAATGCTAATATATAGCAAAACATGAACCTGAGTATGGAAAGCGCAAATGTCCTGAGTGAGCTGAGCAGTTTGCTGTTGGGATGGTTTGAAACCGTTGAAGAAGGTCTCTTCGTTTGGACATTTCGTCAGGGGGATGTGGAATGGGGAAAATGTGGCAATTTGGGGAAGGTCAAGATTTCCCGATTGAGCAAAAATGTGGAAGCATAAGACGCAATTGGAAAATGTCAATTTTGACAAATGTGGAAAATTGAGATGTGAACCAATAGTTCCCAGTGAGAAATGTGGAACGATTGGCTGCCCATCCGGCCATCCATTTTCTAGCGCTTATCCGAGGTCGGGTCGCCCAGACTTCCCTCTCCCCAGCCACTTCATCCAGCTCTTCCGGGGGGATCCCGAGGCGTTCACGGGCCGGCCGAAGGACGTAGTCTCTCCGGCGTGTCCCGGGTCGTCCCCGGGGTCTCCTCCCGGCGGGACGTGCCCGGTACACCTCGTCCGGGAGGCATCCGAATCAGATGCCCCGGCCGCCTCGTCTGGCTCCTCTCGATGCGGAGGAGCAGCGGCTCTACTCTGAGATCCTCCCGGATGACCGAGCTTCTCGCCCGTTCTCTAAGGGAGAGCCCGGACACCCTGCGGAGGAAACTCATTTCGGGGATCTCGTTCTTCGGGTCACGACCCGCAGCTCGTGACCACAGGTGAGGGCAGGAACGGAGCTCGACCGGCTTAGCTCCTCCTTTACCACAACGGACCGATACAAAGTCCGCATCACTGCGGACGCCGCACCGATCCGCCTGACGATCTCCCGGTCCGTTCTTCCCTCACTCGTGAACAAGACCCCGAGATACTTGAACTCCTCCGCTTGCCATTGCAAATATGGAATGTTGCAGGAAGTGGGAGTCCCGAATGAGCGAAACTGTTTGACGCTGGGATGGTTTTAATTGCTTCTGAAATGTAGAACAATTAACATTTGTAAAATGTCTCCATTAATGTTGTCAAAATGTGTGAATCTGAAAAATAGTTTCCAAGATGGGAAAAGTTTCAATCGCTTCAGAAATGCCAGCATTGAAAAATGCCAATTGAATGTGGGAATGTCCTCAATGAACTTAACTTTTGTTGTTGTTGTTGTTGTTGTTGTTTTTTGTGAATTTGCGACGTGCGAGAAATATTTACAAAGAAATCTCTTCAGCATTCACACTTGAAGAGCAGGCTCGCCTCGTAAACGTTGGAGCGCGCCGAAGCTGTGGTTTTCGCACGCGGTCACGCGCCGCACCTTGTTCACGCCAACAAACATGGCCGCCGCCAGCTCCGTGTAAACATTGCCGCCCGTTTCCTAGCAACAGCTTGCTTTCATCTTTGGTTGCGTGTTCAGTCTGTCAGCCGACGCGTGTGTGCGTGCGCGGCTGTGTTGGGAAGACACTCCCCGTACACTCTTGTATATGGTGTACTATAGAGTGAGTTTGCCATTTTGAATATTTTCACTTCGACATAGTTCCTTGGCACCAAGATGCAACAAGATTGCGCAAGATGAGCACAAAAACAGGGAAGAACAAAACATGGGTTCCCCCCTTTGAGAAATGGACGCCCCCCCCCCGAAAAGTTTTCTAATTGCCGATAGATGCCACAAACCACTACTTTTGTGTGAATTTGCTCCTCAACTGACGTCAACAAAGTTCCTTGGCACCAACATGCCGCAGGTTGAACAAAAAAAACTGCCAATAGCAGAAGTTGGTTCCCAAAAACCCCCCAAAAAGTTTCTAATTGCCAAGAGAAGAAAGCAGAATTCATGACTCAACTCACTTCAACATAGTGCCTTGGCACCAAAATGAGCATAAAAACAGTTTCTCAGAGGGTTATGGAAGTGGTTTCCAAAATGGAATTTGTGAATACCGAAGCGTAAATATACGTCAATACGCAGTACTGCGTTTGCAATCATTCCCTATTCCCCAATTTACTACAAGCAGATTTTTAAAAGGACTTTTTAGGAACTATCGAAGTCCACTATATAAAAATGATTAAATGAGATTCCCAACACAGTGTGTGTGTGTGTGTGTGTGTGTGTGTGTGAGCGAGAGAGAGAGTTAATGGGGGGGCGAGGGGTAAGTGGGGTTCTTCAGTGGGGGGCTAGGATAGGTCGTTGTTGCTAGGCGACTTCCCTCCGTTGAGCAGAGCCGAAGCGCTGCGACTTTTGGTCGGCGTGCCGCTGCCCGAGCGAGACAACTCGGTCAGGTCGTGAAGGGACGGCTCTCTGTACATGGCCACTACACGCATGTACGCACACACGCGCACGCACGCACGCACACACACACACACACACACACACACACACACAATCAATGAACACTTTTTTGTCAAGCTGCTGCACAAAGCATACAAAAACCAAAGCAATATTTCCCATTGAAAATAATGCCAATCCAGTTAATGCTTTCAAGACACCCCCAAATATTAAAAAAATACATTTCATGTATTTGTTACGGACAAAAAAAATAAAAAGTTACCGAACGGTACGAAAACTGGGGCGTACAAAAACGAGGTTCCGTTGCACGGGCGAGTCTGAATTGAGCGTCAATGTCGTACCGCGCTGTGTCACAATATGCTGGGCAGCACTGAGCTCCACTCAAAATCATTTCGAGAAGGAAACCCCGATACTAGTCGTCTTTCCCGCGGGGCGAATATGTGAGAATATGTGTTGCTGCTCTGTGTGTGTGTTAAAGTGGCAAATTTCTAAAGGATAAGAATGACCATTAGATTGATGCTAATTTTGTTAGCACATCTATGGCGTTTGTTTGTATATATTATATATATATATTTATATGTATATGGACTTTGTCAGCATTTTTTCTTTGCCATCATGCTCGCCCGCTGGACTCTATTTACAACGTTTACACTGTGACCTTTTTCTTGTTTCCAAAAGCTCCGTCAACTTTCTCCTTTATTCGTACGTTCCAGTCTTTGCTCTTTTGGCGTCGCGCCGAACTATATCACACCGTTTTAGCCTTGATATTTGTATATCAAAAATATCGGCATTATTGGACTTTGGAGAGCCGGCGCTGAAATGGCGTAAAGGGTAGCGAGAGAGAGACGTGTGCTACTCGCCAACGGACGAACTAGCGGCCGTGAGAAAACCGCCTTCGTTTGCCGACGTTCAACGGCCGACGCGAGTGAGCGACGTCGTCCGAGCCTTCGGACTCGACTGGAGTTGACGGTCTCGATACTGGAGCGTTAGCTTTTGAGCGTTTCCACAAGGTAGCGTTACCTTTGAGCGGTTTGGGAATGAAGTGGGCGGCGGCCTTGTTCTTCTTGACGTGGTTGCCCTTCATGACGGCGCCCTCCTTGTTGAGGCCGAGGTACCAGGCCCTGCCGGACGCCTGCTGGCGGTACAGCATGGACGAGTAGGTCACGTAGTAGTTCTCGAACACCGACTCCTTGAACTTGCACTCGGGCGTGAAGTGTTCCTGCGGGAGGAAACGGATGCGCAGGGGGCGGGGCCACCATTTTGCAAGCGGGGACGGCCGAGTTAGGGGCGTTGACCTTTGCGTTTCCTCCTTCCCGCGAATACCGAGCGAACGGCCACGCCGCATTTCGCATCGTCATCGTCTCGACACTTACCGACGTGTAGAGGAAGCCCTCGCTGTTCATGGCCAGGTACAGTTTGGTTTGGACGCCCTGGATGGCGACCACACGAAGTCCCACGGGGATCAGGTTGAACACGGCTGCTCACACGCACGGGGGGGCACAACAAGTCAGTTGAAAACAAATATTCATCTAATCCACTACATGTTACTAGTGGGGAAAAACTCCATTTTGGTGGTACTAGTACTGTCCAGGAAGCTACTAGTATATGACACATGCCTTCTAGTTGGGCCTAGTAGTGTTACTAGGTTTAATTGTTGTGCACTAGTAGGCCAGAAGTGGCACTAGTCGTGGAAAAAACGTACTACTACTAAGACATTGTCATTTTACTAGTGCACTTAAGTGTCTTATGAGTGAGTGCAAAGGCTGTACTCGTCGACGTTCCACAGTGCTGTGTGTGCGTGCGAGCTGACCGTAGGCGCTGTCGTCGTCTTTGGTGCCGTCGACGGTTCCGTCCGGCCGGAGCCGGAGCTGGAAGCCCTGCCGGCTGGACAGCCGCGTCACGATGCCCTTCAGCTGGGGCTCTGCGGGCGCAAACAACAAGCGCGGAGCAAACACTAAGCAAAACTCACGGGAAAATCCAAAGCCGTTCCGAGCCAAAGTCACAGATCGCCAAACTTAAATGCTCAAGAGTCATTTGCTCCGTCGGCCACGCGCGCAAAAAAAGAAACAAAAGAAACACCGGGAGGCGCAGAACTCTGCGGATGGCGCTACGTGTGTTGCTTGTTGGTATCAAAACTCCAAACTGTTTTGCATTGATGAAATCGTCCGCCGGAGAGCACAACATTTGATCGAAGCTTACTTTCAAGTCCGATAATCAAGAAGTCGGCCGTATCGCAACAAGGTCACGAGGCGAGGTCACGCTGCACTGGCACGAACGCGAAAGACATTTGCAGAAAAAGACTTCTTGGACTCAGACTCCGGGACCTTGGCCGTGATATCGCGCTTTCCCAGACGGGGCCCGACATATCTTCTTGTCGTCTGGTCACGTGACATCGCCCCCGACGACGGCAAAATGAAAAGTCTGGCATGTTTGATTTGGATTTCTTTTTCCGTCTAGCGTGACATATCAACAACAACCCTCCAACAGCGCACCTCGACGTCGACCAATAGGATTGCGTATTGTGACTGGCGCTTCGCCGACCGTGCTTGCCGTTGTCAACGTTTATTCACGCGCGCGCGCAAACCAATGTTTGCCAACACGTTAGAGCATGACTCGACAGAATGTCGGCGTGTTTACGTACAAACGTTAGTGCTAGCACTAGTTTGCTAGGCTACATAAGCGAGCCTTGAATGAACGTCCTCTCCCGAGCATCATTTGGTCCCCCCGCCCGCTCACACGCGCAATACAGTAGCGCGAGCCATTGTTGTTGTCGTCGCCATGGTAACCAGCGTATCTGATCGCGTTCTGGTTCCGCCTCTCCGACAGTGTCGCATTTGACGAGATAAAGCCCAGGGGTCATAAAAGACGGGATGCGGTGTTATCGGAATAAATGTCGGGCGGTGTTGCCGGGGTCTGACATCGCGCAATCGGGAAAGACCACATTTGTCGTGTAGTCTGATGCAGCCAGAAGATGCGTTCATGGTCGAGGCAAATTGAGAAATAGGAGACAAATCCGAGAGATCCAAAAATGGAACGAGCATCTTCACAAAATATGTTGCGAATCAGCAAACTTCAAAGACATTTTGGCATTGAAAGCTGAAAAGATATCGCGTTAGTCTATTCGGGGTAGTTCGTGGAATGGCTCGATTGAGCTGGACACGTTGAAAACGCTGCGAATCGGTTGAGAAATACGGAAACTGTCGAATTTCGGGCTTTTGTTTTGAAAAATTGGGACATTTGGGGAATGGGCTGAACACGTAGAAGCTGAAACGCTGCGAATCGGTCGAGAAATGTTGGGGCAGGAGTCAATTTTGGGGGTCAAAAAGTGGAAACATTTGGTGAAAAGGGTGACATTTTTGGAATGTGCAAAATGGATCCCAAGGTGACTTGAATGCGCTGAACAATGGGAATGTGCCATTGGAAAAATGTGAGAATGGCGTCCAAAAAGTGGGCGGAATAATGATCCAAATAAAGGTAGAGTAACGTGCGGACGCTCCATTGGAGTCAAATGAATTGATTTTCAAAAGGCAATTCAACGCGCCGCGTCTTTACCGTTATTGATCCGATTGTACGGGCCAAGAAGGGAGTGCTGGGGGGCGGGGCCAAGATTCCAACTCTCATCCTCACACTTGTGGGACACGTGAGCTAAAGTTGAGATGACGATGATGATGATGACGACCATGATGAAGCTCACCTGGCGGCCTCCTCCTCTTCCTCTTCTTGCGGCCGCCGAACAAGTTGACGCGCGCGAACACGTTCAACTTGCTGCTTCCGCCGTCGTTGCCGTCGCCGCGGCACGTGCTCGCCTTCTCACGTTCGCGCGCTTGACGTTTCTGACGCATCAGCGAGCTGGCGATGGCCGCCGCGCGCGACATGTCGTCGCGAGGGGGGGGCGAGGCGGCGAGGCGTTCACGGCCGGGAGGCGATCGCGGCCGGCGCGCGGCCGGGCGTCGTCACGTCCATCGGCGCGTTTCGAATCCGCTAAAGACCCCGAACGACCCCCCTGGCCCCCCGCGCCCCTTCCCGCTCAGCCCGGTCGCCACGGCGACGCCTCTCCGCTCGGACGACCTCCGCATCCGAGCATCTGCTAACCCGTCTGAACAGGTGTGCGTGCGCGCGAGATAGAGAGAGTATGTGTGTGACTTTTGTTGGTGTTGATTTGTGTGTGCGCAAGCGGAGGAGAGTGTGTGTAGCTGTGTGTGTGTGTGTGCGCGCGCGAGAGCGTGTATGACTTTTTAGTGTGCGTGAGAGAGAGAGAGAGAGTGTGTGTCTGTGTCGATCCACGTGTGTGTGTTTGCGATGCTGTTGTTCAACTGCAGTGAGTACCCCCGCCCACATGCACACACGCGCACGTCTGGCCTGTTTGTCAATGAAACGGTGCCGTTCATAAAAAGAAAAAAAAGAAAGAAAGACGTCGCGTGTTTCCATTCATGTGAGGATGAGGATGACGACGAAGATGGAGGAGGCTGCATGAGGAGGGGAGGGGCTGTTTTGGTGGAGGGGAGGGGCTGTTTTGGTGCAGAGGTGCTGCAAGAAGATCTCTGCAACGCGCACACACTTCCTGTTCATCATGTTTGCTTCTGTTGCCGTGACAATCTCCACCGGGAAGGCGGCTTCACACACCCGCCAGGACATAGTCCATCCATCCGTCCGTCCATCCGTCCGTCCATCCATTTTCTTTCCCGCTTCTCCTCACGCGGGTCGCGGGCGTCCCGGAGCCCATCCCAGCTATCGTCGGGCAGGAGGCGGGGTACGCCCTGAACCGGTCGCCAGCCAATCGCAGGGCACATACAAACCGACACCCATTCGCACTCACATTCACACCTACGGGCAATTTAGAGTTGTCAATGAACCTACCCTGCATGTTTTTGGGATGCGGGAGGAAACCGGAATGCCCGGAGAAAAGCCACGCAGGCACGGGGAGAACATGCGAGCTCCACACAGGCGGGGCCGGGATTTGAACCCGCAACCTCAGAACTGTGAGGCAGACGCTGTAACCAGTTTTTCACCGTGCCGTCCAGTACATAGTTATTGTTGTTGTTATAATTAAGATGATGCTGTTTGTTTTCAATGCTACTTGTTCATGCGGATGTCCACCAGAGGGTGCCATGCTGAATTCTGAGTCAAATGAAGTCGAGGAATGAAGAAGAGGAAATCTTCCCTGGCCAAGGTACTGATCACAGCGAAGCAGACAAAATGTCAGTCGTGCAGCAGCATGTGGCTCTGTGACGTCACAGCCACGTCACCTCCGATCTCAACACTGCCCCCTGTGAGGCTCCTGCTGGTACTGCAACATTTGGTGGCTTTACACACCCACCAGCACATAGTCCATCCGTCCGTCCATCCATCCATCCATTTTCTTTCCCGCTTCTCCTCACGCGGGTCGCGGGCGTCCCGGAGCCCATCCCAGCTATCATCGGGCAGGAGGCGGGGTACGCCCTGAACCGGTCGCCAGCCAATCGCAGGGCACATACAAACCGACACCCATTCGCACTCACATTCACACCTACGGGCAATTTAGAGTTGTCAATGAACCTACCCTGCATGTTTTTGGGATGCGGGAGGAAACCGGAGTGCCCGGAGAAAAGCCACGCAGGCACGGGAAGAACATGCACACTCTACATTGAACCCAGGTCCTCAGAACTGCGAGGCTGACGCTCTAACCGGTCATCCACCGTGCCGCCTTAATGCTAGCATACATTGTGAAATGCCATGGATTGGCTCAGGGAAATGATCTTAGATGGTGCAGTCATTCTCAAACAATCGCTACTTTCCCCGACATGGAGCAGATCGAGCGCACTGTGCTGTGGGCACAGTGACTTGGACTGGACGACGACTGGGGTCCTTCGCTGCTACGTCTCTTCTCGTGCAGCTCAGCGCTGCCTGGGCACAACGTGCTACTACACTGAAAGTGTTCAACTGTAAATTGGTACTTGCATCGATACTGTAAAAAAAGATTCCAATTCCGCTCTTGGTGTGTGTGTGTGTGTATATATATATATATACACACACACATATATACAGTTTCTCCCACGCCAAGCTTTCTACTAGCCCTGACTTTTGAAAAATTATCCTGAGCGTCCTCTCTCCAGCTCCCCTGTCCCGTCCCGTCCCGTCCCGTCCCGTCCCGTCCTGTCCTGTCCTGTCCCGTCCCGTCCTACCTGAGGTGGATCTGCGTAGAGGGAATGTCATTCTGCGCCCGTGGAGCTCTGGAGCGTCTGCGCTCCCGGCGTTTGGCAACGTCCCGTCGTCGGCCGAAAGAGGAGGACTCGCGGAAGTTGCGAGCGCTCGATTCTCTCCGGGGGCTTGGGATCCATTAGGCCGGCCCGGGAGATCGTTAGAGGACATTACGGGCCATTAGGACCTCATCAATCTTTCATATCGGCCGAGACGCTTCCCAAATCTCCCGACCCGCCTGGCCGCCGACCTCGGCCACGCCGGCTCCGGGGAATCGAACCGCGCCCCCAATTGACAACAGCGCCCCCTCTCCCGCCTCCACCCTTTCGCGCCGAGACCAGAACACACAACTGACTTTGTACTTTCTCCAAGAATTGGCGCAGCTGCAGTGTGTGCGTGCGCACGCGCCCGTCTAAAAAACGCTGAAGGGTGAAACAGGAAGTTGCCGATGCGGAAGACGCACACTCAGCAAGTTGAACTTCCAAACACTTTGACTCTCACGTGGCAAAGGAAAGTCCCGGAAGACCCCTCCTTCGCTTCGAGCACATCTGCAAGCGGGACATAAACGTCGAAATCCTGTAATATTATCAGAGCGGGCGGCCGGTTAGAGCGTCTGCCTCACAGTCCTGAGGACCCGGGTTCGATCCCCGGCCCCGCCTGCGTGGCCTCGGCTCGCGCTTCCTGGCGGCGACGGCGCGTACAAACTGGCTTCCTCCTCGCGGCCTCCACAAGATCTGCGCAGGCAGCGGAGAGGCGGCGGCGAGAGAAGACAACAATCGCGCGGGAGATTGCCGCTCCCGGATGGGCCTTCGTCGCCATTCCGCAAAATGCCGCCAGCCCGTCGCATCGACGTAGTCTCGCCAGAGCGAACGGCCGAAGGAGAAGAAGGACGGTTGCGCGTGATCATGTTTAATGACCAAAGATGGTGTGGAATCGTAAAAAACCCTAAATCACGTGTACTCATTCCTAATCGGCGTGTGTGCGATCAAACATGATCTGGCACGATCGCATCCGTGCGTGGCGCTCCCGTGCCAGCGGGGCGCGCTTCTGCTTTCATCGTCAATGAATACCATTTATTCATACTTCAAACATTTCACACATTTCTCTTTTTGCTTTCGCGGGGAAGTCGAGCACATGGACTTTTTACCTGCGGACACTGACCCGAGCTTACGCACACGCCCGCGCGTGCACGCACACACCGAGCAAACAGTGCGCGCGCGCGCGTGTGTGCTTGCACTTTGGATTTGAGCAGAGCAGATCGAAGATGGCGTCCGTGCGTTTGGCGCTGCTGCTGCTAATGTCGTTCCGACTCCGGGCCGCCGACGTCGTCGAGGGCGACGCGGGTGAGTGAGAGGGCGGCGCGGGACGATATTTTGACGAACTCGGCCGCGACCTCCGTCTCCCTCGTTCGAGCGGTCGCGACCTTTGGCTTCGCCGGCCGTCGCTCGTCAAAATCGGGCCGTGCCTTTGCTAATTTGGCCTTCAGACCAAAACGTTTGTTTTGGGCGGTTATGACAAAAATCATTTTGTCCGAAAAATATGAAGCTCTTTCAAATGCCGCTTACGTCGCTGCAACAAATTCAGATTGCTTTTTGGGACATTTTTGTCCGAGTAGGCCGGAACAAGTCAGACCACCAATCAAATGACAAAAGCGTTTCTTGAAGCGATCACATCGATTAAACGTGCGCACGCACACACGCAAACATGCACACAGACACACTCTTTGCACACGCACGCACGCGCCCGTCCGTCCATTTTCCCCCACTTATCCGAGGTCGGGTCACGGGCCGGCAGCAGCCCAGACTTCCCGCTTCGTCCAGCTCTTCCGAGGCGTTCGTCCCCGGCGCCTCGCGGCGGGACGCGCCCGGAACACTTCACCGGGGAGGCGTCTGGGGGCCATCCTAACACGATGGCCGACTCGCCTCATCGGGCTCCTCTCGATGCGGAGGAGCAGCGGCTCGACTCCCGGATGACTGAGCTTGAACCCCTCCACTCGGGGCAGGATCTCCTACTTGAGGACCGAACGGCCCTTATCAAGGGGTCCGGTACCCCATAGTCCTTAAGCACCCCGCACAGAACAGGGACACGTCGAACGACTTCTCCAAGTCCACAAAGCACATATAGACTTATTGGGCGAAGTCCTCGAGGACCCCGCCGAGGGCGTAGAGCCGGTCCGCTGTTCCTCGGCCAGGACGCGAACCTCAGCGCTCCTCCCGAATCCGAGATTCGGCTTCCCGACGGACCCGCCTCTCCGGCACCCCTGAATAGACCTTACCAGGGAGGCTGAGGACTGTGATCCCCTTCAGTTGGAAGACACCATCCCACTCCCCCGCCGCCCCGGTCTGCCAATCCAGAGGCGCCGTCCCCGATGTCCACGCGGCGTCGCAGAGGCGCGTCAACCGGGACAGCCCCACAACATCCAGAGCCTTGAGGATCTCATCCACTCCGGAGTTTTTGAACCACCTCGGTGACCTCGACCCCGGAGATAGGAGAGCCCGCCTCAGAGAACCCAGACTCTGCTTCCTCCTGGGAAGGCGTGTCGGTGGAATCGAGGAGGTCTTCCAAGTATTCTCCCGACCGACTGACAACGTCCCGAGTCGAGGTCAGCGGCGCCCCGTCCCCACTCTACACGGTGTTGACGGTGCGACGCTTCCGCCTCCCGAGACGCCGGACGGCGGACCGGAATTTCCTCAAAGCCGTCCGGAAGTCGTTCTCCGTGGCTGAGTTCCGCTTGGTACCCATCAGCTGACCACAGCGCGCGCACACACACACACACACACACACGGTTAAATGTACCAACACACACAAACATAAACACATGCACAAACACACTGAGATACACATACACTACACATTAACATACAAACACACACAAATTGCATACACACATTAACATGCACACACACACATATATATGTAGACATACACAAACACATGCAAAGACATGCACACGCACACTCATAGACACACAAAAACACATACACTAACGTACACAAATTGATGAATTTGGAATGCGATCGGTTCAACAAACAGGCCGGTGGGCAGATTAGATTGGCATAGTAACACGGCGGGGCAGACATCTGATTGGACAAAAATAGCCTGTTGGGAAGAAACAAATAATATAAACAATTTCACGGAAGAACTATTCCGATTGAGCTCGCAAGTGGAGGTCCGCGCTTCTGCCTCAATCGGACTTTTGAAGCAAAGTACAAGCGCGGAGCATTTCCAAATAAAGTGCGGCGCCGCTTTTGCGCAGGTGGCGTGCGGGTGCCGCGGCGGGAGGCGTCCGACGTCCTGAGGCGCCAACGCCGCTTCAACGGCGGCCCGTTCGAGGAGTGGAAGGCGGGAAATCTGGAGCGGGAATGCCGGGAGGAAAGCTGCAACTTCGAGGAGGCCCGCGAGATCTTCGAGGACGACGGCAAAACCGTACTTGGTTTCCATCTCGTTCCGCGAAGGCTTTCATGATGCTGCCGAGGTTTTCTCTGGCCACTTAAAGTCCCATTTGCAAAAGTTATCGGAGATTCAAAGTTTGATGACGCGGCAAATGGCGGCGGCCCGCTGAAATAAACTTCTTGCATATCAGTCGAGACGGGGGCGGGGGGCGGGGCTTCCAAAAAGCGGTTGTGCTTGTGGAAAGGTTTCCCTTTTGCACATTTGGACGCGTCTTTGAATCAGCGGCCACAAATTGCTGCTCGACATTGACGACGCGAAAGTAGCTCGAAGAAGTAACTGTCGTCCAATTACTCTCCTGGGAAAAGTGGGCGGTTTCCCCAAACGGGGGGTGGGGGGGGGGTCGGGTAAGGCCGTCGCGTTGCAACCGGCGTCGCGGCCCCCTAATCATATACAAACGTGTCATTAGGAATCCTTCCGCACAGCCGATGACGACGGCTTCAAGCCACCTTTTGACCTTTCGGATGGAATTCTGGGCAGGATGCATCAGAAAGTATTTAATCGCGTATCATCTCAAATCTTGTTCAATCGTCGCGTCCAATTGGTAGGAATGTCTGACCATAAGTCCGATCGGGCACCATGATGTCATCAAGCCACCTTTTGTCATTTCAGATGGAATTCTGGGCGGGATACGCCGGTGAGAGTCTCGGGTCGATGTCAGCGTGTCCGTGTGTGTGTGCGCGCGCGTTTGTTAATGTGTGTGCGGACAGACGGCGACCAGTGCGAGGCGGCCCCGTGCCAGAACGGCGGCGTCTGTCAAGACGGCGTCAATTCGTACTCGTGCTGGTGTAACGCGAGCTTCACCGGGAAAAACTGCGAGATCGGTGAGCGTGGCCGCACACGCACGCACGCGCGCGCACACACGTACACACGTTTTGCGTTTCCCCGGCAGAGGTCACCAAGCAGTGTTCCATCAACAATGGCGGCTGTTCTCACTTCTGCAAGATGAAGTCCAACTCGGTGCGCTGCCACTGCGCGCACGGCCACAAGCTGGCGGCCGACCGAAGGACGTGTGAGGCCGCAGGTGACAAAACGACGACGCCAACAAACATGCATCTACGCTAGCACACGCACACGCACACGCATCTCTCTCTCTCTCTCTATATGCAAGTCGTAAACAAACAAACTGACTCACACACAAACAGTCCTACTTTCTCACACACACACACACGCACGCCCAAGGAGATGTGTGCGCTTCGGGTTAGGAGGCATGTGGGTGTGTCCGGGCAGGCGAGTTCAGCTGCGGCGTGACGGGCGATCGGTCGGCCCACGCGCCGCGTTCGTCCAACCGCACCGCCGCCGGCGACCCCGACGACGACGTCATCCCGCACGAGTGGCTGGACTACGAGGACGGGGACGAGCCGGAGGCCGGCGCCGGCGTCGCCGACGCCTCCGCGGGGTCCCGCGTCAGGAGGCGGTCGTCCTTTTTCCCGACGCTTCCCAGCATCGCGGCGGAGGAACAGAGCGACCAGAGGATCGTGGGCGGCTACGAGGCCAAAGCGGGAGAAGTCCCCTGGCAGGTATGACGCCATCGACGCCCCCCTCCCCCTCCCCCCCACCTACCAACTTCCGGCGCCGGTCCCGTAGGCGGCGCTGATCTCCCACTCGGCCGGGACGGAGAAGGCGGAGCCCTTCTGCGGCGGCTCGCTGCTCAGCGACATTTGGGTCCTGACGGCGGCGCACTGCGTCGTCGAGGTCCGGATGGCGGGACTCACCTTCTTCGTGCGCCTGGGTGAGCGACCGGTCGGTTTGCAAGTACTTCGATCGAAGTTTCCGTGGCGGAGTAACAGCACGCGACACCGCTGTTTTTTAATCCCCGGCAGGCGAGCACGACGTGCAGGCCGACGAGGGTTCGGAGCGTGACCACGAGGTGGCCGAAGAACTGGTCCACAAGTCGTACGAGTTCCAGAAGTCGCGCTTCAACCACGACGTGGCGCTGCTCAGGCTGGCCGTCCCGGCGGAGATGTCGCCGCGGCGCCGGCCCGTCTGCCTGGGACCCAGGGCCTTCACGGAGAGCCTCCTGGAGGAGGCGGCCACCTCGGCGGTGAGCGGCTGGGGGCGCGTCCGGGACGGGGGGCTGCTGTCCGGCAAGTTGCGCAAGCTGGACGTCCCCTTCGTGAAGCGCAGCACTTGCAAGGTCAGCAGCGAGCAGCGCATCACCGCCTTCATGTTCTGCGCCGGCTTCCGGAACCGCAAGGAAGACGCGTGCCAGGGCGACAGCGGGGGGCCGCACGTCACCCTCCACCGGGACACCTGGTTCCTCACGGGCATCATCAGCTGGGGCGAGGGCTGCGCCCAGCCCGGAAAGTACGGCGTGTACACGCGCATCTCGCGATACTACGCCTGGATCAGCAACACCACCGGCATCAAGACCGACTCGTGAGCACCGGACGCTTCCTCTTCTTCTTCTTCTTCCTCTGTCAGTAGCCACTTCCTGTTCCGAGTTCCATCGACGGCGCGCATGCGTAACTAGCTACGGAAACCGCGCTCGACCAAAATCCATAGGTGGTACCTAAGCCTAACCCCAAATGCTCAATGCAGGTAGTACCGAACCCAAAATATGGAAGCAAAGCAAAGCAAAGCAAATTTATTGATTTAGACACGGTAACTCAATGTGCTTTACATGATTAAAAGCATTTAAAAACAAAGGGGGGGAAAAAAAACAGCTTATAAACATTTCAAACAGAGACAATAAAATAAAAATACAATTAAAACAGCATCCAGTGCAAGAAATATCATTTCTCATTTCAAAGTGGAAATGCTCTAAAAAAAAAACATGTGGGGGGGAAAAGAAGCGTGGAGGTGGTACCTTAAACCTAAGCCTAAGCCTTAAATACGTCGGTACTGCCTAACCCGAAGTCTCGATACGTAGGTAGTATTGAAGCCTAACCCTAACACCGGTCCCATTTTACCAGCGGACTTTTTCACAAAAGCTACCTTTGAAATTTGGTCCTTTTGGTCCGACCGTAGTTGCCGTAGCTAGCTATCAAAGGCGGCCCACCTGTCGCTCGTGCGTTCACGACGCACTTCCCGTTCTTCTTGCCGCCTCTTTTTTGTGGCGAAACGTTTTCCAGAATAAAGATGCACGAACGCGTCAGCTCGTTGACGACAAACAGGAAGTCAGTCGATTGTGTGCTTTTATTGTGAAAGTCCTGACGGGATCAACTCAACTACGGAGCGCCTCGAAAGCAAGCGCGGCCCCAAAATCAAACTAATCACAAACACGAGCTTCGAAAAGGACAACAAAGCGCTAAAGGGCGCCGACTCCGAAAGCTCCTGACGATGTCACCTTGTCTTTGCACAGGCGCCCCCTGCCGGCCGTCGCATGTAAGGCACTTCTGACGCTCTTCTGTGGCAAGCGGTCACGTTCCACTTGATCGCCTTCGCTTTTGCCGCATTAGGGATGTTCGAGAGCACTTTTTGTCAGACCGATACCAGTAAGCGTTGAGCGCTCGAGCGCTCTACTCCATATCACGAATACTTTTGATGCATACAATTTCAATGAACACATTGGAAGATAATTACGAACGGAGACCTTTCTTTCTTTCTTTCTGACGCACACGATTCGCCGATGTGTCCCGCGGCCGCAGTGTAGCGCCGACCACCGGCGAGGAGGACTTTTTCTGCCTCAGCGATACCCGACACCTCGAAATAAGGCTGAATCGGCCCGATAGCGATACAAACAAAAAAAGGAAGACAACATGTTTGTGCAAGTGAACGCGCTACGCTAACGTCCTACGCTAACCTTTAGCTTCAAAGCGGAGCAATTTGCCACGTGCCGGATTAACGTCGGTGATGGAGGAGGAGGCGGGCGCCGATGTCACGGTGAGGAAGGAGGTCGGCTCTCAGCACGTCTCTCCCAGAATCCTGTGCAAGTCTTCGGCCAGGACACGCCCCTCTTCGTCGCGGCTCACGTTCCTCACCAGCCTGACACACGCACACATGCGTGGATGACACACACAAAGCCCCCAACACACACACAACCGACACACGCGTACACACACGACAAACAGTCGGCGTACGAAGACTGACCACATTCCGTCCGCGTCGCAATGCAGCAGCTGGATGACATCGCCGCACATAAAGATGATGTCATCGCTGCTCGCCGTGCTGCTGGCCACTAGGACTCGGTAGCGACCCGCCGCCTGCAGGCCCAAACGGGAGCGCAAACCGTCGTGTCAGCTGGATACGGACCGTACGGAATAAACGCTCAAGCGCGTCTTTGGGGCTAACCAGGGGCGCGGGCCGCTCGTCGTCGTCGTCGTCGTCGTCGTCGTCGTCGGTATCGGACACGTTGGAGCCGTCCGTGGCCCCCCAGTCCTCCAAGCCGTCGCAGATGGCCACCGAGTGCGCCGCCGCCGGCCAGGCTGCAACAGCAATGTTGTCAGCGTTCAATGTTGAGGAAGTGAACGGTTAAGGCGAAGGAAATTAGCATTGGATGTTAACACGTGTTTGCGTGAGCACATATATTGTGTACTCACCTCGCGGGGGCGAGTGCGGCGTGGGGTCCGAGTGGGCGGGGCTGGTGTTGACAGACTCCTCCCATCTGGCGGAGCGTGCGTGGCTGAAAGAGCTGCGAGTGACAGGAAGACACCCTGAGCAGCCTCCCCGACACGCGCACGCCTCGGATGCGCCGGACGCCGCACGCACGACGCACACACACACACACACACACCGCAACGAGCGACACGTCACGAGCAGCATTCAAGTGTCGTGCGTGACTGTCATGCAACGGGGGGAGGGGCTTAAACAGGAAGTAGGCGAGGGGCGTCGCGCTATCATGCGAAAGGGCAACAGGCACGTGCACGCGGGTTCACCTGTCCGAGATGAGGGTATCTGAAATCAACACCACACGCGTGTTAACCTGCGTTAAAGGTGGAAACATTCACACCTTCATAAGATATTATTCAGGCAGTCACATCAGTCATTCATTCATTCAGAAGGCACACATAAAAGCCACAATTCACCCATTCATATGACAAGAAAAACAAATATTAATTCGTTCATGAAACATTCATTCATTCACATCAGAAGGCACACCAGTCACTCGTTTATCAAACAGACTATTCACTAACTTTACATGATTCATTCATTCATAACACACGCACACCATTCATCCATTCGGAAGACATCATTCATTCATTCATTCATAGGCCATCAATGACTCATCATTCATTCTGTCATAAAAACATACACTCATTCCTAAAAGATCATTGATTCATTAAATCATTCATTCATTCATTCCTTCATAAGACATTGATTCCTCAGTCAGAACACTAATGCACTCATAGAACTATTCATTCATTCGCAAGACATGAATTCGTCAGACAACACACACCATGTAGTCCTTCCTTAGACACGTCATTGATTGATATTCGCAAATTGCATTCATTCATTCATTCATTCATAAAACGTCATAGACATCATTCACTCATTACAACAACGATTTGGATTCATTCCCATCTGATTCACGAGTCATTATCATTCACTCATTTCGAAACCAATTCATTCCTAAAGCACCAATCATGATGAGACCCACGCATTCCCGCTGTCACCTTTGTGCAGTTGGCTGATGATCTTTTGGATCTCCGTGAGCCAAGCGACCTTCACCTCCGTGCTGGGAGCCTGCGAACGCACGCACGCACGCACGCCGTAGTAGTGTCGCGTGTCCAAATGCGTTGATATACACGCATCGTGCGTGCGTCGGAAAAAGGAGACGCACCTGGAGGATGTAGACTTCCTGTGTTCCTCTGTGGCAGAGTTCAAACTTCTTGGCGTCTCCTTTGACGTTTTCTGTCACGCTCACCGAGTTCATCTGCGTGTACACGAGCCGTCCGTTTACGTACGCGTGCATTAGGATGGCGCGCTTTTCTTTTCCCGACTCGCGGCGTACCCCCAGGCAGGACTTGAAGCTGTAGACGGGCGAGCTGCGGCGGTCGTCGCGGCGCTTGCAGCAGACCAGCGCTCTCTCGTAGAGGAAGACGTGGCGCCGGGCGGCTTTGAAGCGGGCCAGCTCCCGCATGCGCGCGCCCCCCCTCTTGCGGCTGATCCACACGCCGAAGCCGCCCTGCAGAAGCACGCGGCCCAGCGGGCCCAGCTCGCCCTGCGACGCGCCCGACGACACAAAAGCCACGTCTCATATCAAATATTGCTTTGCTGCCATCTGCTGGCATCTTTAGGAAATGACGACGCTTTTGGGAAGGCGTCAATTACTGGCGGCGGTCACGGTGTTTCATTTACTGACTGCGCCACCTTGCGCAAATCAATTCAATTCATTTTTCAAGAAACTGGAAGTGACATTGGACGCGCCCCCTTGTGGAACGTGAAAGAATTACACAATGCCGTGAATTACACATTTCCGTGAAAAGGCTTCACGTATTCACGTGTCCGACCGCTCCTGACCAACTCCGATCGGCGTGCGATTGGCAGCTACCTGGTAGCCGACGATGGCGGTCTGGTGCATGGAGTCGTTGACGGACTTGACGAGGTCCAGCATGCAGTCCAGCGCCTCTTGCAGCTGCGTGCGGTACTGCGGCTCCGTGCAGTGTTTGAGAAGTTCCTGCGCACACAGGTGAGACAGGTGTGTGTGTGTGTGAGGTGCGGGCGCACTTCCTGTCAGTGTGTGCGTGCGAGCGGAACCTTGAGGATCAGCTGGTACTTGGTGAGGCGCTGGATGGGTTTCAGCAGGTACGAGTCCAAAGACAGCTTGTGGTCCAGCTTCTTCTGGCACTCCTGCAGGGAGGGACAGCAGGTCCGCTTGACGGGCGCGCGTGTGTGTGTGTGTGTGTGTGTGTGTGTGCGGTTGCACCATGAAATGGCAGCTCGCTCCCCTGGGATGCAAATGCCACACAAACACACACGTTTTGGTTACCTGCACACGCACACACCTGGAAAAAGGCGGAGTCCGAGCACTGTCTCCATAGCGACTCCGAGCGAGGCTTGTTCTGGCAGTAATTCTCGTACATCTGGAAGTTCTCCTTCTACACGCACACGTACAGATGATTTGGTTTGTTTTGCCACTGAAGTCAGCGTCACCCTCGTCTTCCTCACCCGCTGCAGGAAACACTGGCCCACCCGCTCCGGCGTGTCCAGGCAGCGCTGGAGGTCCTGCAGGAATGTTCTGGAAGTAGAAAACACAGTTTTATGTTGACATCCAGGCTGGTCAGTGGTGAGAAGGTGAAGGTGGTGAACGTGGTGAAAGGTTAGGGAATTTGGGGAAGGTGATGAGGTTGGTGAAGGTGGTGAACATGATGGTGGTGAACGTGGTTAGGTTGGTGAAGGTTGTGAAAGAAGGGAAGGTAGTGAAGGTGGTGAACGCGGTAAGGTTGGTGAAGGTGGTGAACATAATGAGGTTGGCGAAGGTGGTAAACGCGGTAAGGTTGGTGAACGTGGTGAAGGTGGTGAACATGACGAGGTTGGTGAATACGGTGAGGATGGCGTTAGTACCCGCTGTGAAACCGGTATATTTGTGGCATGTTTCCAAACAGGACGTCCTTGTGACTGCGGAGAAGCGACGGCAGAAGATCACACATGGACGGATCCTCCATCTCTGCTCGGTAGCCCTGAACACAGCAAATGCAACGTCAACAGGCACATTCGACACACGAGGTCGACACACAACACGAGCGTCTGTCGAAATCACGTAAAGACACGAGAGGAAAACAGGAAATGAAGCATCGTCCACTTCCTGTGCGCTCACCAGAAGGACAGCGAGGAGCTCCTCCACGTAAATCTTCTCGGTGGAGATGAGCTCCTTCATGATGCGACTGCAAAGTTCAAAGTTCATGTCAAGACGCACAATGACCGGCCACATTTGAGCGTCGACCACTGCGTACGCACATCATCACTTGCTCCGCCCCTTCCTCCGCCTCTGAGTCGCTGTCGGGGGCGGAGCCATACAAGGAGCTGCGGTTGCCTTGGTAGTCGTGCATCACTTCGATCTGCCGACACGACAACAAAATTAGTACGTCTACGTAGAACGAATTGTAATCCATAACAGGTGCTTTGGATAGAGGAAGGATGGAAACAGTCGCCGGTGCGCTTTCTGTTGCTCTATCACAACACTGACATCAGTGCATAGACGCCGTGCAACGCTACAAGCCTGTGGAAATATTTTACCAAAACGAGACCCGTATATACACACACACACACACACACACTTTTCGTTGGCCGCTGGTCCTCCTGGAGGTTCTCTTTCCAGGAAGAAGATCGAAGGGGAACCTGGAGTTGAGAAGGTTGAAGTCCACACCTGAACACATAACAGAACAAGATGCAAAACCAGATCCATAACAGAATCAAATTGAGAACCAGATTCAGATTAAGATTCTGAGCCTGAATCAGAAACATAAGCAGAACCAGATTCAGGTCCAGATCCATAACAGAATCTGATGACAAGCAGGTCCAGATTTAGATAAATATTAAGATTTAGATTCATAATCAGAGCCACAACTTGAACCAGATCTGATCCATAACCAGATTCTTATTAAGAGCCTGAACCAGATCCAGAACAAAATGAAAATCCAGAATGAGAACCCAGAACAACAACCGGATCCAGTTCCAGAACCACAACCAGACTCAGAACAGGATTCTGAATCGCGCTCATCCAGAGTAAACCATTTTGTCACATGTCGAGTGGTGATGATGTCACGGTGATGTCACAGCGTTACCGTGTTTGGGCGAGAAGAGCGGCGCCTTGACTCCGTGCAGCGCGGTCGGTTCTGCCGGTTCCGCTTCGGGCCGCGGCGCCACCGGCTGGACGGGTCTGACCCGCACGTCGGCCATCTTGCGTAGACACTGCTCTCTGTTGTGGATCATGGCCCGCATGGATGCCAGCTTGTCCGTCACCATGGAGATCTGACTCTGACCAAGGTCACGTGATCAGCTTCACGTGGGGGAAGATCTGCCATTGACCTAGGAGGGCAGCTAGGGGGCGCTACCTGCAGCTGGGGAGTGAGTATGGCCTCAAACTCCAGACTGAGCACATCCTGTTTGCCGTCCAGCACATCTGGCGCCCTCTGTCGGTGGCGGCTCAGGTACTGCAGGGCCTCCTGAGCGCCTTCTCTGCTCTGGAAGCGGTCGACCATCTGACTGGCCAGCAGGTACGCGCCCTCGTCACACCAGCGCAGAGCCTGCTCACGCGCGCGCACACACACGCACACAATGTGGGTGTTGCACAAACACACACACACACACACACACACACACACACTCACCTGGTCGAGTCGCGTAAACAGGTCTTTCGCTCGCACTAGTGTTGCGCGTTTGCTGCGCAGTCCCCCGCTGATGACATCACAGTGATGACGCAACTCATTGCAGCGCTGCATGATGAGCGCCAGGGCGTAATGATGGCGGGCGGCCAGCTGGTGGCCCTGCAGCGTCAGAACCCCAGCGCGGGACATCACCTCCTGGTCACGCGCACACAAAAAATTGGACGTGAGTGTGTGTGCGCGCGCGTTCCGTATGTGCGTGCGAGACCTCTGCGCGTTGCTCCAGAGCGTGCAGATCTTTGAGGAGTTGTTCCGTGCGCAGCAGCGTGTTCCCCACGGCCGGGATGGCCTTCTCCTCGCCGGATGTCTTCTCCAGCTCCTCCTCCATCTACGTGCGCATGCACACGGGTTTTACTGCGAGTGTGCCTTCCACGCGCACGGGCGCACGCACGCACGCACCAGCTGGAAGCTGCGCTCATAGAGCAGCAGCTGGTGGCACTGTTGCATCTTCAGGTGGTGCTTCTCGAAGAAGCCGTCAAACGCCTCCTCCATGTCGCGCAGCTGGGCGAGCAGCCTGCACACACACACACACACAAACATGCACACGCACGCAATGATCCATGCGCGTGTGTTTTAGGGTCAGTCGTACTTTCCTTCCTTGATGTGTTTGTTGTCAGATGACCTTTGAACTCTCTAGCTGTGGACTCTGGGTGACTGCGCTGACCTTTGTACCGTGTGCAAGTCTGATTGGACGTCCTCCTCGTCCTCCGCGGTGTCCTTCGTGGAGGCCAGGTGCGTCTCCAGGTTGTCCAGCAGAAGGCGCCCTTCCTTCAGCAGCCCTGTAATGTCCTCCTACAACACAACACCGCCACACAATTACAACTACACAAACCCACAATAACAACTACACGATAAGAACTACACACCTTCATGTGTCGGTATCGCTGCGTGTGCGAGCGCAGCAGGAAGTCGACGGCGTCGGCGTCGTCGGGAAGCTCGCCGTCGGACAGCTCGGAGCCGAAGCCTTGCAGGAGGTGCGCCGCTTCCTTCACCGTCACGGCGAACGTCTCGATGGCCTGCACGGGCACGCACGCAGCGCTTTTTGTCCCTCGCACGCTAACGTGCTAACACGCATTGTGAGCTTGTTTACCGAGCGCAGTACGATCCAGTCGCCGCGACAGCGCTCGGCGTCGCCGCGTAGGTCCGACGTTAGGCGGTTGTCGTCGATGTAGCGGAGCAGGTCGCCCACCGAGCGCAGCATCACCACCTGAGCGATGATACGTCACCGTAAAACGTGTGCCGTGCCGAGACACAGTGGGTGCGCAACATCGTTGCGCGACGCAACATCGTTGCGCGACGCAACATCGTTGCGCGACGCAACATCGTGTTGCGCGACGCAACATCGTTGCGCGACGCAACATCGTTGCGCGACGCAACATCGTTGCGCGACGCAACATCGTTGCGCGACGCAACATCGTTGCGCGACGCAACATCGTTGCGCGACGCAACGTGGCATACGTGCACGTCGCGTCATGACACGTGCCGTGACCGGTGTATTTTGCGTGACGACACGCCGTAACACGTGCACGTCCCGACACAACAAACATCACAAAGCGACACGGGTCACGACAAAATACACATCACAAAAGGACACACGCATGCGGCATTGTGTCACAATACGTGTGCATGTGGCATCACAACACAACACTTGCACGTCACGAACAAACACGCAAGTCACAACACGAAATATGCATGCTCGGTCACAACACAACACATGACACAACGTCACAACATAACACAAGCATGTGATCGTGCCGACTTCCTGTTACCGGCATCCTGAACAGGAAGTCATCGTGGCTGAAGCGGAAGTCCAGGTCGGTGCTGGAGGATGGGCTGGGGGCGGAGCTTAACAAGCCGGAAGGGCGGAGAACCAAAACCAAGTGCAGGTTGCCAGGAAACGACGTCTGAGGGGGAGGAGCAAAAGTTGTTGCGAGAACACGTTTTCAATGAGCATAATCAAGAAGTCATGATTGAGTCACGAGAAAGGGATTTTTACATAGATCGTTCTGGATAAAAGCCCCCTAAAAATCCTTTTGTCCTTATTGTGGCGTCCAGAAGAGAGTCGCCGCCTTCACAATCATTCGCTCCTTCCCGACTCGTCACTCACGCTATACTCATTTTTATACAGTTAAATAATAAAGAACGGCGCGTGCGGGTGGTGGTATGCATGGTGAGCAGTCAGCCAAGATGTGCTGGGGTCGGTCTTGTCAATGGAAACAAAGAAAGATGAATGAAAAGTATATTTCAAATGTATTTTAATAGCTTAGTTGAAAAAGATGTGGGACATTTTGTAATGTTCAACTTTTCCGTTTTTTATTTTTGTTTTTAATGATTTTTAAAAACTAAAGTGGTTCATACAGTAATCCTTCGCTATATTGTGGTTCATCTATTTGGATTCAGTGCGTCACTAATTTTTAAAATCATTTATACTGTTGATATTGCGCCATAACACGGGATTTATTTTCTGGGATTTTTTTTTAAACTGTTGTGGTAAAATTAGCCTAAAACATTCACGGACAAAAAAAAACAAATGAACATTCACTAAAACACATAATAGCTGTACAGTTCAGTACAAAAACCCAGTTGTGCTGAGCACTGAGATTTACGAGTGTCTTTGAAGGCATCGCTTCTTCTCCGTGTGTGCGCAGAAGGCGGGAAAGCCGAAAGCGTTTGTTGACGGCGGCCGTCTCAAAGTAACCCTTTTTCTTGACTTGATCGATAAATGGCAGACAAATGGACGAAGGTCTTGGAAGTCGTTCCAAAACCTGATGTCAAGCCCCACGATGCCGCCCAAGCAAGATAGCAGCGGCACGGGAAGATGCTAGCAGTAGCAGCGAGCTAACGAGCAGTAGCGGTGCTCCTTGTTTGTCGTCGACCGGCTGAAGGAAGGAAGGCGGGAGGAGGGAGGAGGTTTGCGGCCGTTATGGCAAACATTAATCTTCAGTCTGTCACAGAAAGAAGGAAAACAAGCAAAGAATATCAGGGGGACCGCTGTAACGCTCCAATCGCCGTCAACGGTGAGTACCTTTATTTGACGTTGCTAATATCCTGTGTGTTTAAGAGTATGGACGTTTTTAAGAGAAGAGAAGAGGAGTATGGTGGAGGTTAATATGAGCGTGGGAAGGTTTAATAAGTGCGGGACTGGGGAGATTCATACAGTTTAAAAAGATGTAAAAAGGAAAACATGGCTGCCACATCGCGGAATTCATGGATTGCACCGGAACCGAAGATGATTTACAAATGATTTGAACCATTTTGAAGAAGAAAAAGGTGTGATACATTTTCTTTCAACTTTTGTTTATTTCATTTTTTTAAGAATAAGTGATGATAAAAAGATTTGCATTATTTAAAATGTATTTTTAAATTTGTTTAAAAAATGTGTATTTTCTTTTTAGAAATCCTTTTAAAAATTGAAAATAGCCAATATCATTTAACGGTAATATTCCACTTAATCTTTGTTATTTTAATTTTTAAATGTGAAAATCTGACAAATTATGAATCCACTTTTATCTGTTTTAAAATAATAAAATAAGTGTGATATTTTGTAACATTCACCTTTTTATACGTTCAACTTTTGAAAGATGTGTCCAGTTTTGGAGTGCACTGCAAACAATTACAAATACTTGTGGAAAATAATGACATGTATTGATCATTATCTTGTTTCAAATCATGAGCAATCTGAACTTTCTGAACAAAATGGATTTCGACTTTTTATTTGGAATCAGTTTCCATTCACAGACGTGCAACTTCCAGATCACAGTGGCTCTATAAACGCTATGCACCTTTTCTCAAACAACTTAAGATCTAGAAGTCGATTTAAATGGCGACATCCGACGAGCTCAACGGACTCGTCGGCCCTACAAACTCAAGTGGGAACGTCAGAAAGGACGAGGGTGCGGTTGCCCCCTGCCGTGTAAACGCCCACACGAAAACACAAACGAGTTGCGGCAGTGCATGAAAGCAACATCGGAGCAATCTCTTTGAGCAGAAGCTCTTGACGGACGTATAGGTAGAATTCTCCCAAGGACTAAATAAATAAATAGATCAGCAGATACAAACACACTTTGGGTGGAACTGATGATATAGAGGGTCATTTTTATTATTTTGAATATTGATGAATCAAGATAAAAATGGTCTGCAGCAAAATTGGCCCTTTGTTCATCCTGGGGAAAAAGGCCAGGTGTTTGAGGACCACTTGGGTGTATGTGTGCACGTGCCCGTCTATCCCCACGGGCCAGATTGGACGCCCTGAAGGGCTGGTCCTGGCCCGCGGGGCATACATTGCACACCCCTGCTTTATACAGTGGGTAGGGAATGAAACTGGCAGCACGGTGAACAACTGGTTAGCACATCTGCCTCACAGTTCTGAGGGCATGGGTTCAAAACCGGCCTCGCCTATAGTTCGCATGTCCTCCCCGAGGCTGCGTGGCTTTTCTCCGGGTACGCCGCTTTCCTCCCACATTCCCAAAACGTGCGTGCGACTCTAAATTGGCTGGCGACCAGTTCAGGGTGCACCCTGCCCCTCACCCAAAGTCGGCTGGCCTGGACGCCAACATGCCCGTGATGCGGTATGGAAAATGGACGGAGTGAAACTTGGAACACGAGCCACAAAATCAGTCGGACTGTTATGACATCGCGCTGATTCGTACACGCGCACACCAACGGATCCACATCACATGACTCGGTCCGCAGTTTTCCCGCGCACACGCGCACTTTTCAAGGTGACGCGCACGTGTGCGTCGCAACATTTGCATGGCAGAACCACGTACTTGTGCCGCCCCCACGTACGCCGCCCCCCTCCGCCCTTAGCCGGAGCTTACCGTGGCGCGTCGCAGACGCGGGAAGCCCCGTTGCGGCTTGGACTCGGCCATCGTGCCGCTCGGTTCTGTCGCTATCCGGACAGTCGGGAAGTCTGCAGTGGGACACGAGGAGGAGGGAGAAGTGTGCGTGCGCGACTGGATGCTCCCCGCAGTGTCCGGACGGGAGGGGAGGGGAGGGGGCAGAGGGAGGCAGAGGGAGGCAGGGGGAGGCGGTCCGGCCTCTGCAGCAGAGACGCGTCATCTCACACGTTTGGACAAGAGCACCAGAAAAGACTGCAGGAGAGAGTTGCACTACATCCACTAGATGGCGCCGCGCACGGGATGTTTGAATTGAGCATGCTGGCATGTTTTGTGTGTTAGCATATTCAAATGTTAGCAGAATAGCTCGCTATCCTATTGGAATATTAGCATAGTAGCATATTAAAGCAAAAGCAAAGCAAATTTCTTTATATAGCGCATTTCATACACAAGGCAACTCGATGTGCTTTACACGATTCAAAGCATTTAAAAACAAATTCTACTAAACATTGAAAACAAAACAAAAAAAATGTGTGATTGACAGACCAGTAGCAGAACTTTAAAATCAATTCTAAAGATGACTGGAAGTCAGTATAAAGACTTAAGAATTGGAGTAATATGCTCTGACCTCTTTTTGTTCTGGTCAGAACCCGAGCTCCAGCATTCTGAATGAGCCGCAGCTGTTTAATGTTCTTTTTGGGAAGTCCAGTCAGAAGACCATTACAATAGTCAAGTCTACTTGAGATAAAAGCATGGATGAGCTTCTCGTGGTCTGCGTGTGACGCCTTCCCTCTGGATATGTTCTTCAGATGGTAGAAGGCGGTTTTAGTAATTGATTTGATATGACTGTTGAACGTCAGGTCGGACTCTATCAGAACACCAAGGTTTTGAACTTGGTCTTTGTTTTTTAAAGAGAGTGACTCCAGGTATATTTGAATGTTGGCATGTTAGAATGTTAGCATTTTTGTATATTAGAGTGTTAGCATAGTAGCATGTTCACGTTAGCATTTTAGAATGTCAGCCTATCACATGGTAATGTAATGTAGCAAATAAGAATGTTAGCATTTGGCATGTTAGCATGTCAGCATAGAACGTTAGGATAATACTCGTATTACAATATTAGTATATTTATATTAAAATGATAGAATCTTAGCATAAGAGCATATTGTATAAGAATAAGAATATAATAATATAGTGTATTAGAATGTTAATATGTTAGCATTTTAGTATGTTTCCTATGTAAGAATGTTAGCATGGTAAAATAATCGAATGATAGTGTTAGCATGTTAGGGTTTTCACATTTTAGCGTATTAGCATTTCCGCATGATAGCATATAAGAATGTTAGTGTGGTAGCTTACGATTTAGAATAGCCGTAGGTATGCTCATTTACATTAGTCCATCTATGGCATTTCACATGACTTGTTCGCATTAAGCAAGTGTAATTACATAATCACACGGTTTGGTTGAACATCTTGGTGTCGAAATATACATGTTGAAATCTCTTGTTTTCTGGGTCTGTTTTATTTACAGTAAGCTTCCAGCATGAGTGCCAAATAAAGAGCTTGAAGCACGCACGCTTGGCCTCTTATTTGGAGACGTGCACGTGAGAGTCTTCTCATTTCCTCAGAGTGATGTTATATGACAGTCTCCTGCTTGTTGACAGCAAGAGAGTGAAACGAGCGTGACGGAATATCCGATCGCGCCGCCTTCAGATACGAGCGACCTCGTGTATATCCGTATGTCGGTACGCCGCTGCCTCCAGGTGGCCAAGGCGTTCGCACCAGAAGGAGCGGCACAATGTCCGTTGAATTGAAGCAAAGAATGCAAAAGTGTCCTCCTCATTCAACACTTCTGGTGCGTTCACAGCCACTGGGAAATCACACAAGCCCTTCACTTGAGCAAGCGGCTTTCTACGATCAGCAAGATGAGCAAACATGAAATCCACTTGTCGGCCTGCAGCTCCTTCTGCTCTTGACGAGTCGACACGCTCGGAAACGCCGAGCTGTTTTCCGTCGATCCAAACGACCGACGGCTTTTCCGATTGGTCCAGAAGTTTCTCTCGCTCCTTCCGAAAATCGTTCGCTCCCTTGCCCTTGTCGGCGGCAACGAAAATGCCAATTGTGGACTTGTTTCTTTTATAATTGCGAGCGAGCGGCGCCATTGATAGACGTTCGAGGCCCTGGACAGATTTCGGTGGCCGTGATTAACCCTTCTCAAATCGGCCATTTTTAAAATGTATTCTAATTTTTTTTCTCCCCCTATTTTCTCTCTGATGTAACGTTGAACAAATACAAAAGGACAAAGTCTGCCTGTACCATATTGCTATTGTGGTAAGCGTTAAGGGACCACAAAAGAAGTTATTATTATATATAAGTCATTCTATATTTTTTTGATCGAACAAATATCGGCATCGGCCTCCAAAGGTCCGGACGGGCGGGCCCGTCATACGACCGTCTTTTGGAGTCGACAGAAAAGGCAACAAAAGTAAAGTAAAGCCAACAAAATGGCCGCTCTGCGAGGCACAAAAGGAACGAGATTTTGCTTTGGTCGCTCTGTGCTTCGTAAATGAAAGATTCTCTCCAGTGAGACCTCCGTAAATTGGGGGACGACTCGTTTAAAAGGGTTTCAAGCATTTTTCCCAAAAATAAAGACAATCAAGTGCAATTAGCGTGATTGCTTTCATCTCCGGCACGTTCCCGACACGACGTTGGAATCAAAAGCTTAGCGCCGCCGCAGCCGGCGTGGGAGTCCTAAATCTGCGGGCCCGGCGCGCATTTAGAACTTGGCAGAATGTCCGCGCTGATCCGGGACCGGCCGTTTATTTTGCCGGCGCCGCTGAAATAGGCGCCAAACATTTCGAGGAAGCGAGCAAGCTAGATCGAGTTGAGCTTGCGTCACAAGCTACTTGGACGCCAAGGCGCTGACGTTTTTCACCTGCCAAAAGATTTTTCTTTCAGTTTCATTTTTATTTATTTGCTCAATAATTTCTCTTCACAGTGAGTCGTATTGACCCATTTGAAAGGAGGTAAAAGAAAAAAGATGTCAAGTGATAAATAAAAACGGAAAAATTCTTATAAAAGCCTATTTTTTTTTTTAGAATTTTTTAAAATTGATTTTAAAAAAGTGCCGTGGGTCATATTGACCCAGTTTAAAATAAACATATATATATATATTTCTTTTAAAGTAAGGATCCATTTCTTCTTCTTATTTTCCCCTCCAATCATTACTGCTATGGATTATTTTCTTTTGCGTGAACATGTGGGTCAAATTGCAATTTAGTCATCTTTTGGATGCTTCACCACGCGGCGGGTCAAATTGACCCAGCAGTGTTATCGCCGAAGGTAGCGGGAAGGCTAACACGGATGAAGCTATAAAAGGCCCCGCTGTTGCGCCGTGGATTATTTTGGACTCTTTTGTGCTCCAAAAGCGACTGATTGCTTGATGGGATTAGGCCAGCGCGGCGCAGCGCGGGTTCGCTAAACCACAATGGCGCCCCCCTCGCCCCGCCATCCGCCCCCGCCCCCTGCTGGCTGGCTGGCTGCTATAAAAGGGTACCCGGTACCTCGCACGCTCACGCTTCTGCATCGGACAAACATCCCGACGTCCTCCCAGTGCAGGTTAGACCTCTGATGATGATGATGATGATGATCAGTATCGTTTTATTGCCATTGTCAGCGAAAGGTACATTCACAACTCGGACTTTTTCTCGGTGTGATGATGACGATATTTTGATCATTTTACAAGGAGTTGATTCATGTTCTTAAGTGAACACTGCAGCAAAGTGCGAAGTGTTCCTAATGTATTCATTATGTTGTCAACGCTCGAACTTGGGGAAAATCTCGTCAAACGCCTCCGCCGGAATCGATTTCAAGTCTCCATTTATGTATTGGACCTGATTATATGATGAAAAGGTCAATATTGATCAAATACTGTGTTCGAGTAGGATTAGATGGGTATAAAATTCGATGCTTTATTCAATATGTAGATATTATGATTATGCCAGTTGAATAATATATTTGTTCTTTGTTGAACAACAAAGAAATATACATGTATAGATATTGATCATTTGTAAAATTGTTGTTCTTATACCGTTGAAAGTTGTTTTGATGTTCCTCTCAACCAAAATGTAATACTATAGTAATAGTACTATATAATACATCTGAACAAATTGAAATATAATAGAAAACTCCCAATTATTTTACTTGAATGATTCCAAAAAGAAACTATTATATAGATTGACTACAAACAATCAAATATAATTATTTATTTTTTTTAGAATTTTGATTATAGCTAACAAAAAAGAATTTGAAAATGACACGAGTACACTAGAAATATGAACAAATAACGAGAAATATTTTCAATATAGAAATGAGTTAGGAAATAATTTCCCTCCGTTTAATATATCTGTATGAAATAACATAACATTGAACTCGACTCTGTTGAACTCAATCGCGTGACCTGGTTAAATAAAGGTTTCATCCAATAATAAAGAGAAATAAAACAAACTTTTCTACGATGTTCTTCTTTGTCGAGATGCACGTGTAGCTAGAGATCGATAGAAACAAACCGAAAAAGTCGTATTCTTTTCTTACAAAGTATTTCTAATTGTGTCGATTCCTCAGAATTTCCCTCACTCAACGATGATCGCATTTGAACTCGCTGTCACGCTATTGCCGACGTGTCGATCATCGGCGCGGGGACGACCTGTTGATCCTCATCACGGAGCTTCTGGGGATTTAGCCTCCGATTAATTCGCCGATTGCCGAACGCCGATGATCCAGTTAGCGCTCCGGGAATAGCGTCGCCGTAGTCGTCCTCGTCGTCAATCACGCCGCCCTAATCCCATCGGCCGGGGATTAACCTTCCGCGACCCCGATCGGAATCTTCACAAACAATCGAATCGAATCACGTCAAACTTTGTTTTGTGTTTGCTTCATCAGAACGCTTCCAGACATGGCAAAGTAAGTTACAAGTGCAACCACACTACAACATTTCAAAACATGCTAAAAAAAAGAATTGTTACATTTTAAATGATTCGTTTGTCTCATATTATATTTATGATTTGGATCAAACTTTGAATTTTGATTTGCTCTTAATCAAATGTATTATATTTTTTTAGAGGTAAAATGTTGCCTATTTATGACAAAACTATTCCTTTTTAAAATTATATATTATACATTTTTCTCCAAAATATCCACTTTTTAGATTTGAGACAAAAAAAAAAGAGAGAAAATATTTTTGTTGCAAAACAATTTTTGTCCAAAGTATCCAACTTTCTTCTCCAACATATGCAACTTTTTAGAGAGCGAAAAAGTCCAATTTTGGAGAAGGAAGTCATCTGACCAAGTGAATCCATTTTGAAGGAGCTCCCAAAATGGTTGACGATGACATCACAGCTCCTCAAAATGACAAACACGCCAAAGGTCAAGGAGTCGCCGTTAAGCCTCGCCGTGGCGACCGCTCGATCCGCTCCACGCGCGACAGCGGATGCCGATTGGCCGGCGGGGATTAGCTCCGCCCGCCGAGCGTTATTAGGGATCCCGCTTGCGTTCCTGGAAGGACACGCCCCGCTCCATTATGATTGGCTGCTGTTTCCCCATAGGACACGCCCCTCTTCTTCCAGATAGCAAGACTTGTGTGAATCCCAGTAACCCTAACCCCAACCAACCCGAGCCCTCAACCTAACTATAACTAGCTTGACTCTTTTTGTGTTGTACAAATGTCCTCCATATTTCGAACGTCCGTCTCGTTCCGTCTGCGTAGGCCGCCCTTCCTGCGACGCACGAGCGTGTCCTGCCTAGAACACCAGTGGGATTCCTCAAAACCTTTCTCTAGCTAACTCTCGGCCAATCGCGTGTGCCGGCCACTGAGGAAGCACTTCCTGTTTTTCTTTCTCTTTCTCTCGCGCGCGCTCTCTCTCATCCAATCACATGAGAGCTTTTTTTCGTCGCGATCTGCAGAGTTTTCAAGAAGACGAGCGGCAATGGCGGCCTCACGCTCTACCTGGGAAAGAGAGACTACGTGGACCACGTCAGCAGCGTGGACACACTCGGTGTGTGTGTGTGTGCGTGTGCACGTTTTTGTGTCTGGACGTGTGTGTGTGTGAGCGGGGGGGGTCTTGAGTGGGTGAGTATGAATTTGCATGCGTGTTGCAGTTTGTGTGTGTCAGTTGGACTTGTGCGCATGTGAACGTGTGTGTCCGTTAGTGCGTGCGTGCAGCGGCGTGACACCCCACAACATGTCTTGTAGACGGCGTCGTCAAGTTGGACACCTCGAACTTCGGAGACAGAAAAGGTGAAGCCACAACCACTAACACACTCACAAGCTAACAGGCTAATATTCTAATGCACACACATGCTAACGTTTCTCATATGATAACATGCCAAAGGACCAATATGCTAACACTCATATGCTAACATTCAATACAATAACAAGCTGATCGTCGAACATGCTAACATTCTTATCTGCTATTATTCAAACATTCAAATACGACAACATGCTAAATCCTAAAATGCTAACATGCGGACGTATTAATACACTAACACATCATCACGTGCGCTGGAAAATGTATGTTTCATAAATACCAACTATGGCGTCTTTCGTTCTATACAACCTTCACATGCTTTATTGTTCCTTGTTATGACTGCTAGCTCTTTTTGGGCCATTTTGCGCGTCCTACTTGTTCCCGGCCATGTTGTGATGTTTTGCTTCGACTTCAGTAAGGGGTGGCAACTCGTAAGACCTTTCGCTCTCTTTGCCAAGACTTTTTTTTTTCCATATCTGCTAACGCGCGTCGGTTTGCCCTCAGTGTTCGTGCAGCTTTCGTGCGCCTTCCGCTACGGCAGCGTAGACCTGGACGTGATGGGCTTGTGCTTCCGCAAGGACATCTGGGTCCAGCACGTTCAGATCTACCCGGACGACCACAAGCCGGCGCTCGGCGACATGCACGATACGCTCCTGAAGAAGGCGGGAGAGGACGCCCGCGCCTTCACCTTCCAAGTAGGACTGGCTGCCCGACGCACACTAAATATGGATGCTGCTAATGCTGCGTGCTCACGGGGAACGTTTGCGCTCAGATTCCCAACAACCTCCCGTGTTCCGTGTCGCTGCAGCCGGGCCCCGACGACAACGGGAAGGTAAGCCGCGACACGTCGGCGCACGACAGCAGAAGTTCGCTTGAGCCCAATATGACATCATTCCAACTGGTTGCACGTGACGCCATCCATTCCGATCGGGTGTGTACGTGTGCGCTGCATTTAACGTCACGTGCGCACGTCGACGTCAAATCTGCCGTCATTTATCAAGACGGAGCTCAGTCGTCCGTTGAGCGGAGGAGTTGCGATTGTTTTTACACTTTTATTAAAACAACCGCACAATAACAAGTTATAAGTCGTTAAAAACAAGACCTTTGTCGCATGCCAGCTCTGGCTTGATGACGCCATATTTACGTGCGTAAACGATGACGTCACGGCGCGTTTCCGTCCAAACGATCGCTGCCCGGCTCCATTCCAAGTCAGCGTTTACTTGGCGAAAATAGACTTCTGATCGTTTGACGAAAGGAATATTCCACCCGTGTGAAACCTAATGAAATTCCATTCGGATTGGGCTTGTTTATTCCGGCTGAGGTGTTTATGTGGAACGTTTGCGTTGGCTTCGGGCTTCTAATCCGATTCCAAAACCCCCTCAAGTCTCTCCCGTGTGTTTCGGGTCTTCCCCGGCGCCTCGTCCCGGCCCTTTTCATTGAGCTGTTATTATGCATACCGCGGGACTTCTAGGCAGTCCTTTCCTCTTTGCAGCAGCCAATTGCATTGCAGCAGGTTAGCGGAACGTCTCAACTCCTCACAGCGCATCGGTGCGGCACTAACATTAGTGGTTCTGCGCGTAGGATAAAGAGAATAGCTCGAGGCACCACTGTCATAAAAAAACGGATCAACTAAAACTCTACGATATTGCGGGGTTTCACTGTGTGTGTGCGCGCGCGTGCGTGTATTGGTTCGTTCGTTCCAGGCTTGCGGTGTGGACTTTGAGGTGAAGACCTACCTCGCCAACAACAAGTCCAACCCCGACGAAAAGATCGAGAAGAAGTGAGTTCCGCGTGCCGCTCGGCGCCGCGTGCTCGCGGTCTCGCCGTGACGCCGTCCGTGTTGCCTTCAGGGACACGGCGCGCCTCATCGTGCGGAAAATCCAGTACGCGCCGTCTGAGGTGGGCGCCGGGCCCAAGGCGGAAATCTGCAAGAGCTTCATGATGTCGGACAAGCCCGTGCACCTGGAGGTGTCTCTGGAGAAAGACGTACGTAAATACGCGCCGGGGCCTTCGCGACAACAATTCTGGCCAAGAAAAAAGAGTTTATTCCTATTCCTATTTTATTTAGTTTTTAGTTTTTAAGTCGTATTTCATAAGGGGAAAAAATAAATAAAATAAAAATCTCTTTTTCTCAAAAGTATGTAATTCTTCTCAAAAATATATTTATCTCTTTGCGAAAACCCTTTTCTGGTTTCGAAAAAAGCCACATTTTGAAATCTGATGTTTTCACCCCAAAATGGTGAGCCTTCTCAAGACCAAAAATATTTTGGGGGGAAAAATGTGAAAATATACTATTCTTTTTTTATTTATTTATATATATATATATATATATATATTTTTTTTTTTTAATAGCCATTTTATTGCTCCAAAAATCAAACATTTTCAAGAAAATACACAATAGCTTTTTTCTTTTTTTTTAGGAAAAGTATGAAAATATAAGTCTTTCTTTTTAAATGCAAATGTTTTGAACTCAAAAGTGAAATGTGGCCGTACTATACCGAGGCGGTGCTTCTTTGGCAAACCGCCGGCTCGAGGAACTAGCGCGCTCGGTGAACGGCTGACGTAGCGGCTTTCGACTCCTGGGAGTCATTCAAATGTCGACGAGCGTCGTACGGTGCGCCGCGGACGTTGACGTGTTCCGTGCGTCGCAGCTCTACTTCCACGGCGAACCCATCCCCGTCCAGTTCAAGATCAACAACGAGAGCAACAAAACGGTGAAGAAGATTCAAATTTCGGTGGACCAAACCACCGACATCGTCCTCTACTCGGCTGACAAGTACACCAAGTGCGTCTTCTCCAAGGAGTTCGGGTAGGTGGCGCGCCGGCCGACGTGCGCCCGGCGGGCGTGAGCCCGACGTACGCCTGACGTCGGCTTTGTGCGTTCGGCAGCGAGACGGTGGAGGCCGGCGGAACCTTGGAGAACTCGCTGATCATCGTGCCGCTGCTGGCCGACAACATGGAGAAGCGAGGCCTGGCGCTGGACGGACGCCTCAAGGACGAGGACACCAACCTGGCCTCCTCCGCCATGTGAGAAAAACGCGCACGCACGCGGGTGGCACAAACGACTACCTGCGCATTCGTTTCAAAGCAGCCGTCTACAATGTGCTTTTTAAACACGAGATGTCACCGATGTCAAAAGGGAATTGAGTGCGCCATCATCGTTGGCGTTATTGCTCAAACGATATGAAGATAGTGCTTTGCCGCCACCTGGCGCGGTTGCGGCTTTTGACGGGTTTGACGGGTTCCAGGTTGCGCCCGGGTGTTGAGAAGGAAGTTCTGGGGATTCTGGTGTCCTACAAGATCAAGGTCAACCTGATGGTGGCCGGAGGAGGGTGAGTGCCCGCTCGCCGCCTTGCCGCCCGCCCGCTCCGCTCCGAGCCGTGACCTCACGTCTCGCGTGTTTTCCCGCAGCCTGCTGGGAGGACTCACTTCCAGGTAAAGGCGCCTCACTCTCACTTCCTGTCACACGACCGCCCGCCCGCCCGCCTCGGTTTGACTTTTGTTTGCGTTCCTTCACAGCGACGTCACCGCCGAGGTGCCGCTCATGCTCATGCACCCCAAACCGGAAGGTGACGTCACACGCGCGCATTTACTGTCCCGTCAAATTAAACCGCTGGCAACAAAGGTGAGGACACCTCGAAGGGAAAGTGTCCCAATTGGGCGCAAAGTGGCCATATGCCGTTGTGATGACGCGCCGTTGAACACACCTGAGACCTTGGGCCCACTTTGGACATTTTCACTTTGGCGTGTGCGCACTTTTGCATGTATGGCTGTGTGTGTCGACTTATTCGGAGCTGCGCAATTTAGCGTCATGTCTTTTCTTCAGCGTTGTCCCTCAAAAAGTGAGAAAATCTTGACAAACATGCCAAGGGGCGTGCTGATGTTTGTGTGCCAGTTTATGTGTCATAAGTCACGCTGCTCTTCCTCTCTCCTCGTCCTCCTCGTGGCCCGATCAGACTAAAGGCTGCGCTTCCGTGTAAGTATGTACGTGGCGCGACGGTGGACGCTTTTGAACGGTTCTCACATGTCGCAAACGTTGGCGCCTTCAGAGAGGACGTCGGCCCGCAGGTGGACACAAACGCAGGCGGGAAGCGATGTCACGCGGCGACAAGAAACGACCCCAGGGAGCAACAGCTGAGGAACGCGATTCTTTTCACGCGTACTCTTTTCCTTTCACTGTATGTTTCTGCCTGGTCTTGTCAAATTAAACATTTAAACATGTTAGGTTCTATGAACAGTGTGAAGGTGTCATTGTGTTGTGTTAGATGACAAATGAGACAATCGTGCGTTTTTGTCATAACAACTACAAGTGGCGGCACGGCGGTCGACTGTTTAGCGCACCCGCCTCACAGTCATGAGGACCCGGGTTCGATCCCCGGCCCCGCCTGTGTGGCGTTTGCACGTTCTCCCCGTGCCTGCGTGGCTTTTCTCCGGGCACTCCGATTTCCTCCCGCATCCCAAAAACATGCGTGCTGGGTTGAGTGAAGACTCTAAATTGTCCGTAGGTGTGAATGGTTGTTTGTTTCTATATGCCCTGCGATTGGCTGGCGACCGGTTCGGTGCGGACCCCGCCTCTCGCCCGATGGGCTCCGGCACGCCCGTGAGAAGCGCTACAGAAAATGGATGGAAGGATGGACGACGACAAGTATCAAGTGACCGAGGTGACAAAAGTACTCGCGCGCTCAGAGACTTGCATCAAAAATATTCGACACAAGTAAAAGTCCAAAAGTGCCGACTCTGAAAAGTACTTGAATACAAAAGTGGAGAAGAAAGTCAAGATCTTTTGTGAAGTCTACAAAGTACAAAAAAATCAATAAATACTCATCCATTTTTCCTGAAAAATCTACCCATACTAACAAAATGATTGCACCAACTTGTTTAAAGTGCAAAACTGGGCTTGAAAATAAATTTAAAAACATGTAATGAGGAATATATGACTTAATTTCAGCAAACTGATACAACAACAAAGTTTGCCTTGGCATGATTTCGTTTGAAAAATGTGTTTTAGTGTTTTAATCCTTGCTCAAACGTTGCCGAAGGTTTCGCCTCCAGTTTTCAAAGTAGCTCAATTTGTCCTTTTTGTAAAAAAAAAAAGTTGCTCGTGACTGGTGGCACTTTTCCACTCGAGCTTCAATTCCTCCAATTGCACCAAAGATTTTTCACAGCTGGCGACTGGTTAGCACGACTGCCTCACATGGTTGGTTGTTCCTATTGGCTGGCCACCAGTTGAGGGTGTAACCCGCCTCTCGGCCGAAGTCAGCTGGGATAGGCCCCGGCACGCCCGCGACCCGCGTGAGGAGAAGCCTACGGAAAATGGATGGATGGATTTTTCAAAACCAACCTGCAGTTTGCTTTCCGCCAGCAGAGGTCACTGTAGGCTAACTGACGCTTCAAGTAATGACCTCACCTCCGAAGGAATTTGCCCGAGCGGTTGAGTGCTTGATAAAAGCTTCGTTTCTAAAACGATAAAAGCGCTAGTTCCTCGGTAGTCTAAAGTCTAAGAAGTTGCTAAATCTAGCAACAAAAGTGCTAAGTTGTAGTCAACGATCTCATCAGAACGCGCCGAAGTGTGCAAAGACCGACCCTGCAGTTCCTCCAGGCGCCGTTGGGAGGAAGCAGCGCTCCCGGGACGTTCCGCTATGGGCAAACGAAGAAGAACGCGTGCCGTCATCGCAGCAGCAGCAGCAGCAGACACAGCAACATGTCGCTAAATGGAGGTTGGTTGGTTGGTTGGTTTGTTGCTGTGCAGACGTCGACACATGTTTGACACTCGTTGTGAACGCGTTGAACACATTCTCGGTTGTCGTTTGACTTTTGCTAACTTTGGCTAACCTTGGCGCGGTTTTCTTGCTAGCTCGGAGCTAGTTGGTCACAGTTGAGCTCAGTGGTGATCGCGAGCCTGATAAAAGTCACATTTGACGCTTAGGGCTGCTGCAATGTTTCAAGTCTAAAAAGGTTGTAACTCTCTTACAGAGAAGCCCCGCGCGTGAAGATAAAAAAAATCATCAAGCATGGTCGTTTTCTGTTTTGGTCGTCTTCTGTGTGGCAGATTCTGTTCCACCACCGATCTCGAATGCAGTCCTCCAAGACGGAAACCAAACGGGTTTTAACAAAAACGAAGAAGAAGAAACACTACCGGATATGTTGCGCAGATGTTTCCGAGCGTTCCTGAAAGGACCGGAGGCGGGACTGTTGTGGAATGGCTAAGTCGTCAAAAAACGACTTGCTTTCCAAAATACTTGTTGTCGTCTGGTGAACCCACTGTTATATAAAGTACGACATTGGGTATGTTAGTTCTTATTTACTGTCGTTTCAGGGCGCTTCTTGATTGGCTACATTCCGTTCCACGTCACAATTCGCGGCGTCTCGAGACTAGTCGGCCATCCCCGCACACGTGAAGATTTTTGGGTGGTAAATTGTCGACCCCGACCCTTTTCGGACCCTATTATTGTGACAAATCCACTCTTAACCAACACAGCTCAGACCTAATGATCAGCTTATCTGATGCTCATAGTAGACCGAAGACAGTCTGGCATTTGTCGTCCTTAGTCGGGAAGGGGCAGAATCTGGTCAAAAAGAGCCCAATTATCTTGACGTGTGCACTGGGCCTTAGGCTGCGTTGGGAATGGCTCGCTATATCCATATTGTGGGTTTGCCCATCATTTGTAGTGCTGTTGGAAGGTGACATGGTTATATGTTATAGCCTTTTTAGTGCCTTTAATGTATCCCGCAAAGTAGTGGACAACGGTGATCAGCAATACAGCCCCATGATTCATCGCTCCAATACGAGAGGAAGCTTCATGAGGCATCGTAACACTTTAGCCAATTGGTTCGCGCGATGCTTCATTTTTCGATGCTTCATGCGCACACGAAACCACCTGCTGGCCATGTGCATAATCACAGGCAGCTGGATCTTAAAACTCATTCACTGCCATTGACGGCCGTTAACGTGGAGGACTCCATGTTCCGACTCCACTATCACTGTAACGGATTTGGTTGTTGTTGTAAACTATATCCTCCCTCCCTCCCTCCTTCCTTCCTTCCTTCATCATATCCTTTGCGGTCTCTTTGGATTTCCTGCTGCCACATCAGAGGAGGAAGACTTGGAGTGGGAGCCCCCCACCGACGCCGAGATGAAGGTGATCCAGGCCCGCAGGGAGAGACAGGACCAGATCAGCAAAGTCATGGGGGGATACCTCCTCAAAGGATACAAGATGCTTGCCGAGTGCTGCGACGTCTGCGGGGTAAGACGTGCAGGCGCGCACGTGCGCGGAGCCATTTTGTGTCACTGTGCGTGTCGTCGTTGGTTTGCAGAACATTCTGATGCAGGACCGCACACACAAGAACTATTGCGTCTCGTGTCAGGAGCTGGACTCGGACGTTGACAAGGACAATCCTGGTAACACACACACAAATAGCACTCTACTAGGGTTGCAACAAAAAAATATTTTACTCATCGATTAATGTTGTTTATTAAGTGATGAATGGGATTTCCAAAAATAATAATTCCAGTCCCTTTATTGAAAAACAGGACATTAGTTCAAATTGACAGTGCAGAAAATGTACAAAAATCAATTGATGACCATTCGGTTCCAGTTTGGTGTGTAACATTTGTCAGAAAATTGGCACAAATGTTGAGCATTCGAAATTGGAAATTCAAAGCAGGTGATTGCAAATGTCTTGTTTTGAAAAAGCCAAGATAATCAGTCTGCTTTCATGGAGGGCGACAGATATCAGACAAGACTTACTGTTGAGAGGCTGAAATTCGGACAATTTGAAGTCCAAACTATTTGGGGATTGTTTAAATAGTCGTCGATTCATTTTATAATTGATTAGTTTTGATTCATTGATTAATTTTTGCACCTGTGGTGTTAATTTCTGGTGTTGTTTAATAATGCAAAATCATTTTTCATCCAAGTACTTAAGGAAATAGTCGTTTGTAGAAATATTCAATAGCTGCCGCCCTACTGTACAGTTTTGTACTGGCTAAAAACATCAAGTCATAACTATTCAAAAGAATGGAAGCAGTTTTTGCGTCATGATTTCCTACTTTACTATCAAGGAAAATGCGTCCACTATATAAAAAAATCTATGCATGTTGTGCTTCGGGAGTCTGGAATGCGTTCGGAATCATTCATCATTCCTGACTTCCAAATCACTACAAACAGATCATTTTGTTTTATTTTCGCGGACTGAAACGATGAAAGGAAGCCGCTCAAATCGCTCCATATCGGGATTCCTTGTGGACATTTTAGCAAAGTATATATCCCACTCAAACTCACTCTGGTGTTTTGTCAGCCCTCAATGCGCAGGCGGCGCTGTCCCAGGTGCGCGAGCGGCATCTGGCGGCTCACTCTCCGGCGGCGAGCGATCCGGCCTACGTCGACGGCGGCGCCGTCCCGCAGCCCAGACCGGAGCACTGCGAGGGGGCGGCGGCCGGGGGCAGAGCCGTCGCTCCCGCGGCCGCGCCTTCGGCACCGGCGCCGGCGGCGGCCGCCGGCGGCCCGGGGGCCGGCGCCGCCTCACCGGCCCCGGCCCCGGCGCCGGGCCGGGCGGCGGCGACGGCGGCGGCGAGCGCGGCCGCGCGACCGGCGGCCGCGCGTCCCGTGCTGCGGGAGGCCGAGGAGGCGGTGCTGAGCAAAATGCGCTGGGCCAGCAGCCAGCTGCAAAGTTGCGCCTCGCTGGAGTCCAGCATCCAGCTGTGCCAGCTGATCTCCAGCTGCGCCGCCTCCCTGCGGAGCCTGCGGGAGATCAGCCAATGAGGGCGCGCTGCCCTTTGAACTCTTAAGTGGGCTGTGACAAAGGTGTGATGCGGCACGGGTGAGCGTTGTTGTTTTTGTAAGTTATTTTCTCTTTTAAAAGAGGTCGGCCATTAAAATGATTCAAGTGTTTCCTTGGCAACCGTGTGTGTCTTTGTTCACATGACTGCCCCCGGCAAAAAAAACAAAACAAAAATTTGCTTTCCGATGGGAAACTTCAGTGGATGCTGAACTTCCACGTATTTGTCGTTCAGCATTTGCAAATTTGCTCGTTCGTAAATTTTAGAGTCTGTTGGTCACCGAAAAAGTCACCTGTTCGCAAAAACAGCAAACAGGTGAGTTTTGGGGCAAATAACAGAATAGGTTTAAAATAGTTTGGACACCTTTCATTCAGTAAGCTTGTTTTGTTTAAAAAAGGATCACTGGAACGCTTCCGTGCAGAAAGAACTGCTAAACCACGAAGGTAAGTTGCGTGCAGATTCGTGCTCGTGCTTTTTTTTGTATTGCATCACGCGTGGACCTTGACTGGCGACCAGTCTCGGTGGATGTATGCTGCCAGACAAGTCCGCTCGACCGCATTGGAAACGGATGCTTGCGTTACCTGCTGCCTCCACAAGAGGCCGCCAAATGCAAGCGGAAACAACCTGCGCCTTCGTCCGTAAACTGAAACAACAAATAAACAATGTGGAACTTGGTTTTCGCACGTTGACGTCACCCGGTTTGCTCTGGCGGGCGGGGTCAGGAGTTTGAGTGACATGGCAAAAAAATGAAGTTGGCTTCGTCGTGTGTTGGAGCCCCCGAGTGACGCCCCGCCCCTCCACGCGGCTGTACTTGTCAATCATCCTAAAAATAACCTCCTGCCGCCCGGCGTGAACGTCAGCGTGGAAACTCCGAGCCGCCTTCAAGCGGACGAGCGAGCGGCAGGATCAAAGTGTGGCGCGGACGTGGACATTAAACGCTCGCGAGCGCTTGGTTGGCGTCTGTGCGCGTGCGTGTGAAAGTCCACGCCACTCGAAGGAGAGGACGCACGCGGGCACGCGACTCGCCTTCCCCTGCGTGTGAACGACTCGGACCCACTCGGACTTGTTTTGTGTCCGCGATGACGTCAGTGTGGAAGAGACTTCAGCGTGTTGGCAAAAAAGCTTCCAAGTTTCAGTTTGTTGCTTCCTACCAGGAATTGCTGCTCGAATGCAAAGAAAAATGGTGAGTGGACACACACGCACACAATATCTTTATGATTGTGATGAGTTGATAGTGTTTGTCGTACTTCGCGTGTTTCCGGAAAGGAGGGCGGCGCGGGCGCGCGCCGGCTGTCAGTTCTGGGAAGTCAACCCCCGTTTATCGCGGTAATACGTTTTTCACCCAACAGCGAAATGAAAAAAGCCTTTTAAAAAAGTTTTACCTCGGGCTTTCAATGGTAAATGGAGTGCACTTATATAGCTCAACACCCCCCAAATCTACACTGCACGGTGCCCAAAGCGCTTACCGTGCTCACACATTCATACACCAACGGGCGGCAGCTGCCATGCGAGATGGTGCCAAGGCTCACTGGGAGCAATTCGCAGTTGAGTGTCTTGCCCAAGGGCACTTCAACAGCGGGCTGACCCACAGCCGCTTTAACACAATTCAGTTCATGAAAACACACAATCGAGAATTCCCGTTCTCACTCTTGCTGTCATCGTATAACATCACTTTGAAGAAACAAAAAGAAGACTGGCTCATGCAGTTGTACAACTAAGAGGCACAACGTGCTTGCTTCAAGCTGTTCATTTGGCACTCACAGTTGAAGTTGGCTGTAAAAAAAATATATATATATATAAAATTATAAAGACATTTAAACACCAAAATGGTCACCCAAACTGTATACTTTCATAGAAAGAACATCTGCCAGTTTAATGCTGACATATAATGCAAAACGTCTTAAACAGGCTAACCTGAAGTGTTGAGAGAACTTTAAACCTTCGAACAGCTGTAACTTGAACACACACATACGAACAGTACATACAAATATATGAAAACATTTTGCAACAAACTACACAACCGTGAAGCACAAAAGTGTGACTTCTGCCACGACATTGTGGTCTCATGAATGTTAGCATCTACGCTGTCCAGCTACACACAACAACAGTCAAGTGACATTCGTGTTGTTTGCTTGTGTGTTCACGCCACGGCAACAGTGGCGCGAGTGTGCGTGTGTTCTTCCCATGTCACATGACTGCTCTTTCACTTCCTCTTTCACTTCCTCTATGCCGGCGGACGATACAACACGCACGCAAGCCGTCAGCCGTCCTCATGACCGTCATGAGTTTGTGCCCAAAGATGGTTCTTGAAAGTGTACACACAACATGTGTCCAATATACACACCAAACTCTGTGTCTGTGTGTGTGTCCGTGTGCGTGTGCGCAGGCAGCCCGACAAGTTGCGCGTGGTTTGGACGAGGAGGAACCGGCGTATGTGCTCCAAGGTGACGCAACTCTCACACGCGAGTTCCAGGACTGCCGTCACAAAGGAAATCGTTCGACTCCAGGCGAAACGTTTCCGCTCAAACGTCCTCGCGGTCGCCCCGAAGTCTCGAGGCCGATATCGTTCGCGTCTTTCAAGCGACGACTTGGAAATAGAAACCGATGCACAAGCCACTTGCAAAACCGGATGAAGTACTTCCTTCCTTCCTTCCTTCCGGTCCGGTTGACCGGCGGCAGGACAGCGGGACGGGACAAAGCACCCGTAGAAATAGTCAACGTCCACGATGGCTCGTGTCTTACACGAGATGTCTTCAAGACCTCCTAAAGATGACCACATCCCACGTTTAGGCTTTGTTCGTCTTTACATATAGCATATATCAATAACTAAATGATATATATGCTATATGTAAATGATATGCATGTATTTAACTTTTGCCATAAAGAAAACCGTATTCTAGCAATTTCGGGTTCAATCGTGTCACCGGCCCGTAGTCGTTATCGCCGCACACGCGGAAAGTCCACCAGTTCGGTCACGTGACGTTCCGCATAACACCCATTTAGATTTTTAGGAAGGACATGGGGCGGGGGGAGGGAAACAGAACCTTTTGGGGAATATCTGGCAGTGCAACCTCAAGCGCAACAAGTTTTTGTCATGTTTTCAGTTGGAGTCAATCGTGATCTTTCCAGCGCCCGGACGGGAGTACACTGCCGTCTTTTGTTTACAAACAATACAAAAAAGGGTGGAGACTCACACAAGCCAAGAAAGACAAGAGTTGTGTGTGTGTGTGTGTGTGTGTGTGTGTAGTTGCACAGTTGGCAGCCTGGAATCAAGAACCCGTACAGAGGGACGGTTCTGTGGCCCGTCCCGGAGAACGTGGACATCTCGGTGACGCTCTTCAAGGTAGCGGCCTCGCTCCAAAGTCCGTCATTGTCGCGGTCGTCGCGGTGACGTGTGTTGCGTTGCTGCGTCTCCAGGAAGCGGGAGCTGAGGCGTTCGAGGACAAAGAGTGGACCTTCGTCCTTGAGGGCGTGAGTAGCGCATGCCCCGCTCGTTGTGGCCACGCCTTCAACAGCGAGTACGGGGCGGCCATGGTTTCCTTCCTTTCACTCTTCACGCAGGAGTGCAAAGGCCACCGTAAGGTTCTAGGGTCCGCCGCCATCAACTTGAAGAATTACGCCAGCGCGACGCCGACGCAGACGGACGTCAGGCTGTCGCTCAAGCCGCTGTCCGTCAAAGTGGTGGAGGCGGAGCTCAAACTGTCGCTGTCCTGCATCTTTGTGCGTGAGGGAAAAGCCACGTGAGTCGCTTAGCTTAGCTTAGCTAATGTTAGCTTTTTTTAGCGACACTCAAATGAGTTGACTGCGACTGTCGAATCTCAATACCTTCGAAGGCTTTGTACATACATGAAGATTTATTTTTATTTTTTTTTTAAATCTGCGACAGACCCCACCCAGAAAGATAAAAACAAAAAAAAATCTAACATTTAACAGTTTTGGTCGTACTGCGCGGTGGGCTCCGATAAGACCGGTCTTGGTATTTCGGGATGTGAAATGTATTTTTGAAGGGAAGGGAACAATCGGGACAATAACTGCCGTTATCTTGGCGCATACCAGGCCTCGGGTCACGCTTAGCCTTGCCGACGTTGCGATGCCAAGCTATGCTAACGTTAGCTTTGTTCAGCGACGAGGACATGCAGAGCCTCGCCAGCCTGATGAGCGTCAAACCCGACGTGGCCGACATGGACGACTTCAACGAGAGCGACGAAGACGGCGCGGCAGGTAAACGCCGGCGTCAAAGCGCCTTCAGCCACGCCTGTTCCCGTTTCCCTACGCTCACGTCCCGCCTCTTTCTCCGCTGCGGCCAATGCAGTCTTTCCGCGCCCTCTTATGCGACCCAATCGCCCCGCCCCTCCGCCGCCTGAGCCCAGGAACGCGCCAGGTAGCTTCCTGCTCTCGCTGCACAACTTCCTGTGACTGTTGCTTTGAGTGTCACTCAGCCACAGCACGCATTCAGCTGTTCCTCAGCCACTCCACGTAGCATTCCTTGGGCTGTTCCCCTGCACAACCCTCCACCATAACAAACCTTTGGCTGTTCCGCCGACCGTTCCTCTAACTCTTCCTCAGTTTTTTTGAATGCTCCTCTGACTTTTCCGCTAACTGTTTCTCTGACTGCTGCTCCGCCACGCCACCGGAGCATTCCTTTGGCTGTTCCTCTGACACTGTTCCTTTGTTGTGTTGAATGTTCCTGTGACTGCGCTGACTGTCTCACTAACTGGTCCCTCTGCCTGATGAACATTGACGTGCCGTCCAGACCTCTTCATCCTAATGTCCATCTTCACTCTTGTTTTTTCCTGATCCGTCCATCGTGCAGTCATCCGAGAGGACCGCCGCCCCCCCCGGCCCGTCGGCGGGTCCTCGCCCCCCGCGCCCCTCCCCCTCATCGCTCCGCCGCTGCCTGCCATCTTCCAGGGAAAAGGTAGCACGGAGGCTGGCGTGCTCATGTTCACGCGACTCGTTCCCTCCTCCCTAAAATCTGCGAGGGGATTTTTCGATCGTGGACCTAGACCGCTCCTAAAAAGTCCACAAAGAACATACCCCCGTCGTGGTTCGGGAGTCGAGAACGAGCGAAGGATTCCGAACGCAGACTCATTCATTCGGGCCGAAACGATGAATCCAATCCTACTTCACGGCGCTCTTACAATTTTGATGTTGCTGAGTCATCAGTCAAAATGAAAACATGACTCGTCCGTCATTGCTGATCATTTTTTTGACTTGACTCATCTTCGGAATGTTTTGAAGCGCTTTGTTGCCGCTTTCCGTGTCGATTTGTGAGGCAAGCCGCATTTGAACGGCAGCTCTTCAGCTTTGGAATCAGGAGAGCCAAGTCGCCGCTTGCCGGCAGGTGGCGAGACAAATTGCGGCACAAGACCGCGGCTGGGAGCTGATTCCAAAACGCCTCAAAACGAGTTGAAGTTCGGGGGCCGGGTTTGCCTGTCTTACAAATATTGGGGCAAGTTCTTTTGTAAATAGTGTTTTCCTTCTCTTCCTCCTCTTTTCGGCGTTCTCGCCGTTCTCGCCCTCAGCTGCTGCGTCGTACGAACGGCGCCCCCCGGTGGCGCAAATGTCAGCCGTCGTCAGCGGCGCGTCAGGTGGGTATCGCGGCGGCGGACTTTCCGCCGAGCTTCCGTCTTTCGGTCGGTAGCCGTTTGTTTGCTTCCTCCAGGTGGCGCTCAAGTTTTCAAAGCTCAGGAGGTGAAGTCGGTGGGTCGCCCGTCGTCCCCCTCGCCCTTCGCCGCTGACGCGCCAGCAGGTAACGTTGTGCCGGGCTGCTTCACCACAGGCGACGCTGAAGCCAACATTTACCGCGGGCGATATATTCCAGCACTCGATGAAAATCTGTGATGTAGAGAACGTTTTTGTCATATTCGTGTCCCCTCAAGAGGAAATCGAACCCCCACTCCGATGTACACTTTTGCAAAGAGCGCAACGCACGCTGCACCACTTGAGCTGCGGCAGGAGGCGCGGTGCCTTGCTCAAGGGCACCTCCCAGCTGGCCAGCAGGCCAACTCGCATGTTTACATTTTTATCTGTTGTGGGACTCGAATGCTTCTGCCCCAGATCTTGTCAAAACATTTTTTTAAACACGTTTATCATCCTGCAGTACAAATTTAAACTTATGAAGAAAGAAATAAAAGAGTACGAAAATGGCAAAAATGCTCAGAACAAAGGTCTAATATAGAAAAAATTGCTTTGGTGCCAAGCAACTATGTTGAAGTGAGGGGAGGAGCTTCATTGAGACAAGCCATAGCCTTGTCTAATAGAAAGCCTCCTTGTGGCATCTTTCGGCAAGTCACCTAAAAATGAAGTCGCGATGTTTGCAAAATGTTTTGGACTCTCCCGCCAGCCCCGCCCCTCGCCGGCGACGTGACCGCCGTGCCGCTGCTGAGCCGCCCGGACCTGGACGCCCTCTGCGAGTCCGCCGCCCCGGCGCTTCGGCCCCCTCCCTGCACCGGCAGCCCGCCCGCAGGTACGCCCGGCGGCCGATCGCCAATCAAATCGAGTTGTCGATTTGTGATGCAACAAAACAATTTTTCAGGATGTATTTACATTTCATCGCACTTTTATCAGTTTATTATTTGTGTCAATAACAAATACGTGGTTGACTCCAAAATAATGATCTATGGTTTGAATTTGGGGGGACGAAATATCCAATCCAAATGTAATCAAATGCAATTCCGATATATGACTTTGAGAAAGTCATTCAAATAGTTCAACTACTATTCCATGATCAACAAGGTGACTTGTAATTGTAACCAAGTTCTCAACGCGGATTGTAAGTCAAGGTGCCACTGTACGCCACATGAAATCGGATTGTTTTGGTCAAGATATTTTCTATTCAACTATTCCTTATATAAGTTCCCTGTTAAGAGTAAACTCTTCTTTGAAGTTTTCAACTATAAACATTCACGGAATTTGGCAACTCTCGTCAGTTTTTTAATTTTGTGCGCACGCAGGCGCCACGGACAAAGAGGCGGCGGCAACTTCCGTTGCCACGGCGATGACGCCGAGCAGAAGCCGGGATGCCGCGGCTGCCGATGACATCGGCGCATTCGGACGGCCGCTCGCGGCGCAGGATTCCCAAGAGCTAGGAAGGGGCAGGTGGGGCCGCACTCGCGCACTCGCATGCACTTGGCACACTCATACCAAAAGTGTGTGAGCTCCCTGCTGGCTCTGGGCTTAGCATCCAAGCTAACGGGCGCTAGCCGCGCTTTTGAGCTGGACGTTCCACCTGCATCTCCCGTCTGGCCCGCCTTCCCTCGGCCCAACAAAAGTGGCCCGGCTCAAACCCGATCTCCGCTTTTTCCATGTCCCCCCCAGTCCCGGCAAATTGCGGTCCGAGGTGATCGTAGCCCCGCCTCCTCCGTGGCCATTCGCCGCCCCCATGCGCCCGTCCACCAGCGTCCTAGCGGCTTTCATCACCCCCGAGCGAACCTGTCTCCACGGCGACGAGGATGCTGACGATCTCCGTCGGCGTGCGGATGCGGGACCAGAACCGCCGCGCGATGTCGTCCGCGAGGCGCCCGGCGCCCAATCGGGAGGCCGCTTTGCGGAGCGGGACTCGGGCGGGTGAGTTTGAGAGAGGAGGAAAGAAAGAGGGAGAGGAGAGAAAGGAGAAGAGCACAGAGGAATGGAAGAAAAGAGCAGTAGAAGAAGGGGAGGCAGATGAAAGAGGAGAAAGGAGGAAGAGTAGTGAAAGGAGGAGGAGAAGAATTTGAAAGGGAAGAGGAGATAAAAGAGCGGAGGGAGGAATGCAACAGGAAGGAAGAAGGGGAGGGGAGAGGGTAAAAGAAGAGGAGAGTAAAGAGAGGGGGGACAAAAGAATGGAGAGGAGAACTGAAAGAAAGGAAGAAAAAGTTTCAAGAGAACAGAAAGAGGAGTCAAACAAGGAGACACAGGCAAAGATTGAGGGAGGAGAACATGAAAAGATAGGAAGAGGAAAGTCGAGGAAGGGAAAGACGAAAAAGGAGAGGAGGAACAAAAGAGAGAGCGGGAAAAGGAAATGAAGCGGGGACAGGAACAAGGAAAGGAGAGCAGAAAAGAAGAAAGGAGGAGATTGGTAGATGCAAAGGGAGAGGAGGAAGAAAGTGGGCGAGCGGGAGGAGGAAAGGAAGGGAAAAGTAGGAAGAGGAAATGAGACGGAAGGAGCGGAAGTAGGGAGCAAAAGAGGCGATTGAGCTGCGTTCTCTTTCTCCTCTGCAGCCTCTCAGCCCTGGAGCAGGAGGAGAGGAGGCAACACGAGGAAGAGAAGAGGAGGCTGCTGGCGGAGGAGAAGCGGCGACTCTTCCAGGAACAGGAGGAGCTGAGGAAGCTGAAGGAGAGGAGGCGCCGCCAGGAGGAGCAGCTCCTCCTGGAGAAAGGAGAGCGCGACCGCCGGCTGCGGCAGGAGGAGGAGAAGAAGCGGAGGAGAGCGGAGGAAGAGCAGGAGGAGGAGAGGAGGCGCCGGGAGGCCCGACAGGAGGAGGCCGGACTCGTGAGGAGGAGGGAGGAGGAGGAGGAAAGGAGCAAGGAGGAGGAGCACCGGCAGAGGAGGGAGGAGGAGACACGACGGGTGCTGGAACGAGAGAAAGAGGAGGAGGCGGAGAGGAGGAGGCGGCGCGGGAGAGAGGAGGAAGCAAAGGAAGAGGAGAGAAAAAGGAGGCAGAAAGAGGAGAAGGAAGAAGAGAAAAAGCAAACGGAGGAACAGGAGAGGGAGAGAAAGAGGAGGGTCGACGGGGAGCGGCGAGCCAAGGAGGACCGAGAGAGGGAGGTGAAGAGACTGAGGGAGGAGAAGAAAAAGGAGGAAGAGGCGGGGACAGGGGAAGAAAGGCAGAAAAGGGAGGGTGAGCCGAGGAGGAGGAGGTGGGAAGAGGAGGAGCGGGGAGTCGAGGACGAGAGGCAACGATTGAGGGAGGAGCAAGACAGGATGCGGGAGGAGAGGATGGAGAGGAAGAGGAGGTGCGAAGAGGAGGAGAGGGTCAAGGTGGAAAAGGAGAGGGTGATGCAAAGATTGAGAGAGGAGAAAGAGACGGTGGAGCAAAAGAAGGAAGAAGGGGAGGAGGAGAGGAAGAAGCTAGAGGAGGAGAGGAGGCACGAGGGAGAAAGAAAGGAGGATCGGCAGAGGGAGGAGAATGAAAGGATGGCGAGAAAAAAAGGGGGGGAACTGGAGGAGAAGAAAGAGGAAGAGGAGAGAATCGATCAGGAGATGCAGAGATTGAGAGAGGAGAAAGAATGGAGGGAGGAAAAGAAAGCAGAGCTAAAGAGAAGGGAGGAGGTGAGGAAGGAAAGGGAGGAAGAGGAGAGGAGGAAAGAGGACGAAAGAAAGATGGAGGGCGAAGAGAGAGAGAGGAGGTGTGAAGAGGAGGAGAGCGTCAAGGTGGAAAAGGAGAGACAGCAAAGATTGAGGGAGGAGAATGAGAGGAAGAAAATGGAGGAAGAGAGGCAGAAAGTGGAAATGGAGAAAGAGATGACAAGATTGAGGGAAGAGAAAGAGGAGGAGGTGAAGCAGAGGCGTGGCCAGCAGGTGTCGCTTGGTGCTCTCCCTCTCCCCCTGCTGGACGCCAGCTGCATTACGCCCCCAAGTCTCAGCCAATCAGGAGAGACGCAGGCAGCCGATCAGCGGTGAGTTTGGCCTCAAGGTCACCATTGGTGTGTGTGCGCGCGCGCGTAAATTATAAACAATACAGAGCGTCGCTGATGGAAAAAACACAGAAACAGAAGACCTCTAGAAACAATTTCTAGACACTCTAAAAGGTTGTAGAAACACTGGAATGTTACAGATACATACTGGAAAGTTCTAAGGGTGCCCTGGAAAGCTCAAGTAACTGGAAAATTCAAGACATGACCTGGAAAGTTCTAGAAACAGCCTGGAACCTTCTACAAACACTAGAAAGCACTGGAAAGCTTGGAAAGTGCTAGGCACACTCTCTGGAAAATCCTGAAACACTGGAATGTTGTAGAGATACTCTGGAAAGTGCTAGAAAAACCCTGGAAATTTCTAGAAAAATGGGGGGTTGTTGAAACCCGTTGGAAAATCGTAGAAACACCGGATAGTTCGAGATACACACTGAAAGCGATTGAAACTCTGGAAAATTCTAGTGCTTAGGGAAGTTTTAAACACACTAAAAGGTTCTGAAAAGTTGTCGACTTACTCTAAAAAGTTCTAAAAACACAGAAAAGTACTCCGATTCAAGTCCAACTCTGCCCAGGGAACATTAACTTTATGCTTCTTGTCTGTCTCACTGAGACAAGGACAACCCTTGATGGTACAGACACAACGTTCTGGTTCTTGTTTGTCTTAAGTGGACTTCTCTCCGTTTTCTTCACAGTGAAACTGCTGAGGTGGACGCTCCTGCTAGGCCAATCGCAGCAAAGGCCCCGCCTCTTGGTCCTCCTGCTGTGTCAGTAGTTGAAGAAGCTAAAGAAGAAACTAAAGAAGACGTGTCCAAGTTAGCAGACGAGAAGACATCAACACTTTCAGAAGGGTTGGTGCAGACATCAGCAGCCGAGGAGGAGAAACTGGAAGAGGAGGAGGAGGATGAAGAGCGTGCGGCACAGGGGTGAGTGTTAGCCCGCTGTGACTTGATTGAATTTCAACATTTATTTTGGACATGAAACCGAACAAAACCGTTAAAATCAGAAAAAGGAAATCCGTCCGCGCACCAAGGGAGGCGGCCGAACCCGACCGAACCGCCGCGCGGCGTGCGCGGTTCGGCGGCTCGTCGTCGCGGGTGCCCGGCGGTTGGCCGCTGTTTTTGCGGCATTTCTAAATTTTGAAATAGTGTAGTGCCGTCTCTGTCACCAAAATGTACGTCGGCAATGTATGTAGCGCGCCGGGAACAGTCAGGAAACGGGCCCCCTGGGTGGGCTGTGCAGGTGGGAGTCGCTGACTGTCATTTTGTCGCGACGGTCCAGTCCAGTCAGACGGCCCCTACAATATATTTTCACACCGAAAGGCACTAATTTGTCTCGTGTTCAAATCAAACAATACCCTGGAAACTAAAAAGGTTTCTCAGTTGGCGCAGTGCATCATGGGCTTTATTGCATCATCACTCTGTTTGTATCATCTAACTTCATGGCACAGTGTGATGTCATTGTCATGTGACTACAAGTGGGTATCGGGGATGGGCTTCCACAACTTTCCAAGTGGACCCGAGCGGACCGGCTAACCCCGTCCCTCACGTCTGTTTTGTCCCGTAGTTGCCAGTCGGGTTCTGAAGGTTCACTTGAGGTCCACGTGGATCACGCGGTGGACCCGTTCCCCTGGACCGTGTCCTCCGCCCAGCCGGAGCCCGGACCTTCAGATAGGCCACAGCTCAGTCTTGTCGCCCGGCTGCGTCTGGTTGCCAAGGAGCAGGAGGAAGAACGAGAGAAGGGGAGCAGAAGGGAAGAAAGGACAGAGGAGGAGGAAGGAAAGCCAAAGAGGAGAGGGGAAGAAAGAAGGGAGGAGGAGGAAGGGACGAAGGAAGAAGAGGAGGCTCGAGAGCTGAAGAGGAGGGGAGAAGGAGGGAGGAAGGAGGAGGAAGAAGAAACACTCAATGGAGGGAAAGATGAGGAGAAGGAAGGAGGTGAAAAACATCAAATGGAAGAGGAGGAGAGGAAGAGTAGGGCGAGGGCAGGAAAGCACAGTAAGGACGAGGATCTGCAACGCGACCGGCAGGTCATCAGCAGCCAATCAGAGGTTGAGCTGCCACTCAGGGAGGCGGAGCTTTATGACATTGGGGATGAGGAGGAGCAGCATGAAGGTGATGATGATGATGATGATGATGATGATGAAGAAGAGCATCCCCCAACACACCTCAAACCAGCTGAGATCAAAAACCCTGGTGATCCTTGTCCTGGTAGCCATCTTGGTCATTCGAGTCTTCCTGGTACTCTCAGTTCTCTTGGTCCTCCTGCAAATCTTGATTCTCATAGTCTCCCTAATCATCCTGGTCATCCTGGTCCTCTCGGTCTTCTAGGTCCTCCTGGTAATTTTACTCGGACTGGTACCCATGGTCCTCCCGGTCATCTTGGCTCTCCTAGTCCTTCAAATCCTCCCAGTCCTCCTGGTCATCTTGGTCATCTGAGTCTTTCTGGTCCTCCTGGTCTTCTGAGTCCTGATTTTTGTCATCCTGGCTCCCATGGTCCTTCTGGTCAACTTGGTTCTCCGTGTCCTCCTGGTGATGTTACTCCTCTCGGTCTCCCTGGTCTTCCTGGTTCTCCCGGTCTGGGCTCAGTCGTGGGGGAGGATGCTGGCGACGATATGGAGGAGTTGGAGTTTGAGCCAGGTCACGAGGATCTAGGCTCCATATGGTTGGCCGAGCTCTACATGGGGGGCCACACCGGAGGGTGAGTGGGGGCGGCAGCAGGAAGTGAGTGTCGCCGATTGTTTGGGCGAGGGTGGCGGCCTGCAGGTGGCCCGGCATCGTTGAGGTTTTGCATGCGTGTCGTCATCATCGTGTTCTGGCCAATGTGAGGTCAAGGGCCCATCTCACTGGCGGAAACGTCGCTGCGGATCAGTCGCGGCCACTCAGGAGACCCAAAAAATTGCGTGCGCTGTCACCGGCGCGATGTCTCGTGGAAGTAGCGGAGATGTCTCTTCAGTTTCCTTGGTCCTCAGCACGTCTCCCCAGTCACGATGTGTCCGAGACCTCCTTGGAGACTTGAGAAAGTCTCCAAAACAGCAATCCTATTTGTTTTCGTTTTTGTTTTTTCCTAGCTTTTCAAAAGCGTCCATTTGTCTTGCATTCGAGCTCAGTGCTGCCTGGCATGTTGTGGCAGAACGTGGTACTACACTGGTGGCACAACTTGAAATTCACACTTGCATGTCAACATGCATTCAAAAAAGATTATTTAAAAATCTGCCATATTTCAGCAAAAGATAACGAGCATTTGATGAGCTTCCCAAACCTTCTCCTCACAGCAGACCGTCTGCCCGACATCATGACCACAACGACCATGATGTCGCACAAAATGGCGCTGCCCGTGGAGATAAGCGCATTGGCGTCACACAGAGTCTGCGGGAGGAAGAGCGGCTCCTATTGGACAGAATCCAGGTGATGTCACTGGACACGCCCCCCGGCACCAGGAAGCTCCTGGTTCCCGCGCCGGGCGAGATCCAAGATGCGGAGACGGATGGCGGGCGGCGATTGGTCGAGTGCTCACTGGGGCCGTCGGGAGACTGCGTGTAAGTCACCGTGGTGACATCGTGACACACACACACAAAACGGTTGGGACGGCAAGCAGCACAAACATCAAAATGACAGCTGAGCGGCTGAGTGAAAGGATAAGGATGAAGAAGATGAGAATGAAGGTGATGATGATGATGAGCAGCTCAATATGTTAGATAAATAACAAAATATGAATAAGTGTGGAGTTTGCGTGTTCTCCCCGTGCCTGCGTGGCTTTTCTGCGGGCACTCCGCTTTCCTCCCGCGTCCCAAAAACATGCGTGCTCGGTCGATTGGAGACTCTAAATTGCCCGTAGGTGTGAATGTGAGTGCGGATGGTTGTTTGTTTGTATGTGCCCTGCGATGGGCTGGCGACCGGTTCAGGGCGTACCCCGCCTCCTGCCCGATGACAGCCGGGATGGGCTCCGGCACGCCCGCGACCCGCGTGAGGAGATGCGGCTCGGAAAATGGATGGATGGATAAGACGGGCTCCAGCTGTGTTCACAAACATTACACTCAAACAAATATGAATTATTTATTAATGATATTATTTGGCACAAAGCCTGCCAAATGTGAGTGAATAAAAACAAAAATCACCATTAAGGCCCGCCCCCGAGCTTCACCTGTCAATCAAATAGAGACGGGTAAGTGTGCAGTGTGAGTTTTCAAAATAATATGCACTTGTCGCGTCAGTATGCAAGAGTGTATCTGTAAATGGAGAATAAATAACAACATGGAGTCACGGGTAAGTGTTTTTGTGTGGGTGCGCAGAGAGGTACGCATAGCAGAAGGCTTTGGAAGTGATCAAGTTTGTCCGCTGTAGTTGTGTTATCGTTAAGAAACAGTTAATTTTCTTGTGTGTGTGTGTGTGTGTGCCGCAGGTCTATCGATCAATGCATCAATGTCGCCGCTCGCCTTAGTGACAGCGACACATCTTCACAAGCCGGGCCAATCGGAGAGGAGGCTGACAGGACGGACAACGGCGGCGAGGTAAACGCAAACGCAACAAGCGAGAGCAAAATGCTAACACGCTAACATGCTACAGTGTGACCATCAGGGCCTGGTGACCTCCAGCCAGTCGCTGCTGCAGTGGTGTCAGGAGGTCACAGCCGGCTACGCGGGGGTCAAGGTCACCGACTTCGGCGCTTCCTGGAGGAACGGCCTGGCCTTCTGCGCCCTCCTGCATCACTTCCACCCCGACCTCGTGTACGCGCCGCGCCGCGCACTGCACGCCTGTCGATCATTCGGCGGCTGTCGGTCATCGAGTGCCCTCTTTTTGTCCCTTCAGAGACTTCGACGAGGTGAAAGCGCATGACATCGAGATGAACAACAAGAAGGTGAGCGGCCTCACGACTTATCTTGGCTATGTCGTCAGCGTGGAGGACCTGGCCGTTCGGATCATGTCAATTTGTCTCGTTGAGCTCCCGTGTGAGTCACAGCGTGTGGCTTGTGTCGCGCACGTTGTAGTTGTAGAAGCTCCCAGAAGTGGAAGAAAAATTGAGGTTGTGGTTGATGTCCCCAAAAGTTGAAATGCTCAGAGCAGCGAGGTAGAGCGAAAGAACACAATCCTTCTCGATTGCTTTATTTACTGCGCTTTTTAACAACACAGACAAAGAGTGATTAGCAAAGCGCCGACCGCGTGCATGTAGCATGCACACGATCATGAAGCCATGTTACATTAACAACGCTATTTCACTATGTGCTGGAACCTGCCGTCCAAAACATTCCGACTTCAACATGTTCCAGAAATTCACGGCTCCCGGGGTATTATTTTTCTCATTCCAGAAATTCCCACATTTCCCACAATTCCACATTTTTCATCCCAAAATTCACCCATTCGTTCCCAATGAGACATTCAACAAGGGAGTTCCACATCATTCCCATTCCACGTTCAAAATGGTCAGTTCATTCAGAACGTCTCAAAAACACATTTCCACATTGAAAAATCGACACATTATGCAACTCCCACATTTTTCACCCGAGTGCCATCGTAAAATTCCACGTCTTTCCCCGTTAAAATTCCCACATTTAGACATACTCTCCATGTATTTCTTGACCGATTGAATCATTCAATATGGTTGAATATCCGTCCATGTGATTGCGGACGCTTCAATGTGAGCTGCAGCAATTGTCGAGTCTCGTGCTTCTCGACAGCCTTTTGCTGTTGTCGCCGAGTCAGGACCCACTTTCACAGAAGTTAAGAAGAAAGATTTGGGGGTTGAGAAATGGCCTCCGAAAACCTTCATACAACAAACGTACTCTGACCTTCCCGCTAGGCCTTCGCCGCCTTCGAGTCTCTGGGCATCTCGCGCCTTCTGGAGCCGTCCGACATGGTTCTGCTTTCGGTTCCGGACCGCCTCATCGTCATGACGTACGTCAGCCAGCTGCGGAGTCGCTTCACGCGGCAGGAGCTCAGCGTGCTGCACCTCGAGAGCGACGCCAGCCGCTACGGCCCCGCCCCCGGCGCCGCGCTAGAGGAGGGAGGTGGCGCCGTGCCGTTCCCGCCGCCGAGAGCCAAGAGGCCGCTTAAAGGTTAGATGGAATAAATAGAATATTGATATTCAGTGAACCCCCGCTTCTTGTGTGGGGGGGGGGGGGGCATACACTCGCAATACGAGTTTGGCGCCACCTTGTGGCATCTCGGTGCCAAGGAACTTCAGTGGACCCCTGGAAATAGGGACCAAGCCTAACGGCGAATTGCAAAAATCTGCTAATAGGCCGCAATGCGGCGAGAGCAATAATTGACAGTGATTAGAATTATATTGGGGATTTGGTTTTTAAAACCCCAAAATTATTGAAAACGTGGGGAGAAACCAACAATAAGAATTTTCGGCGTTGGTTCCTCCCCAAAAAGAAAAAAACCAAAATGAAAAAAAAACATTCATAGGAAAAAAACGTGCGCATAGGTGAATCTGCGCGTGCCGAACCGCAAGTATGCGGGGGTCCGCTGTCATGCGAAACACCATTGACGGGCTAACGGGAATTAGCCTAGATGTTACGCTTAAAAAAAAAGTGCTCCGTTTAACACACAAAGCAGCAAAACATCTCCACACAGAGTACATTTCTATCTGAATGCCTGACATGACCGACTTCCTCCTTCTTGCAGAGGATTCCGCGTTTCCTCTTCCCGAGGTGAGGTCAACGCTCCTCCTCCTCCTCCTCATTCCTGCGGGAGTCTCATGCTTGCTGTTGTGTTCAGGATGAAGGAGAAGGCGTCAGCGAGTCTGCAGGAAGCCTTCGGGAACTTGGTCAGAACCTCACGTTGCGCGCGCACACACACACACAATACACGTCTTCATCGAGTTTATTGTTTCGTGCGTGCGTGCGTGCGTGTGCGCGTGTGTGTGTGTGCGTGCGTGCGTGCGTGCGTGCAGAGTCCCAGCATACGAAAGCAGAAGACAAGGCAACGGTCAGTTTTTTTCCTTCATTTAGAACTTTCACGTTGTCAAGCAGTCAGATCATCTTCACCGCGAAGTCACGTGAGCGGATGATGATGATGATGATGATGATGACATCAGCGGGTCTGCAAGGATCGCAGCATTCTAATTGGTGGACCTTCCTGTTTGCTTTATTCCTCCACTCTTCCTTCTCGGTTTCTTTCCTTTACTTCGTTCCCCACTTCGTCCCTTACTTATGTGCTTCCTTCCTTCCCCCTTGTCTCCTATCTTCCTTAGTTTCCTTCCCTCCCACTTCATTGCTTTCTTCCTTTTTGTTTCTTGACTTCCTTCCCCCCTTTCTTTCCTTCCTTCTCAACTGCATTCCTCTTTTACTTCCTTCCTTCCTTCCTCTCCGGCTCCATGTTTGTTGCGTGTTTTTGTGTTTGCGTGCGCGTGTGCCCAGCATCTCCAGGATACGAGTCAATACGTGCTGAGCGAGCTGGCGGCGTTGGAGGCGGAGCAAAAGCACGTCGACGGCAGGGCGGCGGTGGTGGAGCGGCGGCTCAGGAGCCTCATGGAAACTGGTGGGATACGCAAACGCGGGCGCTCATAAACACACGCAAGCGCACACATTCACGCATGCGACACCGAAGGTCAGAGTTGACGTGTGTGTGTGTGTGTGTGTGTGTATGCGCGTGGCAGGAAGTGACCGCGCCGAGGAGGAGCGGCTGATTCAGGAATGGTTCACGCTGGTCAACAAGAAGAACGCGCTGATACGAAGACAAGACCAGCTGGAACTCATGTAGGTCACATGATGAGGATGGTGACGGTGACGATGATGATGATGATGATGAGGGCGACAGGCAGGAGGAGCGGGACCTGGAGCGGAGGTTCGAGCTGCTGACTCGGGAGCTGCGGGTCACGATGGCCGTCGAAGGTCGGCCGACCGCCGTCGCGCCGCTCGTCTCCCGTCGGGCGATCCGTCACGTGACTTGCGTGTGTGCGTTGCAGACCGGCAGAAGTCGCGCGCCCAGCGCGAGCGCGAGCAGCGCCTCCTGCAGGAGTTGCTGTCTCTGGTCGACCAGCGTGACGACGTCATCAGAAACATGGACGCCAAGGAGCGAGGGTGCGTGCGGACAACGGGAACCGTCAGCCCTTTCGATCGTGAAAATGATCACAGCGGAACCTGACGCTGATCTTTTTTCTTTTGTTTCTGGTGTGGCGGCAATACGCTTCTGCAAAAGACAAACGACAACGAAATCCAAATTTGCAGTCACGACGTGCACTTGGCCAAACCTCATCGCTGTGTGTGTGTGCGTGTGTGCGTGCAGGGCGCTGGAAGAGGACGAGCGTCTGGAGCGCGGCCTGGCGATGAGGAGGCGCAAGAACGACGACAAAGACAAGTGTGTTGTGCAGTAACACGCTTTCCCTGTCACGCCGCTGTTTATTCATTTGCGTGTACATTTTACGCTGGCGTGTGTGTGTTTGAAAAAATATGTTGGCGATGAGCTGGACTCGACATGGCGGCTGTCATCCGTTTCAATTGATGCTTGAGTTATAATTTTGTTCAATATTTCAGCGTTATGAAGATTTTCTTTAGTGAGACTGGATTTGCCAACCAATGTATGACGTCACCATCCGGCAGGGGGCGTGGCCGAGTGAGCTTCATCAAGATAACTTATTGTCATAAATATTATCGTCTTGACGATAATAAATTATGATTCATCACTCAAAAGGAGGTTTTTTTTGTGCGTGGATTTTGCGCATCGGTTGCCAGTAGGCGAGCAGCAGGGGGCGCCACACACAAAAGGTGACAATCTCATGCACGCGAAATAGAAGTGCAACAATTAATCCGCAACTCATCCGTGATCAAATTAATCGAGTAATCGTTTCGACACCTTGAACTTCTAATTGTCCAAATCCTCAGACTTTCACCCTCTCAACGGTAAATATGAATCGTGACATTTAGGATAATAATAAAGCACACTGATTTTCTTTGTGTTGAATCAAAATAAGACATTTGCAAACATCTGCTTTTACATTCAACATTTTGACTTTGATTTTTCTGACATATTATGGCCCAAACCGGCAACGGAATTCTTGTGGATTTACAGCCCCCTTTTCTTTTTGTTGTCCACCGAAGACATTTGGGTTTCAGACCAAAAGATGAATATGAGACAACGGCCGGCGACCGGTTCAGGGTGTACCCCGCCTCTCGCCCCCAAAATAGCCGGGATAGGCTCCGGCGCGCCCGCGACCCGCGTGAGGGTAAGCAGTACGGAAAACGAATGAATGAGTTTGCAATTCCATCTCGACGTGTTCAGCAACTCGGGACCGAGCACCTTTTGTTGGGAGCCGCCCACTTTTCAAGTGAGCAAAACTATTGGAACATGTGACTGATGGGTGTTTCTAGTTGCCTTTGAGATCGATTCCCTAAACATGTGAGAGAGTGCTTGTTTTTGGCTTTGGGTTTCACCTGTGACAACTGCATTTGCTGTTAAGCAAACAAGAAGACCAGAGCGCTGTCCACGGGAGAAAAGCAGACCATTTTGAAGCTGAGAGGAGAGGCAAAATCGATCGGAGGTTTTGCACAAACCAATACAGCAATTTGCAATGTGCTGAAAAAAGAAAGAAACTACCGGCGTACTGAGCAACAGACATCGAGCAGGACGCCCAAGGGTGTCGACGGCAGTTGATGACGGAAACATTGTAGATGCGTACGCACTAATTGGGAGAAGGTTCATCATGCGACAAGACAACAAAGTCAATCGCCGGACTTTAACCCAATAGAGCATGCATTTTACCTCCTGAAGAGGAGACCGAAGGGAGAAACCCCCAGAAACAAACGAGAAATGAAAGAGGCTGCAGGAAAGGCCTGGAAAGGAAGAACGCAACCGTCTGCTGAAGTCAACGGGTCGCAGGCTCGATGCACTTATTGCAAGTCAGCGTTGTGCCAGCAAATGTCAAATGTTGCTTCATCAGGTCTGTTCCAATACGTCAAACAAAAGGTGCTCTGTCCTGAGTGGTTGAACACGTCCACATGTAAATAGGATGGACTAAAAGCTGGGATTCGGAACTTGAGTCTCATTTTCGTCTTTTGGTCCCAAACTCAAATGTCTTCAGTGGACAACAAAAACAAAGGAATTGCCCTTGCTGTGCCAATACTTTTGGAGGGGACTGTATATTTGGGCGTTTTTCCACAGACAATTTGGAATAATGTTCCATTTTTGAATAAAGGGATGAAGATGTCTTTTTTTTTTTTTTTAAACCCGATACATTGATGAATTGAAAACATCAACAGATGAATTAATGATCCAAATAATTGTTAGTTGCAGCCCCTGAAATCAAACAGGCGCACGCGCTCAGGGTCACCCGAACACCGCAGTGAGCGAGTGACACGACAATGTTTCATTTGAATTGAAATATTTTTGGAAAAAGGCGTGCGTGCGAAAGACGAAAGTAAAAGTCTCGTCACGGCGAGGGGGGGGAGAAAAAGTCAGAGAAACGGAGGTGAAGAAGAGTTGCGGCGCCATGAGCAACAAGATAATCCTCAACGGGCCTGAAGGACGCCGAGTCAACACCGGGGCCGGCTGAGAGAGACCAGAGGCGGGGCGAAAGGTCGAGGGTCGGACGAATGAACTCTTCGGGTAAACAACGTGAACGTTCCTGTTCCGCGACCTTCTCGTCTCCATGACGACGACGCGACTCCTTACGCGTCGAAGCCGACAAACGCCGGACCGCGACGCGACGGCGCGGAACCGGATCGGACCGGATCTGGCCGGACCCGTTTGGATCCAACTCAACCGGACGTGACTGGATACGACTTGAGCTAACCGGACACCCTCGAATGCAGAGGGACCGAACGGAACGGAATTGGACCTGACGGGAACTAAGTGGACCCGATTGACTCCAACTGGACTCAATTCAATCTGGATCTAACTGGACCTGAAGAGAACTAGACCTAACTGGATCTAATTGGAACCAACTAGACCTGACCCTGTCGTAGTTGAACTGGAGCTGACTTTTCAGAAGGGGGCCTAATCGATTAGAACTGGATCAAATGGACCCGAACTCGCTGCACGCACGCACGGCGCGTGTGCGTGCGTGCGTGCGCGCGCTTGGCTGGTTTTGTGGAAACGTTGTTCATAATCAGTCAGCTTTTTCCATTTGTGCTTTCTTCCAAGTCAGCAGCTTTGTGTTGCTTCTGTTTGTCCCTCAAGTGCTTGCGCCGTCTCCTTCTGGCTCCAACCCCAACGCCGCCCCCCCCCCCCCTCGCGTCCTACTTTTCCACATGCTCGCTCGGAGCTTCTCTTCATTCCTCCAACTTTCCACGACTTCTACCTCTGCTCTGCTGCTCGGTGCGTGTTTGTGTGTGCGCCGACGCAACTCCTGCAGGATGCAAGGTCAAAGTGGATTGGGTCAGAAACTTCAGAAAGCTAGTTCCTATCATCATCCTCATCCTCATCGTCATCATCATCCCAGGAGCGGACGACTCACATGGTTTTCAGTCTGCCGCGCGGGATCGAATGTCTACGACACACACGCGCGAGGCCACAGCTAATTGCTCCAGTCTGTGCGCACATACGCGTGTGCGCGTGACACAGGACACCCGCGGTCGGGAAGACCGAGCGAGTGTTTGATCTGGCGCGCGCGCACGCACGCACACGTCGGTCGGGTCGGGTCGGTAGCTTCTGCTCCAACCCAAAACAAACACGAACGCTGCTAACTTCGCATGAAATGAATTCTTCCGACGGAAAATTATTTGTAAACGAAGCATTTGTCATCCCGGCGTACGAAGAGTCATCCGGCGCATGTTTGGGGGATCTTTTCGTGGGATGAGCCGAAAAGTGACATTTAGCTCCAATGTAAAGTCTTCAAAGTAAAGCTCGTATACCAGCGTTCTGCATATTTGCCATTCGGCAGCCGCAAACTCACCTATTTGCTGATTTTTGGGTTCGTTTTGATCTATTTTTCGGAGGGGGGGTGTCCTACCCCCATTTTCATGGAACGTGATTTTTTCAGAGAGCAATATCCATCCATCCATCCATTTTCTGTCGCGCTTCTCTTCACTGGGGTCGCGGGCGTGCCGGAGTCCATCCCAGCTGTCATCGGGCAGGAGGCGGGGCACGCCCTGAACCGGTCGCCAGCCCATCGCAGGGCACATACAAACAAACAACCATTCACACCTACGGGCAATTTAGAGTCTTCACTTAACCTAGCATGCATGTTTTTGCGATGTGGGAGGAAACCGGAGCGCCCGCAGAAAAGCCACGCAGGCACGGGGAGAACGTGCAAACTCCACACAGGCGGGGCCGGGGATTGAACCCGGGTCCTAAGAACTGTGAGGCTGACGCTCTAACCGGTCGTCCGCCGATAAATATTCTTTCATGCCAATTTGAATGGCATTTATTTTCAGATTTTCGCGCATCCCTCTAACTTCTCCCGCTTATCCGAGGTCGGGTCGCGAGCCCGGACTTCCCTCTCCCCGGCCACTCGGTCCAACCCTTCCGGGGGACGGCCGTCTCTCCGGCCACGAACGCCTCGCCGGGGAGGCGCCCTAACCGGGTGCCGTCCGGCGCCGCTCGATGCGGAGGAGCAGCGGCCGGACTCGGAGGAAACTCATTTTGGGCCGCTTGTATCCGCCATCTTGTTGTTTGGGTCACGAGCTGCGGGGAGCAAAACGCAGATCGAGCGCTAAACGGCGAATCCTGCTTGACCGCGACAGAGCCCGTCGAGCTTCCGTCGCTCGTCAGCAAGACCCCGAGATACTTGAGCTCCTCCGCCCGGGCCGGGATCTCAACCCCGACCCGGAGAGGCCACGCCCCCCTTTTCCCACCGAGGACCACGGTCTCAGGTCCGGAGGTGCCGATTCTCATCTCGGCCGCGAACCGCTCCGGCGAGAGTTGGAGATTGCGGCTCGATGAAGCCAACGGAACGGAACGCCGAGGTCACCGGTCCATAAAGTTTATGAACGGAACCGGTGACAAAGGGCAGCCTCGACGGAGGCCGGCCCGCGACGCCGGTCGTGCGGGGACCGAACAGCCGCCCGGTACCCCGCCCTCTCGGAAAACCCCAACGGGATTCTCAGAGGGAAACGGTGGGACGGCACAAAACACACGCTGACGAGGATGCGTTAAAGCGGGGCGACAAAAGTCTCGACACCCTGAAACGTCAGGTGCCGCGTTAGTGCGACAAGGTCTCAGGTGCGATTGGCGTTCACTTTGGTCATCACGCTGCTCTTGATCTTCCACAGCGCACTCCTCCGAGCATTTCTCGAGGAAGTCGGCTTCGTGCGCTGAGGAACGTCCTCAAAAAGTCGGCCCACGAAGTCCGACACGTTGATGAACTTCCTGCGGGCGGGGCTTCCGCTTCACCTCTGGAAGGAGGGCCGCAACGGGGAGCGCGTCTGCGAGATCCATCGCCGCGGTGGAATGCGTGAGAGGACGATGGAGAAAGCAGACGGCGAGAAACCGACGGACCGACGGCTCGGCCGGCCGGCCGGCGGCGGGAGGGTCGGGGTGAGGAAGAAGAGGGGGAGAGAGGAGGAAGAGGAGGGGGGGGGGGGCGTAGGCGGAGGCGGAGCAAGGCCAGAAGGCTCTTCGGGATCCTCAGGTTTTCTTTTTGCTCGTGTGCTGCTGCTTCTGTCCTACTGAGCGCACACACGAGGAGGGGTGGTCCGGCTTGACCCTGACCCCAAAACACGCCTCCGAGACCATCCTGATGCACATCTGCCATTTCCTGTTTCCCAGGCGACACGCAAACACACACACATGCGCGCACTCTCACATTATCTCTCGTACTCTCATGTGCAACAGCACACACGCGTGATGAAGATGAAGATGAAGATGGCACGGAGTCGGATGCTTTCATGTCGCTCAGATGACAAACACTTTCCACTCTGGTGTGTGTGTGTGTGTGAGAGACATATGGTTTTCATAACTCCCCCAAACCCTCAGCGCGCGCACACACAGACACACACACTGAGTGAACCAGGTTTTATTCCACTTCTTGCAGCCCCCTCTTCCAAAAACACACCATTCTTTTTCCTCGACGAAGCAAAAGAAGCCCCCCCCTCCTCCGCGGCCGCCCGCAAAGCCTTCCAGCCCTCCGTCCTCCCCTTCAGTCGCAGGCGAACTCTGCAGAGGCGAGCGACACAGATCAACTGCTCCCCTCATTTCTGCAAAGCAAAAGACACAATTAAGATCCGACTTGTGCAGCTTCTGCTTGTGGTTCTTCTTCTTCTTCTTCGCTTTTTCTTGATTTTTTTTGACTTTCCGATGGGGCCGCTTCGGGCCTGGCTGCTGCTGTGCCTCGTGGCCGGCGGAGGGCGCGCCGCCGCCGCCGCCGCCGAGCTGGAGGAGAAGGACGCGCTGTGCCACTCGCGCGGATGCTTGGCCGTCTTCACGCAGCGGAGAACCTTCCGGGAGGCGGGGCGCAGCTGCCGGGAGCGCGGCGGGACGCTGGCGACGCTGCACGACCGCCAGGCCGCCGACGCCGTCCACCGGCTGCTGGCGGGCGCGGAGCCGCACGGCGCTCGGGTGCGCCTGCGCCTGTGGATCGGGCTGCACCGGGCGCCGCGCCAGTGCTCCGCCGTGCGACCGCTGCGCGGATTCGTGTGGGTCACAGGTAAGATGCCAAAACTTGTCGATGAGGTAAAGCGAAAGTGTGTGTGGAATTGTTCACGAATGCATCAGTAGATTTGATTCGACGGTGTTGGATGACATCAGAGTCGAGTGGAATCGGCGACGTTCGATTGGAGCAAAATGGACTCGATGGCTTTCGATTCCATTGAACTCGATTGGAGTGTGACGTTTTAGTGGTTGGTGCTGTGACTTTGTGGTGTTTGTTGCGCCCCCCGCAGGCGACCAGGAGGGTCAGTTCACCAACTGGCTGCGCGAGGAGGCGGCGGGCGCCTGCGCGGCGCCACGATGCGTGGCCGTGACGGTGAACACGGCGGACGGCGCCCGCCGCGACACCCACGACGGCGACAACTTCAAGTGGTTGGACGGCTCGTGCGGTCTGGCGCTGGACGGCTTCGTGTGCCAGTACCCCTCCGAGGGCATGTGCCCGCCCCTGGAGGACGAGGGGCAGGGGGCGGCCGCTTACTCCACGCCGTTCCGGCTGACCAGCCGGACGCTGACCCACGTGCCGTACGGCTCGGTGGCCGCCCTCGCGTGTCCGCCCCGGCCCTCGGAGGCAGACGCCCCCGCCCCCGCCGAGCAGACGGCGCTGTGCGTGGAGAGAGACGACGGGTCGGTGGGCTGGTCCCGGGACGCGCCGCTCTGCGGGGCCCGCGCGCCGCCGCCCGACCGTGAGCGGTGCGGCACGGACCACGGGTGCCAGCAACACTGCCAGAACACGGACTCGGACTACTACTGCTACTGCTCGGAAGGATACACGCTCGCCGAGGACGGCTACAGCTGCCACCTGGACCCCTTGGACCCCACGGACCCTCCCGAGCTTTCCTCTTCTTCAGACGCCGCCGCGCCCAGCGAGCCGCCCCGCCTCAAAGCGGCGTGCGAGGCCACGGGCTGCGAGTACGACTGCGTAGAAACGTCCCGGGGGGTCCGTTGCACGTGTCCTCCGGGGTACCAAATGGGCCCGGACGGGCGTCGGTGTTCCGACGTGGACGAGTGCCGGCAGCGGCCGTGCCCGCAGGCGTGCGTCAACGTGCCCGGAACCTTTCACTGCGCGTGTCACGCCGGCTACCGAGCCGACGACGAGGGCGAGTGCGTGGACGTGGACGAGTGCGAGGACGAGGGGAGCTGCGAGGGCGCCTGCCGGAACACCGAGGGCTCCTTCGCCTGCGCCTGTCGCCACGGTTACCGGCCGTCGGGCGACGGCACGTGCCGGGACGTGGACGAGTGCGTGGGGGCGTCGCCCTGCCAGCAGCAGTGTCTCAACTACGTCGGCAGCTACCAGTGTTACTGCGACGACGGTTACGAGCTGCGAGCCGACGGACTCGGTTGCCGGCCGACGCCCGCCGACGAAGAATACTCCACTATGACCCCGGACCCCACCGACCCGGCCCACGCGCCGGATCCGGACCGCGAAGGCCCGCGCACCGCTCGGCCCGACCTTGACGTCCCCGAAACCGCCGACTCCGACGAGCGCCGGCACCGATGGGACGCCCCCTCGCGGAGGGGGTACCGGACGGAGCGGCCGCCCGCCACACGCGAGAGCGACGGCGAGGGAGGCCGCCCTGCGGCTGGAGGTCAAGAAGGCGAAGGCGAACGCGACCGCGGCAAGGTCAAACATGACAAGAGCTGGCTGCTGGTGGCGCTGTTGGTGCCGCTCTGCGTGTTCCTGGTGGTGATGTTGGCACTGGGCATCGTCTACTGCACCAGCTGCGCCGTGGACAAGAACATGCGCCTGTCGGAATGCTGCCGCTGGATCCTCCCCACGCCCAACCTCAACAGCGCCGAGCCCAAAGGACGAGCGTGACGCTGACAGGGAAACGCTCCCACGCGTGACATTGTCATGTGACACGTCTCCCGTGTGTCACACAAGCGTGATTAGGGTTCCCACCTCGTTTCCGGGCAGGACACGCCCTGCTCCGATATTACTGGCTCCAGGACACACGCCGCTGCACTACCATTGGCTGCTGTATCCCGGGCAAAAACACGCCCTACTGACGGGAGAGGAAGTTTTGGACTCAAGTGCGGCGGCGTTAATGTTTCCCGCTAAGCCTAACCCAACGCCTTCGCCCTGAACCCAAACAAATGTCTGTTTATTGTTTATTTCATGCAAACGTGACGCGTTTGGGCTGGCCATCTCGTTACATCTGCAAGGCCTGCCCTTCCCGCGACACAGGAGCCAATCGTGCCGCAGCGGGGCGTGTCCTGCCTGCCTGCAAACTCGGTGGGAATCCTAATAACGCATACTTGAGCGTGTCACGAGGTCATCGTCACGTGCGATGCGGTCACATGACAGGTCACGTAGCACGGCGAGGGGATGTGGGCACGTGACGTGTCACGGTCACGTGACGAGCTCATATATTGCATACCGCGTCACACGGTCGCGTGGTATGGTCACGTGACGCGTGACACGTCATCACAAGACCACCGCTGGGCCGACTTTGTCTGTCGCACGCCTTCTGTAAATAAAGCACTTGTGTTCCCCCCGTTTTGAAAAACAATAAAAGGACTTCAACAAACGTGTCTGGTGATAGACTAACCCCTGACGGCGCGTTCCGTCAGACGAATCGCCACGGGCGCCGTTCGAGCCGGCGCACACCGGAGCCTTCGCCGCTCGCTTCCGATCGGTTGAAAAGATGCTACATTAGCATTTGCTCTTGCAGTGATTCCCAAGCAGTGTGCCGCGGGAAATGATCAAATTTCACTTCATTGGTCAGAATATTTATTGACAAAAAAGAATGTCTCTTTGTTCTTCTATCTACGCCAGCGGCATATAACGACAGATAGAACAAATAAATGCTCTTTTATTAGATGGCACAAAGTGTATAATTGCCTTTTAGTGACATTTTTGTTTGCGATTTTTCAAATGGGAAATATGTGCCTCGGCTCAATAAAGGTTGGGAATCACCGCAATTCTGGCGACCTTGGTGTAAATGGGACACATCGTGGAAACTTACAGGTTGCTTACAAATGAGCTATGAACATGATTTCTATCCGCACGCTACTGTCTCCTAAACAAGTGTAGCTAGCACTAGCACTGCGCTAAAGAATCACTGAGTTGAATGCAAATCAAACCGACAATGACGTCACAAACATATGAGGATGACACCGGTAGCTATGCATTTAGGAGTAACCCTTCACAGGTCAATACAATCATGTTTTGCTTTTTTTCCCCAAATATTCTGTATTGGTAGTACGCGCTTTGGCGTTGACAACGAAACAAAAAAAGGAAAGCTCATAAATGTCGGTTGAAAATGAGCAAGTTCCTACTGAATTTCAACGTCGCCTTCGATGGGAACGTCGACCTCGCCAACATGGCCGCCACGTAGTCACGTCGGTTAGCTGCGCTGCTACGTTGCGCTGGCGTCAGCTCGTGTTCATATCGGCGCTGGAGCTCGTCCCAGCATCCTTTGCGGCTTCAAATGAAACGAAGCTCCGCAACCAAAACGTTCAGCAAAGCGGAAGCTAGCTCATCATTTTGCCACCTCGGTGGTCACGTGGGGATGTAGCTCAGTGGTAGAGCGCATGCTTCGCATGTATGAGGTCCCGGGTTCAATCCCCGGCATCTCCATTTTGTAGCAGCATCACCATTACGACATTGTTCACAATGGTTTTCAAATGAATCATTATGTAATTACATAACGATGAATTATAATACAGCCAATGCGTATAGTCTATGGAACGTCTCGTCCCATGCGCAACATCGGTGCAAAATAGTTCTCCTGCACATTGAAAGCAGCTAAATACATTAGAATAACCAAACGGAAATGCGCTGATAATATAGTCACATACAGTCACACAACAGCAAATTGAGAGGCATAAATATGGATAATAATATAAATGTCTAGGACAGTTGAATGGATAATATTCACTGCACATATAGAAACTACTTATAACATTATCAAGTATACAATGTCCACTAAGTGTTTATCTCGCTTGCAAGTGTTTTTTTTTTTTTTAATTAGTGAAAAAACTGGTTCCACTGGGGCTCGAACCCAGGACCTTCTGCGTGTAAAGCAGACGTGATAACCGCTACACTATGGAACCGACAGTGTACTCTTGCGTTCCCATGACGATACATATGAACGCACTTTGACAACGTGACCAGTTGTGTGACGTCACCGCGCAGACGCAGTGTTCCATTTCTGTTACCTTCTTGTAACTTTTTGCGTTTTTATAATAATCGACACGAGAAACAAAAAGTACGCTTGGTTCCACTGGGGCTCGAACCCAGGACCTTCTGCGTGTAAAGCAGACGTGATAACCGCTACACTATGGAACCGTCAGTGAAGGTGTACGGATATATAGATATATGGAGAGGTAACGGAGCACAATGGTGGTGGTGCCCGAGACCAAAACCAAAAGGCCATTTCACCCGGATATCCGTTCCTCTGCCGTGCCGCCGTCATGCAGGTCACGTGTGTCTTTTGTTGCTTTCCTTCTTGCGGTTTGATCCAATGGATATTCATCGCTATTACTATTTGTACCACTATACGACCAAGCGTTTGTTTTGTAACATCGGCTTTATTTTGTTTGATTTGATTCATGTAGGAATGGTTTTGTTCATGCACAGAACCAAGATGAATTTCAAGCTTTATTGTGTGTTTTGTGGCTTGACAACACTGAAAGAAACGACCTCCTCAATGTCCTTCTGCGCAATGCCGCTACGACGACTAAATCAAGTACTCCATTCAACTTTGGATGCGATACTTTTGCACGGGCTCTCCACGTCCTTTTCCGATGACCTCGCAGGCGTCTTCAACGTTGCGCCGGCCGTCCTAGATGTTCCCCTCGCGTCCCGGATCCACCACCAGAACTTTACACTCCCGCTTGGCGATCTTGTCCAGCGACAGAAGGCTTTTGTCCTGCGGGGGCAAGTAGAGCGGCCGGCCCACCGGGGAGCCCACCGGGGGCGTGATGGCGCGCCGCTCCATGGCGCTGCCCGTCCTGAGCCGCGCGCACGTATGAGCGACGGCCGGTCGACGAGCGAGTACAGTGAAGCCCCGCGATATCGCGGTTCGTCGTTTGCGGCACGGCTTTGTCGCGCATTTTGAAATAATCCTTTTTTAGAAGTAGCGAAGGATTATGGGAAAATCCCCCCAAACTGGCGGCGGACGTATCCGGAATATATCCCCCACGATAAACGGGGGTTCACTGTACAGTGCATTTTTTCTTTCAAAGTTCTCACCTCATGATGTGCGAGCGAGACGGCTGCTGGTGGGAGAAGGACTGGGAGCGACCCAAACTGGCCTGGTGGCGGTCCAGCAGGTCTCGCATCGCCGGGCTGGACGGGCTGTTCTTTCCTGAGCGGATGCACATCGGCAGTCGGGTAACTTTATTGAGCAGACGGCGACGGGCCGCGTTCGAGCGGAAGCGCAGCAACGCGTCGACTTCGTGTCTCCCTGACGTCTAATAAATGTCGCTCTAACTTCGACTTAACAAAAACGAGGTAGGAGCTCACATTTCCACAACGTTAACCAAACGTTCACGCAACGTCTGTTTAACATGCGCCTAACGTCTACGTTAACGCCTACTTGACGTTTACCTCACGTCCACTTCACATCTGATTAACGTCAACTTTTCGGCGACCTGGAATGACCTAACTTCCACTTCATATCTGCGAAACATCGGCCTAACATTTCCACCCCGTCCAGCGAGTTCACGTCTCGCGACGTGCGCTTACGTGAGAGCGGCCTGGCGTCGGGCGGCGGGTTGGACACGGACGCCGTGAACTGGAGCTTGAGCTTCATGTGCTGACTCAGCTGAGGAGACAAGGAGGTCCGGATCATCCGTCCGTCCGTCCATCCGGCCGTTTTCTAGAGCGGAGCGGCTACTCCGCCGCTCTTCTCGTCGTTAGCGAGGACACGCTTTGCATTACGGAAGCCGCTAAAATCAACGATGTCCGCGGTCGGTACCTCGTATAGTCCCGGACGGAGGATCTGGAAGGCCACGCTGAAGGTCAGCGTGCAGCCTTTGCGACATTGGCCCAAATTGCTGAGGGGGGTGCGGCACACCACCGCAGAGAGCGCGGCGTCCTCGCTCTGACCGCGTCCTGACAAAACACACAAATAGACTTGAGAAAAATAAACAAACAGTCATGACATAACGAAACAGTGTGGGCAAATCAAGTGTTTTGGACAGACTTTTTGCTTCGATTGAGTGAACATTGTGCCGCTCCCTCTGGTGTGTGTGCCTCGGCCACCTGGGGGCAGTATAACACTGACATACAGACAAACGGTGGACCCCACATACTTTGCAGATTTTGGGTCATTTTTTTCCCCTTTGTCTTGGTCTTTCTTTGGGGCGGGGGGGGGGCAACAACCCCCCCCCCCCCAAAACACCTATCTCTACTCATTCAAAAATATTTTGGGGTTACAAAAAGAAATTCAACGCAATGCTAATGTTTGTCAATTAGCCCCCCGATTTTCCCGATTGGCGGTCCAACGGGGTCCATCGCAGTGCACATGGAGACGTCATCTTTGCAGATGATAAAGAATAGATGCCTGGCTGTGAGGATTGTTACATTATCTGTCGTGAAGTTTGCACGCAGCGCGCTAGAGGATCGCAACGAGCTCAAACGTTGTTCTGCGTGGATCCAAATAAAACAGCACGTCTGTCCCTTGCCATCTGCGTGTCAAGACCAATCCACTTCACAATGTCCGTCCGTATGTCTTACTCCACCGTTTGCGCTTAAATATACGTCGCTAACAATCGGGGAAGTCGTCAGTCGAGGTAGCGCCGTATTGGGGTTTGTTTCCGCACGCAACCACTAGAGGACGCCGCAAAAGCCAAACCCACCCTCGGGTGTCCAGACGAGCCGCACGGAGAGGAAGTCCTGCAGGTTGTTGAGCAACACGTATTTGACCTTGAAGTGCTCCTTGACCTTGACGGCGCCGGGGCAGCTGGCCGTCATCACGAACCTCGGCCGGTCCAGACGGACGCTCGGCAACCTGGCAGACGTACAGTGGGGGGAAGTGACCAAGCGCGAATGCTTTGCGGCGGTCCTCGACGACCTTTTTCAGGTCTCTGTACTCGACTTGAGCATTTATTACTCCGCGCGAACGGGCGCTGACTCCGAGTGGGATTCGAGCGGCTCATCCAATCACAACGTTTGGACTCGAGCGCGCTCTCCCGCCTCGGCCTCGGGAGCCGCGTGGCGGCGCTCCTACCTGTAGTGGGTGTAGATGCAGTTGGTGAACGGCATCTTGGGAGTCGACCACTGCAGCGCGGCAACCAGCGGAACCTCCATGCCCTGAGCGAAAGGACACAAGAGGTGCCAGCGGGTCACATGGCGTGTGTGCGAGGCACAACTAAGTCCGGAGTCTTAACCTTCAGCTTTCAATGTCGACCGTTCGACCTTCAAACAAGTCGAGCGTGTACTCGGGTTAAGCAAGCGGAGTCCAGTCGCCTCGCTGCCGTGCCGCAACCCACGTCGGCACGCTCGCTATCCGTACCTGCGTTAGTTGGCTGGACTACTTTGAGTTTTTGCGCGACCCCAAAGCGGTCTCCGGAATGTCTGCGACTTTATTGTTTGCTCAATTAAACGCCTAACCCGCAGGAAGCGGCGTTCGTGCTAGCGGTGAGCTAAAGTGTCACATTAACGTAGCTCACCTGTGGCCGCGGTTGATTTTGCAACTTCACCCCAGAGGCCGCTCCGCCGACCTTTTCGGGGAGCGGCGTCGATTGGGACGCGGCGGTGCGGTTGAGGGCTTCGTGTGCGCGACGCGTGCTTCTGTAGCTAGCTGCCCCGTGCGGTGTGCGAAGTGGCTCGAGATGACGTACGTTGGCAATTGGCATTTAAGTTGAAAATCCAAAAGAATTGAACATCGGCTTCGCAACAGCGCAACGAGCTCAACGCGCGCGACGCCATTCGTCCCAAACGCACCTCGTTGGACTCATCCTGCGGCATGTCGTTGAGGTGCAGCCGGAACAGGAAGTCGTGCTCCTCCAGGGCCCCGAGCGTGCTGGGAAGGCGGCACGCCACGCTGTCCACCTTGCAGAAAGACGCCATGCCCACCTCGCCCGAACGGTGGCTGCGGCGGGTCGCGCGGCCGTTAACGCCGCACGTCTCCGACTTTTCGGAGCCCCTCGTGATCGTCCGGGGGCTCCCGCTTTGAGACTTTCGAGTCGTTACGAGAGCCGAGAGCATACGCACCAAACGTTGTCCACCAGCAGCACGGAGCCGTCGGGCATCACGGGAAGGTAAGAGGCGTTGAGGTCCGGCAGAATGCGAACGTCCCTCACGCTCACCTCCTCCTGGGACGACTTGTTCAGCACTGAGCGGGAGCAGAAGAGCAAAGTCACTTCGGCGGCAGCCCGACGTGCCGGCGTGGCGGCGCGCTATACCTTTCAGCACGGCCAGGTGGCGCCCCGAGACGCTCATCAGCTTGCAGCGCACGGCGGGAGGCGGCAGGACGGTCAAGGTGGTGCTCACTGGGCGGAGACAAGCGCGGACACGCGTGAGGAACGCGACGACTCGCGCTGGCCGACGGAACGTAAACCGCGCTGGCGAGGGTGCACCGCGTTTCCAATTCTTTTGTCCCCTGCGAACCTGCTCGTAACCTTTCGGGACGGAATTAATGGAGGTCCGGTGCTGCGGTTCCGTCGGGTGGCAAGGAGATCCAGTACCTGGGGATCGACGGGCGTATCGGTGCGGCCTCGGCAGTGACGCGGACTCGGTATGGCGGTCGATCTCCCTGTCCTACCCTCGCCGAAGGTCACGGGCTGGGGGTCGCGGCCCGAAGAACACGCTAGCGGATACGCTCAAATGAACGCACCGCTTCCCTTTTGACGCCGTACGGCCGCACGCCGCCGTCCGCGTGGTCACCCGCTGGCGCTGACCACTGTCAAGTGAACTTCTTTCACGCAGACACAAATTCGCCGCTCCGCGTTTCTCTCCTCGGCGCTCTGCTCTCCGCGCCAGCACTTTTGCTAACCTCGAGTCTGCGCTACTTTGGGGCTTTTCGATTCTCTGCCCCCGAACGGCTGGAAAACGCTACAACAAATCCGAAAAGTCACCTCATTCATCTGCGTACCATCGTTTCAAAAGGTAGCGAGCGATTGCCGCACCTGTCTTTGGACTGTTATGCTAACCTTTCATTGGTCGTATGCTATGCTTTATGTCGGAGCTACAGGAAATGGTAGCGTTTGTCGAGCATTTCTTTGTGTTTGCTTTGTTTCACTCTGCTGTGAATCTGTTCTCCGTCGCCTCGCCCGGATGCGTCGAGGTTAACCAAACGAGCACAAATGTGGCGAAGACGCCAACCTTGAGCCTTGAAGGTGTTCAGGTCGTGTCTGAAGGTGAGCGACGGCTCTCGCTGCTGCAGGACGCTCAGGTAGCCCGAGTCCCGCACCTCCACTGGCTCCGCCTCCTCCTTCCACACCGTGACCATCACCTGAGAAGCACACGCGGGACGTTGGAAGACAAACCCGATTGGCGAAGAGAATGCCTCCGACGGATACTTGAAGACAAAGCGACTTCCGCACACGTACTAGCGAAGGCGGTCAAAGATTGTCAGACGTCCGACAGACGGACTGGAATGGCTTCTGAAAACATCGCGCCGAGTTATGCGGTATTGAATGCCGATGTGAAATCGTAGCACGCGTGAAGCTGAGGGCGTCTCTGACCGGTTGCGAGTTGTCCGCTCACGTCTCCGCGAGAACCGAGCAGGTCGCTGGAGATCGGAGTCGATCGAAGTCGCTCGACTCGTCGTCGTCCATCTTGGTGCGCTCGTTTCCTTCTGGCGTTTTCTTTCCTCGTTTGGCACCCGTGTGAGCCCGCAGTCTCCGTTGATCTTGTTTTGTCGCGCTTGCTGAACTCGTGTCATTTCGATCTCCTTCTCCCGATTTTTGTCTATCGCCCGTCGCGAAGCTGTCTATTTCAACATTTTTGCCCCGGCGGCTTTCCGTTGTTTGCGCCGACGCTACGGCGTTCCCTCCGTTTCAGTCAAACCGTTTGTTCTCGCTCTTACGCGCTCGGCGTATTGGCCTCGTACCGAAGGTCGCGCGAAGACGAGCGAGGACCGGACATTGGACACCGGACGTGGCTGCGCACGGACAGAAACGAAATGATGAAATGCGGACAACGTGAGGAGCCACCTTGACTTTGACGGTGCCGACGGGCAGCTTGTCCAAGGAGACGGTGAGGGGGAAGATGACCTCGTCTGCCAGAACCACGGGCTCGTCCAGAGGAGACTGCGCGGGGCGGAAGACAAAGACAGACAAGCGCTCAGACGTTCCTCACGTCACCGTGGCGTGGACTTCTCGCACATTCTCCACCGACCTGGACCGGCGCCCTGCGGAACTCCCGGCCGGCCGGGCCGCGCGAGTTGCGGATGAGCAGCGGCTCGCAGTCCCGGAAGGTCCGACATCGCGAGTCCACCCTGCTGCCCAGCGCCGCGACGGCCGCCTCCGCCGCCGCCACGTAGTCGTCGTCGTCGTCGTCGTCGTCGCCGTCGCCGTCGCCGCCGTAGTCGCGCTGGCGCCGGCCGGCCCGGCGGCGCCCGCCCTCGCCCGGGCTCACGCTGGCCACCGCGCGCAGCGAGCCGGCCAGCTCGCGCCAGGCCCGACCGCTGCACGACTCGCTCCCGAATCCCGCCGACGCATCGCCCCCTGTTGGAACGGGCGGCCACGTTACGCCGCCATCCGCGCCGGCCGGGACTTGAATTTGTCCTGCGACCCAGCTCGTAAGGAGTCCATTTACTCCTACGTACCCCCGCCCCCCTTTTTATAATGATTGCTATTGTTCAACCCCAAAAATGCTTATTAGTGGTTTATCCCCGCTTATTGTTGAATGAAATGAAAATGGGCTTCAGTTATTTGCGGAGGTTTTGCTATTCCCGAGCCGAGCCTCGGCTGACCAGTTCTGCGGAGTGGGCGCTCAATGACGGACGCTCTCGACGGCGCATTTGGCGTTTCCACCTCAGCATTCTACACGACCACGGAACGTGTCCTGTTTCTGAACAAGCGAGCACGCGCATTCCAAGACTCGGATAACCTTTCCTAAATTTAGAGTTGACAAACCCCCCCTCGACAACTAGGTACGCGGGACCAGCTTTGGGATTTCTCGAAATTGTAAATGTGTGAATGTGAGCGCGAATGCTCGTTTGTTTGTCTGTGCCCTGCGATTGGCTGGCGGCCGCTTGAGGGCGCACACCCCGCCCCTCGCCCGAAGATAGCTGGGATGGGCGCCGGCACGCCCGCGACCCGCGCGAGGAGAAGCGCTCCGGAAACGGGACGGGTTCGGAAGATTACAATTTCCATATGAAAACCACTTCGGCAAGGGTTTGTTCCGTGTCGACTCCCTTTTTGTTTGTTTTGCGGAAGATGACGTGCAGCAGCGATGGCCATTTTCTCGCCTCATTTGCTGTGTTGGAGCCTTTTGCGTTAGTTTCCATTTGCGCATCGTATTCGTTGACTAAAATGCTGATGATGAGCTTTATCTTTCGAACGAGGCGTCACGAAAGGATTTGTCAGCCACCGCTGCGGTCGGCTTACCGGGGCCCGGCTCGGTCGGCGTCGCCCTGCCGGCGTCCCTGCAGCGCAGCACCAGGAGGAAGCGGACCGTCTCTCCGAGGTAGAGGTGGCTCCGGCGCGGTAGGGTTCGGTACCGGGCCGGCTCGGACAGGTCCGTGATGGGCACCGCCGGGAAATACATGAAATACTCGCACTGAGACTCCATCATCTGCACCATGGCGACGGGTGGAGGAGGAACAATGGCACACGCGCACGTCCCACGGATGCTTCGGGGCGCCATCTAGTGGAGGAGACGTGCACGCTGCAAGAGTTCGAATGTTTGGAATCCATCCGAACGACAAGAATCGCCACGGAGTCAGGAGTGAGTGAACGATTCCCGACGCGAACACGTTTGGAGAAAGCAGCGTTGGATTCTTCAGCACAATAGTTTCTTCTTTCCCAGCAAAGTCACACAAAGACTTATCGGAAGCGTTGACAAATTCAACCCTGTCGAGGGGCTTTCTGCACAATGCTCATCATGTCAAATGGAAGAAGAATGGGTGGATCATTCGATTCGATCAACGTCCCGGTCCTATTTTCCTCTTGACTAATTACAATACACTAATTGATACAAAAGAACAATTGTTTCAACAGGGTTGGCGTATGCTGGAAAAGCTTCGAGGCAAATTCGATAGGTACTAACGATGCCGAGCGATGTCACGTGAGCCAAATAAGGTCTTTGCCTGATTGAAACAACAACAACAACTGATTTAATAACTCACTCGAGCTGATCAGGGAAAATCAAAAGGCCGTGAAAACCTCGCACATTCTACAGAAGGTCAAACAAAAACAGCCATAGACACTTTTATGACGTAATGGATTTTTTTTTTTTGTCCCTTTTCTCACTTGAGAAGGATCGTTTTTTTTTTGGTCTCTGGTACATTTCTATCTTGATGTTATAATAGTTGATGTTTATAGTCTGGATGATAATTGTAGTCTGACAATTATTGATTCTTGACATGTTTTATATCTGCAGCTCTGTAAAACTCAGTTATTGAAATCAAGGTTTTTAAATAAGGACAATACGTGACAAAACATCATTACAGTAATGCTTAGAATACTTATCATACTAGCATTCCTTCCTGTACTCTTGAAAAAGACAAATAAACAAAAACCCAAAAACGTTTTGGGTTGCGAACTGCATTGAACCCTGACCCTTGAACCCTGACCTCATCCCTCCGTCCCTGCGTGGCGTCGGCACGTTCTCCCGGTGCCTGCGTGGCTTTTCTCCGGGCTTTCCTCCCACATTCCCAAAACCTTTTTTTTTTTCATACATATAGGTAAACAAGTGTTATCCGCTTATCCTTACTCGGGTTGCGGGTATGCTGGAGCCTCTCCCCGCTATCTTCGGGCGAGAGGCGGGGTACACCGTAAACCGGTCGCCAGCAGTGTAAATAAATAATATATATGTATTTAACTTTTGTCCGAAGAGACCAGCCGTACAGACAACACAGTTTTAGTAAATTCGGCTTCCAATCATCATATAATCAATCCGAGTTATGATCGTTAGCAAAGCATACGTTCCACATATAGCGGATTGCAAGGGAACTGGGAGTAACCTTCACAGGTATAAATATTTTCGGGGCTTTTTTTCCCCCCAAAATGTTCTGCATTGATAGTACACTCTTTGGCGTTGACACAAAAAAAAAGGTAAACTTCACGAAAATCGGTTGAGAAATGACAAAAGTTGCGCCTTAATTTCAATGTCAATGCAATGTCTTTAATGGGAACGTCGACCTCCCCAACATGGCCGCCACGGAGGCACGTCGTGTAACCGGGTGTGACGTAACCACGCACTATTAAAAATGCGTTATGACGTGTCGTGCACAATTGAAAATGCGTTGTGACGTACGTTGTCCAGTTTCCCTCCGCGCTGACAAAGCTAGCTACATGTCACGCTAGCGACACGTTTTCGAACCCTGTTGCCCATTATTGGTATTTAATTTATTTCGTTACAACAGAGAGGTTGGTGGGGGAACCGAGAAAGTCGTCGCCGAAGGTAAGTCGCGTAACAGAAAGGCAGAAAGGCCTGTGCTGTGTTTAGCTCGCTCGCTGTCCCGCTAGCTACACGGCTAACGTTACTTGGGACTCTGGAAACTTTCGTGACAAGGACTCTCTTCACGCACCTCGGTGGCGGTGCGAGCAGACGTGCAAAAGCCACGTCGTGCGAGCCCCACGTAAGACGAAAGTCACTTTGTTGACGACGGGCGCGATGAGTTGGGCAAGCTAACGTGCTAGCGGGAAGTCAAAAGTAGGCTACAGCATGCGAGGCTCCACCGGCTGTGACGACAACAGCTTTATTACACAAAAGCATCCTGAACGACTGCTCAAGCGGGATTTCCTTCAGCAACTCCAATTGGCGATGGACAAAATGATGTGTAATGTCAAACAATGGATGGCAGAGCAACTTCTAGCACGCTGACCGTCTGCCGTTTACGTTATTCGATTGTGATGTAATTGTTGACTTGGTCGAATATGCAGGTATGTGTGATAAATGTCAGATGAATTGATTCGCATGAGGCCGGCATTTTCAGACAGATGTTTTCAAAGTCATTCGGCCGTTGAATTCAAATGTCACGTTAACGTGGAGGACTTTTCAAGACGATTCCGGTGGTGTCATTTTCCCCTGAAAAATAAATATTGAGAAAATGACGTATCTTTAAAAAATGAAACAATTTATTAATATTGCACCAAGGTTTTCGATTTGAGCTTTTTATAAAAATCCGAGGCTCAAACGTTCATCCAGGGCTGCAGCTAATGATTATTTTAATAATTGATTAAACTGTGTATTACTTTTGATGAATCGGATTTAAAATGAACGTCCTTTTATTAAAAAAATAGGACATTACTTCAAATTGACACTGCAGACCAAGCACACACATAAATTGATTAGGATTCAGTTGCTGGTTTGGTCCCTAACTTTTCACAAAATTGGCAAAAATGTTGATTGTTTTTTTCCAAAATATAAGCAGATGTTTGCAAATGTCTTACTTTGACTCAACACAAAAAGATGTATACATAAACACTCGGTCTGCTTTCATGGAGGACTACACAAATGATTTGGCACACGAAACATGCTTCGTAGAAAATGAGAATGAACAAAGTGAGCCCAAGTTGAACTAAATACTGAGGACAAGAGTTATTTTGAAATGGGTTCAGGATACACGGGACATGACGTTGACTTGTGCTTTGCTTGTGTGCAGTGAACCCGCGCTGGCCTGCTAGCAGGGCAAGATGTTCAACAAGTCGTTCGGGACCCCCTTCGGCGGAGGCTCGGGGGGCTTTGGCACCTCGTCCACCTTCGGGCAGCAAAGTAAGTTGAGCAACCTTTCGTCAAGCGACCGCCCGCCGCTTTCGAACTTTTAGACGAACGGGCTCGCTGTGAGAAAAGTCACTCTGGTCGGTCGCCGCGTGCCATTTCGACAAAGCGCTCCAGACGGCGGGCGGGGCGGGGGGGGGCGACACCCGTCGGGGGCACCGGGCGCGTGGGCGTGGTTCATTATTTTTGGCGTTGGGCATATTGGGCGACATCAGCGTGTGCTCTGTGTGTGCAGACGCGGGCTTTGGGACCACGGGGGGGTTCGGTACGTCTGCGTTCGGGGCGACCACCAACACCGGAGGGCTCTTTGGCACCACACAGAATAAACCCGGTTGGTGGACTCTCTTGTGTTGCCGCGCTGGCGCTCACACGCGCCGAGCGTGACGCCCGCCTCCTTTCTCTCATCCAGGCGGCTTGTTCGGAACCAGCACCTTCAGCCAGCCGGCGACATCCTCCACCAGCACCAGTTTTGGCTTCGGGGCCCCCAGCGCCACGTCCTCCAGCCTGTTTGGCAACGCGGCGGCAGGGAACACGGCAGCCGGCGGGCTCTTCTCCCAACAGAACAATGCTTTTAGCGCCAGCAAGCCCACAACCTTCGGAGGTGAGTCACGTTGGCAAAATACACTTTTGTGCTTTTGATGTGTTGACAGCAGGTGTGCCTCCGTGCAGGCTTCGGCACCAGCACCACCAGCGGCGGCCTCTTTGGATCCGCCAACGCCACCTCCAACCCTTTTGGGGGGGCCACGTCCTTGTTTGGCGGCTCGGGCTTCTCTGCCACGCAGCAGCCCGGAACAACTGTCAAATTTAATGTGAGTAGATCAAATGCTGCGATATTGCGGGAAAGCTCACGGTTCACGGCAAGAAGGTTCACGGTACAGGCAGGGCAAAGAGGCCAAAGCAGGAGAACTGAAAAACCTCTTTCTTGCTCTTCTTCTTCTGAAATAGGTTGTCGTAGATTCTGTCGGTTTTCCCACAGGTTTTTGTGAAAAAGACGGCTTCAAATCGTATATTACCGTGCGCTTCTATCTTTACATCCATACACGTTACCTCCAAAACACTATTATTGCTGCAGCAATAATATATGCTCATCTCTCTGAGGGGGAGCGATGGCGGCGGCGGCGGCCCCCACGAGCGGCCGACGGGTCAGCGTTTGCTGGGACGGAGGCCGGTGCGAACGATAGGGCGCCTCTCGCCCAATCGATCGCGATGCGACGCTCGGACCGGCGTAGCGGCTACGGCGTAGCCTAGGGAGGGTCTCGGGGCGCCGAGTTGTGTCTGCATCGCTCCTAACGCGGCCTTGTGGTCACGTGGGCCAGGCATTTTTATTTTTGTGACGCACCCGCATGGACACATGGGTTAGGCGTCAGCAGCAACACTCCCTCCGGCACTCTTGTGGCGGCCATCTTTAAATAAATATTAACATGAATGATCGCCCATTATTATATTGTTTAAAATAAAAAATAAAATGTATGAATATGTATATTAAGTTTGAGAAGGGGGGGAAAGAAGACGTTCTTAACTCAACTTCATTGATAAGCACGTTTAAACAACCACAGCTGCACGGGGCTTTACATTATATGAAAATTAAATGTATAAACAATTAAACGTAGGGCAAATTAAAGCAATAGCTTAATGGCAACGCTAAAAACAAAACAGTAAAATAGTTGTCTCATGCTGAGTTGAAAGCCAAAGAATTGAGTTATCACTACTGTAGTATAAGATAAGAAGAATCAGAATCAGAAGAATCACCTTTTTTATGGTCATGAACATGCATGCATGCACACGAAATTGGTTCTCTGCATTTTACCCATCACAGTGAACACATACACATACACATACACGTTAGTGGAACACACCGACCGGAGCAGGGGGCAGCCGAAGCGCCCGGGCAGCATTTCGGGGTATCGGTGTCTTGCTCGAGGACACCGCAGCCGTGAGTCCGGGGGACGTGGGCGCATGGTCCGGATAATGCAGATTAACAAAGTACATTTATACATCGCATCTCATCTCAATCTCATTGTACTTGTGCATATAGTGACAATAAAAAGGCATTGTTTTATTCTTAAATTACATTATATATATATGATAATAAATGATGGTATGATACTTTGAATCATATTTTATATGTATAAAAAGGCATTCTATTGGACCTCGGGCTTTGATTTGACACCTACGGCTTAAATGCGTGTCCGAAGATTACGTCCATCTGTGTTGCACTCAGGCTCCAACAGGAAATGACACCATGGTGAAAGCCGGCGTGACCACTAACATCAACACCAAGCATCAGTGCATCACCGCCATGAAGGAGTACGAGAACAAATCCCTGGAGGTGACTGTGCAGGCGGACCAGCAAGTCGGCGCCGGTGTCTGCTCGGTCCCACCTTTGACCGCCTCGCGTTTTTTTTTTTTTTTTTTGTTTTTGTCTTGCTACAGGAGTTGAGGCTGGAGGACTACCAGGCGGGACGAAAGGGCGCCACCAACCAAATGCCCGCCGCGACGGGCGGCTTGTTTGGCGCCGCCGCCCCCACGTCCAGCGCACCGGCCGGCCTGTTCGGCTCGGCGGCGTCCAACAACAACTTCTCGTTTGGCCAGAATAAGAGCACCTTTGGTCAAGGTGAGCTCTGCTAAAGGACAGTAAACCGCCACCGTTTGTTTGCGGCCGGCTGATGGGACTAGCGAAAAGCAAAAGTAACAAGTGATGCCTTCGCCCTAAAAATGTGTACACAGCGTACAGTAGGGGTTGAACAGACTCGACGACGCATAGACTTTGCCACGCCGCAATGACGTATACAGCTTGAGGTCCACTGATCGCCGCTGCCGTCTTTTTTTATTTATTTTTTTATTTCCGCGCAGAGTGAGTTGAGAAAAAAATGACGTCATCGCTTCGTCGACTTGACTGTCATCACCGTAGCCTCGACTGCAAAAAAATCACGGCACGGTCAACCCCCGTTTAGCGCAAGGGATACGTTCCAGACACATCCACAATAAGCGAGAATCTGCAGTGTAGATCCGTGCTTCTCAACTAGTGGGTCGCGGGCAGCTAGTGTGGCAAGATGCCCAACTACCTCACCCTCCGGCCACATTACGTAAACAAATGCAGTACGGCTCAACCTCTGGCTAGCGGATGTCATGGTTGGCAATATGCGTTTGCCGGTATGTCGCTAGTCTAATTTTTAGGCAGGGATTCACTGTACCACCACGTCCTTGCCCAGTGCTCACGCCGGCCGTCCTTGTCCCCATCAGCCTCGACGGGGGGCTTCAGCGGCACCGCGGGGGGCCTGTTCAGCCAACCCAACCAGCAGCAAGCCGGCAGCCTCTTCAAGCCGTTCGGTCAGGCCACCACCGCTCCGAGCAGCGGCTTTTCCTTCGGGAACACCAACACCATGGGCCAAGCCAGTACCAGCACCATGGTGAGACGCGCACACAACATACACATCACCCGTCACCTTCAGTTTTTTTGCAATGTCTTGAGTCACTGCATTACCAGGAATGGAGCTGATCATCATTACTTTGTTTGAATGGAACACAGCTTCAAATTGTGAGCAGAGGACAGTTTCAGAAAACTGCGGGGCAATTAGGTGGCTTCACTTAAGCCCATCTTTCCCATAAGAGCAATCTCATGGCGCGCCACCAAACACTGTGAATGGTGAAATAATGAGCTTTTCTCAATTGTAATTGTAATTGTGGGTTGAGGTCAGGGCTCTGGCTGGGCCATTCAAGAACAGTCACAGAGTTGTTCTGAAGCCACTCCTTGTGTGCTTCGGGTCATTGTCTTGTTGGAAGGTAAGCCTTCGGCCCAGTCTGAGGTCCTGAGCACTCTGGAGAAGGTTTTGGTCCAGGATATCCCAGTATTTGGCCGCATTCATCTTTCCTTCGATTGCAACCGGTCGTCCTGTCCCTGCAGCTGCAAAACACCCCCGCGGCGTGATGCTGCCACCACCACCGCGCTTCACTGTTGGGACTGTATTGGACGGGTGATGAGCAGTGTCTGGTTTTCTCCACACATGCCACTTAGAAATTGTTGGCCTTAATTCTATCTTGGTCTCATCAGACCAGAGAGTCTTGTTTCTCACCATCTTGGAGTCCTTCCGGTGTTTTTTAGCGAACTCCATGCGGGCTTTCATGTGTCTCGCACTGAGCAGAGGCTTCCGTCGGGCCACTCTGCCGTGAAGCCCCAGACTGATGGAGGGCTGCAGTGACTTTCTAGAACTTTTCTCCCATCTCTGGAGCTCAGCCACAGTGATCTTTGGGTTCTTCTTTACCTCTCTGACCAAGGCTCTTCTCCCCCGATGGCTCAGTTTGGCCGGACGGCCAGTTCTAGGATGGGTTCTGGTCGTCCCGAACGTCTTCTATTTAAGGATTATGAAGACCACTGTGCTCTTAGGATCCTTAAATGCAGCAGAATCTTTTTGGGTAACCTTGGGCAGATCTGTGCCTTGCCACAATTCTGTCTCTGAGCTCTTCAGGCAGTTCCTTTGACCTCATGATTCTCATTTGCTCTGACATGCACTGTGAGGCCTTCAATAGAAAGGGGTGTGGCTTTCCAAATCAAGTCCAATCAGTATAATCAAACACAGCTGGACTCCAATGAAGGTGTAGAACCACCTCAAGGATGATCAGAAGAAATGGACAGCACCCGAGTTCAATATGAGTGTTGCGAACAGACTTTAAATAACTTGTGTTGTTTGTCTGAGAGACCGCAAAATAGTCCCAAACCGACAACATGTTTTTTCACAGACAAGATTGCAAAACACTTTATTGGTCGTCAGATAGTTACAGTACTACGCCACAAGACTAAAAATAAACTAGCTTTTGGATTGATAAACTACCGCGACGCGGAGTACGTCTTTTGCGGGGCATTGATCGGATCGGCGAATGATGACATGAAAGCCGATCAGCATAAAATGATAATTATCGGCCAATATCGATCAAACCGATCAGATCGGTGTAAAGTCTAGTAAAAACCCATCCTTAAAAAGCTACGCTATAGCGTGGGTGTGAATGATGAGCCGTGATATAGCGGGGGCGACACGTTTGCATTTGTTTGGAGGTATGCCCTGAGAGTTTTTTTCCTTGGCTCAAAGGTTGGGGAAACACCGACGTAATTGATCTTGTTGACAATCTATGTGATATCTTTTTGCGCTGTTCCAGGGTCTGTTTGGCAACACGGCAGCGTCTCAGACGGGCAGTTTATTTGGCACCGCTCAGACGAGCGCCGCCACAGGCTTCGGCGCCGCCAGCGGGCTCTTCGGCCAAGCCGGCGCCGGCTTCGGGAACGTGGGCACTCAGGTAAGACTGACGAGCAGAAAAGTTGTCAAATGACACTGGCCTCCGCTTACGTGTGTCGATGCCTCTTACAGCCGAGCATATTTGGAAACAAAGCGAGCGGCTTTGGCACCACCACTACCAGTGCCCCGTCCTTTGGCACTGGCGCCGGACTCTTTGGCAACAAGCCTACGCTAACGCTGGGAACCGGAGCCAACACGTCAACATTTGGTAAGAGCAAAGGTTTCTTGCTTTCATCGGTTCCATAACACATTTTCCCGCTTGCATTTGGGAGGTTTCAACAGTTTTTTTGCAAAATTTTGAAACCAAGGTTGAACCTTTTGGCCATGATTCCAAAAGGTGTTTGGTGCAAACACACAAAAGAACACCATACCTGCAGTGTAGCATGGCATTGGCGTCATCATGAACAGGGGCTCTTTTTAATGATCATCTGGACCCTGGGGCCTTGGTCAAGGCGGAGGGGATTAGGAATAGGGTTGGTCGTTTTACTTTCGTTCTCACCGGTGTCGCGTGAACTTCCCTTTCGTGTTCAAAATAAAAGATGGCATGCTTAAAACAGGAAATCAAGTTAAAACCTGCACATACAAACCATTTGACATTATAAATCAGTTGCAAATAACTGTTTGAACAATTTGATATTGATACTGGTTATAAAGATTCCTGAGTCAAATTTCCGTTTTAGTTTATGCTGGAGGCTGCTAAGAAAATAGATGTTCATAATTTGGACACCTTTTATTTATACCATGCAAACCTTTTTGTCCCGGCCCCCTGAAAGAATCTGAATCGAGAATCGTTTGGATCCGCAATCGATATCTGGACCCGGAATCGGCAGCGGAATTGCTCAAATTCAAACGATGCCCAAGCCCATTTCGGAACAGCCGTCAGTGTTAGAAAAAAACCCTTCAGGCTTCTGCTTGAAAGAAAAAAATGTCAGTAAAAGCCTTCTAGAACAGCTATGCATGGTAGGTTCGTTGAAGACTCGGTATGAATGGTTGTTTGTTTGTATATACCCTGCAATTGGCCGGCGACCAGTTCAGGGTGTACCCTGCCTCTCTCCCAAAGATAGCTCGGATAGGCTCCAGCACGCCCGCGACCCGCATGAGCAGAAGCGGTACAGAAAATGGATGCATGGATGCATGGATCTTGGTGTCATTTTATTTATTTTTTAATAAGGAAAAAACCTGGCCTTTTTACAGGGGTGTGTGGACTTTATAGCCACTGTTGCTGTGAAACACTGAACGTCCTTGACACCAATTGCTACGTTCCGATTAGTCAGGTCTTTGGCACCATATTTTGGCATTTTAGAAAGCACAAAAATACGTGGAGAGCTGTGAAGAGGCGGGGATTGACTGCACTGAATTATAACTTCTCCTAAGGACAGCAACGGCATGTTACACTGTTTTTTTTTCAATTTTGCTCTCAGCCGGCTTTGGTGCAAACCCTGCTGGAGGGAATCTGTTTGGCAACAAGACCACCGCTGGAGGGCTTGGAACCGGACTGGGAACCACCTTTGGAGCAGGTATTGGCGGGTCCACAGTGCGGTGATCTCTTGTGATGTTCTTTCGGGCCTTGCTTAAACATTAGCCGTTTATTTTAGCTAAGCATTGATCATTTCATCGGTCATTTTTACCAATGTTTTACGGTTTCTTTCGATTGTACTGCTTTTCTTTGAGTTTATACGGTGGCTTTGCGAGCCCAGAAAGGCACATTTAAATCTGATAAACTACATTGGAACCTTGGTTTTCATAAGATTTTGTTTCCCCCCAAATTTTGTGCCAGCTTTTGCGCAGCCATTCGGTTTTCTTACACTTCAAAAGCGCCTGTACCGAGCTCGTCGCTCGACTCCGTCACTCATTTCCTGCAATCGAGTGCCCACACAAAGCATTCCATGCGTATGTGTAACTTAATTGAGCGTTTTCTTGCGAACGTGTTGTCTTGCCGCGTTGCGTCATGGACGCATGCAGCAATTTCCGGTCTTTTGTCTGCTAGTGCGGTGGGCCTGTCTCGGTGTTTCCTCTGTCTGTATTTTTGATTTGTTGGCCAAATGTAAGCGCTGTAACACTGAGCATCACGTGGCCCATACCAAGTCATTCACTGCTTATCTGCAGTATAAGCTGTTACCAATAGTGGGTGCTAACAGACCCGTGCGATCCGTGGGCCATGGATAGCGAAAATCCGGGAATAAAGGTAAAAATGAAGTGCATTTATCTGTTTCATGAGTCATTTCACAAAGTTTTCTTTAAAGTAAAGTTATTCTCTATAAAAATATCTTTTTTGTTAATATTCTTGTGTGGCTGGAACAGATTACTTAGATTGACATTATTTCCAATGTTCCACTGTGTTACACCCTATTGATGTGTTCATCAGAACAGTTGACATTCTTCTTGCGTTCAGTTAACTTTTGATGGGTCTGTTGTTTGTCAAGCAGTGGGCGCCGGGACCACGTCACTGTTTGGGAATAACCAGAACAAATTGGGCTCCACGCTGGGAACGATGGGAACGTTTGGGGCAACCGGCTTCAACAGCGGCACCGGCGCGATAGGCTTCGGAGCGCCTCAGCAACCAGTCGGTCAGCATCACGACTTGCATTTCCAAATCCTCGCGGGGACCGAGCGAGTGTGTTGGATGATCTGTGCCGCTCCTGCTTGTTCCCAATTTTGGACTTTTGTCCCTCCAGCACTCACCGATCCGAACGCGGCCGCAGCCCAGCAGGCCATGCTGCAGCAGCAGTTCAGCGTGCTGGCGTACTCGCCCTACGGGGACTCGCCACTCTTCAGAAACCCTCTGTCTGACCCCAAGAAGAAGGAGGAGGTGAGTGGCAAGAATTCGCAACCTCTTTTCACCTCAGGACCCAACCTTTCCAGTTTGAAGTGGCCGGGGCCCCATTCAGATACTTAATGGCTCTAATCCTGCTTTATTAGCACAGAGAAACGCCTGCATAGTCGCAGTTTGGCTTTTGCACAGTTGCAGATTTTTGTTTTGGAACCTTTCTTTTGTTACTGGGAAGAATTGAGTCTTTTTGCTAAGGTTTGGGATCATGTTGAACAATCATTCCCTTAACCCCGCTGCACACCGAGTACGACTTGTCCTGTCACACAACCTGCGGGATTTAAAATTTGAATCCCAGGCGTCACAGATGCAACATCCAATCAAAAATGGCACGCCCCAACACATCTCAACAGACATTACATTTTTTGGGTACGAGCGAGATAAAGCCACCTGCTGCCGAGCTGTTTATATGAGGGTATATATTGTTGTACAATAATACCCATTTATGATATCACATGCAGCTGTGGCTAAAAAGCGAAGCATGGAGAGTCTGTTGTCAAAAAGAGTATTCAGTTCCATCCATTCAGCCGCGTAGCTCGGTGTGTTGCGGCTCTCGAGGTTCTGCAGCCAACGAACATGCTTAAACGGTCCGTGTTGTGCTTTTGCCCCATCGCAGCGTCTGAAACCAACCAATCCGACAGCCCAGAAAGCTCTGACCATGCCCACACACTACAAGCTGACCCCCCGACCGGCGACCAGGGTGCGCCCCAAAGCGCTGACCTCATCGGGCGGCTCCAAGTCGCAGCTCTTCGACGGCCTGGATGACGACGAGCCTTCGCTCACCAACGGAGCCTTCGTTCCGAGGTGACTGTTGCCATGGGAGCGACGTGGTAAAGTGAAGATGTCATGGCGACTGAAGTGTGCGTGTGCATCCGCAGGAAGAGCATCAAGAAACTTGTGCTGAAGAACTTGAACAGCAGCCAGTACAGCAGTCCCGCAAACAAAGACGCAGACGATCTGGCCTCGCCGTTGGCGTACCCTCAGAACGGACACAGGTCCCCAACTTTTGCGCAGCATAGCTGCACCTTTTGTAAATTCTGATTTTAAAGGTGTAAATCTAAAATATCCATTGAAACTTATTGTATCATAACCTGAATTATTAGGTGTCTGTACCGGTTCTGACAGGCCCACCACGAGTCACCCGAGTAAGTCAATTACGCTGCATCTCGTGCAGTAGACCTCAGTACTGCCTGGCATGCACAACATGGCGCGAAGCTCTAAATTAAAATGAAATCATTTTCTGTCAGTTATTTAGTCACGGGCCTCACATTTATGGCCGGTAGACCCTCCGGGTCCGGTCACCCCGTGTTGAGAACCATCGGCTTAAAGCTACGATCCAGCCGCGGTCCGCTCGATGCCGTGCGCGCCGCTGACGTCGTCACGCTCGCTTGTGTACAGCCAAACGGAGGACGACGAGGCGAGGGCGCTGCCGGCTGACGACGCAGAGGTCACGCAGTTCTACGTCAACCCCATCGCCAAACCCGTACCGCAAGGCCGCGCCCAGGCCAGCCTGCAGGACACCATCTGCGAGCTCAACATGCACAAGGCTGCCAGGAACGGCCTGGAGGTGAGGCCGTTCGACCGCTTTTGACGCTGGCTTCGGTGTCATTTGCCCGCAAGTGAGGGGGAGAGAGATTGGTGGGCGGAGAGAAGGAGAGAGAGTCTGATTTTGAGTGTGTGTGAGTTTTCGAGAGATGTCATTAGGAGTCCCGCTGCAAGATGACTGGCTTTTGCATCGCGCGAAGCGCTGGCTCTACCGATGTAACTAGACGACCATCCTAAAGATGTTTTTCATCCATCCATCCATTTTCTAAACCGCTTCTCCTCACTAGGGTCGCGGGCGTGCTGGAGCCTATCCCAGCTGTCATCGGGCAGGAGGCGGGGTACACCCTGAACTGGTTGCCAGCCAATCGCAGGGCCCATAGGAACAAACAACCATTCGCACTCACAGTCATGCCTACGGGCAATTTAGAGTCTCCAATTCATGCATGTTTTTGGGATGTGGGAGGAAACCGGAGTGCCCGGAGAAAACCCACGCAGGCACGGGGAGAACATGCAAACTCCACACAGGCGGGGACGGGGATTGAACCCCGCACCTCAGAACTGTGAGGCTGACGCTCTAACCAGTCGGCCACCGTGCCGCCGATGTTTTTCATATTCCTGCGAAATAAAAAAACTGTTTGGGGTTAAGACGGTTGAGGCTGGGTTAAGGTCGGGTGTTAGAGTGGGTTAGAGTTGGTGGGATTCATAATAACGCCGCCAGACTTAAGTCACATACTTCACTTCTTTTCCCATCTGGAAGCATTTGGGCGTGTTCTACCGGGATACAGCAGGCAGCGACGCCTGTCCTGCAGCCAATCCTGATTGGAGCGGGGAGTGTCCTGCCTAGAACACAAGTGGAATCCCTAAATGTTTTGGAGTGGTTGTGCGAGTTGGCGTTTATGCATTTTTTTTCATGATGGCGTGCGTGTGTGTGTGTGTGTGTGTGCGTGTGTGTGCGTGTGCGTGCGTGTGTGTGTGCGTGTGTGAGAGATTTGTGGGGCCTGCAGTTGAGCAGCGAGGACGCGTCAGCATCTCTGGGCGAGGAGTCCCTGCAGGAGGAGAGAGACGACGTTCTGCACGACTCCAACCAGCCTCCTCACCCCGCAGGTGCGACAGCTCGCGCCACCTTCGTCTGTCCCGCCGCTTCCTGTTTGACGTGGGCACTTCCTGTTTCCAGGCATCGTGCTCAGGCGTGTGGGTTACTACACCATCCCCTCCATGGACGAGCTGGCCGACATGGTGGACGACGGCGGCGAGTGCGTGGTGGAAAACTTCACCATCGGCAGGAAAGGTATCGCCGCGTGACATCTTTGAGCGCTCAGGCGCGTGACCGTTGACTGGACGCCGCGCTCAAAGCCGTGACGCCATTGGCCCTCGCAGGTTACGGCTCCATCTTCTTTCCCGGAACGGTGAACGTGACTGGACTGGACCTGGACCAGATCGTTCACTTCAGACGCAAAGAAGTCATCGTGTACCCAGATGATAAGAACAAGCCGGCCGAGGGCGAGGGGCTCAACAGGTGAGTTAAGCCGGCCGGCGCCGTAATCGCTCGCTCGCTAGGCTGGTCTGATGTGCGCTGGTGGGCGCAGGCGGGCCGAGGTGACGCTGGACGGGGTTTGGCCCAATGACAAGACGAGCTGTACGCAAATCCGAAGCCCCGAGCGCCTCACCGACATGAACTACGAAGGCCGGCTGGAGAAGGCGGCGCGAAAACAGGGAGCGCGCTTCCTGGAGTACAGACCCGAGACCGGCTCCTGGGTCTTCGAGGTGCGTGCGTGGGTGAATTTGTGTACGTGTGTGAGGGAAGGAGGAATTTGTGAGCAGAGTTGGCCTGCACGTGTGCGCTTTGTAGTCTGACCAATCAACGTGTGCTCTTCCTCTCCCGCAGGTGGCTCATTTCTCAAAGTACGGCCTGCAGGACTCTGACGAAGATGAGGACGTTCCGCTCAAGACCGACCCCAAGAAGCTCAAGACGATGATGTCAATTCCTACCTCCAGGCCGCCGCAGGCTCAGGTAGCGACGACGCTACAGAACGGCCAACTGGCTGCGTTCTTCCCATCTCATCAGACGACAGCAGTCGTGGAGCTGGCCGGCGGCGTGGCGGAGTTGGACAGCGACATGGCCGACGTCACCCAGAGCTTTCCGCCAGAGAGCGCGCTGGGAGACGACGACGACTGCGGAGGGGAGCTAGCGGAGGTTCCGGAGGACGCCGCGGGTGCTGAGCACGACTGCGTCTCGCCATCGGGCCGTGTGGCGTCCTCCCTGGGCATCAACCCGCATGCCCTACAAGTACGCCTTGGCACAACATTCCCCTTCTCGGAAATCCCAGCCTTTACTGGCCCTTATGGAAAAATTACAAATACATTTCCCTCATGCATCTCCACTTTGCTACTTACCTAGTTCATAAGTCAATTTACCCTAATTTCTCATGTATAATGCGCAATTTTCTCCCCCCCAAAATGTCTGTCTAATGCATAGGTATTGTAAAAGTTTGAAAATTCTTTCACAATGAAATGAGGTATATTGCTAGATATATATTTTAGAAAATCAAAACGGTTTTAATATTGTGACTTTATAATTTTGCATTCTATTAAGGTCTAAATACTAACATGTATTTCCTACTGAATAATGTGTTTAATGTCATGGCTATGACGCGCCCGCGTGTTTCGTTTTGACACTGTGCCTTATGAAGGTACTTTCCACCTCCAGCGTGCACGGTGACCCATGAGCAGACTTGCACGTCGTCGTCAACTGTCTGGAGGCCACGTTCGCTCCTGGTGCAACAGAATCATTTTGAAAAAAGTTAACACACATAAGGTCTATTAGCATTCACATTCTTGCCACCATTTACGTGATTAGGGTCTAACTGACAGAATAGAGCATTTTCATAACTACACAACGGCGCACTCATTTGATTTCATTGAAATCAAATCTAATTTAGGTCTGTCAACAATTTTCTGATGAATCCGACAAAATGTTTTGAAATTTCTCTTTATTCATTATTTCAAATTAACAGTGCAGAAAATAAACATAAATTGATGATGATTCAGTTCCTCGTTTGGTCCCTAAACCTGTTGATCATTGTTTTCCAAAGTAAAAGCAGATGTTTGCAAATGTCTTGTTTTAAAAAAACACCAAAATAATCAGTCTGCTTTCCTAGAGAACGACAGAAATTAGAGACCGTTTACACTAGCGCTATGAACGAGTCAGTGGTAGGTCAATTCAACTCGCGAATGAGGGTGGATCGGAATTTTCGCATTCGAATCACAACGAATCAAAGAACGACATACTACTTACTTTATCCTGAGGAGCGCTGCAACTGTTGCCGTGCGCATTTACGTCCAAAACACAAGATTTTGACTTGGTGTGCATGTACGCGCCGCTACACCGCATTTGAAAGTTGACTGTGAAACTTGCACAAAATCAAAAGCTCCGTTTTTGTTTGCCGTTAGATCATGAAGGCGTCTCTATTTGCTGAGGACGAGGACGAGAGCGACTTCTTCCAGGATCACGTGAAGATCTCTCCGGACTTGTCCTCTCCGCGCCTCGTCCTGCCAGGACGGCCCTCGGGTATGAACTTTGAACTTTAATGTATAATGTTACTGTACGCTGTCCCGAAATATTTTTCTCGCAGAACAGACATTGCATCCACATGTCTGAAAAGTTTTTCCCTCCGTGGGCAGTGGGCGGTCTCCTTCAGGCTCGCTTTTCCTCAGGCCTGCCCTCCCAGCTCCCCGATTCGCCTCGCAGGCCCGCTCTTCCTCTGTCCCAGGTCGATGCTGCCCGCTCGGCACACTGGGCGGCGCCCCCTCCGCCCTCCTTCTTCCTGCCCCCTAAGCCTGCGGAGCCCCCAGTGAGGACCGTGGGGGTCCGGCGGTTAGGAGGCCCCGTTCCCCTGGAAGAGTCGATCACGCGAGGAAAGGCAAGTGCTGGATGGATGGGTGGGTAAATTGCAGGCACTCAATTTTCCAGGGCCGAGACTCATTGTGTCCATCACATGTGCATCCCAAGACTCACATAGTCTCAAGTGTGAAATGATCTATGCGTATCGAAAACTCTGTTGGTGTGGACGTTGCAAGCCAAGATTCACCACCTAGTTATCTTCTACTAAAACTGTGCCAATCTCCAATCCAATGCGATGCAAGGCTGCCTCCTACAGGATCTGTTAGTCATGACAGTGGTTTCTAAAATTTCAATTTCACAGACAAGCTGAGCGAAACCCAGCCCGTTGGAAAACGTTGGCAAATATATACGTCGTGGCAGACAACTGTTACCTATTCCACTCGATGAATAGAAACGTACTGTGAATAACTTAACTATAATCCCCTCGCATGTGGGCAAGGAGCGCCATCTGTTTTGCATGAGTGTCAGTTTATGACACCCCTGATTTGAAGCCCTGTATTGTGTTTAGCCTCTCTCTTGTTTTATTCTGCTTATTTATGGGATATAAATCCATTTGCTTGCTTGCAGGAAAACTTGCTGATGGATGCCAGCCTGAACGCGGGGCGCTCGTTCCGGGTGGGCTGGGGTCCTGGTTGGATGCTGGCGCACTGTGGCAATTTGCTGAGCTCGCCACCGGACAAGGAACTTTGCAACCAACAAGTTGCAACCAACACGGACTTCGGTTTCCTGCCAAAACCTGCCAGGAACAAACCGTAAGACACGCATGCTCACCAAGGTGTTTATACGGTGCTGTGAGAAAGTATTGCCCCGCTTCTCAAATTCTTAGATTTTTGCATAGTTTGCCCACTTTTATGTTTAAGGTCATCAAACAAATGTGAATATCAGACAAATATGCCCTGAGTGAACGTAAAATATAAAGATATATTGAATGTTCAAACTGATAAACGTGATTGTTTTGACCAAATAATTGTATGTTCTGCAACACGTTCTAAAAACGCTGGCAGAGGTGGCAAAAAAGACTTAGAAAGTGGAGGAGTGCTCATCAAACACGTGTTTGGAACATCCCACAGGTGACCAGGCTCATTGGGAACAGGTGGGTGCCATGATTGGGTAGAAAAGGAGCTTCCCTGAATTGCTCAGTCATTCACAAGCAAAGGATGGGGTGTGGTTCACCTCTGTGAACAAGTGCGTGAGAAAATAGTCCAACAGTTTAAGGACAAAGGAACACTTGACAAAACCAATGTCAGTAAATACAGTTCGGCGCTACATCCGTAAGTGCAACTTGAAACTCTACTATGAAAAGCAAAAGCCGTTTAGCAACAACATCCAGAAACGCCGCCGGCTCCTCTGGGCCCGAGCTCATCTAAGATGGACCGATGCAAAGTGGAAAAGTGTTCTGTGGTCCGACGAGTCCACATTTCAAATTGTTTTTGGAAATTGTGGAAGTCATGTCCTCCGGGCCAAAGAGGAAAAGTACCATCCGGACTGTTATAGACGCAAAGTTCAAAAGCCAGCATCTGTGATGGTATGGGGCTGTGTTAGTGCCAATGGCACGGGTAACTTACACCTCTGTGAAGGCACCATTCATGCTGAAAGGTACATACAGGTTTTGGAGAAACATATGCTGCCATCCAAGCGACGTCTTTTTCATGGACGCCCCTGCTTATTTCAGCAAGACAATGCCAAAGCACATTCTGCACGTGTTACAACAGCGTGGCTTTGTAGTAAAAGAGTGCGGGTACTAGACTGGCCTGCCTGCAGTCCAGACCGGTCTCCCATTGAAAAAGTGAAGCGTAAAATACGACAACGGCGACCCCGTTGTATATTATGCCCCAGAAGTCTCGTTGGCAGACGAGACTTCGTGACACATTGCCTCTGCATTTGAGAGTTCAACAGCAAACGAAAAGAATACTCTTGTCACTAATAATCTGTGAGTGACACAATACATTCAATTCTTTTGCTGTTCAACTCTCAAATGGGCAGCGGGCAGTACATGCACACAACAAGTACCTGCTGCACATGACTCGTTTTCTCTTTTTGTAATTGTGAGAAGCCAAAATTGGCATCACGATTCAAATTAGATTTATGTTAAGTTTAAACGCTTTCATCTGAATTGAGCTTTTATTAAGCCTGTGTGTCTGCATTAAATTATGTGGAAACCTATCTAATTATTAACTTTCGATCTCCATATTTAAAAAAAACACACAAACACAATATACATGATCTATTTATTTGCTAAATAGATCATTTATATAAATACTGTATCGAAGCCTAGAGCAGGGACTTCCGGGTGAATTGGTCGTCTCCCAGACGTCTTCCTGGTGAGATCGCAAGCAATGTTTTGGTCTCTCGCCTCTCGAATCGCCGCGATTGATCAGTCTCGGAAGTCTCTGCCAGTGAGGGTAGGCCCTTAAGTGGACTCCATTGACCTTTCACCATTTCATTCCAATTCTGGTCTGGTGCAGGCTGGCAGAAAGCCCCTACAAGGTGGTTTTGGAGCAACTGGTGGGTCTGGAGCCCCCGGGAGAGATGATGAGTGAGGAGCAGAGCCAAGAGGTGCTGCAGCGCCCCCTGGAGATCTGTTTGAAGCACAGCACCGTCATCACGGACGCTTCCGCCTGCCCTCTAGTCCGCCCGCAGCCCGGTGTGGCGGCACTGCAGGACTACGCCGATTGGGTCACCGAGTTGAGCGACAAGCGGGCACACGCCGACCGTAAGTCTCTCGTTGGAATAATTGATTCTACAAAATACTCGATAGCCCCAACCCTATTTCAAGTTGAACTTTACTGTAAAACCGAGACACAGAACAAGAGAATTGAAGATGGTAATTTTAAACACAAATGTTCAACCAGACCGTATAGCAACGGAAACCTGCTAACATATGATGCGAAACGCCACAAACTGGCGTTCTATTCTTGTGGCTGTCCGTGTGAACAAAGTCTTGTCCAATGGAAAGAATATAGGACCCGACCGATGTATTCATTTCATCGAACGATATTAGCCCTTTTTTTTTTAATATACACATTAACACTTGCAAAACAAGATAAAGATGATGACATTCAAACAAACTGAACACAAATACCAAAGGCCAAAGTATTGTAAATCAGTGAAAATGTCATGTCTTTATCAACGTTAGGGGACCAAAAAGGTATTTTCTTTCTTTTTTTAATGAATTGGCCGAATAAGGGAGACTTCCATTGGACTGCGGTGTTGGGCGTGCCGCGTGCTTATTGGAATGTTTTGCCCGTCCTCAGCGCTGCTGGCCTACTGGTGCGAGGTGTGGACGCTGTGCGAGGCCCTCTGGGGTCGGCAGCCGCACGCCGAGGCCCTGGACGACTACGAGCGGCAGCTGGAGAGGCGGCGCGGCTTCTCCGCCTGGCTGTCGCGCCGCACCGCCCACCGGGTGGAGGAGGAAGTGGCGCTGGCCGGGAAAGGTCGCCACACGGAGGCCGTCTTCAGCTACCTGACGGGAAACCGCGTCAGCGAGGCGTGTCGTCTGGCGCAGAAGGAAGGCGAGTGTGCTCCTCATTAAGGCGGGGACGGCCGTAGTCTTTCCACTCGGGGCCACGATGACAAAAACGGAAAAATGAAAGGAACTCAACTTCATGAAACATGCAAAAGATGATTCAATATGCTCCGCGTCAGTGGTTTTCAAAGGTTTTTACATCATGTACCACCCCAAAAAATAAATACCACCACAGTAAAATAAAGTAGCGCACTGCAGTAGGTGGGCCCTCGTGTTGAGCCAAAACGAGGCAGAGGTTGGAATTTCATGTTATAGTAAGCCGTGGTTTAAAGTTGAAGGCTGCGCGTGAATAGAGGGAAATAAAAAATACTCTACTTAATGAATCAAATGATGCTTACAAAGTGTTTTGTACTTAAAAGTGAAATACAATTGAACTCAATAAATAATGGACTGGATTAAAAATTCGATTCATAACGATATGCACAATTTGAACATGTAATTCGGATATTCTTTCATGTACCACTAGAGGGAGCACTGCCACAAGTCACCGTGTGTCCTGTTCTAATGAAATCACACGTGGCCCCTTGAGCACAAAAGCGTTGGGCCAGGCCTGATGTAGGCTGTTGTCAGAGACGGTAGCCCAATATTCTCCTTCCTGCTGCAGGAGACCACCGCTTGGCCTTGCTGCTGTCGCAGGCCGCCGGCTCGCAGTACAACCGCGAGCTGCTGGCCCTGCAGCTCGCCGACTGGAACCGCACGCAGACCGACGCCTACCTGACGGAAGAACGCCTGCGGATCTTCACTCTGCTCGCCGGAAAGCCCGTACGTCGCGACACCCTCTTTCACGATTGTATCGTTACGTATTAGCGCCGTCAATGTACAGTGCTTCCCGCTTTCCGCTAATTCTGCAAATGTTACGGGCATAGAGTACTACACAGCGGTCCCTTGAAATACGAATGACCCGCCCCCTCCCCGCCTTTCCAGTTTTCCCAGATGCGACCTGATTTTTTTTTTTTTGCTTTGAGTTGCGAGTGGCAAATTGAGATGCGAACACGACATGGTGGCAGTGAAGTCAACTCGTTTCACTTTGGCAAATGGTGAGCAATTCTTCCAAAAGACAATTCAAGCGCGACTCCCTGTTGACTTTGACTATCAAACTAAATATGAAAGAGAATTACACATTAAAACAAATGTTTTTTTCAATTTAATTTGAATCATCTTTGATGTCCTTTTTGTCAGGTTTGCGAGATAATGTGAGTTGGAAAGGGCCAAAATGTTGAGATGTTGGGATTTCTCATTATTATTCGACATGTAAATGAGCTTTGCGCTGATTGGATCGTTTGTCTTCCCCAATTTAAATATGGACAACCGCTTGGCTCTGATCGGTCCGTATCACGGCGTCTGGTCGCGTAGAGCGTCAGGGCGGCCGAGCGTTCGTAGCGACGGACGCGACGTTCGGACTCGCACCTTCCATACAGTCAATAACCTCGGCCCGCCGTATCTTGCCGACCTTTGACCTCCGTCCACCTCACCGTCCCTGCTGACAACCGTGGGGCCGCCCCCCCCCCCCCCCCGTCTTTGGAGCCTCAGGACCAGCAGACTCATTATTCACTCAAGTCACACCTGTTACGGACCTCCTACTCACATATCATTTGACTTTTTTGAATTGTATGGCTTGATTCCTTTGAACTATGTTTGTAGGCGCCTTTGAAATCCGATGAATGATTGTCCGTCGTCCGTGCAGGTGTGGCAGACGTCCGACTCGGTGGTGAACGTGTGCTCGCAGCTGGACTGGAAGCGCTGCGTGGCGGTTCACCTCTGGTTCACGTTGCCGCCCACCGCCTCCGTGGCCGACGCCCTCGCCGAGTACCAGGACGCCTTCCGGGTGAGCCGGGTCACGCCGAGCCGCGCCACCCGACCGGACGAAACCGGGCTATCGCGAACAAATTGCCCTCGGCGAATGAGCGTCTCACAACTGCCGATTGGCCGCAACGGCAAACTGCCGAGCCCCGCTTTCTTTGGCTTTGTCGACTCGCCGATTGGCTTCCAGCGGGCTCCTTTCTTGTCGTGTGAAAATGATTCCCCTCGTTACGTCTGCTTGTCGGTTGCTAGGCACGTTTTTTTTTTTTAATAATAATAATTGTATCTAGCGGGTCAAAAAAGTCTCAAAATATCGCAAATGACCAAATGATGTCAACACTAACTGTGCTTTTTAAAGTAGTTCCACTCTGTTCGGAGCTATGCTGTTAGTGTAAGCAGTGCATGTCAGAGGACCACAGAAGCACTAAAAAATATGTATTTAAAAAAAAATAATAATAACTCAAATGAATTGATAAAATCATTTAACCGCTCAGCTCGACCACTGGCTTTATCGGAAAACTATGGCTGCTGATATCAAATATTTTTTGAATCAATTATAATAATAATCTGATTAAAATTTATTTTGCATTAGTTTATTGCAAAATCATTTTTCCCCTATTATTTGTTTGCTAATTTGGTATTGTTTAATAATTAAACAAAACCAAATAAAAACAAAGCAACGTGACAGAATGGAGTGATGTTGTCCTAATAGACTGAACTGACTTTTTAAAAATTCTTTTACTGGTTTGATTCGTAACATCCCACAAAATCAGCAAAAAATGTCGATCGTTGTTTTCCAAAGTAAAAGCTGATGTTTTCAAATGTCTTATTTTGGGAAAGCTCCATCTGCTTTCATGGCTGGGGATTATTTACTGTTGAGAATCTGAAATGGCAAAGATTTGTACAATTTTACGTTCAAGCCATTTCCCGAAAGGATTCATCCATTACAAAAATAGCAGCCCATTAATTTAATTGTCGATTGGCTGTTGACGAATAGATCTACAAGAAAGCTGTGACGTGATTGCCCCAAAACGAACTGTCCTGTAGGGCTCGTGCGAGGGGGGCAAATATGCCTGCGCCCCCCTGCCGCCGTACCTGGAGGAGGAGCGGTCAGATGTGGACGAAGACGACGAAGAGGAGGAGTCGAAGCGACCTCTGTACGACGTCTGCTTCCACCTGCTCAAACTCTACAGTGACAGGTACAGTCCAGTTGCCACTGCAGCAATAGCTTCGACCCTAAAAGTGCAACAAACACTTTAGCATTTCGAGGTCATCATAGTACAATACCCTTATACGTTACAATGAGGGATTATTTGCCTTTGAAAGAAAATGTGATTTCTTGCAATTTTATAGTATTTCACTGCTTCAGAACCTGTCAAAAAAACGGAAAATACTCTTTTCTTATTGGACATTTAATTACGTCTTTGAGTCAGTCTTACATTAACCGAAGAAGATTGAAAGATTTTTTGGGCCCATTTTGGGAGGAATTTATCTTGTCAAAAGAAAACAAAATGTCTTTGTTCTTGGAAAGTGTACAACTTTTGGTGTGTGTGTATTTTAAGGGTCAGAGGACAAAGAAGTAAAAAAAATGAGTGGATAGGGTAAGTCAATCGACGGGAAGAAACGTGGTTAGCTGCCTAGCAAGCGTTCCGAACTCTGTGCTGAGCACTTGGAACCGGCGTGTTTTGAGAAAGGCTCAGCAGAAAGCATCGGATGCGCAAGAGTAGTTAGGCAGAGGCTGCAACCAGTTGCGGTGCCAACCGGTTTTCCTGCGGCCGTCGGGACCTTAACCGTCAGCAAGAGAACTAAATCTCGCAGCCGCGGCGAAGGCAAGCGGTGAGCATTTCCTTGTATATACCTGCGACTCTAGTATGGTTACTATGCGCTGGGCAGTAGGAAAAAAAAGTCCTTTTCAGTACTTTGGCCTGTACGACAAGCCAACAGACACTGCAAAGACTTTTTCTTAACGCTACTCGAGCGACGGGCACCCGATATATAGGAGTACCGCATACTATGTAAAAGCTTGTGCCGTGTCACTGAAACATATACGGGTGCCGTTATTTCTAGCCGTGACTGTATAAAAAGACATGCTTTGGACATAGTGTCACATGGACCCAACGGCCACTCTCTTTCTCGGTTGTACAACTGCCACTTGTCGTCACCGTCAGGTTCCCGCCTCCCGATCGGCTCAAACGTACGCCTTGACCATGCAGAGTTGAGTTGGGAACTCCTGTACGTCGAAATCCTCCTCCTCGTATTCCAACGCCTTGCTCGCTATAGCGTGTAGCGTGTAGCGCGCCGCGTATCCCAATTGCAACGTCACTTGCGGTGGATAAAGTAACCGCACCCGGTGTCTTGAGCTTCGGGTATGTTCAATGCAGGCCAGCCGAAAGACGTGGTCTCTCCGTTGTGTCGTGGGTCGTCCCCGGGGTCTCCTCCCGGTTGGACGTGCCCGGAACACCTCGCCGGGGGGGGTCCGGATCAGATGCCGCGGCCACCTCATCTGGCTCCTCTCGATGCGGAGGAGCAACGGCTCTACTCTGAGCTCCTCCCGGATGACCGAGCTTCTCGCCCGTTCTCTAAGGGAGAGCCCGGACACCCTGCGGAGGAAACTCATTTCGGCCGCTCGAATCCGGGATCTCGTTCTTTGGGTCACGACCCGCAGCTCGTGACCGTAGGTGAGGGTAGGAACGAAGACGGACCGGTAAATCGAGAGCTTCGCCTTTCGGCTTAGCTCCTTCTTTACCACAACGGACCGATACAAAGTCCGCATCACTGCAGACGTTGCACCGATCCGTCTGTCGATCTTCCCTCACTTGTGAACAAGACCCCAAGATACTGTGCCCGGCCGGACCCCATGGGTGCGGGCCCTGCCACCGGGCGGTCGCCTTCGAGCCCCACCTCCAGGCCTGGCTCCAGAGGGGGGCCCCGGTGACCCGTGTCCGCATGTATTACATAACATAAAAAATGCAAATATGAATTTTAACTGACCCCAGTTACATCTTTGTCCTCTGACCTTTAATTGACTTTATTCTCAGAGCATTACAGCTTTCCCCCCCCCCCCCCCCCCCCCCCCCCCCAAAAAAAATAACAATGTGCATTATGTAACCTAACTTGAAGTTAGGCAAGGTTTTTGGGGTACACCCGGTAGTTATGTCTAATTGGCGTAAGGATCACGAGGGGAATGCTTGGGAAAATGCTTTTGGAAGCCCTGCGTAAAGCGTTTGCTCCCCCCTGTGGTCCGGCGCAGACACTACGGCCTGCAGCAGCTGCTGGAGCCTCTGAGCGGCACCCGGGACCGGCTGGACTTCCGCCTGAGCTGGCACCTTTGGGGCGTCCTGCAGGCGCTGCGCTTCGGCCACCTGAGTGCGGCGCGCCAGGGCCTGCTGCACGCTAGCTACGCCGCGCAGCTGGAGAGCGCCGGCCTGTGGCACCTGGCCGTCTTCATCCTGCTGCACATCCCCGACCACGCGTACGTACGCGCCGCACGACCGTCGCCTTCCGCGAGGCTCCCTTTTGAGCGATGCAGGATAGTAAAAGTCTACACACCCCTCGTCAAATTCCGTATTTTAATGTTGGTCAGGATGGTGGTACCTGGCGAGCAAAGATTTTTGAGAACTGTTTTAGAAAGGTCGTCGACTGGTTAGCACATCTGCCTTACAGTTCTGAGGGCCGGGGTTCGAATCCCGGCCCCGCCTGTGTGGAGTTTGCGTGTTCTCCCCCGTGCCTGCGTGGGTTTTCTCCCGGCACGCCGGTTTCCGCCCACATCCCAAAAACATGCGTGCTCGGTTGATTGGAGACTCTAAATTGCCCGTAGGTGTGAATGTGAGTGCGAATGGTTTTGTTTATATGTGCCCTGCGATTGGCTGGCGACCGGTGCAGGGCGTACCCCGCCTCCCGGCCGAAGCTTGCCGCGACCCTAGTGAGGATAAGCGGTAATGAAAAATGGATGGATTTTTTAGAGAGAGGAAGTAAAAAGAAACAAGTGAGATAATGTGATTGCACAAGTGTGCACACCCCCTTCCAACGGAATGTGGTTTTGTTCCGAATGAGCCAGTTACATTCAAACTTGTTAAATAGGAGTCGTCACGCGCGTGCCACCGTTTAGTGCCTTGGATTTACCCAAAACAAAGTTTAGCTGTTCTAGTAGGATTTTACTGATTTTGTCATCGTATCTTCCAGCCCAGGCCGAGGTCCGCATAGGGATCTTTTTGTTGTTCAAAGGTTTCAGTCAGGAGAAGGGTACGAAAGAATTTCAAAGGCATTGAATATGCCATAAACCACAGTGAAGGCAGTCATCATCATCATCATCATCATCATCAAGTGAAGAAAATATTGCCGAGCACTGGCCACGTCTCCAAAGCCTGAGGAGAACTGCTCAGTGGCCTGATTGAAGGAGCTGCAGGAGTTTCTGCCAACGCCTGGCTACTCGGTACATGCGACCGCAATCTCCCACCTTCTTCATCTGTCTGAGCTACGGGGTAGGGCGGCGAGACGGACGCCTCGTCTTACGAAGAAAAGCCTCATTTTGCAAAAACACACTTGAAACTCCCCAAACGGGTCCCTGGGAGAGGTAGTTCCAGAAGGTATGTTTGGCGCAAAACAAGAAAAAAGGAGGTGCCTTCAATGAAGCATGTCGGCGGCGTGGCTGGAAGTGGGGCCAATTAGGAACTGTTCAAAACAACATTCATAGCACAAAAAATGTGGGCTGCTGCTCGAAGGCAGGAAAATGTGGACTTGATTTGGGTTTAATCAGAGGCCAGCGAAGTCTGCCTGCAGTCAAGTCATGTGACCTGAGTCATGTTTCCCGCCTCTGCTTCCTCCTTCTCCTCTAGCCAGCGGGAGCGTGCGGTGAGGGCCGTGCTGGCCCTGCACTGCCCCCTGCGGGACACGGACGAGTCTCTGCGCAGGGAGCGCTTTCTGACCCGCCGGCTGCTCGTCCCCGAGCCGTGGATCCACGAAGCCAAGAGCGCTCGCGCCCGCCACTGCGGCGACAAGCACCGGGAGGCGCTGCACCTCTACCGCGCCGGCCACTGGAGCCAGTGCCACCGGCTGCTCGTCACGCACCTGGCCCCGGGTATTGGACAAACTTTTTAAAAAAAATGATGAATTGAATTGAATCATTCATCATTCCCCACTGACGATATTATACTCCGCTCTCGGTTTTTTCCTAGAATGAACAATAAAACCCTTTTTATTTTTTGGGATAATTCCAACTGGTAAAATCCAATTTCCCAGATTGCATCATCAACGACAACCACGACTACCTGCTGGAGTTCCTGGAGGGCCTGGCGGTGCCCGAGCGCAGCGTCACCATCCAGGATTGGGACAGCGTGGGCAAGGTGTACCTGGACTACATCCGGCTCGCCAAGACCCTGCGGGACGTTCAGCAGGTGGGTGGAGCCTTGTCGTCGTCGTCGTGACGACGTGGTCGTGTCGCGAGCTGACGCCGTTACGTCACTCCAGACGGAGAGCGGCGGCGACTACGAGCTGGAGCATCTTCACACCCAAGTGACGTCTTTGTGCGGCAGGATCCAGCTCCTGCCCTGCGGGGGCGCCAGAGACCACTTGGCCCGGTCAGGTACGCCTCAAAAATTATTTCGGCCTGGGACACTGAAAATTGTCTGCTTTTCTGCGTCAAATGTCAACATTCTAAAAAAAAAAAAAAAAGAAAAATGTTGCCTCGTAATTATTACTGTATTAAAAAAAGACACTTAAGAGTACAATTCTATTTTCTCAGAATTTCAACTTATTCAACTTTTTCCGCATAAAATGTCACTTTTTTTTTTTTGCTGAAAGTTACAACTTGTAAATCATAATTAGAATGTTATTTCCTAATTAAAATGTTCCTCTAAAGAAAGATTTTCCTCATTTTGAGGGGGGCCCCGTGACCTTTTGCCCTCAGAATTCTGCCTTCATTCTTGGAAAGTCTTGACTGCGTTTCATTTTCATGTCTACTTTTCTTGCTGAAAATCACAACTTTACTCTTGTGGTCTTATTTTGCGTGAGCGTCGCCTGACTTAGATGTGCCCCCCCCCCCCCCCCCCAGAGATGGCCAAGTGTGTGGCCAACTTCCTGCGCGCGGTGCTGAGTTTGCAGCACGGCGCGGGCACGGCGCCGTGCCAGCTGGCGCCGCACATCACGCGGCTGCCCATGCCCGAAGACTACGCCCTAGAGGAGCTGAGAGGCCTCACCGCGTCGTACCTGCGCCAGCTCACCGTCGGCCAATGAGCATCAGCCGCTGACAAATCCAAATCCATGCGCTCCGCCACGAAACATTGGGGACACTTTGGATGTGTGTGTGTGTGTGTGTGTGTGTGTATATGTGAGGAAAGGCCACAAATCTATCTTTATGATGTTTTATGGAACAAAAAGTCTGTGGAAAATGTCCAATGGTCTATTTTTGTAGATTTTGTTGTCGTTTTTGTATGCAAATATTAAAAAATGGAAAATGTCCTTACTGAGTGTTTTGAAAGCAGCTTCACCCAAATTGAAAAATTCTTTTCAGCGAGCTTGAAATTCCTTTTGTACAAACAAGCGAATAAGGTGTTATTTTACTTATCCGGTGACAACTTTGGCCTCGTGGCATCATTTGCGTGTTGAAACATTTTTAATAAAGTCTGATAGGAATAAGGGTTGTCTCGCTTCCTCTCATTTACAAAATATCCGTTGTTACTGTGACATTTGAATTCGTCCTTTTTCAGTCAAAGCCGCCACAAGATGCGCAGTTCCACCATCCGCAATCGACGCTGAAGATTTCAACGTCGAAACGACGAGAGAAATATCCGCGACGTCAACTCGGCGAGAGGGCAAATGACGTCACTGACGTCCCGCTTCACGGGAGCGGGCTTCGTCGCGAAAGAGCTCCATCTATTCAGAATCCGAATCGTCTTTATTTGCCAAGTATGTCACAAACGGTCAAGTACGACCACAGAATACTTTTGAGACAGAAAGATCATCAAAAAGACGCAGAGGCCTCTAGCAATTGCGAGCAGTTTGAAATGACTCCTAACAGTGAGCGTTGTGCAAAGCAGTTTGAAAAAAGTGACCAGTAGTGCGACAATTTGGAACGATGTCGATGATGCAAATGGTGCAGATACGTAATGCACAATGTGACGGCAATCTCGAGACAAAATTGCCAGCAAGTTACCATGGAAAACCAAGTAGTCGTTCGTGCGCACCAAAAACTTTATCGGAGTAGTTTGTGCGAACAAAATGGTTTTTTTCCCCCCCTCATGTCACGTGTGGGGCTCCGTAATTATGCGCACTCGGGAAGGAAAGAGGGTGCACATCAGGAGGTTAGGTGACTGACTGAGCAAGGGAAGGAGACGAGGGAGAAGGGAAGGATGTGAGATATCCGCAAAGGAGGTCAAGAAGCAAGGGAAGGAGGCGAAGGAGCAGGAAAGAATGCGATGGGCTAGTGAGCAAAGCCGGGGAAGGAAAGAGGCGAGGGAGCACACAAGGGAAGGAGGCCAGGATGCAAGTGCGCACATGAGGAAGGATTCTGGGGGTCAAGAGGAGGGAGGAAGGTCTCATTTCTCGGGGCTGGCTAGCTAGCTGACGCATCCTTGCCGAGCAGCGGCAGGGGGGCGCTTGGCGAGCTCGCCGGGCCGAGCCGCCGAGCCGAACCGGACCATCCATGGGTGGCTGTGTGGGGAGCCAGCACGACTCCTCGGGCAGCTTGAACGACAACTCGGACGGCACCGGAGGTGATTATTATGGGCGTCGGCCGGGGGGGGGGTTCGAGTGGGCTCGTCTCCTTCGTCGGAGCTCCAGACACAACATGTCGTCAAAGTGCGGAAAAGATGTTCGTCGCCCGCCGCCGGACTGACGCGGTTGTCCGCCTTTGTTCACTTAGCATGTGAAGCTAGTTGGCATGCTAGTTAGCATGCTAGTTAGCTCCAGACGTGTTTCTAGCTGCTCGCAGGCGTGTTTTTTGTTGTTTTTGTTTTATTATCACTCGTTTTACAAGATTGAGTGTTTGAATTGAAATTGTGAACGAGGCCAGAGAGTTTCAAATTTGTGACGATGAAGACTCTTAAGTGCAGTGGTGGGAAGTAAGTGGAGTACAAATACTCGGTTACGGTAGTACCCAGGCACATGTACTTGAGCATTTACTTTTCGGACGATTTTTGACTTTTGAAAATGCATATCTGTACTTTCTCCTTCTTTATTTGTTCAAATAGGCTTGCTACTTCACGGTAGTCCTGTGTGCCTTATTAATACTACAGTAATGTTATATTAGGCATACAAATCGAGTATAATCCTAATCCTGGTTTGAAACCCGAATTTCAAATCGAAACTGACTTTAAACTTGAATCTCGGCTGTGACTGACAGCGGTGCAAAAATGTTTTTGACAACTAATCGATGATCAAATTAATCGACAACTATTTTGAGAATCTATTGATTGAGAGAGCTTGTTTATCTTAATATCATCCAAATCTTCAGAATTTAAGCATCGCAACAATAAATAGTCTCAATTTCTCTCGTCCTCCATGAAACTGCGCAGACTTTCTTTGTTTTAATCAGAGCAAGACATTTGCAAACATTTGCTTTTAATTCGGAAAACAATGATCCATATTTTTGCAGATTTTCCGACGGATTTTATGGACCAAATCAGTAACTGAATTGTAATCAATGTTTATTTTCTTCACTGTCAACTTGGAATAATGTGCTGTTTTTAAATACAGGGATGGAATAGTTTTTTTAAAATCCGAATCCTCGATTAATCGAAGAAATAATTGGCACGAATCTATGATTAAAACGGTCATCACGTTTGAAAAATGGCTGCAAAAACGTATCAACTAGGTTTGGGTGATTTATGGTTCGAATCCACCTTTTTTGCGAGAAAGCATCCAAGATTCCTGTCGGCGCATTCATTCCAAATAAGTGCAAGACCTCAAATATAATTAGTTCCCTTACTTTGAGAAAGTCGCACGCTTACATTTTCATCTGCCCAAGGTTGAGGCATGACTCTCGTTCCTCTTTCAATGTCTTCCGCGGCGTGTTTAGCTAGCAGGCTCATGAGCGAATGTCCGTCTTCGTTGCGGGCAGTGGCTCTGGGGCGGAACCAGCCCCTCAAGCGCGAGCGGCCCAAATGGAAAAGCGACTACCCCATGACGGAGGGCCAGCTGCGCAGCAAGCGCGACGAGTTCTGGGACACGGCGCCGGCGTTCGAGGGCCGCAAGGAGATCTGGGACGCGCTGAGGGCGGCCGCCGGCGCCTTCGAGAGCCGGGACCACCCGCTGGCCCAGGCCATCCTGGACGGCGCCAGCATCACGCTGCCTCACGGTCAGTGGCCCGAGGCGCTCGCCGTTTGCCGCGGAGGGGGGGGGGGGGGGGGGGGGGCGCCGGCTTGCCCGTATTTGGAAGGGGTTGCTTACCGCCGCCCCAGGAAGTAGCCTGGAGGCTTTTCTCTGTCGCTTGGACGTGGAGTGTGGAGATGCGTACATAGCGTTAAAGAGGTTTTTGGGTTCATTTTGTTGAATCATATAAAGTCCGACTTGACAGGCAGCCTGTGGACTGGGGCTTCGTGCCGACACGGCCACTTTAGAGCGCCCCGTTGTCCCGGTGTGGAAACTTCCCACAATGACCCGCTTGGGGAAATATTTTTGCAGCTGAAAGACGTTCTGTGTAGGCAGAAGAAACTTGCTAGACGGAGTAGCATCCGATTTTCCAGGCCAGAGAAGTGGTATTTGATTGACAGTTGAGCGGGCGCGGTTTTAGCGCCTTCGACGGCCACGCCCGCACCATTTGAGAACGGTGAGAGTCGCTTGGTGTTTTCGTTTTCTATACTTTACAACAAAAAAAGAATCATTCAAATTTGGCAGGGTTGTTAATAATCTTCGGTGTGTCAAATAGGGCCCGATGTTTTTTGGGGGGCCAATTCAGATATTTGGCAGAGTAAAATAAAATAACAAAAAAAAAAGAATCATCATTTCAATGCTGTCATTTAGCAGAAACCTGCTATTTTTGTTTGAATGTGTAAAAATAACCCATTTGAAAAGGGGCTTATATCAGCTGGCAGATGAGTCGGGATTGGTGGAAAACTGCGCCGCTTTCAGGGCTCACGGTAAAAAGGAGCTTTTTGCATCTCTTCTCTAAATGTATCTTTGCTCCCGCCGCCGCAGGCGCGCTGAGCGAATGCTACGACGAGCTGGGCAACCGCTACCAGCTCCCGGTCTACTGCCTGGCGCCGCCCGTCAACATGATCGAGGAACGCTCCGACGAGCCCGACGGCTCGGACCGGGACTCGGGCGGCGGCGCCGACGCGGCGGAGGGCGACGACGGCGAGCGCCAGCTGCGTCTGCGCCTCTCCACGGGCCGCGACCTGCGCCTGCGGGCGCGCTCGGCCGACACGGTGGGCGCCATGAAGCGGCGCCTCCATAGCCAGGAGGGCGTGCCCGCCGCCGCCCAGCGCTGGTTCTTCTCGGGGCGCCCGCTCGCCGACAGGCTGCGACTGGAGCAGATCAACGTCTCGCGGGAATACGTGGTCCAGGTCATCATCAGCCAACCCCCGGACACGCCCCCGTGCCGCCCCCACGCCCCGGAAACGCAGCCGGAACCTACGCCCGTCGACGGTTAATAAACACGGTACGGTGCCCGCGCCGCCAGACAGTTGAACGCCGTGCCCTAAGCCGCGCCGCCGGGCAGTCGAACACGGCGCCCGTCGACCGTTAGGATGGCTCGGGAACGTTCGGACGCTAAAAAGCACCTGTTGTTTGGTTGTCGCTATGGAAACCACAACAAGCAAAAAACCAACTTGTGCTTTTGTTGCCGTGACAACGCGATGGTTAGCACATGTGGCTAGCTCCTCATGCTAACGCTGAGGACAAAAAAAAATGCTGGATTATTATCACTTCACAACATAATCGTGTGTGCGTGAGAGAGTAGTCCACGCGGCAGACGTGGAAAGTTGATCACGACATATTTTGATTGAGAATCCAACTTTTTTAATTAAAAACATGCTTCCTTTGTATTATGTCGTTTTTGTTTTTGCCGGAACGCAACAAGACGCCTTCTTTCGCGTTACCGAACGATCGCAGGACGGGAAATTGTCGAGCTGCAACGAACCTTTACGATCGATTCCTAACTATTTGGAGCCAATACGTCTGCGGTCTATCGACGTCATTCTGGACGAGATTTTGCGGCCGTTGTCTGAGGTCGGCCAATCGGGAAAGACCAAATTTGTCTTGTCGTCTCATCCAAGCATCAAAGTCCCAGTACGGGTACTCGAGTCGACTCATGTAGTCGTGTAAAAGTTCTAAAGTCCACATGACAACATGTTAAGTATAAATGTAGGACTTGATGTAGGACTCCAAAAGCAACAATTGTGATTAGGGAGTAGTCGATAAGATTGTTCCAGACCAAGCGTCGACTACGTGCTGCGGTCCGCGACGTAAAAATGTCCATGTCGTGATTTCGGAGGAGCCGGGAAGGATTCCACAGGCGGCGACCGTCCCGGGTCGTTCCTAAAATGGCCGCTCCGAACCCTCTCGTAGGGGTTGCGGATCATTCGCTCGGAGGGACTTTTGGGACCTGGGCGCCGCTTCTTCCTCTTGGGTCTTTTGCGGAAAGAAGCGCATGAATACACACAACCCGATTTCAACCAGCGTCCCGTCTTCAAGGTGCGAACATTTCCACATTTCTTGGTCTCCTTTTCCTTCACTCGTGACGGACATCCTGTTTTGAAAGCCCCGACCCCGCCTTCAAGCAGAAAGCAGAATTTCAAACCCAAACTGAGGCTTCAAAGTTCAAGTTCAAACCCTAAGAATTATTTGGGAAAATCTTAACCTTGCCTCGAAAGGCGAACTTGTAACCCGAACCTTACAACTCTCGTTTGAAAGCCGAACCACGACTTGAAACCTGAATTTGGAATCCTAACCCCAATTTGAGCCCTTAAGCATTGTTGGAAACACTTCAACCTGACTTGAAACGCTGATTTCAAGCCCCGACCGTTGTTTGAAACTCAACTCTTATTTGAAACCGTAATGTGCAATAACCCAAACCCTGACTTAAAACCTGAGCTCACCCTGCTTTGAAATGTTCCCCCGTGTAGCCGTCTTCGGGATTTTCCCGCCAGTTCTGTCGGGCCCGGTTTCCTTGCGTTCTCTGTTGTGGGTGTGGATGGCAACAATTCTCTGCGGCGGCGCAGAAAAAAACTGAAGTTCTGATGGACAGCGGTTGCTATCGCTGACTTCCTCCTGTGCGGCGCGAACCCAAAGGCCACGACCGGCTCTTCAAACTCAGTGCGTGCGTGTCTAGTGTCGGTTTGGACGATGCCTCAAGTTAACGTGAGGGCACGAGTTCCTCTGACGTGCGGGTCGGCCCATCGAGACCAGGACGTGTTCTGGAAGTAAAACGGTAAGAGAACATCGGGGACCGTTGTGGGATTCCTTCAGACTTCCGAGAACCCGGTCCCCGTTTCAGGTGAGGAAATCTCGCCCTCCGTCCTGGGCCGTCGGGTCAGCGTTGAGGCTCGGGAGACGGACGGAGGAAACTTCAGCGCCACCTGAGCTCCGGCCGACAGTACCTGAACCGCACCCCGATGCTGGTCCTGGTCCAACCGGACCAGAAGTCAGACATACAAACGGTCGTCCTGGAGGAGAAACGGCCGAGAAAAGCTAAGGAAGGAAGGAGAGAAGTGAAAAATCAACGCCGTCCCGGTCCAGCGTTCGGGGAGTCGACCGATTCCGAACGCCGCGATCGGACTCGGTCGACTCGACAAACACGCTACCGTCCGTATATGGGTCGTTTTGATCAAGTAAGATTGGAATTGAGCCCGTTTTTGACGCCGCCTTGCTTTTTCTCGAAATCTTGGCGACTTCAAATTCCCGGCATTCATACTGAAGGCAAATGCTGAAATGCACTTCTTGCACAACGCCAAAGACAAATTCTGCCGACACGAGTGCATAAATGAATGATCCCGACTTCTCGTTGTGTTCGTTTCCATTGAAAAGAGGAGAATATTTCAGTTGCGCTCCTGTGCGACCAGACGCCGTTCCCGAGCTCCGGCGGCGCTACCCCGAGTCCTCCTTCGGTCTGACCTTCCACCCGCGGCACCGAGCGCAACGTCCCGGTACTAGACCCTTAAAAGCCCTACTGCCACTTGAAACCCTACCCCAGATTGAACCCTTTAATTAGGTTTGAAACCCGAGCCCCGACTTTAAACTCGCATTAGAAACCCTAACCCCAGCTTGAAACCTTAACCTTGACTTGAGTAATAATGTTTATTTAGCGCTTCTTTGAAACCCTAATCCGGATTTGGAAACCTAACCCTGACTCGAAACCTTCATTTGAAACGGTACCCCGGCCTCGCTGTCGTGCGCTCAGAGCGCCCAGACGGACGGCGGCGACTTCGCGTTCTGCGTGCGCGCCCGAGACAGATACGCGCGCCGGAGCCGAAGCGGGCCGGCCGCCCGCCTTGAGGTATTCCGGTCTCCTTGGCGTCCTATCGGCGGCGCTTGCCCTCCTCGGGGTCGCCCGAGCCCGACGGCGCGGGTGACTTTGGGCCGGAGGCGGGACCGCCCCTCGCTGTCGTCGAGTGTCCGCGCACGTGACCGCGCAGAGAATCGGATGAATATTTCATAAAAGAGCTCGATGAAATCAATGAAGCACTCCAGAGAGTTTGGGTACAAAAAAAGTTTGTATTAATTCAGGTCATACTGGCACACGCCAAATGTTGTTGAAAATGGAGTCTCCCCTCCTCACCCAAACAACAACAACACAATCGCTCCACTAACCAGTTACATATACACACATATAAACACACGTTCCTCCAGCGGTTTCCATGACAACATGCACACTGATATATCTTCAAAGCCTTTTAAGATGTTTTGCACCTTTGCAATTCTTGTTTTTGTGTTAGCTGCATTATGTTGTTGTTCTTGTGTTGCTGCATTGTATAGGCCATATTTTTGTTTTCTGTTGTTGCTGCATGTGCTGCTGTTTCGTGTTGCTACATTGTGTGTGCTGTTGTGTTGTTTTTTCTTCTGTGGCTGAATTGTTGTTGTTGTGTTTGTGTTGTTACTTAGTTGTGTTGCCGCATTGCGCTTCTTGTCTTCTTGTCGTATTTGCTGCATTGTGTTTTCTGTATTTTTGTGTCGCTGCGTGCATGTTGGCGTGTGTTGTGGCAGGAAGTACCAAGGTGGTGAGCGCAGCGGTATACTTTGTGTCATGAGACCGGACACACACACACACAGTGCAGGTCGTCTGTGTGTAGTGGGCGGAGCTTGTCTGCAGGATTTGCATTCTTCCAGTGTGTCGTTGTCATATTGTCTTCGTGGTGGTCTTGTGTACTTTGTGGTCAGTGTTGCTGTCTCTTGGACAGGTACCTACACACACACACACACACACAAAGCACGTGGAGACAAATTCCTTGTGTGTTTTTGACATACTTGTCAAATCCAGAGGATTCTGATGCGGTCTTAATAGTAATACAGTGGCACCTTGAATTTTCCCCATTGGATTCGTCTGTTCCAGCCCCTCTCAAACACGTTTTTCATAAATAGCGCTGTATTGTATCAAAACCTAAATACCTTAATTTCTCGTGTATAATGCGCATTTCCTCCCCCCCAAAAATAGAGTTAAAAAGTCAATGGTGCGCATTATACATTATAGGCTCAAATGGGGAAAAAAACGTTCACATTTTATATATGTATGCCGCCATCTAGTGGTTATGAAAAAGCTGTACACTTTCAATCCAAAATGCCACCGCCACCTAGTGGTTATACAAAATGTGTAGCCTCCACTTTCACTCCAATATGACAGGGGTACGTACGTACGTACGTATGACTGCATATATGTACAGTTTACATACCCTGGCAGAATTTGTGAAATATTGTTTTTTTTTTAAATATGATGACTGAACAACAACCGTCATTATGTTTTGTTCATGATAATGCTTTTCTGAAATTCTTGACCGTTTAATTTGAATCCCATAAAAATAAAATTCAATGTGTTTAGCCTGGTCCTTCATGTTTTCTTTCAAGAATTTGACCCATCTTACAAATTCAATCAAACATATGAGGACAACGGTGTGTTTTCTCATTTACTAAATAAAAGTTTCAAAATAAGAGCAAGTACATTAAAAAAGGATTAAGTGCTTAAGTTCAGAATATGTTTTTTTTAACAAACCTAACAAAATACAGATAATACCTCATGTTTTGATCATATGGGTAGAAGCCAAATCATGCATTGTAAAAATGCATTATACATGGGTAGAAGGGTTTTCCAGAATTTTGAGGTCAACTTTGGGGGTGCGCATTATACACGAGAAATGACGGTACTTTTGAATTGCTATATAAGGATTTTTAGTAGACTATATACTTGACTGTAGGTCTGAACTGATTAATTGAAAACTCCTGAATGACTATATAAGGAGTTTTAGATAGTGGACTAATTTTGGACTGAAACGATTACTCGGATACTCCGTCATCACGATAGAGTGGAACCTAGATTTAAGGGATGAATAGGGGGGAGGTCGTCTGTTCAAACCAATTGTCCCTTAAATTGAAGCACTTTTCTTCGTGGCTTAAAAACACCAGTACAGTACAAAATGATTGTCAGTAAATGTAAAAAAAAAAAGCTTTAAAATGTTAGCAAAGTTTTGAAGTTTAGCCAAGCATCGCAGGGGCGATTTTGGGTTCTAAATGGACGGTCGGTTAAGCCGAAGTCTGTAAAACGGAGTTTTCGTTTGTCGTCGTGCGCGTTTGCGCTACCGCTCCCGGTGTTTGCGTAGTTGTGCCCCTTTGTGTTACCTCTCCCAGTGTTTGTGTTCGTGCAGTTGTGCATTTTTGCATTACTTCTCCCAGTGTTTGTGGTTGAGCGTAGTGAAGTCGTCAAGGGTGGCGATCTCCTTCAGGTACTCGCTCAGCTTCTGGAGCTCGCGGTCCTTCTCGCGGTTCATGTGCGCCTTCATGAAGGGCCGGATCTGCGCACACACACACACGCGTGTTGCGTACACGTCGGCGGCCACGAGGCGAATGCGGGCGCGGCTACCTTGAGTCCGTTCTGCGGGTTCATGAGGAAGTTGCGTCCGATGTCGTCGAACATGATGGTGTTCTTCCTGCTGTAGAAGCGCTCGTACTTGCCCCAGATCACGCCCAGCGGCTTCACCTGCGACCCCCGAAGAAATCAGGAACACGAACCCACGTGCACACGACGTAGGCAACGTGTGCCTCGTTGTACTCTTGTTTGTATGCGTTGCTTCGCCGTGCGTGTTAAAGTTGGAGCGGTTGGAAGGTCTCAAATTACTGCGACAGCCATGCTCATTTCTATTAGCGCATTTACGTCATTTCGCATCACGTGTTAGCATTAAGGTAACGGACTTTGCCGACTAGCTGTTAGCACGTTAGCATGTTAGCACGCGTTGGCGTTAGCGACCGGGACGTAACCTCAGTCCGCAGCTCACGATTGCTATGGAAGCAAAGTCAGAGTGAGAGTACATGCGGTGGATTTTCCTGCGCCGTTAGGGAGACTTTGCATTCGACGCACACCGGCGTGAGGGTTAAAAGCAGGAGATCGCTAGCATCCGTAGCACCGGACGACCTGGCGCGGGCGCCCGGCTCGGAGCGCTCCGACCCGTTTCCAGGCTACGCTCGTCGTCGGGGAGCGCTCCGGAAATCGGGTGGTTCGACAAGAAGAAAAATCCACCGAATGCAAAAGGAAAAACCACCAATTATCCAAGCGGAGCAAAAAGGTCGGCGTTTTGAGTGTCGTGGCGCCGAACGCAATGAAAAAGAGAACAGCGCTGCACTGAGTGGGTGCACGACGTATTGTTTACAATGGGAGGAATCTTGTTGCAGTCCAACAAGAATACTGCACACTCAAAGCTGGAATAAAAAACAAAGGGCTCACCTCGACGACGCCCCTTTTGGGCGTGTGCACGGTGATCATGGCGGCGCTGTCCAGCATGAACGTGATCTTGTAGTTGGGGTTGTCAGTCACACCCAGCTCCTGACGCACACGCACAGGAACACGCGCGTCACCCTTTGGCTTGCATCGTGTGCCATTGTCATGCGCTTCCGTTATTGTTCTGATTGGCCAAAAGACCACGACCTTTTATTTCACTGACCTTCATTTTGGCGTCGATCCACTTCATGCTGGTGGCGGCTGGAAGGAAACACACACACACACAACGACGATGATGTCATCATCGTCACGGCGATGTCACAACGAGGTCATACGTACACCAGATAACGATGTCGTAATCCTCGTACGCCGACGTCAGGAACTCGTGAAGGTACGGCCTCATCAGCTCCTGACCGGTTTCTGCGCACGACTTGTGGTCTACACGCGCGCACAGAATTACACACAACAAACATGTACACACACACACAGGCGTGTTGAGTGTGCGGCGCAGGGGCGTGTCTAAGGGGTGGCTTTGGGGGCTGGCGCTCACCAAACAAAGTGTAGTCCACATCCAGGACCAGAAGTCTTTTCCCTTCCCTCGGGGAGTTCATCTCCTCCACCTTGTAGTCTTTGACGCGCCGAGTGATCTTTGCCAGGTTCTCCTCCCTGCAAACACGTCTTTGTCTTTGTGTGACCTTTGACCTTTTACCACGAATGGCGGCGAACTTATTTTTTACACTGGTATGACAATGTTAGAATGTGACTTAAAACGTGGCCTGTCCAGTTAATTACGCCGCAGTGATGACCACAGTTTGACCTAGGAACAGACTCTTTTTGAACTTACATTATTTCCTCTGGGAAAATTTGCTAGCAAATGCAAAATCGACTTCTTGTTACATCTGACGTATATCAGCTGAAATGCGCTAATGTGTCTGAAAACAATTTGTGAACATTACGCCGGCCGCAGTTTGACCCCGGAACGGATCACGCGGGCGTCTGACCTGTTCTCCACTTCGACGACCTCCTCCTCGATGTCAAAGTCGTTGACCACGTCGTCATTCTCGGGGGGGGGCGCTAAAACCTCCTCCTGCGCCCGAGCAAAAACAGTCAGACGTTCACAAGAAGCAGGAGGGGGGAAAGGGAGAAGAGGACAAAGAAGAAAAGGGTGGAGGAGGAGAGGGAGAAGAAAAGAAAAGACGGAGGAGGAGGAATAAGAGGATGAGGGAAGAGGCAGAAAAGAAGAGAAGGAGCAGCAGAGGAGGACAGAGGAAGAGAAGAACAAGAAACAAGAAAGAAAATGGCAAATGAGGGGAGGGAAAAGATCAAGCAAGGGGAAAAGAAGGAAGAGAGAAAATGGAGAAGCAAGAGACAGAAGGAAATGCAGGAGGAGAAGGAAGAAAAAGAAGGGAGAAGCTATGAGGGAGAGAGAAGTTGGAAAAAGAGACGATTGCATGAGGATGACGAGCGTGCGTCTGACCAGGCCTTCCTCCCTGGTGCCCATCATCATGATCTTGGTGTTGGGCTTCAGCTTGAGCGAGCCCAACTTCACTTGGTCCTCCGCCGCTTTCCCTGACGCACAAAAAGAGTTGAGGGTAAACGGCCCCGGAGCCTTTTGGGCCTCGCTCCCCCCGGGAAAAAAAGACAAAAAGGACAAGAAATGGAACCCCCCCAAAAAAAAGGGCGCCCAGCCGCGCCACTGTATTCCATGAATCCTTTGTTCATATTATATATTACAAATGTTATTGTTTGTCCGCCGTCTCAATGAATATTGGCTCATGGCCTGCCCCCCAAAATCACGATACACTGAAAATATTTGAGTGCACTTTGTAGTCTGCTACAGAGCGAGTAATTGTTGTTCATCATTGTTCTTGCGGTTGCATTTTGGGGATCCAACCTTTGCTCCCTCCACCCTCACTCCATACGGGGGAGTTTACCTTTGACCTTGAGCCCGAGCAGCTTCTGTCTCTCGGGCAGCACGCCGGTCAGCGCCTTGATGGACTGCTTGAGGTCCATGACGGTGTCCTCCTCGCACAGGGACGTGATGGCGTACTCGTGGCCGCCCCACTTGATGATCACGGACACGGACATGGTCCTCACGCGCCGCGCGCGCACGCTTTACAGCCACACACGCACACGCACGCACTGCAGTACAACAAAGTGAGACGTTGCCAGTCACGTTGATGTTTTTAGCCAAGGCGGCTAACTGGCTAGCAAACCCGGCGAGCTAGGCGGATAACATTAGCTCGTCGTCAGCCTCACCTGGCGGAGCGAGTTAGCATGTGATGCTAACATGAGACGCGCGACGAACGGGCCGTGGTGACGACTGGCAGAGACTCCGACCGCTTTCTTCCTCTTCATGAGACGACGCGAGCGACAAAAAGAGCGAAAAGAGAGCAAGCCGAGACTCCTGAAGCGCCTCCTGCCGGTAGTGACGTACAACAAAGCCTCGTCGTCATGGTAACCGCGCGGCTCGCCCAGCGTTCCACACGTAGATAGGAACACTAGATGAGCTAGCGTGCTGTAGCAGCCCCTCGAGCCGGCGTGACTCCGTGGTGGCCATGTTGGTGGGGGCGAAGTACCCATCCAAGGCAATGCGCGGACATTGAAATTAAGTCGTAAATTGTTCAATTGTCATCTGTTTTTCGTAAGGTTGACTTTTTTGTCAATACATTACAATAACATTTGGGAAAAAAAATAAAAGAAAAACGGTATATGTATTTTTTAACCGGTAAAAGGTCACTCTCATTTCCCTGGTCGCATTGTACAACTTGTACGCAACCGTATACCGCGCAATGTGCTAACGTGCTCCTTGGTCTTTTGTTTTTCTCGCCATCCACACACACGGAACGCACTGACGGCTGTGACTTCCCGAGCTTAGCGTCGCTCGAGGCACGCGTCTCCAAAGTGGCGTGTCGTATCTACCTATGCAAATGGCGTTCCGCCCACAGGCACAGGCTAGATATACAGTACTGTAGATTCATTTCCCAGCGCAGGAACTTCCTTAGCTTGAGCTTGAGTCGCTTGAGTTCCCCCTGTGTCCCCACCGGAAAAAACCCTAGCAAGGTACAGAAGGTTCCCCCTGGCGGGCAGGGTCTTCCTCGAGCTCCCAGGAACTCGGCCTGTGCTGACGAACGCTGATTGGCTGACAGACCTCTGTAGGCGTTTACGTTTCCATTCCCACAGCCGCCATTAGCGGACGTCGCGTTACGCGAGGCTAGAAACACGACGATTACAATACATTGACAACACCGGTCTTTCCGTTTTCCCGCTGAGCCGCTCTCGGCCGACTCGGTGCCGCTAAGGAGCGACGGTCCGAGCCGGCCGGGTCAGAGGAGACGAACGCCGGCGCCGATCCAGTCAGTCGCAGCGGGGGTAAAAATACAAATAAAAAACCTTCCGTTCACAAAGAAATATTCGCAATGTACAGTCTGTTTTTGTTGTTTCATGCAAACACATTCACAGATACCAAAATACGTCACACTGCTGTATCGTTAAATCTTCTCAATTCAATGATTGTCTGCGAAGTCATGGATTAGTGTTCTTTTTGATTGAACCTTATTCGGTGAAGGTATTTGCAATGCAGACAGAAGAGTAAGACGGAGCAAAATAGAAGCAAATACATACACAAACTGTACAATGTGATATAGTCACAAGTTAAACATTACATGACATCGTAGCACATGGGGAATAAAAGGGCCATAAAAGGCAAGTGAGCGGATGTTCTCGAAAGCTGGAGAACCTGCATGAAGAAAAATGGAATTGCCTGAATGCCAACACATCAGAAAAACGTGTCTTTTTCAATTTAAACAGATATAAATAAATGAATGAATGGCTTTTCTCCAGGTACTCCGGTTTCCTCCTACGTCCCCAAAACATGCCTGCTCGGTTTGAAGATTGAAGAGTCTAAATGGCCCGTAGGTGCGAACGGTTGTTTGTTTCTATGTGCCCTGCGATTGGCTGGCGACCAGTTCAGGGTGTACCCCGCCTCTCGGCCGAAGATTGCTGGGATAGGCTCCGGCACGCCCGCGACCCGCGTGAGGAGAAGCAGCTCGGAAGATGAATGAATGAATGAATGTATTGAAATGAACCTGTATATAATAAAACTCCCTACTTCAAAGACTGTCTGCAGGCACGTCGGGATTGAAAATGTGAATCAGTTCTACATTTCCTCACCTGGATAAAGGCTTCGGTTTCAGAGGTATCCGAAATATTAAAATATATAAAATATTTCGATGAAGATATCAAATCAGACATTCATTTGAAGCTTGAAATAGCAGCATTTTTTTTTTTAGATCCAGTAGGTGTCAGTAATGAGCAACATTTGCTTCAACTACCCTGAACTAATAATTAGTGCGAAGGAAACGCAAAGCTTTTGCTCTAGCAGGAATTCAAAGTTCCTGGGCTGCTTGTTGCGGATGGAAAGTTTGCAAAGGTGAAAATATTTAGTGTATTTACGGTAGACTTGAATTTTCCAAAATGTAATTGTCGAGCGGGGTTGGTGGGGTTTGGGATTGCATTTTTGGGAAACCAATTTTTATTTTAGGGGGGCCTAAAACAATACAATTTTGCCCTAAACACATAGTACCAAATAATTTGGGGGGCTTGTGCCCCTGTCTTGAGCACAACACGAGCAGGCGGCGCGGCGCGGCTCATCCACATCCACGGAACCCTGAGGGCAGCATCTGCGCATGCGTAATCCCGGTTGCTGCTGCTCCTGCTGCTGCCTCCTCCTGTGATGGCGTCTGAGCGAGATGCTCGGCTCGGCCGCCTCCTGTGAGCTCGACGCGGCTCCGTCAAACTCGGGCGGGCGGTGCCCCGCTAAAATGCTCCGTGCTCCCGCCGGAAAGAAGAAGCTCCCCACCGAGGCTCGTGCGCGCACCCTGAACGGCGGCCTTCACGCGTAAATTGGACCTTTTCGGCCATTTTGAACCTGTTCATCAAGTAGCTGGCGAGCTCCGTGCTAGCCGGCTAAACTAAGCCAAACTAAAGATGGGTTATCTGAAACGGCGAGCAAAGAACCGCTAAAGCTCTTTAGCCTTTATGTGACTGATTTATATTCGCGAGTTTAACCGAAAAAGACGTGCGGTGCGGTGACGTCACTTTGTTTGACAAGCTCGCTAGCTAGGCTAGGCTAGGCTAGGCTAGGCTAGCTGTTAGCTCGAGTTGTTGGCGCCGTGCCTTCTGATGCGGACACATCGTTGTATTCAATCTTGGTTTGCAATCATAATTAATACATATCAAGTAATTTAGAGTAAACCTAGTGTATGAACGAAACATGTATTCGTGTTTAGATTCTTCAGTAAATGTCAGCGAAGCGTTGGAGATTGTCGGACGGACGGACGGACGGAGAGGTTACTCGAGTTCACGTGGGCATCGACGCCAATCCACCAAAGTGTCGCCGCTCACGCTAACCTCAGTACGAGTACACGGATTAGGTGATTAAAATACAGTAGACGACCGTGATGGAGTTATGTAAGTAGCACTGGCGCTGACTATTATGTAACGCGACATCATTTTGTTGTTGGGATGACGACAGTGCATGCGAGACTCTCAAAATGAAAAGGGGATGCTTGGCGATGTTTCCTACAATGTTCGAATGTTGTGCAGACGCACGAGCGTCATACAACCCTAATATATACTTTCTACATTTAATTAGTTCAGCGTTTTATCATCTTTATTTTGAGCCTCATCGACAAATGATTTCTCCCATCTGTCTGTTATTAAAAATCAAATGTTTGCCCACCCTTGCGTAAAAGTATGATTTTTGGCATGTAAACAGACGCGTAACATAGGAACAAGGAACTTGTTCTCGTGTCATGGTGTGCAGTCGACACGGTTTTCATTTTGTTTTTTATTATAACGATCATAGTTTTTGTGTCCAACGTGACGAACTGTGAAGTATGCCAATGAGTTAGATTATTATCACAGGTACTTCAGTGTGGTCCGCCACCTGCTCCTTGTGTAAAATGTCCTGTTGTGATTTGGCGCAAATCAAAGTGACTTGACATGTCAGCAACCTCGTCTTGTGCCGCAGCATCCCATCCTAGCGCTTTGCCGTGCCCGCCGATCGGTGGGAGGGCCATGGCGGTGAAGGAGCGCGTGGAGGCGGTGCTGAACGTGGGCCTGCGCGTGCCCAGCATCATGCTGCTGGACGTCCTGTACCGCTGGGACGTGGGCTCCTTCTTCCAGAAGGTTCAGCGATCCAGCCTGTCCAACAACCCGCTCTTCCAGTACAAGTACCTGGCGCTCTACCTGCACTACGTGGGTCAGTTTATTGCTCAGGATGATGTTTGGGGGCTTAGCTTTTCATTTTGGCGGGCTCGTTTGCAAAAGTGCAGCCGGTGCTGACAAAGCGATGCGAGTCAATGTTGGGGCAAAAAAAGCAGCTTGAAAGCTCGTTTACAAGCGAAACGTGTTTTGAGTCATGTCGTTGTTATTTGAAAAAATGATGTAACAGGTTACATCCTGAGCCTGGTCCTGCTCACGCTGCCCCGTCAGCACCTGGTCAAGCTTTACCTCTACGTTCTCACCGCCCTGCTGCTCTTTGCCGGCCACCAGGTGTCCAGGTACGCAAGCGCACACGCGCACGCGCGCACAGTGTACAGGGCTTGAATGCGTCCGTCTTGCGTTGTGGTCAGGGATTACGTGCGCAGCGAGCTGGAGTCGGGCCACGAGGGCGCCGTGTACCTGGAGCCGCTCTCCATGAACAGATTCGCCACGGCGCTCGTAGGTAAGACGGTCACGTGACCGCACGGGAGGAAGGCGACGCCTCGCGCTGCCCGCCGAGGTCCGGAACGAGCCCGCCGCTGCCGCGATGTGCTTCCGTCGTCGTGCTAAAAATAGAACGCACGGCGTGCTGAAGTCAGCGTAAATGTGCTTCCACCTTCCATTGTGTTTGTGTGTGTGTGTGTGCATGCGCGCGTGTGACTTGTTTGTGTGCGTGCACACGTGACTTTAGTTTGTGTACGTGAGTGCGTGCGCGCGCCCACGTGACTTTAGTTTGTGGGCATGCGCATGTGACTTGTATTTGACTGTCGTGTGTGCGCGCTGGTTCCAGGTCAGCTGGTGGTGTGCACACTGTGCTCGTGCGTGATGCAGACCAAGCGCATCTGGCTGTTCTCGGCCCACCTGCTCCCCTTGGTGGCCCGTCTGTGCCTGGTGCCTCTGGAGACCATCGTGTTCATCAACAAGTTCTCCATGATCTTCACGGGCCTGGAGGTCATCTACTTCCTGGCGTCCAACCTGCTGGTGCCCTACAACCTGGCCAAGACGGCGTACCGCGAGCTGGTCCAGGCGAGTGCGGCGGCGGCGGGCGACGACGATGTCGTGACGCTAAACAATCTTTTCGGAGGTTTTTCGTTCACGCGCAACAAGAGCAAGTAACGCGTGACGTGTTCCAAATATCAAAGAGGAGGTAGAACATTTTTCATCCACATTTGTAAACAGGAACAGGGGCATCTAGTCTTAGCTTAGCACGCGGCGGGTTCACCCGCACGGAGGAGTCGCTCCCTCGGTCGGCGCTCTGCGGGTGTGCGGTGACGGTTTGTTCCGGTGGGGTTCCAGGTGGTGGAGGTCTACGGTCTGCTAGCGCTCGGGATGTCCTTGTGGAACCAGCTGGTCCTGCCGGTCCTCTTCATGTGCTTCTGGCTGCTGCTCTTCGCCCTGCAGATCTACTCGTACTTCAGCACCCGAGACCGGCCCGTCTCCAGAGAGAGGCTCCTCTTCCTCTTCCTCACCAGGTGCGCGGGCGCGCTCGCTGCGTCCGTCGCCGGCGTCGTTGTCGTGGCCGCGCGTGTGCGTAAAGCCTGTTTGTGCCTCCCGAGCAGCGTGGCCGAGTGCTGCAGTACGCCGTACTCGCTCTTGGGCCTGGTCTTCACCGTGTCCTTCATCGCGCTGGGCGTCCTCACGCTCTGCAAGTTCTACCTGCAGGGCTACCGAGCCTTCATCAACGACAACACCATGCACAGGTGTGCGGGGCGGGCGCGCACACGCTCCCTTTTTTGTATTGTTCCTTTTTTCCTCAGTTTCGGGTAACCTTGCCTGCAGTTTTTAATACCGGTCTTAGTTTGGACCGTTTCAAGCTATTCATTGGACGTGGACTACTTGACGTTCAATTAATAATTTTTGAATAACCCTAGAAAAGAAATTGCGTGCGCACACAGACAATCGCGCACTCAGCAGCAGCCTTGCGTTTCCGGTGCCCAGGGGCGTGACGGAGGGCATCACCCTGCTGATCCTGGCCGTCCAGACGGGACTGATTGAGCTGCAGGTGATCCACCGAGCCTTCCTCCTGTCCATCATCCTCTTCATCGTGGTGGCCTCCATCCTGCAGTCCATGCTGGAGATCGCCGACCCCATTGTGCTGGCACTGGGGGCGTCCAGGGACAAGTAGGTGCCCACGCGCCCGGCTGCGCCCGGACGACGGTCGTTTCTCTCACGCCTCTTCCCGTCAGGAGTTTGTGGAAGCACTTCCGGGCCGTGTCGCTGTGCCTCTTCCTGCTGGTCTTCCCGGCCTACATGGCCTACATGATCTGCCAGTTCTTCCAGATGGACTTCTGGCTCCTCATCATCATCTCGTCCTCCGTCCTCACGTCGCTGCAGGTGACCGTGCACATGCGCCGCACCGGTGAACGCGGGCCTTAGCGTGAGCGGGTGTGTCAAGTTTGTGTGGCCGCGTTCAGGTGCTGGGCACGCTGCTGATCTACGTGCTGTTCATGGTGGAGGAGTTCCGCAAGGCTCCCGTGGAGAACATGGACGAAGTCATCTACTGCGTCAACGGAATGTACAGGCTGCTGGAGTTCCTGGTACGGGCGCACGTGCGTTGCGGCCGGCGTGTGCGCGCGTTTGTTATAGCAGCGTTTGTCCGCCAGGTGGCGGTGTGCGTGGTGTGCTACGGCGTGTCGGAGACGGTGTTCGGCGAGTGGAGCGTGATGGGCGGCACCATCATCCTGGTGCACTCGTACTACAACGTGTGGCTGCGGGCGCAGTTGGGCTGGCAGAGCTTCCTGCTGCGCCGTGACGCCGTCAACAAGATCAAGAGCCTCCCCGCCGCCAGCGCCGCGCAGCTGCGACGCTACAACGACATCTGCGCCATCTGCTACCAGGTCACCGCCCGCCGTTGCCCTTTGCGCCGGCTTCTCGCGTCGACGTCTGCCGTGTCGCATTAATGTCTCGTTAACGTGCGCGCGGCCTCTCGGGTGAGGCGTCGTACGTCGGTACGTCGCCTTGGAGTGTCACCTCGACGTGCTCCGTGTCGCCATCTTGTGTGGCTTCTCGCGTCTAATGTGCCGCCTCGTTTTCCCCTCAGGACCTGACCAGCGCCGTCATCACGCCGTGCAGCCATTTCTTCCACGCGGGCTGTCTGAAGAAGTGGCTGTACGTGCAGGAGACGTGTCCGCTCTGTCACGCTCAACTCAAGAGCCAATCGGCCGACTCGCCCCCGGCCGATCGCGTGCCCGCGGGACAGGAAGAGGAGAAGGCTGCGGACGACCAAGGAGCTTCATCTTCTGCGTGCGGCCGGTCGTCGGGGTCCTCCTCTGACCAGACGGACGCGGCCCCCTCGTCTCCCGCCGCGGCTTCCCGTCCGGAAGGAAGCGGCGGCGCGTCGGGCGGAGGCTCGGCCGAACCAGGCGACCCTTTAGGCGGTCTGGAGTCTCTGAGCCCCGCTCGCATGTGACATCGTCGTTACCTCTGATGACATCACAGGTGATGCCGTTGACATTTGAACGCACGTGTTCCGTGCAGTCCGCTGTCACAGCCCACGTCGGAATTCTTGCGTAGCGGACCGCGATAGTCCCTAAAATGTCCACCGGAAATCCCGACGCGGCGAGTTCGGGGAACCGGCGGTCGCCGCGTTCGCGATAGTTCGCTCGTCTCCCCAACTCCCCGATCACCACGTCGGGATTTTCACAGAATGACGAAGAAGAAGATGATGATGCATGCGTGAGCGCCTGCACGTTTCCACGGTTACCAAAGCATCTCGAGCATCTTTCTCCCTCTCTGACGCGCGGCAACCTTTTGCACCGTCGTCATTTCTACGACATGTCACTTGACCTTTGCCCCCTGCCCGTATGACGCGCCCTCGGCCGGCGTGATCGCTCCGCTGTCCGGAGCGGGATCGGCGAGACGCGGACGGCGCCCGTTACCTTCACGCAGTGTTAGCGCCGTTCCGAATGAATACATGCACAATGAAAATGTATGATGAACGCCGCCAATCAAAATATCTTTTAAAAAAAAAAAAAAAAAAAAAAAAAAGATGAAACGTAAACTTTGTATTGCACGAGTTTGTGAGGACTCCACTGGCGATGACGGTTTCCACTTTTGATTGAGATGGGAAGATGGGCCGGCTCAAAAAAGAACAGCGGCTCAAATGTGCACGCAAGATATATGCCCAAATATTTGATGCTCATTTTAAGTTTCTTCAGGGTTCATTCCTGGGGCCGCATGTAACGATTTCAAGAATTTTTCAGATGAATCGGCTAAAAAAAACAACATAAATCCGTCCCTTTATTGAAAAACAGGACGTTATTTGAAATTGAAAGTGCACAAAGTGATGATGATTCACTTCCTGGTTTGCTGCGAACATCTATCAGAAAATCGGCAAAAATGTTGATTGCTTTCCAAAGTAAAAGCAGATGTTTACAAATGTCTTATTTTGGAAAAACAAAGATAACCTGCAGCAAAATAGGTGTCGATTAATTTGCTAAGTGATTAGAGTTGAACCTCTGATTCTAATAATCAACTGTTTAATAAAATTGTAAAATGTGCTACATGTATAAAATTCTTGTTTTAGTTTTGTTTAAGCCGGCTCGGTGGGCGACCGGTTAGCACATCTGCGGGTTCAAATCCCGGCCCCGCCTGTGCGGAGTTCGCATGTTCTCCCCGTCCCTGCGTGGCTTTTCTCCGGCCACTCCGCTTTCCTCCCACATCCCAAAAACATTCGTGCTAGGTTGATTGAAGACGCTAAGTTGCCCGTAGGTGTGAATGGTTGTTTGTTTGTTCCTATGTGCCCTGCGATTGACTGGCGACTGGTTCGGGGTATACCCGGCCTCTCGCCGGAAGATAGCCGACCCCAATTTGGATATTAACCAATCGTTTGAAGGGAAGCGCCCACCAAAAAAACAACCAAGTTGCACCAGCAGCAGTGATTCTTTGGTCTGCCACTAGAGGGAGCCTGCGCACCACACAGAATTACTGACCTAAAGTAAAAAAAAAACAAAAAAACAAAGCATTTAATGTAACGGTTAAGGAGCGAAGTAGTTTAATGAAATGATTTATTTTCATTTTTTAAAATCGTAATCATTGTAAATGTTTACAATTGTTTCGGTTTTACTTAACAATTTATTGACCGAAAATCTTTTCCGTCATTTGATGACACGAATGAAAGAAATAAACAAAGAAATAAATACTGTTTATCAATCAAATGTAGGGTGGAAAAGCGCCTAATGGATGCAACATAAATACTCGAGTGAACAAAGTGAAGCTTCTCGCTTTGGATGTGTGACGTCAGCAGCCTGCACTTTCACAGGTCGGCCGAACGGTGGTGCTCAAGCTCAGCGACACGTGAGTTTTCGAAATACTTGCAGTTGCAATTTGAAATATTTATTTAGGCTGCTGTTGCTTTCTTTGTCTTTTTCATTTTATTTAATCCAACATACCCCGGACACTTTGTTTGGTACACAATGAGATCGCTCATGCTAGTCCTCCGTTTTGATTAGTTTTGACACTGTCGAGAGTTAATGTAAAAATAGCTCACCGGTGGAGAGTATAATTGAACAAGCTCCCTGAAATGTTTGTATTGGTGTACCTAATGACGTGTCCAGAGCGTGAAGACACGTCTTCATCTACGATGAACCGCTTCGGAAGACATGCAGCCGTCGGATGGATGGAGAGTTTGGAGACACTTTTCACACTCAAGTTACGCGCCCCTGTGTTACACACGTTCTGGCTTTTTGTTTCTGCTAGCGTTGTGTAGAAAGAGGCGTGGTCCAGATTGGTCACCGCGCCCCTTTGCCCGTAACCGGCACCACCTCCTCTTCCTCGCAGGAGAAGCTCAAGCGGAACCTCCAGGAACTCCTCCTCCTCCTGAGGAGGAAGACTCCAGTGATGAAAACGTGATGACTGCGGGAGCCCCCTTTCCTACACGAGGACGTTCCGGAGGACCGAGAACAAGTGCAGATTGCAGGCGGCAGAGGGTCGCTGATGTTCGGCGGCCTGAAGGAGGAGCCGCCGCCGGGGGGCATGAACGCCGTCCAGGGGTGGATGCGGGGCGGCGTGCCGGTGCCGGTGCCGGTGCCGGTGCCGGCGGGCGGCGTGCTGCACGCCGACACCGCCGCGCAGAGGTCAGGTTCAAAATACAGATTCATAATTGTTAGTTGAATTATTGTCTGTGGTTGACGTGCAGGTGCTTTCTTTTTGAAAAGTCTTCAATAGTTGGAGGACAAATAGGACAAATTACTTCCTTCCACACAAAAGCAAATGCAATGTGTCAAAAATGAAATGTGCGTATTCAATATTGCTAATAATCGAGAGAAAAGGCTTCGTTGCTTGTCGTTGTCTGCAAACGAAACTGAGGTGCAGCCTGAAGTTTCAAGGAAATGATGCAGCGCAAGTGGCAGTCAGGGAGAAATGTTTGTTCCGCGCAATTGTGCGCCGGTCCGCAACGGCGACATCCGCGGAACGAGTCCTGCAGAGAGAGACGCGTGTTTGTTTGCGCCCGGCGCAGCGGGGTGTCCGTGGGCCGGGCCCACTTCGAGAAGCAGCCGCCCTGCAACCTGCGCAAGTCCAACTTCTTCCACTTCGCGGTGGCGCTGTACGACCGACGAGGGCAGCCCGTGCAAGTGGAGAGGAGCGCCTTCGTGGGCTTCGTGGAGAAGGACAAGGTGCGCGCCTCCGATCAATTGCGGTGGAATTCTTGGATGCACTGAATTGGACGTGTATGCAAAACATCCAAAAGAGTGTGTGGCTTGTGCTGAAATGTTTTGTTTTGAAACATGAATGCGATTGTTTATTGGCGTGCGTGTGCGCGTGCGCGTGCAGGAGAGCGCGGGCGAGAAGACCAACAACGGCGTCCATTACCAGCTGCAGCTGCTCTACGCTAACGGTGAGCCAGGCAATGAGTGACACTGCAGGAGGTTAGGGTTGGTGTGTGCTTGACTTAAGAGAATTTAAAAAAAAAAAAAAAAAAAAAACATCGAACGTCCTTTCTGCACGTGACGTCACAGAGGATTTATTTTCTGGATACGGTTATCTTCAAACTTTATTGCACGAGTTAGCGCCTGGGAAAATACTTAGCTCTCCAAGGAACGACCGACATTAAAATACAGTAGCGTAGTCATCCAAAGCTTTAATGACATTATGCACAGCTTGCAAATTAGCAACGTGAGGAAAACAAAAACTGTACCTCAATCATGAAAATTGCAAAAACTATTCTACTTCAAAGTTAAATATAACTGAGCTGTACTTACTTTTACTACGCTGAAAAAACTCATTTGAATGGACTTCATTCAAACTTTTACATTAAAATGTGCTAAAGTAACAAATATTATTTGATGATTTTCAAGAGGAAAATGACGTCCGTGTAGCACATTTTAATCACATGCAACTGAAAATTAGGTACTTTTTTCTGGTGTGCGTTTGAACATTTGATTGAGGGATTCTTTCACGTACCACTAGAGGGAGCCTGCATTACGCCTCGAGTGGTGATCTTAAAATGTAACAATCACGACAGACGAGTTAGCTAGTTAGTAGTTGCGCTGGGTGAGTGAGATGACGACGAGAAAACAAAAAGCCTTGTCTGTTTCCTTGTTCCCCACGCAGGCGTCAGGACGGAACAAGACTTGTACGTCAGACTCATCGACTCCGCCAGCAAAGAGGTGAGCGGCGCGCGCGCACGCCGTCCTCCGCTTGTGATCGGCCCATCGAGGGCGAGAGTGGGACAGTCGATCGGTTGACGTGTCAAAGGTCCCCTTCTGTCACTTTGTGGAATTGGTTTTGTTTTTCTTTGACTGCGTTTGCGAGATCGTTTTGGTCGGAAATGCCCAAAACCGATATCGCCGCGAACGTCGCCATTTCATCCACGGATAAATCCGGGAAAAAAGTAAGTGTTGTTATGAAGCACAACATATGTACACTTTCTAGCTTTGGGTTTGCCCGGCTCGACAGCAGCTGCGACGCGCCGGCTCGGACGCCGCGTTGCCGTTCGGGTCCCCGGGTGGGCGGGACTTGAATATGAATTGACAAGACTACGCCGCGACGTCGGCGATTTCTAATCCTCCCGTTTTGAATGGCGTTTATTTCCTTTTGCGTTCGATCGACAAACCGCACAGATGTCAAAACCGATTCTGATGGAAGGGGACCTTTAATGCGTCGATAGTGCGCGCGCGCACGACAGCAGGCTTGACAGTCGCACGTCTGTCGTCTCCCGCAGCCCATCGTGTACGAGGGCCAGGACAAGAATCCCGAGATGTGTCGAGTTCTGCTCACGCACGAGATCACGTGCAGGTCAGAAACGCGCACGCCGAGGAGGAGGGGCCATGGCGATTGTTTGTGTTTCATTGTCTTGGGAATTGTGAATTCCATCCATCCATTTTCTGAGCCGCTTCTCCTCACTAGGGTCGCGGGCGTGCTGGAGCCTATCCCAGCTGTCATCGGGCAGGAGGCGGGGTACACCCTGAACTGGTTGCCAGCCAATCGCAGGGCACATAGAAACAAACAACCATTCGCACTCACAGTCATGCCTACAGGCAATTTAGAGTCTGGAATTGTGAATTGTTCAATGCAAAACGACTTTATTTTGTGGTTCTTTTAAGAGAAGCTACACAAACTGTACAACAATGTGCATGCGTGTGTGTTGTGTGGTTAATTGGCACAGAAAGTCGTTAGTCAAGGTGAGAACTCCGGTTGTTTCTCTGCTGAAAGAAATTGCACGTTCAGCAACACGCGCACACACACACACACACACACACAGTAATGAAAATTGGGCACATGTAAACACAAAACAAGTCAAACAAAGGAGAATTAAACATGAAGTATTTTTTAAACGGCAAAATGTTCAACTCAACCATGTCATAGCCAACGTCCGCTAGCTTAAAGCAAAAAAATAATGCAGAATGCCATAGACAGGCTAATGGAAGTGACTTCTTTTTTACACATATGGAGAAATGTCTCTCTTATCTTGATGAAGGTGCGCGTAGAAGACGTGGAAGTGCGCTGACACTGTCAAGAGAAAACTTTTACATCTATTTCGGTCTGCGAGCACCTGCTCCACCGCGTAGCTTTCATGTGCACACAAATGACACGCACACACACACTACTGACGTGCACACTAACAAATGTACTAATGACATGAACGCTAACAGCTGTTTTGTGTCCTCACAGTCGCTGCTGTGACAAGAAGAGTTGCGGCAATCGCAACGAGACGCCGTCGGACCCCGTCATCATCGACAGGTACTGCGTGCGTGCGTGCGTGCGTGCGTATATGTATGACTTTCGCTTCCTCTCGCACACACAATGTCTCTCTCTCTCTCTCTCTCTCACACATGCACGCGTGCACACGCACAAACTGTGACAGCTGTGTTGTTAGACAATTGTTAGATCTGATGTCATCATCGACAGAATCGCACATAAGTCACACACCCGTACCACACTAAAAACGCACACACACACCCTCATCACTTGTTTAAAATGGGTCATGAATTAAAAAAAGAAAATGTGACAGAAGTGAAACCAGAGTCGAGATGCATTTTTTCAAATGTGTGCGTACCTGTGTTTACGCGACACAGTTTTGACCACGTCGTCGTTCCTTTCGTCAGCTCTTCCTCCTCTTCTTCACCTCTTCCTCTCGCCAGTTTATAGGAGAGAAAGGAAACATTTGTTGCGATTCTTTCCTAGAAATAGCCCAGCGTGTGTGCGTGCGTGCGTGCGTGCGTGCGTGCGTGCGTGCGTGCGTGCTTGCGCGCATGATGGGAGATGTCAGGGAAAAGGGATGGAATGTCAAGGTTACCGTGGATACCGTGGGATACTTCCTGTCGGTGGCCGTTCACAGACTCGCACTGAAACATCTGGAAGTCTGCGCTGCAACATGTGGACGCATGCACAGACACACACACACAGTGACATCACCGGTGAGCTCAGCACTTTTTAGCAGTGTGTGAACTAGTGTCCTGAACATAACCATCAATCAACATGAGATCATGTGACTTCCTGCATGTGCACCTCTAACACACACTTTGTCTTTGTCAAGCTTCTCGGATGACGTGTGCATGTGAGTGACAGCTCGTTGTACCAAATCAGTACTTGTGCGTGTGTGCTTGCGGCCCAGTTAATCCGTCTCGCTCTGGGTTAATAGAAGGTTAACGAGATCCAATCACGCGCCTGCTTGACTGCTGAAGAGCCTCGCGCACCACATGCGCATCTGCACGTTGTGAGTGTGTGACTAGTGTGTTTGCATGTGTCAGATTTGTGTACGTGTGCGCGTTGTGTGTCATTCCCCTGGTGTGTGTGTAAATGCAGCTCGACTTGTCTGGGTGCTCGGCTCGCTTTTGTTGCGTTAGCCTGCCGCCTTCATAATAGTAGGCTCAATGCGTGTGTGTGTCATTTGTTTCTAGTGCAGGATTAGACGAGGGTTGGGGTTAAGAGGGGTCGTAGCCCGAGGAAAAGACAATGAAGAGGAGGACAAGGAAGACGAGGATTTGTCGTCCCAGAATGGAAACATGAGCACGGAGGAGCTTCGGTTTGTTTCCCAGGATAAAACCTCAGTTATGTGGGGAGTCCTGTCAATCAAAGGCTGCTGGAGGGGGTTCGGCTGTCAATCATTTGGAGGAGGAAGAGGAGGTGGTTGAGGGAATCTGCTTCTAAACGATCTCTTCGTCTTTGCTGCCTTTGTCTTGCGCACACACATACACACACACCTTTTTTGTCATCCTACTTACTAAAATATCTCTGATAGCTTCACACACACACACACATTCCGGTTTATGTGTGTGGAGGGGACCACGCGCGGGACGGCTCTTGGGCGCCTTCTTGTGGACGGCGTTTGTAGCGGTGCATTTCTTTGACTCCACATTTGTGAGCACATTTCAACGCCGCTTTGGCCCGTCGGAGTGCATCGTCGTCGTCTGCGGTCAACACGAAGCCCCGCCCTCTTTTCCCGGGACACTCGGCCCACCGACGCGTCCCGTGCACACGCAGCCTTACAAAAAAAAACAGAAAAAGAGAGACCACTGCTCACCGAACTTGCATTGAATCTGACTTTGGTTGTCTTTACTTTTAAACTATTCCGATTGTATTTTCCTTTTCATCGCCGTAGTGCGGTGGCTAACGTCAAATGTAACCCTTTTCCAGTCCCGAGCCGAATTCTGCATGACAACCGAAGAACAGCGTACACGTCATGCCCCTTATATGTGACATTTTGACTACGTTTTGAAGGACACGCGTCATTTGCAGTGCCCAACAACCGGGCCAGTGCGGGAAATCAATAGGGCGTTCTCCTTCTTGGCTAGAATTGGAAGCGATGGGCTGCAACAACATCAAACTCTCAAAACTCTCATTTATTTCTCCAAGTCTTTAACGCCATAAGTGTTTCAAGAACCCAATAATGGCATCCACTTTTAACGGCTTGGTGAATCTCAATTAGCTCCTAATCTAGCACAATCTCATGTCTTCTTCCCTCACGACATCCATCAACCTTCTCTTGGGTCTTCCTCTCGCTCTCTCGCCTGGCCGCTCCATCCTCATCATCCTTCTGCCAATATACTCACTCTCTCTCTCCTCTGGACGCGACCAAACCATCGAAGACTGCTCTCTCTTAACTTTGTCTCCAAAACATCGAACCTCGGCCGTCCCTCTGATGAGCTCATTTCTCATTTGATCCAACCCGGTCACTCCGAGAGCGAACCTCAACGTCTTCCTCTGCTCTGCTTCCTGTCGTCTCTTCAGTGCCACTGTCTCTACTCCGTCCATCACGGCCGGCCTCACCCGCTGTTCTGCTGCCCTCGTACATGTCCTGTATTATTCTAACATACTTCTCTGCCACTGCAGACCTCCGCATGCAGTCCCACGGTTCCTCGCTTTCTCTAGATCTACAAAGCCACAATGTAGCTCCTTCTGACCTTCTCTGGACTTTTCCAATACTCACTTCTGTCCTGAGTCTAGCCTCCACTACTGTTTCCCAACACTTCATAGTGTGGCTCATCAATTTTATTCCCTGTAGTTCCCGCAGCTCTGCACATCACCCTTGTTCTTAAAAATGGGCACCAGTACACTTTTCCTCCATTCCTCAGGCATCTTCCCGCGCGTAGTTTGCCTTTATACTCGAGCGCAACCCACGCGCGCCGTTTTGGAAATGTACTGCAGTTCACCTCCAAGTCGGGGGTGTCGCTACTGCTGGCATTGGCTCGGACACCACAGGGTGTTGAGAGTTTCCTCTGCATTTTGCAGCCGTTTTTCCTTTCCTTTACATAAGGAACAAAGCAACAACAATGGCGACCGTGGAGCAGTGTCTGCGAGAACAAATTGACCAAGAAGACCCGATAATACGTTTAATTTGGCTGCAAAATCGACCGAGAAAGCGGCGGCGTTGATGGTATGTAGAACCGAGGGGCACGCTGCTACGTCATCGCAGCATGTGACGAAAACGGAGCAATCACGAGAGACGATCTCCGCGGCCTTCTACGCACAGCGACAATTTTTGCCGTGTGCGCGTCAAGCGACTCATTGGCCCGCGCGTCGGTCACGTGATGCAATGCGGGCGAGCGCGGGAGTAGAAAGACGCCTTCAGTCTGCACTTGTCTTAGCAGCACAGCACAGCACGCACACACACACACACACAGATGTAAAATTATACACGAGAACATTTGAAGAGTTAAGTGTGTGTATGTCTGTCTTTAGCTAAACACACGCGCACACATGCACTGTTTTGCTTGTCAATTTTTGTTGTTGTGTTAGTTAAATGATTTCAAGCTGCTCTTTTACAACAATTACACAACTTGAAACACACGCACACACAAACACAGAGGGTGTGTAATTGAGGCAGGCATGTGATGAGCGTTGATAATGAAGGCGCAAGCATCGATGTTTTTCTTGACACACACATACGCTTAGGTACACACACATTCTGACAAACACACTGATGGAAATGGGAATTCCCCTTTGCCAAAAAGTGTGTGTGTGTGTTTGCTATGCAGGAAGATGGCAGCAGCATCATGCCGTCAGGCTCATTGTCATGTTCACACATTCATTTGGTCACTGTGCTGCCATGGTAACACACACACACACACTGACAAACAACTAATTGATGCTAAACTTTGACCCTGTGAGCTTCCTGTCTGACATATACACACACACACACGCAGTTGTACTCTTTGTGTCTGTGAGTTTGTGTGTCTGTATATGCATGTGTGAGTGGGTGAACGTGTGTGTGTGTACGTGCATCTGTGTTCCAATATGTGTGTGTCTGTGTATATATGTATGCGTATGCACAGCATGCGTGTGACTCAGCGTGTTTGCTTTCACTCTGACCGGCGTCATCAATGAGCGTCTGTCACCATGGCAACCATGTGGCAACCCAACAAGCGCTTTGACACACTCGTGTGTTTTAATTACATGTTGTTTGTTACCACATCATGAAGTCAGGCCCGCCTCCTTTTCATGTTTTCATGTCATAATAGTCATAAGTCATTTGTTACAATAATTTTTGACCATAATGCAATAAATGTGAGGTCCAAATTGTAATAACACGTGTGAAATGCTAATTATACTCCGGTCAGATGATTGTATTGCTTCAGGGCAGTCATTATGCTCATAAGAATGTGAGGGAAGCAACAGACACCATCCATCCATCCATTTTCTGAGCCGCTTCTCCTCACAAGGCTCGCGGGAGCGAGCGCTGGAGCCTATCCCAGCTCACATCAGGTACACCCTGAACCAGTTGCCCGCCGATCGCAGGGCACATAGAAACAAACAACCAGTCCCACTCACATTCACACCTTGGGGCAATTTTGAGAGTCTTTAATCAACCTACCCTGCATGTTTTGGGGATGTGGGAGATAACCAGAGTACCCGGAGAAAACCCACGCAGGCACGGGAAGAAAATGCAAACTCCACACAGGCGGGGCCGGGATTTGAACCCCGGTCCTCAGAATTGTGAGGCAGATGTGCCAACCAGTCGTTCACCATTCCGCAACAGACACTGTTATTATTATTAGAGCAGCTGTTTGTCTGTGATGTAACGCGTATATGATGTATGAAACACGAACGCAGGAAATGTGTCATCTGAATTCATGTGTGCGTGTTAACTCTATGAGGGGCCGTTAGGGACATTATTCAGGATTAGCTCTCACACTTACTACTCAAATGCTTTCACACACACAAACTACTGAAAGGCTCTCATAAACACTCCTTAAACGCTCTTATAAACACAACTCAAACCCTCTCACAAACACTCGTCAAATCCTCATGCGCACGAGTGAAAGTCTTGCTCTCATAAATACTACTCAAACACTCATCACTACTCAAATACTCTCATACACAAGAGTTTTGCTCTCATAAAGACTACTCAAACCCTCATAAATACTACTCAAACACTCACACACTAGTTTTGCTCTCATAAACATGACTCAAACACGCTCATAAACACTACTCAAAGCCTCTCATAATCACTACTCAAATACTCTCATACGCAGGAGTCTTGCTCTCATAAAGATTACTCAAATGTGTTTACGCGCATATCCACATCCATTTTCTCTGTCTGACCCCTGAACCCCCTCTTCCACAAAAAAAAACCTAACCCTTGGTTGATTTCGTGTGGAATCCCCTCCACTGGCGGAGAGGATCTTAAATGCGACTATCCGGCTGTCCCGTCCGCAACGAACCGTATACATTTCAGATTGTAACCCAGCGGTGTTGAAACTCTGTCTTGAGTCCAGGAGGAAACGCGCGTCCACTTGCGCTTTAGCCCGAAAGGCACATTTATTCGGCAGCACCCGCGTTCGGGTTAATGGCGTCTCGCTCTTGGGAGACGAGCCAGCCAAGCCCGATGTCATACGCAACACGGCTTCTGATTGGCCGACCGTTACGTCATATCCTACAGAACTTACACATTAAAAGCAGACATTTTAAATCAAAGAGGAAAAGTGTTATTGTAACACAATAATCAACAAGCATACGACATATATACATGATAAATATATATATATATGGATGTACTATACAGTGTAATGCTATGTAACGCTACGGCTTAAGTTAGGCTTACTATTGTACTTTATGGCTGTTGGGCAATGCCATATTTTATTTTGAAACCACTTCCTTTCAACTCCTATAAATTCGTGCTCACATAAACACATCAAATGTCTGCACACATAAGCTCGCACAAATGTCCAATCTATTCACATAGCATCGTCAAATGCATCAATAAAATATACTCAAATCCTTTCACATATCCATCTTAAATGCTCGCATACACACTCGTGGAAAAAAAAAACAACACGTGGCACGCGTCAGAAAGTGTTAATTGAAGAGCGATGAATTAATTTTGTTGTTGTGTTGATACACACATGTAGTTAACGAGGTGTGTGTGTGTGCACTTGTTGTGACATGACAGCACAGCTGTCAATCATCGCCTATCAAATGTTGACGTTTGTCTTCTATTAACGCGTGTCATCGGCTTTTCTTTCTATTTTCACGCACACGCACACACTGCTTGTGTTGTTGTTGTGTGTCAGCCTTTGTTCTGCCGTTGCAAAGTGTTGACTTGTTTTGTCTTTTTAATTAGCTTCACTGCAGTCGCTGGGAATGCGTGTGACACGGGCGCGCGTGTGCGCACGTGAAGATGTAAGTGTGAGTGTTTCGCTTCGGTGACAACATGTTGACATGACAACTCCGCTGCGTGCTGTGTGGCTGATCTCTCACACACACACACACGAACACACACTTTTGAAGTGATTTTTTTTAAGATTTAAGAGGAGCCAATCATCAGCTTCATCAATTTTGGATGATTTGATGCTTATTGGTGCCAAGAAAACAAGATGATGAATATTTAAATGAGGATTTAAAATGTTTCTAATGAGCAACAGTGGATGAGAGGAATATTTTTCTGTTAAATCATGAACACAATACTTTCATCATCATCATAATGATAATATATTCAATTGATCAGTTGTGTGTGTGTGTGTGAGATGAAAGCAGCATTTGATGATCCTTGTTGTTGTACTTAGTTCATGAGTTAATGAATGAATGAAAGATCATTGTTGTAATTGATATTCAAATGTATACACTTATCATAGCAAATTAGAATATTAAATTTGGTAGGGCGGCTTGATTACTTATTCTAGTGGGGACATATTTCCTTATATGGACCTCGTGCGTGTGTGTCATCCTTTAAGGCCTCTTTATACTCCCGCGGCCGACAACGCCCGCATTGCGTCACGTGACCGACGAATTGCCCCGCGCACCGACATAAATAGTCGCTGCGCGTCGAACGCCGCGGAGATCATCTCTCGTGATTGGTCCGTTTTAGTCACATGCTGTGAAGACGTACCGGCGTGCCATTGGTTCTACATACTATCTACGTCGCCGCCTTCTCGATATAATTAAACGTATCATCTGGTCATGGAGGTCCATTTGTTCTGTCGCGGTCGCCATTGTTGTTGCTTTGTTCCTTGTTACTGAAAGGAAAGTACAAACAAAAGAAAAATGCAGAGGAAACTCCACCCTGTGGCGTCCTATCCGATACCAGGCGTAGCGACACCCCCGGCTCGGAGGGGTACTGCAGCACACTTTCAAAACAGCGCGTGTGGGTTGCGCTCGAGTATAAAGGCAAACTACGCGTGGGACAGCCGCAGTGACGTCCGCGCGAGTATAAAGAAGCCTTTAGCCTCTGCCCCCCCGCTCACTTCCCCCCCCCCAGCTTGTGGTCACAGGATCAGCTGACAGGAAGTGACATCAGCAAAGAGTTGCTACGTGTCGTAGCATCGTGTGTGTGCGCGATGATGATGGACGTGATGAAGATGATGAAGGTGTTGAAAGTAATGTAGACTGATTCCCCTTCTTCCTCCTCCTCCTCCTCATTTGCATGTCTCCCGGGAGACGAGCGTTGATTGGCAGCCAGCCGCCCGGCCTATCAATTAGGCGTGCTGCTGCTTATGCAAATGAGGTCGTCGTCTGGCTGGCTCCTCTCAAGTCTTCCTCCTCTTCCTCCTCGTCTTCCTTTCCTCCTCCTCCAGCACGTCGATGCTTTCCCGCTTTTTTTTTTTTTTTGCTTTTCTCTGTCTGACCCCTGAACCCCTCTTCCACAAAAAAAACCTAACCCTAACCCTTGGTTGATTTCGTGTGGAATGAGCTAATTCTGGCTAACCAGCAGGAAGTGCCCATATTTGGTCAAGGGGGCGGAGTCACTTGATTTATTTTCGTGCTGTTTTGGGAATAATCACGAAATCGAGATTTTCATATCGTGGACCTCCATAGTGCTCCTCAAATGTCCACTGAAAATGTTTTATTTCTTTTTTGTTTCTCCTTCAGATGTTGCGTTCCTGATATTGTAAATTTTTTTGAGAAGCTAATCAAGCCGTGGCACAAACAAGAAGTCGTTCCCGTCCGCCTCGACCTGTCACCAACGGCTAACGTCCGGTTGCGCTTCGTTCGCCGTCGCAAAACCTTTTGAGGGGGCGGAGCCTCCAAAATGTCGAGGCTGCCGTTACACTGGTCTCGCGCGCCTGCTGATTTTGAAGCAATGACAATAAACATTCGAAATTGATTGGCGACCAATTCATTGCTCAATTGAGAGACCAGTCACATCGACGGCGGGAGGATTTCCTCAATTTGCATGCGATAAACATTTGTTAGAAAAACAAAAAGAACATGACACGCAACAAGCTCACCTCTGTTACGCACCAACATCAGCAATTGGCTTTGAAAATCCAGTTCATCTTCTCAACCAATCAGCTGCCAGCGTGCATGTGTCAGTGTGGTGTGTTTGCGTGCGTGTTCTGACAATGTAGCAAAGGTCGAGTGACATCATCACTTGATCCCGATCAGGTCTGAGGGGTTGGTGGGGGAGGGGCGGGCGTGTGGGGGTCGTCGGGGGCTGAGCACTAGCCCCGCCCCATTCAAGCATCTCCGTGGCAATGTCGCGACACTTTAAGGAACGGATATTTGAACACAAAGGCTGCACATGCGTATATTCCTTATCCTCTGCGAAGAACGGCGACGACTGATGTGAGTGCAGTTGACAAAGTCCCTCCCAGGAGATGTGAAACTATACTGCCCCCGGTGGCCGACATTTCAGTGACTGATGAAATCAGCAGAAATCGTTGTTTCTTCCATACTAACACGTGACAATGATATTAGCTAACTAACATTCAAATGGAAAAAAATGGTTGTTGCTGATTTTTCTCTCTGTTGTAAAGTTCAACAACTCATGAAGTTGTGCACGTCCCTTCAAACAGTCAAATGTTCTGCCTCCAGTTCATATTTTGTACTTTATTGTTAGAAGTCAAATGTTATTTTAGTCATCATATTTGTTTTTATTATTCTGCTGTTTAATTGCTTATCAGTATTTCATTCTTCCAAATATGGGAATCATCCTCAAAAAAGCCATATCAGTCATTAGTATGTAATAAATGTTTTTTTATTGTCTCTTTAAGTACAATTTTCGGTTTAGCTGTGCGATGAGAACGTTCATATTTCACGTCGCGTTGCGTGCGCTTTGTGAGGAGGACTCGACAGTGTGAGGTCGCGGGGGTCAGCGTGGCTGTCCTGCGCCGTGATAGGCTGTCACCCGGGGGTGAGAGGTCAACTTAATTAGCCATGCAGAATCCCGTGTTCTTACCGAGCCCGAGCTCGTTAACGCACACTTTTACACACGGACCGTCGGCGCTGCACCGTCCGTCTCACACACACACACGCGCGCGCGCGCACGCACACACGCACACACCTGGGCTTTGTTCTGGCGGGGGTTTTGCGGTCTCGTGAGTCGGTGGAGACCAAAGGACTCGACGGCAACTTAAGAGAAACTTCCAATGGCGTCGAGCGCTCCGCTCGGCCGACTCCCGACACTTCCGAACGCAATTAACTCGTTGACTGCCCGGCGTTTCCCAAGCGGAGTTCGCCGTCTCGCCGGCCAATACGAAACCATTGCAAAATCAAATTCAATTTCTTTACGCATCTCCAGCTGAACGTCGGCGGCTTTTTGCACCCCGTTCGTCGGTCCCTCCGCAGACATTCCTCACCGTTCCGACACACACACTTTGTTTCTGTCACACGGACGCAAATCGGCCGACATTTCGACGCGGCAAGATGAGATTCTTTCTCTTCTCCTCCAAAGCGCTGCCACGTCGCCATCTTCAGGGATTGCGGTGCATCGCAAAGCCGAATTCACACGCGAGACCTCTCGACGAGACTCCTCGAGTCCTGAAATTGCAAAATGTCACACTTTGCAATGCAAAAATAACGGAAAACGGTAAAAGAAGGTTCTTCCAAATGCCTGAAACATTCAAATAACAATAAGTCTTCCAAATAATACGATCAAATGCTTATGTAACACTTGAAAATGCTTAACACTTGAAAACATTTAAGTAGCCCAACATGCAAAGAAATTGAGTGCAACAATGAAGCCGAAAAGTCTGTGACATTTCCGAAATATAATTCAGATGTATTTGGCTCATCTCGACAGGTTTTTCCTCAAGTTTTTCCTCAAGTGCAACCAGAACTGCCTGAAGAACGCCGGAAACCCGCGAGACATGAGGAGGTTCCAGGTGCGTGCGTGCGTGCGCTACAAAAGTGCGCTCGGCCAGACAGGAAGTTAAGGGGACGATTCCGTCGATTGGCTCTCCAGGAGTTTCTGATCTTCAATTCTGCGGCTGCGCACCACCAGGGAGAAACCACTTCGCCGCACTCGCCGCGAGCGACGTGCGTGCGTGTGTGCGTGCCCGGCTAATTGCGCATCTCCATTGTAGCGGAATGGAGATGGGAGCTTCTCTGGGAGCTAATTAAGGGGCGGACCCTTCACGCGACTGCCGGCGGCCCGCCGCAAAACACACACGGCCAGTAACTTCGCGCGCGCGCGTGTGTGTGTGTTTGATGTCAGACCTGGCCGAAGGCGCAAGCGGACTAAACCCGTTTTATGCGAGTCCGACTGAGAACGAACAGAGGAAGATCCAAAAGTTAAAGTCCCTGTAAAGTGAAAATACTCAATTTGTTGTTAACAATCCTGCCAAATTTCAATGATTATTGTCTTTTTCTTTTTAAAGTATGAAAGTAAATGACGCTTGAAAAACATGAACAATGGAGCCGTCATCTCTGCGGGGGTGTCCGCCGACTACACTGAGGCACGCCCTGCTCAACTGTCAAGTGCCAATCGAATAGCACTTCTATGACCTGGAAAAATGGATGCCAGTTGGTCTGGCGTCTTTCTTTTGCCAAGACAAAACACACTCGCGCCTGACAACGAGGCGCTCTAAAGCAACCGGGCCAGCAGATGACCCGAAGGGACGCTGCATTTTTTGGGGTGTCGCTAAGTGCACGTTGCAATTGCGCCGGGTACGTGCTAAAGCATCCTGCCCCAAGTGGAGGAGTTCTAGTATCTCGGGGTCTTGTTCACCAGTGAGGCAAGAACGGAACGGGAGATTGACGGGAGGATCGATGACTGCGGACGCCGCATCGATCCGTTGTGGTAAAGAAGGAGCTAAGCCGAAAGGCGAAGCTCTCGATTTACCGCTCGTGACCCAAAGAACGAGATCCCGGATACGAGCGGCCCAAATGAGTTTCCTCCGCCGGGTGTCCGGGCTCTCCCTTAGAGAACGGGCGAGCAGCTCGGTCATCCGGGAGGAGCTCAGAGTCGAGCCGCTGCTCCTCCGCATCGAGAGGAGCCAGACGAGGCGGCCGGGGCATCTGATCGGGATGCCTCCCGGACGCCTCCCCGGTGAGGTGTTCCGGGTACGTCCCGCCGGGAGGAGACCCCGGGGACGACCCGTCTCTCGGCTGGTCCGGGAACGCCTCGGGATCCCCCCGGAAAAGCTGGATGAAGCGGCTGGGGAGAGGGAAGTCTGTGGGCGTCCCTGCTAAAGCTGCTGCCCCCGTGACCCGACCTCGGATAAGCGGAGGGAAATGGATGGATGGATAGTTCTCACTCTTTGTACCTTTCCAGCAATTATCTGGAAATGGTTAGAATGTATTGAGAAACAAATATCTGAATTCACTTTACAGGGTCGTTGAATTTTTAGATTCCGGTACTTTTGGGTATACGCTGCGTTGTTTCTTTCATACCGGCCTTTTGCCTTTATCTTTCCTCGCACTTTATTCTTGTTCTTGCGGCCAAAATGATATCCTGCCAAGTTTTGTCCGTTCTCGACAACACGACTCGACTCCGAACGGATTTCAAAATTCCTGTTGAGCGATTCGGGGGCCGGTCCGGCTCGTCTTCCCTAGGTGGCGCTGTCGACGACGGTGAGCGTGGAGGGTCACGTGCTCGCCGTGTCCGACGACGTCTTCGTCCACAACAACTCCAAACACGGCCGCCGCGTGCGCAGGCTCGACCCGGCGGACGCGCCGCTGGCAAACCTCCGCCACGGTAACACGCTACACCAACCCTTGAAAATACTGACATGCAATTTCCTGTTACATGACACGTTTCTCTTATCTTCCAACTCGTTTAATGTCATTAGAAAGAAATTTGGACGAAAGTCAGAAAGACGCTATAAACTCTTTTCTCGTACTTCGAACGCGTCTTCTGTAAGACTTCAATAAGCTGAAGTAACTTCTGAATAACTTGAATAACTCAAAGTGTGTAACTGTGCCCGTGCCCGTCCCCGTGCCCGTGCCCGTGCCGAGTAGGAGCGTCTCCGTGCATCAAAGCCGTCAGCCCCAGCGAGGGTTGGACCACAGGGGGCGCCGCGGTCATCGTCATCGGAGAAAACTTCTTCGACGGCCTGCAAGTCATCTTCGGGTCCACGACGGCCTGGAGCGAGGTGGGACCCTTCATCACCGTCATTGTAAAGAGGCTCGAACCGCTTGGGATCTCCAATCATCTCATTGAAACGAATCAAAGCGCCGTTAGAATGTAGAATGTCAAGAATCGGGATTCATTCATCGTAACGCCTGGGGTGTGCCCTTTGGCCACCGGGGGCAGTATAAAACAGACATACGGATCTACACGGAGACGGTCACAACTCCGCAAGAACCTGCAGTAATTGACTTGATTTTTTTTTGCAGAGGGTCAGGAATGTATTGGGATGCTGGACGGAGGTCGTTGCGTTCGCCGGCGCCTCGTCGCCGTGTTTCTGACGCTCGCTCCTAACGCTGCAAAAAACAAAAAACAAACGTCGTAACTTGGAAACTTGTAGATTGGGCTCCCCTGGCGCTCTACTGTACGTATGTACGTATACAGTGTTCCCCGCATAATCATGGTTCATCTTTCGCACCCCACTAAATTGCTTTTTTTTTCCGATATGATTGTGTTGTATGATCGTATATTTCCGTACTTGAATGCCCTCGCATGCGGGAAAGGAGAGCCGCAGCCGCTAATGGACTTTTGAGCCGTTTCTCGAATGCGGGCGGGAGCTGCTGTCGGCCACAGCTCACGGCCAGACACTCGCACGCGTCGCCACAGGCCCCGCCTCTTCAACACACAGACACTCAATACGTGCTACATTTAATGCTTTTTAGGGTTCCAATAAAATCCCAAAAGTTTCAAGAAAACACGTTTTAATCTGGGCGCTCTAGATCAGTGGTCCCCAACCACCGGTCCGCGGTCCGGTACCGGGCCGCAGAGAAAAAAAATGACCAATGTATCTCATTTCTGTTGTATTGCAATTCACGCGTCAATGTGTTTTCTTTTGACAATTGACCGGATCTTCTGTGCCGCAACAGCCGCACAGTCAAGACCGCACAGAACGCTTCCGTTTCAAAGAAGGAAAGCCTTTCAGGAACTAATTCCGCTCCTTCCGTGAACTGGAGAGAAACGACCCGAAATCAGGAGCCCTACTTAAATCGCAACAGTTAACTCTCACGCACCGAGTCCGTAGTTTTCCGCTCGACGCTTTTACCGAGTTCAAAGTCGGCACTGCAGTCTGGTCCGACCCCCGCAGTGGACGCGCCACGAACGGCGAAGGGGGGGAGCAGCAGCGAGGCAAGAGTGTGTGTGTGTGTGTATATAAAATATATACGCACGCCGTGAGAAAAATGCCGACTCCTAACCGGTCCGCGAGGCAAAGAAGGTTGGGGAACACTGCTCGAGATGACAGATTTCCACCTATCGCAAGTCGGTCTGGAACGTTCCCTGATGTCCATTCATATCTCTGCATTGTGGCGCCCCGCCCACTTTTCCTCTTGCAGCTGATCACGCCGCACGCCATCCGCGTGCAGACGCCGCTGCGGCACATCCCGGGCGTGGTGGAGGTCACGCTCTCCTACAAGTCCAAACACTTCTGCAAGAGCACGCCTGGACGCTTCGTGTACACGGGTACGCGCACGCAACATCATCATGGCCGCTCACCGTGTGTGCGTGTGCGTGTGCGTGTGCGTGGATGGCACAGTTATCGATCCACAGTGCCAAATGTTTTCTGCCGCGTTCCTCGTGAAAAAGCGTCCACGAGGGATGTCCCGATCCGATCGCGTGCTTTTCAGCTCTGTGAGATATTCACGCAGTAGATTGGTCACCTGCCCTGACATCCATCCGTCCATTTTCCGTACTGCTTCTCCCCACGCGGGTCGCGGTAGTTGCGCACGTCAGTGCGGTACCACGTTGTGCCACAAGGGGCCAGGCAGCACTGAGCTTGACCAGATGTAGATGCAGCGTAATTAAGAGACAAGAAGAAGAAGTATTGTTGTCTTGTGTGTTCAAGTAGCACTTTGAAGGCTTCCAATTACTGAAACATCGATGCTTATTTCTGTTAGCCCGTCTATGGCCTTTCACATTCTATGTTAGCATTAAGCTTGTGGACTTTTGGTATTGTATAGTTTGATGTTTAACAATAGCATTCATTCTCTTCTGTGTGTGCGTGCGCGTGTCCGGCGAAGCGCTCAACGAGCCCACCATCGACTACGGCTTCCAAAGACTGCAGAAGGTCATCCCCCGTCACCCCGGAGACCCCGAGAGGCTGCCAAAGGTGCGCGCGCGCGCACACACACCCACGCACGCACGGGGGGGGCAGTGGGTTGTGTGAGAGGGTGATCAGCAAACAGATGATTTGGGAATTGTTCCATGAGCATTTTGGTCCACACGCGTGTGTGTTTGCATACATACGCGCGCACACGTGTGTGATTATGATTACATGATTACATGATTGTGTGAAACGTTTGTTGTCGTGACCCTTCTCGACCAAATTTTGAAAATGGAATTCTTAAAAAAACAAACAGACAAATGTTTATACTCCGTCAAGATGCAACATTGGCTGTGCTGTGGGACGTTGGGAGAGGTGGGGGGGGGTGGGGGGGGGGGGGGTCTGTTTACACAAGAAGAAGAAAAGTCAAGTTGCGCCACTGGCCGTTTGTGCTCCCCGCAGGAGGCCATCCTGAAGCGAGCGGCCGACCTGGTGGAGGCGCTCTACGTCCTGCCGCGCGACAACCAGGTCAGCTCGGCAAGCGTCGACGCGTGACGTCGTGCCGTGCGACGATGTCACGACCGGGGCCCATTTGATCAACAAATCCGCGATTGTAAGCGTCGGGGTTAGGCTTATTTAGTCGTGATTGTTTGTTCAATTAATTGGCCGATTCATCGATTATTAGAATTTTACTGTGCCAAATATCCGAATGCGCATCAAGCTTCAAAATGGTTTTCGGCCGGGCCCTAGTCGTGACGTGCGTTGACGTCACGTGATGTTACGTGACGCTTGTGTCGGCGCAGGAAACGGCGGCGAAACGAGCGGCGGACATCGCCGATGCGCTGTACGGCGTCCCCGGAGGACACGCCCGGCCGTCCGTCGACGCGTCGGAGCCCCCGCGGACCGATCAGGGCGCGTCCTTTTCCAAATCCCGCCGCCGATACGGGTCCGACGCGGCCGATGTGAGCGCGCCCCCCGCGGGCTTCATCCGGAGTAGCGGCGCGTCCCCTCACGGCTACGCGCCCGCCTCCGCGCCGCAGCACGCCGGCTACTCCCACACGCACACGCCCCCGCAGCTGCACGCCGCCATCAACGCGTACGCCAACAACGCGTACGCCAACAACGCCGCCATCAGCAACCTGGGAGCGTCGCTCGCCTTCGGCAACACGTCGCCTTACGCAAGTCAGTGGGTGTGTGTGTGTGCGTGTGCGGGTTTCCCGGTCGAACATTTTCCCACGAATACTGACAGCGCGCGCGTGCGTACGTGCGTGCAGTGGTCCCTTCCAGCCCGACGATGTCGTCGTCGTCCACATCGCTAGCCGCCAACTGTTCGGCGGCGGCGGCCGTCTTCTCGTTCTCGCCCGCCACATTGGTGTCGGCGGCCGGCAAGCAGAAGTCGGCGTTCGCCCCGGTGCTCAGACCCTCGTCCTCACCCCCGCCGCCATCTTGTGCCAACGCCAACGGCCTCCAAGGTGACGCAACGACGACACCTGACCACCAGGACGTCATCACACCTTTCCTCCTTTTTGCATCCTAACTTCTCTTCTTGTGTGTGTGTGTGTGTGTGTGTGCACGCAGACGCCAACTTTGCAGCGTGTGTCAAGTTGCCGCCGGGCACCCTTCCGGGGTTGGCCTTCAGCTGAAGTACGCCCCGCCTCCTCTCATGACCTCACTTCCCGCCTGTCAATCACCTTCTGGCCTCACCCTTCCTCGCACCCTCCTCATCCTCACGTGCGCCATTTGAGCCCTGCCTGCCGAAACTGCAACTGACATCATTTGTTTGTGTACGTTTTCCGAATATGTTGATTTTCACTGAGACTTTTATCTTCCTCCTCCTCCTCCTCTTCCTCATGGCGGCCATGCCAGGAATGGTTGTCCTGCCAATGGAAACGTGCGCGCCTGCGTGTGCGTGCGATTGACACGATCGTGGCCCTCCAAAAGGACCTCCTCAACTCATCCGGACCTAGCGTGAAGACGGGAAGGAAGTGGTTTTTATTTTGTTTTTGTGCAGCACTTCATTTCATCGGGTTGTTTGTTTGCTGGTTGGGCCCACGGAAATCAGCCAATCACAGCTGAGATGTTTGGTTGTTTCGAACATCATTCCTTGCTTCATTTGGCCAAATCCTGGAATGACTTAACATTCAATGATTTCAGTCTTAACGAGTGACTAATTGTCTTAATTGAATGAAGCGATGTTTTCGTCTTACGTTTTGGTGCCTCAGTGCCGCCGTGTCCTGTGAACAACAGCGGATCGAATCCGATTGGATTCGTCGCCATGGTTACCGCCTGTGGACTTCGGCCTCCCTCCGCCGGCTTGCGTGAAAACAAGACATCTATTTATTTTGTTTTCTCTTGCTTTGTGTCTGCGCGCCAGGAGAAACAACAACAACAAACAAACAACCAAACAACATTTTCTATTCCTTTTTCACTTTGAAATGTAAAAAACCTTTTGTGATATTGAATTAAACTTTCTTGTGTGTCAGCATCTCACTTGTCAGCTCTCACGGAACGTAAACGTAACGCGTCGGGCGACGGTCGAACGGTGCTGCGTCGGCAATAACGAACGCTGACTCAGAATTGTTTTTATTCCAATCACGACGAATCGAGCAAGAACAAACGTACTAACTTCATTTATTCTGACAAGAGCCGCAGTGCCGCCACGCCGCATTTACTTCCAAAAGTACCGCCATTTGGACGCACATTGTAGGAGGGAGACGCGGAAGCGCCGTTCGAATTGGACTTTTCATCGGTTGCCTTATTTCGGAATTGTACAAGGAGTAACGATTCCATTGTGATTTGCTCGTCATTCGAAACTGTCAATACGAATAGCGACTGGGATTTTAGGGGGCGAGTCCGAGCACTAGTATCCTGTCATAGTTAGTCTTGTTTAGTATGTATGTATGTTTTTTATAAGGGCCCAACCGATTAATCGGACAATATTAGTCCTTTTCAAATAGTCAAAAATGGGCTGATTTGATCGATTGATTGATTTTTGCACCTCACAACGGAAGACATTCAAACAAACATTACAAAAATTCGCTCTGTTAGCAAATGCTAAAGGACAAAGTCTTGTAAAACAGTCAAATGTTCTCCTTGTAATTCATATCTTTACTGTTGTGAGCGTTAAAGAATAAAAAAAAAAAAAAGAGTTATTTTATATATTGTATAGTTTCTAAATGAATCGGCCGATAACGCAGTTTTATACAATTTTATACTGGCAAATTTCAGAATTGGCATCGGCCTCCAAAAATCCGTATCGGTCGGGCCTACTTTTGACGTGATTTGTTTTTTCTAATCCATTTTTAAAATTCTTCATCATTCAAACTACAACTTTGTTGTTCCATTCCACAGACGCTTGATTAGGTACACCACCAAATGACATCCGTTACAGAAATTCCGACTTTTCCGACACTGATAATGATGACTTTTGATTGACGGCGTCAGAGGCGTGTGCGCGTGTGCGAGACCGAGAGATGAGTGAAGGCATCCATTAGCTAATGGATGTCTGCTCGCCATTCTTTGATGCTCTCATCCTCCATCAGTTCGTCACGCCGCTGCCGCACTTAACCCCGTAACGCAACACGCGCTCACGCACACAAAGTTTGGAAGATGTGCTCGGAAGTTCTCACAGAGTTACAAAAGTGTCGGAAAACAATCGCAAGGATCCTTTTTAAAAAATGTTAATGCGTTCATATCAAGTTGGATATTATTACAGTTCAATGTTTGTACCGCTGTACTTTGTGACACAAAATCTAAATAATGAGAATAACAGTGGGAGTAATAACAATGTGCAATAAATAGGGCTGCAACTGACAATTATTTTAAGAATGAATCGATCTGTTGATGATTCTAATCGGCAAAAATGTTTGCAAATGTCGTATTTTGACAGAACACAAAGGTAATCTGTCTGCTTTCGTGGAGGACAAAGGAAATCCTGTTGAGAGCCTGAAATATCAAAGAAAGTTAAGCAAGGTCTTTAAGATCAATGATTCACTTATTCCAATAGTTGTTGATTCATTTAATGATCGATTAGTCAATTGTTGCAGCTCTAATAATAATATTTAAGCTGCTAAGATAAAGTGTGAGTGCGGGGAGGCGTGCTAAAGCTAAAGCTAAAGCTAACGAAATCCATCGGTTCGGTGACGACACTCCCGCTGAGCGTCTTGTCAGTGACGCGCGCACGCGCACGCACATGTCATAAATTGATGTGGGACTAAAAGCGAACAATTATCCTCGGCTCCTCTCGAGCGTTTCCCTTCCCGGGAAGGCCGCCTTTCACGTCGCACACTTTTCCCCATCTTCATCTTCATCCTCCGAGGATGAGGATGAGGATGAGGTTCCCTCAGGGTTTGCGCAAAAAGCGCATTCAAGACGTCCTCACGTGATTAGCATCGTTTCAGCCGTCGGCGCACGAGCACGACGACAACCTGAGCGCAAACCAACGTCTCGACTTCCTGCTGTACAGCGGCGCCCTCGCCTGTTCCTGCGCTATGTCACACATTTATACGCAATCGGTTTTGGGGAGTTTTAACTTTTTACCGTCCGCAAGTGTGCAATTGGAGTTGTGCACTTTTGTTGTAGTTCTGTGTGGTGCCACAACGTGCCAAGCAGCGCTGAGCTCCGCTGGATGTAGATGCGGTGTGATTTAGAGCAAGAAGAAGACGCAGTTAAGGTTCCCCGAGGAGTGCTGCTTGTTCCCACGGCGCACAAAGAATATTTGCTGTGAGAATTCTTGTATACTCTTTTCGTAGTGCGTGTTCAAGTAGCAGTTGTTTGAAGCGTTCATCTGTGCTACTTTCTGTTAGCCCATCTCTGGTGTTTCACATTATTTGTTAGCATTTAGCTCAGGGACGTTGTGAGATGAAATAAATTGGTTCGGTTAAACATTTTGGTCTTTCAATTGGAATCCAAGCGTCGATTGCCACCGACGAATATTTTCGTCCGGTACGTTTTGGGCGGGCGGCGCGAAAGCGTCTCGTGTCTGCCAATCAGTTGCATACACGCAAACTGAGTTATGAGCTTGAGTTCAATGAGTTATGAACCAAACGAATTTAATTTGTAAGTCAAGTTACCTTTGTAAAAAAATCAAAAGTTACATCTGGACAACATTGGCGGGTCTCCACTTTGTATGAGGGCCCGTTAGGGACATTATTCACCATTAGCTCTCACACTTACTATTCAAATGCTTTCACACACACACACACAAACTACTGAAAGGCTCTCATAAACACTCCTCAAACACTCTCATACTCACGAGCCTTGCTCTCATTAACACGACTCAAATGCTCTCGTTTACACGACTCAAATGCTCTCATACGCATGAGTCTTGAGCTATAGACGAGCCAGCCTAGCCCTACGTCATACACGGCACGGCTTCTGATTGGCCGACCGTTACGTCATATCCTACAGCACTTACACATTAAAAGCAGACATTTTAAATCAATGAGGAAAAGCGTTATTGTAACACAATAATCAACAAGTATACGACATACAAGTATGTATGAGATTGTTTGAGTAGTCCTCACGAGAGCCTTTCAGAAGTTTGTGTGTGTGTGAAAGCATTTGAATAGTAAGTGTGCGAGCGATCCCTGAATAACGTCCCTAACGGCCCCTCATACACACGCACGCGCGCGCACATACACGCGGTTGTCTGAGGTCCACACGCCTCAGTGCGTGTGTGTGTGTCACTTTTCAAATATTTAATTCAATTGTCTGAAAAAAAATAAGAGACGCCTGACAGGGTTGACCTCGGGATGTCCTTGTAGGCTGATGACATCATCAGTGACATCATCCGCATAATAAACAACACAACTACTCAACACGTGTCACGCCATGTGTGCGCGTGTGAACCTACAACACACACACACACTAAACGTGTACACAATCGTGTGTTGTTGGCTCACACACGCACAAAAACACACACACATTCGCGCGCACACGTCATGTTGTTGTCCTGCTGACCCGAGTGGAAAAGTGCAACAAAACGCATCCCGGGAGCAGAAGAAGAAGAAGACGACGATGATGACGACGAAGATGGCGGTGGGTGTCCTGGTGGCTTTGTTATGACTCCCACTCATGTTGCAGGTAGGACACGCCCCGCCGGGATATGATTGGCTGCTTCCAGACGCGCAAAGAAACATGCGACTTCGACGTGGCGGCGTATATTTGAATCCCTCTAACCCACCGGTGGCAAACTGGCGGCCCGGGGGCCAGATCCGGCCCTCCGCATCATTTTATGTGGCCCGCGAAACCAAAGCAAAATCGCTCATTGCTTTCTGGTGTAATAGCATTTTTTTGTAATCGTTGAGAAATGGTTTTTTTTTTGGCTTCTGATTTCAAAACTGGTTATTCATCAATGTGTTGTGTATTCTGTAATTACAGTATATGAGGTCATCTTTCATTTACTTGGGTCCGCAGTCGAAACGGCCCTCCGAGGGAAGTCATAACTGCGATGTGGCCCGTGGCAAAAATGAGTTTGACACCCCCGCTCTAACCCATCGTAGCCCACCCGAACTCGAACCCTAACCCGAACAATATCCAAAGCTGCCTTAACTCCAACTCAGCTCTAAATCTAACCCTAACTAACTTGACCATTTTCATTTTGGACAAATGTTATCCATATTTGGAAGGGTCATCTCATTCCATCTGCGTAGCTGCGATTCTCGGCATCGTCGTCACCACTTGAACAAAAAGTGGAACAAACACACACCCGCGCACTTTCTGCTGTGGGGAAACAATGACGACAAATAACAGAGGAAACTTTCCCGTTTGTCGCTTTTAATTTGAGTCGGATTTAACGAGAGCAAAATCAAACGTCAGGTAACCTGTGCGTGCGTGCGTGTGTGTGTGTGCGTGCGTGCGTGCGGGGGGCATCGACACAACAAACGCTGCGAGCGAACAAGGAGAAGAACGACTCGGATGCATCACACTCCGTCAGTCTGAAAATAGAAACACACTTTCCGCGGATAATTAGACCCGTGTGTGCGCGCGTGTGAGATGCACAGTAAATGCAGCAGTTGAGCGGCTCGAAATGTATGAGGTGCAGCATTGGCAACAAATCACCTCTCACACACACCCAAAAAACAAAAAAAAACTCTGTCACACTCACAAAAAAAATTTCACAGCACCAAAAACTCAAAAGCTGCCCCAAAAAAGCTCTCCCTGCTCTCCCTTATTCATCAAAACCCTCACACACACGCAATGTTTGGTTTTCCTTGTGTTGCGGTTGCGCGATGGAAACTTTTCCCGTCCCCGGACGAGCGTTCCCCTCACTTCCCCTCAGTTAGCTTCAGTTCGGCTCAGTTAGCCACAGTTAGCTACAGTTAGCCTCAGTTAGTTTCAGTTAGCTTCAGTTCGCCTCAGTTAGCTTCAGTTCGGCTCAGTTAGCCTCAATTGGCTTCAGTTCGCCTCCGTTAGCTACAGTTAGCCTCAGTTAGTTTCAGTTAGTTTCAGTTAGCTTCAGTTCGCCTCAGTTAGCTTCAGTTAGCCACAGTTAGCTACAGTTAGCCTCAGTTAGTTTCAGTTAGCTTCAGTTCGCCTCCGTTAGCTTCAGTTCGCCTCAGTTAGCTTCAGTTCGGCTCAGTTAGCCTCAATTGGCTTCAGTTCGCCTCAGTTAGCTTCAGTTAGCCACAGTTAGCTACAGTTAGCCTCAGTTAGTTTCAGTTAGCTTCAGTTCGCCTCCGTTAGCTTCAGTTCGCCTCAGTTAGCTTCAGTTCGGCTCAGTTAGCCTCAATTGGCTTCAGTTCGCCTCCGTTAGCTACAGTTAGCCTCAGTTAGTTTCAGTTAGCTTCAGTTTGGCTCAGTTAGCTTCAGTTAGCGTAGACGCTGAGCGCTCGTCATTTGTTTGTTTGTCGGCAAGGTTAACGAGGAGCCAATCGCGAAGCGGAGAACACCTCGGGTGTCGCCGGGCGGCTTTGCGCTATTTACTGCTGCTGCTGCTGCTGTTGTTGTTGTTTCCGTGGCAACCGGGCCAGGAAGGCCACCCTGGGATTGGCTGGAAACGTTTCCTCTCATTGGCGCCACAAATAACTTCGCTTTGGAGTTGAACTGTTTGGGAACTTTTGTCTGCGGGCCGCATGTCCTCCACGCTTTCACTCGGGGCAAAAAAAAAAGAAACATGAAAAATGAAAACTCTCCCTAACACACCACAAGTGTGTGCGTGTGTTTCTCTCATGGTGTGTTGATGGTCTGCAGGAAATCATCATTGCTCCATTTTAGTCAACACAACTGCACAAGCGCTGCTGCTGAATGCACACACACACACAGCTGCTTTGTATACGTGTGTGTATGCGGGTGTGTGTTTGGTTGTGTACGTGTTTGCATATTTGTGTGTGAAGTACAAACAAGTGGCATAAGTACACGCTACACACACACACGTGTCGCCAACGCTATCAGCAATGACATGAGAGCAGAAAAATGAAAGATGTTCTGTGTTGACAAATACATGCACAAATACGCACACACGCACGCACGCACGCACGCATACGTGCTCATGTGGGTAAGCATAAGCAGTGAAAAAAATGAAAGTGTTGAAAAAGTGACAGAAGAGCTGAAATCTCCCACTTGCACAGCCGTTATGCTCGTGTGATTCCAATGTCACACGTGCGCACACACACGAAGGAGGAAGAGCAAAGTGTGTGTGAAAAGACTTTTGGGTGTGTTGTTGTGTTGCCCCAAAAAAAGAAAAAAGTGCTGATGTGTTGTCATTGGCCTCCAGCGCGCCTGTGAGAGCTTTCAGTGTGTGTGTGCATTTGTGTGTACTGTATACGTGTGTGTTTGTCCATGTGAGCGTGTGCATGTGTGTGTGTCTGTGCACAAGCATGTGTGCGTTTGTTGAGGTGGGACGGTTACGAGAACAACACAAAATACATTTGCAGTCCTTTTGGCTCCACTTGACTACCATATGCACACACACACACGTGTGTTGTTTTTGCAGCGATGGTGGTCGTTGTGCGTCTAAAAGTAGCGACGTACAAACACCAGCCGCACTTTATAAAAAGACACAACAGTTGAAGTCTATTTGGGACACTTTCACTTCTCTCTTACTGCACACGCACACGCACACGCACACATCACGGTGTGTCTAAGTGCCGACGTGCCAGGGAGTCTTGAGCACGGGGGCGTGCCCCCCGCCCCCCCCCGAGGACGACGGTGGAAACCAAATGCCGACAAAGACGAGGCCGAGTGAAACTGGAGAGAACTTCGTGAGCGAGCGAACGCCACACGTAAAAGTTGACCTCGTCGGACGTTGATGACATCACAGGGAAACTCGAGCGTGATCGGTCACACGCGTGAATCCGAGTTTCGTTTGCACAAAGTACCTTTGGAAACGTCAGTGTGCGTTTTCAAGACGATGAGAAATGATGCCATGATATTTCCACCAATTTCAAAAAGCGAGAGCGTAAAAGGCTGTCTGACGCGCACACGCACAGCTGCAGCGTAGCGCGGTGTGCTTCCGGTGTACAGTCGACGCGCCCGTCCCCATTTTCCTCTTCCGTCCGCTCAGGCGTTTCCTGCGCGGCCTCGGCGTGGGGAACCGCGACGTACGATACGCCGCGTGCCATCAAACATGACATCCGACGCACAACGTTGCGTATCGCGCGACATATGACGACCGCATACGAGATGACAGAAAATGTTGACTTACAAACACGTGACAAAAAAATGTTTTGCAAATGCTATATGTGAAGCTAGCGAGGCCGCGGCGGACAAGCGGTGACCACGTCCGCCTCGCAGTTCTCAGGTTTGAGTTCCTGCCTCCCTGTTCCGGGGAGAACATGCGAACTCCACACAGGCGGGGCCCGGATTTGAACCCCGGTCCCCAGAACTGCGAGGCAGATGTGCTAACCAGTTGTCCACTGTGCCGGCCCCATTTGTTTTTTTTTTGTTTTTATCAAAAGTTTCAAAAGTCCCCCCCACACACCATCTTGTGAGAGCAGTCGATTGTTGTGGTTTTTTCCGGTCTATTTGTAGCGTCTGATCGTCCGAGCTGAGTGGGTTAATTGGACTCTGGTCTCGAGTCACCCGCCAGCAACTACAGAGGAGCTGTGGCGCCCTCTGGTGGAGTCAACGTTCACTGCAAATGAACAAAAAGGATGGCGTTTAGCCTTCAGCTCTATAGGCTGACACACGGACTGTATCACGATATTGTGTATACATTTACTGTACGCGCGGTCGTCAAAATGGAATTTGAAAGTCTGCCTTACAATTTCTGGAGAGATTGCGTGTGAATGCTGAATGAAATCGGATGCAACCATGTGTGAAGTGCGGAAATGCGGAATTTTGAATATGGAAAAATGTGGACATTGAGTGAAAAATCGGGAAAAATTTGGGCAATGTGGAAAATATTTTGGTTGGATCAGTCAAGAAATGTTGAAGCAGGAGGCAGTCATGTGGAATAAGGGGGAATTTTAACGTGAAAAGTGTGGAAGTTCTGAAGGAGTTGAAGAATTGGAATTTCAAATGGGAATGATGTGGAACTTGTTTTTCTCTCTCTTTCTTGTCCTGTTCGGCTGTTCGGTCAAGCAGAAAGGAGGATCCGTATCCCTTGGATGCTGGGACAGTTTTTCTGTGCCGCAATGGAGTTTTGAAGCTGCCACTGTGGTTCTTTGTATTCTGATGAATTTTTTATTGACAATTTCAGTCGGACAGAACCGAGTTTTGAGGGGAGAGACAGAAAGAACGAAAAGAAGAGACAGTGAAAAGATAAGTCAATAATATAGGAAGAGAAGACAACAAAAGCTGTAAGAAAGATGAGGAAAGTAAGAACAATGATACGTTAGAGTGGAGTGTTGATGGGGCAGTCGTGCTCCACCCTGTGAGGGCAGGGCAGGGGTCGTGGGTCGTGGGTCGTGTGGTGGGAGTGGCTATGTAAATTATATACATCTGGAGAAATAGCGTGCAAGTGAGCGTCGTTTTGTAGTTATCTGTCGCAATGACTGAGGGTTAGCGTGAGGTGAGGCTCAGTGGGTTGTTTTCGGTACGTTGAAGACGAGATGTACGCGCCGACGTGACCTTGACGTCACGGCGACGTTCGGTGGCAACCGGGCCGTAAAAGCTGCGGCGGTGGCGTGTGCGTCGGCGCGTGCGTGGGTCGGGAGAAGCTCGGCGGCGTGTACGTGCGAGTGCGTCCACGCGCAGAAGATGCTGAACATGTGGAAGGTTCGAGAGCTGGTGGACAAAGCGTAAGTAGCGGCCCGCGAACAAGCTAAACCGTGACGTCACGCTAGCCGCCGTTAGCCGCTTGTCACCAATGCTGAAAAGTTCTTCTTGAAAGGCTCATTTTGCGACTTGCGCGCTCACTAACGCCAAGGAATTAGCCGAACACACTTGAAATTGTTTTGTTGTCAATGAGAAGTAGCCCGGCAGGTAGCCAATCGTACTAGCATGGCTTGGCTTGGCTTGGCTTAGCTTAGCGTAGCTTAGTTTAGCTTAGCCCGTTATGTGGGGCAGCAGCACTAGTAGCAGCATCATCATCACGCCCTCTTCGCCCCCCTTCGCCCCCCTTCGGCCCTCTTCGGCCCTCTTCGGCCCCTTTTCTGTCCCGCCCGCTGAGGTCGCCTCAATTAACGGCGTCCCGAGGGAAGTTCAAACGAGGCACCCAAAGAGCTCGTTAGCGACCTGGACAAAAACTGTGCTGATGAGGAGGTCGCCTCATTAACGTCACGGGAGCGCAACAGAGTTTCAATTTTGCATATGTCCTAACCTTCTCAACCTGTCGCTAAGACACAAACCCACACATTGATCGTCGCATTACACCAGGATACATGAACTATATACTTTAGCTACATATCGTGGCAATGTTATGAGAAAAACTGCATGTAATCTTCAAATCCCAATCAGGCCTTTTACAAATGTGGATCAAAATCCGAGGCCAACGCAAATGCGGCATCAACGTCCACACGGGATGTACTGGACACATGGATGTGCACGCGGTGTATGGATGGCATGCAAAGGCAACATTTCAAAGCTCGGCTGTCCAGAATTAACCTTGTAGATATTCTCACTCGTTGTAATTACATTTTGACGAGTTGCAATTTTCATTGAAGATATCTGTAAGACCGTGTGAAACGACATTCCGATGTGTCCAGCCAAAAGTCGCCAAATGACACACTTTTGCCGCTCGTGTCTGGGCTTTGTCATTTCAAATGGCTACAATTCCGCCACCCGTATCTGCTAGTCAATTACGGATATCCGCAGCTCACTTGGAAATATCTGACGGTCAACATTAAAGTCTGAACTGGCGTCGTCGATCATGAAGCCAAAAAGTATGTTGGAATGTGGAGGTTCTCCTCATCTGACCCGAACCAGATTACGAGCAACCTTTTATTGCTCAGCGACTTTTTTTTTTTTCTTTTTTTTTTTCCTCTCCCCCCTTCTCAATGTCTTTGTGTCTCCAAAGTGTTCTCTGCCAATTGACAGTCTGTTGTTGTACTCGAGCGGCTCAGACTACCGGAGACAAATTCCTTGTGTGTGTTTTGGGCATACTTGGCAAAATAAAGATGAATCTGATTCTGATTGAAATTGTTGGAGAGAAGAATCGGCGCAGGTCAACTGAACACCACGTAACATGTCATCTTTGGAGCCTTTCTGTATTGTTTGCTATCCTTTGTTGCGACACCTCGTGTAGTTATTGACATGAAATTTGTGCGTGCGCGAATCGGGCACTTGGACTTGTGGTGTCCGTACAACCTTGTTCGCAAGTTCGACGGCGTGATCCGAGCTGACGTGAAGCTTTTGGAGCACGACAATAAACAAAACATACAGCGGCAACTTATCATGTTCATCTTTGTCGTGGACTTTGTATCGACGTTGTGCGCGCGTGTGTGTGCGTGCGACCAGTACCAACGTGGTGATGAACTACTCCGAGATCGAGTCCAAGGTGAGAGAGGCCACCAACGATGACCCCTGGGGGCCATCTGGTCAGCTGATGGGGGAAATAGCCAAGTATGTACACACACACACGCACGCACGCACACACACTTAGCTTTCTTTAGCTGATTGTGTGCGCGTGCGTGCAGGTCCACGTTCATGTATGAGCAGTTCCCCGAGGTGATGAACATGCTGTGGACAAGGATGCTGAAAGACAACAAGAAGAACTGGAGGCGCGTGTACAAGGTGCGCACTTGCCGCGTGCTCGCCTCACCGCGCAACAATATGGGCCAAATATCGGCGCTTTGATACGGTTTTTACCCCTCACGTGTGCTTTCAACACACTTGGACTTAGTAACTCAACGACTGGCAGCCGTTTTCAAAGCAGAATTCCTGTTTTTCAACATTTTCACCAATCTTCCTAGAATCACAATTGCCTTCGTCGTCGTCGTGCCTGTCAAACTATTTACTGCTAATGCAATCAAATAAAATAAGAGAAATCATTTAAAAAAAGATAGGAATAGTACAGAAATAAAATATGACCAGTGCAAATAAAAAAGGAAGGGTGCCATTTATATAAAACCGGAAACCAACTAAAGACCCACAACATATCGTGGCAATGTAAGCACCGAAGCCCAAAAGAGAGTACTCGTACTAGTACTCTTCTTCCACAAGAAAAAGTTTGTTTGTTTTCTGTCTGTTCTTTAGTCAGCAGTAGAACTCGAGTTGGTTTCACCAAAAGCACCGGCTTCTGAGCAAAGAGCAGAGAAAACAAGCAGAGCAGTGACTTATCGTTTAGTTACAGGTATGCGACACGCACACGCACAGAAATGCACACGGCGACGCTGCGCATGGCTCGCGATGAGTGTCCGTGGCTTTTTTTTTTACAGGGCGTTCGCCATTGGCTCCGTCAACTGCGTCATCTTTTTTCGCCATTGCAACACACTTACTACAGCCTACGGTGACGCGTGCTCTGTTGTACTGTACACCTACTGTTTGCGTTCGCTTGTCCGACTTCCAACGTGACGAGCAGATATTCACCGCCTCTTCCACGCCTACCCGTTGAAAAACCAACTAGACGCAAATATTTGTCATGGCAGTGTAAGCGCTCGGATCCAGTTGACGAATACAAACGTCAATGAGTTAATTGCGCTGCATGGGTGTCCTGCGGGGCGGCACGGTGGCCGACCGGTTAGAGCGTCAGCCTCACAGTTCAATCCCCGGCCCCGCCTGTGTGGAGTTTGCATGTTCTCCCCGTACCTGCGTGGCTTTTCTCCGGGCACTCCGCTTTCCTCCAACATCGCAAAAAACATGCATTCATTGGAGACTCTAAATTGCCCGTAGGTGTGAATGTGAGTGCGGATGGTTGTTTGTTGGTATGTGCCCTGCGATTGGCTGGCAACCGGTTCAGGGTGTGCCCCGCCTCCTGCCCGAAGATAGCTGGGATAGGCTCCGGCACGCCTGCGACCCGCGTGAGGAGAAGCGGCTCACAAAATGGATGGATGGGTGGATGGATGGGTGTCCTGCGGTAGAGTTGGCGCTGGCTAACGTGTTGTGGCACAAAGTGGTACTACACTAAAGGCGCGCAACTCTCAATTCAGACTTGCCTATTAGCTTGTAAAAAAAAACGATTGCTTAAAAATCTGCGCCATAGTGGGGGATGACTGTATTATTATATTATTATTATCATTATCATTCTGTTGTGTGTCCCGACAGGCGTTGCTGCTGCTGGCCTACCTGATCCGGAACGGATCCGAGCGAGTTGTGACCAGTGCGCGAGAACACATCTACGACCTGAGATCTCTGGAGAACTACCACTTCGTGGGTCAGCTCGTGTTCCGTCTCCTTGCGCCGAACTTCTTCTGACGGCGGATCCAAATGCTTCCTTGTGCCGTTTTCTTCCAAAGCTCTTCAGTGGTCGTTTTGTCACGGGTCTCGGGCGTTTGAGGTCTTTCGCAAGATGTTGTCTGACAGTTTGCGTGTTTTGAAATGCGTGTCGGACAGATGAGAACGGCAAAGACCAAGGCATCAACGTTCGTCAGAAGGTGAAGGAGATGGTGGAGTTCGTCCAGGACGACGACAGACTCCGAGAGGAGCGCAAGAAAGCCAAGAAGAACAAGGACAAATACATCGGGGTCTCTTCGGACAGCATGGGGGGCGGAGGAGGAAGCTCGAAGGACGGTGAGTGGGCCACTCCGGTCGCAAATTTTAGGACTTGTGAAAATCCTCGCGTAGGGAACGAGTGCGTGATTCTGCGTTCGGAATCATGCGCTCGTTCCTTACTTAGCGGATCACTACGAAGAGATTTTTCGATAGTGGAATATCCAGTTGACTCGAAGGCTAAAAGCATGACTCGAATACTCCGGAAAAACGACATTGGGATGGTCGTCCATCTGTGAGCGCGTCTGCTTGTGCGTCTCGGCAGCGTGTGAGCTGGAGCGCAGCAAATGGGAGGAGGACTGGGACAAGAGCCGAGCGGCGTTCCCTTTCAGCGAGAAGCTCGGCGAGATCGGCGAGAAGATCGGCAGCACCATCGACGACACCATCAGCAAGTTCCGCAAGAAGGAGCGAGACGACTCCCCGGACAGGATCAGGTAACCGCGCTCTTTGACCTGTGTGCCAGTGCGTGCGTGTCCGCGTGTGTCACCACGCGTGTATCTCCGTGTGCGTGCGGGTCTTCTTCCGCCTTGATGTGGGCACGTGGCCTCGGTAGCGACAACGAGGACGACGGAGCGTCCGGGAACGGCCGGCGGGAAGCCCGCGAGTTCAAAGACGAGGAGGAAACGCTCACCACCAAGAGCATCCACATCGCCCGGGCCACCGAGACCACCACGCGCAAACGCAGCGGCGCCCCCGCCAACAAGACTTTGGACCTCGGCGCCGCCGCCCACTACACCGGAGGCAAGAGCCCCGACGACGACGGCGGCGACGAGGTAGGCCGCTCGGCGCGACTTGAGCGATATCTCGGAGACGTGGCTATGCCTAAAAGCATCATTTCCTCAGTCCTGCGGCGCAACCCCAATTTTTGCCCCAACCCCAAACCAAAATATTCGAACCCTGTCGCAGTGTGCCAACGTTTGCTTCCTCCATTTTGTGGCGAGCGGGGCCCCCGTTTTGCGGGGAGGCAGAGCGCTCTCAGCTGCTCCAGCGTGCCCATCGCTCACTACTTGCTTCGTGCGCCATTACGAATGCCACTGGTGTTCTAGGCAGGACACGCCCCCGCTGCAACACCATTGGCTCCTGCGTCGCGGGAAGGGCGGGCTACGCAGATGGAACGAGATGACCCTTCCAAATATGGATAACATTTGTACAAAAATGAAAAGGGTCAAGTTAGTTATGGTTCGGTTTCGGGCTGGCTTTCATGTTTGATTCTTGCTAATTGTAGAAAGCCGGTTGCTCAAGTGAAGGGCTTGTGTGATTTCCGAGTGGCCGTGAACGCACCGGCTGCGTTGCAGCGACGTTTGAATGAGGGCGACACCTGCGCTTATTGTTGTCGTTAAGATTTTGGCCGCGTCGTCTGCGCTAGACAGTACTGTGCAGCTTTATATTGTGTTCCAAGTGTACAAACTAAAATTGGGGACTTTTGTTGAGGCTGGGACCAATTAGTCATGTTTATATTATTTCTTCTGGGAAAAGTTATGTTCAATTTGCAAACACAGTCCAAGACCCAACGAATTGAAATCAATCACACGGTGGCTCCGTTTAACCACCGCCCGTCTCAACAGGCGTCCGTCAGGCGGCCGTCCGGCGGGGGCCTGGCCGACCTGCTGGTCATCCACCCGTCGGCCAATCAGAGCTCTGCTGCAGGTAAGTCTTTGACCGTGTGTCTGTCTGTGTGCGCGCGTGTGCTTGTCACTGTGCGTGTGCGCGCGCCACCAGGTGGAAGCTCGAACGACCTCATCGGCGGCTTCGCTGACTTCTCGTCTCCAGCGGCATCTGCCAGCCTGCCCGTCTCCACCGGTAAATCCCCCCAAAAAAAACCCCACTTCCTTATTTTTTGCAGGCCAAATGAATCATCTGCGAGGCATCGAAGCTTATGCAGCCATCCATTTTGTGGAGGCGCGGGCCAATAACCAATAGATCGGCCGATTAGTTACAAATAATATCATGAATAAATACATTTTGGTCACTTTATGCTTACTAATATAAAGATATGAGTTACAGGCAGAACATTTGACTATTTTACAATACTTTCTTTTAGTATTTAACTTTATAGCAGAGAGGAAAAATTGGCCGATTTTGGAGAATAATTTTTTTTGGTTAGTTTGAATGTCACATCTTTGTCTTATGTTGTATTGTTTTAATATGGAAAAGAAAAGAAAAGATCAGCTTCTTTTGAGCGGATTAGAAAAAGGGCTGATAGCGGGGCCCTAATCATAACGAGCCGTGTGTGTCATGTGACTAGCCGGGGCCCCGGTCAACGGGAGCGCAGAATTTGGAGACTGGAGCGCCTTCGCCAACGCCGCACCGTCGAGCTCCGCCTCCTCCCGGCCAATCGCCGACCTGCTCGGCACCCCGCCGCCGTCGAACCCCGCCTCCAAACCCGCCTGCATCCCGCCTTCCGCCGAGCTCTTTGACCTGATGGGCGGAGTTAGCCAGCCGCTGGCCAACGTGCACGCGGAGCTGAGCGCCTCGCAGAGTTTGACCTTCTCGTCCGTCGCCGTGCCGACCTTGCCGACCTTGCCGCTGTCTCGCTCCCAGCAGGTCTCGACCGGTCCTCCAGCTTGGGTTTCCCGGTGTGTTCTCCCCTGTCGATGACGTGCGTTGTCCTATTTTCGTGTGATGTCAGAGTCTGGGGGGTTTGACGTCTCAGCCGCAGCGGAAGGTCGGGGTCGGAGGTCGGGGATCTTTAGGCTCCACCTGGTCCGACCCGTCCGTCAACATAAGCCTGGACTTGTTGTCGGCCGGCCTCGACCCCGCAAAGTCCCAGGCCGCCCTCGACGACATCATGCGGCTGCAAGGTAGCGTGACCCCTGACCAAAACGGTTCATTTGATTGATTACATTTTGTTTTTTTCACGTCAGCTTTATTTAGCTCGAAAAACCTCATGAAGTTGAAAAATCTCTTTCACAAGGGAAGCGTTCCAGACCCACCTGTGATAGGTCGAGAGAAGGAAAAAAAAAAAAACATTTCTGATGTAGTTTTACTATTCCAAGCTAATTTAAACATTGAAAACTGTCAAAACGCCCTTAAACTTGTTAACTCGTTGCCTGCCGTGGACGTTGATACTTGACAACCGGGATCCAAGCGTTTAGTGCCACCGACGAGCCCATTTCCAATGAAGTTGGGATGTTGTGTTAAAAGACACTTTAAAGTATTCTTCCACACCTGTTTTCACTCGCTTGTCTTTTGGGATTCTGGCCAAAAAGTTCAGCCTTGATTGATTTTTGAATTGAGAGCGAACAAAAACACACATGAGCCTCGGCGGCTGAATCCCAGTGGTGACTCCCGTCTGCGTCCCGTTGTGCATGTTTGCAGGCGCGCCTCCCGTCCACGTGCTGTCCGACAACTTCGGAGGCCTCTGCCTCAGCTCGCCGCCGTCGCTCGCCGTCGCGCCCCCCAGACCTCTGGCGACTGCGGCGCCTTCACTGACAACGGGCGCGAACACGGGCGTGGCCGCTCCCGTCGCGATGGCCGCGCACTCGGTGATGATGACTCCGGCGAAGCAACATGCCTTTTCGAACTTTGGCAACTTTGGAAAATAAATGGATGCGCGTGGGCGTGCATGTGTGTGCGTGTGTTGAAATGAGGCGAGCGTGACCCACTGGAGAAGTGTCGCATCCGAGGACAAAACGTGCATGCGTCGTGGCACCGTGGCGGGAGGGGCAGCACGGGTGGCGTGCCCCTTTGCACTCTGTGTCGCCCAGCTTCACTTGGAACCCTCCCGTTCGGGGAGAAAGATTCATGCGCTCCTTTTCCATATACACAACCCACCACAAGTTCCAGGATGGACCTAAAATGCACTTTAACCTTTACAGGTTGACTTAATTTTCACTACTTTTTGCACAACTTAATCTTCTCCAACCAAGAGCCGAACAGGAAAATAATTTCCCCCCCCCCTCAATTCCCCAAGACTTCCACATCTGTGCCTTTCTGTGACTCTTCCAGTGGATTTCCTTGTCGAATTAGAATGGTTATTTAAACCGTCGTCTTCATCATGCTGTCGACAATTTTGACATCATGAGACCCAAGACGACACCGAACAAACGAGAGGTGGCTGCTGAGTTTAGAGTGTCAGCAGCGGGTTGCAACAGAGAGACCGGAAGAGTCGCAAAAAGGCACACAAGGAGACGTCCTTGGGAATGTTTGAGTCTGTTCAAAATGTGAACAGCATGATGAAAAGGCCTTTATATACCAATTCTAATTGAACGAGAACATCATTTGGAAGAGACTGGAGGAGTCACAGAAAGGTATAGAAGTGGGCGTCCTTGGAAATGTTCATGGATCAAACACCTGTTGTGACTTTTGCTATTCAGAACACTGAAGAGTTGAATATGTTAAATGAAAGTTGAACCTATGCAGGTTGTGACACACCGGAGGTCATTCACCCCGAATCGCAATACCGCGACCTTTTTGTGAGTCGTCTAGAAACTCGTCCGGACAAACGTCCCTCCACCCAGCACCGATTCCACGAAGGACTCTTCCAGACGTCCGGAAGCGTGCGCACCGTCCAAACTTGGGGAAATAATATCGTGGAAGGAAGGAATCCGGATGGATGATCTTGTAGCGATGGACTCACGCTTACGAGAGCCAATCTGAACATTTGTGCTTGTATGAATATGTGTGTGCGTGCTTGACTTTGTTTGACGCGCGCACCCTCAGCTAAGCAGAGCCTTTTGTGTGCTCTCAATGACCAAATCTTTATTTTGTTACTCTCAGAAGGACGATTCCATAGATTTTAGTTTAATTAACATTGTTCATGATTGTGTTCTTTTTTTCAGTACAGCCTGTTTCAATTGTATATTTCATGTACTTTATTCGACATTCAATTAAATTATAACACATAAACATCGACGAGTCACTATCATCATTTTGACTACATATGAGCACTGAGAGGAAGTCACCAAGTACAAATACTTTATTCTACTTTAGTCGATTCATCAGGTATCTGTACCTTTTGACTTTCTATTCTTGAAATCAGATATTTCTACACAAGAAACGTTGGGTGAAATCAAAATCTCAAGGCTTTTTTTTAAATGTATAATGAATAAACTTGTGGGAAAAAACACTTAAATACAACGGCAAATAATAATAATTTAAAAAAAAAGTTCAACAACACAACACGAGTGTGCTGCGGGAAGAATTAGGAGAAATTGACCAATAATCGCGCGGCCTGCATCGTGACGGAACAAAGGCATCCTTACACGTTGGAGGCAATGTGACAAATCAACGTGGAGCTTGACCCTGACGAGAGTCACCATCCAATCAGAGCTCCCGTAGCACCCGATTGACAGCGTGCACCGTCGAATGGAAAAGGCGCACTCGATTTAGGGGCGTTTCCAGGAAGACCTAACATTTTCCTGTAATGGCGGACCAGGCAGACAGCGAAGTGATCGGATTCAGCGACAACAGGTCAGAAAATTACGAACAAAATTGTTTATATCCATAACACCGCCATTAAATATTGGACACATGTTGGCGTTGTGGAATGAACTCGCCGAGCTGGGTTTTCGCCGGCAGAATTAGTTAAACAAAGACACAATTTGTGGATGTAGCCACGGAGGCTAATGTGCATTTAGCGAACTAGCTAGCGGCCAGGGGCTAGCCTTCACGCACGCGGTAGACATCCGGACAAGGACTTTTGGCTTCATTTAGATATGTTTTCATATTTGATAGTGCTCCCCCACTCACAATGGTCCCTCATTTGTGTTCAAGCGGAAGAAACTGTTCTCGTAAGTTAGCCGGCAAGCTCACAGTAGTTGCAGAGGTAGCTGCAACTTGACTGCCCGCAAATGTTTTCAATGCTCCCGCCGTCCAAGGTTGCGTTGGGAACGGCAATGCCTCCCCAGGACGCCGCTACAATATATAATCGGTTGGCCATTCTGTAGAGCTGTTGCACAGTGTAGCGAGTAGAAATTAAGCCCGCAAACGAAAAGGAGTCAACAACGATGTTCACTTGAAAAGCAATATATCCCATGATGCATTGCGTCGATAGAGAGGCAGATTTGTATTTTTTTTTTTTTACAGCAACGCCTCCCAATACGGATGGACAAAGTGCTTTGGATTCATTTTGTAAAATGCACTCAGCTTAAACCAATATCATGTTGTTATGTATTGATTCATTCCATTTTTATTATGGAATGTAGACAACACATGTAGACACCCCACCACATCAGGATTGTTTCGTTGGTCTCTTTGGTCTACTAATGCTATCGGATACCATGACAACGGTTTGATGTGCGATTCGTAGAATGGCCCAGCAGGCCGTGCGGTTCCACGGACCCGGACCGGCGCCCGTGCCCGCCGCCTCTGCCGCGGCGGCCGCCGCCCAGACGCCTGTGTTGCGCGGCCCGCCGCCTCTACTCAGGCCGCCGCCGCCCCCCTTTGGAATGATGAGGGGGCCGCCGCCGACTCGCCCCCCGTTTCCGCGGCCACCCTTTGACCCCAGCATGCCCCCCATCCCGCCACCGGGAGGCATGCCGCCCCCCATGGGACCGCCTCACCTGCAGGTGACTTGTTTGGTGCTTCTTGCATGTCGTGCCTGACCTTTAGGGGGTATTTATTAAACTCACGAATGGAATAATCTATATGTTATAAAAAAAACAGTGATTTTAAAATCTGCATTCAATGGGAGTTCACCTTCCCTGAATTATTCCGACTGGATAGTCTTCATTTTGAAGTAAACAATGTTTTAGTGTATGTCAAGATGGGTGGCTATGGTTTCTTTCCTGCAGAGACCCCCGTTTCTTCCACCTCCCATGGGCAACCTTCCGCCCCCTCCAGGGATGCTCTTCCCTCCTGGGATGCCCCCAGTTCCGACTTCCGGAAGCCCCGCGGTGAACTTGACCGAGGAGATCTGGGTCGAGAACAAGACGCCCGAGGGGAAAGTGAGTTGATGCTTGAAAAGAAATGTATTGAAGCAGCGTAATCTGTGGTGCTCTTCGTGTGTGCAGAAGGCTGTCCGCATCTTGAAAAGTTTCTATTGTTACCGACTAGGCCTGTCACGATAACAATCTAAGACGATATATTTACACGATAAATGCTAATGTTTTTAATGCCTCTGAAATCATCTCTGTGCGACACACCCGCAGCGTCTGCGAGCGGAAAAAAATGTCTCAATTCTACACCGTTTTGAAGCCTGATTTCACGTACTTTGCAATGTTTTAATTCATTCATTGTCACTCTTGTTAAGAAGATTCTTCTCTGTGATGTGTCACCCTGTTTGTTTGCACTTAACCAATTACATTTCATATTTAATTCATAATTGTTATTTTGTGCCTTATGTACAAAGGGTGCATACGCACAAAAACGTGGCGTCCGTTCTTTTTCCCGTCCAAGTTCAGATGTATCAAGAGTGAAAGGACCGTGGAAATGTGCGGTGCCTCACATTGCCTTCTGCAGCTGTTGGTGCTTTGGCGACACTGAGAGGCGATGCTGGGAAACTGTTGTCAAAAATCTGCACATCAGACACATGAACAATTCATGCCCGACAACATTTGAGTTCAACAATGTAAAAGAAGCAAGGGCTCATGTTCATATTGAGAGAGCAGCGTCACCCATGATCGCAGCGACTCTCTCCTCGAACGGGGTGAGGCCCTCTGTGGCCAAACACACTTTGGCGGTGGGTAGCTGTCCTTGGCTTCAAATCCACCTTAATGTTTGACCACTATTTTTTTAGTTGAGCGTGTGTGCGCTATTCTGACTCCACAGCATTGACAGCCGCACACACGCTGTCCCATTCACTCCTCTTTCACTCTTTGTTAACACTGGAGGACAGCGTGCCACAGAGGATTTTCTTGCGCGCCTCCACTTCATTGAGCTACTTCACATTCAGAAAAAAAACATTTCTTCATTACCTTGCTCATTTTCCTTTTTTTCCTGATCAAGCAGAGATCGGGATCTCAGACGCAGGGTTCATTTAAATATGATTTGCAGATTTCAATGTGGGTGTGGACAGGGAGGGGTCGGCTACTCCGACATGTGCGCTCAATTCTTCGTTGATTGGGATGTACGAAGGAAAAGTGCTTGGATTCATGCGTATGCACAGATTCATACGTCTGGATATTTTGTGTGCGTATGTTTTCTGGATTTGAGCGTACGCCAGGTTTCAGTAGGAAATCCACGCAGGTCTTTGTACATGAGCCCCCAGGAGAAGAGCCCTAGTTATGCGTCTTTGTCTCAAGTCTTCTTGACTTTGCCCCCTATGCCCCCAGGCTTATTACTACAACGCTCGCACCAGAGAGTCGGCATGGACCAAACCGGAGGGCGTGAAAATCATCCAGCAGGCAGAGCTCAACCCTCTACTGGTGGCCGGGGCCGGCACCGCCGCGGCCACAGCGGGCACCGGCGTCGGGGCCGTCAGCGCGGGGGGCGCCACGGCCGCCGGCTCCGGCGGCATCAATACCACGGCCGGCGCGGCCGTCTCGCCCGTCACTGCCCCATCCAGCGCCCCCGCCCGCACGCTGAGCTCCAGTCCGGAATGCACCACCACCTTGGCACCCTCTGTCACCATAGCAGGTTGAAACCAACACACATGTGCACACACTGCACGCATGCACACACACACACACACACACACACTTCATCAGGAGTGTCCAAACTTTTTGTACACAGAAAAATCGAAGGACGCAAGTAGGACTGAAAAGATTGAGTATGTCGATTTACAAAAAAAGTCGAAGCAAAAGCTCTTTAATAAGCCCGTTCATTCACAAGGTGCTATTGGCCACAGCTCACGCCCGTTCACTCAACACGCAAACTGGCTAAGCCAAAGTCACAACAGCCAACTCCACTGGCTGACGCAAATGTCACGCACCAGGCCAGGGCACCTTTTAAAGGGCCCTGAACTTAGTCACAGATACTGCAGTGTGGAATGTGAGGAAGGTGACCCCAAGTGGACAGCATTACGACCTGCATCTCACATGCACACTTGTCATTGCGTCATCTGTTGGGATTGATGAAATTTGTTGTTGAAACCGATGAATAGAAGGGATAATCGGTAGAGTGTTCGATTCTTATATATTTTTAAACGGCAAAATGGAGTTGGGTTCCAGACAACCCCCGCAATAGGTCAAATCCGTGAAGTAGAGACCACTTGTTTATTTCTAGACATTGTAAAGCTTTATGAACCTCCCCAGACTCTAATCTTCCCCACATGCTACTCCTATGAACAATATCTATACTCTTAAACACCTTTTCAACTCTTAAACATACAGTAATGCAGAGTAGTAGTGTACACTATGTGCATTTTATACTTTGTAATGTGTTTTAAGGATTTTTTTTTTGTTTTGTTTCAATTATTTAGGCTAGGAAGTATTTTTTTTTTACCATCCACAAAATTATAGCATACACTCAAAATCCTGCGATATGTCAAATTATGTGTAACATGAATTTAAAAACGAAATCTGCAATAGGTAAAGCGCAATATAGCGAGACAATACTGAATATGTAAACCTTCAAATGACTCACAGAGCAGCAACACATAGAAGACAGCGTATACAAAAATACACACAGGTATATATTGTCTCTGCGACGTGGGAACGACCTATTAGTGCGGCTTCTGGATGAAGTGGCTAGGGAAAGTGAAGGTTGGGCTTCCCTGCTAAAGCTACAGCCCCCGCGAGCCGACCTCGGTCAAGTTGCGTGTCTTGACGTTGTGGCACAACGTGGTACTGCACTGAAGGTGCACAACTCTAAATGCTTACATGCTTCTTAACTCTAAAAAGCATCAAAACGGATGGCTAAGAAGTCTGGGATCTAGCATGCGTGCATGAAATGAAATGAAGTGCCGTGCCGTGCCGTGACGTCTTTGTGCCCCCTGCACTACACGCGCACTCACCTCCACACGTGTATTAATTCTAACGTTTCCTTTCCTCCCCTCCCTCCAGCCAACGCGGTAGCCGACCTCGCCCCCGCGGCCAGCTCGTCCGCGGCCGTGTCTACGGTCAGCGTGGTGACGGTGTCCACGGTGCCCTCCACTGTCACGGCGGTGCAGACGGTCCCGCTGCTGCCCGCCACCCTGCCTCATAGCGTGGCCCAGCCCACCGCCGCCATCCCCGCCTTCCCGCCCGTCATGGTGCCACCCTTCCGTGTGCCCCTGCCGGGCATGCACATCCCTCTGCCAGGTGAGACGCGCTCAGCATCGACAGCCCGTAACCACGGGGACTGCGCGTACTTTGCTCGTCGTTTCATCCCGTGATGGAAATTGTCACATCCACATGCAGACGCTTGTATTAATCATGCTACGTGGACTTTTCTGCCTTCAATGTACTCAAAGTGCTTTTAACACTGTCGCCAAACACAAATACCGCCCGCCCCCCTCTGCATTGACAATTTTGATAGGCGGCCCGGTGCAGCGTCTGCAGTGATGCGGACTTTGTATCGGTCCGTTGTGGTAAAGAAGGAGCTAAGCCGAAAGGCGAAGCTCTCGATTTACCGGTCCATCTCCGTTCCTACCCTCACCTACGGTCACGAGGTGCGGGTCGAGACCCGAAGAACGAGATCCCCGCTACGAGTGGCGAAATGTGGCTCTCCCTTAGAGAACGGGTGAGAAGCTCGGTCATCCTGGAGGATCTCAGAGGGAGCAGCGGCTCGAGAGGAGAGGAGCCACATGATTCATCTGATTCGGATGCCTCCCGGACGCCTCCCCGGTGAGGTGTTCCGGGCACGTCCCGCCGGGAGGAGACCCCGGGGACGACCCGGGACACACCGGAGAGACTACGTCCTTCGGCCGGCCCGGGAACGCCTCGGGATCTCCCCGGAAGAGCTGGAGGAAGTGGCTGGGGAGAGGGAAGTCTGGGCGTCCCTGCTAAAGCTACAACCCCTGCGACCCGATCTCTGATCAGCGGTAGAAAATGGATGGATTCATCTGATTTGAATAGACTTGCTTTCTTTACTACAGTTGAAAACGGAATGGGCAAAGGCTAATTAATCCATTGACGGCTATTTTTGATGCTGGTATGTGAAACTCTCATACTTTGATTCAGGCTGCAACTGTGTCCGCTTTTACAAGGCTTATGCAATAAATACGGTAAAATAGCAAATGTTGAAGCTATGAATGAACAATTACGATTACAGGGTACTGATTATGCTGTGCAATTGAACAGTATTCAGAATAATTTTTATCCTATTACATATGCTGCAATAACTGTCCCTCAGTAACGTTCTCGACGTCATTTAAAAAATATGGAAATTTAGACACATAGTTCTGGAGGGGAGTATTTATAGGTTGGCAGCTCTGCAGTCATAAATGCAATTTTACTCATAATTGGCATAGTCATTTCTTTTGGTATTTAGGCCTTCGTTTCCTCGCTTTCGGTCAATCATTTTTATGTCTGTGCATCCCTAGTTATTAGTCTTTTTTTTTTATTAAGTACAGCACAGTCATTTCAATGATAAGATATGATTTGAGATATGTGTTTTGAGTTCCGAGTGTGGTCATAGAACGCGTTGAACTCGTATGTCAAGGCGCTGCTACTCTTTTTTTCCACCTCGCTGACAAAAGCCGTCGCACATCTGGTTTAGAACTCAAACGTGGCCCACCCCTGATGGAAGCACACATAGCATGACCTCTGACCCCAAGTCTGTTTGTGGGACACACACACACACACACACAGTATGTCGCTGGTGTCCAACCAGATGCTTTCTTGTGCGTTGTTGTTGCAGGTGTAGCAATGATGCAGATAGTTGGCGCTCCCTGCGTAAAGGCGGGCCCCGCCGCCAATGGTAAACGCACCCTATCGCCCGCCTCTCAGTCGCCCGCTAGATGGCATGCTAGTCCATCACCTCCACTGCACCCCTCCTTTGCTGCGCCGTCACCCAGACACACAACAGGCACACAACATATGTATCTCATATTTAGTGGATTTCTCACAACGTCACACGCAAAACTGGGATTGATGTCATGCCTGTGTGTGTGTCTTTGTGGGACGTGCGGGTGTGTGCTCGCGCACATGCACACACGGGTCTGGGTCCTTTCTCACCGCCTTTTGTGTTTGTGGGCTTTTCTTATTTTTCTGCTTGTTTTAGTCATGTTGTCCCCTTTCAATGTCAGAATCGTCATGTGATGTCAGACAGTTTTAGTCAGAGACTCACACGCACATCCGGTAGCTGGTCTAACAGGTCGGGTGCGCGCAGGCTGCCGTGTACACCCGAGTGTCGCCAACGCTGTGCCAATCGTCCCGCCTCAGGAATGCTGCCCAGCATGGGCCCGTCGCTGGTGTCCATGATGCACCCTCAGTTGGCGTTGTCGGCGGCGCCCGCCTCCGTGGCCGCCGCGCTGCAACTGCCCGAGTGGTCCGAGTACAAGACGGTAGACGGCAAGACGTACTACTACAACAACCGCACCCTGGAGTCCACCTGGGAGAAGCCGCAGGCCGTGCTGGACAGAGGTAGGAACTCGGCTACGCATTGTCTGCACTGTCAATTTGAAAGTGTCCTGTTTTTAAATAGAGATTGAACTATTCAAATAATCATGAATTGTAGCCCTACTCTGTACTTGAGTAGAAATAGAGATACTGGGTTAAAAAAAAAAAAAAAAGGCTGGTACAAGTACTGACGCAATCTCTGTTTTTAAAAGTAATACATTGCAGACACTGAAATGTACAAAAGTCTACATTAATTTTTACTCTTATTTAGAATATCCATGGCGGCACGGTGAGCGACTGGTTCGAGCGTCTGCCTCACAGTTCTGAGGACCGGGGTTCAATCCCCGTCCCCGCCTGTGTGGAGTTCGCATGTTCTCCCCGTGCCTGCGTGGCTTTTCTCCGGGCAGAAAATGGACGGATGGGAGGATGTTCTGGAGGGGGGATTTTTATAGATTGGCAGATCTGGGGAAGTAAATACTTCATCTTGTGGACTTGGGATAGTTCCCTAAAATGTCCACTAAAATCCCTTTGTAGTGATTAGGGAATAATGAATGATTGTGATCATTCCTTACTCACAGTCACTAGAATTAGCCTTACCCGTGACAAGATTTGCCAAAAGTGATCGTCTTTTTGCAACGGCCACTTCGACTTGATTACAGTGCAGCAAGAATGTTGAAAAGCGGCCGATGGATTGATTGGATGGAGAAATGGAGTTTTTGGGAAATATTTTTGTGTGACGTCTCTGATCCCAAAAAAACCTTCAAATGAGGATAAAACAGTAAAAAATGGTTATTTGTCAACTTATCTCCTCAGCCGTTACGTTTCGTCTGCTACTCGATTGGCTGACAAGGATCAGTTCAAAATGTCCACCAATAAGCTCGTTTGGACTGAAATTCCCAGGGAGGAATTCTCCAAGTGGAAGCTTCAAAATGACCGTCACTTGCCTTGAAACGCAACTGGAACATGATTCATGAGAAGAGCCGTCGAAAAGGTCATATAGATCGGTCATCAACGATGAATGGATTTGACATGGAGGATTTTAGAGGCATTTCAAGTGCTCATTCCATTTGGGGGGATTCCACAAAAGTGGCGGCCACCTGTCACATTGCTACTTCCTGGTTCACATTCCTCCATGCCACTGCCGTCAGTATTTTCCACCTCATCTCAGTCTTTCTTTTATTTTTTGTTTTTGTCAGTTGGCCTCAGTTGTCAGTTTACCGTGGAGTTGAAAAACATTAGCACATTTTGACAAAGAAGTTGAAAGTACAGATGTATGATTTCAAATGTAGGGTTGTCAAAGTAAAAAATACATCACTGCTCATGGAACAAAACTCCTTTTTCTGTCTCTGTGTGCGTGCGTGCAGAAAGAGAAGCAGAGAAGGCCAAGGAGCGTCTGGCGCAGGAGGAAGCGGAGGCCATGGAGATGGAGGAAGAGGAGAACAAAATCCTCAACATGAACAATGAAAAGCAGGTAGGAGAAACTCATTAGCCGCAATTCCGGCCGGCTGCGCAACCGACTGCACGGCGTCGTGTTCTGGTGCTTACACTGACACTCGCGCAGTTGGGGTTTATTTCCTGCATGTGTGACTAGATAACCAAAAACTGGGCAGCAAGTAGTGTGACCCCACGTGCCTGTGAAAATAATGCACGCTTAGCATATCACACCGACGACAAATTAACACGCACGCATGTAGGGAGGAACATGTGGCTAGCTTGCGCTCTCACCACCCCACAGCCCTTCAATCACACTATACAACATGAAAATAAAATCCTATATTGCCAAATAACATCCCATCAAAATGTTTTGCATAATTTAGATTTAAGCCCTTGAAAAATACACACGCACGCACGCACGTACGTACGTACCTACCTCTCAGGCAGGCCAAAAGATAACTGAAAGAGAGACGGGAGCACGTCATAGCTACTAACCTTCAAAGTAAAAACTCCACCCCGTGAAAATACAGTAGGTGTCCAAAATAAAGCCATAAACCTTCAATAATAACGCCATAGAATTTGCAGGAATTAATGAATAAATAAATACTACACATATGCCATCACATAAAAGCTCTGATTTCTTCTTCTTCCACTATCCACTAGTCCAATTTCAATGCCATTTTATTTTTTCGGTGCATATTAATACTGGGATCATTTTCACTATTATTTAAACATTTTCATTTTATGCCCATGATCTTAAGAAATATTTTCTGTTAAAAGAATTGTTTTGTTTCTTTATACATCTGAAAATAAGTGCTACCTACCTCTTGGGGAAAACAATTTCCCCTTTGTCAAAAAAATTCTAAACACTGGTGCCTTTAAAAATAAATAAATAAATAAATAAATAAAATTATAATACTTTTGTTTTTGTCCTGTTTGCCTGTTAGTTCAAGCAGAATGGAGGATCTGTATCCCTTTTATGCCGGAACAGTTTTACTGTGTTTTAAGCTGCCGCTGTGATTTAAAATTGTATGGGGCTGTAGTGCTACACCCTGTGATGGAAGGACAGGACAAGATGGAACAGGACAAGGACAGGAGAAGAAGCACGCAGGAAAAGAGTCGTAAACCCGGCTATACAGCGTGACTATGTAAATTATAAAAGTTTGTAGGACGAGAGTGTGAGTGAGGGGATACTTATTAGTATAGAGTCCCAGGGTTGTGTGCCTGCGGACACATGCGAGTGATTTGACACTGTTTCGCATGCACAGAGACTGACAAAAGTGTTCTGTAATTGCTGTGGACCCCACCCGATCAATCGAGGGGCGGGAATCGGGCCCAGGGGTTCACCGGAGAGCAGCCCGGCAGACGGGACACGTCCTACACCGAGGGACCCACCTAGGCGCCCCGACAACCGGCCACCTGGAGGAGGCCGCAGGGACCCAATGCCCCCTCCCCCAACCTGCAGGGCCCACGATGCAGCCAGTCTCCGCCCACCCTGAGGGCGGGAGGGTCTCCCTTGTTTGTTGGAAAGGAGGGCGGATAGGGGCACCCGACAAGGAAACGATAAGGGGGTGCGGAACCCAGGGAGCAGCCTAACAGCCAAACCCCCCCCAGAGATGGGTTTATGTGGTGCATTCAAACCAGGAAGGAAGAAGGAAGCAGGTCCGAGGAGCGATACAGAATATGACTGAGTACTGTTATAGTGTCTGTCCACGTGTTGCTGCACCGTTTGTCCAAATGTCCGTCGCGTGCAGGGTTACAACACCGCTGCTGCATAAATGCTATTTGTTGTCATGTTTGCTGAAGGAGCGCAAAGAAGAAGATATGAGCGAAGAAGAGAAGGCGGCCCAGAAAGCTCGCCCGGTGGCCACCAATCCCATCCCGGGCACGCCGTGGTGCGTGGTGTGGACGGGCGACGAGCGCGTCTTCTTCTACAACCCTACCACGCGCCTGTCCATGTGGGACCGGCCCGACGAGCTGGTGGGCCGCGCCGACGTCGACAAACACATCCAGGAGCCCCCGCACAAGCGGGGCCTCGACGACGCCAGAAGGACAGGTGACCCAACGCACGCACGCGGCCGCCAAACAACTCGCTCTGTCTGGGTGTGTGTGTGTGTGTGTGTGTGTTTTTCTGTCTTCTGAGTTTTTGTGTCTTTGTATACGTGCATGCTTTTGTAACTCTGTGTTTCTTTGTGTGTGCAGTTTTCAGCAAGGAGGATAGCGAGCTGGCCCTCGCCACGGACGACGCTCACGATGAGGAGCCCTCCAAAGCCAAGAAGAGAAAGTCAGTCATGTGTGTGTGTGTGTGTGTGTGTGTTTATAAGATTGAGCAGACAGGTTTATTTCTCTCTCTCTCTCACACAGACACACACATTGGTTTCTCTTACACAGGAAGGAGGATGTGAGCGAAGCGGACTCTGAGAAGGAAGCGGTGATGGAAGCGGAGCTGAGGGCGGCCCGGGAGAGAGCCGTGGTCCCGCTCGAGTCCAGGATGACGCAGTTCAAAGACATGCTGCTGGAGAGAGGGGTACGCCGCACACGTTGCATATTATGCTGATTCTGCGTTCATCCTGGGGAATCCATTTGGGACGAGGGCTGCACGATGTTGGAAAGAAATGACATTGGGATTTTCTTTCAACCTGCGATCTGAAATAATACAGGATCAGTGTTGGGAAAGTTCATTCCTATGCTAACTAGTTCAAAGTTCAGCTCATAATTCAAAATTTCACCATTCCAAAAACAAACGAGTTCATAGTTCTTTTTTTTTTCTTCAATATTATATGTTGCTGACAGGCTATTACCCTCAGAAGACTGGCATTGCATCTCCCCATTGCTGCCAACCATTCAGTCCACACTAGTAGCCAGGTGCAGCTTTCACCCTACAATCTCAAAAAACGGGAGGAGAAACTAGTTGCTTGAATGGTCTTTTTTAAAATGACAAATTAAAACAAAAACAGGACTTTTGTCTTTAATGTGCAAACAAAAACACGTAACACAGTATGACTTCAACAATGGTGAAAGGACATTGATAGGGTTGGGCATCGAGAACCGATTGGAACCGGGACTAACGTTCCAGTTCTCCCGGAATTGTTGAAATTTCAACATTTTGGTTCTCAGTTTCGATGCCTAGTCCACCGACCCTGAAGAAGTGGCGAAAACCAGCGAAGAAGCGGCAAAACCCAACAAAGAACGCGCACGAAGACGTGCTTATGCCCAACGGCGGCGGCGGACAAAAGTGTGTCTTAACTTAGTTCAAATGAATGATCAGTCGCTTCGGTGCAACACTTGGAATAAGACTATATTGTGCAAAGGAGGCTTTCACGATGTGTAGCGTCTGACGCGCTCCGAGCCTCAGCCTACACCAGCTGAAGCGGCGCTTCAGTCAAGTCACCTCTCAGTCAACTGGGTGTGTGAAACACCAAAATACGTCTATGCCAACATTGAGGCCGCTAACAAGGTAAACACTTGGTCACACTTTTGCACTGATGGTTTTTAGCGTCTTCAAACCAACGTAAGAGCCAATGACAGAAAAAAAAGCTTCATATTGAGCTAAAACTTTACTGTAGCAACTTTACATCACAATGAATTGGGACAAAATCCACATAAACGTCTCACAGTATCACAAACACTCACCTTGTGCCTCATCGGTACGCAAGGAAAGGAATCAGTTTTATAGCATTTGTTTCCATCCATTTAATTAAAAAAAAAAATAATAATAATAATAATATTCAATCACAGGTGCTGTGCGAAGTTACCTTTTGTGTAAAATGCTGATTTCCGGTGTGTACCCTTCAAACTAAAAGCCTACAAGCTTAGAACAGGAAGTCAAGTTAAAACCTGCACATGTAAACCATGATAAAACAGTCCCAAATAATGATTTTAACAATGCTATATTGAACTTTTAGCTGCAACATTAATTGATGAATATGAACTCAATGGGTTAGTTCACACACATTTTAGTTCGTAGGTTTGATAGTGATACTGGTTATAAAGAACATCAAGTCCAATGTTCAGTTTAGTCTATGCTGCGGGGCTGCTAAGAAAAGGGATGTTCATAATTTGGACACCTTTTATTTAAAGCATGCAAACCTTTTTGACCCAGCCCTCTAAAAGAATCTGAATCGAGAATCGTTTGGAACCGGAATTGAAATAAGGAACCGGAATCGCTCAAATTCAAACGATGCCCAACCCTAGACATTGATAACTTTGCATTCTGGCTGACTCTCTTCACAAAATCGTTTATATACTCTTATAATGCAAAACAAAATAAATTCCATATTATCACAGTGTGATCGTGCAGTGTTCATAAATAAAGCATTCTGATGCAAATAATACTTTTCCTAGTAATTCCTTTTTACCATTATGTACTGCCTTACAAAAGATGACATTCACTTCCATTTACGCTGTCCCTGAAGGCACCTCACGCAGTCATGAAACTGTGTGTCTGCCTTGTTTCATTCTGATGTGAAATAGGAAATGCAGCAGGTCCAAACAGGTCCCTTTGCTGGTCAATTTTAATATTACAGTTGATTGACTGTATATTACAGTACACCAACATCGCAGCAGACCCTGCGATGTGACCACTGCGCACACGTACATTGCAATTGAGGATGCTCAAACAAAATATCGTGCAGCTCTATTTCAGACGCAGCCGCTGGCGCAAGGTGAAAATCTGAGGGACCAAATAAATTATTATTATTCATATGTACTTTTACCCCTCCCTCGCGTTTTAAGGCTACCGCACACTGAGCGACGCAGCCCAACCCGACTGAATTGTTGCGCAGTGTGCGTGGTTTGGCAGCCGTTTTCATGAATGGCCAATCAGTCTTCCGGTGTTTTGCCATCACAGGTTGCATCCAATCAGAATGCACATAAGCTTTCACTCACGCAAACGTACATTAACGGGGTTTAAGCTTCATGTGAAGGAATTTCAATAATATAGCGGGGGAACGCTGTAAGCCTTTGTGTGTGTGTGTGTGCGTGTGCCTGTGCGTGCGTGTAGGTGTCTGCTTTCTCCACGTGGGACAAAGAGCTTCACAAGATTGTCTTCGACCCTCGATACCTTCTGCTCAACCCCAAAGAACGCAAGCAGGTCATCACCCGTGTCTCCCGGTTGTTTCCGCCTGTGCCCGGCGGGCCTGGTCCCATGTTGTCGTCGGTGTGCCACAGGTGTTCGACCAGTACGTGAAGACGAGAGCGGAGGAGGAGAGGAAGGAGAAGAAGAACAAGCTGATGCAGGCCAAAGACGAATTCAGGAAGATGATGGACGGCGCCAAGCTGACGGCCAGGTGCCAATGCCGTTGGAGTTTGTTGTCACATCTCTGTTGGGCCAATTATACCTTACTCGTGGCACTCACTGTAGTAGTTTCGCCACTCTGCACTATTTGCATAACTGTTGTTGACCAATACTAATGTGCCCGAGTAGCATCTGTACCATTTGCCCAATCGCCATTGTCCCAGATTGTCACTTTAAACTGAACACATTTCCTGACGTCTCTGCGCCCTTTGCACAATGGTCATTACGCCACCGGACTATTGTTCTATTAGTCATTTCAAGCTGCTCTAATTGCTAGAGGACTCTGCATCTTTTTGCACATTGTTAAAAAAAAAAATTTGTACCGGCATTACCACATTACTGGTTATTTACTGCTCAGTGCCTGTTTTCTTTTTATGTCTTTATGTCTCAAAAGTATTCTGTCAATTGACTGACTGTCTGTCGTCGTACTAGAGCGGCTCCAACTACCGGAGACAAATTCCTCGTGTGTTTTTAACATACTTGGCAAATAAAGATGATTCTAATTCTGACCATCCGGCGCCGATGTCGTCTTCACGTGGTCTGCGCTTGTTCTCAGGACCACCTTCAGCGAGTTTGCCGTCAAGCACGGCCGAGACCCTCGCTTCAAGAGCATCGACAAGATGAAGGACAGGGAAGCCATCTTCGTGGAGCACATGACGGCCCTGCGGAAGAGGGACAAAGATGACTCCAAGTCCCGAGGGGAGAAGGTAAGGAGACCCCTCCCCATCTCTGATGGGAGCGGTGGTCTCAAGAGAGCTGGTGTGCTGGCGGCAGGTAAGGCAGGACTTCTTCGAGATGCTGAGCGACCAGCACGTGGAAGGCGGGCAGCGCTGGAGCAAAGTCAAGGAGAGGATGGAGACGGACCCCCGCTACAAGGCGGTGGACAGCTCCGCCCTCAGGGAGGAGTTCTTCAAGCAGTACCTGGACAAGCAGGCCAAGGTGACAACCACTTGAATGACATTTCCATTCAATCATTTGAAAACAAAGTATAAGAACAGTACTTTCCATAGTCCTCCTTTTTTTTGTTATCTTTATCTCTCTTTCATGCTTAAGGATTGACGAACTGAAAGTTGGAGTCGTGCGGTTGAGGATAGTCCGGCAATCCGCCACGAATTGTCCATTTGGCCGCTAGACGTCCTTTTGATCTTTTCCAGATAGATTTGGCACATTAAGCGCAAAGACGACTTGACACTAAGTTCCAACAAAGCGCCGCCAATTTACAGTCCAGTCAACCTCCCATTTAAAGTAGATTTGTTCCAGACTCTCCCGCAATGGGTGAAAAATCTTAACTTATTTATAAAAAAGTGCCTTGCACAATTCTCCAAATTAGAGGCAAAGCGTGCTTGCTTCAAGCTGTTTTTGTCGCTCCCAGTTGAAATTTACTGTAAAACTGACATAGGACTAGGCTTTGTGGGGCCGATCACAGGGTTTAAAAAAAACGATCACAAGATGGAGCAATGTGTCTATTTAAATGACTTGTTCATTTACTGTATATACTTGTATACTGTGTATCTTCAAAAGTTTCTCTAATCAGTCAGGTCAAACCAACATTGCAACATGACAGAAATCATGTCATTAAATTACTTTTAGAATTAAATGACTTCAAACACACCAAAACTTGAGCGCATGTTTATGTGCAACTGTTAATGCTAGCACTACCTTGCTAGGCTACATTACATTTTGTTGCCTGCTTGCGAGCAGTATTGTATTAAAAGTACGTGAACATACCTCTCAAGCAAGCCTTCAATGAACGTCATCGCCCGAGCACCGGTGACCGCCAGCACGCGTTCGTCCCCATTTTGTTCTTATAATGCACACGATGCGATCCATTGTTGTTGTCGTTGCCTGGGTAACGAGCGTATCCGGTCACATTTGAGTTGACGAGATAAAGCCAAGTCATCGTAAAAGACGGGATGCGGTGGTATCAGAATACAGGATTTAATTGCAGTTGTCTGACATAGTGCAATCGTGAAAGACCTCATTTGTCCAGGCATTACGTGTTGGTCTGTCCCACACCGCTGACGGGTTTTTTTTCTCTCTTTCTTGATGGTCAGATATTTACGGTACTACGTCAAAAGGCATGCGACAAGGCAAAAAATATACTAGCTTTTGGATTGAAATATACTGTACTTGAGTGCGACACGGAGTAAATGTCTTTTGCGGAGTCGATCAATGACGTCGTCGAACGGAATTATGACATTAAAGCCGATCGGCGTAAAATGCTAATTATCGGCCGATCAGATCGGTGTAAAGTCGACATAGGACAGAAGACAAACGTTGCATATTTGAACATCAAAATGGTCAACCAAACCAAGTCCACTCTCCTAATGGTAACATATAACGCAAAATGTCATAGATGGGATCATGGAAATTAGCATAGCGTTGAGGGAAATTGGAAACCTTCAAACAACTGCTACTTTGCTGCGGGAACACACGTACAAGCAGCAGTCAATACTCAATACTCTCACTGTGACATGGGAACGGCGATTTATTTAGCACTGGAGCCCACCCAAACTAAGCCGGCGTGCTGTTGCGGTCGCGTAGAGCCTGGACTTGGAGAAGGAGCGTGAGCTGGAGCGTCAGGCGCGTATCGAGGCCAGCCTGAGGGAACGCGAGCGAGAGGTCCAGAAGGCCCGATCGGAACAGACCAAAGAGATAGACCGCGAGAGAGAGCAGCACAAGCGGGAAGAAGCCATCCAGCACTTCAAAGCGCTCATGTCCGACATGGTGAGGAAGGAACACGCGCCGCCCCGCACCACAGCACGATGTGTTCCAGAAGGCTTGCGCGTACCTCGGATCCGTCATTTGACCTCCCGCTTGCAGGTGCGCTCACCGGACGCGACGTGGTCGGACACGCGGCGGAACCTTCGCAAAGACCACCGCTGGGAGTCGGCGTCGCTGCTGGAGCGCGAGGAGAAGGAGAAGCTCTTCAACGACCACGTGGAGGCGCTAGCCAAGAAGAAGAAGGAGCACTTCAGGCAGCTCCTGGACGAGACCACCACGGTGAACGTCCGCTCGCGGTAACGCGTCCAAAACGGCTCGACTCCACACTGACGTCCGCAGGCGTTTTCTCTTTTCAAGATCACGCTGACCACCACCTGGAAGGAGGTCAAGAAGGTCATCAAGGAGGACCCTCGATGTATCAAGTTCTCCTCCAGTGACAGAGTAAGACCTCGCAATCAATGTTGTTCATGTTCTCTTCAATCTCCCGCAGAGCGTTTGGTTTACAAAGATCCCAGCTAGCCGATTGCGCTAAATTGCGTGTGATCTTTTGAGATTGCTGGACATCGGGCAGCAGCAGCAAAAGCAGCAAAAGCAGCTTCTTCGTCTCCTGGTCTGTCGTCACGGTTGCGCACAGCAGTGTCGTTCGCGCCTGCCTTTCCACACGCCTGCCTTTTTAACTCCTCCACCTCCGTATATATTCGTCACGTCCGTTCTTCAGTGGGTGGGCATGGGAGAGGGCCTCGCTCAGCTTGTCTGTCAAATTCAGCTTTGTAAACCAATAGAATGATGAGTAGATCCCAGTAGATGGCAGCGTTGCACTGCTTTGGATTGGAGATGACAAAGATGAGTTGCTGAAGCTCTGTTTCTCATGTCGATTGTGATGGAGAGAAACGTCAATCGGACAGGTTTAGGCACCTGTTTTGGGAAAACCAACCCATGTTCTACTGCTGATTACGAGCTCCGAAGACTTTTTGTCTGGTGAAGGAAGAGGGTCTATTCTTTGTAGGTTTGATGCTTAGATGCTGACAGAAAACAACATTGCGTTGCTCTCGAAAGCTCGCTCAGAATGCTGGAAAGCGGCTGGCCGTCCATGAGCAAATGTAGTCCTGAATATTTGGTTGTTTTTAGAAGCGACAGCGCGAGTTTGAGGACTACATCAAAGACAAATACATCACCGCCAAAGCCGACTTCAGAACCCTCCTGAAGGAGACGAAATTCATCACGTACAGGTGCGCGCCTTCTGTTCGATTACTCTGCCGAAGAGGAGCCTGAAGGTTTATGACACCTTTGTGATCTTTTGACCCGTGAGGTCCCGGAAGCTGATCCAGGAGTCGGAGCAGCACCTGAAAGACGTGGAGAAGATCCTGCAGAACGACAAGCGCTACCTGGTGCTGGAGTGCGTCCCCGAGGAACGCCGCAAGCTCATCATGTTCTACATCGAGGACCTGGACCGCCGCGGCCCGCCCCCTCCCCCCACCGCCTCGGAGCCCACGCGCCGCTCCACCAAGTGACCCCGCGGGCCGACCGACCCGCACACCGCCCCCACCCCACCCCCCTCTGCCAGAGCGCACCCCTCCTCCCGCTCCTCCTCCCCCCATCGCCGTCGGGCCGCGCAGGTTGCAAACGGGTGGAAAGGTTTCACGAAATTTCCGTGGGATGTTAGGCCGGCAGTTTGGGAAGGACACAATTCGGAGTTGTAAACTTCCTGTGGGAATTGATAGGAATTACTGGGAACATCATGGAAAGGATCACATTCAAATATTTTGTTTTGTCATAAAATAGAGGCAGAATAGTAGATGGCTCTCCTTGCCCACATGCGAGGGCATTACAGTAACTTAACTGCTCCTGTGCGGCAAAACTAAAGCTCGCTCGCAACACAAAGCAAAAACAAAATCCGCCAAGTGACAGCTCGTAACTGTAAAATGTGCTAATTGGGGCACACGTAAGTCAAGGTATCGCTGTACTGCACTTGCATGTGATCTGCTTGTTGTCGTCAGGATTACGGCAAAATATATTTTCTGCAGCCGTCTTTCAGTTCCCTATTAAGAAACAACCTTCCATAAATTCCCATGGAAAGTTTCCATCTTTGAAAATTCCCGGAGTTTTGCAAGCCTACTGGGAGCTTGTCCATGTAAAGACGGAGCCCCCTCCTGGGGGCACCGGGGCACCTTTGACCCCTCACCTCTGCCTTGAGGGATGACGACGACGACGACGACGAAGAGGCTGCGTCCGAGTCTGCAGCCGCTGGTGTACGATAGCTCATGTAAATCATCTTTAGTGCGTTTGTGTGCGTGCGTGTCGGAGGCGAGCCCGGCCGGGCCTTAACAGCGCCGCCCCCGCCGCCATCTGGATTGTTCCCCAACTTTGTCTTCACGTCCTAATAAACGCAACTTCTCGTCTTTTTCAACCTCCGTCGACGCTTCGTCCACGCAAACACGATATATCAGTCATCTACCAAACTAAATAAGTCATAAATAACACCATGCGAACGCAACACAAAAACAAGTAACTCAAGTTAAGAGACACGGAAACAACCAAAAGCAAGTAAACATTTTTTTTTTTAAACTAACCGTAACATGAAAATAAGTTACAATTACATAAAAACACAAATAGTATGTATGACAACATGAAAATAAATATAAATCAGTCATTACAATTAAGTGTGGAATACATTTGTGGAGGTAAATAACATCAAACCAAGTACATAACAAAGGTAAAAGTCAATGAAGTGAAACTTTACAGTAAAAGACAACTCTAACATGAAAATAAAAAGTAACTAATATGCAAATAACTGCAAGTGAAGCGTTGCTGAAATAATGAACAAATAAATAGTACCTAACATGAAAAACAAGAAAATAAAATTAGTAGGCCTAAATGTAAAAACGATCATGTATAATTCCAAGTAAATTACAATGTGAAAATAAATTGAATGAAAAATCAGTAAGTGAGATGACAAGAATTATATTCGTAAGCAGGGCCGGCCCTGGACATAGGAGGTCGCCTCGGGCGCCATCTGCTGGAGGGGCGCCCTGCCAGCGCCCCCCTCCTCGGAAGAAAAAAAAGATTTCAAGCAAATCATAAAATAATTGATGGCGCCCCCTTTACGTTTCTGTCTTGAAAATAACAAATACAATTACGGAATACACTAAAGTAACAATTGTTGTCACTTGGCCAGTCACGTGGGGTGGGGGCGCATCTCAATACACAACAGGACAGGTGATTTTAGTTACAAAAAAGGACAGCACCGCTCCGCAAAAGAAGAAAGGCGGAGGAGGAGGAAAATAATTCAAAATATAAAGGTAACGTTATGTCAACATACATTTTTTTAGAATATCGCTTTGTGTCAAGAACATGTTTGTGCGAGCTAGCTTGAAATAAAGCAAGCATGAACTTAACACGCTGATGATGTCGGGTGGGCAGACGTCCTCTTTTAGCCGGACATGTCCTCTGCTTATGCTGTAATAAAGTGACCAATATGAACAAATAATTACTTGGGCATGTGTAACGATTACTCTCTTTTTTTTTTAGTAATGCACAATCACAGCTAGACAATAATAATAATGGTCGGTAGAAGAGCAGCACACTGATGTGTTGGAGCGGATGTGTGTCGTCCTGCAGCTTTTTTGTTTGTACAGAAATAATTAAATCGACTTCATATCTTTCCAGATGCACTAAAAAGATACCTTACGCCTCAAACTGGGAGGGGGGGGGGGCTAATTTGCCTAGGGCACCAAAAAGGCTAGGGCCGGCCCTGTTTGTAAAATGGTGTTAAAGTCCCATAAATTGTAAGACTTGAGTCAAGAATAACATGCAGAATAGGAGAGTGATTATGCCTTTTTTATTTCAATATAAATGATGTCGTTTTGGCGTAAATCATATATCGTGTATAAAAAATACAAATCTATAATAAGTGGAGTAAATATCATCTAGTGCTCCAAACGCGAGACGTGTCCAGCGACGTCAACAAAACTGACGTCATAGTTGACGTGCGTCCATGTCACGTGATATTGCGCCGCCAGACTCGATCAATCGCTCGATGTTCTTTTTTGTCTGCAGTTTGGGTGAGCCAGCTAGCTGCTAAGCGTTAGCCGAGCCGAGCCGAGCCGAGGGTCAACGCGGGAGACGTTCCGTCCGTTCTGCGCGACTCCTCCTCGGCCGGCAAGCGGACAGCATGCGGCGTCTCCCCGGGTCCGCTGGCGGCGATGTCTGCGGCGGCTTCCAGCCGCTGCTGGCCGCCCTGCTGGCCCTCTCCTCGGCCTCCGCGTCCGCGTCCGCTCATGTGGATGGAACTCCGCCCTCCAAAATAGGCAAGAACACAACATTTGGGGCACTTTGATTGGGTGGATCCTGAACACCTAAGGATGGGGGGGAAGTTCCCAACGGAAGTCCTACTGCCACATTTCACAATGTATTCAATCATTCTTGCACATTTGTCGAACCCGATTCAGAGCATTCCGATTTGAAAATGTTTCCCTTTGGCTGACATTGGTCGCCTCCTCCCGCATCCAACTCGGACCTGTTCGGCTGATTCAGGACATGTACAGAACCTTTTCTGCTCGTCATTTCCTGACCAGTCGAACCCCTTCCAGCTTCAAGCTGGACGCTGTAGGCGTCCGCCTCTCGGTTCCTTCCGTAGCGCGAGTCAAATCAAGCAAAAGGCGAAAGTGCGCCTGACGGTGGCAACTGTTGTTCCAGCGGTGGTGGGCGCCGGCATCGGGGGCAGCGCCGCGGCCCACTTCCTGCGCCAGCACTTCGGGGCCGACGTGCAGCTGGACGTGTACGAGAAGGGCGAGGTGGGCGGCCGCTTGGCCACCGTCACCGTCAACCGCGACCGGTACGAGTCGGGCGGAGCCGTCGTTCACTCGCTCAACCTGCACATGCGGGACTTTGTCAAGCAGCTGGGTGAGCTATCCCGCGTACACGCGCCAGCTGCACGCGCACGCGCACACGTTGACGCTCACGCAGGTGACGACGCGCAGGCTTGAAGTACCGCCGCGGCGTGGCGGGCAAGACGGCGGTGTTCGACGGCGCCGAGGTGATCCTGGGGGAGACGGACTGGTACCTGCTGGACCTTTTCCGCCTGTGGTGGCGCTACGGCATCAGCTTCATCCGCCTGCAGATGTGGGTGGAGGAGATCATGGAGAAGTTCGTCAGGTAGGTGCGTCATTTTCACATCGCTCCATCGTGGACGCTTCGGACGTCAATTGCCTTTGGAGAAGCAATTCACTCCCTTCTGGCCTTTTCTTTCTTTCTTTCTTTAAAACCTGAAATTCATAAATAGCCATCGTAAGACAAAGAACAAAAAGGGTGGGGGGGGGGGGATCGATCTTATCCGTCAGAAAGGTTTTTGTTGTTTCGAAGGAAAACAAATATTCTGACAAAAAACATTTTTCTGGAAACTTGATGCCAAAATGTCTTTGCCGTTATGTGTGTTTTGTGAAGATGCTCATGACGTTTTCGGATGGCTCGCATTTTTTCCTTATTGCTTAGTTTTCCTTTTCTGTGAGCACGAACACAAATGGGCTTTTTTTAATTGTAAATGTATTTTTAATTTGCGCTGTCTTCAGCGTGATGATGTTGTTGATCTGTGATGAGGCCGCCATTTTGCATTCACCCAATTGCGGAGCGCAAAAGACATTTCTGAAATATGAACGAATGCGTATGAATTTTGGAAAGTGCCGTAAGCGTTGCGTGTCTTTACCTTTATTACGAGTGCGATGGGTTGAAAGTCGTCGGGGTCATTGATGCACTTGTATGCGCAGACCAAACGTTCCACAGCGTAGTGACTTTTGGGTGACAAAAAGAAGTGCATTTCAGCGGGTCGCCACCATTTGCCTAAAAATCGCAATCAGTCACTTTTGGAAAAAGGATAGGACTTGAAGCGTGGCTGTTTCAGCATGGGAAACCAAGGTAGTGGCAACATTCCTTTTGTCACTTTTCACTTTGTACTTTTTACAAGCGTCCTTACCATTGTTGAGCAAATGATCCGAAATTGAGCCGTATCCGCAGACTACAGCGCATGTATGAATATCGTGCGTAGGATCTACAAGTACCAGGCCCACGGTTACGCCTTCAGCTCGGCGGAGGATCTCCTGGACTCGCTGGGCGGGAGCGGCTTCCTGAACATGACGCGCAGGCCGCTCTCCGATTCGCTGCTGGAGCTGGGCGTGTCACAGCGCTTCATCGACGAGGTCGTGGCGCCCGTCATCAGGCTCGACTACGGCCAGAACGTCAGCATACCCGCTTTCGTGGGTCAGATCCCTTCGTGCATCACAGTTTGTCTTTTTGTTGTATTCAATGGAGAATTTGTCAACCCCAGAAGCTAGAGTGGGCTTTTTAGACCGCGGACCTCGATACCGGAGTTCCGAAAGAGTCCACGAGAAATTCTTTTGCAGTCATTGGGGAGTCCTACGCAGTTTTATAAAATAGTCGACACCAGGGATGAAACCATAAATCCAATACTCCCGAATCACTGTCAAGAGATGTTCATTGATTGGACTCTAGGCCTGATTCAATTCAATTCAATTCAATCTTTATTTGCCAAATGGGTCCCAAAAACGCACAAGGAATTTGTCTGCGGTAGTTGGAGCCGCTCCGGAATACTCCCCGCTCGCTATGTAATGGTTTTGAGATCCTGGTTAACATGGCGCCTTGTATTCTGAGTGGAATCGGTTTAGAAGCCCAAACGGAATGAAAAAGGCTCCGTATAAACGCCTCAATCGGACTCAACGGGCCGAATCCCAATGGGATCTCTTTCGGTTTCTTTAGGCGCGTCGTCACTACGGCGACCGGCGCCGGTATGCCCCGGAGATCTCGCTTTTAACGGTTGTTTTACCAAAGGTGTAAAAACAATCCCAAGTCCTGTGTTGAATAGACGACGGACCTCGAATAAATGACGTGACGTCTACGGCGACGTGCGCGTGTCACACGTGTAGCGCACGCATACGCCCGGTCGGAAGAGATGGCGTCACATGGAAAGCGTCGACCGGAGATCTTTTTTTGTGTTGTGTTTGCAGGCGCGGTGTCTTTGGCGAGCGCCCATTCCAACCTTTGGGCGGTGGAAGGCGGAAACAAGTTGGTTTGCGAGGGGCTGCTGAAGATGGCCAATGCCAACCTGGTGCCCGCGCGGGTCACCTCTGTGCGACCGCTCCGCTCTGGTAAAAAGCTTTCGCGCGAGACCGCTAGCGCTCGGTTGGCGGCTTTTTTTAACCCTAACCCAGGAAGTCGCTTCCTGTCGGCTGCTGAAACTAAAGCTCAAGTGAAGTCAGAGCAGCGTGTGCAATTTGCTCTTCTCCATCTTTGGCCAGTTTGGCACGAGGAACACTTTGGTATTATTTATAGAGAAAACTTGATTTGACATTATTTTGGGGGGGTTGTGCGATTTTCATGCAATTTGGAATGGGCAGCGTTTTTTTCCACATTCATTCATTTATTCCATAATGGATTTTTTGCAAATGAATTAAAAATACAAAAATGAAGAAATCACATTTCGGTCAAAAGTGAAGCGTTGTGAATAGTTTGGAAAATCATTCAGATTTTTCCACATTTTGCTATGTTACAAACTTAATGCATAATGGATGAAGTCAATTTTTCCCCTCAAAATTGGACACGCAACACCCCATCATTTCTGCTAATTTATATCTAAAAACGAAGAAAACCCATTGAATGCAAAAGGGAAACGGTGTGAATATCTGGAAAGTATTTCCAGTGCGTGACTTTTTTAAGGAACCCCTTGTCACCGGGCCTCGTTCAGCAACCGTGCGGACGCACAAATTTGCGCGTCATCACTCGTGCTTGTCCGCGAACAAATTGAGAAGCTGCTCAGACCGCACCAACAATGCAGGATCAGCTTTCCAAAACGTCTTTTACCAAAGACGTGCGGCATATTGAAACTCGTCGTTTACCAAAACAATAATAACAACTTTAACGATCAGAACTTGAACCGGGAATTTGCTAATGCGCTCCCTAAAAACTGTGAAAAGGACACCCGTTGTCACTTTCCCCCTCGTCCCGTCGCAGTGCTCGTACGGGCTTCATGTTTGTTCGTTCGTTCGTTCGTTCGTTCCCACCGTTGACAGCGATCTTGCGGCAAGCAGGTCGCGCGAGGGCACGCTTTGCTCGCGCGGCCTGTACAGCGATGGAGCCGCTCGCATTTCGTACTTCGAATCCAAACGTCCAAGTTTTGGTATCGACCCGGTACGGTCGGCATTTGCTCAAATGCTCACTTGACGAACGAGAGAGTCATTCTTTCGAATCCCTCCGATCGGCCGAACGATGGGATTTTCGTAGATGACGGGATGGGCGGCCGGCGTTTTTGCTCGTGACGGATCTCCGACTGGCGTACGGGAAACGGGCCTCGTATATTTTCTCTTGCATCCAACGCAAATTTCCTGACGTTTATCGAGTGCAAATGTCTCTTTGCGGACGTCTCCTTCTTTCTTCCTTCCTTCCGATGTCTTTGAACAACAAATGGAGTGTTTGTTCATTCTCGGCTCTTAATTGACTTGTTCGTGCCTTTGACTTTGGAATTCATCGAAAATGTCGAACGCAAACACGGTTGTGATGATATGTTGTCGTTTTGGGGCCGCCTCTTGCAACTTGAACCCTCCGCGTCAACTTTGCGAACGTGCTGGACTTGTGCGCGCATTTCTCGGTGACCGAGGCCCACGTTTCGTTGTCCGCAGCAGGCGGCGCGCTTCAGTACCAGCTGAGCGTGGCCGGAGAGGCGGCGGGGCCGGCGTACGACGCGGTGGTGCTGGCGGCGCCGCTGCGGGCCGGCTCGGGCGTCTCCTTCCGAGGCTTCGCGCCGCCTGTGGAGCCGGCGGAGGACGACGACCGCGGCACGGTGGCCACCGTGGTGCACGGCTACCTCAACACCTCGCTGTTCGGCTTCCCGGACCCGCGCCTCTTCCCGTACGCCGGCGTGCTGACCACCGACGCGCCGGCGCTGTTCTTCAACAGCGTGGCCGCCATTTATCCCGTCAACGTGTCGCTGGGCTTCCGCCGCAAACGGGCGCACGAGGCCGCCGTCTACAAAGTCTTCTCGCCCGAAGTGCTGACCAGGGAGCAGCTGAAGACGCTCTTCAGGTGAGCCGCCGGCGCCGCGCGGGCCCCATCCGCTCGGAAGCTTCCAAAGGGTTCCGGAAATGATCTTTTTCTGTGATTTTGATGGCACTCGGCTTCGTTTTCCAGTTATCACCCGCGAGTGCATAATTGGAACGTTTTCCAACAGCTTTTTTCATGAGATGAAAACGAGAGAAAGAGCAATAAGTCGCTAGCGATTCTTGGTTGCCAAGGAGCCCGATAAGCAATAGATATTCATTTGCGGCGAAAGGGAAAATGTCGGCATGAAAACTCCGACACTTGACTTGCTTGAAATATCGTTTCCGATTCACAACATGTCGTAAAGGCTTTATTGACCTGAGACAAAAGGCAACTTTGCTTTCAAATTGCAGCTTTAAAGTCTCACCAAGTCAAACGAACGGCTCCCAAATCGTAAGTTCAATAGAAGTGAAATGTTGACTTTTAATATTAAGCATTTCAATCGATCAATAAATAGTTCCCTGAAGTTTAGCCGCTTGGCGATGGATCTCTTATCGAGCGTTAACGGGTCGATGCCCAGCGTGAGGCTCGGGAAACGGGGGTGGACTCGGGCGGGAAAAGGCTCAAGCGAACTCCGACTTCAGGCGGCCCGTTGTCACGGAGATGAGACCTTTTTCCTTTTTCCAACCCAGTGTCAGCCAAGCTAACAGGTCAGCGCAAGGTCGCGGGAGCACGGCAAATGATTGACAGCTTCGAACCATTAAGCCAAGTCGGCTCACACGCACTTCTACATTTGTGTTGTGCCTGGTCGTTCAGGGGGCGTGGCCTGGTCAATGACACGCGAAGCTTCTCCGTGCTGCTGGCGAGCGTCGTCATTTTGGTTTTCTGTTCTGTCAGTGACTTTTTTTGTTTTCGGTCTTTTGTCTCGTGACATTTTTGTCTCAACGCCCCCGCGAAAATGAGTTCGATATCCGACGGGGGGACTCGGCGGTTCCGTGTGACACGCTGTCGCCCCCCGCAGGTCGTACTACTCGGCGCAGGCGACGGAGCAGCGGGCGTACCCTCGCTACGGCGACGCGGCGCCGCCCCCGGTGGAGCTGCGGCCGCACCTCTACTACCTGAACGGCGTGGAGCGGGCGGGCGGTGCCGTGGAGATGAGCGCCGTGGCCGCCAAGAACGTCGCCCTGCTCGCTTACCACCGCTGGAACGGGCGCACCCTCCAAGTGGACCGCAAGGACCTCATGCACAAGATCAAGACTGAACTTTGACCTCCTTGGAGGCCTCGCAGCGCGAAGCTCTCGCGCTGAAAGTTCGGACGCCGCCGGGCTCGTCCGGCTTCGGAAAGTACGGGTTGGTCTTATTCCATCACGGACGTGTGTTCGGCTTACGGACACGGCAGGGCGGGCAGAGTACGCGGCTCACCGCGCATTTTCGTGACCGAGTCCTGCCAAATATTCATGGCAGAATTTGGCCCCTTTTCCTCGATTTTGGGCTTTTATTAGGCTTTTTTCATTGTTTATTTCATCTAATAATTGCTTACTTGGGTTTGCCCCACTAGCTTAGTGTCGGTTTCTGTTTTTTTTTTAAATGTTATTTTATTTTTTTTTAATAAAGAAGATTTCCAAAGTAATGAGCTCCTTTTATCAATGTCAGCAGGTAGTTGAGTTTTAAAAGTAAAAAGTCGCCAGAAAAATAAATACTCAAGTAAAGCACAGATAGCTGAACAATCTACTTCATTACAGTAATCAAGTACAAGTACTTTGTGACTTTCCACCGCTGGTAAATGGATGTATGCTACATCCATCAATGTGTGCGCGTGCGTGTCCAGTGAAGAGCACGTCCGCCGTCTCCACATTTGTCAGCTTTGAAAATGTCAAAAGAGCAAGAACATCACGAATGTTTGCGTATTTCCTGCTGCACGTTTCATCGCTAACGTTGCCCGGCGGCAAAGTCACCCTTTGATTGGCTGCTGCGCCACAAGCGGGAAGTCCAAACACGGGAGGGGGCCTGCTCCTCCTTCCGTCAGCTGAATTTCATTCGCTCGCTTTGGGAGGCCGCCTCATTCCGCGTATTATTTATGATGACCGCCTCGTTACCTTTGACCTTTCCGGCCGTTACATGCCCCTCTGATTGCAAGCAGCCCTAAAGACCTCCCGGCTTGCACGCTTGGGGAAAAAACAATCTTAATTAAGGGGGGGCAGGCTGCCCGGAACAGCTGCTGAAATTCTCCTGTAATTGCCCCCGTCCGTCCGTCCGTCCGTCCGTCCTCAAAACCGCGAGGCCGTACTGTGCCCCCCCCCCGTGTTTATTTATTTCGAATACAGCAATTTGAACTTCAAATCAGAAGTCATTGCAACCAAATATAAAAAAAACAACAACAACTATTGTTCAATTGAAGAAGGGATTTATTTATTCAAAAATACACAGAAACGGGGATTGGAGTCGTTGCGAGTTGAACTTGAGCGGATTGGAGTCCCAGTTTTGGCGACTTGACCAAAATGAAAAGAAATATTTCAGCCTCGGGACGTGACGAGGCCTCAAACAAACATGCGGCTGAAATCAATTAGCGATGATATCGTTTTCAAAATGGATGGAGAGCAGAAGCTACATTGAGAACAATGACTTGGGACTTGCTTGAGACTTTACAGTTCAAACTTGAGACTTGATGACCATCGCTGAATGAAAAAGCGAAGAATTGTGTTTTTTCATTCTGTGTCCAAATGAAAAGTTGGGATCCAAAAAGAAGACGATAATGGCAAAACAGGAACTAAACGTCTTCTCATGTTGTATCATTCCTTTCAAACTCAGTCAACCAAACTGACGATTTGGGATGCGCTCTCGTCCAACGATTCTCAGTGTGGCACGCGAGCTCCCTCTAGTGGGAAGTGAAAAATGACTGAATTCGAATCAACCATGTACATTATTTTTTTACTTTTCAAGTACAGCACAGTTGTATTTAACCTGAGTGCAATACATTTGCATTTCATCTTGAAACTGTTTTTGGGGGTGAGAATGAATATTTTAACCATTTTGTGTTAGATAGTGTTGAAGTACTGTGAGAGAAGAACTATAAATGTTACACCAATTTAGGAGTGCTCTTTCATGTGGGACTTTTGTACACAATTATTTTCATTATAACACAGTACTTGGTGTGTCTAACTTGATGTTATGATAAGTGTATCAAAGCACAACATGAATAACCAGTTGATTGTTTTCAAATAAAAAGTTAATAACCCAAAAAATATTTTTGGGAATAATTCAAGTACAATTTTTACCCAAGTTTTGAATCCTTATTAAGTCAATATACATATTGATTTTCCAATGTAGCGGTATTAATGGTTCAACTGTGTCCAACGTTGCTGGGTCTTACAATTATACATTCACGTCTCACGTTTTAATGAACACTTGGGTCTACTATTTTGCTGAAGGAGACGTCCGAATTTTTGGAGGTGCCCAAATTAGGGGAGCATTGCTCTCGTTAGGACGAGAAAGAAGAAACATTTGGTCCACGGAAGCGCCGAACACGTCGTCGTTAACGCGATTCAAGTGTGCGTGTTGTGTGTTTCGGATTGGGCCGCTCCCATTGGCCGAGCCGCGTACCACGTGGTCGGGCAGTCACGCGCCTTCCAGGAAGTGACAAAACAAAACAAAAACAAGAGCGAGCGAGCGAGGAAAGGACAAGAACAGAAAAGAAAGATACGACAGCCAGCAGCGGTCGTCAGGACTCGTACCGACGCTGCGAGCCGGACAAGTTTCGCCGCGACGCCAGCGCGCCTCGCCCGGAAGTGAGTTTTTCGGGGAACAAAACCAAACCGAAAGGTTTCCTTGCGCTGCTTCTTTTGGCTTTCAAAAGATTTGCTCCCCCGCGGAGGATTATTAGGCCGGCGGCTAGCTTTCGTTGTTGTTTTGTGCGGCGGACGGAGGCCGAATGCAACTGAGCTATCGCCATTAAAACGGCGGAAAACAACAAGAACAAGAGCAAGCGCAATGGACGCCTTTCCCTTCTCCTCCTCGTCGTTGTTGTTGTTTTGTGGCTGCGCCTTGTCACCTAGCCTCTTCCATCATTTGAATGCAATGGAGACAGAATTTAATCGCGATTTGTTAGCATTTAGCACGCGTGGGAGCCCGTCTAATTCCTGGTCACGATGGCTGCAAATGGCACTTATGTAACAAGTCATTTGTCACTTTTGAAATCAACACACACACGATGACACGTCGGTTTGTGCGGTCCACTCGTGTGTCGGTTCATCGCGTGGAACGGAGACTTTTGCTGGCAGGGTACACGCCCCCCAACACACGCACGCAAGAGCAGGCGCGCGCGCGCGCGAGCCATGCTAGAACATTCCCTCCAGCATTCGCTCGCTTTGTTTTCTAGTCAAGTTAAAAACAAACACGCGGAAAGGATTTTTGAGGACACTTGTTATTTGTGGACTCGAATTTTGACGTCACGTGACTTCCAATGTTTATGAAAGAACACTTTGTACACTCCACATTGAAGACATTGCGCAGTTAGTTGGCGTTCGAAAGTTGAGTTTGTTTCGGTGTGTGAACGCTGTCGAGGTTTTGTGCGCTTGTAGCCAAGGAAACGTGGGAAATGTTTGAATGTGGGCCGACGCCGCGCAGGCCTTCAACTTGTTTATCTGCAGCCTCAACCAACCTTGAGCGCGGGCGAGCTCGCTGACGTTATCTTCGGCCAATCGTGGGAGCGCGGAGGCGGGCCGCCACCGCCCCTCGACCAATGGGAAGGCAGGATTACGTGGGTGTTGGCGCTGCCGAGTTAGGTGACGCTTTGTTTTGCTTAGTTGATGATCTGAGCACAGGATGCTCCAAATGAGCTTTGCTACAGTTTGATTTTTGAAATATCTTGCGTTTGAAAGGATTTACGTCTTCGTTGTTGTTATGATGTGGAATTGGAGGCTTTAATTCCATAACAACACTGAAATTAGGATGTTTATTATTGGGTGCATATTTGGTCGAGCAACGTGGGAAGTCGCTTTGCATTCTGCGTTTGCTGCGTTGTTCCATGCAATTACTGATCCTCCGCCAATTGAGCGTCTGTCGTCGTACTCGAGCGGCTCCAACTACCGGAGACAAATTCCTTGTGTGTTTTTTGGACATACTTGGCAAATGATAAATGAACCCCTTAAGAGCTTGTGTAACCCTTTTCATGCACTCATCAGTAGGCGAAAGAGCGCTACATTTGAAAATGGTCAGTGATAACATTATCAACAATCCCGACGTTGTTCGAGGAGTGAACCCGTGTTTATCGCGTGGAATATGTTCCGGTCATCATCTGTTCATAAAGTCAACATTTAAAAAACAAAATTCAATCATTTTCCCTCTCGCATATGTTTCAACAAACGCACAAAAACTCATTTGAAGAGTTCGTTTGTTTTCACGCGCCGGCTCACGCGGTTCTCCCAAAAAGAGGCCGAGCGTGCTTGCTTCAAGCTCTTCGTTTGTCAGGTGACTGGAAGAAAAAAAACAGACAATTCAACGTTGTATATTTAAGCAGCCAAATGCTTCACCAAACCTTATAATAATGAAAGTAGCGTAATGCTAACGTATAATGTGAAACGCCACAGATAGGCTAATGGAAATTAGCATAGCTGTTACAATAATGCTAACCCTCCAAACAACTGCTACTTGAACACACACTGAGCAGCAACACATACAAACAGAGCTTATAACAATACTCACAGGCATCTTTGATCTCACCTGTGTGTAAACAACAACTGTTACTGCAGCTTAGTAGGGCACCTTCTCCGCCTCTTGTTCTTGCCCGGCATGTTGTGGCACAACGAGGTACTGCACTGAAGATGCGCAACTCTAAATTCATGCTTGAATGTACGCTGCAAAAACATTTAAAAAAAAACAAAAACACATAGAAAAACCAGTGATATAGCGAGGGCTGACTTTGATATTTTTTAATACAAAAAAAAAAAAAAAAACACGGAAACGTTCCGAAAGAAGCATGCACTTGTTGAGTCATTCTGCAAAATTGTTGCGCGGGAGCGCTATATCCCCTCGGTAGCGGTCGGGGAGTGCCGAATCGCTACGACGGGATTTTGGCCGGCCATTTTAACGGAACCCTCAAAATCCCGATCTAGCGAGGAGGGTTAGCCTCTTCGCAGAGGTGGCCAAAGTACTCCCACTTTGGACAGTGGGAGTAGCAGTACTGATTTAACTCCATACAATTCAGATGTAAACGTTCCACGACTTTTTTTTCAGACCGAGTACGAGTACAATGTCTTACATTTGAGTACTTGCCGATACCAATATTTACGGATATTTCATGAAAATGTTTTATTTTCATCCAATATTGTGCACAGAAATAAATCTGGATTTTTTTGAGGCCCGTGCCAATTCTGATATTTGGCAGAACAAAATTCCGATAATCGATGAATTGGACGACGAATAAAAAAATACATTATGAATAAAATCATTTCTTTATTTATTGGTCCCTTAACGCTTACAAGAATAAAGATATCTATTACAGCCAGAAGGTTTGAATGTTTGTTTCGTTTTGTTTGACTTTGTACTTAAGTATTTGTTTCATCTATGACAGAGAATTTTTCAAATATTTGTTTGAATGTCTTTGTCTTGTGTTGGAATGTGTTGATTTGTAAAAAAAATAAAAAATCAATGTGCCAATTTATGCCCATTTGGCCAAGTGTGGTATGCGGGCTCCCTCTGGTGGTAGGCGAAAGGATCACTGAATGAAATGCTCAAACATGTTTGGAAAGTGCAGTACATTACATTTGTTCAGTTGTATTTCACTTTTAAGAACAATACATTTGCATTTCATTATTTCAAATTATATATTTCCAACATTTATTTTGTGGTTTTTTTCAGTTGATTCTTTATCGACGCAATTCATTTGAAATGTTTTTCTACTTTCCTATATTAATGCGACAGTGGTTGGCGAAAGGAATGAAATCAACTTTTTAGGACTAAAACCTGTGCCTTGTTTTTGCCGAACACTTGGGCCGACTACGCCACTGTATTCGAATTTCGGTCAATATGGCGGTACTTGGACGACCGATCATTTTTTGACGAGGTACCTGCCGCGAAGTGCCATCGCTGTCATCGTATCCGAGCGTTTTGTAGAGAAGCAGAAATGTCATTTTCTTTTCATGTTCCAACACACGGGGGCCACCAATGATACACATGGAATATGAAAACCGTTTTCACATGGACTCATTCAGAATGATGATTATAATATCAATCTTATTTTCCTATTTTTTTGGAGAACTGTCTTAGTCCAAGCTGAGGGGAGTGGGACTTGCGATGTTTGTGACGCGGGCTTTATTCAGCGATTCTCCTGTCGTTTTTGTGTCTTTTTATTAGATCGTCTTCGATCAGGCGGACAGGAGCCCCGACGGCGAGTCGCCGCCGCCCCCGAGCGCCCTCGCACCGCTGGGACCGGACCCCGGGCCCAGAGGTTCCCCACCGCTGGAGCGCGAAGCCGTGCCTTGCGATGCCTCAGGTGGGCTTTTAAACGCCTCACGTCGCTATGGCGACACACGCACGCCAATGACGTCTCGTTGGCGCGAGCGGCCCGTCGTCGCAGTTTTTGCGGTCGACGGCCGTCGCTCGGTCGCCGTTTCGTTTTGCGTCGCGAGCCGAAATGTGAGTTACGAGCGCGCTTCAGATACGCCGCCGCTCGGGTGAGTTTGAAATAAAAAAGAAATGGAAAAAAATGAAGCCGTTAAGGGTGCTGTAAGCCACAACTCGCGCCCAAATGCTCACACCAACCGGCATCTAACATCACTTAACTAGGCCACACCCCTTAAAGGCACTCAAGCAACACACGGGTACTACAGTATGTGCAATAATGACACGAACTCTTTTTCGGAGACCTTGTTGGACTTCAGCCTCTCAACAGTAAATATGATGAGAGCAGACGGATTATCTTTGTGATTATCTTTTCCAAATCAGACGTCTGCTGTAACGTTTCCGGACGGATGTTACACATCAAAAGCAGAATAACGGAATCCTAATCACTTTGAAGTAATGTCCTGTTTTGAATAACGACATTTTTTCATCGAGAAAAAAAAAGAAAACTAACTACTACTATAGAATATTGACGATGACGATGCCGATATGTGGCGCACGCAGCCCAGCGCGAATGGGATGGAGCCTCCCTTTGGGGACGACTTTCAGCACTTCTCCTTTGCCGACCAGGCGCTGACCAGCACCGAGCTGCTGGCCAACACCTCCGACCCCGACTTCATGTACGAGCCGGTGAGTGCTCGCCGCACGCACGCACGCACGCACGCACGCACGCACGCACGCACGCACGCACGCACGCACGCACGCACGCACGCACGCACGCACGCACGCACGCACGCACGCACGCACCACGTCATACGCTCGCAGCCGTCACAGGCCGCGTCGGGAGCGAGTCGCCTTCTCCGGTGAATGTCGGCCATTCTGCAGCGTCGTGAGTTTACGTTCCGCGCAGGGGTGCGCGGAACAATTTTGGTTCTCCAATGAGCACCGGAGGTTGTTGTTGCTCGCTGCTCCTTTTTTTCATGACCTCATTGGATGAAGTTAATCATGACTTACTTATTTGGTGCGCAAATGGAGGAATTCCACTTTTTTGTTTGTTGCGCCACCGTCCGCTTTCACCTCAAAACATATTTTGACGGCGCGAGTTGGCGCCGGCCCCGGAGCAGGCGGCATCTTCCTGAGCCGTCAGATGCCGCTGCCGTTGGGAACCAAGGGGAATGTGTGCGAGCGTTCATCGCGTTTGCTGCGGCAGGCTAACGAACGGCGAAAGATTTCTTGACTTTTCCGCCGGCGCAGCGCGCTAGCTTCATGCTAGCGCCACACACCGGTGGCCGTTCGGAGCCAGCGAGGCTTTTGTGCTGCTCGCAACCTAAATTCGAACATTTGTTCCGTTACTCCCAAACAGTCTGTCGCGGCTAACCCCAAATGGCGGACCGCGGTCCAGGTCCGGACCAAATCAAAGTCTAATTCGGACGCACGCCCGATGGCTGTTAAGTAACGATAAAGTAGTGACGCACGGAAATTTCGGCCGCCGGAAGTGAATTTGCGGTTTCGTACCGAAAGACTTTTGTCACTGAAATAAAAGGGCCGAAAACGCAGCCAGCGTGCGCTCGCGAGCGCGATATGGAACCGACAGCCCGTCCGCGTCTGTGCAATGAGGAAAGCTTGTTGTAGCGCGCTACTTTTCCTTCATGAATGGACGGACCACTACTGTTCTTCTGGAAGCTGGCGCAAAAGCGTCACGTGTTCTATGCCGCGGGATTGATAGAAACGCGCGAACATTCAGCAAACGCCGATCTCGGGAAACGAAACACCGACCTAACTCGGAGGCCGTAACTCGCAGCCGACGGCCCAATATGGCCGACCATCAATCAAACTTCATTCGAAAGCACTTTTCAGAGCAAAAGCGCCGGCCCTCGATGACGTGGCCGTTTTTCTGGCCTCCGTGCGTTCAGTCTCGTGTTTTCCGCCACGCCCCCCCAGGACAGAGACACGGGTCACCGACAGACCCCGTACGGCGACGGCGCGGCGGGCGTGGCCCACGGCGCCAAGGATCGCGACGCGGGCGCCGAACAGCAGCCGACGATGGCGCTCAGCGAGTGCGACGCGGCGCACGCCGGCTCGGCGTTTGAGCAGTGGGACCCGTACTGGGAGGACCTCACCAGGTAGACGCCACTCTCGCACGTCGCCCGGAGCCTCAGGTCTAACGGCTGTGTGTGCGCGCGGGTGTAGGTACACGCGTCTGACCAGCTGCGACATCTGGGGCACGAAGGAGGTGGACTTCCTGGGCTTGGACGACTTCTCCAGCCCGTACCAGGACGAGGAAGTGATCGGCCGGACGCCCACGCTGGCCCAGCTCAACAGCGAGGACTCCCAGCCCGTGTGCGAGGCCCTCTACCCCCCCGCGGAGCCGACCCCGCCCGGCCCCCAGCCGCCACCGGCCCCCGCCGAGCGAGCGCCGCTCCCGGGTTGGGGCGCCGGCCTCGCCCGGCCCTCGGCCAGCTGCGCCTCCTCGTCGCGCCCCTCCCGGAGCCTCCTCCCGGACTTCCCGGAGGGCTTCCAGAAGGCCACCCGGCCGGTCCCCTCCAGCACCGAGACCATGACCAAGACTCAGGCGCAACCGCGTGCCGCCCGGGACCCGGTACGGGCTTCCGAGACGGCGGCTCCGTCGGCCAACTTTGACTTTGTGCGGAAGGCCAAAATCCGCCTGAGCGCTCACAGAGCTCGGGCGGACTCCCCTTCGCTGACCCGCTCGGAGAGGGCGGACGCCCCCCCGCCCCTGCGGCGCGACGCGGCCGCCTCGACGGCGCCGCACGCCGGCTGCGGCTTCGGCGCCGGGAAGTCCGCCGTCGCGCCTCCGCCCGAAGATGTTCGCGCCGCCCCGGAGGGCGGGGCCCCGGGGCCGAGGAGCGCCGGCGGCCCGGGCGAAGAGGACAAGAGCAAAGAGGAAGAGCACAACTACTCGTTGTTCCTCACGCAAAGCCGCCAGGCCACCAGGAGCCTCTCGCAGCTGGATGACGACGAGGAAGAGGAGGAGGACGAGGAGGAGGACGAGGAGGAAGACGAGGAGGAGGACGAGGAAGGCGACGAGGGCGACGGGGCGGAGCTGGACGACGAAGACCGCGACGAAGGCTTCGGGAGCGAGCGCGAGCTGTCCGACAACGAGGAAGAAGAGGAGGACGAGGATGAAGACTACGAGGCCGACAAGGACGACGACATGAGCGACGCCTTCTCCGAGCACGGTACGCGCACGCGCTCGTCTTTTCTTCTTCTTTGTCTTCTTCATCCTCCTTTTTTGTCCATTTTTTCGACGGCTTCATAATTGTACTGATTTTCAGAATTCTTTGTGTCCTCTTCCTCGTGTCCTCTTCTCGCCCACGTCGTCTTCTCCTCCTCCTCCTCCTCGCCGGCAGGCGGCGACGCGTCCCTCCCGGAGGACGCGAAGGGCTCGACGGCGGGCGCGTCGAGCCGCAAGCGAGGCAAGCGTCGCTACTTCTGGGAGTACAGCGAGCAGCTGACGCCATCCAAGCAGGAGCGCCTGCTGAAACCTTGCGAGTGGGACCGCCACACTCTGCCCAGCAACTTGTACCAGAAGAACGGACCCCTGCACGGTAAACATTTCAGCTCGTTTAATCCGGGTTCCCCGTCCCGCCGCTGCCTGCGAAATGCTAGTTGTGCTATTTCGACCGGTCCCGTGTCACGCGTTGGCGTTCGTTCCCTCAGAAGGCCCTGAAATCAGAAAGGTGGCCCAATATCACGTTGACTTTCCCGATCAAAGTGAAGCACGAGTGCGCTAACCCGCAGTTGAATTGCAAAAATAACCAAATCGGGTGCAGACGCCGCTTGGCAAGAAAAGAACCCGTTTGGATTGGGAACTGGCCTCACTATTCCACTTCCGTGCCGCAACACAGTCCGCCCGTTTATCGGGACGGCCCAATCCGGAGCCTCTTTGATTTCTTGCCCCCTCACGCAAGTTTTTTTTGCCAAATGAGTTTGTTTGTCTTCCCAGTTGAAGTTGGCAGTAAAACCTATTCAGACACAAAGTCCGCTAGCTTCATGCTAACATGTAATGTGAAACGACATAGACGGGCTCCCATAAATGAGCACACACGTTCTTCAGATATTTATTCACGACTGCCACTTAAACACAAATGGAGCGGCAGCACGCCTAAACAAAGCGTACGACAATATTTGCGGCTCTGCGGGAGACACACGTTTGGCTGGACGACGACCGGGGACCTTCCCTGCCTCTTCCTCACTCGCGGTACCACCCCGGAGGCACGCAATTCTACATTCAGACTTGATCGTACAGCTCGTAAAAACGCTGGCTCGGAAATGCGCGCCACGGCGGCGATTGACTGTATTGCACTTTTGCGCATTTCGAGATTGCCATATACGCAAAGGTACGAAGGCCTGCTCTGGCCGTTGTAGGAAAGTACACACTGAAGAAGTCTCGGCGGACCGACGTGGAGGACTTGACCCCCAACCCCAGGAAGCTCCTGCAGATCGGCACCGAGCTCCGAAAGCTCAACAAGGTGATCGGAGACCTGACGCCCGTCAGCGAGCTGCCGCTCACCGCCAGGCCGTGGTCGCGCAAGGAAAAGAACAAGCTGGCGTCCAGGTAACGCGCGCGGTCACGTGCCCGCCGTCGCGCGGGCTCGACGGTCACATGACGCTGTGTGTGTGCAGGGCGTGCCGTCTGAAGAAGAAGGCGCAGTATGAAGCCAACAAGGTGAAGCTGTGGGGACTCGGCACCGAGTACGGTACGTCTTCCGAGCGGATGGCCGGCTTTTTCCATTTGCTCCAGACGTGGAAAGAATTAACCGTGCGGCAAAAAAAACAGACAACGTGCGGACGGACTCGACTTCTGTCCGCCAGGCGAACGCGACGACGACATCGTATCACGTTAGCGTGGATGGCCTTTCCAGTCGCTCCGCTTTTCCGAGTGTCAGCGATCCCGATCTGATGTACACGCAACAAACGGTCGTCGGCGCGCGCGGTCTGACCTTTGAGACGCTCCGCACTCGAGTTGACTTTTTGAGAGACAAAAGCAGCTGCAACAAAGTCAACTTCGAGAGAATAGAAAGCCTTTCTTTGTTATTTGACGCGACGAAAGCGTGGGTGGGCGGGTGGGCGGAGCTTCGCCCTCCGCCGACTCTTCTGGTGGCGATGGCGCAGTTGTCTCTAACGTCCCGCCTTCTCCGTTTTCCTCGCCGAACGTAGCGGCACACCGGGAAGAGCACACTTGAATACAACTATTACACAACCGGAATCACGTTATGCCACATTGAAAGAGCGAGATGATTTTTTCCTTCGGATCGCGTCCTCGGAGCTTGGAACAAAGGAACACCGGAAAGTGGTACGCCTCCGAATCTTTTTCCCGCAGAAACGCGTCCATTTGCGGACTCACGTTTGCGTGTTATTAAGTGCGAGATGAATCGTTTCAGCCTGAGAGTCGACGAGCGTATACGTCAAAATGTCGTGAGTCCCGAGTCGTAAAAGCGGCGACTGGAGTTTGACGGCTCTCCGCGCGCGTCTCCCCGTAGATCGGCTGCTGTTCGTCATCAACGCCATCAAGGAGGAGATCGTGACCCGCGCCGACGACTCGAACCCCGGCGCCGGCGGCGTGAGCGACACGCTGGACAGAATCATCCAGGACAAGCTCGGTGAGTGAACCACTACTTTCCTATTCGCCTTTTTGTTGGAGCTTCAGATACGAAATAAAAAATGGCGCGATGAAGGTTCTGTGATGCCCTGGCATGCGGGCAAGGAGGGCCTCGCTTGCTCTTGATTGGACGGGACAAACGGTCAGACGCCCAAATATAAAATGTGAAGACTCGCGAGGAGCCGCCGGAGGCCACGACTCACGCACGCTCCAGATCCTGACAGCCCTCACGAGGCCACACCCCTTAAAGGCACACGTCTGGCTCGGGAAGACGACAGTACGTGCGGTCGTTTGTTTGCTCGCATTCTCCTTTGATGCAATGAAAAGAGAGAAGAGAGAAGAGAAGGGTGGAAATGGGAAGAAAAAGGTTACAAATGAAGTTTAGGACGTCAAACTTTGCAGTTAGCAGGTTAGCTTCAACTGAAGACGTTAGCCATTAGGGCTACGATCAATGATTATTTGAATACTCGATCCGTCTATTCTTTTGGGGATTCATTGATGGATCGGATAAAATAATAAGAATAATAACAATTTCCATGATCTCGAAACGGATTCCGATTTGGTCCGTATGTTGGCGATTGTTTGCAAAAACACGAAGAGGATTCCTTTTCATTCGAACGAGGTGTAATCGATTATCCAAATAGTTGCCGATTAGTTTGAAAATGGACTCATTGGGGATTAATGGATTAGTTGTTGCACATGTCATTCCGTAAAACTAATAATAATAATAATGACTTAATGAATAATAATAATACTTGGGGAAAAGTGTCCCATCTTTTCCGTTACTCCCCGAGCTCAATGCGCCACTGCCTTCTGATGAGGATTCTTTTCAATTTCCTCTCTTCCATCGACTTCCCGTTTGTGCCGGCAGTGTCGCCGCCTGTCGCCGGGCAGACTTCAGACTTCGTCAACAAGATCTTGGAGAACACGGGATGCGGCGACCCCACCGGCGGGCTGGTGGGCCTGCGGGTGCCCACCTCCAAAATGTAGACGGGCGGGCGCTCGGGAGGCCGCCCCTCTGCCCCCCTTATAACCACGCCCCCTTTGCATGCCCCTCACGCCCGACGTCCACGCACCTGTGTCGACGCACGCCCGGCTTCCCGCCCCGCCCCGTCTTACGGCGCCCCTCTCGGGCCGGCCGCGATGTGACAGCGCGGAGTCCCGTCGCCCGTCGCCCGCCGCCCGCCGCCAGCGGAACAGGAAGTAGTTTGGTGCTAGTTGTACGTGGGCGGGGCGAATCGGGCGTTGGACTGCGAGGAGGAAGATGAAGATGAAGCCGGCTCGGCCCCCTTCTTGTACAGTAGACGTGAGTGGGTTCATGCTAGTGTTACGAGTGATCCGAATCTATTCATTGTGCCTTGTGTGTGCGTGCGTGACGGCGGGAGAAATATTTGTGCGTGCGTGGAAAGACGTGATGTGTTCGAAGATCTTGTAAATGTGCGTAAATATGAGAGCTCTGCTTGCGCGATGCCACAGAGTCACTGTATGTGCGTATGCGTGTGAGTGCGCGTGTGTGCGTGTGGGAGGCCTCTGCAATAGATGACCGTTGCGTGTCGGTACTCTCCGGGTGGGCGAGGCCGAGAGCTCGTTTTGCGTTACAAACGAAATATTTGCACACTCTTAATCTATTTTCATTGATTGTTTTTGTACCAAAGACATGCAACAAAATGGCGAGCTAGCCAGGCAACGTAAGGTTTTGCACAGCTTACATGATGCCGTATTGAATGTAGATGTGGGGGGAGGGGGCATGGGGGGGTCTGAGGGACCCCAATGGAACTGTGAAGCTCGTTGGGTCCACAAATGGAACATTTCCTTTTTCAGTCCACGTTACGAGCTAACTGTGCGAAGTGCGCTCGCTAGATAAGCTACCTTTTTATTTGGAAACGTCACCCGCACGAGAAGCAAAACACTC